>NC_064921.1:522520780-523824530 GCF_023897955.1 Schistocerca gregaria | reverse complement strand
GTGTGTCGTCAAAATTAGCGTCCCGGTTGCTTTTTGATTCTTAAGCAGGTAGCAGTCACAAAAGCAAAAAAAAAAAAAAAAAAAAAAATCACATGCGGACCAACTGGCTTTTTCAAGAAGCGTAATAATCAATCTTTCTTTTGGTGCCCCCTGTTAAATGAAATTTCTAAGTTAGGAATTTATTGTTGAATCTCTACCACTACCACGCAATTCTGGGGTGCGAATGATTCGAATGCTACTTCTTTCTATGCGTTTTATTTTATTTTCAGATCTCATTACATCACAGACACAAACAGCTGCATGACAGTCTTCCATAAATTTTAACATCTCACCGTTTCAAGACCTTTGCAATCATGATCAAGTAATTAAAGAGAGAGAAAATACGTTAACGCTCGGCGGAAGTAATCGCAATCGTCCAAGAGACTGACATATCGTCCTCAAACCGACCACACTTACAGAATGCTATGCGACACATATATAGGGTTTTACCAGTTTCCCCATTTTGAGCAAGTAATCACAGAGCTACATTTTTTTTTTTGTCTAACATCAGAACACGAGTCCGACACATATCTTTAAACAAATAAGGAAGGATGGAAAGAAGGAAGATAAGGGTTTAACGGCGTGTCAGCATAGAGGTCATTAGAGATACAGCATAAGCTCGGTATGATTCAAGGAAGAGGAAGGAAATCAAATGGTTCAAATGGCTCTGAGCACTATGGGACTTAACATCTCAGTTCATCAGTCCCCTGTAACTTACAGCTACTTAAACCTAACTAATCTAAGGACATCACACACATCCATGCCCGAGGCAGGATTCGAACCTGCGACCGCAGCAGCAGCGCCGTTCCGGACTGAAGCGCCTAGAACCGCTCGGCCACAAATGCCGGCGAAAGGGAATCGGTCGTTCCTTTTTGAAAGGACCCATCCCAACATTCGCTGGAACGATTTTGGGAAATCACAGCAAAACCTACACCTGCATGGTCGACACGGAAGTGAACAGTCGTCCTGCCGAATGCGAGTCCATCCACAGCGCTCGGTGACGCATTTACAAGCACATGGCTAGACAAGTCTCACGAGAAAAGAAAAATCCGGCAGTGGGTCTATCAATGTGTACTAGGCTTACGTGAGTAACAATATAACGCACAGTCCAGTCACTTTGATGCGCCTATGTTCGACGTCAACGTACAATAATCACGGACAGGCGGCAGGTGTGGAGGGTAAATAAAGCGTTTAGGGTGGACGCTGAAAACAGTGCAGTAGGGCTCGTAGTGCGTGAACGGGGCGATTTATCTCAAATCCGAAAGGGTAAGGCCATTAGCCTTCAGGCCAAGGGTTGAAGCATATCCAAAACGACTGTTTTCAAATTGTTTGCGTGCCGCTGCGGTTAAAGTACACCGTGTCTGCCAAAACCGGCACTTAGGCAACTGTGGTGTGCCACGGGGTGAACTAAGGCTGCGGTCGAATAGACGCGTAACTGTCGCGCAACTGACCACCCAGATTAGCCAAGGGGGCTACCTACAGTGTCTCCTGGAAACGGTTCGCTTAACGTCACAGCAGATGCCTGGTTCCTGCTCCCATGGTGACTACTGTTTACAGGTGACGAAGGTGGTAATTTGCACGCCAGAACCAAAACTGTACGTCTACTGAGTGGCGACATGTGGCCTTTACACATGAATCATATTTTATGCTCTATCGGACAGGTGGTTGTTGGTGCGTACGGCGTGAAACAACTAAAAGCAAACACCTCGCAACAATCGTTGGATGGCTCCAGGATCGTTATGTTCTGGGGAATGCTTTCGTGGCATTCCCTCGGTGATCTCGTCATTCTGGTAGGCACAATGGATCAATACAAGTATGTATATGTCCTTGGGGACCATTTGCACCGCTACATGCTGTTCAATTTTCTTTGGCTCAATGACATCTACCAGCAGGCCAAGGCAACGTGTCACACATGTCGCAATGACCTTGCGTAGCACGAGGATGAGTTTCCCGTACTCGGCGCGCCGCCAAACTCTCCGGTTTACACCCAACCGACAATCTACGGACCACCTCGGTCGGGCTGTTCGCACCACGCTTCCGCAACCGAGAAGCCTAGCGCAGCTGGCCAGGCACTGGAGTCCACATCCCTGCCGGTACCTTTCGAAATCTCACAGACACTCTTCCCACACATTTTGAAGCGGTCCGTGCTGTAGGCAGTGGTTATTCGAGCTTTTCACAGTTGGTCACATTACTATGACTGGACAGTATATAGCAGTCGTTGAGTATTATGAGTAAGTTATTGCAACGGAAGTTTTCTCCTTTGATTAGAAAAAAAAAAAAAAAAACAGCTGCAGGGAGAAATATCCGAGCTTCTAATTTTCACGTGCGCGCTTTCGCAAAGGAAATGAAACATTTTACATAGCATCATTTTACTATAATGCGAACTTCCTCTGCTGACTGTGCGTCACGTAACTCCTTAGGGAAACACCGGCAGTGTTCTGTCGACTCGCAGGGCATAGTACTGACCTACTTCTCGATCGTCCACAAACGCGGGAACATTAAATTCACTTGGCGGCTCATTTTGCTCCAGATTCGTATCACCAGTAGTAGTCTTCGTAGCAGTCGCAGGATAACTGAGCGTCCTACTTTTCTTGTGGCGACAGACTGGCTTGCATCACTCCTAGGGCGCTAACATTTATTTTCTCATTAAGGTCGATAAACCAACATCGAGTTAAGCGCTGTGTGAGGTGTAGTATCGACGAACGCAACCTGGTCGCGTGTCGCTGCGCATCGCGTGTTGCTGCGAGCAGAAAATAGAGGAATGCGCTCCATCTGACGGTGCTGCTTCTCTCTCTCTCTCTCTCTCTCTCTCTCTCTCTCTCTCTCTCTCGCTCCAACTACTGTTTCAGTTGCGTGGCTATAATGAGAACCACCGCCCGTAGCTTCTTCGAAATTGAACAGATGCGAAACTGTAACACGAAAAACGTAATGTCGTTATACGCCATAACAGTAGGAGCAGAATTTTGTTGCGTTACTTGGGCCAGTATCTACAATGTAACGACGTTTTTCCTTCGTCAACTGTATCTCGTATTGTAACACACTGCGACGAAGTCAGATCCACCAATTAGTGCGAACACCGACGTTAAAGGAATTCCACTGAAAACAAACAGAACTCTCTTTGGGTTATTGTGGAATTAAGTCCACCATGAATTTATCAAGTAAGAAATTTACTTCGGTTAAAATTTCCGAGCTGAGTGGCTCCGGTCGAGGGATGAAACTATTTAGTACCGTTACGAACACACGTGCGAGAGAGATCTGCAGAAACAAATCTTGCAACTGGTAAATCTGATCCTTCAGCTTAATCTGGATAAAAATATCGGTCTAATCTGCAAGAGAAAAATGGCATACTGTGAAAAAGTTATCATAAAAGAACAGATAGGCAGTAGACATATCAAACGCTGCTACTTTTCATCGGTATCAGTTATCAAGGATCCAATTATCTCGATAGTTTTATTATGTTCAGTGTATTCTACTTGATCTTGAACGTTGATTAATGGCTAATTCCAGACAATTTGTAGATTTTTTTAAAACTGCTGCTTACTTGTCTATAGATCAAGTATTTCGACTAACATCGTGGATTCGTTTGCCACAACAGCATACTATTTGTTTAAGCTAAAGCAAAATTAAGATGCGTAAAAAGTAGTAACAATGCGCAAGAAGTGACGACGATGTCATTCGGGTGTATCCAGACGGACATATTGTTTGTGGCCAAATGTACCATCTTTATGAGGTTCGCACGCACTTTATATGTATTTTTCGAGTTGTGTGTTTATGCGTGCTCTCAGCGAAATGCGCAGCAACGCCTGGAAATGTACGCAGTAGGTTCTGCTCTTATACTAAACAGAGTGCTAGAATGAACTCCAGTTTCTTCTTCTCTCAGTCTTTACACGCAGCGCCCTGAAACGCCTTTGCTTTTGTATAGAGGGACGTCGATGTGTATCACCATCATGTGCCGAGCGCACTTACTCGAACTTACTTCATTCCACTGACTTTGAGCTCGTGCGGGATCGTGGAAACATTTTCTTAGCAGTAACTTTCGTTTCGTTGCTGGCTGAGCGTTACCGCTATTTTCAAAAAGAGCATGAAACGCGAAGCGACAATACTTCCTAGTAGGTACTTCTCATTCCCACCTTAACTAAGGACACGTTTTCATTGCCGTGGGTATTGGTTTAGCGACACGATTTTGTGAAAGGCGACTAGTTCTTTGACGAATGTTACCAGGGGTCATGATTCGTTAAGAGAGTATACCGATTGCAAAAAGATGTAGAGTGATCAGCCAAAACATTGGATCCACCGATCCACTATCGATATAAACCCGTTCAGGCGATAGCAGCGACAAGCGGCCAGACATGACTGCAAGTCAGACGCACGCACGGCGCATGTAGCATCAGTGAGCATGCTGTCCTTGTGTAGATTAGGGAAAGAGCGGGTATTGGTTCAAATGACTCTGAGCACTATGGAACTTAACTTCTGAGTTCATCAGTCCCCTAGAACTTAGAACTATTTAAACCTAACTAACACACATCCATGCCCGAGCAGGATTCGAACCAGCGACCATAGCGGTCACGCGGTTCCAGACTGTAGCGCCTAGAGCCGCTCGGCCACTCTGGCCAGCGCCGCGGGTCAATTTGAGTTTGACCGAGGGCAAATTGTGATCATCCCGAGGCTCAGCACGAACAATGCGGATACTGCACGACTTGTGTGGTGTTCGAGGAGTGCTGAATGTCTTCAACACGCGGCGAAATCAAGGTGAAACCATATCCAAACGTCGTAGGGTTGGGTGGACACCACTCCTGTCGGACTTCATAGGCTTGGCTGACTGGCAGAACGTGACAGGCGACGAACTGTGGCAGAACTAACATCAGACTTTAACGCTAGGCAGAGTACAAGTGTGTCTGAACATACGGTGCACCGAACACCGCAACCGACGACCTAAGCATGTGCCAATGTCAACACCACGACATCGGCAACTATGACTGAAATGGGCACTTGATCATCGGTACTGGACGATGGCGCAGTGGGAGCGTGGCATGGTCTGATGAATCCCGGTATCTTCTGCATCATGCCGAAGGGACGGTGCTAATGCATCATCTTTCAGGGGAACAGCTCATTGACGCTGGCGGTGGCTCCACTATACTCTGGGGAACATTCACGTGGGCATTGGGTCCAGTGGAGTTCGTGCAAGGCAACGTGACGACCAAGGTGCATCGTACATCTCTTCATAATGATCGTGTTTCCCGACGGTAGTGGCATTTTTCAACATGATAATACGCCATGTCACAAGACAGGAGTGTGATGGAGTGGTTCAAAAATGGCTCTGAGCACTATGGGACTCAACTGCTGTGGTCATTAGTCCCCTAGAACTTAGAACTACTTAAACCTAACTATCCTAAGAACTTCACACACATCCATGCCCGAGGCAGGATTCGAACCTGCGACCGTAGCAGTCGCACGGTTCCGGAATGCGCGCCTAGAACCGCGAGACCACCGCGGCCGGCTGATGGAGTGGTTCGAGGAACACAGTGGCGAGTTACAATTGATGATCTGGTGCCCAAACTCGCCAGATGCGAACCCGATCGAACACTTTCGGGATGTGATAGATCGTGGCGTCAGAGCTCATAGCCCCCCAGCCCGGAATCAGGTGACTTGTGTATGTAGATCTGGTACCAACTCCCTGCAGCGACCTACTAAAGCTTCGTTGGTTCCATGTCACGACACGTCGCCGCTGTTATCTGTGCCAAAGCTGAACAAATCGGCTATTAGGTAGGTGGCCATAATGTTCTGGCTGTTGAATGTACCTTCATTATGAGAAGCAAACGAGTCTCTCAAGTCAAGAAACGCCTTCTCTCAAAGTTCTGCCTATTTATTTTGCCAACCAAGGTCACTGACGGTAAAACAGAGGAAAACGGGGTATCTGTACTGTTTAGATATAAATCTGACATTTGCACTCTCGCATAATTTTAACTATATTGAATGTTGTACCTGAATAGTACGGATTACTCACCACTTCGGGACAGTATTCAGGTTAGCTGCGAAACAGTGATTTATATGCATTTTTGGTCCTTAGTCCTTTTTTGTCATGCATCATGCTACTTCTGTTAAACATGTTTTTTCTCCGAATTATTTCTAAATTTAGCTACTTGTTGAAAATTTTACCGTTTTCAGTTTTTATTGATTCGACTGCGTTTATTACTTTCTGCACTTGCTTCCAGCAGTAGGAAAAGTATTTCTTTTTTTTCTGAAGACCTCATGGTTGTTAATTCCTGCAATGGATCGCTCAAGACTAACTCCCTCTTCTCGTACAATTCGCAGTTGCATCTTAAACAAGAGATAAATCCTTGCGGATACTGCCCGATTCGTAATAGCCTCTTACGGAATCTTATTCCATTTTCGTCGTCTAGATAAAACCGAACAACGCCTCTGCACGATAGAAACATCGTCATTTTTTTTCCCGACGAAACAAATTCCTTTGTGTCTCCCACACTTTGAACACCGTCTCCAGTTTCCTCTGTTTTATATAATGAGCAGCAGATATTAAAACCGGAAAAATTAAATTTTATTAATGATTAGGCACGTCAATCTTTTAATATTCGGAAATATTTATTATTTTGAAAGCCAGCTTTTGGCTGCTAAGCTATCGTCAGGTACATAGATAGATAGGTGTGGCTTTGAAATCAGTATACGATCGACACTTTTAGAGTAGTGCAACTGCAGAGTATCTTAGTTGGTATTCATAAATGACAACTGTTAATGGTTGATTTAGACTAAAATGAGTCAATTATTTAACTTAAGTTTTATTTTTACCGAATAGTTCCTCTCGTTTCATTCGTAAGTTAAATCCTGACATTTTGATTCTTTAAAACCAATTGAGATACTATATGGCTACACTATTTCGAAATGTGTGTTTGATCCCACATAAATTTCACAGCCACACACATTTGTTTTCAATCTGACGATGGCCGAACAGTCTAAAACCTGTGTGTAAAATGATAAATATTGCATAATATTACACCTTATCGCGCGTTTTTTACTTATAATGTATAAAATATTCTACCTAGAACCGACGAAACAGTCAGTTGATGTGAGAGTTAAACGTATTTTGGAACTCTGTCGGAAGTTCATAGAATAGTGAAAGATGAAATCCTTAAGCGAGCTAGCGTTTCGTAATCTCGCGATAAAGGGATCATGATTCTACGGTAGGATGATATTTGTACTGTACGACATGAACAAAGAAGGCTTCAAGTAGTATGACAATCTATTTCGTTTCTCCCGACTATGCAGCTTCTGCGCCCTCAGGCTACATCCGGTACAATGTTTGTCCGTTTAGCCACGCCTCCGGGAGCAAGGAAGTTCAAGTGCGAACTCCACAGTAAGATAACATACAAGGACACGTCCGAACCACTTAAATGTAAGAAATCACAACCGAAGTTAAAGATTTCTGTTCCTGAAGTGCTGACAATGTTTTTCACTTCTACGCACTTAAAATGATGTTGACTATAAAGTAAAAGAAGTGAAATAAGGAGGATCAGAAGAATGAGAAGGAAGTGAGGATCATTAACGTGTTTCCCTCAGATTAACTCCTCGTAGGTGCGTTTCACATTTATGTAAAATGTTGTAAGTAACATCAGCGTCAACTTTCGGCAGCAAAATTATTTATTTGTGCAATTCACTAACGTTGTTTCGGCCATGGAGACATTATCAGGTGGACATAATTGTGCTTTATCACATATCACATCCTAAAAATCATCACATATATATATATGCATGTTGTCACATCAATTGTATGCAGTGCACGTAAGTAGTGATTTTAGGTGATTCGTGAAGATAGCATTAAAACGGAGGAATTAAAGACAACTTCCGAATTGACGATGATATAAACGTATGCCAGATGATTTTTTGGTTTTGACATATGCGAAAGCATAGTTACTTTCTGTCGATAATGGGCCCACGACCGAACCTGTAATAGTGAGTTGTAAAAACAATTTTAGAATCAAAAGACGACCATAACGTCATTTACGAGGTTTTTACCTTCCACTCCCCCCCTCTTCCCCTGCCAACTGTTTCTCTTTCCGGCACATTGTGCAGTAAAAGTTGCAAATGTTACCAAGATGTGTTTAAAATGTTTAAAACGTTTCCTGTATTGAAGCCTTCTGTCGTTTCAACACTATGGCTGAACAGTATCGTAGCTATTTAGTGCACAAAGCTGTCAAGTTCTGTCAAATGCTCTGATACCAATTTCCCTGTTTTACGAGTTGCAGTAACAGGAAATAAGATTCGTATTGTAAACTCTTAAGACACTCCTGGCGATTCGTTGTGATGTTGTCTGAGATCGGGTGTTCTGGCGCTGGTCATGGTGTTCCCAATACGATATTTTGATGCCGCAACTCGACACCTTCATTAGAACACTTGATCTCAGCGAGATGGTAATATCTGTACTGTTTGCAATGCAGTTCTCCTGCCCCTCCTATTCAATGTCCACCTCCGCGACCCTCTCTTTGCTTACAGAAGTTAGCACGCCGACTACACAAGCGCTTCGGTATTGTAGTAACTACTCACGTGTTTATTCGTCCATTCGTAAGTGGCTACCTCAGCTTGCAAAGCTGGCGACAGATCGTTGTCATCAGAAAGCGCTGCACGAGCTTACCTGAAATCAATAGAAACAGTCTATTATTATCTAAGCACAGAATAAAAACTAAGAACAAAGAGCTTCATTCTAATAGAAAGAAAATATTACAAATAAAACTAGGCTTTTCGTAAACAACGAAAAGTGTAATAGGGTAAGCTACATACTACAAAACAAAGTCAAAATGTGCTATTCATTAAGTGTGCAGAATCCTGCTTGAATTAAAAGAAAAGCACTGTATGTAGTTCCACAACAACAGTACGATGCACGTATTGGAAACGAGCGAAATATAGTTCATTATTTCGTACCGGTCGGCAGACTTTTTTTTTATTGAAGCTTAATTGCACGACCTACAATCATGAACAGTGAAAGAAAAGGAGAAATTGGCTGTACTGTGATGTGATGTGCTGTGCTGGAACCGTTCTCATATTTGTCTAAACTCACTTCCGGAAGTAGAAAGGAAGCTTAGGGAATAAAGACCTATCAACCAAAAAGTCATCAGAAACAGAACATAAGATCGGATACGACAAGGAAGTCTTTTCAAAGGAACCATTCTGGCATTTGCTCTAAGGCTTTGAGGCGTATCACGGAAAACCATACCCTAGACTACCTAAGCTATTTTTTCGCGGTCAACACCTTATGTGCGTCTGTGAGACATGTTTCTCCTTCATAATATTATTTCTCCGCTAAGATAATAACAAAAAATAATACTATTTCAGAAAGATTTTGTGAATAATATGTGCAAATATTTAACGTGGTTAAGTAACAAAAATTTTCTTTCTTTTTCTTAAATTCACTGTATGATAAACCAAGGAAGAAAGATCCTGTATATCTGTTATAAATTTTGATATCGTGTTGGTACACATTATTCCTGAAGAAGTTATGTTTGTGTGTCTTGTTTGTACGGACAGCAACATTCGCACTTCGCTACAGAGGTTGAATGCTCATCACATACGTTTCCTCTGCACTTACTACAATGTTCTTCATTCTTCCTTTTTTAGGGTTGCACATGCAACAACGCTTCTTCTTAGCTGGAGTTTATTTTACTACTGCTCTGGAGTCTTGAGGTTCATGTACAGTATCTTCCATACAATAAAGAACAGGTTTCCGTAGTCCTAGTTTCGGCGTTCTTTTGATATGTGATTGAACCAAATCATCAGGGAGTTCGGCATGAAAAATTTGACACCTACATTTCATCTTATTGACGTGATATGTCAGGTTTTTATTCAAATAAATCAAATACGTCAACTCGGTCCATGAATACTACCAGGAGCTCTCTTCTTGTTTTTCTTTTGCAGGAATAAGTAGGCACCAAATGATCCAATGAGTACACCCACCTATCGTCTCACTGTAGTACTTTATTACGGCAGGCTTAGACGCATCTTTAGTATTACCCTTTTTGTGGAACTATGACACCGCACGATCGCGAGTGAAATCAAGTTCTGTAGCATGTTTCTCCTGCCTTTTCTTTGGCAAAAATTCTCTAGCCATAGATGTTTTATTTTGTTGAACTGGTCTTACAAATATGAGCTCATTTTGTAATAGGAAATGTGCCAGAGCCATGGATGTGAAGAAATTGTCCACTTTGTTATTTCGGAAGCTACCGACATAGGCTGTTGCTGGATGAGCGACTACACGGAAACCAATATTTTTTATCTCTTTCGTTTCCCTGGTTTCCAAGATATGGTAGCTGCTTCAGAGGGTAGAAATTTTTAGAGTTTCATATCTAAAAAACACTCTATTTTCTACTTATCAGGTTTTGAACTCATACGCTACATAAATGCGTACAATCCACGGAATGGGAGTAACAGTTCATGGATCATCAAATTTTCCTACCGTAGATAATATTTCCCAATGTTATGATTTATGTCCTCCCAAATGTATGAACACAGCAAATGTACTTCTCTCTCTTCGAACACTTCTTGCAACTTTACCATCGAACCGCTAAAACAAAGCAAAACAAAAAACAAAAAACAAAAAAGCAAAAAAGCAAAAATCTTCAAATCTCTGACGACGCATTGTGACCCTGAATATTGACGAATCTTCCTTCTTGCTCAACGCTACTCTTACATTGAACAAATTGGTTTATGGATGACCAGCTTTTTCTACACCATCACACTGCCTCCAACTCTTCTTAAAATTCTCTTTCTTATACACCCTTTCAGCTTCGTTGTTAGTAAACAGTACAATTTATTCTTCAATATCGGAAGAAATGTAGAGCTCGGATTCGTCTGTCGCTGTTACAATGATTTTCAAAGGAGGAAGCTTGAATGTATCAATTTGAGATTTTATTTATTATGTTTCTTCACTTTTGTTTCCTCAAGTGAAATTTTATTCCATACAAATACATTTTTTCCCCAGAAATACATGTTCACTACTTTCAATATGATTGGTATCATCTTCATCTTCTAGGTTTAAAGTATCCGGCAAGTCACGCTTACGTGATCGTCTTCTCCGTCTCTACCTTCATCATTTGGTATGTCATTCGAATGTTCATCACTGAAATCTGTGAGATTTTGAGATTCTTCCAATATTAGAAAAATTACTTCATCTGTCAATTTTCTCTTAGGTATGTTGTATGACCAATAACTAATATATTTTGTAGCTACCAGATATCATTCAACAATGGAGCACTGCATTGCAGAAATATACCGTGAAAAATGAACTTTAGAGGAAGCAGGGGGAAAAAAACTATATGAAACGAGTCAGAGGGATTCGGCTCAGGTATTAATGCATGAATATTTTTAAAAATCAATTTAGATATTAAATCAATATAGAACTTTGTGCTTATCATTTAAAGGAGAAAAATATGATGCTAGGAGAACAGCTAAATGATGAAACTGCAGTACAAATATTTACAGATAATAAAAAGAAAATGCGACGTAATGAGCCCGCGACACTCATCTTAGTTGTTGTAGGTAACTAAGAGGGTACTTCCACTCATCCCTAACAGCGTCTGGTAAAGTTATTAAGGGAGAAACAAATCTGGATATCCGGGAGAGGTTTTGATGTTTGGTGCTCCACAATACGAATCAAGGGCATAAAGAATTGAGTCAATTCGCTCCTAAGTCAAAAAATTGAATTCCTGTCTCCCATTATAACAACGGGAACAAATATATTCGTGAGCTCTTTACGCACAGAAGACGGAGAGTGACGGCTTGTTTACACGGAGCAAGCAGCATTACCTGCAATATTTACGAGGCAGACAATTCAGTCTCGAAGCCACTACAGTACCTCAGTTATCGACAATGTGCAAGCCAGTTAAGTCGCCTTTTTTTCCTTTAGCTTACATCTGTACGTAGAAACGTGTCTGACTCTAGAAATTGCTCTATTCTTCACTTCGATCTGTGCTAGATCCTGAATGGTACAACACAATTGCGCCTCTCTCTACACAACACTGAATGCTGCTCCTTTTTTTTCTCAGATGCAGCTGTCGTACACTTCTGTAGCTTTGGCTCAGATGAGGCGCCGTCTTTTGTCTACCACTTGCGTGGCTTTTTTTTCTATTCATTGTTTCTTTTCTACCAGATCGCTGAGAAATTTCATCCCTGTTACTCATTGTCCGATCACAGCGCTCGGACTGCCACTGTATGTCCTCAATTCTTTGTTTGTGCCTGAGATATCGTAACGTTCTCAATTCTGCTCTTAGTCAGCAATCATTTCTTCTCAGACTCACGTAAACCACGGCGTGTGTAACAAAATTTATTGCTATGACTTTCCAGTTTTAACATTAAAGTACTGGTTGCGCTGCTCAGTACACCCACTTCCTCTCACGGCTTCATTTTCTCATTTTACTGTTGTGCAGCAGTGCTATGAAGGCCTGTGACTATAGGAGAATGAGGCTACATATCAGCGAGAAAATCATTTTAGTTAGCACTCACCTACTAACTACGTTACACTGCACTAAGCATAACACTTTACGATGAGAGTGTCATTCGCACAACTTAGTTTTTTTTTTTTTTTTTTTTACATTCTTACGTTTACTCGCGCGGTATGTGCTTTCTGAGGTGCGAGGTGTACACTGTTATGTCTCGTCTAATGTCTCACTGTATAGGGGAAAAAATGAACACATTTACAAATAGGGTATTTACTTCAAGCACATTTAACTTCAAGCGCTGCGGGGAGTTTCTCTTGCACACGATCTTTACAGCTACGTATTACAGGCACACACATCTCAGGGCAATAAACGTATGATATCGTCGTATCTTGCAACTACTTTGTAAAACATATATCTTCATTTTTGTTAACGAAGTAAGTAGCAGCTTTGATCCGCCCATGATAAGATTTTTCTTACAGTATTCCTACGCTAATACTCATAGTACACAGACTACGGAAATCTTGCTTCAGAAACACCTGAAATCAGACTTTTGATTTCACAGCTGTAAGGGAGCATGCTTCCACAGAAGATACGGTAGTGTGACTCAGTGTGATGATCTGGTTTAAACTTGGCTGTTTAACAACAGGAGGTTTAAAATTCCGAGCTGTTGGTACGACACATACCCCATATTGCCGAGTGCATATTGCTAGTTAAGAAGCAACTGCAGCATTATGCGAGTGACAGCATTACTGATCCATTGCCTAGTCTGCATTGGTCGCTTCTTCCGGCTTGAACGAACCCCTTTTAAAATTTCTGGTGTAAAATTTCAGACCTTGAAAGGTTTCTAGCATATTTTTGACCTTCAAGGAAAGTGATGTAAGCTATATTTTTATTCGACGTGTCAACCTTTATATCTACACTCCTGGAAATGGAAAAAAGAACACATTGACACCGGTGTGTCAGACCCACCATACTTGCTCCGGACACTGCGAGAGGGCTGTACAAGCAATGATCACACGCACGGCACAGCGGACACACCAGGAACCGCGGTGTTGGCCGTCGAATGGCGCTACCTGCGCAGCATTTGTGCACCGCCGCCGTCAGTGTCAGCCAGTTTGCCGTGGCATACGGAGCTCCATCGCAGTCTTTAACACTGGTAGCATGCCGCGACAGCGTGGACGTGAACCGTATGTGCAGTTGACGGACTTTGAGCGAGGGCGTATAGTGGGCATGCGGGAGGCCGGGTGGACGTACCGCCGAATTGCTCAACACGTGGGGCGAGAGGTCTCCACAGTACATCGATGTTGTCGCCAGTGGTCGGCGGAAGGTGCACGTGCCCGTCGACCTGGGACCGGACCGCAGCGACGCACGGATGCACGCCAAGACCGTAGGATCCTACGCAGTGCCGTAGGGGACCGCACCGCCACTTCCCAGCAAATTAGGGACACTGTTGCTCCTGGGGCATCGGCGAGGACCATTCGCAACCGTCTACATGAAGCTGGGCTACGGTCCCGCACACCGTTAGGCCGTCTTCCGCTCACGCCCCAACATCGTGCAGCCCGCCTCCAGTGGTGTCGCGACAGGCGTGAATGGAGGGAAGAATGGAGATGTGTCGTCTTCAGCGATGAGAGTCGCTTCTGCCTTGGTGCCAATGATGGTCGTATGCGTGTTTGGCGCCGTGCAGATGAGCGCCACAATCAGGACTGCATACGACCGAGGCACACAGGGCCAACACCCAGGATCATGGTGTGGGGAGCGATCTCCTACACTGGCCGTACACCTCTGGTGATCGTCGAGGGGACACTGAATAGTGCACGGTACATCCAAACCGTCATCGAACCCATCGTTCTACCATTCCTAGACCGGCAAGGGAACTTGCTGTTCCAACAGGACAATGCACGTCCGCATGTATCCCGTGCCACCCACGTGCTCTAGAAGGTGTAAGTCAACTACCCTGGCCAGCAAGATCTCCGGATCTGTCCCCCATTGAGCATGTTTGGGACTGAATGAAGCGTCGTCTCACGCGATCTGCACGTCCAGCACGAACGCTGGTCCAACTGAGGCGCCAGGTGGAAATGGCATGGCAAGCCGTTCCACAGGAATACATCCAGCATCTCTACGATCGTCTCCATGGGAGAATAGCAGCCTGCATTGCTGCGAAAGGTGGATATACACTGTACTAGTGCCGACATTGTGCATGCTCTGTTGCCTGTGTCTATGTGCCTGTGGTTCTGTCAGTGTGATCATGTGATGTACCTGACCCCAGGAATGTGTCAATAAAGTTTCCCCTTCCTGGGACAATGAATTCACGGTGTTCTTATTTCAATTTCCAGGAGTGTATATACGGGATAATTTTCAGAGGTTTTCAGTAGTCAGTACGCTACGCCATAGAGATTCTGAGTACTAGCAATGCTATCTTAGGTAGCGCCGTTGCCGTAGCATTCTGTGAGAATCTTTTGAATGAGGCGTGTGTTGGTCACTCCACTGAGCAGTCTCGAAAGAGCTTGCAGAGCACAGAGAGGAAGATACAGAGGATGGTAAAGATTAATTAGAGAAGTGAATACTTTCAGTTAATGTTGTTGCTGCATTGCTTGCCTGCGTGTAGGTTATGATGTGTTAGGAAAACGGAAAGTTTTCGTGGAATTTTTCTGTATTGGTACGGATTAGTCAGTTTCGTTGTTCAGATGTATTAAGCTAAGTTTTCTGTTAACATGTTTTGCAACTGTAAGTTGCAGATTTGCCACTAGTTTACCATACAATAATTAATCTCATTGTAGAGTAATACTTCTTATAGAAATAAATTACTGTAAAAGTCATTGTAATAGTTAAAGAATGAGTTTCAGTACTCACAACACAGTTTTGAAGGCTAGTTTCCTTTAAGTTATTTAGCAAGTTCAAAATCTTCTGACGCCTACTCACGAATTTTATATTCTGGTTGTGTGTGTCGACGCATTGCACTCTGCGGAACATAGTTATTGAAGCATGATCTGCTTAACACAGTCGCACATCCTTGAATTGCACCGCACAAGGCTTTCCTTCTTATTTAGTTCGCTTGCTGCTGCGCTCCATTTTTTTATGTTTATAATTCCGAGCGGCACCAAGTTTCCACTGTCACAGGTAAGTCATAACAATTTGGTAGTGCCATTTATATTACAGCCAAGGTATTGTTTTTTCAAAATCATTAACAGGTTCAGTCCAGGTAAAGTTAATGTGAGATCTCATTCCTTGCGCAGACAATTTTATTCTTTCAATATGGTGTTATCTTTGCGTGTGTATCAAAGTGTTTGGAAATTTGTTTAATCAGTTTGCGCACGTAAATTCACAGGGAATTTTAATAGAAACATTTTTGTTATTTATTTTTTCAAAATTCGGTTGGTAATTTTATGTATAGTTTTTATTCAGTCAGTTCTGTGTGTTGAAATTGCAAGTCACGTATTGTGACCTCACCCACTATAGCACTGTTCACGGCACTACAGAACACAAGATTAAGCAGGATCGTTTCTTTAGTTAACAGTTTCAGTTTTCTAGTGAATTTGGTAGAAGCTAATTGCAGTAAAGGTATATAGTCATATAATTTCAGATAGTTTGCCGACTTACATTATCAGATAGCGTTTCCGAAATTACACCACTTGCGTGTTTGAGGACGACAACTCTAAGTTTAAGTTACGAAACCAGTCCAGATTTAGTTCACAACAAATTAACCTTTTTATTCCGAAAAGTTACAATGTCAACAAGTACGGTATGATCCGATCTGCGTTTCTTTGAAGGAAGGCGGAGAGGAACATGTGTGTTTAGCGTACCGTCGACGTCGAGATCGTTGGAGATGGTGGAAGGAATCATCTCGGTATTTGTCTTATGAGACACAGAGGCAACCACTTAAGAGCTATATCTGAAAAACCAGAAGAGGATTTGAACGGCCACCTTCCCGAAAACAATCCAAGTTGTTACCACTACGTTATTCGCACGATCTGCTGGTGATATATTCCGACTCGGCATTTCCAACATGTTGTGACATTGTGACTGAAGTTCCGTATCACGTGATAGCTTTTACTTTTTTTTTCCTGCCTCAAATACGGATTTGGTTTTCGGCCCGTCCAAGTGAAACATGTGACTAGTGATGCTAGTACTACCGTGATTTGTCGTATTTTAGACAGAACATAGAAATATTCTGCGTGCATTGAGGAACTAAACAAAGTCGTTTCGGCTGTAACAGCAGTAATAAAAATAAAAGATGTGGAGGTGAGAAAGTAGCTACAGAGGCGTCGTAATACTTTCGCGAAGTACCTGTAAAGACGTAATTTATTTCGACGAAATGCACGTTATTTTGCCACTACTTCGACGAAACACGGGTTCTTTTGGCATCATTTCGACAGCCGAAACGGTGGACATTCCGCAAAGAAGTGCGAGTGCCCTGTTTGGCTGTCATTATGGGCTGTAAAAGACGGCCCGTCTCAAACGCCGGCGGGAACACGCGCCTGATGGGCCATTAAGCGATAGAGGCGCGCCGCTGCGCCGTGCTAACGAGTACTGTGTCATTACCCGGAACCGTAAAGTAGCGCCATAACCCACTGTACCCCGGGGGTAGGGCATTTACGGTTGCTGCTGGAGGAAATAGTAATGGCTAGGCCTGCGGCAGCAGTATCTCCGCACGTGGAGCCAACAACGTGACTCTCATAGCAAACATTCTCTAATGGTGACTCTTCAGAGACCAGGACGTAAAGAACTGAAAATTAAAATTAATAGACGGCATCGAGACAGTATTTTCATAAAAGATGTTTCAAAGAATTTGCATGGAAAATCTAGGCTTGGATAGGTAGCGTTATGTGGAACAACTTTTGTTAGAGACAAAATGTTCTTGACGTTTCCACGCGAAGCTAGGCGTCTACTATTATTGCTTGTGCTCCTGAGCAGCAACGCGTGGGCACTTAACCATGTACGTATGCAGTGTGCGCCGCCTATAATAAAAAAAAATATATAAAAAAAGTTCTGAGCACTATGGGACTTTACGACAGGCAGTGGGATCTGGTGATCGTGCCGACCAAGCATTTGGAAACCATCAGCTGATAATTCGATCGTTTCCAAATGTGTTCCGGAGAAGCAGGGCAACTTGACGAGGGATGTGCGGTGGGGCCTCATCTGGTATGAAACCTGTTGAGTTCAATGCGTCTCTCTCCTGTAGGGCCAGTATGACGTGCTGGCCAAGCATAATGCAGCAGCGCTGGCCAGTCACACTGCAAGTCTTTTGGTCCTTGAGCGCCAACTTGTTCATACAAAAAATTGATCAGATGTGTAAGACTATGAATCATGATGACTGATCGCGGCACCTGGTAGCCATAGTGGAACTGTACGGAACTGTGACGCATGGAAATCATGCCACCTCATGCTCTGGACATTAATGCTACCGAGTTTGGTACTCGTGTGATAATCAGTGTCCGTGTTAAGTAGGGAAAGTTTAATTATAACCACCCGGTAGACGCCGGGCAGTAACGGCTGTACGAGAAACGAACGCCACACGCAACGGCGTGCGAATTCTCGTCGTAACAGTGGAGTCGGCGTCGCAGCGGCAACTGCGTGGGCGGCGCCAGCTGCAGCCGGAAGCGGGCCAGGCCGCCGGCCGGCCACTTTCACCGCCACCGCCCCGCCTCCCTCACTCCCACACTCCCCGACAAGCCGCCAGCCTTGCCCTGCCTGTCTCTGCTCCTCTGGTGTACCATTGTCCCACCAGCGAAGCGGGTCCACAAGGAGTGAAAATGACGCGTACATCCACGGCCTGGCTGCTCCCAGAGCAAAACGAGTAACCTCTCTAGGCTCTCTCCTCTCTGGGGCGCATCTTCAGTTTGTTTATCTACCTTCCGTCCCGCTCCTGCACTTATGCTTCATACGCTCTTCTCAGGTAAACTTTAATCTTAGGTTTGCGACGTTTCGGTGCTCAATTGAAATTCCAGGATAAGTTTCAAATATTGTCGCTGTGTTGCAGTTTCATCACATTAAAATAAAGCAAATGTTACAAGTATAGAAGGAAAACAATGACGGGTCCTAGATTGTTGTAAAGTTCAGTGTTACATTTTTTCCGAATAGAATTCTAGTGACAATAACAAGGCGCGCTAAACATCGACTACGCAAAGACGATGTTCTGGTGTATCACAGTTCAATAATGCTCTATCATGCTAGACCTAAGTGACTCCTAAACAATGCTCTTGAGGCATTTACTTACATTGTCACTACGTCGTTTCACATTTACACGAGACGTCTGGTAAGTTTCAGCGCAAAAAACCATTCATAGATCACGGTAGACCTGCGTATAAAAGCGTAAAATAGCCTTGAGATTAATTTCTCAAGATCGTAACCGGTCACAGAGCACCTTCAAAGATTCAATACGGACGTGTGTCTACTTTGTGAGTTCAAAGTTTAAATTCTTATACGTAGTCAGCTAGTGACACACACACACACACACACACACACACACACACACACAAACCGACCCTCCATCCGTGATCATTATTAGCCTTAGCGTCTTCTTCTGCTCGTTCTGTGCGCTCTGTTAGAGCAGTTCTAGATCCAAAACTTTTTTATCTTCATATATTGTTTGATAGTGCCTGAAGTAGTTTCACAAGGGGCACGAAGTGAGGCTCCCGTTTGCTGCCCACCGTGGGTGAGGTAATGCGATTTCCGAAGGCGTTGACAGCAACAGTGGCTTCCGCTTTATTTGCATCAAATGAATCACCAGCCCATTCCCTCATAGACTCACAGACTACACACATCTACTACTTCTAAACCCTATGCTGTATACGAAATTGTCTCCCCCAACCACATCGTTCGCTTCGTAACGGATAATGGAGCAAAATTAATACCATGAAATAAAGTTATGTAACAGTTAGTTGAGCAAGTACAACAGAAAAAAAACATATCGCGAAGAAATCAGACGAGCCTCAAAGAATTTTAAAATGTGACAGCAACTGAAAAATAGAAAATTCCTAACGCATTACTGAAGGCCAGTGACACGAATAAAATTCTAATACTTTGGCAACTGTTAGAAACTGATCACATAAATCGAGCTAGATGGTGCAGTGGCTAAGAAACTAAGCGTCGCCTTCGGGAGAGGTGTAATTTGACCTCTTATTAGAAAACATGCTTTACGCTTGCTGTGGTTGCCGTAAACCATGTTGGATCCTTTAGTAGGCTGAAGTTGCTCCTTCCACCGTCCTTTTAATACTGAGATATTCTTCGATATCCTCGACGACGAAAGACAAAGTCGAGCCAATCAATTATCATTCCTTCCTTTCGCAGATCTGAAATCAGAACGTCAGATTAGTCAATAGCAGCACTTTCACATTACCTTCGAGACCTAGCGTTATGCAATCCGAGGATATTTCGTACTGAATAATACAGCAGCATAAAGCAATCTTGATGAATATTATGTGAAAAGCCATTTGCCTATACGAACAATGCCCTGACATAAGCAGATAACTCAGCTTTACGTCGCTATGAAAAGAAATGGTATCATTCCTTCCTATTGTGGACGATGAAAAGGCACTGTCTATTACAACGTTCTTTCAGCACATACTAGGCAGTGCATCCTAGTTCTTACTGACAGTGTTGGCAATTCCATCTTATCATTCATTGGCCCAGTGGTCTAAATCCTTATGGGTGATGTGTGTGTGCCTTTTCCGAAAGGGAAGCGCGTTGTATTTTGTTCAAACTGTTTATTAATTTAGTTCAATAGTCGTATTCGTGATGTGCTCTTTGTATTATTACCTATGTTATTTCTTTTCCATGAACTGTGATTTCCTTTCCACACAGAACAAATTCTATCACAGGCAGCAGAGGATTTAGAAGATTAGTTGAACAGAGTTAGTGTTATTGACTATCGAAAAGAATATAAGGCAAACACCAAAAAAGAGAAAAAAATGAATATGGAACAGAATTAAATTAGGCAATGCTGGGGGAATCACAGGCAATAAAATTAGTCGATATTTTTAGCTACTTGGGCAGCAAAATAATTTTGATGGACGAAGTGGAGAGAATATAAAATACATCATTGCCAATAGCAAGAAAAACGTCTCCAAATAACAGGAATTTTTTGACCTCTAATAAAAATCTACGAGGCGTATTCGGAAAGTAAGGTCCGATCTGGAGCGAAATGGAAACCACTGTGAAAATTCTATGAAATTTTACACAGATATGTTAGGTAATATCTGTAGTATTGCCGACGATCGCAGCACTTCGCTCTTTTCAATTCTAAGCGTACAGTGAGCACGTGAGGATGCCTAGAATATAGTGTCTCCTGCGAAGTATGAGGACCTGGTGAGAGATTTCGCCTGAAGCTATGCAGCCCACATAACACAAATGCCATGCGTTTCTTTCTTCAAGACAATTGTCAGCCATATTCTGCAGGGGCAATTAAGACGCTCCTGCAGCGTTTTCGATGAGAAGCGTTTCATCACCCACAATATAGCCTTTAATTGGCTCCCTCCGATGTTCATCTCTGCTCACATAAGCCGCTGGCTATGAAGACAACATTTTGCCACAAACAACGAAAGGCAGACCAGCGCTGGGAATTGCCAGAAAGCAGAGGCAGCTGCTTTCTGTGACGAGGATACTGGAAAGTTTGTGGAATGCTACGAACATGTATTAAGTTGGAGCGGCGACTATTTAGAGAGGTAGCTGGAAGATATGGGTAACTGTTACGAATAAAAAACTGTTGATTTTCACTGTGGTTTCCGTTTCGCGACCGATCGGACCTTACTTTCTGAATACGCCTCGTAAATGTTACGAAGTCTCTTCTGAAGTATTTATGTGGTGCGTACCCTTGCACAAAAATGAAACATGGAATATAAACAGCTGAGACAATAGAAGTTGTTGAAATGTGGTGCTACAGAAGAATGCTGAAAATTAGAAGAGTAAATCTAATAAAACACATTTTGAGATATAAAGGAATCGTCAATTTGGTAGTGCGGAAGTAATATTTCAGCGAAACATCAAATCCTGCATACAATAAGTAGTTTCAAATGGATGTAGATTGCAGTAGTTACGCACAAGATACAGAAGCATGGGCAGTTGAACCGAATCAGCCTTCAGACTGACGACGACGACGATATTGACAGCCACCCCTAAATATTACGAAGTGGAGATAACACTGTCATCTTTTGACTAACAGGACACTGCCTTTCAGGCTGTCATAAGGCTGGTTTCAAGCCGTACATGAAACAACAAGCGATACGGCACAGCTTGCGTTGTGGCTCAGTGAACAAGAAAGATAAAGTGAAGAAGCCGTGAGGCACTTAGCCACTAACAAGCGAATACGAAAAAGAAAACATGCTTACGTAAGACGTTGGAAACGCTTCCCCCGCACCTCACAACTTTTCTTTCCCGTTTCTAGTCAAAAATAAAAATCTTTGTTTCACAGTAAGCATCCTGGCATTCCTTAGCCTATATTCTGTTCAGATACTGACGATCCTCCACACTACGTCTTTGCCTGAATAAATGGTAAAAAAGAAGCATCAGCATACCAAATTTTTGTTGTACAGCTGTAGTAATTGTTTACTGACGTTAACTGGCTTTGATACTGACAAAAAGCCATTAAAGATCGAGACCATTTGACGGAATTAAAATAATCTTATGTTTCATCAAAAAAATTATATGGCTTTCCTGTACAGTTTATACCTCGCATAACAAGCTGTTGTGCTAGAAGACAAAATGTGAAATGTGTGTAGATGGAGTCTGTTCCCTCTGAAATACATGTCCAAAAGAACAGGCATCATCCATACGATTCATGCTTTAAGGGGAAAAATGGAAGAAAAGAAGGAAGAAGAAAATAACGAAACACCACGAAAGAACTATCCTAACGGAGACTGAAATCGGTAGATATGATATACGTATACAGTCAAACAAATGTTTACAGTCGCCGGCCGCGGTGGTCTCGCGGTTCTAGGCGCGCAGTCCGGAACCGTGCGACTGTTACGGTCGCAGGTTCGAATCCTGCCTCGGGCATGGATGTGTGTGATGTCCTTAGGTTAGTTAGGTTTAAGTAGTTCTAAGTTCTAGGGGACTGATGACCACAGCAGTTGAGTCCCATAGTGCTCAGAGCCATTTGAACCATTTTTTTTATTACAGTTTCAGAAAAAAGAAATTGTATGGTTTATTAAAGATAATGAGCTCCATAAATTGAGTATGTCAGTAACCCGTTGGTCCATCTCTGGCTCCTAAACAAGCAGTTATTCGGCTTGGCACTGACTGACAGGGTTTTTGGGTATCCTCCTCAGAGATATCGAGCCAAAATAATTTCGTACAATTGGTGCTTTGGATCGTCAAAATCCCGAGCTGGTTTGGAGGGCCCCCGCCCTTAATGCTTCAAACGTTTTGAACTGGGGAGCGACCCGGCAAGCCGTAAAAACTCTCGCCGTATGCGGGCGCGCATTATCTTGCTGAAATGTAAGCCCAGGATAGCTTTCCATGAAGTGCAACGAATCGGGGCGTAGAATAATAGGCTGGAATGTAGTTGGGTGCTGCAGGACCCCTTTTGTTGTCATCCGCTGCAGCCTTACAGCGCTGCTGTTCGTCGGCTATATTCTACGCAAGCTTTCCTGGGCTCATATTTCAGCAAGATAATGCCCGCCCGTACAACGCGGGAGCTTCCACTGCTTGTGTTCGTGTTTGACCAAGCCAGTCTTGCCCAGCAAGATCGCCCAATATCTGCCCCTTTTCAGAGCGTTTGGAGCGTTATGTGCAAGGACCTCCAGCCAGTTCGGGATTCTGACACGCCAGTTGGACAGAATATGGCACGATGTTCTTCAGTACGACATCTGACAACTCATCAACCAGTCCGAAACCGAAACTGCTTGCATACGGGCGTTATTGACTTGCTCAATTTGAGTAGCTCCCTGTCTTGAATATATCGTCCAATTATTCTGAAATTGTAATCATTTGTCTGTCTGTACAAGCACATCTCATCTACCAATTTCTGTCCTACTCGTATAATTCCTTCGGTGGGTCGCCTTTTTTGTCTTTGTGTAATAGACATGATTTGTGTCGGATGGGGGACGTGGTCGGACAGACAACCGGTTAAAGCGACCGCTCATGTAAGGCGGTGAAACCAGGTTCGACTCCCGATCCGGCACAAATTTTCATCTGTCCGCTTTGGATTCGGTCAATGCCCCACTGAAGCCTAAAGTCGTTTATTTCTTTCGACATATCACGTTACCACACTATCTACAGAGAACAAATTTGATAATTTGTTATTACACACGCAAAGACGTATAATGCTTTGCTTATTTTAATCGCGATTCCTGACCATGTCATAAAAAAGATTTTTTTGCACAAAACATTGTCGAAAAGGCTAGCAGCTCGTTTGATAGCCCCTTCGGCGATGCTAGCTTGCTTGCCACACAGACGGTTGCTCCACCCTGGCTGGAAGTAGGTCGCCCCTAATCCGGCGACTTGTCCCGCCGCCCCCCCCCCCCCTCCCCCCTGGGAACTGGCGTTGCCCCGCAGGTGCCCGTGATAACAGGAGCCCAGCCCCACCGTAGGCGCCGCCATATCGATCTCAACTGCCCAGCTCAGCTGGGTGGCAACCTCCCCTCACACGAGTCAAGACACT
The DNA here is from genome assembly GCF_023897955.1 of Schistocerca gregaria. NCBI lineage: Eukaryota > Metazoa > Arthropoda > Insecta > Orthoptera > Acrididae > Schistocerca > Schistocerca gregaria. The sequence goes on along the minus strand of NC_064921.1, from coordinate 523,800,455 downwards.
GAGTGGGCGTCACCACAGCAGAGAACTTATTGTTTGCAAATGGTGAGGACTATTAATAAATTACAGTCTGATTCATTTCTGTGTCTGCGTTACTGTAGCTCCCTGTAACTAGTTAACTGAGACAGTGCACGGTCATGGCATCGTGACAGCCACGGTATCCTGTAAGTACACTATTTTGTGCTTTCATAGATTAGGGAAGCGATTTGTCCGCGTTGCGGAAAAGGATTATCACCGGTCGAGGTAGACGCAGCACCTAGGAATCTTATTACTGTCCGGGAGCCTCCACGTAACGTGGAGCTCCATGTTCCAATAGCAGCTCCCGTGAGCTCTTCTGCGACGGAGGATGGCGGTAAATCTACATCTGACTGTGAAAACAACGCAGGTGGGAACTATTCTGTTCTTTCCCACAGCAGTCTAACCAAGTCTCTCATTTATGTGACTTCTAGGCTTTCCGTGTAGGGACTCAGAGTTTACCCCCATGCTATTATTGTTCTACGCCAAGAATGGCAGTAAAGCTTGAAAACAGTACTAACCTAGAATATTTAGAACTAAGCATTCGGAGCGATCTAATGTGTAGTGATCACATAAATGCGAAGCACATGCCCAACTGAAGTGAACCGGGAGAATCCTAAGAAAATGTTTACAACCTAGAAAGAAGTGCTTTACAGAAACAGCGATTAGTCGATTCTTCAATAGTGCACGTCTGTATGGAATTCACTAGGGAGAAGTGATAGTTGAGGCAGAGGTAAATAATCGACTTTCGCCACCGAATGATTTCCTTAACGCGAGAGCACCACGGAGATGATCATCTGTGGAAGACGCTGTAAGAGATAAGTACACTTTTGAAATTCCGGGAGCGCACTTTCGACGAATGCCAAAATAAACTTTCGACGAATGTCAACATAAACTTAATACTCCTCTCACGTAAGACTCGCAATAGAACACAACGGCAAAAAAAAAACGGAGGAATTAGATTTCAGGCGCAAGATTACCGACGATCGGAGATGTTCGTCGAGGAAGTCATGTTTGCAGACGAATGAATGTCGGCGTGGAAAACGCCGGAGAACTCTCGTCTAGAGCCATTGCTAGCCCAACAGAAGGCAGTGGGAGCACTGAAACGATTCAAGAAGTGTTTTCGTGGCATTTTTAGCAAAACCGGCTGGAAGGAATTCTTAAGTTACAGGAAAAAGAATCCTCTTGTGCTAGATCGTGAGTACAAAGAACAATGCGTCCCACATCGAGAAAATTCTGCCTACTATGTGGCTAGAATAGTCATTTTATGACTAAGAACATGGCTGAGAGTTTCAAAAGCTTCTCTCCGCCCCAAAAGTATGGATTTTAACGCAATCGCGTGGCCACCATGATTGTTGTGATTGTTGTAGGAATGCTCAGCGTTCATCTTACTCCTTCCCCCCTAAAGCAGTATTTACGCCAAACGTCAGTAATTGTTTGTTGCACTCACGTTATGTATATTACTAAAGTGACAAAAGTAATGGGACAGCTATATCCACATATAATGATCGCGGTAGTGTAGTATACACAACGTATAGAAGGGCAGTGCATTGGCGGAGCTGTCAGTTATGTGATCTATGTGAAAAGGTTTCCGACGTGGTTGTGGCCGCACGACGAGAATTAACAAAATTCATTCGTGAAATGGCAGTTGGAGCTAGACGCATGGAACATTCCAATTTGCAAACAGTTAGGGAATTCAGTATTCCGAGATCCACAGTGTCAAGAGGGTGCCGAGAATACCGAACTCCAAGCATTAACTCTGATCGCGTACTACGCAGTAGCCGACGGCCTTCACCTAACGACCGAGGGCAGCAGCGGTTGTGTAGAGTTATCAGTGCTAACAGACAAGCAAAACTGCGTGAAATAACCGACTTGTTGGGTCATTGCCACGTAGAGCTGCTGCACTGCGCCGGGTAAAAGGAGATCCGACACAACATTCGGAGGTATCCCATGACTATTCTCACCTCAGTGTACATACCGGTATTCAAGTTTCTGCCGAACCATATAGTTTTTCCGGTACGTTTCCTTCTAGTGGCGTATAAATTATTTCCTGATGTCTCAACATAGGTGCTGTCATTCTGTACCCTCTAATAGTTAGTTTTTACCACATATCTTTACTCTCGCTTACCCTACAGAGAATCTCCGTCATGCGCCCTTTAACAGTTCTTTTAAGTTTTGCAGACGATAAGAACCCATGCCGTCGTGGAAATCCATCAACAGGAGATGAATCACTCCACGCCACACACCTCCCCTTTTACAGGCCGAGTTAGGGTACAGTAAACTGCTATTTAATTAGCTTCCGGATTATCTACGCGTAGTTCGGATATGTTGGAAAAAAAAAAAAAAAAAAAAAGAACGAACTATTCTGTTATAACTAGAACAAAAATTTTCGTTTATAATGCAAAATTCTAGTAGCGAAAACAGAGATGGGAAATGTATCTGCGGATGGTTAAATAGCGATGCTTATGAATGGAAAGTTGAAGAGCTGAACGACGCGGAAATAGTACAGAAAGTGTGTTTGATCGAGAAAGAGAAGTTTTGGCAACATAAGAAACCTATATCACGTACACCGAGGCACTGGAATGCACTGATTCGTTATTGAAGTATGCAGGATAAAATTCATTTTACGTGGCTCCGTGGCTCATTGGTAAAGTGCGAGACTGAAAATCCAAAGATCTTGAGTCGATGCCGCGCCGGTCCTAGCGTTTTCAACCGTCACTTATCCTTTCTTTCACCTCCAGCAGTGTCTGTTGATGAGAAAAACCTCGAGATCGCCCTGTCTCAAAGTACGTAAAACTGTAAAGGTCAGATGAGGCCAACGGCCTACCACTTCGAACAAGACCATTTCTAATGCAGCACCGGTGTTGAAAAGAATCTGCGGACTGATAACTACTTTACTCATTCGGATGTTTTGACTGCACCGAAAATGAGGACCATAGTCATCAAGAAGTTGAATGGAAAACAGAAACAGAAAAAAATTAGAAGATAATTTCCCAAAGCGATTCGAAAGTAAGGCGTACGGAACTGTGTGTTTTTAAGTGTAGTTTTGCAAATAAGTTGTTAGCTTCCGGCGAGTAACGACTAGGTAATGTAATAGGCTTCCGAATGTAGCATGTGGCATGTTTTGTTAACTACAGTAAATTGCAGTTCCCGGTGAAAACAAAAGCGTTTTAGAATATCCGCGTTTTTCGATAATCCGCGCAATGTCGGGTCCGCATTAACCCGGATGATTTGGAGCTAGCTGGAGTTTGCATTTGACAGCTGGCTGTCTGGACTGCTCCCGCCAGCCACACACGATGGGAGCTCTACCGTACTGACATTTTCGACTTTGGAGCTTTAGTGGATATTAAACTGTTGCTCTAAATAAAATTAAAAATAGATTTTTCACATGCTTAATAAGCGAATAAGAGAATTTTTATTAATTTTCGTAGGAGACAGAGACAGGCGCAGAAAACCTTAGGAGTGGGGTTGTGCGTATGTAAATTCTTGCCAATTTTAAAAACAATTACTAATAGTTACAATATAGCAAATCAGAGCACATGAACATAATAAGAACACAAAAAACATTACTTACGCACAAACCTAACAAATAAACATTAACTTAACGTCTTAGGAGCAAAATGCAAACGCGGCAAAATTCCTGGCCTTACAAGACATTGGTGTGCAGAACGTAAAGACGAAACTAACATTCGTATGACGTGTCACTTCCAAGTAACACAGTTCGATGGACCTTGACCATACGCCGGCCGCAGTGGCCGAGCGGTTCTAGGCGCTACACTCTGGAAACGCGCGACCGCTACGGTCCCAGGTTCGAATCCTGCCTCGGGCATTGCTGTGTGTGATGTCATTTGGTTAGTTAGGTTTAAGTAGTTTTAAGTTCTAGGGGACTGATGGCCTCAGATGTTAAGTGCCATAGTGCTCAGAGCCATTTGAACCTTGGACCATACGTAGAACTTTCCAGGATGCATTATTTGTTTGCACCTCTCGTCAAGTGGGGTACGTCCAGAATTGTCAAACATGATTGTTTTAGTGGTCCATTTGTTATGCTGTGGGGAGACATAGTGAATCATGAACGTACTGACCTCCAGAAATTTGAATACCGTACACTGACCCGTCAACTTGTCACATTCGGTGAATGGACTGGCCTGCCGGTTCTCCCAACTTCAGTCCCATATACTGAGCGTGGGGCGTGTTGGGAAGACGTACTGCGGCACACCCACATGCACCTACGACCACCCACGAGTTGTCAACCACGCTGCCGGAGAAATGAAGTATCCAACCCCAAGAACCGCTTTATCAAACTTGTGGCCAGCTTGGGAGCACCTACACAGCATTGTATTAAGAACCATGTCCCACCTTTCGTAATGTCGAGAGGACCATCATCATACATGGCGGCGACTTCAATATAATTGTTGTCTTTGAATAGAGAAGTTGCATTTCTGTTCGGTTCACTGTGGATGTAGATGTATTTCTTCCAGTGAGTTTCTGACCACTGTAGTTATTCTTCCTATGTATTGTCCAACATCATCAAGCTATGCTACTCGGCAGTGACACATAACGCGAGGGTTATTTTTGGCCTGCACACCTATCTAAACATAACTTATCAAGAACATAAGAACACAAGCTTACAACCAATGAACTATACACGATAGGAAGATCTACGATGGGTAACTGGGCATTAATTCAGGAGACAATTGACAACTATAATAAAATAAGAGCTGACACAAAAACATCTAAATCTGAAATTTGTGCGCAGTTCTGGAATAAAAACAGAGTAGACTGATCCAGCAAAATCAAATACTGGGTCGAACGATTACCTACGAGATGATCACCCACTTAAACATACTACCACCATAAGAGCGCCCTTCGCTAGGGTCTAATTCAAATCAATCTTTAACGATGGAAACGTATTTGGGCGAAACACACTTACGGGTTGCAGCGGTTCCCCCCGTTAGGAAGAACAACAATGAACAGGAAAATCCTGGAGGAAGAGGAGGAGGAGGAGAATAGTGTTTAACGTCCCGTCGACAACGAGGTCATTAGAGACGGAGCGCAAGCTCGGATTAGTGAAGGATGGGAAAGGAAATTGGCCGTGCCCTTTCAAACGAACCATTGCTGCATTTGCCTGAAGCCATTTATGGAAATCGAGGAAAACCTGAATCTGGATGGCCGGACGCGGGTTTGAAACGTCGTCTTCCAGAATGTGATTACAGTGTGCTAACTAATGCGCCGCCTCGCTCAGTGAAAATCCTGAAACTCTCCAACTTACAGCACAACTTAACAGTGAATCACAATCGGAATGGAAATGACTGCAGAACTGATGTTTCCTTCAAGTGCCACCTGCGCGGCACACAGCTTGTGCACCGCCGCTCAACAGCAGACGACACTCGTGTGTCGCCACCATCGCCACACCTGAAGCGAAGATGCAGACACTGGCCGCCCACCCCGAACGGCGCGCTTCTGGCGACCTCTGGACAACGAGCAACAAGCAGCCGCTTCACGCAACTATTGTAGAGGGTGGGTGATTCGAGTCGTAACTCACGGCTCAAAATTTTGAACTTCATACTTGGTACGAGTTTAATACTGGCACAACTGCAAAGAGTGTCTTCCTCCGAAGCTTATACATGCGTAGTAAACGGCCATATGGTACGCAACTTGGGAAAGATCTGTTGGCAAGTGATGTATTTTGGTAATCAATGACAAACAAAAGTATTTTATTGAGTTCAGTAGTTTTCAATAGGTCAACGCCCATGGCACAGTGGCAACACAGGTTCCTGTCAGATCACCGAAGTTAAGCGCAGTCGAGCCGGGCTAGCACTTGGATGGGTGACCATCCGGTCTGCCTAGCGCTGTTAGCAAGCTCGGTCCACTCATTCCTTGTCAGGAAAACTGAGGAGCTACTTGATGGAGAAGCAGCGACTCCGGTCTTGTAAACTGAGCGCGGTTTGCTCACCACAGGGCCCTTCAAATCCGCATCCAGTAACGCCTATGGACTGAGGATGATACGGCGGTCGGTCGGTACCGTTGGGCCTTCTTGGCCTGTTCGGGCAGAAGTTTTATTTATTTATTTTTCAGTTTTCAAGATATTCTGTGTGAAGATAGAAACCGCTTCCCACGTGGGAAAATTAGACCAGTTTCGAAAGAAATTAACGAAACTCAGGCTCTTATTGGAAGTAAGAACCGCATGTTCGTAGACTTGTGAACAATACAGATATTTTACGTGAATTTTGTAGCGGATACTTGTCTTAAAATATACTACTGGCCATTAAAATTGCTACACCACGATACGATGTGCTACAGACGCGAAATTTAACCGACAGGAAGATGAATCTGGGATATGCAAATGATTAGTTTTTCAGAGCATTGACACAAGATTTGCGCCGGTGGCGACACCTACAACGTGTTGACAAGAAGAAAGTTTCCAACCGATTTGTCCTACACAAACAGCAGTTGAACGGTGGCGTTGCCTGGTGAAACGTTGCTGCAATACCTAGTGTAAGGAGGAGAAATGCGTACCATCACGTTTCCGACTTCGATAAAGGGCGGATTGTAGCCTATCGCGATTGCGATTTACCGTATCACGACATTGCTGCTCGCGTTGGTAGAGATCCAATGACAGTTAGCAGAATATGGAATCGGTGGGTTCAGGAGGCGACATCGCCGTGAACGCACACTGGAAGCGTGTATTCGTCATCGCCATACTGGCGTATCACCCGGCGTGACAGTATGCGGTGCCATTGGTTACACGTCTCGGTCACCTCTTGTTCGCATTGACGGCAGTTTGAACAGTGGACGTTACATTTCAGATGTGTTACGACCCGTGGCTGTACCCTTCATTCGATCCCTGCGAAACCCTACCTTTCAGCAGGATAATGCACGACGCATTTTGCAGGTCCTGTACGGGTCTTTCTGGATACAGAAAATGTTCGACTGCTGCCCTGGCCAGCACATTCTCCAGGTCTCTCACCAATTGAAAACGTCTGGTCAATGGTGGCCGAGCAGCTGGCTCGACACAATACGCCACTCACTACTCTTGCTGAACTGTGGTATCGTGTTGAAGCTGCATGGGCAGCTGTACCTGTACACGCCATCCAAGTCCTGTTTGACTCAATGCTCAGGCGTATGAAGGCCATTATTACGGCCAGAGGTGGTTGTTCTGGGTACTCATTTCTCAGGATCTGTGCACCCAAACTGCGTAAAAATATAATCACATGTTACTTCTAGTGTAATATATTTGTCCAATGAATACCCGTTTATCATCTGCATTTCTTCTTGGTGTAGCAATTTTAATGGCCAGTAGCGTAGTTTTCTATCGCTACGAAGAGGATGGTACAGTTACAGCTGTCTATTGATAGTAATTGTCTCAACTTCGGAACACGTTATGTTGACCGTATGCAGAGCGCCCTCTGCGATTGGTAGGTATTCTTAACGTATTTGGAAACGCGGCCAGCCAGGCTGGGAAGAGTGTCAGAAGATTGCTGAAAGTCCACGATAAAGATTTCTGTTAGCTCGATAGTCATATTGCTCGAAGATTAATTAGTGACGGCTGTGTATTTGCTCCATTGTTTCAGTTCCACACAGCACAAATTTACTCGAGGAAGAACTCGGCGAGAGTGAGTGGTGGCGGCGGCAGTGTTTTGGAGAGACACTGCTGCGTTCGCACTTGCGCCGGCGCGGAGCGGAAGAGCAGCTGATAAGGCGGCGCCGGGGGGCCTCTACTGCTCGTTACGGCTCGAAGCTCGCCGCCTCGCCTCGCCGTCGTAAAAGCGGCTCCCGGTGGGGGGCCGGCCGGCAGGCAGGCAGCTACTGCGCTACCTGCTGTATTCGCCGCTGACAGCCCTACACACCTAGCTCTGCTTCAACACTCCTAGCGGTTCCATTTTCAAACTCTTAAACATTCTGTAACAACCAATGTTTACCTGCTCTGGCATTGTGAAGCAGAGCCACTAGTAATCCGCCACGTAACTGTCAATAACACGAACAATTTGGATTACTTACAAGGGAACCTCCCCATCGCACCCCCCTCAGGTTTAGTTATAAGCTGGCACAGTGGCTAGGCCTTGAAAAACTGAACACAGATAAATAAAAAAAAACCGGAAGAAGTTGTGTGGAACTATTAAAAAATAGGCAAAACATACAAACTGAGTAGGCCATACGAAAGATAGGCAACATAAAGGAGAATGTGAGCTCGGGAGCGCTGTGGTCCCGTGGTTAGAGTCAGCAGCTCCCGAATGAAAGGTCCTTGGTTCAAGTCTTTCCTCGAGTGAAAATTTTATTTTTTTTATTTTCAGACGATTACCAAAGTTCAGGCACTCACACATAATCAAATTCGCTCTCCAAAATTCCAGGACATGTTCAGATTTGCTTGGACATATGTAGGATTTGACGGTCTACATTCGGAAAAATTTGAAGACGTTAAAAACATACGTTTTGACAGAGCACAGGGAAAACTGTGCGACTGTGAAACTGTTGCATTCATTTGGTGCAGTTTATGTGACAAACTCTTATGTTTTCATCACTTTTTTGGGAGTGACTCTCACAATCCATAAGAAAACCTAAATCGGACAAGGTAGAAGAATCCTTTTACCCATTCGCCAAATGTAGAAGTAAGGTGGGTCGACAACATATTCCTGTCATGTGACGACGCACATGCCGTCACCAGTGTCGTATAGAATGTATCAGACGTGTTTTCCTGTGGAGGAATCTGTTGACCTATGACCTTGTGATCAAATATTTTCGGTTCCCATTGGAGAGGCACGTCCTTTCGTCTACTAATCGCACGGTTTTGTGGTGCGGTCGTAAAACACAGACACTAAGCTTATTACAGTGAACAGAGATGTCAATGAACGAACGGACAAATCATAACTTTGCGGACAGAAAATTTTTTACTCGAGGTAAGACTTGAACCAAGGACCTCTCCTTCCGCAGCTGCTCACGCTAACCACGGGACCAGGGCGCCCCCGCGCTTAAACTCTCCTTGATGTTGCCTATCTTGCGCATGGACTACACAGTTTGTATATTTTGCTTATTTTTTTCATAGTTCCACATAACTTCTTCCTGTTTTCTCGATTAATCTGTGTTCAGTTTTTCAAGGCCTATCCACTGTGCCAACTTATAACTAAATCTGAGGGGGGTGCGATGGGGAGATTCCCTTGTTAGGAGACATTTTAGTGTACAACTTGGACGAGAAACCGGCACGGTATGAAAAAACTAACAAAATGATGAAAGCTCAAAAATTAACATGGTCTACATACACTGGAGCGCCAAAGAAGCTGGTACAGGTATGTTTATTAAAATACAGAGATACGTAAACAGGCAGAATACGGCGCTGTGGTCGGCAACGCCTATACATGACAAGTGTCCAGAGCAGTAACTGTTAGTACGACGGTATGTTATCAAGATTTAAGTGAGTTTGAACGTAGTATTATAGTCGGCGCACGGGTTCTACCAGAGGTCACACTCGGAAGTGAAACTATTCTGAGGCATCCAGGAAAAAATAATCGACAGAATCCTAAAAGAAGAGAGAAGAACAACAACTACAACTTGCGTAAATAAAAAAAAATATAAAAATGGACAATGGCGGATAGCGCCAAATGAATGTACGGCGAACTGGAACCCAGTACAGGTACTAGACGGGAAAAAAGGATCTTTTTTGCTTGGGCACACTATGAGGACACCAGAAATCAGATTATTAAGAAGAACAGAAGAGAATCTTTGGAACATGAAGCAAGAAGTAGAATAGATAAAAGTAGTCAGGGACGATATGAAAGAGGTAGAATTAATCCTCGGCAATTTGTAAAACAAAACAGAAAATTTAAAGAAACCGAAAAACATAAAAATAAGTTTTAAACCAAAAACAGACAAACGATACAAAAACTGTAGTTACAGACGAGGAACGTAAAGAAAAGATCAGACCCAATGAGAACATACTGGGTAATTCGCAAAGAAAACCTACTGAAGAAGATAACCAGTAAATCATAGACTGTAATGGTCCAATGAGGTGATAAAAGCAGAATGTATACATATGAAAGCCATATTTCACTCGACTCGTTCATTCCCACTTTAGACAAAGCACAATGACCAAGAGGTTACGTCACACGTTCACCCGTTTTAATGACCTCATTCCGTTTAGGGCGAGAGCGCACAACGTTCTTCGGGTATGCCACATCCAGACCAAGTCCTGCACTGGCAATTAGACTCTACAGAGCTACCAACGTGCTTGGATCTTGATTCCTCATTTTACACGCTCTTACATGTAGTCCCTGACTTTTTCTACGGGCTTAAGATCGGGTGATTTAGCGGCCCGTTAGATGGGATACTGTGCCAGTTTGTTCATCAGACCAGAAACATTTACGTGAAGACCTGTGAGCACGGCTGATGTCATCTTGGAACACGGGAGTGTCCACAGCATACTCTTGATGTAGATGCACAATAGTGTTTCTTAAACTTTCTGATACCATTAGCTCAGTAGCCAGATACTATCCGAGAGAGAGAGAGGGAGAGAGGGAGAGAGGGAGAGAGGGAGAGAGGGAGAGAGGGAGAGAGAGAGAGAGAGAGAGAGAGAGAGAGAGAGAGAGAATGGTATTAGATGCCTGTGTACAAACAAAAACACGCTGATGTCACACGATACCCAAACCTCAAACAGTCAGGTCGGTACTGAACGTTGTGTATCGACAGAGTAACAACCAAAACTTCGATATGGTTTGTGCTGTCTGCTGTTGTCCAGGAGAACGTGCGTAAACTGTAAGTAGCACCTGACCGACGGAGCTTAGGAAAAGCGCCTTTTGTGTAGGACTCGTCTGGGGAAGTCAGTAGATCATTCGTTTGTCGTTCCAAGCGTCCCTTGTTCAAGCTCTGGTCATGCCAGTTTTTGTACCATAACTATTATTATGATTATTAGCAGTTTCACAAGACAAAATCTGGCACGACCAGAGCTCGAACCCGAGATCCTTGGTACGAAAAACTAACGCTCTACCCACTTTCCCAGAGAAGTTCTACACAAAAGGCGTTTTTCCTATGCTCTGTTGGTCAGCTGTTACTTATTACATGCCGTTTACGCACGTTCTCTTGGACGTCAGCACATAGCGCAAACTATATGGGAATTTTGGTTGATACTGTGTTGATATACAATTTATTATTATTATTATTATTATTATTATTATTATTATTATTATTATTATTATTATTATTATTGCGTTATATCAATAATTATTGTAATACTGTTTTAGATATATTTACTATTACATTAATAATAACAATTATTATTATTACTGTTAATACTTCGACATGTGTGATGCAATTGTTTCATTGTTCATCTGTTCCAATTGTTTATGTTTACTCTGTGAAACCACAAATGTAGTCTATAGGTTTGCAACTTTCAAATAAAAGAAGCGAAAGCGGACTGCCGTTAGAACGTTGCTACGGATACCGAACAGTCCTTTTACAAGTCAGAAACATGTTATCCCACATAATATTTTCCACACGTACTAGTGTACAAAAATGGCATGAACAGGACTGGAACCCGGTACCCTTGGTAGACAATCTAAGGCTCTACCGACTTTTCTGCGGAAGCTATACACGACAGACGCTCACAGTTATGCTTTTTCTACGGTCCATGGGTCAGGTATTATTTATTACTTTCCGTTTACTCACGTTCTCCCGGACGACAGCTCGTAGCACAAACTATATCGGAACTTTGGTTGATGCCATGTCGATATGCAACGTTCGGTACCTATCCGACTATCTGACTTTTGCAGGTTTGGATGTGAGCAGCATCGACCGGAATGTGATTTGTTGTCGACCACTACTAAAAGACAATAACCACAGCCTCAGAGTAATTATGTCTACTGCATCGTCACCATACACCTTTCGCAAGCGTTGGTGGATTTCAACTGGCGCTATTAGTATAAGTGTGAGGCATAAAATCACAGATCTCTTATGGGCCTCTCGATGCCAGACGCCATTTTGGAACGCTTCCCTCCTGCTGCTGCCTATCGCAGGACAATTTAACAGACAGGGCATTACCGGGAACATTTAAAAATCAGCATCACGCCACCATAACCAGGCTACGACACTGTAAGTCAACACAGATATTTAAGAGGCGCTAAGGTCGGAATGACCCTCGTTCTATCTCTTCCCTGGCTTCTGGGGCAAATGCATCTGTCGACAACAGGCAGTGCTGCGAAGAGTCGTCACCGCACAACTCGAGGACCCTCCAACTTGCCTGCCCTGACGACCTTCGAACACCACACTCAATTGTCTGCAACAGCAGAGATGAGTGGGGTAAATGGCAATGCGGTCTTCACTGAGGCAGTTTCTGTCAGAAACTTCATGTTGCAGAGATCTGCAACCGTTTTTAAACTGGCACATCGCAGCAAGGCCCATTCCTGACCGCAGTGGAGGTGATCGTCATGAATTACAAGAGAGATTCACGTTGGCGAGGCCACGCTGTGGCTATTCAGATTCTGTGCGGCAGGCTCCGCTACTGTGTCTGTCCTGCCCGTGCCAGCTTCGCAGCCTTGTGGCTCCTACGCATTCTGCTCACATCCGCGTGTTTACATCACCTCCGCGGGGAACCTCCACTTAGCTTTCTGGCTCACGAGCCACGTTGTTTAGAGGCAAGATTGATATCACCGGCGTTCTAGCTTCAGTAAGGTCTCCGTACAGTTGTTTTCTTATTTTAGATGGCGATACGTGAGCTTCAAACGGCAAAACTGCGCTATTAAACATTGTGTTTGCTTCTTGGTAAAGGCAGTTTCATTAGAGATCATCTCAAACGATCGCTTAAAAAATTTAAAAACAAATGGTAATGCACAGCGCTGTCGATATATTTCCTGCCAGAAAACAAACTGTGAACCCAACGTATTTTACATTTCTTACCAATGCCAAGAAACGATCTTCAGAGTCCGTAACATAAACCTGACGTCCCCTCCCACGTTGTGTCTTTAGGAGTTCTTCCTCTCCAACATTTTTGACCAAAGACACATACTGCAGTGAAGCAGTAACTCACCCGCCACGACAATCTGTCGCTTATCAGCAAGTGTCCCTTTGTGGTTCTGTCTAATGAAGTTTTTCTTCATTTAATCATTGTTACTAGCATGTTAGCAGAGCATCACACACTTCGGACCTTTATACACGACACTGGCTGACCTTTAACTTGTTTGGAAACCATAATATGTTGGTTGGCCGTTACACACTCTCGTAATGGACGCTCATGTCGGATGTTACTGACGCGCTCCATGATTTGCTAGAATGTAATTCACAACGATGAGAAATACCTCCCATAGTTTTGGGCCATGATGTCATCAAGGCTGCCGACATAGAACACTCATTGATATCTAATACGTGTAAAACGAATGGCGTTACAAGAATTATAGCTCTCTCTCTCTCTCTCTCTCTCTCTCTCTCTCTCTCTCTCTCTCCCTCCCCCCCTTACTTGCCAGCACTATCAAACTGACGATTCGTTGATGCCTCCGGATGTGTCCTACCAACCAAGTCATCCTTTAGATCAGGATCTGCCATAAATTTCTTCTTTCCCCTATTCTCTTCAGTACCTTCTCATTTGTTATTCGATCCGCCTACTTAATCTTCAGCATTCTTCTATAACATCACATTTCAAATCCTCTTTCCAAATTTCTCTTTGGTTGCTTTCACAGCTGGCTCAGCGTACAGATTGAATAACATTGTGGAGAGGCAACAGTCCTATCTCACCCCCTTCTCAAGTACTGTTTCCCTTTCACGTCCTTCGGCTCGTAACCGGAGTCGAGTTTCTTTAGAAGTTTAACATAACCCTTCCTTACCTGTATTTTATCGCTTCTACCTTCAAAATTTTGAAGAGTGTAATCCAGACAATATTGCTGTAAGTTCGTCATTATTTATCGCCAGAGATGTCGATTGAATTTCTTTATTGAACAACCAGGTACGGTCTACAGCTCATCCTCGGGTTCATAAAAACATTTACGGTATCATACTAAGCAATAAAATCAATCGCGCCTCATAATAAAATCCATGAATTCGTCACTGTTGTCATGAATTCGTGGATTTTATTATATGACGCCATTCGTTTTGTATGACCTAGTATGACAACGGAAACATTTTTCTGAACCTGATGACGCTCCGTGGACCGAAACTGGTTGCTTAGTAATTAAAGTTTATAAGCAGCTCTCGGCGGTAAGTCACGTTCTTCGAATATTTACGAGCTTTGTGGGACGGCTACGTTCTTGACATGTATTGTCAAAAGCTTTCTCTAAATGCTGTAACCGTGCCCTTGCCTTTTTTCAACTCTTCTACAGTAAGTCGTAGGAACACCCGAAGTAGAACTGATCCTAATATTTCTCCGGGACCAAAACTCATTCTCCGTGAAGTCGACTTTTCCAGTTTTTCTACTCTTCTGTAAATAATTCGTGTCAATATTCACAACCACCATTTATTAAACTGACGGATCAGCAGTAATCACACCTGTCAGAACCTGCCTTATTTGGAATTAGAATTATAACATTCTTCCTGAAGTATGAAGGTATCTCGGCTCTCTCATATCTTGCCGCTATTAATATGTGAATAATTTTGTCATGGCTGGCTCTCCAAATAGTACAGCAATTCTGAGAGAATGTCGTCTACTGCAGCAGACAACCTAGAAGGATGCCTTAGGGGGTGAGACAAGGAGCGAAGAAGTCCGTGTCGCGAGTACTTTCCGCCCTGCGACTGGCCATGGTCTATACGTTATTTGTGACTAAAAAAATATGCCTTACTACCAGGCTCCACTGCCTATCTTATTGTGTTTCATTGTTCGTCTTTTATGACCTCATTTTATTTTATTTTTTTATAAACTGCAACGTCAGAAAAGAAAATCCTAGTAAAAGTTGTGTGCAGTCACGTCCGCAATGGGTTGGGTTGGTTTGTTTGGGGAAGGAGACCAGACAGCGAAGTCATAGGTCCCATCGGATTACGGAAAGACGGGGAAGGAAGACGGGGAAGGAAGTCGGCCGTGCCCTTTGAAAGGAACCATCCCGGCATTTGCCTGGAGCGATCTAGGGAAATCACGGAAAACCTAAATCAGGATGGCCGGACGCGGGATTGAATCATCGTCCTCCCGAATGCGAGTCCAGTGTCTAACCACTGCGCCACCTCGCCCGGTCATCCGCAATGTAAAAAACGGGCGAGTTATCATACAAATGGCAACATTTTAACTGAATACAACGAAACTTGTATCACCGAGAAATAACGCATTGGATACAAAGCACCAACTCAGACTGCTTAAACAACGGCTACTCATACCACCTACAGACAAATAAAGAATTCGGATCGATATTACATCAAAAGTATCAGGCGAGACAATTTAACATAGTTTGTTGTTGTTGTTGTTGTTGTTGCTGTTGTGGTCTTCGGTCCTGAGACTGGTTTGATGCAGCTCTCAATGCTACTCTATCCTGTGCAAGCTGCTTCATCTCCCAGTACTTACTGCAACCTACATCCTTCTGAATCTGTTTAGTGTAGTCATCTCTTGGTCTCCCTCTACGATTTTTACCCTCCACGCTGCCCTCCAATACTAAATTGGTGATCCCTCGATTCCTCAGAATATGTCCTAACAACCGATCCCTTCTTTTAGTCACGTTGTGCAACAAACTCCTCCCCAATTCTGCTTAATACCTCCTCATTAGTTATGTGAACTACCCATCTAATCTTCAGCATTCTTCTGTAGCACCACATTGTGAAAGCTTCTATTCTCTTCTTGTCAAAACTATTTATTATCCATGTTTCACTTCCATGCATGGCTACACTCCATACAAATACTTTCAGAAACGACGTCCTGACACTTTAATATACACTCGATGTTAACAAATTTCTCTTCTTCAGAAACGCTTTCCTTGCTATTGCCAGTCTATATTTTATATCCTCTCTACTTCGACCATCATCAGTTATTTTGCTCCCCAAATAGCAAAACTCCTTTACTACTTAAAGTGTCTCATTTCCTAAACTAATTCCCTCAGCATCACCCGTCTTAATTCGACTACATTCCATTATCCTCGTTTTGCTTTTGTTGATGTTCATGTTATATCCTCCTTTCAAGACAGTGTCCATTCCGTTCAACTGCTCTTCCAAGTCCTTTGCTGTCTCTGACAGAATTACGATGTCATCGGCGAACCTCAAAGTTTTTATTTCTTCTCCATGGATTTTAATACCTACTCCGAACTTTTCTTTCGTTTCCTTCACTGTTTGCTCAATATACAGATTGAATAACATCGGGGAGAGGCTACAAACCTGTCTCACTCCCTTCCCAACCACTGCTTCCCTTTCATGTCCCTCGACTCTTATAACTGCCACCTGGTTTCTGTACAAATTGTAAATAGCCTTTCGCTCCCTGTATTTTACCCCTGCCACCTTCAGAATTTGAAAGAGAGTATTGCAGTCAACATTGTCAAAAGCTTTCTCCAATTCTACAAATGCTAGAAACGTAGGTTTGCCTTTCCTTAATCTATTTTGTAAGATAAGTCGTAGGGTCAGTATTACCTCACGTGTTCCAATATTTCCACGGAATCCAAACTGATCTTCCCCGAAGTGGGCTTCTACTAGTTTTTCCATTCGTCTGTAAATAATTCGCGTTAGTATTTTAGAGCTGTGAGTTATTAAACTGATAGTTCGGTAATTTTCACATCTGTCAAAACCTGCTTTCTTGGACTTGGAATTATTATATTCTTCTTGAAGTCTGAGGGTATTTCGCCTGTATCATACATCTTGCTCTAACATGTTTTAAGTGCAAGAATTTCGAAGGCAAGGGGAAGGGAGGTGGTGCGATAAAGTTTCTGATCACTAGACCGTAAGTCTGTGCAGTGGATTAAATTCCAAACCTCTCCGCAGTGTTTATGAAATGAGGGCATGTAACACTGTTGGTGGCGATCGTTCCGAAGGATGTGGACGTTAAACTCGGCGCCACCCTTGATGTCATTGAACAGGAGTAGGCTGTGTCACAGCATTGGGTTTCATCGTCTCGCTTCTCTTATCACCACCACCACCACCACCACCACCACCACCACACAACACTAAGGTAACTCTTCCGTATACATACTTCAATTACGCTCACCTATACTGCATCAATACGCATTCGGCGAAACGTTCACGTGTGCAAGAGAAGGGGGTGAAAGCAAGGGCGGCTGATCCCATGACGTGGGATATTCAAGCCAGAGTAACATACTCCAGATGTTCACAACAATCGTGAAACCTCATACTATAGAGTTCTCCCCCCTTCTTCCCTCCGCTCCCCCTTCTCTCTCTCTCTCTCTCTCTCTCTCTCTCTCTCTCTCTCTCTCTCTCTCTCTCTCTCTCTCTCTCTCTCTCTCTCAGCCTCCTAGTTGTTGGGGTTTTTGTTACGTTTATCCATGTTGAAAAGGGAACTACCTTTCATTACACGAAGTGGAAATTCTGTCCGAATGTTCCTACGTTGCCGAATGGCGGTACTTTCGTACATACAAGAGCATCATCAGCAAACACAGTTGCAGTGATGCTGATCCTGTCTGATATATTTATCTGCATATGCTAATAGCTTAGAGATCCTATTACGCTTTGTTGGGGCACACTCTATGTTAGTCTGGTTCCTATGTTAACATTCTTCGCCCAGTATCACTTACTGAGTTATACTCGCTGCGGTCGCAGCTTCAAATCCTGCCCCGGGCATGGATGTGTGTGACGTCCTTAGGTTAGTTAGGTTTAAGTAGTTCTAAGCTCTAGGGGAGTGATGACCTCCGAAGTTGAGTCCCATAGTGCTCAGAGCCATTTGAACCATTTTTGAGTTATACTAGTGACGCATTCCCCAAAGAATCTCATATTTGTGCAGATATTCCGGCCAGCAGTGGACGATATGGCACTTCCCCGTTCTAGAGGATGTCACAGCGCAAACCGTATTCGCGGACGTGTTCCTGTCGCTCGCGCCGTTCTCAGCGGCGCTCTCTCCTGGGTACCGCCCAGCTGAGTGGCTGGGAGTGCGAAGTAAGGTAGCGAAGCTCGGTGACGTCACAGCTCCTGCCACCGGCCACGTCACAGGGGGGCAGCGAGTTCGCCTGAGCGGATGCAGCTGCAGGCGCCGGCGTGTGGGAGGCGCCACTTGAGGCGCGCCCGCTGCCAGGACAGAGCGCGAGCCGCTGCCAGAGGCACAACCGGTGACGTAGCGTGGGTGTAGGTGGTCGGCAGCGTGGCCCGCCCACCGGCAGCAGCTGCCGCTGGACACCGCACAGGCTGCTGGCCGGCCGCCACCGTCACCACCCACGCGTCGGCCGACCGCGCCGCTAAGTGCCGGCGACGCGGAAGTTCAATCGTGCAGAGATCTCACGGCTGCGGTCGCTTCTCGCTGCTCCTCTTCATCAAAGCCCTAGTTTTCTTCTATTCAATTTCGCTAATTTACTTCCATTAATTTCTTCATACGTCCTTACGAAAGTACTTTTTCGACACAGTGTTCTGCGTAGCATAACTTTTATGAACTGGCATGAAATTTCCGTCGAGTGTGTGAAGACATGAATGTGTGGGTTGTTGTTGGGTTGTTTTTTGGAGAAGGAGACCAGACAGCTATGTCATCGGTCTCATCGGATTAGGGAAGGGTGGGGGAGGAAGTCGGCCGTGCCCTTTTAAAGGAACCATCCCGGCATTTGCCTGGAACGATTTAGGGAAATCACGGAAAACCTAAATCACGATGGTCGGACGTGGGATTGAACCGTCGTACTCCCGAATGCGAGTCCAGTGTCTAACCACTGCACCACCTCGCTCGGTCATGAATATGTGGACTAAAGACTATATGTGACTACGATGTGGCTTAGATAAGCGCTTCATGTGTTTACTCCTTGTTTATTGTTTGTCTTGGTTCAAAGGACTCTGAGCACTATGGGACTTAACATCTGAGGTCATCAGTCTCCTAGAACTTAGAACTACTTAAACCTAACTAACCTAAGGACTTCACACACATCCATGACCGAGGCAGTCGCGCGGTTCCGGACTGAAGCGCCTAACCGCTCGGCCACCGCGGCCGGCATTTATTGTTTCTTATGAACTTTTTACAGAAATGTGGATCCGACTGCATTTTGGAAACAGTAACTACGCGATCTAGTCGAGCATCTAGTACCGAAGAATGATTAATGAATTGTTAATTATTGAGAAGTATCATTATCTGTATTTATTACGTGGTGTAACAAGCAATACTTGCAATATTGGGAAGTCTGTAATAAAAGCCGGACCAACAAAACTGATGGTAAGGCAACTCGAGCCATTAATCTCCTTGTAAGTGATTGCTGTACATCGGAACGGAGTGGCCGTGTTTGAGCCTGCTGTACACAGTCTATGCATGATACGCAGCGAGCTACAAGGTTTGATACCCGGACCGCATAGCACTATGCGCAGCCCGCCAACTGATCAACGATCTTCCTAATTTTCAGGCGACTGTGGATATCTGCAATAATTCTTTAATATATTGTCTTACCATATCATCCTAGACTCAGCTTACAATAATTATAAGTTAGGGAGATTGTACAACTTTTACTCGCTCCTCCCATACAGGGTGGAAATTAACGTAGTGAGGTCAGAGAAGGGCAGGTGATGTCGAATCGAGCAAAATTTTCCTACCAACTACAGACTGAAAATGCTTCATTGTGGACGCACGGCCATTTTTAACGAAATTTATTGTTAACTAGTCTTTTCTCCGCGGCTTCACTCGCGTAGGCGTTCGTCACATGTACTGCACACGTCTTCTCTTCCCCCTCTCGGTATCCACCTACCCTTCCCCCCGTCTCTGTGTCCACCACCACCTCCCCTTATCTGTGTTTCTGTCCTCCTCCTTTTCCTTTCTACTTTGTGTTCCTGGCTATGACGTGGTGATGCAGTCATTGTGTTCAGCCAGTTTCCAAACAATTCTGCATACTTTTATGGAATCATACTGTTCGCTGTTTCACTTGTTCCATGGATAGTTCGCCATTGGCTCCACAGCTGACACCTTTACCTTCAGTTAATTAGATCAGTAGCTGTGATACGTAGCATGACATGTATTAGCTGAGGCCACTTACTTCACACGCATGGACAAAGCTGTGCGCTCGTCACCTATTGGCTGTCCCATCAAACCAGGTGGTCCGAACTATGGTGATTTGGAACGTTTTGTTGCATTCGACGGAATTTTACCCTGCTCTGACCTTGTAATCAACTTGTTCTTGCCCACCCTGTACGATCTCTTGAACGGCATTTTACGGATATACTGCTTCTCAGTGCCTCACTCGCAGTGGAGAGCACGGAGGTTTAAATCCCGTCCATCCCTCAATCTCCTAAGACGAACGCGAGAAAGGATCCTTTGGAAGGACGGGCCGAATTTTCTTCCCCTCCTTCTTCAGTTCGAGATTTTGTTCTGATGGTCGCACAGCGATTCGACATCCCTACCCCTCAGAGGGGAGAAACCATCTCGCCAAGTTTCACGAAAGAATAATTGGAGCAGCTTATTAACGCGTGGATCTCTTCGAGTTTCAAGTTGCGTTTCTTTATCAGTTCTACTCATCGATAACGTAGGCTGTGGTTCGGCAACTCAGTACTGCAGATACAAAAATATCAGTTACTAAGAAGATCCACATTTTAACTGTGAAATCAGTAGTACAACCCCAGGGTACGTTATGGACATAGCCTACATTGATAATGAAACACACAGAATATCTGTTATCAACTTCGCCATAATCATAATAAGTCACAGAATTAAATCTGTGAGCAAAGGGAAATACATAGAAGTGGGCCACAGCACACTGTGCAGTCACATAAAATGAAGAGATACAGGTAATACTGCCAAAGCAACATCTCTGTGTATAGGTAACAATTTACGACATTATATCCGACAGCAAACGGCGTCGGAAAGGCGACATTTGCTACACAGCAATTTAAGACAAAGCTTTGAAAATATCGAATTTGAAAATCGCTAAGACCTGGTGACAGAATAATTACTTACTACAGGCTTGGTTCATCTGAATATCTGTAGGTATCATAAAATTATTTACAACAGCTTACATGGACACTTTCTTACTAGGGCGTCAAATTGGGCACGTAAGCTGTCGTAAATGATTTTATGATACCTGCAGGTATTAAGATGACAACAACGGGTAGTGAATGAAGAATCATTGTATCAGAAAATATTGGGGATTCAGAAATATGACTTTTTGATATAGTTACGACTTGGGAACACCATCTGCACCAAATAACTGAAGATAAGATTCCAGGAAATCTTCCTTCTGTAGAACCAACTGACAGTAGAAAGGTTTCTCAGGCTTAACAATGATGAGCCTAAGACGTAAAAACTTCCCAAGTTACCTACTCAGTATTTAACACCCTACTGTGAGAGCAGAAATTAAGTGGTCGTCGATGTCAACTACCTACTCCCCGTTTGGTTCCCTGTAAGAATTCAACGAGAAGAGCTAATTCTGAATGTTATTAACAAAAATTTATTTTCCTGTGATGCCCAGGACTCTTATCCACGATGAAGCGGACTTCCTGTGCATAGCGTAGCAATCAAGAATCTCAATAGAAGTAACTTCAACGTGTTGCGCAAAGCCGTAATAGGCACCTAAACACGTCTGTGGCAGTTAATGCAAATACAATGCAATTGCCTTGTAAAAATTATGATTTTGGTGTTTAAGATTAAAGCAGGTTATTGTCATACGTTGTTAAGAATTCAGTTTACATGTTCATCATATTAAAATATTCAGTTGAGTACGTGATTTTTTTTTTCCTAAAAGCAGGAACAGAAGTTTCTGTGCAACTGAAGAAACTTGTAAGGTTGTTTACATATTTTGTATTTTAATGTTAACAAAATGGCTGTATGGTTATTAAATTTCCAAATTTTAGTCAAGAAATTACTACAGTAAAATATTTGCTGTCGTTGTCATGTACTAGGGCGTTCTCAAAAGTAATGCGTCAGAGTTTATGTGAAAACTTTTAAGGCTTTTTAGATAATTATTCTTGTGTAGATATTTATTTCCCAATATAGTCACCCTGGCGATGAACATATTTTTCCCTACGATAGACCAATTTTTTTATATCATTACTGTATAATGTTTGACTGTTGACGGAACCACAACCTCATCTGTGCTTGCACCGCACCATCACTATCGAAATCGAGTCCTCGAAAGTATTGCTTAAGTTGTGGAAAGAAATGAAAATCGAATGAAGCTACGCGGGACTATATGGAGGATGATCGGCTTCGAATCTGCAGATGTCGCAGCGCTTATGTGTGGTCTGCCAGTGTCGTGCTGATGGAGTGGGTGCTCCACGTGCGGAGGTACTCTTCCGATTCTAAACTCGATTACAGGATGTTATTTCCACGCGCCGACATAGTTACTCGTACATTGAACACCGCCATGCTGTACGATACAATTCGAAGCCCTCTAGTAATAGTGGGATGCAAGTATTCAGAATAAAAATATAGAAGAATAAAGATACAGAATGTTAATATGTAACGTTTGTTTTGTTTAAAAAGCTTATGAGCTTTCACATAAAACATTCAGAGGCAATACTTAACAGCGCACTCTCATACTTTATATAATATCTGCACGTGAAATGATAATTAAATGAACACCCTAGCTGCAACCAGGCGTTGATATACTCCTTTGGGGACATGTAAGCAGGAGATGCCGGGTTCGAGTCCCCGTCGGGGCACACGTTTTCAGCATGTTTCCAATGAAGTATGTCAACACCTGGTGGCAACTAGGGTGTACATTTAATTATTTCATTCTAGCAAAGCTGCATGGTAATCAACGGTAACTGTTATTAAGGGAACAGATACCACCGTCATATATAAATCTGTACGTACAATGTAGCCCGCTGAATGGTCGAGTGAACGGAAGTGAATAAACGAACAATCATCCAGTCTACTGTCATTGTTGATGTCGTACAGAATACCAAGTGTTTTCGTTGAATTCAAAAGCTGGTATGTATTCTATGATTGGCTTACGCTGCGGCACTGGACAGTCTGTATTTGACGTTGTCACTTGTCACACCTCTTCGCAGCGATGACACCGTGCGAGTTGTAATCTCACGTCATTTATTATCTCTCGCTCTATTTTTGTGAACTGAGTCGCACATACAGTTACCGATACAGGCAAACGAACCGAGTGCTGTGTAGCGACGCACACTGTTTGGCCGCAAGCTTTTAAGGTCTGTTTACCGCTGTGCCCGACTGTGTGTGTGTGTGTGTGTGTGTGTGTGTGTGTGTGTGTGTGTGTTTCGATCTACCTGCCTGCGCTTGTCTGCATAAACAAGGCACGCTGGCTGTAACTTGCGGAGAGGAAATTAAATCGCCTTGTGGTGGTGCCAGCCCTGCTCGGCGTCAGCCGACAGTTAAGCGGCCCAGCGTGAAAGGTGTGACGTGGCCTCGCTTCGCGTCGCCTGACGAGCCTGCCAACCGCGAGGAACAAACAGGCACGCAGCCGTATCGGCGCCTCGCCCGCCCTTTTGTTTTCCTGCAGGGCCTCCGGCCGCTGGCTGGAATGAACGCCGTAGCTCCGCCTATAGCACGCCAGCCTTATCGCCGTGACAGGCTGCATCACCCCCACCTCGTTGACGGAACGTCGCTCCAGAAAGCTTCCACTGTCCCGAGGGAGAAGGGGAGCTGCAGACAACAAACTGCCAGCAGGATGAAATGCCTTCTGCTGCCGGCTGCTTCAGTTTTCACGATAAGCACTATTGTCGCCTGCGTTTCCGAAGTCAAGCTCCACGAAACAACACAATAAGCAATATGAAATGCGAATAACTGTGAGCCGAGAAAATTTATAGTGAGTGGAATGGAATGACATAATACAACTACACAAATCAACAAAAGCTACGCACCACCACGGTATGTTCTATTGGGGTGTTGCTATTCTGACTATTGCCGTACCTATGGGAAGATCACCCTCTGACGTTGTTTGTAACGGACATACGATTACTACGAGCACTCTAATGGATTGGAGCATTTCAGTTGAACGCCAAGTACCCGTAGGCACACATTAGAGACATCTGTGGAACAGTAGAGTCCGTATCCACCATGCCACGAAGGACAATGAAGACCAATTGTCCGGTCTGCATCACCACGCTACACATAACAGGCTCATCAACCACGGCAGTTACTCGACGTGTGCCTCAGAGTCAAAACGATGTGGTTCGCACATGGAATCAGTTCCACTGACAGGTATTGTTGAGAACTAACACTGTACATGACGCGCACATTCGACAGCGTACAGGAGTATCCATCTTTAGAATATGAGCCGAAGAATCTGTTGGCCGAGTGCTCCAGAACAGAATTCGGCACTTTAAGAACCTACAGATCGACCTACGAGTTGTGAGTCGTGCTTGGGTAGCTCTGTCGGCAAACACCCTTGCCCGCAAAGGTGAAAGTCCCGAGTTCAAGTCTCGATCTCGCGCACAGTTTTAATACGCCAGGAAGTTTCACATCAGCGCACACTCAGCTGCAGAGTTAAAATTTCATTCTGGACGCCTACAGGACTTTACGTATGGGCCGGCCGGAGTGGCCCAGCGGTTCTAGGCGCTACAGTCTGGAACCGCGCGACCGCTACGGTCGCAGGTTCGAATTCTGCCTCGGGCTTGGATGTGTGAGATGTCCTTAGGTTAGTTAGGTTTTAGTTTGTTCTAAGTTCTAGGGGACTGATGACCTCAGCTGTTAAGTCCCATAGTGCTTACAGCCCTTTGAATTTTGAACATGTGTGGGGTCGACTGAAACTAACTGTTTTCGGATTTAGACAACGACCATGTACTCTGCGCCACTTACATAGAATCTCCAGCGAAGAGTGGGAAAATCTGAACCAGGACTGGCTTGATTACTTCGATGGTATGCCACGACGGAATCAAGCCTGCATTTGAGCGAAGGGACGTTTCACCGCACGTTGACGTTGCTAAGGAGTGCCACGAAGAAACACCAATGGGAAACAGACTATTTTGTCGTTACACTATTTTTTTTTAATTTGGTTCCGAATGGTTCAAATAGCCCTAAGTACTATGGGACTTAACATCTGAGGCCATCAGTCTCCTAGACGTAGAACTACTTAAACCTAACTAACCTAAGTACATCACACACATCCATGCCCTCGGCAGGCTTCGAACCTGCAACCGTAGCAGCAGCGCGGTTCTGGACTGAAGCGCCTAGAACCGCTCGACCACATCGGTCGGCCTTTAGTGACCTGGACACGTTGCGAACGAGTGTGTACACATGGCTCAGATCCAATTTTTGTTTTCTGTGCCATGAATTTCTAAATAAAAGCATGATGCAAAAAATTTGTTGGTACGTGTATTCCCAGTGGTGGTGAACAGTGGCCACTCCTGTGAAGTTCTGTTGAAGTTTGGCTTCCAGCAGATTACTTCTCCTCCTTTGTTAACTTTAGAGTGTTGGAAGCGTAACTGCACAGCATTTAAAGAAGGCAGGAGCATAAAAGCACTCAGACTTCGCCCCATAGTGCAATTTCTTCTTGAACACAAGCCGAGTTACCTTTGGGTGCGAAGCTAGTTTTTTAATGGGAGATCTGATCACCGGTACCTAACCTATGAAACATATTGCGAAACTAGAAATAGTGCAGAACTTCCCCTCGGGCTGACTAGGTTTCTAACGTTAGTGTGAAAAGGAAACTGGAAGTAAAGTACGGAACCGTAGCCACTAAGAAAGGTTCAAATGGCTCTGAGCACTACGGGACTTAACGTCTGAGGTCATCAGTCCCCTAGAACTTAGAACTACTTAAACCTAACTAACCTAAGGACATCACACTCACCATGCCCGAGGCAGGATTCGAGCCTGCGACCGTAGCGGTCGCGCGGTTCCAGACTGTAGCGCCTAGAACCGCTCGGCCACACCGGCCGGCAGCCACTAAGAGATTAGTCACAAAGTGGCAGAGTAATTGCCACTTCAACACCTGCGCTGCGGTTTGGAGGTGTCGACAGAGCTGGCCCAAGTGCAGGACGAGGTCAATGAGGAACTTCTTGTCCGTTTAACATTCAAATGCCGGCTTTTCTTGATAATTAAAGTGCCTACTTTTACTTCAACGTGGCGCAGTTGTGAGGTGTGACACCTTATGAAGTACTAATGCAGCAGACGCGCTCAGGCAGCGGGGACAAAGCAGACGGCGACCTAGTGCCGCAGTAATGAAATTCTTTGTGCTGCGGAGCCACAATGAGCCGCGTGGCCCGGCCGCGGGCTGTTGCCTCGGCCTGCCTGCCTGCCCCCGTGCCCCTCCCAGCAGGTGCCACCCTCCCCCCCCCTCCACCAAACCCACCTTCCCTCGGGCAACTTTGAGACTCGGCCCCATCACTATTTAATGGCTCGCTTTTGAGCTGCCGGCAAATTTCTCCTGCGGCGATTCCAGGGAGCTGCGTACAGGAAACAGAAGTGACGTGAAAGCGAGCTTCTTACCAAATACTTTGACTTTTTTTTTAACATCCGCTGCTACGAGTGTGAATCCTGAATCCTTCCTGGTTATGCTGACAAAGTTTTATGAATTTATTTGTAAAAGTATAGACAGTGGAAATTAAAATGTCCTGTTGTGCCTCTCCTGCTCCAAGTCGGCCCGTTTGACGTCCTAACCCCCTTAATAATACCCTTTTATTTTATCGCTTCCTTGTCTGTCTGCCTGTCCGTCCGTCCGTCCGTCGGCCCGGTAGAAATTTTGCGGTCGATTTTAAATAAACTTTCCATTTAACTACATAGCTCAGAACCGGGGGACTGAAATATTAATTTGCTTTCTTGTCGGTCAATTTGGTACGGGTTGGGGGGTAGCTGTCAAAAAGGTTGGTAATGTCCGAAATCTTGGGTGCTCTGCAGGACTAACGTATCGTGTACAAACTATCGGAATGATTTTCAGGCAGTATGCAAGCAGCCCGGCGTGGCTGAGAGGGAAGAGGGGAATAGGAGATAATCAGATACAGCAGGGGAGGAGGAGAGGTACGCAATGTAAGTGACACACACAAACGCGGGTGAAGCCACAGGTGAAAGGATAGTGTGTGTAAATGTGGTACATGTCTCAGCTGCCTCTACCGATAGGTTTTTTTGCAACCTGCAATGCCCTCGAAAATCACGCAAGAGATTTTCACGTTCTCTCGCTCGCTTGGTGCGAACTATTAATCTTCAGAAAAAACGAACAGAGCCTTTGTACGAAATTTAATGTAGTTAAATTTTGTATTGGAGGCCACCGTTTTCGAGTTATTCAAGAAAAGAGCGTTTGAAGGTCTTCTTTGTATGTTGTTCTTGAATAATTCGAAAACCGAGGCCGCCAAAGAAAACGTATGCCAGTGCAAAAAGTAATTACAGTAATTTCCCGCGAAAAAGACATGTTTATTTTTTCTACATGTGTTATTTGAAGGTGCTGCAGGTTCCATAGAACCAATGATAGGGTCATCTGAATCACACTGTGTGTGTGTGTGTGTGTGTGTGTGTGTGCGCGCGCGCGTGCGCGCGCGCGAGTGTGTGTGTTTGTCCTTGAGAAATTTCACACTCACAACACTAAAAAATGTTTGTATTAAAAAATATAGAGACTGGCTGCTGGATTTGATAGCGGTTGGTTCGTCAACCCTCAAGTTTTACCGAGATGCTTAGGGAACTCAATCCGTGGATGGAAGGCGATGTTCTTTACCTAGAACGCTAGTGAGAAAATTTAAAGAACCGGCATTTGAAGCTGACTGGAGAACGATCCTACTGCCGCCAACATACGAGCTGCATTCAAGTTCTAAGGCCTCAGATTTTTTTTCTAATTAACTTTTCACCCGAAATCGATGAACCTGGCGTTACTTCTCGACGTAATCGCCCTGCAGACGTACACATTTTTCACAACGCTTACGCAATGATTTCATGGTAGCGGCGAAGGCTTCTTTAGGAGTCTGTTTTGACCACTGGAAAATCGCTGAGGCAATAGCACCACGGCTGGTGAATGTGCACCCACGGAGAGTGTCTTTCATCGTTGGAAAAAGCCAAAAGTCACTAGGAGCCAGGTCAGGTGAGTAGGGAGCATGAGGAATCATTTCAAAGTTGTTATCATGAAGAAACTGTTGCGTAACGTTAGCTCGATGTGCGGGTGCGTTGTCTTGGTGAAACAGCAAACGGGTAGCCCTTCCCGGACGTTTTTGTTGCAGTGCAGGAAGGAATTTGTTCTTCAAAACATTTTCGTAGGATGCATCTGTTACCGTAGTGCCCTTTGCAACGCAATGGGTAAGGATTACGCCTTCGCTGTCCCAGAACATGGACGCCATCATATTTTCAGCACTGGCGGTTACCCGAAATTTTTTTGGTGGCGGTGAATCTGTGTGGTTCTATTGAGCTGACTGGCGCTTTGTTTCTGGATTGAGAAATGGCATCCACGTCTCATCCATTGCCACAACCGACGAAAAGAAAGTCCCATTCAAGCTGTCGTTGCGCGTCAACATTGCTTGGCAACATGCCACACAGGCAGCCATGTGGTCGCCCGTCAGCAATCGTGGCACCCACCTGGATGACACTTTTCGCATTTTCAGGCCGTCATGCAGGATTGTGTGCACAGAACCCACAGAAATGCCAACTCTGGAGGCGATCTGTTCAACAGTCATTCGGCGATCCCCCAAAACAATTCTCTCCACTTTCTCGATCATGTCGTCAGACCGGCTTGTGCGAGCCCGAGGTTGTTTCGGTTTGTTGTCACACGATGTTCTGCCTTCATTAAACTGTCGCACCCACGAACGCACTTTCGACACATCCATAACTCTATCACCACATGTCTCCTTCAACTGTCGATGAATTTCAATTGGTTTCACAACACGCAAATTCAGAAAACGAATGATTGCACGCTGTTAAAGTAAGGAAAACGTCGCCATTTTAAGTATTTAAAACAGTTCTCATTCTCGTCGCTGGCGGTAAAATTCCATCTGCCGTACAGTGCTGCCATCTCTGGGACGTATTGACAATTAACGCGGCCTCATTTTAAAACAATGCGCATGTTTGTATCTCTTTCCAGTCCGGAGAAAAGAAATTGGAGGCCTTAGAACTTGAATGCACCTCGTACATTTCGCGTAGGGACCACGAAGATATGAAGAATCAGAGCTCACACGGAGGCATATAACCGACTGTTTCCCCCAGCCCCACTTGCTGGTGGAACAAGAAGCGGGAAGAGTAGTAGTGGTACAGAGCCATATACAGTGGCTTGCGGAGCATGCATGAACATTTAGACGTACAAAATTTACAACTGACGTTTTTGTAAATTATACTTCAAAGTATTTTGAATTTTACCAGCATGAAATCAACAAATCGTTTTGCTTCTCTGATTTTCTTATCACGAAACTACTGTGCTTGAAAGGATTAAGTTTAAGTCGAATTGCCAAAGTAATAAATTTATGAGTAGCGTTTACGAAAATCTTTATTTCAGCACCCTCACGGAAAAGCTTTAATTAACAGCATCGGCAAATTAGTCGACTAAGTCAGTGGCTAAAAGAGTGAAATTGTGTTGAAAATTTCGCGCGGCGCGAATGCGCTGTAGATTAGGCCAGTTTGCTGTGATACTGACAATTTATAAGTAATAAGCGATACGGTGGAAGCAGAGTGTGGCCCACAAAGCAACATTTAATAACTGATAGATCGGCAGCTAACAACTCCCAAATCAACAGACACCAAATACTAACACACGTAGACCCTAAGTAGCTATAGCCGTGCGTGGATGTGCCCTAAATAGGAACTTTAAACATGTAATAACTGTAGCATAAAAGTAGTAACGCTATATCACTATAAATGAAATACACTGTCCCCACACAAATACAACGACTTAGGATAGCATAGAAGACAGCTGAAGTCAGCTAGTTTACGTTCATTCGGAGATGCTTACCTATAGTCAGTCAGTCACTAGGAACGGAAATCAGTATGCCACGCAAAGTTTTCGAGTAGCTCGAAGTGTATTACCGATGTTCTCGCATTTGGAATGTCACTGGTTATGGGCTCTTACACATTCTAGCCTACCTTTTTTTTTCTTTCTAATCAAATAATCTCACGTTAAATTCTTCTAATTTATCAATCTAACGTTATTTTTACGAACTTTTATTTATTTGTTTGTGCCCTAAAAAAACGCTAGGGTACAACAAAATTACATTTTGCGCAACCCGTAAAAAATACATTGAAAAAACGGTCTAGTCAGCTAGGTGATGGACCATCAATTTAAAAAAAAGGTATCATTTACACCTGCTCACATTTAGTAACAAGATGAATATGTGAATATGAGTCATGCTACATGTCAATAACGAAAGTATAGCGTTTTGGTAAGTTTAAATGTGAATGAGAACATTTTCCGCCGATTTAAACGTCAAACCTTCTACAGACGAAGACCAGTAATCACAATAAATTCATTACTTGTACATAAAAATACATCGGATCCAGCTGTAAGAATATCTTAACACTCATTTTGAGAGCTAAATATCATTGGCGTGTTCGTATTTCGGTGCCATGGCTTTTCGCTGAACATCTGTTTCTTATCCATCACACGTGATCTGCACGTGATGTACACATACTGACGATAAGTAGCCTCGGTCAAGATTTTGCTGGCGGGGTCACGAGAGGCACAATACACAACCTGCTTTCGCGCTCTGCGTAGCTCAGCAACAAACATTCCCGCTGATTGCTTCCAGGTGCCCCTTCCAGCATGCATATTAGCGTGACTAAATCTTGCCGTTACGTTGCTGACGTACATTTAGCAGCAGTTACATAGCAGGTTTCTACGTTTACATTGGCCCTCTGTGGTTCTTGCCAGCTTTCGCATGTGACACTTCATCTGAAATGATATTAGAGTAGTGCAGCGTGTAGACGTTCAGAAGGGGGAACTCAGGGGCTGACGTGTTTCACTAGACAAAATAATTAAGCAAAGGCTGAACGTCATTTCAGTAGTTCTAAATCATTAATTTCTGAGGAACGACAGCGAATGTTAGCAGAACCGAAGAGGACAACTTCTACCAGGAAATTTTAAGACGAGCAATTACTCACCCATTTCATAAGTTTCTCTCATATTCTTAGTACTGTACGTTACGCAGTCAGATGTCAAACTGTCTCCAATATCCCACTTCCACGCTGTGACAACGAGATAAAATAACCGCGACAGAGACGAATAAATATATTGCAAAAAGATTCGAAACGTCGATCCGGAAAAGTATCTGCATTTTAGGTTTTCCAAATTGTTCCTTTACTTTTCTTGAACAAGGGACAAGAATGACCAGTACAATGTAAACAAACTTGTTTAACAGTCCTCAAAGGAACACCTAATACCCCTGAAGCAAAGCAAATGCTAGTAGCCTTGCCGGCCGCTGTGACCGAGCGGTTCTAGGCGCTTCAGTCTGCAATCGCGTGACCACTACGGTCGCAGGTTCGAATCCTGCCTCGGGCATGGATGTGTGTGATGTCCTGAGGTTAGTTAGGTTTAAGTAGTTCTAAGTTCTAGCGGAGCGATGACCTCAGATGTTAAGTCCCATAGTGCTCAGAGCCATTTGAACCATTTGATAAAAAGAAGTTCAAATGGCTCTGAGAACTATGGGACTTATCATCTGAGGTCATCAGTCCCCTAGAACATAGAACTACTTAAACCTAACTAACCTAAGGACATCACACACAACCATGCGCGAGGCAGGATTCGAACCTGCGACTGTAGTAGCAACGAGGTTCCGGACTGAAGCGCCTAGAACGAAAGAAACTTTCACAGGTGCCACTGTCAAGTAACATAGCAAGATGAATCTTGGAATGTACAATGAAAGTACCGTATAGTACAGAGGGTGGCAGAAAGAGATACGTAATGAGACAAACATAAATGAGCTTTTCCATTCAAAGACAATAATTACACTGTAGACACCTCAGCTTATGATTCCCTTGACATTACAAACCGGGACATGGTTCCTAATAGTGCGTGTGACAACCAGAGACGGTGATGCAGGTTATGCGACGTGCTCCCACGTTGGCCACAAGGTTGGTAAGGAGTTCTTGAGGTAGGGGGTTTCATTCCTCCAGCAGCGCTGATGACAACTGGCGGATGGTTCTTGGTGAATTTAGACGTGTTGCAATACGTCTCACCAATGCGGTCGCTCAATATTATCCACAAAAATCAAGTCTGGAACGAACACACACATGGAAAGACGCACATGTAGAAGGAATACAGTGTCATAATTCTGTTAATTGGCGAGTGTTCCAGGTTCAAGGATTTCGAGGTCAATAAGGCACGCAACATTATGGCTCCCCACACCATGATACCTGCACCACCAAAACTATCATTTTCGACAATGTTCCTAATTGCATTACTTTGCCCACCATTGTAAAACATGATCGTTTTGGTGGTCCAGGTGTTACGGTGTGGGGAAGCGGAATGTTGCAAGCGCGTATTGACGTCCGAATCTTTGAACACGCTCCACTCACCCGTTAACGTTGTTGTGGCATTGCACTGCTTTCCCATGCGCGTCTTTTAGGAGTGCATTCGACTGTCTTCATTTTTATGTATGACAATGTACGTCCGTATCGAACAGTGCAGGTGGAGAAGTTCTTACAATGAGAGGATGGCCGGTGAATGGATTGGACCGTACGTTAACCGCAGCTTCTATTGCATTGAGCAGGTATGGAATGCGTTGAGCGTACGTAATGTGGCACGCCCACATACAACCACCACCCATCAGTGGCCAACCGCAGGGTGGAGGAATTGAACGCCTTACCATAAAAAACTCCCTGCAAATCTCGCGACCGATTTCGGAGCGCGTTGCAAAGCCTACATAGCCGTCCGTGATGATCACAGACCCTATTATGTACCGCCGTTGTAGTGCCAAGAGGACGATCATAAACCACACTGTCATCAGTGCCTTTCAATGAAAGTATCAGTTCTGTTCGGCTCATCGCGTATTTGTTTCAGCTACCTTGTACAGTGGCCAGCGGCCTTGCCGGAGTGGTAACACCGGTTCCCGTCAGTTAAGCGCTGTCTGCCTGGGCTATCACTCGGATGGGTGACCATCAGGTCTGCCCAGTGCTGTTGGCAAGCGGGGTGCACTCAGCCCTTGTGGGGCAAAACTGAGGAGCTACGTGGTTGAGTAGCGGCTCCGGTCTCGTAAACTGACACACGGTCGGGGGAGCGGTGTGCTGACCACATGCCCCTCCATATCCACATCAAGTGACGCCTGTGGGCTGAGGATGAGGATGACACGGCGGCCGGTCAGTACTGTTGGGTCTTCATGACCTGTTCGGACGAAGTTTAGTTTTTACCATCCATATTATAGTGCACTATACTGCACTGTAGCAGTTGTTTCTATGTTTAGTACACGTTTCGTCGAGCGATTTTACCTGGCACTGACACATTATGCGAAAGTCACTTACTTTGATAAGTTTTGTATATCAGTGTACTCTGTGAAGTCTTGGGATAGTGATATGCACGTATACAGATGGCGGTTCTGGGAGATGAAGAAGCTTGCACAGGATAGAGTAGGATGGAGAGCTGCATCAAACCAGTCTCAGGACTGAAGACAACCACAACAACAACAACAACAACAACAACAACACAGATGGCGGTAGTACCTTGTAAATGTAAAACGGAAGTGCATTGGCGGAGCTGTCATTTGTACTCAGGTGATACTGCTTATCGTCAGTATGTATACATCACGTGTGATGGATAAGAAAAAGATGTTCAGCGGAAAGCAAAGCCATGGCACCGAAATATGAACACGCCAATGGTATTAAGCTCTCACAATGAGCGTTAAGAACTTCTTACATCTAAATCAGGTGCATTTTTACGTACAAGTAATGGATTTATTGTGATTACTGTTCTTCGTCTACAGATGCTTTGACATTTAAATATGTGGAAAATGTTTCTGACGTTTATGGGCGCACGACAGTAATTAAGAGACTGTCAAAGCGGAATGGTATTTGGAATTAGACGCATGGGGCATTTCATTTCGTAAATCGTTAGTGAATCATATTTCGAGATCCACCGTGTCAAGACTGTGCCGAGAATACCGAATTTCAGGCGTTACCTCTCCTCACGGACAACGTAATGGCCGATGGCCTTCACTCAATGACGAAGGGCAACGGACTGTGTGTAGTGTTGTCATTGCTAACAGACCAGCAACAATGAGTGAAATAACAGCAGAAATCAATGAGGGACGTACGACGAATGTTTCCGTCGGGATACTGTGGGAAAATTTGGTGTTAATGGGCTATTGCGGCAGACGAGGCAATAGTGCCTTTGCTAATAGCATGACATCACCTGTAGCGTCTCCCCTGGGCTCGTGACCATATCGGCTGGGCCCCAGAGAGCTGGAAAACCGTGGCCTCATTAAATGGCTCAAATGGCTCTGAGCACTATGGGTCTTAACATCGGAGGTCATCAGTCCCCTAGAACTTAGAACTACTTAAACGCAACTAACCTAAACACTTCACAAACATCCATGCCCGATGCAGGATTCGAACCTGCGACTGTAGCAGTCGCGCGGTTCCAGACTGAAGCGCTTAGAACCGCTTGGCCACACCGGCCGGATGTGGCCTCATTAGATGAGGGCCAATTTCGGTTTGCAAGAGCTGATGGCAGAGTTCGAATGTGACGCACATCCCACGAAGCCACGGACCCATCTTGTCAACACGGGACTATGCAAGCTGGTGATGGCTCCGTAACTGTGTGGGATGGACTGGAACGAGATGAAATGGACGGGGCCCACTGGTCCAGCTAAACCGATCACTGACAGGAAATGGTTGTTTTCAGCCACGCATGGACTTCATGTCCCCAAACAAAGATGCGCCATGTCACTGGGCCATAATTATTTGCAATTGGTTGGAAGAATATTCTGGTCAATTAGAGTGAATGATGTGGCCATCCAGATCGCCCTACACGAATCCCACCACATATTTATGGGACATCATTGAGAGGCCAGTCCATGCACCAAATCCTGCACCTGCAACCCTTCCGCAATGACGACGACTGCAGAAGCAGCATGGCTGAATATTTCTGCTGGGGACTTCCAACGACTTGTGGAGCCCATACCACGTCGAGTTGCTGCACTACGCCGGGCAAAAGGTGGTCCGACACGACATTAGGATGTCTCACGTGACTTGAGTCACCTCACGGTATTATCTGGAGCGCGGCTGGCCCTGCGTGCCGAACTGCACGCGTGCAGGCCGAGGTCCGTCCTGTCACTCGGCTTTTCTCGGTCCTTCTGAAGTACTCGGAACAGTTCGACATTTCATTTAGCACTGCGTTGCGGCGTTTTTCGGTCGGCACGACTCTCTGAGTTCGGCTCAATCGTGCTTTGAGCGCTGTTTACCCTTCGCCATCTGTTTGCGGTATGAAGGACGTTCACAGACCCAGTGGCTGTTTGTACAAAAAGGGACAGTCTAGCGATCTATCGTCACTACCCTTTACAACGAATGGGAATCACAGGAGACTGTGATAAGTATTCTCAAGTCTTATAAGGGATGGGTACTGCTGATTTGCTAAAAAATGACATTACTGTACAACGTAGAAAGAATTTACACTTTTAGATGACAATGAAAGATCAAAAATTTACAGTGATCGCCGGCCGAGGTGGCCGAGCGGTTCTAGGCGCTACAGTCTGGAGCCGAGCGACCGCTCCGGTCGCAGATTCGAATCCTGCCTCGGGCATGGATGTGTGTGATGTCCTTAGGTTAGTTAGGTTTAAGTAGTTCTAAGTTCTAGGCGACTGATGACCTCAGATGTTAAGTCCCATAGTGCTCAGAGCCATTTGAACCATCGTCTTCAGTGAACCGAACAACACAAAAACTGTATAGTAACTGACTGGAGGAGTGTAGCCCAGAGAATTTGCTTCTTTTCAAATGATGGAACCCAATGAGGCGTTTAACATACAGCGTGTCCAGCATGTGGTTCAGTCCAGAGGAAGATGTGTAAT
The DNA here is from genome assembly GCF_023897955.1 of Schistocerca gregaria. Taxonomy (NCBI): domain Eukaryota; kingdom Metazoa; phylum Arthropoda; class Insecta; order Orthoptera; family Acrididae; genus Schistocerca; species Schistocerca gregaria. Next base: position 523,764,584 of record NC_064921.1, on the reverse strand, counting down.
GTTTTGACGTGGTTTCCGTTCCATGACTTGGGCCCACTCATTCGAGTTCCCTTAAACTTTGACAAAGATGTTTGTTTAAAGTTTTTTGATGGTCAAATATTGTTTTCTTTTAAATCTTCTTGATAAGTTTGCTGTGGCAAGTCTTGTCTCCCGAGTTGACAACAGCCATGTTTGCAGTGCCGCACGCAATTGTTCCTGGTTTGACGACCCACCAAGGACCCCATCGTACTGTTATTGGCCCTCTATATCACTGCACCTCAATTCCAAAGAAAGATTTTAAATGAAAGTTCCACCATTTGGCAGTACAGTACTTGTTCCCTTGCCTCTCCTCCTCCATCCCCACTCCACTACTCTCTCACCCTATCATATTCTCCTTTACAATCTCCCTCCACCCCTACCCTCCTATCCGTGTATTTATTTACGTTACTACATTTTGCTACATCTCCTTACTGCCCCCTACCACCATTTGAACCATTTACACTGATCGACAAACGGGGTTCATTGCTCTGTACATCAAGAAGCATTTTGTGCTGTATTTGCAGCCATGGAGCACTTGAAGAAATTTCTCAGCTCGCTCCCATTATTCCAGTATCAGTTGCAATACTTTTCAATGGAAATGAACTAAGAGTATGGAGACTTCATATAGTATTGCAAAGTACGTTCGTTAAGTCAAGGACATACCTGGAACGATTTTTCCATTTAAAACTTGCTATTGTTGAATTTATGAAGGGAAGAGGAGTGCAGGAACGAAAATTAGAACATCGATATGGATTGCAGACTTTGTTTTGGACTTCACTGCACAATGGCCACAGTAAAACATTGCAACGTAACTTCTTTTTCATATTATGGGGATGCATTTAAAAAGAAAATCTCATCGCAGAAGAGACAAACACTGACAGACAGACCGTTTCTCCCAGCTAACTGGCGTTGAAGAAAGCCAGTCGTTTGAAAGATTCAATGTGGCACTGCAAGAGTTAAAAGGATAGCTTTATACAGGTTTTGAAGGCACACTCAGTGCTATACCTCTTTTCGAGCTGTTTTCCAGACCGTATGCCGTTTCAGTTGAAAGCGCAATTGTATACGTGCAGACGTAACTGACTGACCTGCGAGGTAATACTAGCTTCAAAGACAAATATTTTTACGTTAAAACTGTCCAGGACGTTTACATTGCTTTCCTCAGGTAGATTTGCCAAGTCTCCATAATGAGGCTGTAAAAGTGCTGCAATAATTCAAAGCACATATTTGTGTAAAAGACCTTTTTTCTCGATGAAACTCAATAAGTCACGATTACGTAGCAACTTCAATGCGAATCACTGTGAAATTGACTGCGACCGTCCGTATGTCGACAGTGTGAACCAGATAAAAGTTTTAAGTCTTCAGCGCGCGTAATTAATTAATACTGAAGACTTGTTTTGCTTGTGATGTGTTGATGAGAAACGCAAAATATTAAACCAAGTCGTATACAGTGTGATTGCGTCGACATTTAAATGCGGCGCGTTCGCTGTTTTCCCCTCTTGCCCCTCCTCCAGCTGAAAAAGCGTGACGTGTCGGCGGGGAAAGTGCGAAGCGAGGCTGAGCGCTTTGGAACTCTGTTCCGGGCATGACCCGAGAGACCGTATTGTGGCGACCCCTGATCTAGAGGACAGTACTTGCTCCCGGTGATCGCGAGGAAATGCAGAATGACTTAGTATTTCCGCTTGATTTACTGGATGGCAACACTCTTCAGACGTGGATATAACAGAGTAGAGAGAGTAGTGCATCCACCTCTGGCAGGATTCTGGAGCATATTCTAAGCTCAAATAGTATGACAAACGTGGCGAACGATCTCCTGTCAAAGAATCAGCACTGACTCAGGAAAGGCGACTGTGAGAAACGCATCTTGTTTACTTTGAGACACGACATACTGCTAACAGCAGATGCAGGTGAACAAGTAAATGCCATCCTCCTAGTTCCCTGACGACGCAGTTCAAATGGCTCTGAGCGCTATGGGACTTAACATCTGAGGTCATCAGTCCCCTAGAACTTAGAACTACTTAAACCTAACTAACCTAAGGACATCACACACATCCATGCCCGTGGCAGGATTCGAACCTGCGAGCGTAGGGGTCTCGCCGTTCCAGAGTGAAGCCCCTAGAACCGCACGGCCACACCGGCCGGCTTACGCAGTTGTGTATACATAAATATCATCATGGAGCGACGTAAAGAAATGTCGAAAAGTCTGTGATAATATTTTCAATTTGGCCTGGAGTATCCGATTACAAGATTAGTAACGAATATCTGGATCACGTCTCTTCGTTTCAGTATTTAGAGGCAACACAAAGAAGCCAAACGAAACGGGAGGAATGTGTATGAAACTGGTGCATGTTTTTTGCAAGCGTTCTGGAAAAGAGTAGCGCACTTGAAAAAGGAAGGAAAAGATCCTAGAACTATAAACTCCAGTGCTCTCATAAAATAGCATATAAGATATTGAGAATAGAGCTGCTAGATTCGATACGCTTTGGTTTATCTCATACGAAAGTGCACCAGACACGCTCAGAGCGCGGATGCCTCCGTAAGAAAGACGACGACGTTCTTCTAACAAAACCATTTTGGGCTAAGTTAAAGCCGGCCTCTGTGGCCGAGCGGTCTTAGGCGCTTCAGTCCGGAACCACGTGGCTGCTACGGTCCCAAGTTCGAATGCTGCCTCGGGCATGCATGTGTTTGATGTCCTTAGGTTAGTTAGGCTTAAGTAGTTCTAAGTCTAGGGCACTTACGGCCTCAGATGTTTAGTCCCGTAGTGCTTAGAGCATTTGAACCAGTTTAAGTTAAAGAACTTCTAATCGAGGTAGACTGTACCACATTTCTGGTGCTGGCACCGTGCGTCCGTCGTAGAGGCGGTGGGAACAAAGTAAGAGAGATTACGAGGGTTCCAGTTTCCTCTCGCTTCATACGTGAATTGGGCGGGATGCAGGTAGTACTGGCGCAGTGCACTTCCGCGTGCCCGCGCTGTTGCAGGCTGGTGTTAGAGCTGCGTCAGGGAGCCCGCTCAGTGGCGGGGTCACGCAGTTGAGCGGCCAGTGTATTGCTCGCGCTGTCAGCTGCACGGCCGAGCTGCCGCAATTCGAGAGCTACGTGTGCGACGCGAACACACAGCGCTGGCTCGGCCAGTCGAGGGCTACTTGGCGGCGGCCTGTCTGCACTTTGTCAACGGCAGCTGGCGCTGCTGCAGCGCCAGGGCCAGGGCCGCGTATGCGGATTACATCGACTGCGGTCATCCATCACCACCCCACACACAGCAGACACAGAGAGAGAGGAGACGTGACGTCTACTGGACACGACGCGTGCGTTGTTCAACATGCAGGGGTAGCTATCAAATACTCCGTCATTACAGAAAACTATGCCAGCTGTGAGTTGCCCATACCAACTTTTGTTTTGTGAAGGTTGTAAGGTGTCAGGCAAATCCAACACCTTCCATGAAAACCCTGACATGATAAGCAAATCCAGAAGTATGTCACATAGCTCCGAATAAATCGTGACATTAAATTAACCAAAGTAATACGAGTAACGAGTGAGCAAATGGAATACCACAGACTAACACAAGAATGCCTAAATGCATGTCGTACATTCCCACCGTGAGACCGACGCAGTTCCGAGGGGAGAAACGAGAACAGAAGGCGGGAGCAGAACCGTGTTACTCTAGAAGGCCCTACGATAAGGGACGGACTGGACACCCACGTCGCCAGCCTACAGGTAAGACTACCACCCGCACGTTTTAGCGTGAGACTTTTTCGCGTCTCCTTTACGTCAAGGACCATCCCCCACCCCATGTTAAAAGCTAGAGTCCTCCAGAAGAACAGTATAGATCTCACGATAACGCTAAAAGGTACCCTACCAGCTGCAGGTTTTACCGTGTGACTTTTTCGTGTCTCTGTTACGTTGCAAACTTTAAAAACATTGCCCCACCACGAAAAGTATAACGTTTCTCATTGGATAGACAGAATTTTTGTAGGCGGGGCTTAAGGTTAACACTGAGACCCCGATTGGTCAGATGGAAACACAGCCAGATAGTTTTTTTAAACCAACTTCGGTAAATTGTAGTAAGGAGAAGTTAGAAAAGAGTTGCTTCCGAGATGGCGAGGTGAGCGGAGCTGTGCTGCCCGCAGCCCTGACGGTGCGTAAACACCGACAAGGTAATGAACGCACGCGATGCCGCATTTTTGAGCGCATACAGCTTCACTCAGAACTGCAGAAGTCTCATCTGTTACACCCTCTTTTTACGTAATACTAGTGTCGATCGTAAATTAAAGCTCATGGTGTTCACATTTGCCACTTGAAGTAAAAATCTGAAACGCGATGATTTCTCTGTTCTATAGTTATTGAGAAGCCATATCAGCCACTGTAATTTACGACAAGTTAGATAAGTAATTAAAGATAGAGGGTCGCTGTAGACCATTTTGATAGTCTTTCTCTTTTGCGAAACTTAATTTAAACCTAGATTATAGATGTGATATGGCATAGATCATCCTTCGATCCTTTGTAGAACTTGGAAACCCATTCAGGGAATATTCGTTCACATTTTTGTTGAACGCAGTTGGTTTTTACCATCCTGTATTAAAACATCTCCTTTTATGAATAGTGCAATTTATAAACAATATTTTGTGAGTAGAACAAAATTTCCAATGGTAAACTTAACTGCTTTTTTGACGTTATTTTACCAGCTAACTAAAAATAGGAAAGCCTTGAACCCCTTCCACTAAATTTAGTTAGTATTAACATTCTTTTACAGGGAGTGCAGTGGATCTGATGCTGAAATCATTAAGTATTTGGTTATATCATCGCTAGTCTCACTGAACTCTTCTGAATTCTACATGTCATGTGTGGTCTGGCGTCTCCTTACCAGCAACAGGTCCCAGGTTCAAACTAGTCAATTCCCTAAAAAACACGCTCAGAGCGTCGTTGCGCGGAGGTGGTAGGGAGACATGATATATAACAAAAAGACACCACCATGAATGTTTAGAAGGTTTGTATGTGTGGGAGGGAGTGGGGGTGGCGGGGGATGGGGAGTGGCGGGGGGGGGGGGGGGGGGGCGCGAGCGCGCACATCTGTTGTTTCTTACAGTGCGTAACAGCGATTTGTAAGTTTCGCTGCCAGTATCAAGGAGACTAAATTTTAAGTAATCCTGCCATTCGGCGGCGCAAATAAACAGAAGTTCAGTTTATAGCCACTTTGTGTATCTACAGAAGCGGGGACACACACACACACACACACACACACACACACACACACACACACACACACACACACACACACACACACAGAGAGAGAGAGAGAGAGAGAGAGAGAGAGAGACAGAGTTGTTGGTAATCAAACAAACCTGAGACCATTCGCGTTGCACTTTTCTGTTTTTGTTTAATAACCACTGTTCGTCTTATCTGGCAAGGGCCCCTCACGCTAAAGCAGTTTTACGTGATGGGATACATAACTGTTCTGTAAGCACTTCTTCCCGGGTTCGATTCCAGGCGGGGTCAGGGATTTTCTCTGCCTCGTGATGGCTGGGTGTTTTGTGATGTCCTTAGGTTAGTTAGGTGTAAGTAGTTCTAAGTTCTAGGGGACTGATGACCATAGATGCTAAATCCCATAGTGCTCAGAGGCATTTGAACCTTTTTTTTATTTTTTTTTGGGAGCACTTCTCCTTTGCAGACCGACTGCATTTTCCCAGTACGCGCTACCAATGAACTTATGTCCGCTACTGCTTTACCCAGAACCGAGTGTCTGTGATACATTTACAATATCCCTACAAATTGTTACACTGATGTATTTGTACGAGAGGGCAGATTCCAACTGTTGCAAACTGACAGTGTAATCACAGGACTTTTCCTTCTGTGAATTGCATTATCTTTTATTACTGTACATTTAAGAGAAATCGCCCATCTTTGCACCACTTTGAAATCTTATTAACATGTCGCTGGACATTTGTGCACCTTTTTTTCCCCCAACAGCACTTAATTATAGATAACAATATACCCTGCAAAAGTTACTGTTACCGTTGTCTGTCACGTCATTAATACGGGTATGAACGGTAATGGTTCCAACACGGTTCTTTGGGGGGCACGCTCTAAGGTATTTCTACATCTGTGGCTTACTGCTGTGTTAACCATTCGTAGCTCCCTATCGCCTATAATACTGACGCAGTCTATGGTATGCCATCGTAGCAGTATTTTAGAACTTAAAATTCGATGTCGTAGCTTGTCTCAATATGAATAATCGCAGGAATCTCAACAACACATTAACATTGTAATGTGATTCATGCTAATTCTCTTGTGTTAATAATACTAAACCACTGAAAGCTGCGTAATAGGACATAACCAAAATGTGAAAATGTGCGATTAAGCGCATGTTGAGAACTTTTTCTTTTCTGATTTCTTTTGCGAAATTATCAGTTTCTTTGTTGTTAGGGGTTCTGAAGTTGCAAGATCAAGAGATTTTGATTTGTATATTGCATTAATATTTCACGAAATTGTGATTTGGTATATGAAATGAATCTGAGTGAATACAGAAAACAATGGCGTAATGGAAGATGAGAAGATGACAAAAAATGAACTTGAGGAAATCACATGGATGAGTTTGGTCACAGACCAAAATTGTTGGGGAACCCCAGACGTGGCTGTGTAAATCTGCTGCAGAGTCTGCTGTTCGTGATGAATTTAACTTTATTGGGTTTTTGTTGCAAACAAAGCAGTCATTACAACGCTTTTTAAGTTTAGTGAAGACAGTTAAATTTTAAGTAAACAGCTTTCTTGAATGACTATAAATGTAACTATTTGATACATCAGAGATTTATACCGCTTCTTGCAGGTAGCTTGGTGTTAATTTCGGTACAGTCTTGACTCTTAAGTTTTTCAATAGTAGTTGGCAAGGGAATCAGCTTTATTCTAAGGTTTTCTCAATTTTTATTTTGGTGTGGAGCATATTTAGAACATCCCAATATAACGTGATTAAGGTCTCCGCCGTCTTCTGAATGTTAACTGCAGTTGGAGGGGGAGGGGGGTGTGTGTGTCGCTCCATTCCTAGAGCGGTGCACAAGGAAATACGCATGTCCCAATCTTATTCTAATAACCGATGTCACATGTCTTCTCGGAAGATTCTTTTGTCTAATGCATGGTTTTGCTGGAACAGTGCGCTGGACTGAAGAGAACGTAAACCCTCTTTCCGTGCTGTGGTACTCGCCACTGCTGTTCCCACGGCTGACATACCTCTTCTCTTGAAACTCTGATGATGTGAGTGCCTAGGTAATCCACGAACACATCGTGCGAGAGAAAAAGTGCTCAACTTTTTTACCAGGAAACCACGTATCCCCCCCCCCCTACCCCATTCTTTAAAGGATCGAAATCCCATGTATGAAACAACTTCAAACATCTGCCAACTCTAGAAATGAATTGTCGCCATTTATCGTTAGGCAACAAAAACTTTATGGTCGAAAACGCAAAACGCTAATAATGTGGTTTTATTTGTTTCGGAATGTTTGCTGGACGAGTACAGTCTGGGTAATTTGCGCTGGTTCTTCACACATCCCCGTGTTAGCAACGCCGTATCTCCTGAAATACACGTCGTACAATGTTAACCTTTGGCAGGTACATTTAGTGGTGTATCTGGATACTGGCTGCAGAGTGTGTAGTGAATAGATTCAGTAGTGAAAAGTAATAAATTACAACGTCTTGTCTGATACCTAAGTCTTACTGTATAAACAGCAAAAATACAGCAAGCGATAAACTTATTCTCCTTTCATTAATTTATGTGGTATGTCAGCGAGAAAAAGTTTCGTAAGGATTTGAAATTGTGTGTTGTGAGTCCGTAAGTATTTTCATTCTCAATATTGAATGAATATGGTTTGGATAATTGGCGCGCTATGAGTTATGCTGCCTAAAGATATACTCAGTGGTCAGAAACAGTCTGCAAAGCACGTAAGGGTGTTGCGGGGGAGATTGTGCTGGTAAGTATACGTTACGATTAAAATTCGGTACGTTGCGCTGTCGCAGAGATATTTTGCATTGAAGTCGTGGTGTGCGCAAATTCAGGCAGCCTGCCGGAGGCAGTATCGCCACGCGTGTTCTTCGTTTGGTATCCTCAAGATCACAGTTATAACTTCCGAAACGGGCACAGTTTAACGGATAATAAGCATTTCAACAAGTGTTAACTCACGGCACACAGATGTCTGTGCATTACCGCCTTGTAACGCGTGCGATTGCTTTATTTTGCGGACGCAATAACCTGATTGGGTTATCCGTCTCGTAACATAGATTATGAACAGATCTCTCGCATGGTGATCACATACAAAAAACAGTCCTCTTCATTTGCAACGAACTATGTGCAGCAACACCGTTTTGTGCACGCAAGAAGCATCCACCAGCCGCCGTAGCGGCCCGTGTTTGCAGCGCGTGGGCGCTTCTGTGAAGTCACGAGGCAGCCGCCTGGTGGGGGAACTACTTTGTTGTCTCGCTGGCTCTGCGGGTCCCGGACAACCCTTTTCGGAGAGACTCAACACACGCGCGCGGCACCAGAGGTCTACGAACTCCGGCCGCCCACGCACAACTCCGCTACGTAAAGGCCGGCTAGTGTCCTTCACAGCTACTCCGAGTGTACTGACAGCGGTCACGACGCTTCCGTTCCCCCCGAGCAGAATGTCAGCTCTTCAGCTCCTCTTGTAAACGAGTTGACTTCGGCCACAACCAGCCTTCCTAAAATGTGATTCTGTGCGGCTGGTCTCGGCGGAGGTTCGAGTCCTCACTCGGGAGTGTGTGTGTGTGTGTGTGTGAGCAGCATAGACAAGGTATGTGTGTATTGGGTAAACTGTTCTACATCTTATGGTTTCACATTTTGAAACATTTGTGCATACCTACGAGACATTTCTTTGAACTGTAGAAGCTCCAAACTGCAAAGTCTATATGGTCATTAATTAAAGACTTTTAAACAAATCCACTTCGACGGACAGGCTTCCATAGAAAGGAGAACTGGAACGTAAGTAACGTAGACTAAGATCCCTACAGATTGAGCACGCAGGTCGACGGCCGGCAGATATCGGGTACAGCTTGAAGTCAGCGTGTAGCAGCAGATCTCTATAGTCTGCCATGCACTATCCCCTAACATAAACGTCGTCTAGTGACGTCTGTTTGGTTATTTATTCATTTCAAATACCTAAACTCTGTTTTTAGAGACACTGAATACTAAAGAACTAATTCCTTGAATCAGTAATAATAAAATCAAAGCAGTGAATAATAATAATAATAAAAGCAAAAAATATCGGCCGTAACTTAGCATGTTTTTCGAGATGAGAACCACGAAATTAAATTTAATGAGATAAGCGCTTTAGCACGAACATCCCATTATCATGCGCGCATGTGTAGAGAAGCAACAGTGATTCACAAACACCATAACAATTTTAATAGGAAAGAGGAAGTTTTAAAGTTAGACAAAATATGGATGTTGACGTTGCGCCAGCAGAATGACAATCGAGTACTCTTAATCGAGAATGATGACGCTTTCCAAAGATAGGCATAACGTCGGCATCATTTGACGAATGGTGGTGCCCTCTATGCGCTCTATAAATGCGACAGTACATGGAGCCTCAGTGTCAGTAGCCGAACGACCGCAGAACTTGTCTCCCGCAGATGGAGACGAGACGTTAGGTGGAAATTTTATACATCGACCACGGCCTCTCATCTCGGAAGTTTTAACTGAAGACAACACTGGCCGTGAAAACAGTTCATCGAAATTACTTTTTCTCTCTGAAAGGAAATTTTAAGCACAGATCTGCATACAATAACTGAGTTCAGGGTGAAATAATGACTCCTCTCATTAATGATTACATCTCAGTAAATTTACAACAATTTACTTTTCACATGAGAGGTATATCTCACACACACACACACACACACACACACACACACACACACACAGAGACAGAGATAGAGAGACAGAGAGAGAGAGAGAGAGAGAGAGAGAGAGAGAACCTGGGCTTTTATTTTGCAACTGTAGGCTTCAGTTATCAACTTCACAGGTTTAATTTGTAACAGTTACGTCTTTGATGTAAGACAATATTCGCAATGACACAGTGATTAACGAGGAAAGAAAAAAAATGGCTCTGAGCACTATGGCACTATGGGACTTAACATCTGAGGTCATCAGTGGCCTAGACTTAGAACTACGTAAACCTAACTAACCTAAGGACATCATACACAGCCATGACCGAAGCAGGATTCGAACCTGCGACCGTAGCAACAGCGTGGTTCTGGACTGAAGCGCCTAGAACCGTCGGTCCACAGCGGCTGGCTAACAAGAAAACAGGTTCTTAAAGTGAAAGCTAGTACCAAAATTTCTTAACTACAAATGGAAGGAAGCTAGACGTAAATTAGAAGCAAGGCAGGTGACACCTGCCTACTGACACGATTCGCGAGTAGCGAATTAGTTAACTGGGGATTGCATACTCAAAACAGAGTGAAGCAGCAGTTAATCACACCACGAGGGGCGTTCGATAAATAATGCAACACTATTTTCCTAAAAGCTGGTTAGTTTTACTCAGGATTCCAGTACGTCCTACCATTCTTCATACTTTTGGCTGCAAAACCATATTTTTCAACATAACCTCCAATCAACGCGACGGTCTTGCGCCATCTTGTTGGGAGGGTCTGTACGCCCGCATGCTACCAGTCTACTGGCCGACGTCGGAGCCAACGTCTTGCTGCGTCAAATAGCCTCCCAATCATCCACGTTCTGCTTCCCGTGGAGGGCATCCTTCATTGGCCCTAACAGATGGGAGTTGGAAGGTGCTTCTGAGGCAGCGAGGAACCCAGCGGGCACACATATTTGAGTAACCCAACTGGTGGACGCGTGTGTCAGCACGTTCCAACATTGCAAGAGTCACACCTGTGTGCAGCCGACAGGCACGCGTTAGATCGGACGGATTTGCATAACCTTGTTGGAATGACGGCAGATGCCTCTACCTACGATTCACTGTGCTTTTGTTCACTGCCAGGTCTCCAGACGCATTATCCACGTGCTTATAACTCTGTGACGCCCTGGTATTAAAAAAAAAAAAAAAAAAAAAAAAAAAAAAAAAAAAAAAAAAAAAAAAAAGAAAACCACAGTGACAAAACACTGCTTGAAACGCACCTCCGTTACAGACGCCATTTTGCCGACTACATACAGCGCTGCCACCTATCGGAACTTCGTGGAACCGTACGGGCTGAAATGAGAGTATTCCACGATGCCCCACAACAAATTCCTCATTTGTTCAACAGAAACTGGCCGAGACAAAAGCATGTTCAATTACTTACTGGACTGCGCTCGTATTTGCCTGTTGTCCATTGCTTTTGGGAATTATACATTAATGGAACTGATGTTCCATTGCTCTTCTGATGTAACCTTACGCGCCTCTATATGACTGGCCGACGTTTGCGTGCCATGGACAGCCGAATTCGAGAGTTTTGTAGCATAATGAAAAAGTCTGAGAAAAAATTAGCGTATTGTTTAATTATTAAGGGTGAGGATAAAGTCTTTCCGTGATAATTTATTTCTAAGAAAATATGCCAGTTACAGCTGTGCTGTTTGGTTCAAATGGTAGATTGTACCTCAAAGTTTTTATGGGTAGCCGTCTAAATGTAATCTGACAGCATTAGTTACAGGAATTTCAACTATGAATAGTGTTTCAACAAGGTGGTGTGCTCCCACACTGTGGGTTTTTTGTTAGCCCTTCTTTGATGAAATCTTTCCGGTCGGAATGACTCCGGAGAGACGGTGCAACATTGTGATCACCACGTGCACCACACACAATCCCTGTCAACCCTTAGTGTTGGGTTACATTAAGGATATAGCGTTTAATTCACCAGTGCATGATTTGCAAACTCCTATGGCGCGAATAACAGATGCCGTAGAGGCGGTGACGGAACAGATATCGAGATAGACGTGGCCAGCAACTGAGTATCGCCCAGACGTCCTGCGGGCGACAAGCGGAGCACATTAGGAAGCCATCCACACAAAACTGCACGAATTGAGCTACCGTTTGCAACAAACCGTACATATCTATCTAGCATACTTCCTCAGAAATAATTTTTTAGTAATCAAGGAAACGCTTTGCGGTTACCTGTATATTTCATCCTCAGGTTGCTAAAATCGTGTCATTACTGACTAGGATTCACTGTAGTATGCAGTCACTTATCTAATAGTATGAGCAGAGTTCAATAAGTAGGGCAACACTTTTCTTCCTCAGCCAAGTTCGACTAAAAAGATTCTGAATTTATTGTGTGGTATCGTGGAGTATTACCTCTTCAGCCCCCATCGTTTCAAGAATTTCTGATATGTGGTGGCGGTATACGCAGCCCGTGATGAAGATGCGTTCCAAGCAGAGACCTGCCAATGAGTTTCTTTTATCGCAAGACCAGGCCATCACAGCTTTTCATAGACGCTTGCAAAATGTCTGCGGAGACCTGGCAGTGAACAAAAGCACGATGAGTCGTTGGGCGGGGCGTCTGTCATCATCGCAAATAGGTCACGCAAACCTATCTGACCGCCCCCGTGCCGGCCGGCCGCACACACCCTCAAGAAATTGAAGAAACGACTTCAGCGTGTACGTCGCCACAGAAATGCAAACGGGCTTCTCCTTCTGCATGACAACACAAGGCACCACCCAAGTCTGCGCACCCGAGACGAGCTCACAAAACTTCATTGGACTGTTCATCAACAACCCGGATCTCGCACCTTCCGACGCCCATCTTTTTGGCCCAATGAAGGATGCACTCCGCGGGAAGCAGTACGTGGATGGTGGGGAGATTGATGCAGCAAGACATTGGCTCCGACGAAGACCAATAGAGTGATCCCATGTCAACACACAGAGCCTCCCAATAAGGTGGCGTAAGGCTGTCACCTTGAACGGAGACTATGATAAAAAATGGTGTTTTGTAGCCAAAAGAGTGGGGAATAATCCGATGTATTGGAATCCTGAGTAAAACCTACCAATTTTCAGAAAAAAAGTGTGTTGCATTATTGGCTGAACGTCCCCACTTAATAAAATTTCAGTTCCACTCAGAACAATTTCTGGAAAACATGAACTGATATCCGGTAACATTCGAGTAGCAGGCCTCACACGGCACCAGACGAAAAGCTTACCTTTGACTAAGAAACTGAATAAGAAATAAACCTACTGCGAGACAGGACACACAATATTTTTTACTTGTACAACCTCTAGTGTTAGTTGTAGTGTAGGATGGTTCAAAAAGATTCATCCGATTTTACACGACTATATCTGCTACATAAATGAAACTTGGGGTACGTTTTAACTTACGAATCGAAATAGACTTTAGCCTTGACACCAGTTGTCGGTTCATGTGGATGCCGTCGTGCAACCAGTTCGCTTGTTCCTTCCTTGTCCAATGTACGACGGGTCGAGATGGCGGAAGCGCAGAAAAAAAGCCGTTTTGCCTTCTCCGTCTGGTCAAATTCAGTTCATGAATTTTATCCATAGTGGATGCTGTCTAACTCCGTGACTGTTCCTTTGTGGGGTTGAAGAAAAATATCCGCTACCAGCCACAATAAAAGGTGTTTATTCGTCACACGACTGGTTTCGGGCTTGCGCCCATCTTCAGGTGTTAATACGTTCGTTTACATGTTTGTACTGTTGGAGATCACTGTATAAATACAAAAAAATATTTGCTGGTGACTATACAAATACAAGTGGGACAATTTAAGTGGTAAGGCAGTTCAGTCATAACTGCCCGGGCTGTTTCTTCTCGACAATATGTGTTGCATTTCCTACAGAATAAGGAGCGTACGGATCTGGTGATCACAACACTGGCTCCCAAAGTCACCTAATCTCAACCTAATCTCATTTTTTAAAATTTTTTTTGGGCGGGGGGGAGGGGTGGGAGAGGTTAATTGCGATGCTGCATACCAACAGCACTGAACTTGTTCCAGACTTGCTCGAAACATTATGGGTCGAGTTTCACTCTCATCTGGGCGTTCGTCAAGTGTCAGGTGTTTTATACATTTGTGTGAGGTAACTGGGAGTTTTGGTCCTAAATCTACATGGTCGTACGTGGCTTCATGTAAAAGGTTTATATTTGTATAACAATACGCATCTTTTGAAACCAGCTTTTAATCCCTACCTGTAAGATGACATTTACCACAAGTTTATGTCTTCATTGGTGTAGAAACAATAGTCTTTAGAAATGGGATTAACGTATTTGAGACATCCTGTATATTGACGATTTGCAATACTTTCTTGTCACAGTCCACTGTACCGGCACCAGAAGAAGTAAATGGATGAGTAAAAGTGAGTTAGAGTAATTTTTGGTGAACTAAATAGAATCTTAAGAGCCAAACTTTCGAACTGTCTGAAACTGAAAGCTTAAAATCAGTCAGTCGGATTCCACCAGTCTGGCTCACGCTAGAGGGACATTTTTAAATGAAAACCGTTGCTTAGTGAGTAATGGTGAGATGAGGGTTGCGAATTATCGGGGCAGAAAAAAAGTATCAGGCAACAGATTGGAGTGGAAGGCGTATGATGAGCGTTACGAAAATGAAATGGCAGCGGATGGGGCATAGAGGACAGGGGAGTGGATTGTAAGTGAAGAAGACCCTTCCTGTGTTCCAAGAGATAAGAGGAGAACCAGAAAATGCACTTAAGGAAGGTCAGTAGGTCACAAACAAGATATTCGAGAACAGCGCAGATTCGGACGGTTGACACCGCAGTCCATGTAAATGTCAAGAGCAAACCACTTTTCCAGCAATGTATGTTAAATCACTGATCGTGCTGATGGTGTAATAAATATTAAATTATAAGCAATTAAGGCGATAGGTTATTTTCTATAAATACCGTTCCTGAGAAAACCATAAGTGAACTTTGCGTTTACCCCTAAACAAATCTCAGTTTCTTCTCTACATTCGGTGTGTGACTACCCCTAGGTTTGCAACTGCTGCTCTATAGGATATTCACGATCACACAGTCGATGGTTCGTTTGAATTCGTTTTCGATATAGACAGCTGCCTGTGCAGAACTGTACTGTGACAGGTGTATTGACTGAAAGCAGAGAGGGAAACGTAAACAAAACTCTCCAGCATCGAAGGTTAAGAGCGGCAACACAAGTGACACGGACTGTTTACGATCTAATGAGAAACCTGGCAACATGTGACGCTGCGGATTCAGTAAGCGGACGAGGTCCAACACAACAGTTTCTTCAATGTTACACAGGCAAGGACACCGGCCGTATCTGACAGGATTTAGCACGAAAGGTGCCTTCTAAGAGACTGCTTGAGGATGTGAAAAATTTAAATTGATTGGCGTGATAATGACACAGGACGCAAATCTCGTTATGTAAGCTCTATAATAGACCTAATGATTCAATGACCAAGCGTTTCTCCAAAGTGCTGCCATTTTTCAGAAGTCTGCTTTAATTTATACGTTGCGGAATTTTTTGTGGCATTTCACAGTGATCAGTCTGTCCTTTCTTTTGTCCAGTGAGGAGAGAATTACATAGCTGAACCAAAACGACTCACACCTGTGAACGAGAGGGGTCAGAGATGCGGTAAAGACGACTGACTTTTTGCAGAGTACTGCAGGCCTCTAATTATTGCAAAGTGGTGCTGAAGCGCCGCGTCAACCTTTAAAAATGTTTATCATCATTTTCTCACATTAGATGTAAGAGATAACTACCTGAAAAACTTGGAAAATGTTGTTCCCATCACTCTGCCAAATTGCCAAATTCAGAAACTTCAAGCAGCTTTTTTTTTTTTTTTTGGGGGGGGGGGGGGGGTTGCCATTCAGACTTAGTCACGCGTTTAGAGCCGATCGACCTGCTCTTCCTTCGATCACTTTGGTATTCGGACAGCCATACGACCCTGAAATCATTGGCAGCTCCTGCAATAAGATCTAAGATTGTTGCAGATTGCGACAGGGCTCTGGTGAGGCTAGGGGGGAAGCATTAGGGTGAACCTAGTGGGGTCCCTGGCCACTCAGGGATCTGTGGCAATGAACAAGCCGATAGATTGGCTAGTATGGGGGCAACAACTTCATTTATTGGACCGGAACCTGTCTTGACAATCACTAAGGCTACGATCAAATTAGAACAACGGAACTGGCTTAGTTAACAGCACATAGGATATTGGACCAAGGTGTATAAACACAAACATGGTAAGGTAATGATGCCCAAGCCATGTTTTAAAAGAAGCTGTGTAATCCTGGGATTGAACAGGAAAGAGATTAAACTCATGACTAGACTGATAACCGGCCATGGGAACTTCAAAAAACACCTACACACAATAGGTATAATGGAAGAGGATCCTAAATGTACGATATGTGATGAGGGTGAAGAAACTGCATCACACCTGTCATTGAATGCATGGCATTGGAGAGTAAAAGATACAGAATATTCGGGACAACTAGACCTGAAGAAATTGTGTCTAATAAAAAACTGGTAGAGGGATTCCTTGCATTATCTAAGGGCACTGGTTGACTTTACTAGATATACAGGGAGCTATACCGCACAATAAACCTAGTTTCGGTGCGGGCAGTGACGGGTCAGACCTAAGCTGTTTTAGCTCTCCTGTTTCAATCAATCAATCAATCAATCGGTCACTCAAGACAACGATAACAGTGGCGGACTACTGGTGCCGATCTCGTGCGAATGGACGATGCATTCATTTGGCATACACTCAGTTTCAGTTCTCCTTGTTCTGACGAGACCAATGAACAGCTTCGTTGTCTGCGGTTATGACATTCCTGAGCAAATCAGTAGGTGGCGCAATGTTCCTTGCGGTACAATGAAATAGTCAAAGAATCCCCAAATAGTGCGTTTCAGTACATGCCAGCAATGTTTAGACGTGTCCAAACCTAGTTTTATTACAACGATGTTCCAACCACGTTGCAAAACGACGAATCGTCTCCTTGAACATGAGACTATATCTGACGAACTACAAAAATCTGGTTGTGTCACGAGGAAGACCGTTACTGTCTTATTTATTTTGCGGCAAGTGTCAATGCAGAATGATAGATCGAACTATTGCTGTATTAAGGACGAAACAAGCCTTAAGCGCTGTCCCAGCAAGGGGATGCGTACACCGGAAGTGTCGTCGACTATAACACATACTCAGATGTAATAAGTACTGCCGTAGAATGGTGCGTTTCTGAAGCCATTTCGCTTTTCTAGTAGGCTGTCGAACACACTTGGAGAACGCCAGCAGTACGAAAAGGCATTAGCGCAACCAGTTAATAATCTTCCACCATATGTGTCGTTATAATGAATCATATTCCTTCGGAAAGTAACAACAACATTAAATAATATAATCACTGCGGCAAAATCGTGGCGAAGTATAACCGGGGCACAATAAGGAACCATGACGAACTGACTTTCTATTTGTCGATAAATTCATGCGCGTATCATAGTGAAGCCATTCCGGCCTACAGCTGCTTTGATTTTCATTTGTTCTCGCGCGGCAACACATGCCTCCTTTGTCGCCAGAGGGGGTAGATGGTACTGAGGAGACTGTTTCGGCCCCTCCACATTCCAGAAGCTCATCCACTCTTCTTGTACGTCTCCCAACTGTCCGTGCTATTAAACGTGGTTATTCAGGCTTTTGAAAGGTGGTCACACTAGTGTGATTGAACAGTGTATTAAAGTGCCACCAATGCATGGGTAACGAGGACGAAATAATCAATAATATCAGTATGCAGTACCCTTTGCCATGCACTGTACAGCAGTTTGCCGAGTATATATGCAGATGATGATCATTTTGGTTTGCTTTTGATCTAATAAAATTTATATTTCATAGAGATGCAATGCAGAAAGAATAGCAACATAGAAATTATTACAGATGACACTAGGTGTCAGACGTTGATGGTTTAGTTATATGTGGCATTCTCCTAAATGAGAGTTGTAACAATTCCTATCTTAAGGGACAGTCATCTCATGACCTGCACACCCAACACAACGGTGCGAGCTGGAATCGCTGAAGCCTTAAAAAAAAAAAAATAAATAAATAAATAAAAGCGAAGTAGAGCTTCAGAAGCAGAAGCGCACAGAAAGAGGAAGTTTTGCGAAAACAATTGCTACCAGTTCCCTTCTTCCAAATAAGAAACGCACTTTTTTTTTGACAGCCGAGTCTTTTTGCTGCGCTCTGTACTTCGGCCACAATGTATCGACACAATTCCTCGAAGTAGACAGGAGCGTGCCAAAGCAAGCGCTAATTAAAAACCGTGAAGAGATGACACAAAGGCGGCTGCCCGCGGTCGCTATCGACACGGCGGCGGAGGCGAGCAGGTCGATACTGAATGCGCACGTATCGGATATTGCATCGAGCCGAGGCGTACGTCAATTAGCTTGCACCTGAGGCCGCGCGGGACGGAAATGCGACCCCACTGCGGGGTGGCTGAGGAGGGGGGGGGGGGGGGGGGAGTGGGGGGAACTGTTGGCGACTACGTGCTGCACCAGTACCAACAATAGCGCCTACCGTTCTGACAGCATTGGGCGAGATGCTGCTGTCGACATCTCGATTGCTTTTCTTGCACCACTGTCCGGGCACCTTACTCCATGCAGTTTGTCCTCAGAATTAACTACGAGTAACAGCTTGCATGAGGCCCGTCTCACAGATATGACGTCCGCAGAAATTTATCCAACATTGGATGCAAGATTTCGAAAGTTCCATTTTTGTAACTGAGTCTGAGAACGTGTCGTGTCCCAGGATATAAATTAACACGAAGTAAACAAAGCTTATAGTACCTCAAACGTTTGATACTTATGTAGTCAGGCTTTTCTGAAAATAGATTACAGATATACCTTTAAGGTAAGCATCAATGGAAAATCCAGGACGGCAGGATGGTTTAACGACAGTACCTTGAAACGGATACTGCTAGTCACCATACAGAGGGGAAGTCAAGTCGTCAACAGCCACAACAAAAGTACTGGTATACATGTCGGCTTTCCACCGATAGGCCTTTCTCTAACGTATAAAAAACACACACACACACACATCCACGCAAGGACAACTCTCATACACATAACCACTGTCTCTGGCCACTGAGATCTGTTCCGGCCTCAGTGACCAGAGACAGTGATCATGCGTGTGTGAGTTGTGCTTGCTTGAATGTGGGTGTATTTTCTACGCAATTAAAACGCCTCTTAGCCGAAAGCTCACTTGTACAGCAGTCCTTTCGAACTGTTGTCTTCATCTCAAAACCGGTTTGTTTGCCAAGATCGCTATATAAACATAATTACTAGATTAATAGTTTCGGCAATATGTATTGACATCCCGAGATCCATAAAACCGAGCAGTGGTAGCTATATCACAGAATGCTTGCACCATTGTGTCACATGAGGGCTAGACAATGTACAGAAAGAGTCGAGGCATTTGTGCACATTGCATAGCCATCATGTGGCGGAGCGGTGCCAGCATTGTATGACGTAGCTGCCACTCCTCGGCTTTACAGATATGAGGATGATAATACGTACTGCTGAAGCTAGTAATCCCAGGACTGTGTTTAAACAGCGACGGTGGCAAATAAACTGCTTTGGGAAACAAGACTAAAATATAAAATCATAGATCGCCTCCTGCACCGATTGATCAACTCAGATAACCATAGTAGTCTTTTTGTTGTGCCTGTCCACGACTCTAAATCTCCTCTGTACGGTGAGCAGCAATTCAACCTTTTCATAATATTACAGGTAAGCATTTTCATTAGTATATCCAAATTATACCTTTCACATTATTAACAGGAATATGAATGTAAGAAACCTTCGGAAGCAATTATCATATTTGTTGGTTTAACAGACTAGGACTCACCCAAAATGGTTTTCGTCTCCCTGGTCTGAAAAGTTGTGTAGACTTGGCAACTAAACTACAAAAATTGTAAGTCCAGAGTTCAATGTCGCGCAGTGTTGTACCCCACAGTTTAAGAATCATATAGTTTAAAGAGATCTATCCACATGTCCAACATTCGTATTTCACTATTTTTTCCTCTTGTCGAGTGCAGAAAATTTTATTTTTTCTGCATTAGTGCCTGCAGATCAAATATAGGTGAATATACCTACAGCATAGCATGACTATTTTCTTCGTAGCTGCTACAATCCCTTTATCGTGTAAAACTGAACAATATCCCAGTAAGCCATGACAAGCCAAATCAAAACTTACTGTTGAGATTCAGGTGTATTCAAGCGAAGCGGCTGTTCCTTTTGGAATTGAGGACGGGTGTCAGTCGAGTGTAATGCAGCTATGTTTATACTGTGCTAGGTGTACGAAATAACCTTTTCTGCAGCTCATTAAGGGCTGAACAGGAAAGCTACAGAGAAAAGATCGGCTATTTATTTCGGTAATTTTTTTTTAAATTCACACCCACTCATATTGCAAAACAACATCGAAACCGCCGTCATGACACCGAGAGAGAGTAATTAATCTAACAACTTGACAACTAAACAATGTGGCAGTTACTGAAGCTAGTGTGTAGCTCCCAACGCGCAGCTGAGTAGTATCAGAGACAACCGTTTCTAGAAATACGTGATAACTTTAAACTTAATACAAGCCTACCACAGATTTGAGGAAGAGGACGTGCCACCTATTGCCGCTCCCCGTTCTCACAAGCCCTTGCGCACAGCTACGCTCACGGTATAGCCAAGGGAGGCTCCTTCACCACGTGCTTGCTACATCTCAAGTTTGTGCGGTTGAACTACACTGGGCGTCCATCCGTTTTCTTTTTATTTTTCTTTACTAATTTATAAGGCTAGGGCGACGTGGGAAACAAAAATTCTGAGCGGCAGACTAAAGCTACAACTGGGGGATGAATTTTGCACTAATGTTTGTGATAAACATCGTAGTGAGGTTCACACGCCGACACGCAGTAATTCGCCGCGCTGAGGACTCCAGTACCTGTTTGCAGCAGCGTACGTGGTCACGGGAATACTGCGGTCGGGATGCGAACCAAGAAAGTGTGACTGAAAAAAACCTATTTTCAACTTAAAGTGGCTGTAGTGGACGTCGTGACGAAGAAACTTGGACAGGAAGATGTCCGGAATCGACGCCCAACGATGCTACAGTGTGTCGTAGACACATGGGATGAAGTTTACCACTAGGCCAGGTCTTCGACAGCAAGCATGTTTCCACAATCCGCATATGGAGCTCCTTGCAATGGGCTGACAGAACTCGGTTGCTCACACGGGATGAATAAGGTAACGTTGACCTGGGCGCAGATGGGACATTCGACCTTACAAGAGAGCACTGTCGGCACACGGGACGATCTGCTTAACGTGATTTTGCTCTCTCAGCGATCTCCCGCGGCAGTTGTCTGCTTCATTTGTCTCACAAGTCACACAGTTTGTTTATGAAAATGGGCAGGTGTACAGTTCCTATGTAAGCTTTATTAAAATGCGTATTTTTTCCCTTGCCCATGTGCTAATCAACTTGGTCTGATTGTACTGCACTCAAATAGAAACTTCAACATCCGTGAATATGTAATAAGACAAAAAGTAAAGGTACGTGCCCAGTCAGTAAAGACATCACCTTTCGAAAATTTGTAAAATCTTAAACTCGCCCCTAACAGACATTGCACTTAAATTTACCTAAAATTAAACATGCATAAGTTATTGCTATTGATTTAACCATATAGGGGCGTAGGTGCGTGTGAGGTTGCGTGCATGCTGGTGTCCATGCAAAAGTATTAACAACGACTCGTTTTAGAGAAATCATCAATTTACTGGCGCTTAAATACATCATATACTCTTAGTGTTACGATAAAACTAAAAAACAGCAAATATGGGCTTCGACTGAAAAAACAAATACAATATGGCGTCTCCCAAGTTCTGCTTGTAACGTATGAAGTGTCCTTATTTCTTATTGGCTGTTCTTTCTGTGGCTCGTAGGCGAAATATCGCAGAACTTATTTGGTGTTTCACCGACGGCCATGTCACAGTACTAACACCGTTTCCCGCCAGATCACAGAAGTCGGGCTTGTGTGGAACATGGACAGGTGACGGTCAGGGCCCACCGAGTGCTGCTGACGAATGGGCTGCACTCAGCCCTTGTAGGGCCAGGGTAACGCCTATCAGCTCAGGATGACACGGCGGTAGGTCGGTACCTTTGGGCCTCCTGAGATATGTTCGGACCGAGTTTATTTTGTGTTTCATGTAACAAAATGAATACTCAGCGTGAAATAGCAGCATGTGACGTCACAAAACTCGTTTTGCTCCAGGTGTAAGTAACACGCCCCGTATGAAGACGGCTTTAAGCACGCTACGTGCATCTAAATCGTCATTTCCTAGCTCAGGAGGTGATTTCAAAGTTTGTGGAGATATCTTTCCTTGTGTGCCGGATTTCGATACGTTCAGGTCCCCATTATTCCTCTTAACCAGCACATCAAGAAAGGATAGTTGTTGGTCCTTTTCCATATCGATAATAAATGTAATATACGCACTGAAGCCGCACAGACGTCGTAGGAAGTCACCGAGCTGTTTCTCACCATGGCTTCACACGGCGGTGTCGTCAAAGTACGTACTTATTTTAGACACAATGATCCACAACTTTACCGGTTTCGGCCGTAGACTGACTATCTTCAGAGTCTACACGTCATAGGTGGCATATACCGAAAAAAAAGTCGCGACATGCATTGCTATAATTAGTATGAGGCATA
Source organism: Schistocerca gregaria (assembly GCF_023897955.1). Taxonomy (NCBI): domain Eukaryota; kingdom Metazoa; phylum Arthropoda; class Insecta; order Orthoptera; family Acrididae; genus Schistocerca; species Schistocerca gregaria. The sequence goes on along the minus strand of NC_064921.1, from coordinate 523,741,948 downwards.
GCTTCTGAAGAATGTTCATTTATCATCGAAACCAGTGATGACTGTAGTCATATATTGAGATTGTATCTAAATTAAGGAATTATGATGTAACCCAGTTGATACCACTCGAGGGGAAAGAGGGGGAAGGCGATGATTGAATGCAACTTGTCTCAATGTAAGCTGTCTAGCGTAGGCGACGGTGACGAGTTCGCCCTTGTGTTGCTGGTTGCCATGAAGAGGGGTGCTGCACGAAAGATGGGATACGCTCTCACTCGATGCAGTGAGACTAGCGATTCTTTCCAAGCACTTCGTCACTAACACAGCAGTTCAGAGAGCTGATCAGCGTGGAGACCGCTGATCGACATTCCTTTGCTGACAGCCAAGAAATTGCCTCTCTTAACGAGGCTGCGGGTGAACCGCAGCAACGAACGTACTTTTTCGAAATTGCTCTGTTAAGAAATAGAGAAGCTGATTGTGGAAAAATATTTTTATACCCACAGGACGGTGAACTGTTGTTCCTTTGGAGTCAATTTAAAGCCAGTTGTCCCGCACATGTAATTTCTTATTTTAATTCGATGTGTATCTTATTTACATACTATCGGTTTCAAGACATTACCGCTTCAACTTCAGGTGCCTATGCAGCACAAAGCACACACAGGCGAGCATGTACTTTACATTCGTAAGGTAAGTACAGATATTGGTCAAGTATACTACAATTAACATAGAAGTAAATATGCCATGGCGAAAATAATTGCAAATAAAAGTGACAACAATAGCACTGGGATTTGTGTAAAATATTATCAACTGAATAAAAGTCTACTTATGCTTTATCCATGTGTGAAGACATCTTCATGAAACATCAAAGAGAATACAAAATTATTAGCTTCGACTCCAACGAGGAGCGCTAATCAAAATACCACAGTACGGTTTCATACATTCATTGCATTTATCAGAGGTTAAAAAACGGAAATAATTTTAGAATTCCAATGTTTAACTAGGTGAAAATGTGTATCTGCTAAGTAGTACAAGTTAATGAGGCTGACTTGACTACTAGCAATATCAATTACGCGCTTTAGTAACTATAGCTGCTCTTGGTCCCATTACACTTACTTAACCTTCAATATTTTGTAAAGGAGAAAATATTCATTATTAGGGGATTTCATATCTATCACACTGCAGACGTAGACACATACACATAGCTGGAAAGGTTCATACTGTCACTAAGTTTTCCAGATCGAACATTCGATCTATGTCCAAATATGAACATAAGTAGTAGACAGGGTAACTAAACGTGCCCAACAGTTGCTTTAGCCAGAGCACGTCCCCTGTATGTTTTTGTACAGCTGCCCCAGATATGTAGCAGGAAGGAAGTGAAACCGCGAACGCCGTCACGGTTTCGTGGCTAATCTTGTGCGGTGGACGCTCTACCGGGAACAAGCGGTGCTCCATCCACGTCGCTCTATACTTTCAGCTTCTACAGTTGAAACATATGGAATAATTGGCGGAGGCCACAGAACGATAGCTGCCATTCGTTGGCGCTCAAAAGTGTGATAATGAAAAGTTAATAACTTGAAGACTCGTCGTCATCCAAGTCATTATGGTCTGAACAAGCCAGCTGTAGCAGTGATGAAACACTGGACTCGTATTGAAAGGACGTCGGTTCAGATCTTCGTGTGGCAATCCAGATTTAGGTTTCCTGTGAGTTCTCTAACTCGCTAAAGAGGAATGCCGTGACGGCTACTCCGAAAGGCCACAGTTTATTTCCTTTCCTAACCTTCCCCAATCTCAGCTTGTGCTACATCTCTGATTACATCGCTATCGTCGGACCTTCAAACCCTGATCTTTATCACACATCATGTGTTCCCTCATGTTAAGACCTAACTTTTCATTACCAGCAGTAAAACGATCTATATTTGGCCAAAAACCCAGAGTCTTACATTTCTTCATCCATAGGTCCGCCTGTTATTCAAAGCACACTTTTTTTCATACGACCCAGCCATGTTTCAGCACCTCTGCGCCATCATCAGTTGGGTTTCATGAATAAAATCTGTGAAATGTGAATATATTTTGAGTGATAACTATTCTACCAAGAATTAGGTCAAGAGAACAGTTCTTGTTTGTTTTTGTCGTTAACTTAATTTTACATTATACACTTCTGCAGAAGCATTTGTCCATTATCATTTAATCTTAGTGTGTCATTTGTGAGCAGACGACGTTAATTTAAATACAGCTGGCGACTTAACACACAACTTCCCGTTTAAACTATTTTGTTGCGCTAAGACACTTCGCACATGTCTCTGCTATTAGTTACATTTTGCTTTGGCAGATCTGTTTCCTTTTGTGTTCCCGTGAGTCGCTGAGACGTACACACAAATGCTACACATATTTTGAAGAATTTTTTTTGTAAGTAACACTTTTCACTTCGCCAAAACACAGCGCAGATATTGTTATTGTGTGTCTTATCTCAGTCGACGTTCACTTGGTCCCAGGTGAGTTTGGCGCACAGTTTGAATTTTGTTTGTTCTCTTTCTCGTGTGTGTGTGTGTGTGTGTGTGTGTGTGTGTGTGTGTGTGTGGTTTTTTCTGTAAAGTTCTTTGCAAGAGTCAAATATTGTGCCTTTGCGTAGTGCAGTATATTCATACGTACCCTTTTTTTCTTTCTACTACTGCTTTCTGTATGTGGAAGCTTCCCTCTAATGTTAGAGTATGACATAGGCCATCGCTGGAGTTTAATATTTTTAAATCTGTTTGTATTATAGTTGGGTGATGGTTGTGGGCTGTTAGGTGGCCAGCAAATGTGATGTGCATGCTTCTGAACAGCTCATGGGAGCTGTTAGGTGGGCTGTTAGGTGGCCAGCAAATGTGATGTGCGTGCTTCTGAACAGCTCATGGGAACGCAGAAGAAAACTTATTTGCCCAAGCAAATCTTAAGTAATAATTTTGTGTGTGAAGTATCTTGGCACAACAAAATTACGTTTAAATAAAAAGTGATGTGATAACGGACCAACCATATTCACATATACATCGTCTGTTGAAGCTGACGCGCTACCAGTACATGGCCATGTAGAAATGATCCTGCAGAAGCGTATAATGTAATATTAAGGTAATGGAAAAACAATTTTCGTAGATTCGTTACCACTCACAATATATTCAAATCTCAAAATTTTTAGTAAAGACGACCTACTGATGATAGCACAGAAGTGCTGAAACGTGTTTGGGTCACGAAGAAGAACAGTGTTTTGTTTAACAGGCCAGGGCCCTGTATCTAATAATTTTACCTGCAAACACGGCAAATACACAAGCAGGAAGTCCAAACGACGAATGCTTCATCCGTATTTGATAAATCATCACGGACGAAGCGTGGAAGGAATAAAAGCGTCCATGACTCTGTGCGAGCAGGCCACAAATGGCGAAATCCAGTGATAAAGGACAGGGTGTTATGGACCAGAGCCTGTGAACGAGCGCCTTGGGAACGGCGAACCTCGTCGGTTGTCGGCGAGCTACTGTCGTGTGCGTCTGTGGAAAGTGGATGAAGGGCAGTGGAACCATTAGCAGGCGACAAGGTGTTGAGCGTCCACGCTTCATAACAGGAAATGGAGGTCGGAGGCTTGGTCACTCTGTAAAGTAGGATCGGAGCCAATCTGTAGCAGATACGACGACGGAGTACAACGCTGGTGCTGGTCCAAGCGTTTCGGGGGACACCGTTAAGGACACATTGTTGAGCAGAGGAGGATGGCTACGCGTTCTCATGAAGACCTAACAACATCGTTAATTAGTTTTGCACGTGACACTAGACCATCAAGATTGGACCGTTGATCAATAGAAACGTGTCACGTGGTCAGGTGAATCATGTTTCTTGTTACACCAGGTCGATGGTCGTGTCGAGCTACACCGTCTCCAGGTTAAAGCGCACTCCTAGCAAATACCACGGTACGGACACGGGCCAGTCAGGCAGTACACTATGGGAGGCGTTCCACTGATTTTCCATGCTGTGTCGTAGTCATCGAAAGCACTATGATAGCTGTGGGCTACATGGAAATAATTGTGGACCACCTGCAGCCCTTCATGTTAATGTGTTCCCCGAGGCGAGGATCGTGCTACTGTGATATGAGGAGCGTGAGCTCAGGTTGATGTTTTGGCCACCCAATTATCGTGATTCGGATCCAAAGGAACGCCTCCGGAACACTATCGGGCGCCAGCTCATCGTCACCAACCACTGACCTGTAATTTAAAGGAACGACGAGAAGTGTGATTATACATCTGGTGTCTCACACCTCCGAAAAAGCGCGAAGAACTTCTAGAATCGATGCCATGCGGAATCGTTGCAGCACTGAGCTCCAAAGGTGGACAAACATTCAATTCAGCAGTATACCTTATTCTTAAAATCCTTGCCGCCCAGTCATGCTGAGACACACACACACACACACACACACACACACACACACACACACAGATCGATTGACAGAAAGGAATGAGCGGCGAATCTTCTTATTTCGTTCAGTTATGCTTCATATTTTGTAACAAAAAGGGTACAGTGTCCTGTTTGTATGTGAAATAATTCTATCTGGTGAAATGGACTCTGCTTGAAAGAAAAAGAAAGAAAATCGTTCCGTGGACGCCAAATGCCTTGTTCGCCAACGGTTCTTCAGTGGCCGTCGTGGTCACCCCTGGAGGGGGAATGCTCCCTACCTGCGCACACTGTCACCGCCGCAGATCCCTCAGCAGCAGCAGCAGCATTCCGAGGAGCGAGGTATGCCTCGCACGTAGCAGTTGGCAGCAAGTTATGTAACTTACGTAACACGGACTAACCTGCGCATTGAGTTCCAGGAACTCCAGGGTGTCCTCTGCGTGGCAATCCAGTATATAGTTACAACACACAACCTGGGATTTTCGTCCAATATTTGCGACAGAGCACTATGAGATATCACAAGCGACAACAGAAAAATGTAGACTCCATTGTGACCACGTACAATTTCGTGTTGTTATCTGAAGCAACGATAACATATATTCATATTCCTTGATCACCACTGCCGCATTCATCATTCCAGGTTTCAACTAAATAGCCAGCTCGCTTGTCTTATCAGATCTCTGGTGGGGGTGTTTCGGTGTATTTAAGATATAACTGGGGCCCAGCTCAGAGTCACACGTGAAAGAAGCTCTCTCTAGCTCTCATTAGCGCATGTAACGTATATATCTGAAACGAAATGATAATTACACCAATATCCTAAGCTGTCAACAGGCGTTGATATAAATCAACAAGGACAGTTGAAAATGTGTGCCCCGACCGGGACTCGAACCCGGAATCTCCTGCCTACATGGCAGACACACTAGCCATCTGAGCCACCGAGGGCAAGAGGATAGTGCGACTGCAGGGGTTTATTCCTTGCCCGCTCCCCGTGAGACCCACATTCCCATCTTAATGTCCACACACATTCGTAGTGCCCCTGCCCATTACACTCATTACTCGAGACAGACAATCTTACCGAGTCCCGTAAGAGTTCGGGCAATGCGTGTGCGTCCAGCACAGAAGGGGAAAGTCAATGGCTGGTTCGGACACGTCCGAAAGAACAGATACCATCTTCATATATGAATGTATCTATCTGAAACACTTTCACTAACTTCGCAAAATTTCTCAAATCAAAGCAAGGAGGAACCTCGGAACAAACGTGTATCCGAAAAAAATCGTTGCCACATTGCTGATGAAAGCATTTTTTACTAGCTCCTGATGTTAAGATCTCAGTTTCTATACATGCACGAATCACTGACGCTGGTTTTGAGGCTATACAAACGATATCGAATGGTTTCGTTGCCTTCTGAAGACGTCGAAAGAAAGTCTCTGTGGAAGGAACGTATGCTGCATAAACCGGCAATGGCCTCACAGATAATAATTAAATTGAATAGGGTCAGTGAAACGAGCAAGCTATGGAAATAATGATCTCTAACCACCCATATTTCGTGGTAAATTTCTCACAGAGCATCTCACACAATGCGGGTGAATTGATGTCAACTATAGAAAACCTAAAGAAGAAAAGATTTGGAAGAAGAGATTTGTTACACTGTGCGAGCAAGTTAAAAATTGAAGGTGCGCAATGAAGAGGTGCTGGGACGAATAGATGAAGGAGAAGGTCTTTGGAAACCAATGAGAAAAGTGACAGGTGCTACAGCATCAAGGGGAAGTTAAATAATCCCCGAAAATTAAAATTATGGAGGGTGTAGGTTACGTAGGTATGTAGATACATAAAGTACACTACAGTAAGAAGTAAAGGAGAGCATAAAACCAGGCAGAAGACTGATCCGCAACGATGTATTTCAGTCACCCTGTAACACCGGGTTCTACTAATAAAGGTACAAGGACATTCTGCAAAATACTGCTTCCGCATTTGTATGAGAAAACTCAAAGATTTTTTAAGAAAACTAAATTTAATAACATTCTGCATGTTTATTCATCATTTATAATTTTTTCTCAACATAGTCATACTCATGACGAACACATTTCTCCCAATGAGAGACCAGTCTGTTGATACCGTCACTGTATAATGTTTGACTTAGTTGACGGAGTGATAACCTCACCTCTGCTTGCACCATTTCATCGGTATCAAAGTGAAATCCTCGAAGGTGTTTGTTAAGTTTTGGAAGCAGGTGAAAATAGTATGGGATCAAGTCGAGACTGTATGGAGGATGATCGATGACTGTAAAGCTAATGACCAAGTTTGTTGCAGACGTTGTAACGCTCTAGTGTGGTATGGCATTGTCATCCTGAAAGAGACGGTGCTCCACAAGAGACGAACTCTTTCTGCGGTTAGAAATTCGACTGCAACACGCTGTTTATGATACACCGACGAACTTACGTTACATACTGCCATGTTACACGATACAATTCAGAGCCCTCTAGCGGCAAAGGATTGCTACTTGAGTGAGCGAAGCGGCCTCATCCGAGTAACGTGTACGATATTGAATACCTCAACCGATATTGAAAAAAAAAAAAAAAATCGGAAGTATTACTTTTTAGCACGACCTTGTATATTCCTCAGGTATCGAAGAGCGATGTCACCTCCACTGCCGTGAGTGATAAAGACGAAACGATAAATGGTGAAAGACATAGCGTTCTAGCAACAAAGTGAAATGACAACTTCTTTTAACTATATGGTTTTGAGGATTTCAAATTTGAGTAATACGCAAGCTACCACGAAACGAAGTATAATGTTTTACAGAAGGTACAACATTTATTCAAGTTTACTTCTGAAATACTACGTCGGACAAAACAACAATTCGCGGCTACACGCAAAGGTGGTGTTTCATCTAGTTTTTGAACACGTTTTTCGTGGCTTCCGAAGGAATTCTGGTTATTTTATTTGAATTAGATCTTTTCAGTGTTGCTTCTCGGCCGGTCGCAGCACACACTCGTCTTAAAATAATACTGTAGGTGAAAGTCTGGTAGAGTACAACAGACAAGAGAGGCGGCCATTCGATACAAGCACGTTTGGAAATTATGCTGTTACCAATCACTTGATGGGAAACTTGCAAGCTTCTTGTCCAACTCAATATTGTTCCACGAGTAGGAATTAAATATTGTGGCTACATCTTGAAATGCTTATGAAAGGCACACTGCACGCGAACGGTAGATTCGCTGTAGCGAAAATACCACGTGATCGCAATCGTACGATGTTGCTTCGACCAGTACGACATGATTACAAACCTGTAGCTTAGCGGTCGCCGAAGCAGGATGCAAATAAAAGCTGACCCGATCGACACAGCTACTATTCTGCTAGAGGTCATGCTTTCGTAACGAGGTCTTGGTGTAACTACGAAAATAAGTTACGTACGAGATGCAATGGTGGCGTGATTAACATAACACGCTGGCTGCGGCGAACAGTGTGGCCGACTGTAAGCGCCGACAGTAATCACAGCCAGCGTCTGGCTCTCAGTGCGTCCCGCTTAGTTATGTCGTCGGGCGTGTTCGTTGGCTGCCGCCCAGGTAATGCCGGAGAAGCCGCTTCGCTACGGACGGGACGCTGCGGGTGAAAAACGCGACCGTCGTAACATGAGCGTAGCGGCGCGCGCGCACGTTGATTTATCACTGCCTCTCCCCCGCCCCCCCCCCCCCCCCCCCCCCCTACCGTCGTTCCATCCCACCGTCAGGCCAGCCACGGTCAACAAATGGCTTTCTCTGGCCGCTGTCGAGGCGGAGCCGAGAGAAGCGCGCTCATGCAAAGTTATGTGCAAACTTGGCGGCGGCTTTGCGCTCGCGGCGTTGTGCATCCTGTAGCCGTCACGAGCAACGCCAGTGGCCTTATTATTTACGACGCACCTGCCTCATCACTAGAGGTACGCACTTCGCCGTCATCTTACTGTGTTTCGTAAGTGCTTGATTGTACTCCGCCCTTTTCTCTACTACCTGTTATCATCTTCACGTTGAAGCATTCTGTCTTCAGACCGCAATGATTAATGGTACTTACACTGGTGATTTTCTTATTTTGTTTACATCGTTATTTCCAATCGGAAAGCACGACTGAAGTTATTTTCAGGCTGACAGTGTCTGCATTGTTCAGTACCTGTATAGTCTAACGTAGTGTCCTTCAGAGATGCAAGTGCTAAGCAACAGACACTGCCGACAATCTACAGCCGTAGTAAATTAAAGAAATGTATTAGCAAATTGCGAATACGATTGTACACCAGCTGTACATATGACCAAGTGACACCTGAACATTTGTGAGTGACAATGACTTGAACCCGGATTTCCCGCTAACGGCGAATAGTATCCTTAGCGACTCTGTCTATCCGTGCCCGATTCCCGGACTGACTCAAACTTCCATACATCACAGTGTCCCTATCCCATGCTCGCACATGTTCCTCTGATTCCCGCACATGCTCGTTGTTTTGCCATGCCTGAAGGGCACTGCATTAGACCAGGGGCGTCCAGTCTTTTAGTTTAGCTGTGCCACACTGCAAGAAGGCCGCACGAAATGTACTAAACGATAACCGCTGGAAGAAGGAACAAGTGCGGAGGGACAGACGGAAGTATGTAGTTCACACGTTTAAGTAATTTAGAATTTATGATTCTTCATTCTAAAGAAACAAAATGGAATTTGAGATTTTATGAAAGAGATTTCATTAATAATTTTGAATATAACTAAACGCAAATCATAGAATTAATGTAACATTTGACTTTGACTTCTGAAAACCCAATGTATCGGCATCAGTTTCAATCAAAATGGGTGTAATTCTCAGGGTGTTTTCAAGATGTTCGTCTGATATTTAGTTTCTATATTTACTCTTTGTGTGCTCTACTGTTGAAAAATCAGTGTTTACAAATGAATGCGCTTCCAAAGAAAGTCTATGAATCAAGGTATAGTTGTCTCTGGGCAAGTATGATTTGTAAAATTCCAACACAGATACACGAGTAAATTTTTCTTTTAGTTTAATACCAGACTGAAGGTATATGCACTCCACCTGAAAATCTTCTGGCAGCCTATCTGTAGTCATCAGCGTTACGGTGAAGAAGGTTCTTTATCGCAATTGCAGAGAAATAGTACATAATTTCCTGGTATTTCCATAAATTAATTTCATTATACGTCTCTAAATCTCTAATTTCGAGTTGCTATTCACAATATACATAAATTTCCTTGTGGATAACATCGGAAGTTCACCAAGGCTTTTTGCGGATGATGCTGTACTGAAAATTGTACTGAAACGCAGGAGGATCTGCAACGAATTGACGCATGGTGCAGGTAATGCCAATTGAATCTCAATGTAGTCAAGTGTAATGTGCTGCCAATACATAGAAAGAAAGAAAGATCCTTTATCATTTAACTACAATATAGCAGGTCAGCAACTGGAAGCAGTTAATTCCTTAAATTATCTGGAAGTAGGCATTAGGAGTGTTTCGAAATGGAATGATCACAGTGTGGGATCTGTACCAGATAGGGTTGATAAGAGAGAGAGAGAGAGAGAGAGAGAGAGAGAGAGAGAGAGAGAGAGAGAGAGGGGGGGGGGGGGAGGGGGGAGGGGGGGGGGAATCCAACGGGGAGCAGTGCGCTTCGTTACAGGATCATTTGGCAATCGCGAAAGCGTTTCGGAGATGATAGATAAACTCCAGTGGAGACTGCAGGAGAGACGCTAAGTACGGGCTTTTGTTGAAGTTTCGAGAACATCCCTTTACCGAGGAGTCAAGCAGTACATTGCTCCCTCCTACGTATATCTCGCGAAGAGACCATGAGGATAAAATCAGAGAGATTAGAGCCCACACAGAGGCATACCGAAAATCTTTCTTTCCACGAACAATACGAGACAGGAATAGAAGGGAGAACCGACAGAGGTACTCAAGGTACCCTCCGCTACACACCGTCAGGTGGCTTGCGGAGTATGGATGTATATGTAGAACTGAAGTAGCCGTAAGACTATACATCAGCGCGTCTCACGCATTGGCCTATTATGAGAACGAGACTCTGGGGTTTCAATTACAACACGACCGACAGTGTTAAGAACGGGATGGACCAATGAGGGAGTCTTATTGTATGGCGGGAGTTTGAAATTGAAAATATGGGCTTTATAATATACCTGGACCGAAGGTTGGGCGTCCCTGCGTTAGATCATACAAAATCTGAACAATACCGACACTGGCCAGAACGATATTTTTGCTCTGCAGCGGAGTGTGCGCTGACATGAAAGTTGTGGCAGATTAAAATTGTGCGCCCGACCGAGACTCGAACTCGGGACCTTTGCCTCTCGCAGGCAAGTGCTCTAACGGTTACCGGTTCGGCACACAGCTTGAATCTGCCAGGAAGTTTTAATACAGACACAACCAGCCTACGTTTCATGCCACAGCAGGGAAAAACGAGACTAATGAGATCTCTCCCTGTCCGGGAGTCTCAGGAATATGTGCGAGTATGGCATGTGTACATTGCGTTGTATGGAAGTCTGGATCGGTCCGGGAGGCGTGCATGGGTAGACGAAGCGATCAAGGAGACTGCTCGCGTTTAGCGGGAACTCTGGGTCCTAATCTGGGTTCGGCACAAATTTTCATCTGACACTAATCACTTGTACAGCTAGTGTATAACCGTATTCGCCACCAGCGACAGTGTCGCCAATGATTCCACCACGAGGTGCCAAATGTGTCATACCATTGACCTATCAGTGTAAAACTTGCACTAATATTGGGATGTTTGGCGAACAAACCTGGCTTTTATTTCCACACGGAAACAGTACTGTTAACCAGCATTCACTCTAAATGACGCCATTACAGAGACTAACGTATGTATGTGTGTGTGTGTGTGTGTGGGGGGGGGGGGGGGGCTGGGTGAGAGTGTTCCTTTTTCTGTCATACTAATTTCGCTATTTCGCTATTTCCTAGAGTGCAGTGAATTCCATTGCTGACGCATTTGCTATCTTCAATAATCTTGATCTGTACTCTAGAACTAATCACTGGAGACACATGAAATCCAATATTTGACGAATAGCCCACATTATAATACATGTACCTAGTTAAGTCTTCTAGATGTGCTGAACTGTGCTCCAAAACATTTCAGACAACATTTTGCCGAAAACGTGTCCGTATTTCGCAACTGATAGCACAGTAGTTGTAATCGCGGCTGATCCTCTTGCTTGCACATACAATACAGGGTTGAAACCGACTACTATCCTTTTTTTTTTTTTGCACTCAGCTTACAATATCTTTCGACATTTCCAGACTTTTGGGCATTCAAGATTTGCACGGTTCCGCTCGCTCTGACTCATCTTACGATTGACCAGACCAGAAAGAAAGCTTTTTCTTACTATCTTCCACGTCATCCTGTAATGCCAGACAGTAGCTCTGAAATAAAAACCGATATTTCGACTAACTTTTAAGACCTCTTACCGCTATGAGAAAATGCGCTGCAAATCATTTAAAACCGTCCGTTTTTACTTTATAGTTGTTATTTTACAGAATGAAGTACCTAAGGAGTTTACCCATAAGTATTTTATTTACTTTGACAATGAGCACTTACTTCCCACTCAACACAAAAAACAAGTTTTTGGCAGGTGACTGTTCTACGTTCGGACTACGTATTACGTTTATTCGAGACGGTTTTTCACTAGAAGAGTATCAGGAACATCAGTAGAAAAAGGTCTTTCTTTGTCTGTCGGAGTTTCGCAGGTCACAATTTTGTGTGAAGAAAGGGCCTTAGACAGGACAGATAAAAGAACGCGAATTTCTTGACATGATTCCAAGTTTCTGAAACGCACAAGAGGGTGAGAAGAAGAATAGATTTTTACATGAAGAGCCTCACAGGTAGCTACAAAACATGATAGAGAAAGACGCGCTGACTCAGTTTACAGAATGTAGCAGCTATTTTTCCAATGCTGATATTAACTTCGAGCTGGTTTTCCATGTCACTATGCTACTCAGTTATTTTTAGAAGAAAATGTCTCGCCAGAAAAGGTGTTATATGTAGGATCATCATCGCCATCTGAAAAAACTCAGCTGGACACAGTTTTTTTGTCTCTTGTTTGCGTAGCAAAGTCAAGCAGTGGTCTACAGCTCAACACGTCGGAGGGGAGAACTGATAAGATGGTCAGACGGCAACAGTTACCCGGCAGCTTCTCCTTCCGTCACTTTAAATAGTTTCTAAGCAGTTCCACTCAACAGGCTGTGACGTCACTGACGAGGTGTTTGTTCGGCCTTGAAGCCCGCGCGGCTCGTACGTGACCTTCTGCAGGGAGGAGGCAGAAGGGCCGAGGAACCTGTCAGACCTCTGTGGCCTTCCGCCAGCGTCCACGGCACTATTCCCAACTGAGCCATTGGAGGCTTCTGAATTTGCACGCTGCTCTATTCTAGCGGCGCTCCGATCACTATAAGCCAATTCATTGATCGAGTTACAGACTGCTATCGTTTATTGTTACTCATTCGCTAATGTATAGGGGTTGTAGAAGCGACTAAAGAGTAAGATTCTTGTAGCACGTTTGTTACAGTGCTCCGACAGTCTATTCTCAGCCTGGGACAACACTTTTGATACGGTTTCCTAACAGCTATGATATACAGCTAGCCATTTGTTTCATACAGTTTCCCGTCGCCTGTGGCTGAAAGAGAGTTTTCTGTAAGGCAAAGAAAGGCAGACTTGTGAAGCTATGAACGAACCCGGGTGTTCCAATCCACAGACGCTCCTGAACTGAATACTTTGAGGGAAGAGAAAAATGTTTCGAAATGAATGTGATGCTTTTTTTTATTGACACTAACAACTTACAAAAAATGGTTCAAATGGCTCCGAGCACTATGGGACTTAACATCTGAGGTCATCAGTCCCCTAGAACTTAGAACTACTTAAACCTAACTAACCTAAGGATATCACATACAACCATGCCCGAGGCAGGATTCGAACCTGCGACAGTAGCGGTCGCGTGGTTCCAGACTAAAGCGCCCAGAACAGCTCGGGCGGCTAACAACTTACAAGTTGCAGCTTCAGCTCCTAGCGACTGCTCAGATTGACAACTGCCAGTCGTATTGTATGCATTTTAGTAACGAGACTGAGCTGCATTCAGAATCGTTTGGTTACTATGCAACTTACTCTGCACAGTGTTGCAACCAGCTCTATCCACATTGCATCGTACATGGTTTTCATGAGCAAGTTAACAGGTGGTCACTGATGTAGTTTATTTCACGCTATTAAGTTCTTCAAATACTCACGTACCAGCAACTGATTACTCTTACATCAGTAGTTAATAGATATGTCTAATAAAGACAGACATCTAGAAAACCATAACGCATTTGTAACTTTATTTACATTGTGTGCACTTAATAACTGATGTACATAACTTGTTCAGCTGTAGATTCTTCTGTGGTGCAGAGGTTTACAGGATGGGTCAGGAAGAAACGTACATGCTTTGACGGGTGATAGTATTGGTGATTCTGAAAAAACAAAAGGAGTCATATGAAAGTATGTCGTGTTCTTAACAGTTTTCCAGGATACTAATGAAAACAGTGGCGGACAGGAAAAAATGCTGATAATAGTACATGAAAGACTGTGATCTATAATTTTGTTTAACAACGTAGATCTGTTTCAAAAATCCACCGTAACAGCAATGCATTTTGCAACTCCTGTAGAGTACTGCTGCGTTGCTGCTCTGAGTTCACTCGTACTTGCGTTAAAGATGAGCGCGAAGTGCCTTCTTTGTGTCCACTCTGCACATGTAGACTTCGCTCTTAAGACAACCCCACAAACAGTAAGCTCGGCTGACCTTGTTGGCCAAAAAGTGACACCAAGGCGACCGATCGGATTCCTGGGATACGTTTGAGTGAGGTATTGTGTAAATGGCCGTACTGAATGGGCATCTTGCGTCGTGTTTATAGAGGAATATGCTCCAAATCTCTGAAGGAAATTACAAAAAAAAACCTTACTCCATCAAGACGGGTACCTAAACCGAATGGATCGAAGTATTGGTCATAAAAATACCGCACCACGCGCAAGTGAAGTGCCTATTGAAAGGGTCAGTAAAGACGACATTACACAGCGCAATCTCGCTTTGGTTTTATTCGCATGATGTGAGTGCTGGCGTAGGAGGATGTGCGACCGACGCCCGTGATTTCGAACAGCTGTGAGTCGTATACGGTTAAGGAAGGAGCATATGTCCCACTTTCAGTTTTTTGTTCAGAATCACCAATTCTGTCAACCCTAATGTACCATTCCTAATGACTCACTTTACACGACGGAGTAATTTTTCTGATAGCAACAGAGAGTCTTGAATAATGATGCACTTACATTGTAGAAGTCTTTGAATATTAGTTAAGGTTAGTAGCGTCGTGATTCGTCGACGTATTGTCCTCAACGCAGTCTTATACATTAACGTTGATTAGTCTACAATTGCACCGAATCTGGGGCGGAGCTCTAAACTGTGGCTGCTTGGAAGTAGGGACGGCGGTTATGGCTGAAACAACCGTTATTCGCTAGTATCGGTGTTTTTCGAAGCCAGTGTAATTGGAAAGTTAGAACCTCTCAGAATAATCTGTTTTGAAGTAACCGACTTTCGGTTTTTGTATTCATATTATTTCCTGTAATAAACTTAGAAATCGAACAAAGACTGAAAAATTCCGATTCATTCTAAAGATACAGAGAATCAAAACATTAAATTAAATAGGCAAAGAAAAAAAAATTGTCTTTCCACCATTTGCTGCATTTCTCGAAAAGCCGTAAGTGGTGAAATACTACAAAAAACAGACAGTATTTTCTCCTATTGATTGTGATTTTTTGAAACTCTGCTCAAAAATTATGTTGTAATCGGTGATCATACCACTTTTGCGCAATAAGTAGTCAGTACTAGAGGGTGAAAACTGAGGCCAAAGAACTACTTTTCTGTTAATTTGTCCGTTTTCAAGGACTGCAAGCAGATCAAAGAATATTATGTAGACACAGCCAGCTGATCAGTTACTTTCTATTTTTATTGTATACTATACTAAATTAAATTTAAGTTTTTAATTTATTATCGTTACCATGATTTCCTTCCTCTTATTTCGTAGAAATGGCAAGAAAAATCTTTAATCTTTTAAGGCAAAAGAAGCCCTGCACTTCATTGCTACGTCACTTCGTAAAAGTAATTCCAGGCAAGAGTTTGTGCCATTCTACAACACAATGGGTGACCGGTAACAACAGCGAGAAACTACCGCATCGGGCAGGTGCAGGCAACTCTCGCACCCTGCTTGTACACGCGTACCTTAAGCCACGTCACACGGTAACAGGGACATAATTGTCTCAGCAATGCTGTACCAATTCTTACGCAATGCGTTTGTTGCTAGTTTCTGTCAGCATTGTTATTATAACAGCACTTATCACTTTCCCCAATTCGTATAATAACGCAATATTGCAAACACATGAAGATTTTTCAAATTAAAACCACTCCTTTTTAAAACAATTTAGAAATTAAAAACAGTGCTATGGTTAACTGATACTTCGGTATTGTTACTCCGTTATTAGTAAAAAGTAAAAAGTGTTAGAACCGAGACCAAACAAATCCCCGAAAGTACCGGTTATTCAGAACAAAAATACCGGTATCGATTCTAACCTGTCGGTTTTTCCCATCCCTACTCTGTCGCTACTGCATAGGGGTGGTATAGGAGACTACAGCGTTGTCTTGTTTTTCTTTCCCGAAGCTGCTGTGGTTTCCTCTGTCAGTGTCCGCTTGAATGTGACGTGGACCTATACTATTACTGCTTCTTTCATGCTAGCGCTCTCTGAGACCGCAGCTGGGACTTGGCGTTATGGATTTAGTAGCCTGTTCTACGACTACAGTTCATGTTACGAAGCCTGACTTTCAGGGTACTGAAACTTCCTGGCGGATTAAAACTGTGTGCCCGACCGAGACTCGAACTCGGGACCTTTTTCCTTTCGCAGGCAAGTGCTCTACCATCTGAGCTACCGAAGCACGACTCACGCCCGGTACTCACAGCTTTACTTCTGCCAGTACCTCGTCTCCTACCTTCCAAACTTTACAGTAGCTCTCCTGCGAACCATGCAGAACTAGCACTCCTGAAAGAAAGGATACTGCGGAGACATGGCTTAGCCACAACCAGGGGGATGTTTCCAGAATGATATTTTCACTCTGCAGCGGAGTGTGCGCTGATATGAAACTTCCTGGCAGATTAAAACTGTGTGCCCGACCGAGACTCGACTCGAGTTCGAGTCTCGGTCGGGCACACAGTTTTAATTTGCCAGGAAGTTTCATATCAGCGCACACTCCGCTGTAGAGTGAAAATTTCAGGGTACTGTTTTAAAATGGTCTGAGGACAGTTTAGGAAGGGATTCTGGATGAGACAGCGTCAATAAAATTGAAAGCTGTCGTAATACAGTATAGGAACAGTGTGAAAGCGAAAACTAATTGATTTTGCCACCTTCGACTTCCTTGAATGAGAAATCTGATGAAAGTGATGAAGTTACAAGTGTGGAGACTGAATCCTTAGCTAGAGTTTCTGCTAGAAATGAGGTACATCGAAGCAAATATCGCTGCTCGTCGAAGCGTCTTCCAGTGATGGCCAGTGGCATTTTTCCGCATGTTGGACAGAGTAGGGTGAATGTGTCTGTCCTTCACAATTCCTACAAACATCGGCACGCAAGTCGCCCAATGTGACGTCGACTGAAATAAGACCTGCACTCTGCCGCCGAACTTCCCCGGATAGAGTCTCTCTGCCAACAATGCAATACGATCACTCCATTTTTCCTCACAAAGACAATACTCAGGTGAGACACTTTCATTTTTGAAGAAAAGAAGTCGCTGGTTTCACCACACACAAAAAGCGAGTCAACAAGTATCACCCACGTTCTGATCTTTGTGCATCCTTCACCTTGGTTTTGGGTGTAGCAGAACAAAGATTGGAAGTCGTCGTACAACAAATGGGAAAACGCAAAACATGCTCCACTTGCGGGAAGGAGAGAGAAGAGAGAGAGAGAGAGAGAGAGAGAGAGAGAGAGGGGGGGGGGGGAGGGGGGGGGGGAAAAGACACTTTATATTTGCCATTGTTGCAAGAAGCCAATCTGCGTCGAAACGTCTACAAAAATTCCCAACGAGCACAGACAACCACTGAGAAGGAAACTAAGCGCCTAAAAAGTACTTGCGTAATTTTCTTTTTGAATGTTTTGTTGGAATTTATATTTTCATTTTTACATGTTTAATAAACAATAAAAATAAAGCAAAAAAAATTTGGAGTGTAGGGTATTTGAGTTTTCACAGCAGTAACAGTATCATGTAATATTTTGTTCAATGCGTGTCTTTTCTGTTTATATGCGTTGTTTTTTTCGTAAAAACAAAATTTAAAATTTGAAGATTTTTGTGTTGTGTTAATGTAACCTTTTACGTGTAATCTGAACTGTTCCACTGAAATTGCTGAATGCAATTTTTATGGCTATTTAAATACAGCATTCACGCAGACCGGACCTGGGATCCTGTGTGGAAAAAAACCTGGGAAGCTGAGGGAAGGACGCGCCGGCCAGTCACTGTTGCAGCAGTGACGTAATGCGATGTTGACGTCCTCCAGTGGTGCGTGTGATGGCATCATCCGACAGGTAAGAGCGAGCGATGGAAGAGCGGTGGTTGTGCGGCGGCGCTGGCGGTAGGTTCAAAGGTGACGTCTCTCGCGTAGCTTAGTGCGTGTGCGGTCAGCGGAAATGTACAGACCGCACCAACTCTTGCCACTTTGACAATCCAGTTTCTCACAGTTTCTATCCACGGTGATCAGTTTCTCTGTATATTCGCACCATTTGTCGGGCATTACATCCCAACGCATTGTACATTAAATGCATGTATGCTAGTGCACGTAACAGCATCTTTCGCATGAACTGTAGACAGTGCCGAACTTCGCTGTGGACAAGTTGCAGATGACTGCGAGTTGTTTTTCAAGATGTTGCCGCAAACACAGACGCTGCAGGTGTTTGATATGAGACAAGCACAGGCAGCTCAGAAACACACGCCGCACAGCACACGCGTTGGTCATTAAAGATCTCGTACCACCACTGGTCCCTCTGCTTTGGAAACTCGCTCCAGGATCTTCTACGTTCTGCATAAACTTGGCTCTGACGATCTGGTGCGTCCTACGTAGGCATCCTCCTAGCTTTCCTCATGTGTCTTGTCCAGTACAGTGTCAGAGAAAATGTCTACACTGGCTAGGTAACTGACGTGGAAGGGACAACATGAATGCTCAGATTGATATCGAACAGTTTGAAATGTGTCCTCTCGACGGAGAAAGTTCTACAAGGAGCAGTCCTCCGGCGCACATTCTAACAGCGATGGGATTACCTTTTTGGATTATAAATTGCATTAATACTTTTTATAAGCAACCATCTGTGATCTGAAAAAATAAAAAATATTAGTAATCATTCCCATCACCAACGCAAAGGACTACGCTTTAGGCTGGCGCGTTTTGGTTGTTTGCCGTCATTGTTCAGTGAAGCTAGCGGGCACATTTTAATAGACTTCTTAACTGAAAAGTGTAGGAATTTAAATAATCGGACTTGGATATTGGCGAATGTAGTTTCTTTCCCTATCAACAGAATGGTTAACGGAAGAGCATAAATTGATCTTTTTGGTTACTGAATAGTCCGGTTCCAGCCTTTCGCAGGCGGCCTCTGGAAATGGCAAATAATACAGGTAATACAAAAGATGTCCTTTCACTTAAGGTATTTCACCTGACAATACGAATTGAAACATAGTTAGATAGGTAAATTTTAACTCAATACTCCGTAAGCAGACAGTACACGAGACTTCCATCTTACTTATAACACAATCAGACAGAGAAAGACAAGAGAGAACAGAAAAGGCAATTTAAAGTACAACGTCAGCTTGACGAAAATGAGATTAAATAGAATATGGATAGCCTCTCAGACTCGTCTTATTGTTGATATATGTTCATATATTTATACATCTAGTGGTTAAAGGCTTTATTTATTCTTTTGACTTTAAATAGCGCGCCTGCAGGAAAGAATTGTCAGATTTTCGTGTATAGTTAAAAAGTAATGCTCTAAATTGCTACAGTTCAGGGCACAAGGCGTGTAGCTGCTGCTTGCTCTTACAAGGCAATCCATTTGAGTTTTCCGAAGGTCAGTAACGATTCCCCATCGATATTGTGAATGGTCTTACTAGATTTCTGTCTGATGGTGGAGTGATGGGTGTTGCATTTGCTTCGTAAACATGCCATACGCTGTCATTGTACTGGAGAAAATCCTGACCATCTCCCAAAAGCTCAGTCCAGCTGCGGTACGGGGTCAAGTATTTTTGCTGTCTTAGGTTACAGAATACCTGAGTTGTACCGCTGTGGTTACATAGCTAAGTTCAAGATCGATTGTGCAACGAATTGGAAACTTGGGGAATAAATGCGAAACATTTTTAAAGGAATTTAGCAACCTATATACTCGCAGTGTTGAGCATCAAACACATGTGTTACTGGCGAATGTTGATCCTTCTATCTAATACAAAACACGTATTGCTAAAAATCATAAGGATGCGTGCTAGACGTACAATTGCAAACCATAATGACGATTCACTTCTTCCTCCAAGTTCCTTACATATCTAATGCGAATACAAGGAAAATCAGTATTTCTCGATGAACTTCTAAGGGCAAAGACATTCAGCATGACTGAACTCAGATCTACTACTGTCACTCACCGACGACAACTTCCCGTACGCTTCAGTATAGTCAGCAAACGGCAACGGATTGCTTCTCGCCTGGTCCATCAGATCATTTACCTATATAAAAAATCCAGATGGAAACCCAGTTCTAAGCAAAGAAGGGAAAGCAGAAAGGTGGAAGGAGTATATAGAGGGTCTATAGAAGGGTGATGTACTTGAGGACAATATTATGGAAATGGAAGACGATGTAGATGAAGATGAAATGGGAGATACAATACTGCGTGAAGAGTTTGACAGAGCACTGAAAGACCTGAGTCGAAACAAGGCCCCCAGAGTAGACAACATTCCATTGGAACTACTGACGGCCTTGGGAGAGCCAGTCTTGACAAAACTCTACCATCTGGTGAGCAAGATGTATGAGACAGGTGAAATACCCTCAGACTTCAAGAAGAATATAATAATTCCAATCCCAAAGAAAGCAGGCGTGACAGACGTGAAAATTACCGAACTATCAGTTTAATAAGTCACAGCTGCAAAATACTAACGCGAATTCTTTACAGACGAATGGAAAAACTAGTAGAAGCCGACCTCGGGGAAAATCAGCATGGATTCCGTAGAAAAGTTGGAACACGTGAGGCAATACTGACCCTACGACTTATCTTAGAAGCTAGATTAAGGAAGGGCAAACCTGCGTTTCTAGCATTTGTAGACTTAGAGAAAGCTTTTGACAATGTTGGTTAGAATACTCTTTCAAATTCTGAAGGTGGCAGGGGTAAAATACAGGGAGCGAAAGGCTACTTACAATTTGTACAGAAACCAGATGGCTGTTGTAAGAGTTGAGGAACATGAAAGGGAAGCAGTGGTTGGGAAGGGAGTGACACAGGGTTGTAGCCTCTCCCCGATGTTATTCAATCTGTATATTGAGCAAGCAGTGAAGGAAACGAAAGAAAAGTTCGGAGTAGATATTAAAATCCATGGAGAAGAAATAAAAACTTTGAGGTTCGCCGATGACATCGTAATTCTGTCAGAGACAGCAAAGGACTTGGAAGAGCAGTTGAACGGAATGGACACTGTCTTGAAAGGAGGATATTACATGAACATCAACAAAAGCAAAACGAGGATAATGGAATGTAGTCAAATTAAATCGGGTGATGCTGAGGGAATTAGATTAGGAAATGAGACACTTAAAGTAGTAAAAGAGTTTTGCTATTTGGGGAGCAAAATAACTGATGATGGTCGAAGTAGAGAGGATATAAAATGTAGACTGGCAATGGCAAGGAAAGAGTTTCTGAAGAAGAGGAATTTGTTAACATCGAGTATAGATTTAAGTGTTAGTATGGACAAGAAGGGAATAGAAGCTTGGGGAGAAGAGAAGTTTGTGGCACAACTTGACGAGAAGAAGGGATCGGTTGGCAGGACATGTTCTGAGGCATCAAGGGATCACCAATTTATTATTGGAGGGCAGCGTGGAGGGTAAAAATCGTAGAGGGAAACCAAGAGATGACTATACTACGCAGATTCAGAAGGATGTAGGTTGCAGTGGATACTGGGAGATGATGAGGCTTGCACAGGATAGAGTAGCTTGGAGAGCTGCATCAAACCAGTCTCAGGACTGAAGACCACAACAACAACAGAAAATAAAAGCAGTCCTGTCACACTTACATGGGGCATACCTGATCACAAACACCTACCCGATAGCAGCTCGGAATGCTGTTACAAGACACTTTTCTTGTCAGTAACTTCCTGTCCAGTAGCTTATCCATCTCCATCAGCTGCGTGGAGCAACAGTTTTATAGGTTTCTGATCGTATTTTTACAGTTGAATGTTATCGCCAAGTAACAATTGTACAGCTGTCGCTCCAAAACTCCTTTTTCTACACTGTACCGTTACTCAAGCCATAACCGCTTTTATCTAACGAGGAGAACACGGCTAGTGCTATAACCTAATCTTCCAGAAACTGTGATCAGTGGAAGAGACATAAGAAAAAGGCGAACATGTGTCTTAGCTTATCCTAATAAACTCGACCGTTTCTGAGAAAACAACGGTCAAAGTTTCAGACGTATTTCAGGCGCCCTCTAGTGCGCGGTAAGTTGGCTAACGTCGCGGCTTCTCACTTTTGCGTCTTGTGTTAGAAAACCGATTATTGTTTATATTTATTTTATTTTTTCCCATTTATCTACTCATGTTACTACTTCAATGCTTCTTACTACATAACGGGATATAAGGGCGTTATATTAACTGTGAAATTACAACTGGATTTCACAGTAAATGCCATACACTTTTTATGTAATATACGTGTATGTTATTTGCAGTGGTTACAGTCTTCTCATATTCTTATATTTCTTTCTTGTATAAATTATTAATCGTTATTCTTATGTTAATTCTTCAGCAGGAATTGGTTCATTCCCCTGGATAACACCGATTGTAGAAACATTCCAAACTTGCAAATTCCAAACAACGAGCAACGTGCGAAGCCAGGTCTTCCATGGAAACGTTTCTTTGAATGAATCTCGCTCTGACAAGAAATGTCATTAACACTGCTGAAGATTCCACCCGTTGGCAAATTATTTCGCAGCTAACCACGCACAACTGATCACTCTTCCGAAAACTGACGCTTGCAACTGTTTATGAATCAAGATAAACTGTAAGAATTTCACCGAAAACAGTTTAGAGAATTTTTCATTCATTTATTTTTTTCCTTTTTAGTTCTTTCCCCAGACAAAGAATAGACGAATAAGAACAATGTTACTTTAGTCTACACTGCAAAAAATCGTGTAGTAAGCTTCTGCAGACATATAAATGAAAAATAAAAATAGTAATCGTAATCGGGATTCGAACACGGCGAACGAAAGAGTAAAGCCGCGCCGGTCACTATGACACCGCTTCGGCTGCACTACTTACAAAAAGATATACACAATACCTCTAAAATTTTGACAGTCGTTTTCTCAGAAACGGCCGAATATCTACGGATAAGCCGGAACATATATATTCGTCGATTTTGGCTTCTCTTCCACTGAGCGAAATTTCTGGAAAATCCGGTTATGGCACTTGCCGCTTTCTCCTCGTAAGGAGAGAAAGTGAATCCGTTCGAGGTTCGGAATTGAAGTACGGGACGAAGTAAAAGTTGAAAACAGTGTAAGGAAAATGACCCATACAGAGAGCCGCCCGAGGAGTGGCAGAGCGGCCGAGACCTGTGGACGCGTCGTTCCCTCGGTACAGGCAGTCGTGGCCACGGCGCGAGACCGGCGAGTAACCGCTCGCACTTCCGCAAGGCTGCACGCGCCCGTCCCGCGGCATGCATATGTAGGGCCCGGCCCGGCCAACATCCATATGCATCGCGCACACACGGGGTCGCAACCCCGGAATCCGCCGGCGGGTTGTCCTGTCGCTCCCGTCTCTGCTGCCGTCGCCAGGGGCGCAGAAGTAGTTCCTGAATTTCCAAAACTCGCCTCTTTCACTCGCTGCTTAGCGTACTCCAAAACCAACGTCTAAAATCCGTCAGTCTTGTTAAAATCACGAATGTTCTCCTAAGTGACAGTATAACCTGACATCGCTACATGAAATACTACTTGCCCGGTATGCCGATGGTTGACACAACTGCTATCTACACTGACGTTACACAGGCCATGGGATACCTCCGAACGTCGGGTCGGACCTTGTTTTGCGTGGTATAGCGCAGCAACTTGACATGGTATTGACTCGATACATCGTTGGAAGTCCCCTGCAGAAATAATGAGCAGTAATGCCTCTATAGCCGTCCATAACTGCGGATGCGTTGCCGGTGCAGCATTTTATGCACAAACTGAGCTCTGGATAATGTCCCATAAATGTTAGCTGGGATTCATGTCGGCCGACTGGGTGGCCAAATGATTCGCTCGAATCGTTCAGAAACTTCCTCAGACCAGTCGCATGGCGCATTGTTCTCCATAAAATTCCGCCGTTTTTTCGACACATTAAGCCCACGAACGGCTGCAAATGGTCTCAACGTGCCCGAATCTTATCATTTCCAGTCTATGTCCGGTTCAGATGTACCAGAGGACCCAGTCTATTCCATGAAAACACATCCGACTCCATTAAGGAGTCACCATTAGGTTGCACAATGCCTTGTTGGCGACTTCGGTCCGTGACTTCGTGAGTTATTCGCCACAATCTAACCCTATCATCAGCTCTTACCAACTGAGATCGGAACTCATCTCACCACGGTCACGGTTTTCCAGTAATCTAGCGTCCAACCGATAAGACCGCGAGCCCAGCAGAGGTGCTGCAAGCGATATCGTGCTATTAGGAAAAACACTCGCGTCCGTCGTCTGCTGCCATTAACAGCAAATTTCGCCGCTCTGTCCTTCCCACCAGACAGACAGACAGACATACAAAGTTATGAAATTAGTGCCAGTTTACGGAAAGGAGCGACGTGTAATGGAGACACCAGTAACAAGTGTACCCAAAACCATACGTCGAGAAATCTCAAAGCCACTCCACCATTCACCGGCAAAATAATGAGTTGCGAGTACATTGGGTTGACCGGCGTGGCTTTATTCATAAAACGTTTTTCCATAGCTGAAGAAAGTACATAGAGACCCTCGACAATGACGACAGATTCACTGCGCAATATGACAAACAAAGTGATGTTCGTTAGCGGAGCTTTACAATATAGTACTGAAAGGGTGTGGACCGAAGAGGAAAAAGGGCGATACGGTGCTCTGTACAATATTCTGCGCACTCCACTTCACTAGATCTTTCTGTTTTATACCGATAATTAAACTTCTTTATGTAGTTGCCTGTCAAAGTTGCATACATATTTCTTGACGGTTTCTAGTCTCGAGCGTGTCCGTTCATTTTTGAACCAATGCTCGCATGTCATCCAGTGATTGTAAAATAATGCCAGTATAAAAGATTCCACTGGAATACTGTACAATCACATGATTAAGAAGCAGGCAGTGGCTCGAAAATTAACGGAGTACTTCGCAATTAGTCACCAATAAGGAACATGTATGAAAATATGAGAGGTAACTAAGTCGACAATGAAATGTATTTGCTAAACGACATCATCTAAACACCATGAGCTGCATTATAAATGGTGTTTAGAAGACGTCCTTTAACACGTATCTAAAAGCTGTGGAGCACCAAGCAGTCAATATTTTTGAAACGTATTTGCCGATCCTTTACGCCAACGCAATGTTGGAATTCCGCAAACAATTAAAATCATTATCAGCTGATCGAAATCATACACTCCTGGAAATTGAAATAAGAACACCGTGAATTCATTGTCCCACGAAAGGGAAACTTTATTGACACATTCCTGGGGTCAGATACATCACATGATCACACTGACAGAACCACAGGCACATAGACACAGGCAACAGAGCATGCACAATGTCGGCACTAGTACAGTGTATATCCACCTTTCGCAGCAATGCAGGCTGCTATTCTCCCATGGAGGCGATCGTAGAGATGCTCGATGTAGTCCTGTGGAACGGCTTGCCATGCCATTTCCACCTGGCGCCTCAGTTGGACCAGCGTTCGTGCTGGACGTGCAGACCGCGTGAGACGACGCTTCATCCAGTCCCAAACATGCTCAATGGGGGACAGATCCGGAGATCTTGCTGGCCAGGGTAGTTTACTTACACCTTTTAGAGCACGTTGGGTGGCACGGGATATATGCGGACGTGCATTGTCCTGTTAGAACAGCAAGTTCCCTTGCCGGTCTAGGAATGGTAGAACGATGGGTTCGATGACGGTTTGGATGTACCGTGCACTATTCAGTGTCCTCTCGACGATCACCAGAGGTGTACGGCCAGTGTAGGAGATCGCTCCCCACACCATGATGCCGGGTGTTGGCCCTGTGTGCCTCGGTCGTATGCAGTCCTGATTGTGGCGCTCACCTGCACGGCGCCAAACACGCTTACGACCATCATTGGCACCAAGGCAGCAGCGACTCTCATCGCTGAAGACGACACGTCTCCATTCGTCCCACCATTCACGCCTGTCGCGACACCACTGAAGGCGGGCTGCACGATGTTGGGGCGTGAGCGGAAGATGGCCTAACGGTGTGCGGGACCGTAGCCCAATTTCATGGAGACGGTTGCGAATGGTCCTCGCCGATACCCCAGGAGCAACAGTGTCCCTAATTTGCTGGGAAGTGGCGGTGCGGTCCCCTACGGCACTGCGTAGGATCCTACGGTCTTGGCGTGCATCCGTGCGTCGCTGCGGTCCGGTCCCAGGTCGACGGGCACGTGCACCTTCCGCCGACCACTGGCGACAACATCGATGTACTGTGGAGACCTCTCGCCCCACGTGTTGAGCAATTCGGCGGTACGTCCACCCGGCCTCCCGCATGCCCACTATACGCCCTCGCTCAAATTCCGTCAACTGCACATACGGTTCACGTCCACGCTGTCGCGGCATGCTACCAGTGTTAAAGACTGCGAAGGAGCTCCGTATGCCACGGCAAACTGGCTGACACTGACGGCGGCGGTGCACAAATGCTGCGCAGCTAGCGCCATTCGACGGCCAACACCGCGGTTCCTGGTGTGTCCGCTGTGACGTGCGTGTGATCATTGCTTGTACAGCCCTCTCGCAGTGTCTGGAGCAAGTATGGTGGGTCTGACACACCCGTGTCAATGTGTTCTTTTTTCCATTTCCAGGAGTGTATTTTAAGACTAAAAACTTGTCGTCGGGAGGGGTGATACTACTTTTTGTCATTCAGAAGTTCTGTTTCGCACCTGACTGCTTTTGAAATATAGCGATAAATATTTGTTTTATGAAACTAAACTTAAAGCTGAGACTAGGGACATTACAATTAAGTTATCTTTTACACTTTTCTTTATATCGGAGTACCATTCCTCAATTCTACTGAGTGAAACATTCCGACTTCAGCTTCAGTGACATACACTTCTCGACAATTGCTAACAATTGCTGGCACTTGGTAAGGAACAACTGCCAATCACTACGGTACTCCCGACTAATGACAATTAAAAGTAAATATAGACGGAGGGACGTGTTAACTGCCGTATAGCCTCCGCACAAACGCTCTCTAAGCTTTCGGCAGATCATGCAGTATGGTGTGTGTGACGTAGGTTGTTGTGGAACCGATTACTGTGACGTTCCGTGTGGTACGGCGGCATCTCTGCAAGGCATCATCTGAGGACTTACGACAGTGGACAAGCAGGTGGATGGCTCCAAAGTGCCACTACTATGGTCACAGTAATTAATGTGTCCAAAAGTGTCAACTCGAGATTAAAAATTGTCGCTGTAGGTCGTAGACGGACAACACCGCAAGAAATTCGATACGTAGTCCTAGTGGCCAAGAGGAACCAACATCTGCCTCCTACGCAGATCGATGGAGACCTTGCAACCGCTACTGGTACATGTGTCTCTGCTAGAACCATTTCGCGGCGATTAAATCAAGTTGGTTTGTATTCGGAAGCTTGTTAAATGCATCGCACTTCAACCACGCCATCGTCGAGAGAATGTTGCTTGGTGTGGGGAGCATTTTGGCTGGGGTTCTCCGACAAATCCCTCTTCAATGCGTCAAGTGAATCTGGCCACCAGTTAGCATGGAGAGTGAGGTGGGAGGAAGACGTTACATACCACAGAATGTTCGTGAAAGTTATCAGTATGGTCTAGTTTTACGTGTGGGCAGGCATTACGCACAAAGGTCGCACACCGCTGCAAAACTTTCCACGAGGTACCGTTGCAACACAGCGGGCGATGATTCTGGACCACATCTGGCTGTTTAGGGGTGCGGTAAGTCCCAACTTTCTGTTTATTGACGACAATGCCCGCCCACACAGGACCACTAAGATGCCAGACACTCTGGAAAGTGAAGATACTGAACGTATAGAGTGGCCTGCGTAAACCCAGTACCTAAACCGAATATAACATGCCGGGGATAACTTACGCAGAAGTGATTCTCAACGCACCCCCCCCCCCCCTACCCTATCCATGCAAGTAGTGAAAACCGCCTTGAGGGAGGAGTGGGAAAAGATCCCGCAATGAATCCTCAATAGCTTAGTAACCAGCATGATAAACAGGTGCAAAAGGTGCAGATTCCTTACCGACTGACCGATACCGAAGTTTGTGTTGCTAGTTTAACCTGTGTCAATCATGAACGTTATTTATGTCCGTTATCCTGCTTTCTCATGTGGTGAAATCTGTGCCTTTTTCGTAATAAAGATACTACTCCGCGTCTTTTGTGCATATACTGTGTTTTATGACTTGCCTCATAGCCTGTGCTAGTGTCCAACAATGTCTCTGTTTCTTAGCAATTATCAACCAGCGTAAATAATATTTTATTCCTCAGGCATGATTATCATCGGCTGTTCAATCAAAACTCAGAGCTCGTTAAACTCTGAACAACGTGTGTCTGCACGAGATCCACCAAGTCATATCATGTTTATTGAAAATCCTGGTCTTGATTAATTGCGAAGAGAGGTTCTACGGAGAAAAATACCTCTGTAGCAGATCTTACATTTCTCTGTAATTTTATCTGCGACGGGTAATGATGAACTCCGTGGCTGTTGTTCTACTAAGGACTGTTGAGGGGGAACGTAACCGTCCAAACACTAGAAAGGAGCTTTATTTCCCTGGTACGAGCGGTGTCGGGCCATTACGCCCGTCTTCAGATGACTACAGTTATTTCAGTACAGCATAATAAGTGCTAGTAGTATGTCGGCTCCAGCTACATTTTATAGCAATATTTAACTACTGGAACATTCTTGTGTAGTGCAGGAACAGATTACACGTTCTTGACTATTCTGACGATGTACTAAAACAAATGCAGCCTCTGAAGATAGATGTAATGTCTCGGAACCGGTCAGAGCAGTGAAACAAACCTTCTTAAATGTATTTACTGCTGGTCTGTTAATCCCTGTACTTCTATGGAGCAAATAGTGCCCATCTCCTTACTGAAGTAAAGAGCTGCGACGGCAAAAATGTAGTGTACAGTACGGCTAGGCGCTATCGTCGCGTTAGAACCTCGAGTAGTTTAGTGTTCGTCTTAATTTCTCGAAATACCACCCGTCCCAGTTGGCGCTCGTATAACGAACCCCTTAAAGCCAGAGAACAGGGAATAAGGAAGCCGGCGGTGGATTTCTTGTTTTGAAGCTGCTGTGAGCAAAGCACAAGGAGCAGGCGCAGCATTCCACGGCGGTCCCCTGCCACGGGTAGGCGAGGCAAAAACACGGTAATGTGGTGGCCCATTACCTGCCGGGGTCGTTACGAGGCGCAGCGCTGGTAAACACGCCGGGCGTCTTAATTACCTCAGCCTCAGAAGCACAGTTATAGCGCCGCCACCTCTGCTGTTCCGCATCGCTAACAGCTCCTGTCTGTCTGTCTCGCTGTGGGCGGTCCAGGAAGAGTAGACGAATATAACACATTTTGCTATTTCCAAAATGAGATCTACATTTACATACAGTGAGGTGGTATAAGTAAGCCGGCCGGGGTGGCCGAGGATGACCTCAGCAGTTAAGTCCCATAGTGCTCAGAGCCATTTGAAGCATATGAGAAAAGTCATGGGATAGCGATATACGTATGTACAGATGGCGGTAGTATCGCGTACACATGGTATCAAAAGGTAGAGTATTGGCAGAGTTGTCATTTGTACTCAGGTGATTCGTGTGAAACAGCTCCCCACGTGATTATGAATGCACGACGAGAATTAACGGACTTTGAAATCGGAACGGTGAATTGAGCTAGACATATGGAACATTACATTTCGAAAATCATTAAGGGACTCAGAATTCCGAGATGCAAGGGTGTGCCAAAAATACCAAATTTCAGGTATTACATATCACCACTGACAACATGGTGGCCGATGGCCTTCACTCAACGACCGAGAGCAGCGTTGTTCACGTAGAATGGTCAGCGCTAACAGACAAGCAACACTGCGTGAAATCAATGAGTGACGTGCGACGAATTTATCCGTTAGGACAGTGCGCCAAAATCTGACGTTAATGGCAGCAGACGGCCGACGCGAGTGCTTTTGCTAAAAGGACGGTATCGCCTGCAGCGCCTCCCCTAGGCTCGTGACCATGTCGGTTGGATCCCAGACGACTGGAAAACCGTGACCTGGTCAGATGAGTCCCGATTTCAGTTGGTAAGAGTTGATGACAGGGTTCGAGTATGGAGCAGGTAACACGAAGCCATGGACCCAAGTTGCCAGCAAGCGGCCGGAGTGGCCGTGCGGTTCTAGGCGCTACAGTCTGGAACCGCGTGGCCGCTACGGTAGCAGGTTCGAATCCTGCCTCGGAAATGAATGTGTGTGCTGTCCTTAGGTTAGTTAGGTTTAAGTAGTTCCAAGTTCTAGGGGACTGATGACCACAGCAGTTAACTCCCACAGTGCTCAGAGCCATTTTGCAAGCAAGGCAATATGCAGGCTGGCCGTGGCTCCATAATGGTGAGGGCTGAGTTTATATGGAACGGAGTGGGTGCTCTGAACGTTCGACTGCTTGGAGTCCATTTGCAGCCATTCATGAACTTCGTGTTCCCGAACAACGATGGTATTTTTATGAATGTTATGCGTCATGTCACAGGGCCCAGTTTTTCGAGATTGGTTTGAAGAACATTCTGAACAATTCGAGCGAATGATCTGCCCACGCAAATCGCCCTACTTGAATCCCATCGAAAATTTCTGGAACATAACAGAGACGCCAGTTCGTGCACAAAATACTGCACCAGCAACACTTACGCAAATACGGACGGCTATCGAGACAGAATGCCTCTGTATTTTTGCAGGGGACTACATCTACATTTATACTCCGCAAGCCACCCAACGGTGTGTGGCGGAGGGCACTTTACGTGCCACTGTCATTACCTCCCTTCCCTGTTCCAGTCTCGTATGGTTCGCGGGAAGAACGACTGGTGGAAAGCCTCCGTGCGCGCTCGAATCTCTCCAATTTTACATTCGTGATCTCCTCGGGAGGTAGAAGTAGGGGGAAGCAATATATTCGATACCTCATCCAGAAACGCACCCTCTCGAAACCTGGTCAGCAAGCTACACCGTGACGCAGAGCGGCTCTCTTGCAGAATCTGCCACTTGAGTTTGCTAAACATCTCCGTAACGCTATCACGCTTACCAAAAAACCCTGTGACGAAACGCGCCGCTCTTCTTTGGAGCTTCTCTATCTCCTCCGTCAACCCGATCTGGTACGGATCCCACACTGATGGGCAATACTCAAGAATAGGTCGAACGAGTGTTAGTAAGCCACCAACGACTTGTTTAGTCCATACCAAGTCGAGCTGCTGGACTACTCTGGGAAAAATGAGATCCGATACAGTATTAAGAGACAGCCCACTATTTGTCGTCTCAGTGTACATACACCGCAAGCTGTCATACTGCGCATGACGGAGTGTACCACGTACCGGTAGTGGTTATTCCCTTTCCTGTTCAATTCGCAATTGGACTGATAGAATAAAGACTGTCCAAATTCCTCCGTAACAGCCCTCTCTCGTAAGTTGTCTCCGCGGTTCTTACGCGAAATGTACGTTGGCGGCAGCAGAATTGTTCTGCAGGTAGTTTCAGATGCCGGTTCTTTGAAGTTTCTCGGTTGTGTTCCTCAAAATGACGTCTCCTTCCCCCTTGGAATCCCATTTCAGCTCACGGAGCATCTCCCTAACATGATCAAAGTCAGCGGTATCAAATGTAGCAACACGCCACTGAACTGTATCGTCGTCTCTCTTCAACCCGATTTGGTGGGGATCTGTCACCTTCGAGCAGCACTCAAGAAACGCCAGAGTACCTTGATGAGCAGCTGATCAGAATGAATAATGTCTTGAAAAAGGACACCAACAAAAGTAAAACAAAGTTAATGGATTGTAATCGAATTAAGTCCTGTAATGTTGGTAGAATAAGATTAGAAAATGTGGCACTAAAGGCGGCAGATGGGATTTTATTTGGGGTGCAAAATAACTAACAATGTGAAGAACTACCAGTGAAAAACCTGTCAAAAACCTGTCAAAAACTGCATTGTTGATGGACGTTGTACTGTTTATTAGATATGATAAAAACCCTTAAACGTTTTCGTGGACACAGCTGACAATGCAAAATCGCTGAGATTACAGAAATATTGTTAAAAAATATTTCTTGTGGTATCCGAACAATGAATACCCCGGTCCGATTGGAGGTCCTCTGGAAGTCAATTTGTCAAATGTAAATGGATTTCCTTGTCACATATGCGTTCATGCGTAAGTTACAAGATGCCTTTGACGCGGTTGTCTTCCTCAATCAAAGCAATAGGCCCCTGTATTGAGTGGCTTATTTCTTCGAGGTCGCAACTAAGCGGGATCAACGTACTACCCATTTCAGGTGTCAAGGATGACATATTGGCATTAGTTTCCAGAGAAACGGCGTATGGCTTCCCCCCCCCCCCCCCCCCCATCTACTGGAAAGCCCTCAAGTTGGCCTGGTCTATTCAGCAAGTAACCGACTGTCCCAAGCGTCGTACTAATTCGGACCATGAACTTTAAGCATCTACTTTGTCAGTTTGGGTGTATCTGAAACGTATTACATATGAGACCGTATTTTTTCATACGAGTTAACGAGTAATATAATACCTTTTGATTGGAAAGCTATTTTTGATCGCTAGCCTAATTCAGTCCAAAACTGGGAATTGTTCCTCTGGTGATCGCTTGAAACGTCGCCCTTGATACCATCTAACTGGCAATAGAATTGTACATAAACATTAAATGAAACGGAAAGCTGATTTTGTTACGTAATGACATTACGGTAGTCCTGCAGTATTTACATCTACATAACACTCTGCAAATCACACTTAAGTGCCTGGTAGAGGGTTCATCGAACCACCTTCACAATAATTCTCTACTATTCCAGACTCGAACAGCGCGCAGAAACAGACGAACACTTATATCTTTCCGTGCGATCTTTGATTTCTCTTATTTTATTATAATGATTGTTTCTCCCTATATACCTCGGCGTCAACGGAATATTTTCGCATTCGGAGGAGAGAGTTGGTGATTGAAATTTCGTCCAGAAGATCCCGCCGCTACGAAAAACGCCTTTGTTTAAATGATGTCCACTCAAATCCTGTATCATGCAGCGACACTGGCTCCCCTATTTCGCGATAACACAACTTTCACACATTACAACTTTCTCGACGTTCTCCGTTAATCCTCTGTGATAAGGATCCCAGACGGCGCAGAAATACTCCCAAAGAGGGCGGACTATCAGAGTCTAGGCAGTCCCTTTAGTAGATGTACTACATTTTCTGAATGGATAATGCAGTCTTTGATTTGCCTCCCCACAACATTTTCCACGTGTTCCCCCCAGTTTAAGTTGCTTGTAATTGTAATAGCTAGTTGTTAAGTTGAATTTACCTCCTTTACATCACTCACGTGGATGGCCTTACACTTCTCATTATTTAGGGTCAACTGCCAATTTTCGCACTATACCGATACCTCTTCCACATTGTTTTGCAATTTGTTTTGATCTTCTGATGATTTTTCTTGACGATGAACGACAGCATCATCTGCAACACCCCAAGGAGCTCCGCAGTTGTCTCCTAAACCGGTTATTTAGATAAGGAACAGCAGAGGGCCTATTACACTAACTTGGGAAACGCTAGAAATCACTTCCGTTTTAGTCGATAACTTCCCATCAGTTACTACGAACTGTGATCTCTCAGACGCATAACTACGATGACGTAAGCATGCAATTTCATTACAAGCTGCTTGTATCAAAAGTTTTTCGAAAATTTAGAAATACGCAATCAATTTGAAAACCCTTGTCAATAGCACTGAACACTTCGTGTGAGTAAAGAGCTCGTGGTGTTCCATAACAACCATGTTTTCCTAGTGTCGACTGTTTGTCAGTACACAGTTATCTTCGAGGTAATTCATAATACGTTCGAAAATCCTGCTGCATATCGACGTTAATGATACTGGCCTGTAATTTAGTGTGTTACTCGTACTACCTTTTTAATTTCATTGTCAGTTTACTCGCAGTGAACAGAAACATAGAATGTAAATCATCTGTGATATGATTCGTCGAAACTTTGCATAGATTTACCCAGTTCAACTAGTATCTGAGCTGGCTAAAACAACAGAAAGTAGATGGAGCAAGCTCCTCTAAGCGCAAACGCTTTTATGCTTCGTCGCTGACTGGCTGCGATCATAATCCACAGTGATGCCTTTGAAACATATGATTATATGAAAATACTACTCGAGTTAACGTCCGCTACACTCTTCTAATATTACAAAGAATTGTTCGGAGGTGTAAATAAACCATCTTGATGAAACTTGGTGAATATGTCGAGGGCTAAAATAATGCAACGCGTATTTTTTTCGTTTTTGTCTGATTTCACTTTTAAAGTGTAACAAACACCCCAAAAGGTAATTTAGTGTATTCGGTTTAGAGGTAATATCTTCGAAACCGTGATATATAAAAAAGTTGATTCATATAAAAGTTAAATGTAGTGAAGGTTCTTGAAAACTATATAATCAAGTTTTATAATAGCATAAATTAAAGAAGCTTTCACGCGTCGTCCAGCCATGTATAATAAAGTTGGTTTCTGAACTATTTTTGGAAAATAACCTGTACACAGTGTGCTGTCGCAGTATTTTCAACATGCAACTGAAATACACAAACGTTCTTTATTATTCTATTTTATTGCTACACTTATTTTTTCATGTTTGAAATTATTGTGTGTCATTTTTTTTTAGTTTTACCATTCACTTACGTATATTTCCTTAAATGAAAATAATAAGTTAGTTATCATTACGGCACAAAATCATAACAATAATATTTGTGGGCAAAGAAATTCTTAAAACGTAACCCTTTCTTGATCCACGCACGTAAGATGAGTGAAATTTCTTCACGACGGAGAACACAATATGAAACAAAACTCTGCAGGATTCGCAGACTGTGGCAGGCGATCCTGTAAATATCAGGCATATTCCAGTATAGTGGAGAAGCTTGACGAAGTGACTGCAGCTTGATTATATTGTTTCTCAAGTGGAGATTGACATTATAATCATTCAGCAGAAGTAGATCTGAAAGTCTTCTCACAAAGTTCTTTCAACATCGAAAGTCATATAAGACCCAGGGCTGTACCTGTTTAGCCGAGTCCTTTGCGATCGCCAGATGAACAAATTCCTTGTCCCCAGGTATGACCCAGAAAAAGTTTCCTTCACACTGACCACCCCAAGAATCTAAATAATAATACAGATATTTGTTCCGCACAGGGACAGAAAACATCTTTCAAATAGCTTTTGACGTCGTCAGACGTTTGTTCACCTGATTTAGATGCCGCTACAAAAACATTCGGGGCTTAGAAAAGAGGTTCTAGAATTCTCTGTCGAAATTCTCCATTATTTTGTTTTTAAACTATGAAATGATGGGTATTCAGCGTGAAACAACCGTTTTGAGCGTTGCACCCAAGGACTAGTAACTTTTTCATCTTTTGATCCCAAAAGCGTCAATTGGACAGGTACAGCCCTTGGATGTTGGAAGAATTTTGTGAGGAGATTTTCATGACTATTTCTGCTGAATAATTATGACATCAATCTCCGCTTGACATACAATATAATCAACAGCCGTCACTAGTACGCGTTTCTCTCTTTGCCACGCTTTTCCAATGTACTGGAACATTCCTGGTACAAATCGCAATATGCAGAGGATCATCCGCAATAA
This sequence comes from Schistocerca gregaria, assembly GCF_023897955.1. Classification (NCBI taxonomy): domain Eukaryota; kingdom Metazoa; phylum Arthropoda; class Insecta; order Orthoptera; family Acrididae; genus Schistocerca; species Schistocerca gregaria. The sequence continues at coordinate 523,706,242 of NC_064921.1, read as the reverse complement.
TTTGAATTCCTGTTGAATTTTGTTGTCCGTCGAGAGCATTATGTGAAGAAATTTCATTCATTTTATGTGCTTGATGTAAAAATAAACATGTGTTATACATTTTTATAGTTAATCATTACTGTAATGGTTCTGTATCATGGTAAGTTATTTCTTATATGCTCAATTAGCAAGATATATGTATGTGAAACGGTGAACTAATAAACAAAAACAGAATTTAAAACAAGAAGTAGCAATTTAAGACATAAAACAAGAACAAGTAAAACGAATAATGAGAATAATCATGAACGTTCAAATACTTTATCACGTGCGTTAAAAATACTCTGACATTACATTGTGTACAGCTTATTTTCCAGAAATGGTAATTCAGAAACCTACTTTATTACACTTAGATGAGTCGTGAAAGCTTCTTTAATTTAAGTTGTAAAACAGTTTACATTTTTCAAAATGAATTAACGGTGGTCAAATTTCAAATTATTACATAAGTAGGTGACAGTTTTCAAAAACGATAATTTCATTTAAACTTTTAAATGACACACATTTCTTGTGTATCAAGGCGTCAAAGATACTTCCTCTGAAAGTAACAGGCCAAATTACCTTTCAAGGTTTGTTTCACCCCTTGGAAGTAAAATTGGACAAAAATGAAAGAAATACGTATTGCATTATTTTGAACGCTCTACACACGAACGAAGTTTCATCTAGATTTTTCATTTACACGCGGGAATGTCTCCTTGTTTTAAGGTTCTCCTGCACCATGTATGCGTATATGTACGTGTATACCATCGTCTTCTGCTTCTGCATTTGTCAGATCACAACAATATTTACCAAAAAAGGTTTCTCTGTTAAGATATAATCTGCGTTTAATGAATGTATACGTTCTCAAAGCCAGGATGGGGGTTTCACAAAAAAATTTATGCTTTTTTTCACGTGACTGACTTCTGCACTCCACCTCCGCAGCTGAGTGCTCAGTGTAGATGCCGACCATGCAGAGTATTTGCGTTCGATTCCCCGTTATACCAAGGGTTTTCCTTCGGTGTGGGGACTGGTATGGGCTGCACTCTGCGACGTGATGGCACTTGAGGGACTGCTGTAATGAGACGCAGCGGTTCCGCTGTCTAGGAAGACAGCCGTTGGTGGTGTGCTGGCCACATGCTCTTCCACACTCCATCCTTTGGGTCTTCAAGCTCCGGAAGAGGAGCTCGTTATATCTTCTGCGTAAATGATCACAGAAACTTTTGACTATCATTAAGTTAGAATAAGACTGCGAATTAACTATCTGATTTTGCAACGGTGTATCTTGTACTTGCTTGTCGTACTTTTTTTAATTATGTTTAAGATCAAAATTTTCATTTCCCTTTCGCAAAACGTCAATGTGTCCTTCACCGGCCCCGTGACAAACGCCCAGACGATATTCAGAGTCATCCTACACGATTGCTGTCGTTGCTACTCGCAGTTAACCCAAGGTTGGTGGAAGAGGAGGCACATGGACAGAGCTTTCACAAATCGCTACTGTGAGATCAGGCAATCTTCGAGAACAATTATGATAAGCGAGATCTGTACGGTCCTTTCGCTTTATATGTGCAATGCCGAACTCTAGAAAAAAAAAAGTGCACATGTTGAAATGGAGAACGCAAAACGACTTTATCTACTGCATTAAAGCCATCTCATACTGGATAATGAAAGAAAGAGCCAAGTAGGTGCGCTAAGGAGACCACATTTGTTAGTTTCAATGCGTAAGTTTGAAATGTGCTCACAAGTTTCTATGTTCAATCATGTGTAAATTGCAGTGTTTCGAAATGGGGTCAAAGTGTTTGAAACATACCGCATATTGGCATTTTGAACTCCTCGTCGCAAGCAGTACGTTTGTTTCGGAAGAGAAATTCCGACAAAATTTGCTATTTACTGATATACAATTGAACACGCGTTCAGCATATGTAGCTAGGGGACATCGCAGACAGACAATAGTTCTAACGGCACTGCGAGTTTTGCTCACAGCTGGCAAAGCACTGATCATCCGATCAGACGTACTTTTTATGTTACTGGAGAGGTTCAGCTTCCTTGAATTTGTTCATTAGCCTGAGTGGGACTCCTAGTACAGAGTGGACACGCAGGTGGCGGATGGAAATTTGAAAGAAGCGGCGGCACTTTTCGGTGCTGGCGCCACTCCAGAGGCCATTGCACATCGAGGCGCCAGCAGTGCGATAACAAGGGCCAAGCTGCCAGTTGGCGCCAGTGATTTGAGGGCCCCCCTGCCACGTGCCCAACACGCGACCGCCACGCCGTTACGTACAAGTAATTGGCCGTTAGCCTTTACTGCCGATGACCTCCGCGGCCGAGTGAATATCACACAAAGCGAGCCGCCATCTGCTTACGCGAGGTCTCCTATTCAACGACAGAACTATCGCTAAGGAAATGAGCCACTAAAATTGGACGAGTTTCGCCATTTGGACAGCAAACTAACTGATGATAGCAGAAGTAGAGAGCATATTAAACGCAAAATGGCAATAGCAATAAAAACATTTCTGAAAAAGAGAGATATAGAATATAAATGTAAATACTACGAATTGTTTTCTGAAAGTAAGTTTTCTAGAAAGAAGTGTTGTATGGAAGTCCAATACGGATTAATTCTATAAACAAGATGATGTCAGCTTCTGAAATGTGAAATAGCAGGACACTCACGATCATATGGGTAAATAAAATAGCTAAAGGGGAGACACTGACTGGAATTAGGACAAGAAGGAAATTTATTTCAAAACTTGATTAAAACAAGGGATAGTTGACACGCCATTTTTGAGGCATCAAAGTATCGCAGATTTGCTGATGGCAAAAACTGAAGATGGAGACGGAGGCTAGCGTATGTAGGCAGTTTTAAATGGATGTGGTTTGAAGTAGTTTTGCAGCGCCGAAGACGCTTGCATGAGATAGACTAGCGTGGAGTGCTGCATCAAACTGGTCTTGCAACGGAAAACCAACAACAGCAACAAGAACAACACCAACAGCAACAGCAGCAAAGGAAAGACGTTATTGACAACAGAAAGTTATTGTACAACAGCATTCAGGCACCAAATTGATGAATTATTTAAATAATTTCATTGCTTACTGCCATTACAGAAATCACTGCTTCTGAAAAGTCAATCTATCTTCAAGTGACGTACGTACACTGATACTGATAGTCTGCTACTAGGACTGCTAATATTTTTTAAAGAATATCGTGAATCCGACATAATTCGAAAAGGTCGATGTACCGACAAAAAAGAATATCGACGTATCTGCCAAAAATATTGGCTACACATTATAAATATGCTACCAGTTTTTGAGCCGTGTATTTAAGTATCGATTTATTATTAGATATTCTGTACATCAGCAAGCTAGCAGCCTGTGCATCCCCCTCAGAGCAAGAATTGAAAGGAAAACAATGCACGCTCACGCCTAACCACTTTGCTGACAATGGCGACTGCTTGTAAGTGGCACAATAAAAGGTGTCCGATGAGTCCGTCGGTAGGTTTCGTCACATACCGGATTTGTTCGGAACTCTTCATGGCGACTTCCCTGATTTTTCATTTCTGCCAACGCCAGTGACCTAACATTTGTGGTGTAAAAATTGTGTACTGCAGCTAAATGTTAGTTTCTATTGGTAGCGCCCATTACGTCAGCGTTTACCATCACTCGTCACCTACCACCGCAAAGACCAGTCTCGTCTCGTCTTGATATTTAGTTCATCATTTTCAACTGCTTTCGAAGAATACCTGTGTGAAGAAATAGCACACTAGTTACGTTTTCTTCACATCTGAAGTATTGTTATTCCATTCACACGGCCACCCCCCAGTGCAATCGAACTACTACTATTGTGCCACATATGCTTGCTTCACACAGTCAAAAGGGAAAGATTGGACGTGTTGTAAGCTCAAAAAGCGGTAAGACTCCTTCACAAAATTAAAGGAAAAAAATGTTCTACTACAACTTGAAATGAACAAGTTCATATACTTACCAAAAATTGTGAAAAATATATAAAATAAAAATATTAGCACTCGATATTGCCATTTTGATATCGACATATCGATACATCAGTGGAAAACATATCGCCCATAAATATCCATATACGAGGGTTGTTCAATAAGCAATGCCCACATTTTTTTTTTTAAAAAAAAAGGCTATTAATATACATAGACAAACGTCCTTGTTGGTGCTTCACATTTGATGTTTGTTCTGTGCGCCGATGAAGTTTCGAACCGTTCTGGCCGATGGCAGAGCCGTAGTGCAGCATCAGAATGGCGTCTACATGCGGCTTACGTTACAAGTAGCGTGCTGCTGTTGAATTCTTGTGTGCAGAAAAATAAACCGTGGTGAACATCCATAAACGTTTGCGTGCAGTGTACAGTTGGGCGATGCGTTAAGACAGTTACTGTCTCAGGAAATGCAGAAACAGAACTCCATGATCAGCCACGCTCCGGACGTCCCGTCACAGCCACTGCCCCAGACATGTTAAACCATGCGGATGTCATTATTCGTGCAACCTACGTCTTTGGATTCTCTATGGGGGAACACACTTTGAAGATGACGAGAGTGTCAGTGATGCAGTGGAAACATGGCTACGCCTACAGGACAAGAGCTTTTACCAGCAGGGAACACATGCTGTTCCACTACGTTGGCGTAAGGCCACAGAACGTGATGGAGACTACGTAGAAAAATAGGATATTGACAAGACATGTTGACGTACACTGTCATCAAATTCGGACTCTCAACAACAAACATGTACTGAGGAAAATATATGGGGCATTACTTACTGAACGACCCTCGTATATGGAGAAAACATCGACATATCGATATTTTATCAACAGTCCTATCTGCTAACTGTTGTGGCCATTGTGATCTGCAGTAAAAATAAAAATAAATAAAAATAGAATTAATGACAGAGATTGTGAGGAGATATTTTTGCAAGGCAAAAACAACACAGTAATTATAATTTATATGAGTACCAATATAGCTTTCAAAGATTATACTCAGTCTTTTCGTCGTATTCTATTCTTACAGCACCAGACAAGCAATATAATATCCGCTTTTGAGAAACGGAACTGTATTCAGTTGCTGGCGAGCTATTTATTTTCATTCTGCTTGGAGGTGATATGGCCATCTCTCAGTTTTCGAGGAATCTTCTGGTATTTTACCTGGTAAAGTTACATTTTCTCGCGAATTTCATATTCATTTTTAAAATTATATATTTTGATGGAAAGGAACAGCTATATAACTGGCTAATGGTTAGGAAGATCCGATAAACTGTTGTAAAAATTTCGTTCGCTAGTTTGCCTACAACAAGCAAACGAACAAAATACGAATTTCGTCTGTCGCTTTTACTGTACTATATTCATGATAAGGATTTTTTTAGATGCAGCCGGCGACAATAGTAGGGGAATGATTCATGATTAAATGGCATGAGGATTACGGAACTTATATTTATTTCGTTCGCACTTACTACGAGGAACCATAGCTTCAACTGAACGTTTGATTATATTTGTTCCTAATATTTCCGCTTACTGCGTTTCGATAATTGATATCTGTCTCCGACTGATGTCTTGCTCTCCTGTACAACGTTGTCTTCACGTCTGAGAGCGACAGTATGATACTGAAGATAAGATTTTATGTCTGGTCGACCACGAGGTCATTTCAGACATAACTAAACAGACGTGTTAGTATCTGAGAAAATTTGTGAAGAAAACTGACGGTGTCGTTTTCAAGAAAACCGTTTAGGTGTTTGGCTTGAGCGAATTAAGGAAACCATAAAATAACGACATCTCGATGGGTATTTAAACTGTCGTCCTTGTGACTGCGACCCCTGCACCACTTCGCTTCAACCACACAACATAGTTCCCCAGAGAGATTTGCACGCCAAGGCAGTTGTTGGGGGCAGCTGCCGGCCCTGGGCAGCCGCTAGCTGTCAGTGTGTCGCAGTGCCTCCGAGGCTCCGTTGCGGGAGGCGGACGGCGGAGGCGCAGGAGGTGTGGTGTGGTGTGGTGTCCACGGAATGCGCCCGAGGCGCTGGTTAGTGGTTTCTGGTTACGGTCGCTGGCGCGCTCTCCTCGGAAGCCGGCAGCGTGGCTGGCCCGTTAGCCGCGCCCCGGTCGCAGCCACTGCCGGCGTTCTGCAGTAGGAGCCGAGCCTCCGGCTCAGGCAGGCGTACGTGTTTAACGGCGCCAATAGCGGACCGCACAACTGAAGTCTCAGTGCTGACTAGTGTGGGGCATCAGTAAATCCAGAAGACGAAGTGGGATTGACATCTTTGGACCACAAAAGTTAGGCACTGAGAACTGTAAGAGCCTAAAACACACCGTCGACAATTTTGACATTATGCCATGTGTGCATCCCCCTGACGTCTGTTGATCTCACGGTGAAGCAACTTTATCAGTGCTGTGCAGCTACACTGTACATACACGATATTCGAAATTGCCTTTACAGATTTTCATCGACTTGTAGAGGGGACGGACTACAAAATATTTTGAATTGGAACCTATGTTCGGAAACGTACCGTTTCTGTGCTACAGCCCTCTGAAAACATGTTTGCTAGATAGGTATGCGACAGGGTAGTCATGGAGGTGGGGAGTTACGTCAGTTCGGCAGACATAATTTGAACACTAACCTACCTCTCTGATGATCATGCACGTGTCTGTGAGGGTTACAGCGAAATGGCTGAGTACTCGGTCGCAGGATACACCGACATGATCCTTCTGAATGGCGAAGCTCACGGCAATTGAAGAGCTGCTCGTCGCCTTTATTAAGATTGTTCCCCACTATGTCAGACTCCATGGCGTGCCCTTTTCGCTGCAATCACGCAACGGCTTCGAGAAACGGTACCTTTGTCATCAGCAGGCGTGACTGGTGCTCCAACGAGACGAAGCACACCCGAATTGAAACAGGCCGTGCTGCAGAAGAGAACCCGTCAACGAGTATACGAGCCATTTCTTTGGCTATTAATGAGTACAATCGTACAAGTGATGTACTGCGTCACGTCTAGTAAATTACTTGTAGAAGTGGTCGCGTTATCAACATGATTTCAGATGGTTGTAACAGAAACAGTAGGTTTCCGGACATGGGTTCCGATTCAAAATATTATGTGCACACTACCCTCTACGAGTCCTAGAAGTTTGTAACGGAAATTTCCGAACACCCTGCACGATCATTTACGAAAAGCAGTCTCACCGATTTCAGTGATACTCACTTCCATATGGACCCAAAGCACAAATTTTTATTTCTGTGGGAACGCGTATTGGTTTACACTGATGCTCATTTCTTTATAAAAGATGCAAGCTATTAAGGAATGCCCCACATCACAACCTGATGTTCCATGGTTTTAGCGTTCCAGTCTGTAAAACAGACACTGAGGATTTTAGAACTTTTAAGAGTGTTAACGACGCAACTACTAAACCAAGAGGTGATGTTCGTCATAACAACGTAAATGAAGTTTTTAACAGGTTGTCATGAACTGTCTTTTAAAGTACGATATTCTGCATTGAAGTCGTGCCAGCCTACCATTTGCTTCAATTCGCAACGAGGGAGACCATAATTTGCTATTTCCCCTCAGTTTTCAGATTCCTTGCAAAATCTAGTGCCCAATTGCATAGGTGGAAGGGAAATATCAACCTTGAAACACAAAGGCCTAACAAAACTACTAGATCAAGCTTCAAAGACATAGACTTAATGAAACCATTAGATTTCATGCCGGGAGACGCAGTTTTCACTGAACCTCAAGGCAGAGAATGTGTTTAACGAAAATGATGACGACGACGACCATGTAGTGATGGGATAGGTCGTAACTACAGTATGTATGTGCTGCGTTTAGTATCCGTTCTGATTCTAGTTTCACATTTATTGCAAACTACACTACAGTCAAAAAGGCACTATTGTTACTGTCTATATATCATTAGCATTAATAATAATTCAAAATATTGATTACAATTTCGTATTTAAAGTGGTTACACGATTTTTGTATTGGAAGTATAGGATGTTGACACCTGGTTAAAAACAAATCATATCTAGGAGACTCGTATTGAAGGCTATCTGACTCGTATCTGTTGCAAATGATTGCTTTTGGCGAAATCATTGGTGTCAATACGTCTGCGTGACCGTCTTCCAAAACAGCTATTGTAACTGTTGTCCCCGTCAAACGTATGGTTCAAATAGCTCTCAGCACTATGGGACTTAACATATGAGGTCATCAGTCCCCTAGACTTAGAACTATTTAAACCTAACTAACCGAAGAACATCACACACATCCATGCCCGAGGCAGGATTCGAACCTGCGACAGTAGCGGTCATGCGGTTCCAGACTGTAGCGCCTAGAACCGCTCGGCCAATCCGGCAGACCGTCAAACGTACTACAAATTGGAAAGGTTAGACCAAAAGTGTGAGCTGAGGCTTTCCCGACAATTATGCTGCTTCAAAGATTCTCTGTGTACTGCAGGTCCAAATGTCGAAGGTCCACGACATTTCTTGGAACAACCGTTACTCTGTCGTCAGGTGGTGGTGATGGAATGGTGCATCTGCTGCTTGCTGGTGGCATTTATACCTGCCGGTCCAGTGTTCGGGCCTCGCAGGATCCGCGTAGTACTCGGTGGTGGGGGAGTATGCGGCTGCGACAGTGGTGGGGGTGACAGTCTCACAAAGGGAGGCCACTACGCTGGTACTACGGATTTACTTCCAACTTGTACACCTCTAGTAAGGTGCGCTACTCTGACAATTCCGGGAAAATCCCAAGAGGAGTTTTACGCGTCTATTATGTAACTGATCTGTCTGTGCAGAGGTGTCGGCCGTAACAAGTCGTCGCGGTCGAGTTGTTAGCTCTCGCTCTTTGAAAGATGGTCGTGAACGAGGCGACGGCTCGAACCCCGCTAACAAGTTTAATCCATATTTTTTTCGTCATTTGTCACATTATTTAATTTACATGCAGCCAACACTGGTTTGAAAATGGTCAAAAAACGAATTACCAGCAGACGAAAAGTCCTCGTTACCACCGGTAAGTTTTTGGAGTGTATTTTCAGAGAAGCAAATAAAATTCGTCTCGCTGATAATTTAATAATAGGGACAAGGGCTTACAACTGGGGAAGGCATGGAAGCCAATATTAAGCTCCATGAAAGCAGAACACCACACCCGGGCGCCCGGCGGGCGAAACGCAAATGAGAATCTCTTCCTATCACCGCACCCGCGCGCCCCCCACCTCAGAGCACGGCGAAGGGGCAGCGAGGCGCGAACTCTGGACCGGCAGTTATAAATACCGCCACAAAGGAGCAGAAACATCAAGCGTCGAGGGCTGGGAACTGGAACAAAAATAAAACTGTACAGGTCTGTTATCCTACCTACATCATTATACGGGTCTGCAGTTCGGTCAATGGCGGCAGACAGCCATTTGCATAAAATTCAGACACTGCAAAGCAGGATTCTCCGTACCATACCTTAGGCAGACCGCTACAGCCGTACACGCCCAACACGCGTATTGTATTAAAGACATTTTAGACGAGCCCTCGATCCTCACATGCGTAAAAAAAGTAAAGAGCACTCTAAGAGAGGACTGCATCTTCGACCCATCATTTTATGCATCACTTACGCAGAAAATACCTCGATGCTTCAGATAAAAGAGCAATCTCCAAACTAACCAGACAACTGAGGGTATAACAGATAAAGAAACACAGTCATACGTGCGATCAGTCATATAGATCCCAAAACAAAAGCCACCTTCAATCAATCATTCAGCCATGCTAGAATAAGACGTGCTAAAAGCCTTGTGTTGAATCTATGAGAGAGATATACACATAATGCAGCATACATGTCATTCCATCAGCACCTCTGATGATGGCGGAACGGTTATTCGCTGAAGTATCGTGAACCTGCGACGACTGGATCCAAAAACACATCTAAGAACCCTGGAAGCGAAATCGTTTCCGTTTTCAATGTATTGCTATAAATCAGTTAATATCAAAGAGTTTCGTTTATCTGTTCTCACAGTGCTGGTGCGTTTCTGCAGTTTCTTCGAGTTTATTTCGTTCTGCATCATAAGCACAGGCAGCGTCAAATCGCAAACATTTCTCAATAGCTGTCTGAGCCGCTGCCAAGAGATATTCTGAATCGTGTCTGCTATGGACACGAGCCTTCCGCACTTATGACTGCCTTGCGCATCGCGTCACCCTGACCCCGCCGCCGTGTAAACAGAGCGCTCAGCCCGAAACAGCTGGAATCTGCTGTAGGGATGGAGCAAACCGACCAGTTACAACCGACGCCGGTATTTTAGTTCTGAATAACAAGTATTTTTTGGTATTTCTTTGGTCTCGCTTACAAATGGTGTTTTCTATTTTTACTAATAAATGAGTAAAGAGAAATACCAATTACCCATAACAGCAGAGATACAATGTTTCGATTTTAAATAAACTTTTTTTTTTTTAGACAGGAGTAATTTTTATTCGTATAATTGGCATTGGTTTGAAATATTGCGTTAATATAGTAAATGGGAAAAGCGACCAGTGCTATGTTAATAACAAAGCCAACAGAAACGACAACGAACGCAAGGCACAAGAATTGGTACGGCATTCCTGAGACACTATGCTCCTTTTGTCACGTGTCGCGGTTTAAGCATCTGCAGAGCAGTGTACAACACTTGGCCACCACCTGGTCTATGAAGCAGTTTCTCGGTGTCGTTGCCGGGTATCCGTTTCAATTGTTTTAAAAGATTAAATATTTCTTTGTCATTTCAACGAAATAATACAAGAGGAAGAAAATTATGATAACAGTAATAAATTAAAAACTTAACAGGTAAAAACAGAGTAGCTGATCTGCTGCTAATGTCTAAGTAATATGCCTTTATCTGCCTGTAGCCCTTGAAAACTGAAAACAAGAAGAATAGAGTTCTTTAACCTCAGTTTTCACCCTTTAGTACTAACTATTCGCAATGCCGAAACAGTCGTATGATCCCCGATAATAACATGATTTCTGAGCACAGTTACAAAAAAATTAGAATCAACAGGAGAATACTGGTGATTTTTTTACAGTATTCAACCGCTTATCACTTTTCGAGAAAAGCAGCGAATTGTGGAAGGAATAAGTTTTATTTGCCTATTCAATAACATGAATATAAAACTGAAAATCGGTTACCTCATAAACCGGTTATTTTCTGCGGTTTCAACAGTCTCGTTAAACTGGTGCGGAAAAAAGAATATAATTGAAAACCGGTTGTTTCAGCGGTACCCGCCATCCTTCATCTGGTGGCGTCGACCGTCTGCTCGCAGGCAGTACCCACACCACAGCCGGGACACGCGTGTTCGTAATTTTGATCTAAGTAAACCTGTATTACGGTCTCCGACGGACGACCGTCGGAAACCCTCCCAGTTGCACATATACAACTTAAAGACAGCAACAAATGTACTGAATCGGTGATGAGGAGGGAGATATACCTTATAAGGAAAGCACACATCGAACGATCTACCCATTTCGCTCATCTTTCACCCGGTTGTAGTGGATACTTAAATTTAAGAAATGCTGGTCTAGTATGCTGTAATTAAGTTTTTTCGGGGAATCTAGACCCAAAAATTTAAGAGCATGTAAAAGCACGGTACAGGAGTGCCTGCTTTCGAACAGCGGCGTTAACGCAACCGCCTGAGGACGTGTACAGGTAGTCCGGCCGAACTGCGTTCGAGACACTTTTTTTTAACATGATGTATTAGCTTCTTTTTATTGTCCCTATGTTCGGCACTAATTTGCAATTGATTTTAAACTAACTTCCCGATGTACTAGAGATTCTAAACTATCAATATAGCTCAAACTGGATGAAAATGCAATATCACCCGCTTTCGTGTTTGGTGTGTGTCGGAGGGTACTCCTTGTACCATTGCTATTTCCCCCTTCCCCCGTCTCACTTGCGATTGTTTCGTGGCAAGAACGGTTACTAGTAAAGTCCTCGTGTGAACTCCATGCCCTCTAACTTTTACCTTCGAGGTCTTTTCATGAGATAATCGTGGTAACAAGCAATGTATTTGTTATTCAGGTGAAGAGAACAGGAATTTACCACATGTCTCTGTTGTAATCTCATCAAAATGTTTGAAATAGACTGAAAAGCAGGAAATAATTATTGAAATAAGAAACTTTTAAAACGAACTAAAAAGTGTAAAATAACTTCTAGCACGATACAGATTCCTAAACCCTTACAGACAGTCCTGAATATTTTTGCCAGTAAATTTTTAACAGCTATGAAAATACTGGTAGAATTCAAAACGAAAAACGTGGGGCGCGAGCAATACATAACATGTTTAATAGTTCACCTCCTTACTATTACCTATAGCATGCGCCCCAAGGTTATCGTTTTAAATTCCGCAAGTATCTAAAAAGCTATTAAAAATTCATACGCACCGATTTTCAGTATTATCTGTAATGAGTCAGGAATCTGTAGGGCGCTAGGAGAAGTTATTTTTTCCTTTTAGTCTGTTTTAAGAAAGGTTAGAGAAAAAAGTTTTATTTCAGTAATTCTTGTAGTTTACCACAAAATATTTGTATCACTATTCAGCACCATGTACCTTCGCAAAGGAACAATAATATCAGAAAGCTGTGCTCCAGTAGTGGACTGACAGCCTGCCCGATTAAGCATGGTATGGGCCAGTTTTTGGAGAAGGTTGAAGCCAAAACGTGTGAAAAAAAGATCTGGTCTTAGCTGTAGAACGGAATCGTAAAGAAGGAAACATGACGACTCATTTTTGCTGCACAGGAAGAAGTCATCAGCCCTAACGCCTTCAAAGGCTGAACTGAGCAATGAGCGAAGGATGCGAACTGCAGACACTACAAAGAAGCTGGGAAGGAATTGTCCAGATCTTGAGCCGCTGCAAAAAGATCGCTCAGACTGATTACGAGCAGAGCCACAATAGTGTCGCACGAATGACACACTGCAACGTATATACCAAAATTACCATTTGCCAGTAGCACGAACCTGGCGTGAACACAAGAAAAAAAATTGCCCAAAATTAAGAAGAAATATAACTGTGGGACTTCTGATTTCAGACAGATCGAATGATGAAACAACACACGAGCCATCATAAGTACGTAAAAAAAGAAAGTTGACCATTGACATCCCAGATGATAGCAGAATCGACGAGAAACAACTTTAAGAACTTGCCAAATACGAAGACTTGAAAATCAAACTACAGCGGCTCTGTGCTAAACCTGTTAGTGTAAGTGGTTCCAGACGCCGTGTGGCCGAGCGGTTTTAGGCGCTTCAGTCTGGAACCGCGCGACTGTTACGGTCCCAGGTTCGCATCCTGGGTCGGGCATGGACGTGTGTGATGTTAGGTTATTTAGGTTTAAGTAGTTCTAAGTTCTAAGGGGCTGATGACCTCAAATGTTAAGTCCCATAATGCTCAGAGCCAATTGAACCATTTTAAGTGATCCCAGTGGTTCTCGGCACATTCCGAGCGGTGCTGAAAGATCTTAGTAGGCACCTGAAAACCATCGAAAGTGACAAACTACCCATCTGACAACTACAAAAAGCCACGTAACTGGCATCTGTGCGAATTATCCGTGGATTCATCAGGAAGTCCAGGACGCTTGGGAAGAGTCCAACTAGTGATAAAATACGAAATCCACCATAGTAAACTGATTTATTGTGTTTATGTTATAAACAATACGCATGATGATGACATTGTGCTGCATTCGTGGCGACGTGTTGTCGAGGTGTAACAAGGGATTGTGATGAAATGAGTTCTGAGCTGTTGATAGACTGATTCACTTATCACTGGAAGATCTTACCAGGAATATCTGCTTTGTATAATACACACTGTATCTGCGATAATCTTATAAATGTATTGAAAGACGAAAGACGTTCCTTTCATCACTACTCATTCCTGGATTACAAGTCGCCACGAATGTACCACAACGATATTATTAATTTTTGGAGAAAAGTGATTCATTGTAACGATTTAAGTGCTTGGTGAAATATTCAGAAATAAGGAGACATGGAAAGAAGTGATTCGCAGCTGCTCTCGACAGCTAGCGCTCTCTTATGATATTCTAACGGCTCGTAAAACTGTGAATCACCATTTCTCGAACACGTTCGAGAAGCGTATAGTTTTAGAGCACCATTTGTTCCATCTATGTATATACTATAACCGTATCAAAAATGAGTAAATTCGGTGACTGAGTTTGTGCTTCCCTTGCTAGTGCCGCATTGCCTCTTGTAATAGGTAAAGAACGATACACATCGCACACGAAGCGGAAGAGGAACAGCTTCCGGGAGTGCCTGTGGCGTTCTTAAAGAAACTGAAAACGTGGTGAAGACAAAAAGAACTCTAACAGTATCGCACTTTTTACGCGTATGATCTGTTAAGTGGCTGATTACTTACCGGCAGATTTGTCCAGGAAATTTCTAGTGTTTTTCATGCTTAGTTATAGATTCCCACTATGGTTCAAATGGCTCTGAGCACTATGGGACTTAACTGCTGTGGTCATCAGTCCCCTAGAACTTAGAACTACTTAAACGTAACTAACCTGAGAACATCACATACATCCATGCCCGAGGCAGGATTAGAGCCTGCGACCGTAGCGGTAACGTGGTTCCAGACTGGAGTGCCTAGAACCACACGGCCACTCCGGCCGGCCATAGATTCCTACTATCTAACAGCCTGAAAGCCTGCTAGACTCTTATTTCAAGACGATAAAAGGCGTGGGTGTAGATTTATAAAATTGACTTTATCTTCGCCACACACATATTCTACAAAACCTACCGTAATAGGCATAAACTTTTTTGTGTCATTTTGCAGATGGAAGGACGTGAAGGGAAAGAAATAAGAAGCAAAAGCTCGCCAAGCCATTATTCCGGTTTCAACTCTCCACCGGAGAATCTAGACCGCCGACCGCGTTAAAACGGGCGTTAAGTGGAAATAGTTCCGCGCAAATGCGCTGCTCCCAGAAATACTGGCGCCAGTCACGGACCGTAAACACGGCGCACCAGACCCCGTTTTCTCTAAACAGCTTCCACTCAGGCGCTTTACAGAAGAGGCAGTCATGCATCCACGTATGCAAGGCTGCCCAAAGAGAAGTGCACCATTGTATCTGAAGGAGCATAAAAAATTAATTTTGTCTATATCTGAATGAGAAGCGAACAGTGTATGTATATGAACAGACACAGTATCTCTGTTGCCTTAATTTTCTGTGCAACCAATTTTTTTCTTATATGTATTTCATGTGGGCAGACCGTAGAACATACAGTACTCGCACAGTGGATGACGCTTCAAAGGATCGTAAAAGAGGGCAAGTAGGCCAATTAACTACAAAGTGCACGGACATTGCTCCGACACAGATCTGAGTGCCTTCACCCGTCTTACCTGTGGATGTAGCTTTACGAAGGAAACCAGTACGGGCAAGGAGAAAGCTACCTGAACAGTTACATAGACGCTACGGATGGACATTTCACGTCGAGCGCTGGTTTGTACTGATTTTTGGTACCCGATACACTTCGACACAAATGCAGCTCAGGAATTAATAATTTCTCGGTGTGCATGCACTGATTAAGATCTAAAACGCGCCACGACGATGTAAATTTTAGAACTGACGGAAGACGTTTCGATATCAAATGTTGCCAGTGCAAGAAAACCAGAAGCTGGTGATCAAAAATCCGAGCTACAACGACGAAGGAAAGGATGAAATATCCGTTCGCACCTTCAGGTGCCTTACTGTTGCCTTTGTATACGTATTTTGTTATATGATAGTAGGAAGTTTTGCAATTTGTCAGTGTTTTTTGAAAATACTTTTGACCGACTCTGTATATTTAGTCCGACGTTTACGCATTCAGGCACAGGCGACATGCGTATCTCACGGTCAAATGGTTCTAATGGCTCTGAGCACTATGGGACTTAACATGTGAGGTCATCAGTCCCCTAGAACTTAGAACTACTTAAACCTGACTAACCTACGGACATCACACACGTCCATGCCAGGGGCAGGATTCGAAACTGCGATCGTAGCAGTCTCACGGTTCCAGACTGTAGCGCCTAGAACTGTTCGGCCACCCCGGCCGGCTATCTCACGGTCAATTGTGACTGATGCTTACACGGAATGTGTATCTGCGTATGTGCCATAATATAGGGAATATTTCGAAAGACGTCGACTATGCGAATGTCACCGTACCCTCTACCTGGAACGATTAGTTCTGTGTTACCATCGCAGGCGTGTGTTCCACGGGCGACAAAAGTTATCAGACACCGCCCCGCTTGACAAGGTAACCGCAGTATGACGGCGGAACTCAGCGGCAGCAAGGAGTCAGTGTACGCAAGGCAGCTGTCTCTTACTACAGGGAAGCACAGGTCTCGTCAAAAGATCAACGTAGCGCCATGCCCGTAAAGGTAGGGAAACTGCAGTGGAGAGTGAAGGCTTATTGTGCGGCTGCACAGTGAGGGAAAATCATATGCAGAAACAGGCAAGCTCGTCAACCGAAGGCGAGAAACCATATTTAGTATCGTCCAGAAATGCAAAGAAGATAAAACTCTCGTCAATCGTCCACGACAGGGGCGTCCTCAGAAACTCACGAACAGAGACAAGAGGAAGATAGTTCGAATGGTGAAAAACGTCCAGGGACGTCGCCCCCTGCTATATTGGCAGAAGGAGTTACTTTTAGAACAGTGCGCAGATGCGCCTGAACAATGCTGCGTACAATGCCTGAGTGCCAAGGCGCAAACCGTCAGTCAATAAGTATAACGCAAAAAAGCGGATGGCTTTTGCAGAAGAATTTGTCGGCGAGGATGTGACCTTTTGGAACCAGATTCTGTAGAGTGAAGAATGGAAATTTACTTTGAGCCACGTGGATGGCCGCAGTTTAGCGTGGCGTCAAGCAAACACAGAGTGGAAGCCCAAAAGCATGCAAGCAACCGTCAACCATGGAGGTGGCAGTGTGATGATGTGAGGATTCATGCCTTCCACAGGTGCTGGCGAGCTTGTCTTTATTGAAGGCACCATGGACAAATTTGTGTATCTCGATAATATGCTCAAACAAAATACGGATCTTCGAGGTGACTTATTTCCAACAAGACAACGATCCTAAGCATACGGCGGAAATTGTCAAACCGTGGCTGCTATATAACAAGCCTCGTACCCTCATTACTCCATCGCAGTCTACGGACCTCAGTCATACCGAAAACATCTGGAATGAACTGAACACGAGATTACACAAACGATATGTGAGCAGTCTGACACATTTGCGTGCATTGATAGAAGAGGAATGTGCAAATATCGGTTAGGATGTGACGAAAAAAGTTGTTTACTCCGTGACACAAAGACTGAGGGCTGTAATACAGAGAAAGGGGGCGCATTACCAAATACTGACTCCTGAGTGAATACTTTTGCCCACTATATATTTTGATTTTCTTTCTTTTTTTACATAAGGCCTTTTTTGTTGCTTGTTGTTTTGCATATGTTCAGACTGATACGCATTACACATCTGTAAAGAATAAAATACATGTTTCGAGTTAGCAAAAAAAAAAAAAAAAAAAAAAAAAAAAAAATTAAGATTTGCTTCTCTGATTGCTACCAATGTCTGAATACTTTTGTCCACCTCTTATATGCGTAGTACCAATGAGAGAAAGGGTATGTTTATACAGTCTTCTTGTTTGTGCAAAAGGAAGCATCTTCAAAACCATATGATAATTTGAAAAGCGCACACGCGCACGCACTAAATTTAATAATTAGTATTTGTCGGAGGCAACTGGTAATAATGTCCCAGGAATAAATTAAAATGGACCTGATCCCCGGTTCCTACCAATGTTTTCGGGAGGTTTCCCTTGATTATCAGGCTAATGCTGAAACTGGAATTCCCTTCTCACGTATTTCCAATTGGACGTCGTCTATTCCATTAGCTGCATGCCTGGTTTTTGGCTGGAAAGTTCGTGACTCAAACATTTCGCTGTACCCCAAGCTGAGTACTACACAGGCCGCGGCAGTGGTACGTTGCACATGTGTAGCAAGTCATCGAGTCTGAAAGGGGTTCAGATAATCAAATATACCGGACTGGGCTAAGATATGGACACACAGTGAGAAATGCATGCTTGAAAATAAATGCAGTTGCTAGCCAAGCCTGCACGTTACGATGTTGTATTTGACGAGGAACGGCACCTGTGCAATGTCCTCAACACGTCGCAAGTGTCGATCGTGGTCAGAACACTGTCACGTGTGGTTAGGGGTGCATTACGTCGCAGCTAAGTGAATTCGAGCGTGGGGAAACTAATTGCGCTCAGTTAGTGTGTGCTTCCGTAACCAAGATAGCGGAAGTGTTTGGTGTTTCAGGAGGTAACGTGTCGAAAATTTATGCCTTATACAGGGAAAGCGGAAAATCATCATCCTCTAAGTTACAACGAAGACGAAACTGTGCGTTGATGGCCATGGAAGATGATTATGACGAAAAATAAAAGAACAGCTTCAAAAGTCACTGAAAAACTGAAAGCTGCATTCACGAACACTGTCAGCACCAAAAGAACACAAAAGGAGCTCCAGAAGCAGGGAATTGCAGAGCGCTGGAATCCCATTGTCAGTGATGCAAATGCCCCTAAAATGGAAACGTTGTACCGAAGCTATAAAACCTGGGCTATGGAGCAATGGAAGAATGTCATTTGGTCGGATGAATCTTGTTGCACACTGTTTCCAGCTTCTGGCCGAGTTTACGTCACAAGTGCAAAACCTGAAGGTGGTTCGGTGATTTTTTGGGCGGCCATATCGTGGTACTGCATGGGCGCCATGGTTACTCTGCAAGATCGCATTACTGCCGAGGAGTTTGTGACCATTTTGGCTCATCAGGTCCATCTGATCGTACAACTTTTGTTGCCCCATGGTGATCCTGTGTTTCAAGACGATACGGTCCCTGTTCATCGTTTAGGGCTGGATTTTGAGCAAGAGGATGTACTGTTGCTTCTCTCCTGGCCGCCACATTCAACAGATCTGAATATTCCATACCTCGGGACCCGCGAAGGCGAAGCTCCCGAGTTAGAGTTTCGGTTCAGCACAGAGTTTTAATCTGCCAGGAAGTTTCAGAGCTGAATATTGTTGGGGCTGTATGGCCTACGTTGGAGAGAAGAGAGCGTGATCAGTGTCCACCTCCATCACCGTTACCTGAGATTGGCACTATTTTGCAGGAAGATTTCCCTTGAGAACTATAAACGTTGTACATTTATTCATGTCGAGACGACTGGAAGCTATTTGGAATGTCAAAGGTTTTCCCAGACCGTATTAGGAATGGTAATGTTTTGGTGTTTCCTTATTTTTTTCGTCCACCCCCTGTATTTAGCAGGCACGCCCAGCAGCAGTGTGCGCTGTAGACTGCGGTGGAGGCGGGCGGCGAGCCGCTTACAGCCAAACCACAATCGGTGGAAGGCAGGCCAACATTCCCGTCAGGGCCAGCACATATGTCGTGAGGATGAAGCAAAACCGAGGGATCATACCCTTTGCGGGAGGCTTCTGGATCATCGCAAGCAGCCACACTGCTTGTTTCACAGAGTCCGTGGATTACAACAGGTTCCGCTTCCACGAGCGGAATATTAGCAAAACTCAACACGTATTCCGCAGCTCAGGCAAAATACTGTAAATCCTCCTAGGAGTAACTCTTTGAAATATCACATTGAGAAAAAAGTAGTAACTAAGAATTAAGAGGAAAACGAAGAACGTGACTCGCAGGAGTCACATGAAATAGTTCCATAGTTGCGGAGTAGACATTCAGTCACAATATTGCCGAATACTTCAGTTTTGCTGAGGTGGAGACAAATTCTATCTTCAAAATTTGAAGGCGTGAAAGCAGATGACTACAAGATTTTTGCATGAACGCTGAAAATATTTTCAAGACAGGTCGCTTTTAGTGAGAATTCTCTCTCTAACGCGCACTATACATATTGGCAAAAATAATTCTTATTTCGTAACAAGAGTTCAGTAAGTAAATAAGCGGACGAGTGTTTTCGTTTTGGTCGAACTCTTTTCCCTGTTTCCGTCATGACAAGGAACGAATCAGTTAAAAAGGCAGTTCCGCGTTGTGCCACAACTTCCTCCTTTTACGACATGAGACTGGAATTTACTGCAGTTGTCCATAAAGAACGCTGGCTGGTTTCAATCGAGCTATTCTGGTTCAAAGGTAACGTCCTTAATCGTCTGTGGATGAAATTTCGAAATTTCTTCAACTTTTAAAATTAATAGCCACTCCAATCTGCTATTTATCTCTCGCTGAAGGGGACATTGTACTATACATAAATACAATCGTCTCAAAAGAATTACAGTCTGCAATATTTTGAAATTAATGATTATTTTTTCCTTGCAAGAGTTTTTAGTTTCATAAATGTACTTACCACTTACCCGCCTTTGTAAGCGGGAAGATTTTATGTATACTACGCACAGTCCTATTTGAGTCCATCCAGTACATAACGCAGTCCGCATAATGCAAATCTGTTGTTCTGTGTTTATTGTTTACAATTGTCATTCGGACAGCGAGAGAAAAAAATAAATAAGGAAAAAGGTGATTCTACAAAATGTGCTATATTTTTATTTTATGTAATATACTATATAAGTTAAACAGTCACTAACGCTCTTATTAAATAACAGTATAAAATACTCAGCGCATTCGTGTTTAACAATTTCAGTTCATTCCAGTCACGCGGAAACTTTAAGTAAAATATAAACTTTGACCATAACGGAGCTTGTAGGCAAAATGTAGTCTTTGATCATAGATGTATTTTCGGATATAGACAAAGATGCCAGCAGGCAACGTGGCGGACACATCGCTGTTTTTGTGCAAAACAGAAGCAAGCAAGTGCTTGTACGACACTGGTAGGGGCGAAAATCGGAATAGCAACGAGCACAGTAGAAATCAAATACACCTAAACAGCGGTACATCATAAATACATATACAGCTCAAGTTTAGTAGCCAAAACTTATTTTGCAAAGGGAAGCTGCAGCATCCAGTTTGTGTCGATGTTGTAACTATGTACTGACTGAAGACTCAAACACGTATTACCCTGGGTGAAAGTGCGAGACGTGTACTGTAGTACTCAAGTATTCGGGCGCCTTAGAGGTTCACAGACGAAGTCGTGGACAATACACAAATTGTTGCTGAGTTAATGTGATTTGTCTGGGAGGCCAGCGAGGAGAATCCTGCCTACTGGAGGTGTTTCGAACCATGTTGAGGCGGCGATCACAGCTATGTGGACTGTAGACGAGGAGAGGGTGCGTAACGCAGGTCGTCTGCGGATCGCCCCGCCTCCACCAGCATACCAGGGGCCGCGCCGCGCTGAATAGCAGCACCCGAGGTCAGGGCGGGGGCAGAGTTATGCAGCAGCGTGCAGTATGCAGGCCAGCGGAACGCCCGTTATGCTCGGCACGGCCCCCACATGTCTGACGTCGGCATGCACGCCCCCTCTGACGGAAGCCGCGACACACACACACACACACACACACACACACACACACACAGTGAGTACTGTTCCCAATAAAATGAGGGATTTAAATCCAAACAAAAAGGCGAATAGTCAATAAATACTAATGTGTCCTCGCAGTACATCATTTTTCCTGGTCTTTATCCAGTATCTTCACCGAGTCGGCATATGAATCACGATTTAGTGAAGTCAGTGGTAGGAGGTGGCCAGACGGTTTTCCTGTCGCTTCCTGACCCCAGCCCCATTCATCCCTCCCTTCTCTCTCCTCCCCCACCCTCCCACCCACATCCGATCCGGGACGAGAAGTATGTACATTAGCCGTTTGTGTCTACTGTTATTCAAGCTAAAGTGTGCAACATTTTTCGAAATGTTTGCGAATTGTGTAACCGAGGTGGGACAATTCCGGTTCTTATTTGATCCCCCCTCTTACTTTGCCTATTACAAACGTGAAAAGGGCTTTTCCCGTTTTGACATCTAGCATTATAAATCATTGTCTATGACTTTTTCCATACTTCTTGCCCAGGCAGAATTACATGTTTCCTCAGAAATCAGATGAAAATGTAAGACTAAATTCATTACAGATACACGTGAAATGAGTGTACAGTTGTGCACGATACACCCGCTGTGTTGAACACTGCCCTGGTCTCACTTCTATTATTATTATATAATATAGAAATGATGTTCTGCTGCGAGGAAAAACCATTCTCCTAGTTTTAATACTCAAATGTTTCGGAGAAGTTTCTCGATCTTCAGTGGGTTCGTTTAATCTCCTAGTATTACATATTGCTGTTTATGTGGGTGTCTGACACTCGCTGTACAGCTATAATTATTGCCCTCCAGTATGTCATCATCATACCAGGTTCAGCCAAAGAAGACGTGTAGTGATTCAGTATGATTCCCATGAGTCTGTTGATGCTATCCAAAAAATCTGAATTTCGAACATTCAACCAACACATTTCGTACACTTGCAGCCTACATGGTGGCAACAGTTCTCCTTTGTGTTAGACTCCAAGTGTACAAAATGTGTTGGCCGAAGTTTCGAAATTCAGAATGCTGGATAGTATCAACAGACTCATGGGAATGATGCTGAATCTCCATGCAGTTGTGAAACCACTTCATGAGAAAGATGATAAGGCAGTCTTAAATAATTATCGTCCTATTTCCTTACTGACATCGTTTTCCAAAATATTCGAAAAAGTAATTTACTCAAGAGTAGTCACACATTTAAGTGGACACAGTTTACTTCGCGTATTCCAGTTTGGATCCCAGAAAGATTGCTCCACTGAGAACACTATTTATGTATTCACTCATCAAACAGTACAAGTCAAATAATAATGTAGCGGTGGTTGGTATTTTTTTGTGATCTGTTCAAGGCGTTTGATTGTGTATATCATGATAGGCTCTTAGAAAAACTCAGGTTGTAGGTAATTGATGGCTTTACGCATAGCCGGTTTGAATCACACTTGACAAACAGAATACCAAAGGATGTGCTGAATAATTAAGACAATGTCGTCAAGGTATGAAATTTTCGTGACTGGGGAAATATCACACACACCGCAACGCTCAACTTTGTTTCACTCACATTCCTTATAAGCGTGAATGACCTTTCATTAACATTCAAGAAGCAAAGTTGGTACTTTTTACAGACGACACTAGTGTTATAGTAATCACATCCGAGAGAAAGCAACTGAAGAGGCGGTAAATGAAACTTTCAAAAAATGGCTCTGAGCACTATGGGACTCAACTTCTGAGGTCTCCTAGAACTAATTAAACCTAACTAGCCTAAGGACATCACACACATCCATGCCCGAGGCAGGATTCGAACCTGCGACCGTAGCGGTCTCGCGGTTCCCGACTGTAGCGCCTAGAACCGCAATGAAACTTTCCACAGAACTGTTAAGTGGTTGCCTGAAGATGGACTCTTGCTATATTTTGAAAAAGAAAAGCACACTACATTCAGTTCTGTACAATAAGTAGAGCCATACCACCAACTGATGTAGCAGATGAGCAGGAGTCATAATGTAGGATAGTATGCTCCAAATTATTGGGTGTATGATTGATGAAAACTTTAACCGGAAGAAGCAATTACTGAGCTTCTCACACAGTTAAGTTCAGCTACTTTTGTTCTTCGTAATCTTGGAAACAAACGTGTCTACCTCCTGACATATTTTGCATATTTCCACCCAATAATGTACTGAATAGTTTTCTGGGTAAATTCATCACTTGCAAAATAATATTGTCGCACAAAAGCGAGTAGTAAGAATAATATAAGGCGTTCACTCAAGGACGTCATGTATATATCTCTCCAGGTAGTTGGGCAGTTTAACCGCCCTGTCACAAAATATCATGACCACCAACCTACTATCGATATAAACCCGTCCGGGCAATAGCAGCGACACCTACTAGTCAGACAGCTTGCTGGCCGTGTGTAGAATCGGGAAGTGGCGCGATCTGTCAATTTGACCGAGGGCAGTTTGTGATGACCTAGATGCTCAGCACGAGGATTCCGGAAATGCACGACTTGGATGTTCGAGGAGTGCTGTGGTGAAGGTCATCATCATCATCATCATCATCATCACGTGGCGAAACCAAGGTGAAACCACGTCCAGACGTCGGGGGGGGGGGGGGGGGGGGAGGTCGATGGCCACCGCTGATTACATGTGTCAGACGTCGTAGGCCGGGCAGACTGGTAAAACGGGATAGGCGGCTAACTGTGGCGGAACTAAAATCAGACTAATGCTGAGCAGAGTACAAACGTGGTGTGAAAAAAATACACAGGACAGTCCTAACGAATGGCCTCCGCAGCCGACGACCCATGCATGTGCCAATGTTAACACCACGACATCGGCTACTATGACTGAAATGGGCGTGTTACCATCGGCACTGGACGTTGTCGCAGTGGCAGAGCGTTACATGGCCTGATGAATCCCGATACCTTCTTCATCACGCGGATGGAAGGGCGCGAATTCGTCGCCTTCCATGAGAGCAGCCTCTTGACACCTGTACTGCGGGACGGAGACAAGCTGATGGCGCCTCCATTATGCTCTGGGGAACATCCACATGGACAATCATCGGTCCAGTGGAGCTCGTGCAAGGCAGCATGTCGGTCGAGGAGTATCGTACACTGGTTGCAGACAACGTACACACCTTCATGACGATCATGTTTCATAATGGCAGCGGCATTTTTTAACAAGATAATGCGCAATGTCACAACGCCAGGAGAGTGACGGAGCGGTTCGAGGAACACAGAGTTCCAATTGTTGTGCTGTCCCTCGCCCCTCCCAGCTCGACAAATAGGAACCTGATCTACCATTTCTGGGATGTGACTGACCGTGGCGTCAGAGCTCATCGCCCACAGCCCCGAACTTACGGAAATGGAGGGTGTGCGAATGTGGTGCAGCGACCTACGTAGCCCTCATTGCTTCCATGCCATGCCGCGCGGGATTAGCCGAGCAGTACAAGGCGCTATAGTCATGGACTGTGCGGCTGGTCTCGGCGGAGGTTCGAGTTCTCCCTCGGACATGGGTGTGTGTGTTTGTCCTTAGGATCATTTAGGTTAAGTAGTGTGTAAGCTTAGGGAATGATGACCTTAGCAATTAAGTCCCTTAATATTTCACACACATTTGAACATTTTTTCCATGCCACGACGCGTTGCCGCTGTTTTCCGTTCCAAACGTGGACGTACTGGCTATCGGTAGGTGTTCAAAAAATGGTTCAAATGGCTCTGAGCACTATGGGAGTTAACATCGGAGGTCATCAGTCCCCAGGAACTTAGAACTACTTAAACCTAAGTAACCTAAGGACATCACACACACCCATGCCCGAGGCAGGATTCGAAAGTGCGACCGTAACGGTCGCGCGGTTCCAGACTGAAGCGCCTATAACCGCTCGGCCACTCCGGCTGGATCGGTAGGTGTTAATAATGTTTTGGCTGATTAATGCATACATACTCTTTTTACATCATTTCGATAAAAGAATCGTTCAAATGATCTATGGAACACGTAACTAACTATCTGTTTCTTTTTTCTCTTACACACACACACACACACACACACACACACAGACCACTCTTGTCTACAAGTGCGGATAGTATGTGGTTTGCCGAGTATCACGTTAGAGGTAGGGGTGATTAACATAGCGTAGCTGAGCAGAGTGGTAGTAAGCACTGGGACATCTGAGAATGTCAGGTGTAGGAGAGCAGATAGGTGCGCTGGCGACTATTTGCCGCTTGCTGCGTACTGACCTTTGGCCCAGCCGGTGAGCACGTTGCCCAGGTAGGCCACCTTGTAGGTGGGGTCGTACTCTGTGATGGTAACGGAGCGCCGCTTCCACAGCTTGCCCAGCGACTGCTTGATGGTCCGCAGCGTGCGCTCCCGGAAGTGCTTGCCGCCGCCGCCCCCGCCGCCGCCGCTGTTGCCCTCGGCCACCTCCTCCTGCTGCCCGTCGCTCTGCTTGTGCATCGTGGCCTCTACGCCTGGCCGCTACATCGCACACGCATCACTGAGCCACACACCGTCCACTAGCGCTGATAACCGTTTATTACTCCGCTTGCCCGCACTGCAGTACGATACTGATAATCACTTCGCACACTTAACTTTTATCGCGGCACAGTAGCGTAGACCCGGAAGTGTTTCAGGGTATGACTAGATGAAGGCAGCCTGGTGGGACTGCACAGATGGACAGCGCCTCCAGGGCAGACTGCGAGGAGAGGCGAGGCGAGCTTGCGCGAGCGGACGCGGCTGTGATAGACAGCGGCGGCTGCGCAACGCAGCCACGGGCCGCGACTTCCTCCTTACGACACGGCCCGGCCCGGCACGGCCCGGCAGAACGCGGCGTCGTCCGCCGGCGAGCGCTGCTCGAGCCCCGAGGCCTGTGGCCGCGCGAGCTGCCTGCCTCTGCGTCGTCGCTTCTCCGCCTGCAACGCACCACCAACTCAGTGTCAGGGCCAAAGTCTTCATTATTACTACATCCAAAAATTAGAAGTTACATAACAAGGGTAAAACAGCGATGGCCAACGGCTATGGTACACCGCTTCCACTCAGTTACTAGTGAGTCTGTCGCGAGTGAAACTTTGACGCTTTCCTTAACACTCGTTTCGTGTGTGTGTGTGTGTGTGTGTGTGTGTGTGTGTGTGTGTGTGTGTGTGTGTGTGTGTGTGTGTGTGTGTGTTGGGGCTTATGGGCCCTCAACGTTGAGGTCATCAGCGCCCTGACACACATTAAAAGGAACGAATGTGGACAGACCTAATAAAACTGAAGCACACACGCAAAGAAAGAAGGAAAATGCTACATAAGAATGTAGAACGTAAGGAAAAGGAAAACGTAGCAACAAGAATGCCACAGGAAATTGTCATTGGCTGGCCACTTACATAAAATATGGGAGAGCTTGTCACACAGTGAGCAAATTAAGACCCTCTCCCTAAAGTCTTCGTAAAAACATATGAAATGGCACAGAACTTTAAAACTTTAATCACATTCGCCCGAGTGTTGCCTAAAAAACTCTCGTTTTAACAAAAAGTAAGCAGATTTTATGATTTAGTTTTTAATACACTTTAATATTGTACAGAATGTCAATGTTTTTCCATTGGTTAGACTGAGTAGTTACAGAAACTTACGTTTCGAGGCTGTATAGGTCTATCACCATACCGTAAATATTTACTTTACGTTTTCGTCCACCACATTTCTTGACGCGTTATGGCCGTCTTCCTCTGCCGACTGGAAGAGATGGTCATACCACCTCATAAAATTTCATTTTTTAAATTTTGACGGGAATTCATTTTTTTTTACAGATACATACTAAGTATGTACTCATGATTGATTCTACCAAACGCCTTTGAGAGAAGAATAATTCACACTGCTACTAATAAAGTAAAAACGGTATTCATTCAGTCAGAAAAGGTTCTATAGAGTTTAACATTCCCCGGAAAACCCTAAAGCGAAAAACAAACCGATTGCGATCCAAAAAGTACAATAGGTGCATCTGTGGGTTTTGCCAATGAGCAACGACTTGTGTAATTTCCTATGCAACAAGTAGTTCAACAAAAACATATTAAGATTATAGTATACTCTTAACACGATTTTCTCTTTGTTTCTGTAGTGTTTTGCCAGTTGCTATCTGTCCCGTGCGTGTCTGGCCATCGAACTCAGAAACACCAGTAAGATGACAAAGGGTTAAACAGTACAAAAAAAATCAAAGTCAGTTTGAAACTTGACCTAACTTCATGAACGAAGTCTATTTTGCTTTTTGTGAATATAAAAAAATGTAAATTTCCGAGTGTTTTTTGTCTACTACGATTTAATATTGGCATTCGAAAAAATCATGGCCACCTATCCCTAAATGTTTTCGTCTGCCGTCAAATATCCAAATGTTTGTAGTCCTAGAAAACTTTATAACTTCCGTGTTGCAATATCGTAGGGCGCCACATGATGAGCACGACAAAACTACATTTAAAAGAACACCAAACCTCCAATATTGGCGAAATTTTCAGAAGCTCAGAATTTAACGTGGGCTTCGAGACGAGGTGCTTTTAATAGTTTCCACTATGAAACTCTGTCTCGAAACCTGGTAGAAAATCAAGAAGATTTTGGTCGTGTGTAAGGTACAACGGCGCCAAGACGCAGTGAATACCTTCACTGCGCGATAGCAATGATAGTATCACCAATGACAATGCCACTATAGAGACGGAATTCCTTCACCAAAGAACATGCAATAAATGACCCAGAATTCAAATCGAAAACACCTGCTGGCATCAATAATTTAGAGGCAGATAACCTCAGTGCAGCGAAGTAACTAAAATTAGTTAACAAAGCAAGGTTTGCATTACAGATTACACATCAATTAGGTTTCTTTCGAAGTATGCAGCTGTAACTGCTCCACATTTAGCAGTCATATACAACCGATCGGTCGACGAAAGAACCGTACCTAAAGAATGTCGAGTTACAGGTTACACCAGTACTCAAGGAAGGAAGTACGAGTAGCCTAATCAAATGAACTAAAGACCCATATCACTGACGTCGATCAGCAGCAATATTTTTGAACATATACTGTCTTCGTAAATTGTGAATTGCCTCGGAAAAAAAACGAACCAGCAAGGATTAATAAAACATCGTTCTTTTGAAACATAACTTCCTCTTTATTCATCCGAAATAGTGAGTTCTGTGGACTGGAGATCTCAAATTCATTCCACATTTTTACATTTCAAAAAAGTTTTTCTTTTCCTGTGTCATCAATTTTCTGGCTGATTTGACGCAGCCCGCCACGAATTCCTCTCCTGTGCCAATCCTTTCATCTCAGAGGAGCACTTGCAACCTATGTCCTCTTTGCTGGGTATATTCCAATCCCTGCCCCCTCCTGTAGTTTTTACCCTCTAGAGCTCCCTTTAGTTACCATAGAAGTTGTTCCTCGGTGTCTTTACAAATGCCCTTTCATTCTGTCTCTTCTTCTTGTCAGTGTTTTCCTTATATTCCTTTCCTCGCCGAGTCACCGGAAAACCACCTCATTTCTTACATGATCAGTCCACCTAGTTTTCAACCTCCTCCTGTGGCACCATCTCAAATGTTTGGATTATCTCTGTTCCAGTTTTCCCACAGTCACTATCTCGCTGCAATACAATGATGTTCTCTAAACGTATATTCTCACAAATTTGTCTCTCAAATTAAGGGGTATGTTTAGTGTTAGTAGACTACTTTTGGCCAGCGCTAGTCTGCTTTTTATGTACTCCTTGCTCCGTCCGACATGAGTTATTTTGCTGCCTAGGTAGCACAATTCCGTAACCACATACTTTTTGATTGCCAGCCCCGATGTGACGTTGGTCGTTGTTTTCACTACTTTTGTCTTTCTTCGATTTACTCTCAACCTATATCCTGCACTCATTAGACTGTTCGCTTCATTTAACAGATCCTGTAATTCTCGTTCACTTTCACTGAGGATACAAAGTCATCATCGAATCTTTTAATGGGTAACTTTTCACCTTGAATTTTAATCCCACTCTTGAACCTGTCTTTTATATCCGTCATTACTTCTTCGAATAGGTATTGAACAGTAAGGGAGAAAGACTACATCCCTGTCTAATACCCGGTTTAACCCGAGCACTTCGTTAGTCTCCCACGCTTTGTTCTTGTGCATAGTGTACATTACTCGTCTTTCCCTATAGCTTACTTCTATTTTTCTCAGAATTTCGAACATCTTGCCCCCCCCCCCCCCCCCCCCCTTAAACTGCCGACCTTCGACGTTTCGTCGTCGGTTGCACTATGGTCTTGTTTGTTACTTGTTGAGTGTCTGCTAAACAGCGGCTTGTGAACTATGTACCTATTTCTTCGGTGTAATACAAATTTTTTTTCACGGAAACGTGTTAGTTTTTACGATCCTAAGTTTGACAAAATTATTAGTCAGTGAATGGAGAAATAAATCAGTGATATAGCTCAAGAAATAGACGAAGAAGGCGACGATTTTTCCATAGCCAGTGATCACAGTTCCGTTAGCGGAGGATCATTCAGATGAACTTCAGGACGGTTATTATAAGGAACTTTCTGTTTCTCCAACAAAATACTTAAAGCATTAGTTAAAATCAAATGTGCAGATGACAAAGAAAAATGTAGATCCCAGCACAGAATGCGAATGTAGCAGAGTTTGGTTTCGTATCTATTTAGGGAAATTTCCTGTGAAAGTTTAAACCATGGAATTGAGCTTTACGTGAAAATTTACTTATTACGAAGATACTATAATTTAACAGAATGTAGTCTAATAGTTTATGTTTACTATTTTAAAAAACCGAACGAAAATATGTGATTTTATGTGATAAAAGATAAAATACTGCTGCTTTGTTTAGTGCAATAAAAATCGGGAAGTATTTAAACAACACCTAAATAATTATAAAAATAAATATTACGTAACTTAAAAGTTTCATAAGGTTTGCGCCTTAAATCTAGGTCCTAGAGACCCCGCCTTACGGGAAAGTCAGCTCGCGAGTTAAGGGCTGGCACACATCCAAATCTCCGTGCCACAGTATCGTAGCGCACCATATGAAGTGACTAAATAAAGCCTGATTTAAAAGAACGCAAAATGCCCAAGACTGGCGCTGTTTTATAGAAGCTCGAAACTTAGTCTGGGCTTCAATGTCAGGTGCTTTTAATAGTTTTCACAATGAAATTCTGTATCGAAATTTAGCAGAAATTGCAAAGAGATTCTGGTCATATGTAAAGTACACCAGCGGCAAGGCACAACCAATACCTTTACTGTTCTATAACAATGAAATTTTACCGCTGATAGTACCACCAAAGTGATGTTGTTGAACACGGTTTTGCGAAATTCCTTCACCAAATTTGACGCAGTAAATGTCCAAGAATTCGAATCGAGAACAGCTGCCAACACGAGGTGCTTCGGATACACAACAGCTCGCTCAACTAAAGATCCGTATCTGAAGACTGGAAAATCACACAAATCACACCAACACTCAGTAATGGAAGTAGGAGTAATCTGATGAATTTCAGATCCGTATCTCGGATGTTGATTTGCAGTAGGATTTTGGAACAGATACTGTTCTAACATGAAGAATTATCACGACGAAAACGATGTTGTGACACACACCAGCGTAGATTCAGGACATATCGTTCTTACGAAACATCTAGCTCTTTGTCGCGAAGTAATGAATGCAATCGACAGGGTATCACAATATTTCTAGGTATCCAAAAGGCTTCTGACACCATTCCTCAAAAGCCGCTTCTAATGAAACTTTGCGCCGGTGTAGTATCGTCTCACTTGTGCGACTAGATTCGTGATTTCGTGTCAGGAACGTCATAGTTCGTAGTAACTGACGGAAAGTCATCGAGTGAAACAGAAGTGACGTCTGGCGTCCGCAAGGAACGTATTATAGACCCCTCTGCTTTTGCTAATCTATATAATCGATTTAGAAGATAATCTGAGCAGTCGTCAAGGACTGTTTCAGAGTATTTACTGTCTTGTAAAGCACGCAGAATATCAAAACCAACTGCAAAACGACAAGTTATCTATATGGTGCGAAAACAGCAATTGACTAAACAATGAAAAATAGAAAGTCATCCAAATGAGTAGTGAGAGGAACTCGCTAACTTTCTGCCACACGATAACTCGTACAAATCTAAAGGTTGTGAATACCTAGGAATTACAATTATGAACAATTTAGATTGGATCACACAGATAACGTTGCGCCCAACGCCAACCAAGGACTGCGTTTTATTGGCAGAGCACTTAGTAGATGCAGCATATCTATTTAATAGAGTGCTTACATTACGCTGTCTTCTGGTGTACTGCTGCGCGATATCGTTTGCTTCCCTGCCAGAACTGATGGAGGATTTCGATGAAGTTGAATGAAGTTTTGCATTATTATGAAAACGTGTGTGTGTGTGTGTGTGTGTGTGTGTGTGTGTGTGTGTGTGTGTGTGTGTGTGACGGATGCGATACGTGAGCTGGACCGGTAATAATCAGAACAAAGGGGTTTCTCGATGCGTCAAGAACTCTTTATGAAATTTCTATCGCCAGCTCTCTCATCGGAAAGTGAAAATATTTTGTTCATTGCCACCTATATAGGGAGCAGTAATCATAGTGATAAAGAAAGAGAAGCCAGAGGTTCCACGGAAAGATGTAAGAGTTAATTTTTCCCATGTGCTGGAGAACAGTAGAGAAATATGTTGAAAGTGTTTCACTGAATCATCTGCAAGCACTGAAGTGCGAACTGCAAGGTCGTTATGTATATATAGAAGAAAATGATTGATAAAATAGAGTATCGTGCAGTAATTCGTATCCTGATTTCGAATGGTAATAACGCTTCAACAATATGTGCTTAGCTGGTGGGAGTGTAGACCAACATTGCACCATCATATCAAACAGTGCTTAGGTGGCGGAGAGGCCAAACAAACCCGAATGAGCAATAAAGTGAAAGGCGATCTCTCCGTGAAGAACCGGGTATCGTAAGAGAAGTAGAGGTCCTAATGTACCCAAACCGGCGTGTCGCAACTAAGGCCATTATAGAAAAAGTGAAAATTAGTTACGGCTCAGTTTTCAAAGACTTTCACGATATTTCGAACATGAGAGAGATCTCCATATGCTGCTTTCCGCGACTGCTCACACACATTCAAAACAATCCCGCAGATGTTGCAGCATGTCAGGCCGGTCCAGATGGTATCTTTAGCGGCCCGTTATCACAATCGACTTGTGCTGGAT
Organism: Schistocerca gregaria; assembly: GCF_023897955.1. Lineage (NCBI taxonomy): Eukaryota > Metazoa > Arthropoda > Insecta > Orthoptera > Acrididae > Schistocerca > Schistocerca gregaria. The sequence continues at coordinate 523,673,635 of NC_064921.1, read as the reverse complement.
GTATGGCTTTCGTCTCGAGAAAATGAGTTTAGCAAGCAGTGCAAATACTTGGATTAATCATTACTGAAAACGGAGAAGACTTAATTATCGTCCTGTGAGATGTGTTGAGTATTTTCTGAGACTGCTATGGTGTGGTACTGGCTGATTAGGCTCGCAAGCGTCAGACGGAGCGGTGCGGGAAGCAGTTGCGAGGGATACGCCTCAGCTCATTCTGCACAGAAGTCCCTCATTTCGTTTGCTCCACATTTAGCTCCCGCGCATATTCTCGTAACACGGGACCCAATCTTCCCGGCTCGCCCGAACTCTGCAACGTCTACCTGCTGGTGGAAAAATAAACACTCTAATTCGGCAACTGTTGCCGAAGCGCCTCAGCAGCAACTGCTACCTGCCCGTAGCACACCAGCTACACAAACTCGGGCAAACCCTCCCAAAAATGAACTCACTAAGAGCACGAACTCCGCCATTATTTATAAAGTTCTTGGAGAATACAGTGACCACAGAACCAATGAACAAGATATCAAAAGAAAGCAATTGTACGTAAACATAAGATTGTACTACAAATTTCACATACAAAAATATCTCCTGAAAACAACAGCATTTCTTTTATCTTATGTTCCGCTCGCGGCTGCTTTGTATGAAACGCACTCCACAAAATCTAATTTCCCAGTCTCAGCACTTTTAAGTAAATCTCATTTCTGTTCCAGGAAAGCTTACGTCTTCCCGATTTTTTAGTCCGTTTTGATGATTTGTGTATTTTGCAAAATGGTTAAAATGGCTCTGAGCACTATGGGAGGTCATCAGTCCCACAACGGCCGGCGCATTTTTGCAGAGTTAATTCTTAAGTAGGTATTAGTTTGCTAATGCGTCAGACTTCAAAGTGTTTGGGTGAGGAGATTCACACAAAGCTTTAGAACGCGAATGAAAGCTTTCACAAGCTTAAGTCTCTCTTCACAAGAAAACGCAAACTGCTGCCCAAACGTGAGAAGGAATTTTCAGTTACGTAATCTGCAAATTTTGTGAGTATTTGGCCTAGTGGCTGTATGCTCAGCAGGTCAGCATAAACATCAGGAATATCTTGAGGCTTTAAGTAACTAAACCCGAAGATGTAATGCAACCACTGGTCTTTTTCACTGTTCTGGCACTTCTACATCGATGCCAAACGAAGTGTTTATATTTTTAGTCACCTGAAACACACAGAAAAAAAGGTTTGTGAAAATTTAAAGAGAAGGTTTTTTACGGTCCACGACATAAACAATGTACTCAACCCTTGTTTGAGTGAATGATGTATAGCTAATTTTAGGAATAGTGTAATTTCAAGTATAACTATATTCTACTGCTTTTTTTTTTTTTAAAAAAAGGAAATTATATTCTATACTAAGTACGGCCGTTTATCCTTCAACATTAGTACAGTTTCCTTAAAATAACTGTTACAATTGAGCCATGTGAAACAGACAACCAGTTAACTGATGAGGAGGCAACCTTGATATTCTAATGAATGGACTGTAAAGTCAATTACCTCCGTTTTTACATTGAAAGACAGTTGTCTCTTCCTACATTCATTTTGAATACTGTGTATAATTTTCAGATACGTTTCCTCCTCCTCATATTTTATAAGGCAGAACGATAATGGTATGTGCGAACCACCAGAGTAACCGTGGATTGTCAATAACTGAAGAACGTGTTTCGATACACGGGGCGTATCATAATTAATGGCGTAAACGCATACAGTTGACACTACACTATACTAGAAGCAAAAGTGTCTCGGTAAACATAGGGGCGAAAATGCATACCTTAAGAGCTATGAGCGATTTTTATCTTCGATACTGTGAAACAATTCTCTTTTACTGCAAGCTCTTTGCTTTCCATCTTTTGGGAGCTGGTAGTATGGACCAAAACACGAAAGAAATGTCCATTAAACCTGTGCTGTAAAATGCATACCTTAAAAGTTATGAGCATTTGTTCATTAGAGGAGTTGTGTTTCAAAGTAGCGAAGATTTAGGGAAATCGCGGAAAACTTAAATCAGGATGGCCGGATGCGGGTTTGAACCGTCGTCCTCCCGAATGCGAGTCCAGCGTTTAACCACTGCGCTACCCCGCTCGGTATGAAGTTCGGGTGTCTACGGAACCAGATACGAGTATCGGTGCCTTTTCTTATATACGCACGAATGGTACTCGGTGTCATTCATGCGACAGGCCTGAAGATAAGTAGATTCGAACGACGAAACTGGTTGCCTAATAAAACAGTACTAAAATAACGGCTGTTGGTAGAACATTATTACATCTCGTCGGGAAACGCCGAGTGAAAAACCGCGTCATGTCCCATGGCGTAGAGCGCCAACCAGAGAGTACTGTCACTCGCGAATGTGATGTCACGTACAGCGAATTAACAGGCGAATGATCATTTGCAGGCAAGTTTACTCACAACACCGTCTGCTATTCAAATTTCGCCATGAATGCAGAGTTATGTCAGGCGGTGAAAACGTATTTACTGCGCAAACAAGGGGCCTAATTATACGGGGCGCGGAAGTAATGAAGCGACGCAGGGCCACGCAAGAGCGCGCAGTCGGGCAGCTGCGCAGAGGTGGCACGGCCGCCGCCCCCACCACCAACATAACCACAACCACCGCCACAACCTCCCCCGCACCGCGTCTGCCTCGACATCCCGGGGGAAACAACACCTGCCGGGCTTCCGACGTTGCCGCCAAGTCTGTTTTCCCGGATCCCTTTGTTCCTCAAAATAAACCGACCACACGATACACTGAAAAGCTAACCAAATGACCGCACCTGTTTGGCTGCAGGAGTATCTTTTTACGTCTCAAAACATGATTTGGCGACGGCGTCCACAGGTTCATGGCCAGCGTCACTGGCTGTTGACGTGGGAGTCCACGATTTCGATGCCCGGTAATCGCAACTGATATTTACACAGGTGGGGAAGTCTGGATCGGGGTCCACTCAACCTGATGCGACCATTTGATAAACTACTTTAATAAATGAAGTTATTAACAAGCAAGTCGCCATAGTAGTGTGAACTCTAAAGCCCTTCAACATGCTCGGAGCTAAGGAACCGCTTATTTACAAATTAGTGTCTGACATATTACCCAACTCGTTACACTTTTGAATCGGTTTTGAAATAAACATCTGTATTAATCATTTTGCTGGGACTGAAAGCTCCTGTTCATTTTTCTGGATTCGCGAATTACATTCGGTTTTTCAAATTCCACCACAAAACGCATTGTATTTTCTTTTATTATTTATCCATACATGTTTCGACATTGTGTGTCAACTTCTGTGGATCTCGACATATTTCCGTAAAAATAAAATACAAAGATCACGATTGTTTTTCTGTTTCAAACCTAGAAAGTGTAACATGCGCGATATCTATTTTGTTTCCATTTCTCATCTGAAATTAAGTTAACTGTGAAAATTAATTTGTACAGGTCGGCTTGCGTTCATACCTTTTTATGGTTTGACAGCATGTCATATGCAAAGCAGTCTGAAGGATATGTTTCTAAAATTGATAAGTTTTAAATACTTTCTACGAGAGTAGACACCATCTTGCACTTGCAAAATAGTAGATCTTTAGTGGAAGATCGCCAGTTTCAAAAGAACAGTGTTATTACTTTAATACCTGCGCAACCGTGTCACGGTCGTGTATCTTCAACAACTTTCTTTTATTTTGAAAATTTGTCCGTAGCACGAAACACGTTCAGGTATTAAATAGCTTTTGCAAAGCGGTGGATCGAAACTGATTCATTTATTTCAGGTGTAAAGGATTCTTCTTTCAATACTGTTTCGGGGACTGACGCATGATTTCTATATTACCTTTTATTTGGTAACTATAAGCGTATGAATGTGAAAAAAAAAGCTGAATACTGAAGCAGTACTGCAGATACGAATTTAGATAGCGTAGACGTCATAATTTAGTACTTACTAATTGTCACCAGATAATCAGACTGACAGAAACTGACCTGCTCCGATTACTTTTTTCTTTCTTTTTTAGTACTGTAACTGTCTGTAAACATGTTGCCAAACGCCGACGGTTCCTGCGAAACGTGATGTTATTACACAATTTTATTCATTTGTAATGTCTTCTTAACGTAGTATTTAATTGCTTTAATTTTCGTTTCCTGATTGGGAATTACCAAATTTTTATCGGAGTAGGTTACTGGAAGCCAGTTAACAATTTCCATTGTATTTTCTTCTTTTGTCGAGAAGAAAACCACTATACTTCTATATTTTCCATTAATGTTTTGCCACAATTAATTCAAGCTGCAGTGTCGTAATTAGAGCAATACATAACATTCATCACTGATGATGAAAGTGGCCGCGATATGAAGATTAAACGCACTTTCTTTCTAGGATGTAGAAGCAGTACAGTCTACATCAGTGCCCTTAAAGACTGAGGAAAATTTCTGATTGGGAAAGATTGCTCAAGCCGACGACAGTTTCGTTCTCCATAGAACAGTCCCAGCATTCGCTTGCTTGTATCACAGAAATCCTAGGGAAAATTTTTCTTATTCCCGTGTGATAATTCAACTCACCACCTCTCGAACAGCATGCGAAATACCTTAACTGGTGCGGCGCATGACTTCCAAGAAGACCACTGGTTTCATACCCCACGAAAATAATACGTTTATTCTTCCCCGTTATTTTCTTATGCGGTTGTATTTAAACAAGGACTCGGACATCTTATTTACATTTGTCACTTGAAAGTATTGCAAGTCTCGTCAAGAAACATAAGTGAAAGAACTGTTCTTGTTGATATACATTCATAAAGGCTGCAAGCTGCTCACGATGATTTAGTATTGCACCTCTGGTCATCTGGGATTCGTGCACGCAGTATGGCAGTTGGTATGTTCTTATCACTGTTACTGCGATTACAACCTACGAGGCCGTGCTGGAAAGTAAATGCCGCCCTCTGTGGCCGAGCGGTTCTAGGCGCTTCAGTCCGGAACCGCGCTGCTGCTAAGGTCGCAGGTTAGCATCCTGTCCCGGGCATGGATGTATGAGATGTCCTCAGGTCAGTTAGGTTTAAGTAGTTGTAAGTCTAGGGTACTGATTACCTGAGATGTTAAGTCTCATAGTGTTTAGAGCCATTTGAACCATTTGGAAAGTAGATCCTCCGAATCTTTCATGTGGAAACTCTTATACACCTTTAAATAAAAACGAACATTATTAACATTCTACATCTTTATTCTGCATCATGTTTATTTCTCAACGTACAGTATTCACTCTCGCGACGAACACATTTCTCGCATCGAGAGACCTGTATGTTGATACAGTCACTGTAGAATGTTTTGCTTTGTTGACGGAGCCACAGGTTCACCTCTGCTCTTCCCACCTCATCCCTATCAAAATGAAGTCCTCGAAGGTGTTCTTGACGTTATGGAAACATGAAAATCGGATGGGGCCAAGTCGGAAATGTATAGAGGATGATGGATCACATTGAACCCAAGCGTCGAATTTTTCAGCTCTCGTAAGTGGTGCGGCATTGCCATGCTGAACGCGAGGGTGATCCATGTGCCGACAAACTCTTCTGGAGTTAGAAATTCGATTACAGCGCGCTGTTTCTCACGCCCCGACACAGTTATGTTACGCACCGCCATATTACCCTTCTAACGGCAGAGGGTGTAACTTAGCGAAGCGGGAAAGTAGATCGAGGAATATGCATGACATGTAACGCCTAAACCAACATCGAGAACAGAATTAAAAATTGGGTGGCATTAGTTCTCAGCACGGCCTCGTACAATCAAGAAACATCGGGACCAAGTTAGCTTCATCGAGTGTGAAAGACTGCTCGGAAGCACATTAATTCTGCTGAAATATAATCCGAACAATGTTTCACATCTGCAAAATCGTGCCAATAGCAGCGCTTTCAACTCAGCGACTTTTTGCCCTAAAAACTCTGTTAACACTCCACATTAACTATTTTGTGACTAAGCATTTTACGCCGCATATGCTACAATGTGCTAATGTTCCGGTATTTGCAATTCTTACTCTTGCAGCTGGAGAAAGGCGGTTCCATTGCTATCTAACTTTTGCGAGCGAGGGTGAGCCGGGCCGCGTAGCGACGGAGGAGCTGGTCGTCGTGAGAGAAGCAGGCTGTGCTGTGGAGCTTAAGAGCAGAGTGCTGTTGCCGTCCGGGAGATGTATCTGCCGACTGGAGGGGAGACTGCGGTTGGCACAGCCTGAGGCCTGTCTGGACAATAGTCTGCGTCGAAGCCAGGTTCGTGTTCTGGGAGCGGTCACAACTTGTTACTGCCTGTCTTCCCCTCACCAATAAATTGTCGCCAACAACGCTGTTAACGTGTCACAGATTTGTGTGATTTTACTAATATAACTCAGACATATTATACAGACGTGTGTGTATGTTTGTTTGTCCCACATCTCCTCCTAAATAATCGGACCGATTTAAAGCAAAGTTGACTCAACTAAACGGAAAGAACCGCTGTCAGGTTAGGAACCACTTACGCACCTAAAGAGAGGGACGGGAGTGAAAATTAAATGTAATCCGCTAACCGCGAATACCCGAACTTTATTCGCCCAGTATTTGAGAACGAGAGCACTTAGTGCCCTCAAATAGACTTTACACAATTTCGAACCTTTATGAAACTTTCTCGTTGACAGACCCCACACATGATGAAAGGAAGAAAGTTCAGGTATGATGTTTTAATTTATTACTTCCTTAGTACGAACTGTACTCGCGACACATTTTGCAAGTGGTATTCACATATACCACTGAGCGTACCTGCAAATTTATATGATTATATGTCACGCAGGTCACAAGACATGACGTCAGGAAGATAGAGCTGCGTATACAAGAAACTGTCGGGCTAAATTCCCTAAAGATGGGGGTGAAACATAGGTAAAACTATGTGTGAAATATGTTAAATGTATGTGAAATAGAAGTGTCATGTGTGTACGCGGGCAAAGCCACGAGTAAACACTTCCTCGTAGACCAATGGATCGGTTTCAATCAAGTTGGCAGCCATGCATACTCTATCTGAAAAGGAAACTGGGGCGGTAAGAACAAGCAACCTCTTATAGGGTGGGGCAGAGAGGAGGAGGGAGGTGGAGAGGTACAGAAAGACGGGGAGGTGGAGAGATAGACGTAGAGAGGGAAGGAGGGAAGAGAGTAACAGAAGACTGGAATAAATACATTCTCGGCCAACGCAGGGTACTCGGCCAATAATATATAAAATGTCTCAATATAGTAATTAATTTCTAAGCTATCGCAAACTATTTATTGTAACACTAATTCGTTCACATGAGCGAATATACATTATTTCAGCATAATATCGAAGAAATTGAAGTTCAGGAAAATAGAGCCTTCGAAAAGCACACATCCGAAAAAATGTGAAGTAAACGTGCCATACAATTAATTTAAGATCTGTTACAGCAAAAACCTCTCAACTTTGAGAATATCGTATTAAACACGTTATAAAATTTAAATGTATGCTCACAGTTGTCGGTATTTTACTAAGCACTGTGACTGAATACCAGTCCACAAACTCAGACTGTACGAGCGCAATGAGGGCAACGTTTTCCCTCTCAGTCGTTTCCGCAAACGTTCGGCAAGTCATTCTTTTTCCTTTCTGGTAGACCTTTTCCTTTTCCGTCTACCCTTACTCAGCTTCGTGTGATTCGACGGTCCTCGCTGTAGACCCACGAAATGTTGGATTCGTTGTTGACAGCGGACATGGTCAGCCTGTGTGTGAGCTACTTGATCTGACCTTTCAGGCCGCATGCCGGTCCATGTGGTCACGCCCTCACTCAAGCAACTGGAAAAAGTATTCTGTGTTACACGTAAGTTGTAATTTCTGTAATCCCTTGGATTTTCGAGACGCTTTAGTTTCCACGCTACTTTACTTCCCGTGAGTTAGCTGCGTAATCTACAAACTGATTGTCACCGCAGCTATCTCCAACGACTAATTTGATTCGAGTCATGGTGATAATGTAACCTGTGCCAGTTCCTTCATACATTTCTGCATCACTTCTATTCGATTTTATGTTGATAATCCTATACTCGCCTGACCGGAAGTACTGTTTTTCCTGCCAACTCACTTCGCTACTTCCCAATATGTCTAAATTAAAAAAAAAAAAAACATTTCTCTTTTTACATTCGCTAACGTACTTATCCTCTTAAGCAATCTTCCACGTATTGACCCAGAGAAAGTCGTCTTTTTTACTCTCTCCTGATAAGTACATCATCCTGTGGAGCCGTCGCCCGAAGGTCATATTGCGAGGTCTATTTTATCTCCGGCGTACTTCACCCACGAGGATGCCGCAATATGTAAGTCATACAGCAGAGCTGTATGTCCTTGAAAAGTGTAACGGCTCTAGTTTCCTCTTTCTATCACCCGAACGCAGTAAGAACACAGGAAGGCCTTGTTGGCTGAAGTTACATGGCCAAAGTGAATCATCTGGATTGTCATTCCTGCAACAACTGAAAAGGCTGCTCCCCCTTTTCTGAAACCGCGGCTTATTCAGACCTCTCCACAGAGACCACCTACGTTGTGGTTGTACCTGCGGTTCTTTAATCTGTATCGAGGAAGCACGCAAGCGAACCCACTTCGGCAATGTCAATGATCTGTGCGGGGTGCTGCAAAATATGTATATAAAAATATGTACGATTTTACTATTTTCTGGGGTCGTGGGAAGAGTCATGATCCTACTACCCCTTCTTGGATCTGCTACTGACAATAGCATTACCGGCACAACGAGATCAGCCGTTTAATGAACAAAGTAAGAGCATACGGACTATCAGACCAATTGTGTGATGGGATTGAGGAGTTCCTAGATAACATAACGCAGCATGTCATTCTCAATGGAGAGAAGTCTTCCGAAGTAAGAGTGATTTCAGGTGTGCCGCAGGGGAGTGTCATAGGACAGTTGCTATTCACAATATACATAAATGACCTGGTGGATGACATCGGAAGTTCACTGAGGCTTTTTGCAGATGATGCTGTGGCGTATCGAGAGGTTGCAACAATGAAAAATTGTACTGAAATGCAGGAGGATCTGCAGCAAATTGACGCATGGAGCAGGGAATGTCAATTGATTCTCAATGTAGACAAGTGTAGTGTGCTGGGAATACATAGAAAGATAGATCCTTATCATTTAGCTACAAAATAGCAGGTCAGCAACTGGAAGCAGCTAATTCCATAAATTACCTGGGAGTACGCATTAGGAGTGATTTAAAATGGAATGGTCATATAAAGTTGATCGTCGGTAAAGCAGATGCCAGACTGAGATTCATTGGAAGATTCCTAAGGAAATGCAATCCGAAAACAAAGGAAGTAGGTTACAGTACGCTTGTTCGCCCACTGCTTGAATACTGCTCAACAGTGTGGGATACGTACCAGATAGGGTTGATAGAAGAGAGAAAGAAGATCCGACGGAGACCAGCGCGCTTCGTTACAGGATCATTTAGTAATCGCGAAAGCGTTATGGAGATGATAAACTCCAGTGGAAGACTCTGCAGGAGATACGCTCAGTAGCTCGGTACGGGCTTTTGTTAAAGTTTCGAGAACATACCTTCACCGAAGAATCAAGCAGTATATTGCTCCCTCCTACATGTATCTCGCGAAGAGACCATGAGGATAAAAACAGAGAGAATAGAGCCCACGCATAAGCATACCGACAATCCTTCTTTCCGAACAATACGAGACTGGAATAGAAGGGAGAACCGATAGAGGTACTCAGGGTACCCTCCGCCACACACCGTCAGGTGGCTTGCGAAGTATGGATGTAGATGTAGAACAACATCAGCCCTACGTAGGTGGTCGACGACGTGTTGGAGTAGGCGAGAATGCTGCGAGCTGTGCGCCGAATTAATAGGAGCACGCTACCAGAAAATCACCATCAAGCAAACAAGAATTATTTACCTATATACCGTATGACCCTTAACACCGACAAAATCTCGGTCATTTTCACAGATTATAATGATTGAGTATTTTGACACAAGGGACCCGTGATGTCCTGGAGGTAGCGGAGAGGGGAAGGGAAGAGTTTCTCCTGATCGGGGGTGGCTACGTCGTGGGTAGCGACGTTTAAAGCCGTCGCTTCCTTCCGTCGTCTCCACGGCTATTGTGGGACATTTGATGTGGTGGAGCCAGGTTTTAATTCCGCCGCTAATGTACTTCACCGAGGTTTACTCACTGCGAGGCTGTGTGGCAGTTACCACCTTCATATAACGGGAGTTAATGGAGAGCTCCCGTCTGCCGCGTTGCGTCTTAGTGGCGGAACACATTGAATGAACTTACACTGACGGAACAAAAATCTCAATAACAAGAAGAGTTGTGTGAGACAAACGAAAATTGGTAGACGCGTTTCTACAACTGAAAGATGAAGTCTGTTAAAAATTTCGCGCCAGTCGCTCGAGAGTGCCGCTGATAGAGGCACCATGAGGAAGTAAATCGGGTTTGCTTTAAATATGCGCTTTAACGATCGTGGTCGTGAAGCTGGATGCTTCTTCTGCGACACTGCAGAAGGATTTAGAAGCAATGTAGCCACTGTACGTGACTGCAGGGAACGGTGGCCACAGTAGTGTTCGGTCGTAAGAAGACCGGGCTCCGGACGACCACTTGGCACTAACCAGAGGGAAGATCGTCGTGTCCGGAGCATGGCTGTGGCGCATCGTACTGCGTCTGCAACAGTAATCCGAGCAGTAGTAGGTACCACACTGACACAACGAACCGTTACAGATCGGCTACTTCAAGGACGCTCCGACCGAGACGCCATGTAGCCTGTGTTCCACAGATCTGAGACCACCGCCGCTTGCCACTTCATCAGTGTCAAATGAGAGCTCATTGGAGGACAGGGTGGAGGTCTGTTGTGTTTTCTAATGAAAGCTGGTTCTGCCTCGCTACCTGTGATGGTCGTGTGTTTGTTGAGGAGGCCTGTCTGCGTGATAGACACACTGAACCTGCACCTTGAGTTATGGTCTGGGGCGCGATTTCATATGACAGCAAGAACACTCTTGAGGTTGAAACTTCCTGGCAGATTAAAACCGTGTGCCCGACAGAGACTCTAACTCGGGACCTTTGCCTTTCGCGGGCAAGTCCCCTACCATCTGAGCTACCGAAGCACGACTCACGTCCGGTACTCACAGCTTTCTCATTCTGGAAACATCGCCCGGGCTGTGGCTAAGCCATGTCTCCGCTGTATCCTTTCTTTCAGGAGTGCTAGTTCTGCAAGGTTCGCAGGAGAGCTTCTGTAAAGTTTGGAAGGTGGGAGACGAGATACTGGCAGAAGTAAAGCTGTGAGTACCGGACGTGAGTGGTGCTTCGGTAGCTCAGATGGTAGAGCACTTGCCCTCGAAAGGCAAAGGTCCCGAGTTCGAGTCTCGGTCGGGCACACAGTTTTAATCTGCCAGGAAGTTTCATATCAGCGCACACTCCGCTGCAGAGTGAAAATCTCATTCTGGTCTCTTGAGGTTATCCCACTCACCATCATTACAAATTTGTACGTAAGTCTGGTAATTCGATCAGCTGTGCTGCCATTCGTGAACAGCATTGGATATTTTCCAACAGGATGACACTCGCCCACATACAGCTGTTCCAACCCAATATGCTCTACAGAATGCTCAATCACCAGATCTGTCTCCAATGGAACGCGTACAGGACATCATCAGATGACAACTCTAGCGTCACCCCCAACTCGTATTACCTGTCCCTGTATTGACGGACGAAGTGCAACAGGCATAAACTCCGTCTCTCAAACTGCCATCCGGCACTTTTCTTTTGAACTGCACGTTTGCATGCTTCCATTTAACTGTCTGTATACCCGCTTTTTTTGTACCAGCATTTCACATTTGCAATGGCCTTTCTCGCACTTACATTAACCTGTGTCCTTGCAGCGTTTATCACTTAACTACGTTTCCTGGACAGATGTTTTCGCAAAATTTCATTATTCTACAATAACTATTTCTTGATGGGTTTTTCTCCATCAGTATATTTTCGAACAAATTAATGCTGGCAGGGTTTGCGGGAGTTCGAATACCTAAGTATTTAAGTTTCCCTTCTTTAAAATTTCCAAACGGGAGTGACAACTGTAGCTTGTGTGTGCGCCTTGAGTGATCCTGATAACTAATTCTACATCGCCTGGGCGGCACCTTACTTTACGCTGTTTTGGTAATTAATACGTTGTCCTACTGTTTGGTTCATTTGATAAATTTCACTCGCTCTTAAATGCGTACGTTATTTTAGATTACTTTTAATTATTTAAGATACTATTTGATTGTTACCACTGTATCTATTCTGTTTTAGAGCTCTTAACACCTAATTATATTCTACCTACGCTGAATAGGCTCTGGTTTCCGATGACGAATGTAATTAAATACCGGGTTCTTATCAAGTTTTCAGGTTGAATGTTGGCGTTCTTCGTCGGCAAAATCTGGATTGTCATCTAACCTACTTTGCGTTGCTAGTGTTTTAAAATAATTTCTGATAAGTGGTCTGAGCTGCTTTTCAGGCGTATTTACAGTTTTAAGTCCTGTTGCTAGTGCTTCTGAAACTATTCTGCATTACTTGTGTTTTTAAAATAAATGTGGTAAGAGGTCTAACCTGTCGGGCTCTTAAATAATTCCTCCATACAACTCCTGATCAGCGCCTTTGCAACGTTTTAATTTTGGGGGCGCTACAGTGCATTAATTATATTACTTTAATACAGATGATCACATTACCAGTGTGTGATATATGTAAATTTATGGTAGTGAAATAAAATTGATTAATTTTTCTGCTGATTCTGGGTCCAATAGTTCACCATTTCCCCGAAACTTAATCATTTCACTTTCGAGCTGTCTCGGTTTTAATATCGAATAAAAGCGATACGTAGACTGTCCACCAGAAAAGTTTCCAGATTGATTTTATTCATGGTGTATAAGCGACGTCGGTGCAGTAACTACTGGCAGCAGCTTTAACTGACAACTGTTAACAACAGATGTACACTTGACCACTCAGTTGCGAGCCAGGCAATGTCAACTGGACGTGCGGTCCAGTGTGTCGATGTTTTCGTGTCACAAATCGCAATGGAGCAACACTGCTCAACAAAGTGCTGAAGACGTCCCCTAGAACGTCTTAAGTCAAGTTTGTCTCGCACGCATTGACTGTCGAATAGAGACAACGGCGCATGGACACCTGCCGCGACTGAAATGTAAAACCGAAACTATTCTTTTCTGGAAGGAAACATCGCGCGGTTGGTGAGGCTTTGTGATACCAGTACGAACCTGCCACGAAAGGATAAAAATTCACATGAATGCTCAACGCTTTAACATAACGGACAGTCAAGCCAGCGTGTGTGTGTGTGTGTGTGTGTGTGTGTGTGTGTGTGTGTGTGTGAGGGGGGGGGGGGGGGGGAGGGGAGGGGAGTTTAATAACTTCCCAAAGAAAGACTTTTATGGCAGTTTCACATGATTTGTACGAATGTTTTGCGAGTTGTACCTGAGTGGGTGGTGTATGGAGGAGTGGGGGGTTGGGGGGGAGAGGGTAGGTACTGTATAGAACACTTATAAGCATTAAAGCAAGCATCTTAAGTTCCCCTATTTTTTATTAATACAGCCTCGTAACTTTTTGAATTTATGAGATTTTTACTGCGACGCTCTGTAGAATCGCAGAAATTATGACAGCCGTAGCAAACATAAACGACTACAGTGTTATTGTGTAAGGTAGCTACTTCGAACAGAATGTTTCGCAGAGAGGTCTAGCCGAACATCAGTACTGCACAACAGTAAGAAGGCAGACTCCTCTTCGGAGTGCAGCCACTGTCAGCTGGTACAGCGAAGCTACCCGGGAGCAGCAACAGAGCGCCCCCCCCCCCCCCCCCCCCCCCCCCCCGGCTGCTAACCTCGCAGAAGCCATTTCCTGGCCCCCTGGCCCGTGCACCGCGCTTCCGCGCCATTTCACTGGCGCCGGAAGCAACTCACGTCTGGACGCAGACACAGACACCGAAGAGTCCTGCCGCGATCAAGCAGCCTCCCAGGTTTTATTTCCGGTGACGGAAAGTTATCGCTGCCCAGTGTTTTTCACACTGATTGCGGCACCACAATTTGAGGCTCTCACCTCTACTCCCCTTCGGCTGTCACTTTTTATTAGTCATACACGACGAAGTAAAGGGTAAACAGGAATACGAGGAGATACGAAGTACACTTCAATCAATCATAATATAGCGGAAACCCTGAAACAAAAATCTGTGTCCAGTAACTGAAAAGAAACACAGGTCACACCAGTCTGCTATAAGAGTATCAGGAGTTTTCGACATAACTATCGTCCAGTATCTTTATAACCTATCTGTTCTAGAATCCTACAATATATTCTGACTTCAGATGTAATGCGATATCTTGAACAGAATCCGAAAACACGTCATGCGGAGCTAAACGTCCACTTTCCTCGTGATATCCTGAAAACCATGGATAAAGGTGATCGGATGGATGCTGTATTTCTTTATTTCCAAAAAGCGTACCAGTACCACATCAACGGTAAGTAACAGAAGTACGATCGCGAAGAATATCAAATGGAACGTGCAACTGGACTGACGATTTTCAGGTAGGGAGAATGCACAGTGTTACACCTAATGGAGAGTCATTCGCAGATCTGCAAGTGATTTTAGGGATAGGCGCGGGGATGTGTGATGGCACCCTTTCCATTCACATCTTATATTAATGACCTAGCAAAAAATATCTATAGTACATAAACTTTTCGCAAACGACGCATTTATCTAGAACGAAATACTGCAATAAAAAGATGAAAACAAGACCTGCACACTCAGTCAGATCTTGGATAAGATTTCAAACTGGTGCGAAGATACGCAAATCCCTGTAAATGTTAAAAAATATAAAACAAATTGAATTCTATTAGTACAATATAGGTCACAAGCCATAAAAATACCTCTGTGTAGCAATTTGTGGGGATATGAAGTAAAATGATCACATACACCCACTCGCAGGTAACGCAGGTGGTAGACTGCTGTTCATTGGTAGGACATTGGGAAAACACAGTCAGTTTACCTAAGACACTGTTTAAAAAACCCTTGTGCGACCTGTCCTAGAATATTACACGTGAGCGGCACCCAGTACCAAATAGGACTATCATGGGGTATTCAACGTACACGAAGAAGAGCAGCACGGATGATCACAGATTCTTTTTTTTTTTTTTTTTTTTTTAATCCACGGCTTAGTGTCACGGAGATGCTCAAAACCCTGACATTTGATGTCGGTGCAGACTATCGTGTGAAAGCGAACTTCTCAAGTTTCAAGAATGAGGACTAAGTGAGGAATCTAGCACACACAAATGTCCATTAGGTACAGATCTCGTGGGAAGGGACTACGAACGCAGAATAAGTAATTAAAAATTTAAGCAACCATTTGTCCCATGCTACTTACTCTAAAAGAACGTGAATAAATGCTAAGAAGTGGAAGAATACGAAAATCCTTTGTCGTGCTCTTCACAGTGCTATGCGGAGTATTGATGCAGAAAATGAGATTGGTATTTATTTTACGATAGTAATACCTAAAGCTGCGTTTGTAATGTTCTCCTAAAGAGACAGTTAGTGATATCGTTCTAATGGTATTTCTGCAGTGGAATATGCTAGTCCACAATACAATCTTGTTCATAATGATAAGTAGACGCTCGCTACCGACTGCCACACGATAAAGCCAACGAAGGTGCTGCCAAGGATTTTTCCTTTGTTGGAGGACTGGTACGGGATGTATCCTGGCTCGTGCAGTAAACTGAAAGGAGGGTAAGTAGCGGCATCACCTGTAAAGTCGACTTGATTTGTAGGGTAGAGAAAACAGGCAGTAAATATTTCCTCGGGAAACGGCGGAAATCTTTGTAGAGCTCCTCTCACGCTCAAATGAATCGTTTAACTGCAGTATTCTACACAGTCTTACTTTGTGGACGTTCATTTTTCCACTTGACTGGAATGTAACAACATGACTGAACGGTGAACGTGGAAGAAAACTTATCTTCCGCTACGCCGCCCATAACGGACTCACAAAACTCTGTACCCTCATGAAGGATTTGCAGCAACTATGCTCTGTGTGGTTTCAGAGACACATCTACCAGGCATGCGAAGAATGCCTAACAGTCCACTGGGACGACGAACAGAGTTCTGTGGACTGTGTGCAAAACTGTTGAATTGTCTTCTCGTGTTGAGCAAAAACACAGGGCAAACTGCTGATTTCCTCCTATATGAATAACCAAATCCTTGAAACTGCTGGCGCTAACGTTAAAAACTATGAGCTGTAAGAAGGTAGCATCGTACTCTCTACTAAAATGACGTCGGAAACTTAACTGCGCCTGTTGATGAACGCACAATGAATGTTGTTGTTGTTGTTGTTGTTGTGGTGTCGCTATGTCCACTCCACACGCACTGGATAACGAAAGAATTTGCTGCGCTGCGGGGAGTCTACCGGCAATTTAAACTATCTGATCATACGTATCCGAACATGTGTTATTGGACATTAATATGGAAGGTTCCTACCCATCGCCTTTACATGGACTTCGACTCTGCTAGGGACACTTGAGGTATCTGAAAGCCTACATCTACATGACTACTCTGCAATTCACATTTAAGTGCTTGGCACAGGGTTCATCGAACCACAATCATACTATCTCTCTACTATTCCACTCCCGAACAGCGAGCGGGAAAAAACGAACACCTAAACCTTTCTGTTCGAGCTCTGATTTCTCTTATTTTATTTTGATGATCATTCTTACCTATGTAGGTTGGGCTCAACAAAATATTTTCGCATTCGGAAGAGAAAGTTGGTGACTGAAATTTCGTAAAAAGGTCTCGCCGCGACGAAAAACGTCTATGCTGTAATGACTTCCATCCCAACTCGTGTATCATATCTGCCACACTCTCTCCCCTATAACGTGACAATACAAAACGAGCTGCCCTTTTTTTGCACCCTTTCGATGTCCTCCGTCAATCCCACCTGGTAAGGATCCCACACCGCGCAGCAATATTCTAACAGAGGACGAACGAGTGTAGTGTAAGCTGTCTCTTTAGTGGACTTGTTGCATCTTCTAAGTGTCCTGCCAATGAAACGCAACCTTTGGCTCGCCTTCCCGACAATATTATCTATGTGGTCCTTCCAACTGAAGTTGTTCGTAATTTTAACACCCAGGTACTTAGTTGAATTGACAGCCTTGAGAATTGTACTATTTATCGATTAATCGAATTCCAACGGATTTCTTTTGGAACTCATGTGGATCATCTCACACTTTTCGTTATTTAGCGTCAACTGCCACCTGACACACCATACAGCAATCTTTTCTAAATCGCTTTGCAACTGATACTGGTCTTTGGATGACCTTACTAGACAGTAAATTACAGCATCATCTGCGAACAATCTAAGAGAACTGCTCAGATTGTCACCCAGGTCATTTATATAGATCAGGAACAGCAGAGGTCCCAGGACGCTTCCCTGGGGAACACCTGATATCACTTCAGTTTTACTCGATCATTTGCCGTCTATTACTACGAACTGCGACCTTCCTGACAGGAAATCACGAATCCAGTCGCACAACTGAGACGATACCCCATAGCTCCGCAGCTTGATTAGAAGTCGCCTGTGGAGGAATGGCAGTCATACATCGCTAGGACCAGAAATCAGAGAACGTGTTGGTGGTGGACTCTATGGTTTGGAACGAAGTCTATGTTGGATGTCATCCAACATCGATAGTGTGATTGTCATGTTGATACAATCAATCATCGCCTCCGAGCTCTGCCTTTGCTGTACACAATAAACGATACTCTAAAATGTGTTCATTTTCTTCCGCATTCAACATTTTATTAAGCACAGAAAGTGATCCACACCCTAACCACAATAAAGCACCCTCATAACGCAAACCGACCACCTTTCTACTTCTCTGTACGACGCATAATGGCAGGTACGTCTTCAGATATCCGCGAAACCCAAACTGTTCCATGGCGTCGCTCATTACACCACCTCAAACATCGTTTAGCTTACACTATATATACCGATGAATCAAAGAAACTGCTTCAACTGCCTAATATCGTGTAGGGCCCCCACAATACGCAGAAGTGCCGGAACATGACGTGGCATGGATTCAACTAATGTCTGAAGTAGAGCTGGAGGAACTGATACCATCATACCTCCAGGGCTGTCCATAAATACGTCGGAGTACGAGAGGGTTGAGATCTCTTCTGAGCAGCACGTTGTAAGGCATCCCAGATATGCTCAATAATGTTCATGTCTGGCGAGTTTGGTGGCCAGCGGAGGTGTTTAAACTCAGAAGAGTGTTCATGGAGCCATTGTCCTGCTGGAATTGCCCTAATCCGTCGGAGTGCGCAATTGACATGAGTAGATGCTTACGTACGTGTCACGTGACAGTCGTATCTAGACGTGTCATGTGTCCCATATCACTTCACCGACACACGCCCCTCACCATTACAGAGCATCCACCAGAGTGAGCAGTCCCCTGCTGACACGCTGGGTCCAAGGATTCATGAGGTTGTCTCTATACACGTACACGTCCATTCACGTGATACAATTTGAAACGAGACTCGTCTGGCCATGCAACATGTTTCCGGTCATTAACAGCCGAATGTAGGTGTTGACGTGCCCAGGCGAGGTGTAAAGCTTTGTGTCGATCAGTCACCAAGGTTACACGGGTGGGTCTTCGGCTCCGAAATCCCATGTCGATGGTGTTTCGTTGAATGGTTCACGCGCTGACACTTTTTGATGGCCCAGCATTGAAATCTGCAGCAATTTGCGGAAGGGTTGCACTCCTGTCACGCTAATAGATCCTTTTCAGTCATCGTTGGTCCCGTTCTTGCACGATTTTTTCCGGCCGCAATGATGTCGAATATTTGATGCTTTACCGGATTCCTGATATTCACGGTACACTCGTGATATAGTCGTACTTGAAAAATCCCCACTTCATCGCTACGTCGGAGATGCTGTGTCCCGTCGCTCGTGGGCCGACTGTAACGCCACTATCAAACTCAGTCAAATCTTGATGAACTGCCACTGCAGCAGCAGTAACAAATCTAACAACAGAGCCAGACACTTGTTGCCTTATATAGGGGTTCCCGACCGCAGCGCCGTATTCTGCCTGTATGCATACCTGTGTATTTGAATGTGCACTCCTATACCAGTTTCTTTTGCTCTTCAGAGTAGGCAAATGGTTCAAATGGCTCTGGGCACTATGCGACTTAACTTCTGAAGTCATCAGTCTCCTAGAACTAATTAAACCTAACCAACCTAAGGACATCACACACATCCACGCTTGAGGCAGGATTCGAACCTGTGACCGTAGCGGTCGCTCGGCTCCAGACTGTAGCGCCTAAAACCGCACGGCCACTCCGGTCGGCCTTCAGCGTAGGTGTGTGGCCAATGAGAAGCTACTCGACAATTGTACCCCATTGTTCTTAACTCCCTAAGCACAATCGCTGTGCTTGCTGACTTTGGAACTCATGAGTAAGTCCTGCCGCTGATTTCACGATATTTTAGCAACCACCCTCCGTAATACTCTATGATCCTTGTCAGTCAGTGCATGAGATCTGCCTGATCTTGGTTTTCGCTGCGGTTGTTCCTTCGCATTTCCACTTCACAATCATGTCGTAGCAGTCTAGTTGAACAGCTTTAGAAGGGTTGAAATGTCTTCAATGGATTTATTACTCAAGTAACATCCTGTGACAAGTCGAAGTTCGAAGTCACTGAGTTTTCCAGGCTGAGCCAGTCCGTTGCCACTCCCCCTCTACTGACAACACGTTCCGTATTACGTAGTGATGTGCGAACACATTTGTCCAGGTACTTATTGGAGCCAAGGTGTGTGTGTGTGTGTGTGTGTGTGTGTGTGTGTGTGTGTGTGTGTGTGTGTGTGTGTCGGGGTGGCTGGGGGAGGGGGGGGGGGCGGGGCGGAGGCAGTAAGTCCGGAACTGCAGTGGCCGCGCTGCGCCTGGCTGAGGTAAACTAGCTGCCCGGCCGGCCCACGCCGGCGTTGTGTGTGACCCCAGGCCCAGCCACAGCACGGCACGGCACAGACGGCATCGATCCGTCGGCAGAGGCGGGCAGAGCGCCCGCGCACACCCCACGCACCGCACGCACGTGTTCGCCCCCGCGCCGCCGCGCGTCAATGCCCTGTTCGGGACACCGTCTGTGTTGACGCACTCTCGGCTACCTGCTGCGGCCTGCCGGCGGTACGGGGTGAGCGAACAAACTACACGCTAACTACAGATGGAAGCGACGAAACACATTATTAACCTTTACAATACTCAAAATCTAGCGTATGCTAGTTGCAATGCTTAGTCTTATTTGTATGACTACTTAGTTAAGTGACATGCACGAACCAAGCCCAGTGCGTACTGCATAGAGAAAACAACATACTGTAATGTCGCCAATCTGTCTCCGTTCCCCTTCCTCCTTCACCCATATCCTATTAGACCAGTATCACATTTTTCGCCTGCCATCTGATCTCCGGTGGGAGCTGACATTGCTGGGACACATTCCTCATGGACGCCCAGTTACTGCTTTAAATGCGTGCTCTATGGACTTGATGCGGAAACAAACCAGAGCGATGCATGTCACTAAGACAAAAGAAAACGCGTGGCATCGCTGTCAGCCAAGAGAAGCGCAAAACTTTTAAAACCTGTGGTAAAGTTTAGAACCCCGCTGCTGCTAAGGTCACAGGTTCGAATCCTGCCTCGGGCACGGATGTGTGTGTTGTCCTTAGGTTAGTTGGTTTAAGTAGTTCTAAGTTCTAGCGGACTGATGACCTCAGATGTTAAGTCCCATAGTGCTTAGAGCCATTTTGGACTAATCCTCCAAAAGCACTCACTACAAAGTGATTAAACATTCTAGAATATTTTACGTCGTTAGTTCTCCAGGAGCATTGCTCTTGAGGTGTACCCGGATCAGAGTAACACAATATTGACAGTAAATGTTTACGAAAGGATTCCATAGTAAGAACCAACCACAGAACGCGCTTTGACGTGCCTTTTGTTTTGCTCGCTGCTGCCAATTGCTCTGCAGACGACGACTACGGCAGCTAACTCTCTCTCTCTCTCTCTCTCTCTCTCTCTCTCTCTCTCTCTCTCTCATCCGAACAGGTTTCGAAAGGCCCAACAGCACCGCCCGATCACCATGTCATCCTCTGCCGAAAGCGTCACTTAATGCGGATATGGAACGCATGTGGTCAGCACACCGCTCTCCCGGCCTACGTCATCTTTCGTGACCGGAGCCGCTCCTCCTCTTGAATCAAGTAGTTCCTGAATTGGTCCCACAACGGCTGAGTGCACCCCGCTTGCCGACGGCACTCGGAAGACACGGTCACCCATCGAAGTGCAAGCCAAGCCCGACAGTGCTTATCTTCGGTGATCTCATGGGAACTGCGGCAACCACTGCGGCAAGTGCGTCGGCACGGCAACTAACGCACTTCTTCAGTTTCGTTTTCGTCTTTTGCTTTGTTTATTTGTGCTGATATTTTCATAACGTCCGCACCTGACCGCGAAACTAAGCAGCGAAGTTAAAAAAAAAGGTGCAAATGGCTCTGAGCACTATGGGACTTAACATCTGAGGTCATCAGTCTCCTAGAACTTAGAACTACTTAAACCTAACTAACCCAAGGACGTCGCACACATCCATGCCCGAGACAGGATTCGAACCTGCGACCTTAGCGGTCACGCAGTTCCAGACTGAAGCGCCTAGAACCGCACGGCCACACAGGTCGGCGTAAGCAGCGAAGTGACAAGGCGCACTTAGTGCTTCAAATTAACGGAAAACGTACGAAAAAATTCAGTACTGAATGTGACAGCTGGTGCTACCACAGTTGTATTGGGCGTGCGCGTTAAAGAAAAAGCGACAATATTGTCCTTTTCAGTGCGTTTCAATCATTTTGTTATTCTGATCGAAGTACAGACACTGCAACTGCCACCTGATGACGGAGAAAAGCATCCGAAACGTGCCGTAAATAAAGTACTTTTAAGTTAATGGCTGGTTAAAAGCAATACAGAAACTGCCTACCAGTGAGGTGTAGTTGACGCTCTGCACACAAAAGAAGGTTCTTTACTTTCTTGTTACGCAGAACACGACAGTGACATCGGGTGCTTGTAGCTCTTCACAGGTATCGGGGTCAGGCGGTCTTCACCTTCCCCACCAGTACAGGGTACCGGAATCAGGCAGCAGTATCTGTGTAGTATACAATAGCCTCGCAGAATTGTCAGCGCACAATAGTATCCGTCAAAAACTCTGCAGCCAGTGACTCGACACCCACGCTACGTCACATATTCGCCTCTCGTCAATTTTTTGCAAGTTAGAACCATAACGACCACGGATATATTTATGTATTAAAAATAAAGCTGCAGGACCGACTGTAATGATCTACTACAGGTTGGTTTAATGTGACATGAAGAAGAATGAATGTTACAGGACAACTTTAAAACGAATGCCCAACAACTTTGTAATGATGGAAGTGTATTAACAGCATTTCTTTCCTGATAGCATTTGATATGTTAGGGTGCGTACATCTAAGACGACGAAAATCTGTCTGTAACCAAAACGGAAAAGATGAGCACAGGTATTACTTGAGAAGAATGAAAGTAATTCTCCAGTCCAAGTGAGCAAATTCGTCAGCTCCGCATAATACTGTGTGTCACACGTGCTTCCACCAGCACTATATTATTACCGTTGTTGAGAAACAGGTCAGATTTCGAAGAACACTTTCACTGTCACACTCCTTGGAACGCTATCTCCCTGCCAGGCATTACAAAACCGGCGCCCTAATGCACTCGCGTTGCAACTTGGCGGCAGTCCGTAAGCCACGGGCAAACTGTCGGCGGCGGTGGCGGGCCCGTCCAAACACGGCTGGCTGGCGCGTGACGTCACACGAGCAGCAGGTGGCTCTGCAGCCGCAGCCCGCTACGCACCAGCGGGCCCGCGCCGTGCCGGAAACGGAACACCACCTCGCTGTGAGCTTTACACCGCCCGTCAGGGACGGTTCTTTGATGTGACGTTAGAGCGATGTTTAGGCTGCATAAGGTTTCCTATCAAGTGTCTTTCTTTCGCCTTACGCAGTAGTTTGTAGAAGCCACATATGCCCGCTGCATAGCTATGATGATCATTCCTGCAATACATATTAGTACATCAGTCATTAACATGTACATCACAAGCATCTGAAGGACAGTGATACGGTTTTTTTTCGCTCCATTCAGTTATTTTAATTTTGAGAAAAATACTTCAGGAGTATCAAAACAATTACCGAATTCGATTGAAGATTATTTAGCGGACACAAGTGAGTATGTTGTTTCCGATGGGAAGCTATCGACAAAATTGTGGACGAGGACAACACAAGGGGCTATTAGGATCGTTAGAATACATTTAGTGTCGTGTCTTCGATGTACCAGAAGATATTCTGTGTTCAATGTGAGTGGAATTAACCCAAACAAAGACTGCTCGTGCGAATATTCACGCGACGGTGTATCAAAAGAAAATTTCCTTTTCATTATCACCACAAAAAAATGAAGTGTGGCTGAAAACGCAAAATAAATTGGGTAACCCCCAAGTAGGCTCCTGCTATACGTGTTTTAGTTATGTTAACATTATTATTATTATTATTATTATTATTATTATTATTATTTTTCATGTTGCCGTCAACAGATTTCTTTGTACCGAATGTAGCATCAGACTAAGTTGGGGACGAAACTTTCAAGAACTGTAGCTCGTGGTAAGAGAAAAAACGTTTTGACGCTGAGCGTCACATGAAACATCGAAAACGGTGCATTTTCAGCTAACTCCCCGTACACTTCACAGAAACGAAACCTGTGCCCGCAGAAGCATCAGAGAAAAGGCAGCCGATGACTTAGGAGAACCAACCAGTGTCAGCCTCCCAGTGGACAAAGCCAGTGCGTAGTGAAGCTGTTCATGGACTACGTCAATATTCGCAGCACTACAAAATTGCCATAAAATGCGCCAATATCTGATTGAGAACAATGCTTTTTTTTCTATAAAAACTGGCAGCTTCTACATCTACATGGTTACTCTACAATTCACACTTAAGTGCCTCGCAGATGGTTCATCGAACCATTTTCATACTACTACTACTACTACTCTACCATTCCACTCTTGAATGGCAAATGGGAAAAAGGAAAACTTAAATCTTTCCGTTCGAGCTCTGATTTCTCTTATTTCATTATGACGAGGAAAAGTAATACGAAGCATGTAAATATGTGATGAGACCTAAATTTGGCTTTGGTAGATAGACCCAGGAGTTTAAATTTCAGATTCCGCAATAGACTGACGCTGTATAGCATTACTGACATTCGAAGCGTGCGTCATTGACTCGCGCGTGGTAACTTCAAATGCAGTCGCGAACAGAAATCGAAAGCTGCCTCATACCTTGCAAACCAGACAGGGCTTTCGTGCAAGATATTAGATTACGATGATTAGAACTGCGTTTCCAGTGGTGATATATGGCCTTTGCTTCTGATTTGCTTACCCGTTGCCGTAGTGCGCGTGCACCCCCCCCCCCCCCCCCCCCCAAACACACACACACACACACACACACACACACACACACACACACACACACACACACACAGAGAGAGAGAGAGAGAGAGAGAGAGAGAGAGAGAGAGAGAGAGAATGAATTATTTTTTACCCTATTTCCTCTATTTACCTGAGGCATAATCGCTTCCGATTATGTCTAATGATTCCAGAATGAGATTTTAACTCTGCAGCGGAGTGTGCTCTCCTGCGAACCTCGCAGAAGTAGCGTTCCTGAAAGAAAGGATATCGCCGAGACATGGCTTATCCACAGCCTGGGGAATGATTCCAGAATGAGAGGATTTTCACTCCGCAGCGGAGTGTGCGCTGATATGAAACTTCCTGGCTGGAGAGCTTCTGTAAAGTTTGGAAGATACGAGACGAGGTACTGACAGAAGTGAAGCTGTGAGGACGGGACGTGAGTCGTGGTTGGGTAGCTCAGATGGTAGAGCACTTGCCCGCGAAAGGCAAAGGTCCCGAGTTCGAGTCTCTGTCCGGCACACAATTTAACTTGCCAGGAAGTTTCATGTCTAATGATTATTTCACACGTATCTGGCACGCTAACTGGTCGCATACTATAAGCTAAAGAAAATATCACTCTTCAGTCATTGGACAAAATGTTGACTTACCTGTTTATGTACGATAATTTTAAAATTACAAAAAAGTAACTGAAAAATACGAATAAACAGCGTCTTTTTCACTGAGGAAGAGCTGCTGCAGATGTGCTGGTATGAGATACGCTCGATCTGATACGAATGACCCTGTAGTAATGCTGTACAACCCGTTATCATATCAACATGCTGACCGCGGAGCTAGATTCGATGTTTTATCTTGTGTGACCTGAGTAACAGAATCTATATTCGTCATTGCACTGGCTAAAAGTGTCACGTGAAGAATTTCGCTCTACTGTATTTCTAGAAATAGCTCAAATTTCTCTATACTTCTTTCGCTCAAAATGGC
Source organism: Schistocerca gregaria (assembly GCF_023897955.1). Classification (NCBI taxonomy): domain Eukaryota; kingdom Metazoa; phylum Arthropoda; class Insecta; order Orthoptera; family Acrididae; genus Schistocerca; species Schistocerca gregaria. Next base: position 523,648,164 of record NC_064921.1, on the reverse strand, counting down.
GTTGGGTCAACACATACGTCGTATCAGCTACACGGTAACCCCGTAACCTACTTCTTGTGACCTTCACACGTAACTGTCTCAGCCGTCCTAAAAGAACCGCTACGGTTTTCTAGTTGCCGTCCTTTCCGACTTCAGTAAAATAATTTCCTGCGTTTATATGCCGTTTCACGGTAAATTGTGGAAATACCTTTCTCGTAGAAGAAGTTAAGAACCCGAGTAAGGGTGGTTTTCTTAAAGCTCATACCTTTCAGAAGGGTGTGTCTAAATATTTAGTAGTGCTTCCGAAAATAAGATTCGCTAATCTCCACATACCCTTTCCGGATATTTACGATCTATCAATGCTTTTGATTCTAAAATATTCTCAACAGCAGCGATCGTCTCTATATCAACGGAGGAATGTTTTCTGCTGAAAATTTCTTTCACTCAACAAATGAAAAGGAAGTTACTTGTAATGAGTGCCATGATCATTTTATATGAACAAAGGCGTAAGATCATATCCTTGAGGGTGACGGCACCATACTAGGATTATCTTGTTGCAATAATTCCTCGATCTCAATAAAGCTATGGAATGCTTAATGTTTTTCCGTAATTTGATAGTGTACACCGGAACAATTGTGAAACAGTACGGACTTACAAGAGGAAAGTCTTTGGCGTGTGTAATGAAGCGAAATCTTACTGGATCCATATTTTTTATCTTACTTTAATAAACCTAACATCATTCTGTCACAATTTAAGGTGAAACAGTTGTCTTCATTTTCCTGACACATTTTTAATGTCACCCTTCAAGATTTCATTAACTGATGGCTTGAAGGTGTGAGTACAGTTTAGGGTCGCGTACAGGGAACATTTCATCAGATTCGAAATTACCCGTTTCTGAAATAACCAATTTTCGGCTTTTTATTGCTATTATTTCCAACAATAAACGAGACATCGAACACAGGTGAGAAATTCTAAGAGTACCCCAAACTTTTGAGTTAATTTTTCAAGATAGATAGAATCAAAATCTTGTATTTTTCGTGTTAACTGGTTCTTTTCCAAGAGCTACAAGCAGATAAAGGCATAACACACAGACAAATGCAGCAATTCACCTACCTTCTATTTTTAATACAAACTATGAATGTATTAAGTTTTTAATTTATTAGTGTTGTCATAACACCACCTCTCTTATTATTTCGTAGAAATGGCTCGGAAATAATAAACTGTGTAAAATATGTAGCGTTCTTTTTCTTTAACTATTTCGAAGGAAACCCCATTTTTTTTAGTTACATATATACAGGGTGTTACAAAAAAGTACGGAAAAACTTTCAGGAAACATTCCCCACACACAAAGACAGAAAATGTTATGTGGACATGTGTCCGGAAACGCTTACTTTCCATGTTAGAGCTCATTTTATTACTTCTCTTCAGATCACATTAATCATGGAATCGAAACACACAACAGAACGTACCAGCGTGACTTCAAACACTTTGTTACAGGAAATGTTCCAAATGTCCTCCGTTCGCGAGGATACATGCATCCACCCTCCGTCGCATGGAATCCCTGATGCGCTGAGGCAGCCCTGGAGAACGGCGTATTGTATCACAGCCGTCCACAATACGAGCACGAAAAGTCTCTACATTTGGTACCGGGGTTGCGTAGACAATAGCTTTCAAATGCCCCGATAAAGGAACGTCCAGAGGGTTGAGGTCAGGAGAGCGTAGAGAAATTGGTCCGCCTCTACCAAACCATCGGTCACCGAATCTGTTGTTGAGAAGCGTGCGAACACTTCGACTGAAATGTGCAGGAGCTCCATCGCGCATGAACCACATGTTGTATCGTACTTGTAAAGGCACCTGTTCTAGCAACACAGGTAGAGTATCCCGTATGAAATTATGGTAACGTGCTCCATTGAGCGTAGGTGGAAGAACATGGGGCCCAATCAAGAAATCACCAACAATGCCTGCCCAAACGTTCACAGAAAATCTGTGTTGATGACGTGATTGCACAATTGCGAGCGGATTCTCGTCAGCCCACACATGTTGATTGTGAGAAGTTGCAATTTGATCACGTTGGAATGAAGCCTCATCCGTAAAGAGAACATTTGCACCGAAATGAGGATTGGCACATTGTTGGATGAACCATTCGCAGAAGTGTACCCGTGGAGGCCAATCAGCTGCTGATAGTGCCTGCACACGCTGTACATGGTACGGAAACAACTGGTTCTCCCGTAGCACTCTCCACAGAGTGACGTAGTTAACGTTACCTTGTACAGCAGGAACTCCTCTGACGCTGACATTAGTGTTATCGTCAACTGCACGAAGAATTGCCTCGTCCACTGCAGGTGTCCTCGTCGTTCTAGGTCTTCCCCAGTCGCGAGTCATAGGCTGGAATGTTCCGTGCCCCCTAAGACGCCGATCAATTGCTTCGAACGTCTTCATGTCGGGACATCTTTGTTCTGGAAATCTGTCTCGATACAAACGTACCGCGCCACGGCTATTGCCCCGTGCTAATCCATACATCAAATGGGCATCTGTCAACTCCGTATTTGTAAACATTGAACTGACTGCAAAACCACGTTCGTGATGAACACTAACCTGTTGATGCTACGTACTGATATGCTTGATGCTAGTACTGTAGAGCAATGAGTCGCATTTCAACACAAGCACCGAAGTCAACATTACCTTTCTTCAATTGGGCCAACTGGCGGTGAACCGAGGAAGAACAGTACATAATGACTAAACTTAAATGAGCTCTAACATGGAAATTAAGTGTTTCCGGACACATGACCACATAACATCTTTTCTTTAGTGGTGTGTGAGGAATGTTTCCTGAATGTTTGGCCGTACCTTTTTTTAACACGCTGTATATATACAAACTTTTTATTAGGAATTTGAATACAATTGATTTTTGCTTACAAAAGACAAAGTGGTCTTTCAAAAAATTAAAATAAACAATTTAAATAGTAGACAAAATATAACACTCACCAGGATCTATTATATGACGATAGTTAAAATTTGAATAATGAATTTATCCAGTGGCGAATATTTACAGTCTTCGTGAATACTTGTTCTATCATATGTTGTACTCTAAGTTGATTCCTTTGATTAGAAACAGTACCATTCGAACAGGATACCAATCTTTCACAAGTAACAGAACGTCCTACAAAATCAGTATAAGTTTTATTTAAAACCAGGGCATTTAGTACCACTGGTATGACAAATTGATATATCGGACTTATACACGATTTTCAGTAAAATACCCGATATACGATACCGAAAAATACCAATTATCCAGAACTAAAATACCGGTATCGGTTTTGAGCGGTCGGTTTTTCCCATCCCAAGGCTAGATTATAGCCTTACTTTCATTTTCATTCCTGTTCGAAACATTGCAAACACTTTGCCGGACTATATGTAATCTTACTACAATGTTGCCTTGAATACAATACGGAAAGGCTGAAAGAGAGAAAAAAAATTACCCCACTTGTCACTTCACAGCGTGATGCAGTATGTTGGCTAGAGCGCGCTGATAATTAACTTACAGTAATTCAAATTATTCAAGTGGCTCTAAGGACTATGGGTCACAGCGGCCGGCCTTACAGTAATTAAACATGATTAAGCTCTCTCAGTCTGTGTGTTATAACATAGTTAAGTTTAAAAGGTTATGATGTTTGCACACTGCTTTCATAAGTGATAATCTACCATAGAAGTCAAGACAATTACAACAAGAGTATGGTTTCAAGCGATGAAAAATCGAAAAAAAGAAATTCATTCTGTCGCGTCCGTAGTGCCCTGCAAGAGGATCGGGGTTTAGAGGAAACTCGGCGGAAAAGGACGAGGATCTCTGACAAATGATGGTGACCAAAATAACTATTTAAGATAAGAAACTACTATCAGATCCCACGAGGCACTAACACACTGTCCAATTCTGCATCTACCCTGTGCAGCCAAGTCTCAAAGGAAACTAACAATGGGACAGCGCGTAATCGTTCAATTTCGTTCAGATTTATGGTATATGCAGAGCTTGGCAGGAAATGGAAGTGACAGAAGTGAGCGCTCCAGATGGCCAAACTTACAGAAGGAGGAGGAGGAGGAGGAGGAGGAGGAGGAGGAGGAGGAGGGGAGAGAGAGAGAGAGAAATCATTTTTAGCGCAGACCGGGCGAGGCACGAGCAATTTATGTTAGCCTAGCTTACAAGGAACTGATGGCGCTGCGGAAAGAGTGTAGGACGGATATGCGAGGGTCGTGAGGTCTTTTTTCTTTTCAATTTTTGTCCTATACTGCAAATAAAATTTTCTTACAACTCGTGAAAAGGAAAGGCCAAGGATAATTTGGCGTTGTCAATAAATTTTCAGCAAGGGATTGTAAGGCGTACACGAGAATTTACTACATGGAATAGACACTTATGACACACACGTGCTGGGAACATATTCATCGTAAAAACAGGGGAGCAGTCATTTTATCGGCAACTTGCGCATGTTAGAAACGCCGTATTTTTAATTACATCGCTGTTTCGTTGGGCCTTAACGCCTGCTAGGGAGGAGTTTAGTTAGTTTAGTTTTTAAAACTTCTAGAGAAAAATGAACTTTTTTTACTTTCGGAAAAAGTTCTCTTTCATCGCACAGTTTGACAGCCGACCACGCATAATGTTTCATTTCGTCACATATTGACGAGGATAGCTGGTGACGTACAATGGAATAGAATAGAATTCTGGGGATGTAAATTCTTTTCTCTCCAGGTGAGACTTTTGAAACTTTTTGATTTTTGATCGAATTCTTTACCTGACGGTAAACATTGATACCGCGAGGTGGCACTGGCGGAGTGCGTTTGGTGGGGGGAATCACTTCAATATTGCACGATGAACCATCGGTCCAAATGAGCCAATGCTCTCTTGTAGGCACACTGTTAGCAACGGTTTTCCAGAAACGGTTATAGTATTCTGCACTGTAGACGAGTGTTTTATTTTGATAATATCCTGTCATATTGCGAGAACTACTTTTGCCTCTTGATGATCCTGGGTTCGGTTATATGTCGACTGGTACTGGCACCCTGGAAACAACATACGAATGCAAGGACTTTGGCGTTAAAAAATATTATTTTGATGGACGTCGACGAATGAGAATTCTCGACTCAAGTGTTTGATTGTAACCTTTAGTTACAATCCCATCTTGGAAAGTTATTTACATAGCTCGCGTGGACGCTGTAAGTACAATCCTTTCTTGGAAATTTACTTTCCATCCCAAATTTTCCTCTGTCTTTCCTTTTCAAGCTTTGTATGAAAATGTTAAATACAATATCCCGAGATTTATTTCCTTTCGTTTGTCGTGTAAGGAATGTATCTTTAAAAATGGAAAGTGTTTCCGAGAATGCCGGCCGTTGTGGCCGAGCGGTTCTGGGCGCTTTAGTCCGGAACCGAGCGACTACTACGGTCCCAGGTTCTAATTCTGCCTCGGGCATGGATGTATGTGATGTCCTTAGGTTAGTTACGTTTTAGTTGTTGTAAGTTCTAGGAAACTGATGACCTCAGAAGTTATGTCCCATAGTGCTCAGAGACATTTGAACCTTTTGTTTCCGAGGAGGGTGTTGACCCCAATCCCCTCGGATTACCGTTCTGGACACACTGGTGCACTAATCGCTTCCTGGAAACGAAGCTCAAGTAAATGGCCCATGATTTTTTTTTTCTATATTCTTAGGCGTCTGGCACTCCCACTCCTGTTACTTTCTGTCCAAGCACTTGATATTCCGTGAATTAGGACGAAATAGATGAACAGTAGAGCGGGCCCCTTCTAAGTTCAGTCCCGAAGGCAGAGAACCTAAGACAAGAACAATTCTAGACCAGGGTTTTTCAAACTGTGTTCCGTACAACTCTGTTGTTGCACGGGAAGTGTGTTCTAAGAAAAGTGACTAATATCTCAGCGTTATTTTATGAGATTTTCAAGATAATACTTTCTTAAACATTATATTATAATTTCGGTATTATTACCCATGATAAACTGAAGGTATCAATGAATAAAGTAAGTTCGCTCATTTTTTGAATTTTTATTATCGTTCAAAATAATCAAGGTGATCTAAGAAAGTACCAGGATTCTTAAAGTATTTTGTCGGAGGAAAAGTTCGGGAACCACTGTTCTGGACATACCCAGTGTTGAAGTTAACACTAGAAAATTACTCTCGATACCTCACACGACTCATTCGTGAAAACCCGGCCTTTCTTGTAAATCACGTTAATTCTCTAATATCGTCCAGAAATCATGGTGCCACACCGAAGTCCGGAACGCGAATTGATACCACAGCCATCAGCGATGGATCGCTGCAATGTGTAACAATCAGAGGGAGGCACTACAGAGGACCACGCCTCCCTATCAGAAGACTTCGCCTCCGCCTCAGCATACCAGCGCCCTCAGGTTGAGGACGATGTAGTGTCGAGCATGAAAGAGCTCAGCCCAATTCGTGATCTCATCTCACGCAGGCGACATCACTGTGTAGGATCAACGAGCTGTTAAAGCTTTTGATAACTTTTACTTGAACATTGTACCTCAAACTAACCGTTTGTTAATTACTGCGTCAAGTGATGCTTTGCTAGTCAATTATACAGTACTTCTGTGGCAAAGAAGTGCGCCAAAGTTGAGTAAATTCCTTTATCATTTATGTGACAAAATGATCTAATATTTCATGTGTTCTAGTTTGATGAACCTTCTTCCAGAGCAATCGCAGAACCTATAGTTATGGTCGGACGAAGGTAGTTTCGTCTGGTCACAACAAAAAAAGTCTTCGGACAGGAGCGTTTCACAGTCACTCCACAACTGAGTTCTAGTCCAGCCAACAATGCTTTATGTTACGCATTTTGATCTACCTGGAGACGCGAGCGCGTGTATTTACTGATGCATTTGCAGCAAAATGGATGGCAGCCAGGGGAACGTGGAACAAGCGCTCCGATGGAACGGCTGCACGCTGTATGGAGCGCTATTTCATCAGCATCTGCAGCCACGATACGCGCCGATGGGTACCAACTGTCACTTAACGCGCTAAAACAGGGCTAGATATACGGCTAACGCACGCAGAGCACCTTATTGTTACCGTGTATGTACACTTTGCCACTTCCTGTCGCTGAATTTGGTTTTTTTAATGCTGTATATACCTGTAAAACATGGCTAACGTAAGTAACAGTGGAGTGGTTCTGCATAAATTAACAACTGATTCATTTGTGTGGTACGAAATACGTTCTCCGCACCTCAGTAAAATCTTGGTAAATCACATATCTGAAAATGATGGTGTATCGTGCCTTTACGCAAAGCTATATGAAAACTAGGGTGGTTTGACCACTAACGAGTTTTACTGGACATGATCATATTGGAAGCTGTATTTCCCCCCCCCCTCCTCCCCCCTTTCTTTTTACTGTGATTTGGTTCACACAGGTTATTGTGGTACATGTAGATTATAGAGAAATCTTACCGACAAAGCATTTTTCATATACCTGAAGTATTGTCACAGTTGCCGAAAAGAATTATACGTGCAACGCGAGTTCAAACATTGAACCGTGTAATTATTCGTGCTAGTACGCAGCCCGCTTAACGAGAAAGCTTCAGAACAATTGAGTGCCACTACTGTTACCACCCGTCCGACAGGCCTTCATTATCATCCAGTCTCACTGCTTTTCGCTCGAGAAACGTTGCACTAACATTTATTTTATATTTTCCTATAGAACGAAACATACATAAGCGTCAACGAACAATGTTGTCAACCATGTAAAACAAGGCTGAAAAAAAAAAAGTTCAAATGGCTGTGAGCACTATGGGACTTAACATCTGTGGTCATCAGACCCCTAGAACTTAGAACTATTTAAACCTAACCAACCTAAGGACATCACTCACATCCATGCCCGAGGCAGGATTCGAACCTGCGTACCGTAGGAAAGGCTGTAAATTTTTAACTGATATATTTGCACTTAACTTCCTGTTAATTTGTTTATTCTGTGGCCAAGTGATATATGGCGATAAGAATCGGGAAATGTGTGAAAACCGTTCTGTTTTAGAAGTAGCTCAAGCAGGGAAACACTAAAACGACAGTCTCTGCCTTGTCTCTTACGCTACGATAATCACACGATTAAAAGCAGCAGACAAATCTGTCACTTCCGTCGGCTCATTTTGTAGCGAATTTTTTTTAGAAGTAAAGCCTAGATCTGTAACTCATATCTTTCATGAGCATTCTCCAGATCTACGTTTACTACGCTCTCCAAATGTGTATCACAGGTGGGTCTCGTAGTAGAAAAGAGGTTTAAAGATACACACACTTTAAGCATGACCCTGATATTTGGAGAAACAAACACCAGTCAGCAGCTGCTCAAGATGGCCAAACCACTTAAGATAAGTATCAAATGCTCTCCGCGTCTGTAAGTTCCGGCTGTATCGTTGAAGAAAAAAACACCATTAAGATTTTTGGGACGCAGCGGTGACTACATGACAAACAACAATCGTGGTCGGAATAATTTGCTTCTGTTCTCTTGATAGAAACTATCTAATATCGTATTTTTTTCGTAAAATGTTAAGAAGTTATAGAATTTATAGTTACCAAAAACTCCTCTTTAGCTGAAATGGTGGCTTCTACTAGAAGGAATATGAGAAACTTTGGGATGAAATGGTTTTTACAGACCTTGGTTATTATACTTTTATTCAAGGTGAATGTACTCGTATTAAAGTTCACTTGGTTTCGGCAGTTTTTTTTTTTTTTCTTTCTTCTAGAGGATCCGGTTTCGTCTCACTAATCGCGTCAATCAAGCTCGTGTGACTTCCCTGTTGCTTGGGAAATAGAGGTAAATTTATTTTGACTAAAAACTTTGTACGTCCTGTATTATTTTGCTTCCAAGGTAGCAGCATTCCGTAATTTTACCCATTTCTGCAACTCGTCATTAATTTTACCTTTCATCTGTTTATTCTCAATCCATATTCTGTACTCGTTAGACTGTCCATTCCGTTTAACTGATCCTGCAATGCTTGTTGACTTCCACAGAGGATAGCAATGTCAGAGAATGTCATCATTGCTGTCCTTTCACCTTGAATTACAATCCCATTATTTAATCTTTCATTTCCATCATTGGTACTTATATGTGTAGGCTGAAGAGTAGGAAAGATAGAAAACGTTCATGTTTTACACCCTTAATCCTCGCTCTTGGTTCGCGGTCTTCAAATCATTTTGTTCATTCTTGGTTCTTGTTCGTATTGTGTACTGCATGTCTTTCCTTATGGCTTATTCCTATATGTCCAACAATTTCGAACATTTTACACTGTTTCGTTACATTACAGTTCATTTTTGGAACAACCTGCGACTAGGAGAAAAAAGGTGGGACATTTTCTCCTGAACCCAGCTTTCACTTTGGAGGACAATACTCTAACGCATATAGCGCAAGCTGTGACTGATTTGTTCGATCGACGAGGCTGAGAAATGTGCCATCCGCCATACTCTTCAGACATAAGCTTTTGTGGCTTAGATTTGATTCCTATTGTAAAATATTCATGACGGTACGTTAAGTATAATTCCCAAAAGACGCAAATTGTTATCCTCACAAACTGCTATACAATGGGTTCCTGAATAGAACACTTCCCACGTAAAATATGTGCCAGAACCAACAAGCACGATGGATTTCAGTAAATAATGACCGTGCTGACTATCCACAGTACAGCTGAAGGCAACTTGCTTACCTCTCGTTTTGTAAAGATGTAGCTGTCGTCTCAAATGTTTTCTTCTCCGCTGGCCGCAAGGTCTGACGTGCATGCAGTAAACAGTGCATAACGAAGTGGAAAATGAGAAAGAATTCAATGCAATTAAAATTTTTAAAAAAGGAAGAAAACGATTGTGAAAGCCATTCTGCCATTATTCATGGCAAAGTTGCCGACTGATAATCATTTCTAGAGCACGGCAATAGGCAAAGTAAAAATCTCCACACCATCTTGGAGCCGGTCGGGGTGGCCGAGCGTTTCTAGGCGCTACGGTCTGGAGCCGCGCGATCGCTGCGGTCGCAGGTTCGAATCCTGCCTCGGGCATGGATGTGTGTGACGTCCTTAGGTTTAAATAGTTCTGAGTTCTAAGGGACTGATAACCTTAGCTGTTAAGTCCCATAGTGCTCAGAGCCATTTAAAACGATCTTGGAACTCACACGAGATTAACGCAAGATAACAAACGAACGTCATTCAAGAGCATTTTCTCAACGAACTGTTCCGTCTTTACTCGGAACCCGGTTTTATACACAGATGTATGTGCTACGTTCTCGGAAACCGATTATGGACTAGTCATAAACTATCTTAGCAGCTTGGCACCTTGTCTGTCAGGGCAGACTTTTGATTGGTCCATCTTTCCCATCAATAACCACTGACCGTAACAAAAATTTGAAGTCAGCATTACCTGGTTAAATGAGTGATATTGAAATAATTATTCACAAGTTCACAGTGCAAGTAATGCACAGGGTGGTTGGAGCTCTATATTAATATTTAAACAGTAAGCATAAACAAGAAGATATTCGCTTCTTGGCATCCAGCCTTGTAGGTTCCAGTACGATACCGCTCTTGCTCGCATGGCGGTTCTCACGTCGTGCGACCATCTAGTGCGGCGTACGAGGCGTCTGCCTCGTGATCGTGCCTAGTAGGAGGCCTCCCTAAACAAAATCTTCCTGTACCGTGCATTAAAACATAGCAACCAAAATATAATAAACATGGGTAGGGATTTGGCACAAACGCCAGAGAGTGGTGAAGGAATCATTTCCTGTCACTCACTTCAGAACTATTACAGATTCGTCGTGTAATATACAGCTTCATATGGCTCACCGGCCATTTGACCATCTTCTTCTGTGCGGATGCACAGTGCCCGAACTCTTACGGGAATCGGCAGAAAGCCGCGAGTAATGAGTATAATGGGCAGGGGCTCTATGAACATAATGCGGAACAATAAGTTGCGAATGTGGGTCTCACGGGGGCGTGCCAGAGGTAAGTCCCTGCAGTCGCACTATTCATCCGTGTCCTCGGTGGCTCAGATGGATAGAGCGTCTGCCATGAAAGCAGGAGATCCCAGATTTGAGTCCTGCTCGGAGCACACATTTTCAACTGTCCCCGTTGACTTATATCAACGCCTTAATGCAGGTAGGGGTATTCATTTCATTGTAATTTCATATACAGCTTCGTTGGTACTATCACCAAAAATCGGAGCTGATAAAGGTCTGCTAGGACTTTAACGTTACTAGAAATGGGTTATAAGCGCAATGCGGTTACTTCGAAGGACAGTAGAACTCTGAAACATGTACGTATTTTCAGTCAGTTGTAAATAAATGCCACTATTGAAGTTCCAAACCTCGCATGCAACGTATCCCAGGAGGGATGTTCAATATTCCAGACTACGACAGGAACGACAATCCGAAGCAATAAATCCTAGTAAACATGGGCTACGAGTATTTGTTTATTTTATTACTGTGAAACATCTCTTCGTCTGACGAAGACCTCATGGTTCTTAGGATATGCACTATGGAGCTGATGTTGTTATACACTACTGGCCATTAAAATTGCTACAACATGAAGATGACGTGCTACAGACGCGAAATTAAAGCGACAGGAACAAGATGCTGTGAAAAGCAAACGATGGTGTGCCGCAGGGGAGTGTCATAGGACCGTTGCTATTTACAATATACATAAATGACCTGGTGGATGACATCGGAAGTTCACTGAGGCTTTTTGCAGATGATGCTGTGGTGTATCGAAAGGTTGCAACAATGGAAAATTGTACTGAAATGCAGGAGGATCTGCAGCGAATTGACGCATGGTGCACGGAATGGCAATTGAATCTCAATGTAGCGAAGTGTAATGTGATGCGAATACATAGAAAGATAGGTCCCTTATCATTTAGCTACAAAATAGCAGGTCAGCAACTGGAAGCAGTTAATTCCATAAATTATCTGGGAGTACGCATTAGGAGTGATTTAAAATGGAATGATCATATGAAGTTGATCGTCGGTAAAGCAGATGCCAGACTGAGATTCATTGGAAGAATCCTAAGGAAATGCAATCCGACAACAAAGGAAGTAGGTTACAGTACGCTTGTTCGCCCAATGCTTGAATACTGCTCAGCAGTGTGGGATCCGCACCAGGTAGGGTTGATAGAAGAGATAGAGAAGATCCAACGGAGAGCAGCGCGCTTCGTTACAGGATCATTTAGTAATTGCGAAAGCGTTACGGAGATGATAGATAAACTCCAGTGGAAGACTCTGCAGGAGAGACGCTCAGTAGCTCGGTACGGGCTTTTGTTAAAGTTTCGAGAACATACCTTCACCGAAGAGTCAAGCAGTATATTGCTCCCTCCTACGTATATCTCGCGAAGAGACCATGAGGATAAAATCAGAGAGATTAGAACCCACACAGAAGCATACCGACAATCCTTCTTTCCACGTACAATACGAGACTGGAAAAGAAGGGAGAACCGATAGAGGTACTCAGGGTACCCTCCGCCACACACCGTCAGGTGGCTTGCGGAGTACGGATGTAGATGTAGATGTAGATTAGCTTTTCAGAGCATTCACACAAGGTTGGCGCCGGTGGCGACACCTACAACGTGCTGACATGAGGAAAGTTTCCAACTGATTTCTCATACACAAACAGCACTGGACCGGCGTTGCCTGGTGAAACGTCGTTGTGGTGCCTCGAGTAAAGAGGAGAAATGCGCACCATCACGTTTTCGACTTGGATAAAGATCGGATTGTAGCCTATCGCGATTGCGGTTTCTCGTATCGTGACATTGCTGCTCGAGTTGGTCGAGATCCAATGACTGTTAGCAGAATATGGAATCGGTGGGTTCAGGAGGGTAATACTGAACGCTGTGCTGGATCCCAACGTCCTCGAATCACTAGCAGTCGAGATGATAGGCATCTTATCCGCATGGCTGTAACGGATCGTGTAGCCACGTCTCAAACCCTCAGACAACAGATGGGGACGTCTGCAAGACAATAACCATCTGCACGAACAGTTCGAAGACGTTAGCAGCAGCATGGACTATCAGCTCGGAGACCATGGCTGCGGTTACCCTTGACGTTGCATCACAGACAGGAGCGCCTGCGATGGTGTACTCAACAACGAACCTGGGTGCACGAATGATAAAACGTCGTTTTCTCGGATGTTCCACGTTCTGTTTACAGCATCATAATGATCGCATACGTGTTTGGCGATATTGCGGTGAACGCACATTGGAAGCGTGTATTCGTCATCGGCATACTGGCGTATCACACGGCGTGACTATATGGGGTGCCATTGGTTACACGTCTCGATCACCTCTTGTTCTCACTGACGGCACATTGAACAGTAGACGTTACATTTCATATGTGTTACGACCCGTGGCGCTACTCTTCATTCGATCCCTGCGAAACACTACATTTCAGCAGGATAATGCACGACCGCATGTTGCAGGTCCTGTACGGGCCTTTCTCGATACAGAAAATGTTCGACTGCTGCCCTGACCAGCACATTCTCCTGATCACTGACGAATTGAAAACGGCTGGTCAATGGTGGCCGAGCAACTGGCTCGTCGCAATACGCCAGTCACTACTCTTGATGAACTGTGGTATCGTGTTGAAGCTGCATGGGCACCTGTACCTGTACACGCCATCCAAGGTCTGTTTGACTCAATGACCAGGCTTATCAAAGCCGTTATTACGGTCAGAGGTGGTTGTTCTGGGTACTGATTTCTCAGGATCTATGCACCGAAATTGCGGGAAAATGTAATCAGATGTCAGTTGTAGTATAATATATTTGTCCAATGAATACTCGTTTATCATCTGCATTTCTTCTTGGTGTAGCAATTTTAATGGCCAAAAGTGTACATTATTGTGTTGTTTTGGTCTATAGTAAAACCTCTGAAAGTATCGAAAGCGAAAAGGTCGCCGTGGGAGTGTCGAAGGTAAAGAAGTGCTCTTACGGTACGCACTTTGGAGCCTCTGTTTTTGGTTTCAACGGTAGTTTTTGTCATGTCCTTGAATACTGAACATTCATCCTGGGACACCCTGTGCTGCCGGGAGGAGCGGCCGGGCAGACGCGGGCGCCTACGGCAGCGGCTTGGCGTGGCGCGGCCCATCTTCGGGCGGCGGGCGGCGACCGCCAGGAATGGGGGCAGCCGGCGGCCGGCCGGGTCAAGGCCTGGACGTGCTCCTCTCGTCACCGCCAGCTGCCGCTGCCGCTGCCGGGCCCCTCATTCACGGCGCCGAGGCCAGGCGGCTCTTGGCCCCGAGCACACGGCAACACTAGCCCATCAACAGCGCCAGCACGTCTCGCTGTTGTGAAACCAGTGGTGGTCTGGAGTGCCAAGTATCATAAGACTTGGCAGCAGGATTATACGTGGCGCATTCAATAAGTAATGCAACACTTATTTTCCTGAAGCAGGTTGATTTTATCCAGGATTCAATACACCGTATTATTCTCCACTCTTTTGGCTACAAACCCCTATTTTTTCAACATAATCTTCGTTCAATGTGACGGCCTTTCGCCACCTTACTGGGAGGGCCCGTATGCCCTCATGGTACCACTCTACTGGTCGGCATCGGAGCCAACGCCTTTTCGCATCAGTAACCAGCCCATCGTCTACGTACTGATTTTTGCAGAGTGCGTCCTTAAGTTCGCCAAACAGACGGACGCTCTTTATTGTGTCAGCACAACGACCAGAGACGTCCACTCGAGCAGCGAGGTGTCTGACCTTTCGATCACCTCGAATGAGAGTGCCCGCAGAGTCCAATATTGCAGGAGTCACAGATTTATGCGGCCGGCAGGTAAGCGGGATAGCGGACAGGTCTGCGCGACCTTGTCGCTATGACGGCAGAAGCCTCATCCAACGACTCGAATGGTTCAAATGGCTCTGAGCACTATGGGACTTAACATCTGAGGTCATCGGTCCCCTACAACTTAGAACTGCTTAAACCTAACTAACCTACGAACATCACACACATCCATTCCCTTGGTACGATTCGAACCTGCGACCGTAACGGTCGCGCGGTTTCAGACCGTAGCGCCAAGCCGGCAAATGATGATGATGAAGACGCAACATCCAGTACCCTACTGGGAATCGAACCCGGGCCTTCTGCGTGTTAAGCGGAAACGCTACCGATCCGCTACGGAGGCGGACTCCAACGACTCAACCTGCTTTTGTTCACTGTCGGGGTTCCGTAGACATTCCGCAAGCGCCTTTGATTATCTGCGATGCTCTGGCTTTCCGCCAAAAAAAAAAAAAAAAAAAACACTGAAAACCATCTTCTTGGAAGACACCTCTGTTACAGAAGCCATTTCGAAAGCTATGTATAGCGCCGCCACCTATCTGAACTTCATGAAACTACACGGGCTGAAGCCAGAATATTGCACACGTCCCATTAAAAACTCAGCATTTTCTTCAACCGAAATTTGCCGAGAAAATTGAACGCCCCTAGTACTTACGGCGCACGTCGGCACTTTGAAAAAAGTGTTGCATTTGTTAGAAGGATGGCGGCCATTAGCCACAGGAATGCCAGTCAACTAAAAAATTGTGGAACTTCAGTTTGCTAGTGTCACCGAGTTTGATAAATTACCCTCCACACAGTAATGAGACCAAACATTATGATCACCTGCTTAATAGTCTGTTCGTCCCTGATGTTTTGTTTGTGGGGTGCTGAACAGCGATGTCATCAGCGCCAGTACAATGTCCCAATTTTAACATAGTCCATTTTCTTTGCACAATTCAGTCTACTCGCTCTCACAAACGATGATGATGAAATGATGAAGACAACACAAACGCCCTCTCCCCGGGCAGAGAAAATCCCCAACCCGGCCGAGAATCGAACCCGGGAACCTGTGATCCAGGGGCAGCAACGCTAGCCCGTAGACCACGACCCGCGGACTGTTCGTCCCCTTTTGCAAAGCAATATTGCAGTGATACTGCGTGGCAGAGATTCAACAAGTCACTCCTAGGTTTTCGGAGGTATGCGGCTCTACATCGCTCAGGACGGGTCAAGTGGTTCCCGTACATTAAGGGAAGCTGGCTTGTGGGCGTGGAGCTGACGCCCGATAGCGTCTCAGATTATTCCACTGAGTTCAGACCATGTGAACTGCGTAGTTAACACATCGTCGGGAAGTCACTATCACGCTCCTGAAACCACTGTAGCAATATTTTGTCTTTGTGGCACGGGTGATTATACTGCTGATAGATGCCATCGCCGTCGGGAAAGACTACATTCATGAAGAGAAGTTCATATGTTTCACAGCTCTCATCGAGCCCACGATTAATATCACAGGTCCCATGTAAACGCAGGTATATGACCTCAAATTGCGTAAAACTGCCCCCACTGGCCTGCATCCATGGAGCGGGAACGTGTTCCGAGCAGTCGTTCGCCTGGATGACGGCGCATCTGCACACTGCTATCGACCTGGTGTAACAATAAAGATTATTCATCCAACAACGTGACACTTTTCCACTGATCCAAAGTCCAGTCTCTATGATCCTGTGTCCTCTGCAGTAACAAATGACAATTTTTTATGTTGGTCGTATTGATTTCGTCTGATTGATGTAGAAGTTACCGCAGGTAAAACATGGATTACTATTGTTATTGTTTGTGAAGACTGCTTTTCGTTGGATCGGAAAATTTTCCACCTCGTTATGTACTGGTGTAATGGACATTTATGGGTACTCAATCTGAAATCGCTGCACTAACTTACATTCCTGGTGATTTCTTTACACGTAAACCAATGTGTGCTCGTAACTGTATGTGTTAACTGTCTAAAGATGACAATGTGATTATTAGAGGACGTGTCAATACGAAGATTCGCTTTGTAGGCGTGATGATGTATAGAAAATGGGCCCCCTTTCGGATGTCTATGCTCGTTAGAGCACAATTTCCAGGGGGGGGGGGGGGGGGGGGGGGGGGGAGTAGGGGGTTGGGTAGCGCAAGCCCAGAGTCGAATCCGCACGGCGGTTGTGCCGGCCAGCCTGGACGTGGTTTTTAGGTGGTTTCCCACACCCCACTAGCTAAATACGGGGCTTGTACCCCAGTCGCGCCTCACTATCAGTACACGATTCTCCAACACTTAGAAATATTTCTCTAACTTTCACATGAGTGACAGTAGACGCAGACAGTTGGGATACTCATAATCCGTCCAGTGGGTAACGGGATTGCGACAGGAAGGGTAACAGGTCATCCTTTAACCTAACCATGACAAATCCGTAAATGACCATGCCGACACTGTACCGACGTGACACAAAGGCACAAGAGAAGGAAGACGTACTGTACATGGGACCGCTTAGGGGTCGTCTTCTGTACAGCCTTATGTTCTACAATGTGCGCTGAACGGTGTGATTGGAAACACGTGTAGCTGCACGTGTATCCTTCCGTCAGGTCTGCCGCATATCGTCGCCTATACTACTTTACAGAGCAGCCAAGCCTCTGACTCCGACGTTTTGTGGTTGCGCCATTTTTCAGCCTTCTTCAGCTCACGACTGCAGCACGCCCACAGCCGACTTATTCCGCTGTTTCGGAGATATTCGTTCCCAGAAGGCAGACTATACCAGTCTGCCCTTTATCAAAGACGCTTATGTTTGTGGACTTCCACAGTTGCGGTACTACCATTGTTAGAATGATACTCCATCTCTGATTCGCTTATATATTTTTCTTACTGAATCAAGTGCCCGCAAGCCATCGGGTAGCATTTAATCTCGTTGCGGGCAGTTTCCATAGGGTGACTTCTTAACGAGTGACGGTGCGGGGAAGAGTTGTTGCTCCGTTTTTGGGAGTGAACTGATCTGGCGAGTAAGCAACACTACAGTCAGTTAAGAAATTTGACGTTGTTGAGATGTTCACATGATCAGGCCAGTCCAGTAAATACGCCATTTTTTTTCTTTTAGCAACGACATAATGACGGATGTATTAGCTCGCGTATACAGAAAAGGTCCGATTACAAGTTGCTGCTATCCGATAATGCAAAATAAGGCAGCGTGACACACAACAAATAAAATTAAAACGTATCCACCATAATGCATCGTGTTATATGACAGGTAGACTGAACAGTCTAATTGTGGATAATGAAGTTCATACGTCCAAGCTAAGTGTGATGACGGAAGTACAATTACGAGTATTATGTAAGTTTGCGTGACTCTCCCTGACAACGTAAAAGATTTTACTCTCAGGAGTGTGCTTAAGAATACTTAGCACATGTCGTTTCAAACACAGACTATTTTGTAGAAGTGAATTATGCCCAATTCCGGGCAGCGAACAAATGAAATAGCAGCATAGTTTCAGATGTGATGTAATATTTTACACTATTATAGAGCTGCAACACGCTAAGCATAAAAAACCTTTAGCCACACTACATGATGTGGATTTTAGGCAATTTTGATTTCATATCGCACATTACCGAAAACGGCGTTCAGTAAAATGGTGTGGGTGGTTCGAGCGCTTTTACTCGACGTAACTCTCCATGTTCGAGTAACTCTCTCATAACCTTTACTTGAAACGTAACTCGACAATAACATAAGATCATCATTTAGAGATAGAACTAAATTAATGATAAAAACGAACATCCAGTAAAATGACAAAAATACAATTTCAAAACAGTTATACAAATTGATTAAGTTGCTGCTACCGCTGGGTTTTATGCATCCCACAGTGCCATCAAACACAACGTGAAAGGTTTTCGTATTCTCTCGCTTGCTGTGTGCAAACTATTAGTACTACATAAAAAATGAAAATGACATTTTTGTAAAACATTTGATGTAGTTAGGTTTTGTTCTGGGATACGTTTCCGCTGGACGCCACGGTTTTATAGTTATTCAAGAAAACCGCGTTTGAACCTCACTCTGTACGTTTTTCTTGAATAATTCGAAAACCACAGCCTATAGCGAAAACGTATCTGAGTGAAAATTTTAACATTAAATTTTCCACATCTTGTTCATTTTTGAAGGTGTTGCAGGTTGCACGACCCCAGTGGTAGGGGCAGCTGATTGGGGGCAGAAACGTAAGTCGTCGATCGGTCATTTGGCTACTGAACATCAAAGAATAGGCAGAAATTCTACCATCCACAACACTGGAATACAGATGAAGCTCTTCAGAAATACTGGCGACGTATTGGAAAACGGAGAGCACAAGCCACAACTAGCGTCCTATGGTTGCAAATATGTTAGTCCAAACTACAATGAAACTGCGAGAACTCTCGTTTTGTATCAGATCACAATTATTTTGTAACAGAGGAGTAAATGAGAGTCAACAACATATTTTACAATTATTTGACGGTCACAGGTACAACACCGTGAAATTTATCCGCACTGTTGACGGACTCCGCCAAATCAATGTGATGCTTTTATCTGCGAAGGCACTCAAACCCTACTACAAGGGACTGCTGATTTTTCGAAACGGTAACGAGATTAGTATGGAGCGTAGGACCTGAACTTCAAGGCGGCTGTCGACGTGAATGTTCCAGTCGGCTGCTTCCGCAGTGGTTCACTTCCTGCGAGCGGCGCAGAGTTTGGGCAGCAGCTCGGAAACGCAAGGTCCAGCGCGCCCGTAGCGACGAGGGGACACCGGGGGTCGCCGAGGCTGCGGCAGCGGCAGCGGCAGGAGCAGCGATGTGTGTCAAGGCGGCGCGCCGCACGAGCACATTGCGTCACTTCCGGAGATGCAGCGTGGCGACAGGCGACGACAACGCGATTGTCTCAGCGAGTATGCTACACCCGGGGGCTCTTCAGACCTCAGAGGCTCGCGCAGGGGTCTCCGCCACACCGCTAGTGCAAAACGCCCGGTACAGTCGTCTATCTAGTGCAGTGGTTCCCAACCAGGGGTACTTACCTTCTAAGAGGTAAAATGAAACTTTCCGAGCGGTTAACTGTGTTTCGAGCATCAAACTAAATTATTTTTAAAAGGTCATTACTATTATCACTATTTTGCAGGACTGTAGTACTTACTACATGAATTAGTTGTAATTATATTTGTTTTTCAAATACTGGCATTAACGTGTAACACAATGCGGTGCTAGTTATAGCTTGTGAAACGAATCTATGAATAGCATAGTCCATTCACTATGCACGTACTTTGTACCATGCATCTATGACTGTAAAATTTAGACACATATCTCAAATATGTCAAATATATAATGAAAATACCTTGTCCTAGATGTAGGTAGTTCCCACATTCGCACGGTAAACGAACAAACTGACGGCATAAAAAATAGTAACTATGTATAACAGCTACTACACTGCTGTAGGGGCTACACGGTGGTATCATCATCATCATCATCATCATCATTCCTGGTGATCTAGTGGTAAAGCGCACGTTTGGAAACAGACAGGTCGCGCGATCAAAGTACGGCCGGCCATGGAAATTTTCTGTCTGTCTTTAACGCTACCCTCAATTCTCAGTGATGTGAGGAGCCGCTAGGAACGGCACTTGGCTCAGATTCCATGTTAAATTGTAGGTGCACTACGGACACGCAAGTCGCGGAACTGGTGACCAACTGAAACACTTGCTCCGGCCACTGAGCGACACGAAATAATAATAACAGCAGTAGTAGCAGTGGCTACACAAAGCAATTGCAGCCTAAAGTCTTCGAATATCGGGAGCAGTCTAATAACCAAGTCATTTACAAGAAGTGAGTACATCGTGCACATTTTAAATAGGGACACACGGCGTGGTTCAAGCAACTTTCGCTAAGAGGAGCTGTGTTGAGGAAGCACGTTTTCTGCTAACTGTCTACCCTCATTGTCAATAACTCTGAGGATTAGTTGTTGCTGGAACTCGTAATGCACTGAGGATGGCTTCATCATCCCATAAAACAAAAAGGTTCTCAGAAATAAGCATTGCCAAAAATGATGGTAGAGACCTGGGGAACCCATGACCTAGTGAAAGATTCGATGGCAGGCTCTGTACTGTATATGATGATATTCACGATGCCGTGCACGGACAGATTTATATTGAACAACAAATGCAGTACGTGGTATAGCCTCCAACAGCTACAACGCTATTCAGCCAACAGGGACGATACCAAAGTTGTCGGATGTCATCTTGAATTGGTGATCCAGGCCACCTCCACCTTTTGCTCAGCTGGCCACATGGCGAGCCGTTAACACGAGTTGGATCGAACTGTGCCCCACATACGCTCAACGAGAAACAGATGTAAGAAAGACGGCAAAACGGGCTTGGTTATCTATCTGCTTTCTGCAATTTTCATTGTGCCCTCATGAAGTAGGCGACTTATACGGTCTTTGTAGTCTATGACAACCGACGCAATGAAGTCTGACGTTAGTGCACTAGTAGGCGTGTATCCGACGAGCTTCGTGATTAGATTAAAGTGTGTCTAGCAAACAGAACACAGCACATCGTTCTTAATGGATAACATTTCAGACGTAAAAACAGCTCGGCTTATACCATGAGCGAGGTTACAGGTGCACTGATTTTCGTAGTAATATATACAGGACATTTACACAAAGATGTGTCACATTTTCGTCCAAGAGATAGTATTGGTCAAAAGTAGATGTAAGCTCTCTATAATTATTTGTCTGTAAACCAAAGCCTGTTGAGATGTTGGCCATCTTACTTAGGGCCAGTACAGTCTCTCATATATCGACAACAGGACCTTCGCATACACTGCCTGATGTAAACAGGACTGGCAAATTAGGCAGGCGACCACTGAAAACAGTCCCAGGGCTTCTCCAGAAGTCATACAGACAAGTCGTGTATGAGTTACCAATTGGCATCTATCCACAGTTCGAAACACTTAGTGGGAAGTGTAATAAATGTTTAATGGAGTCTACTGGGGTACACTCATATGTGGCATCCGACTATTATAATGATATTAATGTAAACTGAAATTTAACTATTATGTTGCAAACGGCATATGTCCTGATTAACTCTATAAAGCGGATAGGTGATTTTGCACGACCGCGGAGTCAGAGATACTGCTTGTGGTCTGAGACTGTAGTGTTGGAGTAAGAGAGCGCTTGGCACAGAGCAGTGATAGTGTTTCAGTACGTCACCAAAAGAGTAGGCAGTAGGCAGTTGTGGTCTGCTCTGTAGAGACACCAAGTGTTAGGCTATGTTCTAGGAATTTTCTCATACCAATATTTTGTGTTACACCGCACATAAAATGGGTAGTTAAAATGATGAGTGATTTTGTAATGAAATCTAAATTGAAATGATGAAAAGTAAATTTAATTGACAAGAAAGGATTATTGGAGCGATATTACAAAGAAGCTTTACGAGTACATCTATTGTTGGAAATATAAATGTGGAAGCGGAAGTACTGGCGCACTTAGGGTAAAGAAATGATTTTTTTATTACTTTCCTTTTACCAGCGCGATAGTTTAAAAGAGTTGACTGATAATTGGTAACGTTAAGTTGTATGTTTAGTAACCCCAGAAGGTACGCAAACAGTTTTGATGTATAGGCCAGTTAGGTATTTCCCATTTGTAATGTTTCTAAGATTTGTTAACACAGGTATTAGTAATCTGATGACTTTTCTTTATGCTTTTTATGATGTTAGATAATACTTAGTGTACAAATCTCATTGATTGTGGCTACGACAGCAAAGGAAAGTTTTCATTTAGTAAAAAAGGATGTAATTTTTCTGAGTACTGTAATTTCAGTTGTCAGAAGTTTTGAAAAGCCGAATATAGCTTCGAACACAACTTCACTCTTGAAAAAGTCAGTATTAATAACTCACCCAAGTCACTACACCGCCTCCCTGTCCAGGTCATATGTTTTTCAAAGACGTGGAATATTTCTTAAATAATTTCATTTATCAGCCAAAAGAATTCCATGTACATTTCAAAGTATTACGGCCAGCATTGCACACTGCTGATCCTGTTGCTAGTATATTTTATTCTTCTTCACGAGAAAGCAGAATATAACGCCTTCCACCGTTGCTGCTTTAGAGGTAAGACATTACTTATTTGTTATGTGCACAGGGACTACAGTTATCAGTCCTGAACAGGACCAGAGGGTTAAGAACTAAGCGGCTGAATGTATTTTGCAGTGACTGTATTTCTATATTGGTATTGAGAATTGCATTGACCAATCAGTTCGTATAAAGTTTTGCTAACAGTAACATAGACTAAGCACATGACTTGCAGTTACAACACGGTAAGTCCAGTTTTGTATACATTCCCTGTTCAAGTATTCATTTATCTATTTCAATAATTTTAAAGAACGTTACAATGTAACTGGTTAAAGTTATGTATTACCTCAAGTCGTAACGGTAAACCCAAGCCCATAATACTTGTATAATTAAAGGTGTAAACGTTTTTCTGAGTATCGACTGAAGCTTAAGCAACAACCCGAAGTTATTTAGTGGGTATGAGGAACAGCTGTAACTCTACGCGCCGTCTTAACGCCGTACCAGCGCCTCGCGTCCATTACCAACGCCACCACTCCCTTCTCCCTCCCTTTCCACTTCCTGTTAATCACAGGGTAATACAAAGAACAATACTTGGCTCGGCCACGTCGCTCCGCGGCAGTACATTAATAGTATCCTGACGACTGAGAGGCACAATGCACAGACAGGATCGAGGGAGACTCAGGAACCTGATCTGACTTTACTCCACCGGTCACGGCTGTATGGAAGCTCACAACAACGAAGGGAAAGACAAAGAAGACCATGTGTACGAACTGTATAACTTTCCACGGGGAGTACCTCACTGCCGGAACAACAAATAACTGCTGGAGACAGTTTTAAGTCGCGATGCATTTGAGGAAAATTCGCCAGGGTGCCTCTGATATTTCCTGTCAAACTGACCGCTGAACATTCTGCTTGCTTTTCAGTTACTTTTAGTGCTAATAAGCTGTGATTACGATCTTGTTAGCATCCAAAATAAAGAAAACCCATTCCTTGCCGATCAAATAGTTCACACTATATACCAAATCATTTTCGTACGCTGTCATAATTGTTAATACATTTTGTTGTATTTTAAGCGAAAGGTAACGTATATCTTCGTTTCTTCTGGTAGAGCAATTTCTCTTGCATTTATGGTTATCAATGCATGGACATACGACGATCATCTTAAACAATGCATATATATGATGTCTCACCTAAGTCTTCAGGTGCATACCCTCTTGTGCTTCAGCAGACATTTATAATTTTGATTTTGTGTTGTGTAGCTGCAGTCAGCCTAAACAAATAGTGCTAATAATGTCTTTTATGCAACGTCCAGTGTCGACAGAGTGTGACGCTTTGTTCCCCGTTACGAACAAATTACTTTTAACGCGGAATTCTACGCGCCGATTCGATACAGCGGCTATTGATTAGTCTAGTGCGCTATTTGTGTTATCGACGTGTGTTAACAGGGACCGTGTAACTCTTGAGAACAACCAGCGACAGTGCTGCCCTGGTCCGCGCCGACCACTACCGCCAACCCCGCAGCGCTACTGAGTCGCTGCTGGATTACTGTTTATTCTTCATGGCTAACTATCTCTTATTATGTATCGATAAAACAAATATTGGACTAATTTTGGACCGCTCCAGCCAAAGGACAAGTAAAATTCCGATTCAAAAATAATTTCGTTTCTGATGGGTAACAAACTCATGCTTTCTGTTGAGACTGGGCGTCGCATCAAAAACGTGACGTCCAACAACTGTTTCGACTGACTCCAGCTACACATGAAAAAAAAAGAAGTCCCTGCCGAAACACCACAGAAAAGGCGCCTCACCAATCTTAAGAGAGAGACCCGGTGTATACACTACATTGCAGTCAGCTATTCTGGGCAGATAAGATTTCCTCAATTTCTCCTCATTATGCTAAAGCGTAAACCAACCAATTTTGAGGACAGGACAGAAGGTTGAAATGGATACAAAGCATTCGAGGCGTAAAACATAATCAAATCATTAAAAACCATTTAATGCAGGTAACTACGACCCTCAGAGTAGCGCACTTCAGACTCGTCTGCCTATGGTACCTGCCAAGAATCTGACCTAAGAAATGTTTGACAGGTGCTTATGAGGGTCGTGGACTCATGTTCAACACCCGAAAGATACTTTCTGTAGCTCGTAACGTGGTATTAGCTGTTACACAAGTGATGGCGCGGCACTACGAAATGTGGAAGAATGTCCTTAAGTTGGTGATCATCTTTCGACAACTGCATACGTAAGTGGCGAAACACAACGTTGTCATTATCTTGATCGACGTCGCGCTCGTAAATGGTTCTTAACCATTTACATAACATGCATTACAAAACAATACCGACCCGATGAAAAATTATTATTGTGAAACCAATCGAGAATCAATTCTATCAGCTACGATGGTCTCACCAGCATTTGTGGTTCTGCACATTTAACTACTCGAGCACGGTTCTATCCGCTTCAGTCTGGAACCGCGCGACCGCTACGGTCGCAGGTTCGAATACTGCCTCTGGCATGGATGTGTGTGATATCCTTAGGTTAGTTAGATTTAAGTAGTTTTAAGTTGTAGGGGACTAATGACCTCAGATGTTAAATCCCATAACGCTCAGACCCATTTGAACCATTCTGAGTAAGTATCATCCGCCCTTAGGAGAATCCTCGGAGTAAATGGGAAATGTCCTCGAAGAAGCAATTGCGACGAAGGTTTACACTGTCATGGAATATGTACTTCGACGGCATGGCTACGTTACCCTCAAGCTCTTTATGCAAAGAAGAGCGCAGAAAGTTGAAAATGACGGGTTGGCTGACCAGAAACTGAGCACTTTTAGCGTCAAAAACGATGACAAGAAGACTCCAAAACAAACGAATGGATCCAGCCTCCAAACAGTGTCCATGAACTATTTCAGCATTGTGGAAAATTTATGTGGCTCCAAAAGTGATTTCTTTAGTCATCAGAAAACCTGCACCATGAAACTTTTGAAGATACTATAGCTGGTAAATATAACATACTAAACAGTGACCGACAACATATTCCATAATTAGTCATCGTCATCAAGAAACCCAGAAAAAGTAACAAACAGAGACCTCACTCGTACCTGCCTTTGAAACAATCATCCAAAAACATCAACACAACACACGCACCTGGGACAGTAACACAGGTGAAAGACGTTGGAATCACGTTGCAGTCCCGTTGGCTCTGAAGTACTAACCACAACTTAAGGTAAGTGTTTTAATTATTTCTCTACCGGTGTCGCTAACCTTCAGTACGATTTAAGTTAACTGGCAGTTGACAGAGGGGAGCGATGGTCTGATCGCGCCGGCAATACAGCAATGAGAGTTTGGCGTTGTCAGCACCCATCGTGTTGCCACTTCCGATTACAGCATTATGCCTGCCAGTTTTCTAGTAGTATTAAAGACATTTCTGGAGACCGGAAATTTCCTGTGAAGAAACCAACGTATATTCTGAAAACAACGGCCGTTTGAAACATAGCTAGCACTGTTCGTCCATGAGAGAGAAATCAGTAGATACAGGCGCCCAGGTAGATACCGGGTTACTTGACTTCCGAAGGATATTCGATATCGTTTCACACTGCCACCTAAATAAAAAATACTAGCATGTGGAATATCAGACCAACTGTGTGTCTGGACTGAAGAGGCCCCAGCAAACGTAACACACCATGTCTTTCTCAACGGAGAGAAAGTCTTCATGCAGGAAGATCTACTGCGGATCGACGCCTGTTGCAGGGAGTGGCAACTGACTAACATAAGCAAATGTACTGCGAATACATAAACAGGATGACCCTTTAACGTATGTTTACAAAATTGCAAATGTTCAAATGTGTGTGAATTCCAAAAGGACCAAACTGTTGAGGTCATCGGTCCCTAGAATTACACATTACTTAAAATAACTTATGCTAAGAACACACACACACACACACACACACACACACACACACACACACACACACACACACACACACACACACAGAGGAGCGATCTGAATTGGAACGGCCACATAGCAGTAATCGCCAGTAAAGCGGATGGCACACAGATTCTTTGGAAGAATCCCCAGGAAATTTAGCCCAACAACAGAGGAAGTAGTTTACAAGAGACTTGTTCGACTAATGCTTTAATATTTCTCATCCTTTTGGGATCCGCGCAGATAGAGGAAATAGAGAAGATCCGAAGAAGAGCAGCACGTTTCGTTACAGGTTCATTTAGTAACCAGGAAAGGGTCACGGAGATGGTTAATTAAGTGCAGTGGCAGACGCTCCAAGAGAGGCGTTCTGCATCACATTGTGTAAAGTTCTGAGAGCGTACATTGTTAAGAGAGTCAACCAAAATATTGCGTCCTGCTGTGTGTATCTCGCGAAAGACCATGAAGATAAAAATCAAGAGATTCGAGCCTACACGGAGGCTTCCCGCTAACCATAAGCGACTGGGCAGGAAAAAGGAGAAGCGACAATGGTACACTAAGTATCCTTCGTCACACACCGTAAGGTGGCTTCCGAAGTGTAGGTGCAAAATCATTTGCAGTCACAAAAATTTCACCTGCTTCAAGAAAAAAGCATAACATTAGGCCTAATTAAAATCCAGGACATATTTCAGATATTCCTAGAGGCGTAAACCATACGTCAATGTCACATTTCCTTACGTTACTTTTGTGGGAGTCAGACTTTCTGTAACTGGGAAGACCAGAGAGCTATATCGGCTGCCTGCACACAGTAAGCGTCGCGAGAACTTCGCAACTTTTGATCCCAAACGCGAGACTCCAACTAATTTAAAACGCACTATAACATGCTCACATAATAGATAAAGAATCACGCATCCTTCAGTATAACATCTAACCTCACGTCGACGAGCTATGAGGCTAATGTTTCACGGCACTTTTTTCTTTGTCACGGACAAAGATCCCACATGAACAAAAAAGGACATGTCATTAAGCCGACGAAACTTTAACTTACTCATGGTACTGTGTCGACACGCAAAATGAGAACTTAACAGTGCTTACGACTAATTTTACTCACAAATGAGCCATCCTACGTGGAAGCAAACTAGTCCAGAGACAGGAAAACAAAGACGGTGTCAATATAGCGTCCCGTACGATTTTATAATACTGCTTATTAAAGGTGTTAACAAATTATTGTTAATCAGTGGAAGCAAGCGTTGTGTTTGTGACTTCTTTCGCTCGCTACCCTCCTGTACTGACCGCTAAAAACCTGCGAACTGGTATCTGAGTCATATGCATTAATGAAAATCCGATGAAGTCTTTCGCTGCCTCGTTAACAGAACTGAATAGAAATGCTGAACAGCGCCAAAATGTAAAATTTCCTTTACCCTGTATTCATACAGAGTTGTAAAGAAGCAGTGGCGGTGACGAAATTCCGAAAATAAATATTCTGGACACGGTTTTAGTCATTTCAACGTCTCTGCTGCTCTCGTTTTCTTAATGTTCCGTCGAAACAGACAGACCGTTGTGTCAGCTATTCCACGAAATGCTCTTTATTCCACTCTGTCAGAATAACGCACAGCACAGCCTTTTTGCGCAACTGTTCCTCTTGTGCCATCTACAGCATGAACACAAAAGGGTCTCAAGGTATTGGTTACGCAGTGTTTCAGAGAGATGTGTGTAACGATCTTCAACGGATAGAACAACACTTTGCACATTGTGCTGCTGCAGACAAATATTAATAGTGGAGTACACCTGTGGTCTAACGGCTTCGAAGCGAACTTTCGAAGTTCAGTATTACCAGAGTTTTGCCGGCAGCGGATGAAAAACTCTGCAAGTATTTTAACATCTACGAAGTTTTACAACTTTTTCGACGTGGTGTAGTACCCAGAAAAAGGAACACATTTTCGCTTCGACAAATTTGAAGGTAGATAACTGAGGCACTTCAGTTCACTTACATGTGTGTGTGTGTGTGTGTATAACACATTTGGGGCACACGCACGCACACACACACACACACACACACACACACACACACACACACACACACACACACACACAGACAGACAGACAGACAGAGAGAGATATAGTATAAATCTAAATGCGTATCTGCTGCAAGAAGGGAACTAGTAGCAAAGCAAAGAGCAGAGAATATTTGCTACGTTACTTGGGAACGAATATTTTAACGTACTACTTGAGGTTTTACGTTTATGTGTGTATGTTAGAGCAGTAATTATGATTTAAGTAATGAAGAACTTTTCTAGTTACGGTGCTTTTCATGCACAACGTGTTTCGAGAATTGATTCTCTCGTTCATGCGCTTTCGTCTACATAGACATTTTTTGTGATGTCTGCGTGTATGAATTTCATCCTCTGTTGCTCTTCATTATTTGAATCATGAATGACAGTTGCAGCCTTTCAAAAAAGTCTACTACGATAAATGAAATTAAAGATTTAAATGAATAATTTGTTATGCGTTGTTTGTTGGTGATCACTATTTAAATTTATGATCGGTCTTTAGCTTTTATGGACACCATGGGATCTCAACGTTTATAAAAGTACATATTAGGCAGTACCTGCACTCGGACGCTCAAGATCTGCGTCGTACATCACTAGTTGATAATTCACTCTGGACAGCGCACGTATTAAGAGAGTAGAGTGGGAAAGGCTGTTCCGTCATTACGAGTTGTGTGTGTAACAGTTCCAAAGACAAGATTCAGTGAGTCTCGTTAAAGGTAGAAATTTCTCCCAGAGCTAAATATTCTATGAGAAAACAGATCTTACGATAGTCATGAAAGGTATAGACTGGTGGTATTGCTGAGTATTTTATGAGCATAACAACTTAGATTGCATTACGATTTCTCAGTAAAAGACATTAAGCCACTGCTTCATTCGTTCACTGTCGTTGTGTCGGATAACGTTGTGGAAGC
This sequence comes from Schistocerca gregaria, assembly GCF_023897955.1. Lineage (NCBI taxonomy): Eukaryota > Metazoa > Arthropoda > Insecta > Orthoptera > Acrididae > Schistocerca > Schistocerca gregaria. The sequence continues at coordinate 523,618,451 of NC_064921.1, read as the reverse complement.
TGCACTGTATTTCAGCTGCTCGTCATCTTTAGGTGCTTACTGACGTGTTGCTGCAATGGCTCGCCAGTATACTCACTGACTCGCTAGAAGAAAATGGTTCTGAGCTCTATGGGACTTAACATCTGAGGTCATCAGTCCCCTAGAACTTAGAACTACCTAAACCTAACTAACCTAAGGACGTCACACACATCCGTGCCTGAGGCATGATTCGAAACTGCGACTGTAGCGGTCGCGCGGTTCCATACTGAAGCGCCAAGAACCGCTCGGCCATTCCAGCCGGCCTTGCAGGAGAAACGAGCGTATACGCCGTGAGTCTGTCGCCGTGAGTCTGTCGCCGTGAGTCTTATGTATAGCACTGGAGAAGCATGAAAACTATAATCTTTATAAATGCGACTTGAATATGACCAGGGCTGTGCTCAAAAGTGATGTCTACAAGGATCACAATGTGAAAAGTATGGTTGGGAAGCAATAGCCTATGAGTTCACAATCACTCCTGACGAAGCAGACAAAAAATTCACATGTCTTCGAGCCTACGCCAATGCGAGGCAAACACATTGCACAAGACGGGGGCGCAAGTGCTTCTTCGTCCAGGTGATTTGCATTCGATACCAGGAGTTTCGTACTATCTCGATATGTACCTGAAGCAAGAATTCATAGTTTAAACAGTGCCCATGCTGCAAAAAGATATCCCACTGGGAAAGCGATATAACCTGATTTCAGATGTAAACACGGGACCGTAAGCGCCTAGATGGTGTTTAAGACCGAGCCGAGCGTGTTTTGACACCTAAGATCGATTTGACAGGAGCACAGGAGGGGGGGGGGGGGAGGGGGGAGTTCAGTTCTCCACAGACGGCGGTGTCTTTGAGACATGGAAAGCCCAAGGAGAGAGAGGTGTTGCTTCCCTACGGGAAACACCCGGCCAGTTGAAGGGGGCAATGGAGACCTTGTAATGATCGCAATTGCGAAATGGAAGAATAAACTTAATCAGAAATTAGTAACTGTTGATCCCTATATGTCACTGAGGAGCTATTAGGTCCACCTTAAGCAGAAAGGGAGACGATTGGGCGAGTGAAGACGCGCTTTCGAAATCTGCATTAGTTTGTAAGTTACTGTAAATTAAGTATCATGTATATTTTCTGAATCACAAAAGCAAATATCTCGGAATCGCATTGTGCGATTACAACAAACAAGGTTTCTACGGATAAATCTCATAGATCTGTATCGGACAATCATAGTAGATTCACTGAAAGTTTACACATTTTGAAATGACACACTGAAATGTGCATTTCGCGCAGTAAAAACAGCTTTTCTTGCTAAGTAACTAAAAAAATCCTAAAAGTTGTGGCAGTACTATAAACTACAAGTAGTAAATTATTAAGATGTATCGTTTAAATTATTTATTAATACTTACTCCTACAAATCTGAAAAACAAAGAACAGCCACATAAAAATGTTATTTATAAAGGGGCTATGCCAAATAGAAGAGAAAGAATGGCAGCATGAGATTTTTGGAAATATTTCTGTATAAACCGATGTATGTTAAATGTTTAAATTACGAATTTCAGTAACTGTCTTATTAAGTTGTCGATTTGACTTCAGCGGTCGTAGACCGAGGGTTTATGAGGGCGGCGGCCGTCTTTAAACCGTGAGTTCGGTGTAAACATGTCTTGCAGTCAGTCTCTGTGAGCCGTCGAGTTTGATGAACGGCAACATAGCCGCCGTGTGTAAGCGCTGTATTAGTAGTGGTTGGTCGTTTGTAGGAACGTGTTTTTTTTCAGTTTCTTGTAAGAGTCCAATATATACTTAGAGAATTTCGTGGTGTGTCGATTGCAGGTAGTACAAGCTCGTGGCAACTTTATCAATTTTAGGCTGTTGCACCCAGCTATAAGTTGGACTTAAGATAATTTTCGTGGGAAGCCAGTGTGGGACTTGTAATGTGAATGGTTCTGTAGAAATTTAACGATTTTCTTGCGCAAGCTCACAGTATTTATCGTGAATTAGGTGACAGCCTCCGCTACACACAGACCCTAGATCGAACTGCGTTTTCAAGGATAAACTGTGAATTATATATTTTTTTATTTTTCGTCTTTATGGGAGAAGCAATAGAATTCAGTTACAAAAAAACTTTAACCAACTATGAGTGCGTATCTAATTTCCAGCGTAGCAATTTCTACTTGCATTTATTTAAAAATATTTTCGGTACATTGCAACAGGTTCGAGTTGGCGCCGTTAGACATAAAACGCAGCTGCATTAGTAAGTCCAACCATAGCCTACGGAGCCGCAATGAACTGTATAGTGCTCGGTTGTGTGTGGTTGATATTTTCCTGCATTAGCACTTGGGAACTCCGAGCTGATTTGTACAGTAAAGGTGACCTGACTGACTAGTTTTGGCAAATTTTACAAACCATCTATTGTCACCCACCACAGCGTCAGCAAAAGTCCGTGGTACGGTCGTAGTGCCGATAAACAATACAATAAAGCTGCATGCCCTCGGGAAAAATTACGGCTGTAGTTTCCCCTTGCTTTCAGCCGTTCGCAGTACCAGCAGAGCAAGGCCGTTTTGGTTAGTGTTACAAGGCCAGATCAGTCACTCATCCAGACTGTTGCCCCTGCAACTACTGAAAAGGCTGCTGTCCCTCTTCAGGAACCACACATTCGTCTGGCCTCTCAACAGATACCCCACCGTTGTGGTTGCCCCAAACGGTACGGCTATCTGTATCGCTGAGGCACGCAAGCCTCCCCACCAACGGCAAGGTCCATGGTTCTTAATAAAAATTCTATTCATCTTTCAAACTTTCCTTAATGACGTCTTTCAGTCCTCCTTCCGAAACACTGGAGTGAAGGGTTCTCTGAGGTTTATTGAACATTAATAGACTTTATAAAGAGGTATATCAAACTTCTATACGAACTACCACTAGCTAATAACCAAAGGGGGAACGACAAAAATGGATACACACGAACGTCACAAAGGGTAACATATGTACTAGGATGTGACGTTTCTCTTTAGGTTTTATACATTATACAAACTTTAAACAGAAGAAAAGTTTTCATACTGCATATGACGTAATGGGATAGTTAAAATAAAATTACATAAAGAATATAAGCAAGCACAGAGCTAAAATGTCAGGGGCGTAGAAAGCGTAAGTCGTATCGTTTGGTTACAAAACGGAGGACAAAATGTCGCTCTGAATTTGCCACATTACTCGATACATTATGCACGTTTACAGTGGTGGCCACGTGTTTGACAACTGCTAACTGCAGCGAAACAGGAATGCTCCTCTCCGGAGAGCCCTGCACTCGTAATTGGCCGCTACTCTTCCCGCCAGCGGGCGACAAACATTTACCGAACCCTCCAGCGTTCCCAGCGAATATAAACAGCCTTGCCGCGGGCCCCAGCAGGCGCACAAAGGTTTCTCGTTACTCCTGCGCGGGGGCCATCCACGTATTGGCTGCAACCGGCGGCGCCGCGGCGCGCCAGATAGCGCGCGCAGCCTCCATTCACCGGCCACGCCTGCTTACTTTCCATTATCATCAGCTCGCCATTCTCCCCATCCCACGCGCTTTCACGCGCCGCCATCACGGGCTCGTTTTCTTCCGCCAATCGAAAGGGACACGTAAAAAAAAAGAGCTTTTCATTCCTGCCACCCCGGGTGAAATTAGCTCCAGTCACTGCTACAGCTTTCCAACAGACTCAGGGTTTCTCTAACCTTAGCAGTCACACCAACTTGTTTTAAAACCTAAAAACAACACTAGATTTACAGACACACTCGAGCAAAGGCCAGATGTTCTATTCCCATACAAATCACATCAGGCGCCAGTAAAGCTGACCATTATTTATTCTCGTCGGTCTTGTGACTGGCATGATGGGGCCACCACGATTTCCAATACGGTCCCAAACTCCCAAACGCTCCAACTAAAACAGCACTTACGTGAAGCCGGTGTCGTCAATTATGTGCCTGACGTATTCATATCGCAGTCTTATACTCTCCACAGCCGCCATGCTAGTTACTCCCAGGCGTCTTAATACACAACTGGCCATTAAAATTGCTACATCAAGAAGAAATGCAGATGATAAACGAGTATTCATTGGACAAATATATTATACTACAACTGACATCTGATTACATTTTCCCGCAATTTCGGTGCATAGATCCTGAGAAATCAGTACCCAGAACAACCACCTCTGACCGTACTAACGGCCTTGATACGTCTGGGCACTGAGTCAAACAGAGCTTGGATGGCGTGTACAGGTACAGCTGCCCATGCAGCTTCAACGCGATACCACAGTTCAGCAAGAGTAGTGACTGACGTATTGTGACGAGCCAGTTGCTCGGCCACCATTGACCAGACGTTTTCAATTAGTGAGAGATGTGGAGAATGTGCTGGCCAGGGCAGGAGTCGAACATTTTCTATTTCCAGAAAGGCCCGTACAGGACCTTCAACATACGGTAGTGCATTATCCTGCTGAAATGTAGGGTTTCGCAGGGATTAATGAAGGGTAGAGCCACGGATCCTAACACATCTGAAACGTAACGTCCACTGTTCAAAGTGCCGTCAATGCGAACAAGAGGTGACAGACGCGTAACCAATGACACCCCATAACGTCACGCCGGGTTAAACGTCATATGGCGATCACGAATACACGCTTCCAATGTGCGTTCACCGCGATGTCGCCAAACACGGATGGGACCATCATGATGCAGTAAACAGAACCTGGACTCATCCGAAAAATGACGTTTTATCATTCGCGCACCCAGGTTCGTCGTTGAGTACACCATAGTAGGCGCTCCTGTCTCTGATGCAGCGTCGAGGGTAACCGCAGCCATGGTCTCCGAGCAGATACTTCATGCTATTGCAAACGTCGTCGAACTGCTCTTGCAGATGGTTGTCGTCTTGAAAACGTCCCCATATGTTGACTCTGGGATCGAAACGAGGCTGCACGATCCGTTACAGCCATGCGGATAAGATGCCTGTCATCTCGACTGCTAGTGATACGAGGCCGTTGGGATCCAGCACGGCGTTTCTTATTACCCTCCTGAACTCGCCGATTCCATATTCTGTTAAGTCATTGGATCTCGACCAACGCGAGCAACAATGTCGCGATACGAGAAACCGCAATTGCGATAGGCTACAATCCGATCTTTATCCAAGTCGGAAACGTGATGGTACGCATTTCTCCTCCTTACACGAGTCATCACAACGTTTCATCAGGCAACGCCGGTCAACTGCTGTTTGTGTATGAAAAATCGGTTGGAAACTTTCCTCATGTCAGTACGTTGTAGGTGTCGCCACCGGCGCCTAGCTTGTGTGAATGCTCTGAAAAGCTAATCATTTGCATATCACAGCACCAGTCGGTTAAATTTCGCGTCTGTAGCACGTTATCTTCGTGGTGTAGCAATTTTAATTGCCAGTAGCGTACAAGTCCTATCATACTGTCCCTTCTTATCTTTTCTTCGTCATTTCTGCGAACCACCTGATCTCTAATCATTTCACTCAATTTTCAACATCCTTCAAGGGCATCAAATCGCAAACTTTTCAATTCTCTTTTGCAAGTTTCTCTCAGTCCTGTCTATGTTTGTCTACAGTGTGATTGTAACTAAACTTTCGCCGCTTAAGAGGGCTTCCATCAAAAACGAATGATCCTACGGCAATGAAACGTTGGGGAGACATCTGTAAGGACATGCGGAATAGAAATAATGAAAGAAGCATTTTTATTTCCACACGATAGTAACATTTCTTAATTGTGTCCCACGTTTACGTTCTATGTTACATACGGTGCTCAATGCAACGACCATCTACACCCATGAGAATCTGGAACGGCACTAGAGATACCATTTCACAACTATTTGCAGTTCTTTTCGACCATTGGAACATGAAGTAAGTAATTTGTTGAAAGATTTCTGGCACAATTCACCGTCGCCCTCTCCCAGGAGCAAATTCCCAAATCGCCACTTAATTTGAATGTCCGAATCGTGTTCTTCAACCCCAGTGCGGAAAAAGGAGCTCTCGGTATTCCTTTAATGCGTCGAAACTCGCAAAGAGTAGCAGCACTACCGCTGTTTTGACAAAACAGCTTTACAACTAACGACCTGATCACCTTGTCCACACCCACGTTAACTGTCTGCAACTATAATGAACACTGATGTTTGTTTCAACTGCACATCTACATCTACATGGATACTCTGCAAACCATATTTAAGTGCCTGGCAGAGGTTTCATCGAACCACCTTCACTATTCTCTATTATTCCAATCTCGTATAGCGCGAGGAAAGAATGAACGCCTATATCTTTCCGTACGAGCTCTGATTTCCCTTATTTTATCGTGGTAATCATTCCGCCCTATACAGGTCGGTGTCAACAAAATATTTTCGCATTCGGAGGAGAAAGTTGGTGATTGGAATTTCGTGAGAAGACTCCGTCGCAACAAAAAACGCCTTTCTTTTAATGATTTTCAACCCAAATACTGTATCATTTGTGTGACACTCTCTCCCATATTTCGCGATAATACAAAACGTGCTGCCTTTCTTTGAACTTTTTCGATGTACTCCGTCATTCTTACCCGGTAAGGATACCACACTGCGCAGCAGTATTCTAAAAGATGACGGACAAGCGTAGTGTAGGCAGTGTCCTTAGTAGGTCTGTTACATTTTCTAAGTGTCCTGCCAATAAAACGCAGCCTATGGTTAGGCTTCCCCCACAATATTTTTATATGCCGTACGATTTCCGGCCCCTAACAGGAAGTCATGATACTAACGCAATTAATAACGCAAATCGTGCAGCGTACAGTCTGGACATCATTCTTATAAAGTTAGTTATCCTCACGGTAAATAGTTTTCTGTCTACACTGGTTCAAGTAGAGGAAATTTAATTAAAACCACCCTGTACTTCCTATATCCTCCTCGCTTTGTCTTGCGTAAGTTTGCTTACAACATGACAATTCTTTCACTTTGTCTACTTTGTGGTCCTCAACTGTGGCGTTAATTTCATCTCGAGTTTCATTTCTGATACTCCTCACAACTTTCCTATTTCTTACGATCTGTCTCAAACCATATTCTGTACATATTAAATAGCTCGTTCCATTCAACAACTACGGTAAACCTTCCTTGTTCTAATCATTTTATCACTGATATCCTTTCATCATGAATTTTAATCTGACTCCAGCATCTTTCTTTTACTTCCGTCTTTCTTAGACGTACAGTGCCTTTTCTGTAGCACAAAAACGGTTCTATAAGATTCTTCTTCGAGTTTCAAAATTTGCACAAGCTTGGCAGTCACCCGTGCTTGATTCAGCAGTTATGTATCCGCCGCCCGACAACATTTGTAAGCCTGTCTATGAATTCGAGTCACTTTTGTTGCATGTCCTCCAGTTTAATATGCTGGTGTATCTTTCTGTAACAGAGACACGGCGCTAGTGCCAAATTTGGCCAAATGGGTAAGCAAAGGCAGGTAAAACAAAGCCAGGATGGATTGTGTACCACACTGCAGATCCTTAACGACACATCCCGAATCGGTACGAATCTTTCTCATCTCCCTGGTTAATGTGGTGAGTGATAAGATATATCCGGTAGCCATAGGATGCCTTTGTACTCCCTATCACTCCCTCCCCATCCCCCCATCCTCTCCCCTCCCCCCCCCCCCCCCACTCCTCCCACAAACACACACACGTCTCATTCATTCGGTAGGGTAGAAATTATCTTCATCAGTTTAGTCCAAGTAGAGATTTTGTTACGAAATCTTATTTCGTGTACTATTTTTGATGATGTGTCTCATCAATCGATATATATCATCTGAACGATAATTTTGTTCCAAGGCTGGCTGATTACTTGTTTTCTTTGTTTGTTGTTATTTTTGTTCGCTAACTTAGTAGATTTCTTAAATTTGTTTACGTAAACGAGCTTTAGTTTCCTAGTACGTATTTTACTTGGCTGATAATGGCTTAAAATTCTGAACTGTCAGTAACAGCCATTGAAAGGGCATGATGGAACCAGTCTGTCGTGGAGCAATGTCATCTTAAAGAAAAACTGTGTTTCGTAACTCAGGCACGGTTCCCGGATCTAATGTTTTATATTATCTTACTGTAGTCAGTTACTATTCGTGTAAAATACTATTCAGTAAATAATAACTGCAAACATGCCAATATTTTATAAATTAATATTCATATTTCTTAAAATGGCATATGGATACTTTGACACATGGTCATGTTATCAGCTTTTTTGTCAGCCAACTTTTACGTACTCATCATGCATGAATGTATTATTTGTTTCATGGCACTTTTATTTATTTACATTTGCAATCACTACACTGCCATACGTAAGGATTCCCGCCACTGTTTCCTAAGACTTCAGAGGAAACAGGCAGTAGACAGTGAACACTCGTTCCATTGCTCCATTCGAGGGCAGAAACAGCGACCACCGCTCTACGAGGCAGCGCCGCAACGACGAGAGCACAGCCGCGATAATAAGATCACTCGGCTAAGCAACACAGCATTACAATATTTCTATACCTGTGTTCCTCCTAGTTCGCCACTGCAGTCCTTCCATATAAACTTTGTGCTGCGTGTATAATGTAGTCACAAAACAATCAACTTCAGATCCGATTTCTCGTGTTATTAGTAAAAGCAACTGTCAACACAGCTAAGTCTAGGCATATATCTCGTGGCCATTAGTTTATTTAAACAAAAGAATGAGTATTTTTGTAAAACCGATTTTCCATCGTTTAATGTTTTGTTGTCTCAGACTTAATAACACAGAGTATTTTTACAGGAAAAATTTATTTTCTGTTACGGTAAACGAAAAACGACTTCGACATACCTAACATGTATTTTTTACTCTGTGATTTCTAAAAATTAACTTTAACTCTTAAGACAGTGTAAGTGACAGCTTGGTTTCAAGAAATACGAAATAAATTGAGCCAGAGCGTTTGCTTCGGGACTGACCATTTCCTGTAAATAGTTCTCTACAGCTTTCATCTTTAATAGTCTGTTGCTGCATATGCTTCCACTACTCTGGTCTATTTGTTCTTTTAGGAACCCTCTGCGTGATAAATACGATGGTGTTAATGGTATATCGAGCAATTTTTCCTTTCTTTCTAGCTCCCTGCGTTATGAGATCCACTCATCCTGGATGTGGCTTTTTATTTCTGTCGCAGGATGTAGCCGAACTGTCGCCGCAGGCCGGGGTGGCCAAGCGGTTTAGGCACTACAGTTTGGAACCGCGCGACCGCTACGGTCGCAGGTTCGTATCCTGCCTCGGGCATGGATGTGTGTCATCTCCTTACGTCAGTTAGGTTTCAGTAGTTCTAAGTGAGTGATGACCTCAGAAGATAAGTCCCACAGTGCTCAGAGCCATTTGAACAATTTGAACCGAGACTCGTCCGACCAGGCAACATGTTTCCAGTCATCAACAGTCCAATGTTGTGGGGCCCAGGCGAGGCTTTGTATAGTGCAGTCATCAAGGATACACGAGTTAGTCTTCGGTTTAGGAATCCCATATCGATGATGTTTCGTTGAATGATTCGCACACTGACACTTGGTGATAATCCAACATTAAAATCTGCAGCAATTTACGGAAGGGTTGCACTTCTGTCTCATTGAACAATTCTCTTCAGTCGTCGTCGTCCAGTTCTTGCAGGATCTTTTCTCAGCCGCAGCGATGTCTGAGATTTAATGTTTTACCGGATTCCTGATACTCGCGGTACACTCATGAAATGGTTGTGTGGGAAAATCCCGCACTTCATCGCTACATGTGAGATGATGTGTCTCATCATTCATGCGCGTACTATAACACCACGTTCACACTCAAATTGATAACCTGCGATTGTAGCAGAAATAATCGATGTAACAACTGCGCCAGACAGTTGTCTTAATTATGCATTGCCGACGGCAGCGCCGTATTCTGACTGTTTACATATGTGTGTGTTGAATACCCATGCCTCTACGTTTCGTGGCGCTTCAGAGTATATGGAATTGATAGAAATCAAGGGATATTTCTTATCGTAGAAGAACCGTTGATCTCAAGCAGAATCCGGTAACAGGACATGTTGTGAGGATTATCTGTACAGTTAATCAGGCACCGTTCGCTATGCACTGTGTGGTGGCTGCAGTCGAACACACAGTGTGTATGCGGCGCAGCTGCTGCTTGAACTGGCCACGTCCACAACGTGGGGGCGCCAGTATAGTGGATGATGTGTGCATGTTGTGTTTTGCCGAAGGGAGGCATCGGTGCGGTGGAGAACACGTTTGCCCGCCGCGCCTCACCTCATCTGAGGCCCGGTCGATACGGCGACACCTGCCCTAAGACGGGCCCTGCCACTCGACGCCAGGCATTCAGAGGCCCACCTCAGTCCCTGCACAGGCCAGCTTCCGCGTAAGGCGACCAGTGGGTCACCCGAACAGCGATCCCCGCCACCATAACAAAAAACACAAAATACTCCTAATCATGCCGTCAACCTGACGTGAACTCGTCTTTCAAATTTTCATGAGCGTCTTTCTAGCGGATTTCAGTACTGGTCTTTTGACAATTTAGTGTCCTAAAGAAATAACAATCTTATGTTAAATGTAATTTAATAAAAAAGAAGCATCTCGTCTATTAATCACATGAGATGAGTACTGTATGAACTAGTTTTCTTCCGCTGGCTGTTCATTTGTACAGTGAGCGTATTTTATGCATCAACACAGTTTTTATTGCGCACATTTTTATTGCAGACTTTCGACTTAGCAACTGGCTGTTTTGTCGTCTGACCAGTACAAGAAGGCAAGTAAGTCACCAACGTCCCACCCCCCTCCCCCCCTAAGATAGACGTGAAATGGGCCGTTCAACAGCAATTGAAGGTCAGTGCCATGCGTCAGAGAAATCAAAATCGTTGGTTCAGTAACCTAAAACTGATAGGCTGTATAAAACACACTACACAAAGAGAAAATGTCATCAAAGAAGCAGTATGAAAAAAAAGAAAAAAAGAAAAAAAAGAAAGAAAGAAATCGGTGCAACGTGACAGATTTAGCAACAGCCACAAAGAACGATGTTTCGCCTTTTTGCTGCAAGGATGAAGCTGCAAGGCTATTAATACAAACAACAGGATCCCATATTATGAAACTCAGGGGTTTATATTACTCTGAGTGTTACTCTTTAATCAAATTACGGCTTGTTAAGGAAGAACGATAATCCCGTTTCAAAAGAATTCGAAAGCGAACTATATTTGATCTTGTAATCGGTCAGACTAAATTAACATTCATCTAAAATTGTACGTGCATCCGAGGTAAACAGGAAGAAAGTCGGGCTTGCTGTAACACGTAAATAGTAACATCGAGCTGCTCCATTAAAGAAAAATTGTTTCTTCTTGTACATACATTGTCTCTCTTAATAGAATGCTGGCAAGCATGTTAATGTACTTGTTGTCATGAGCAGAGATAGTGACTGTCGTGGTGTGTGCACATGTTGCCGCGACAATTTCATTTACCTTTTCATTGGGAAAAAACGAATAAAGGCTTTTACTAGTGGCTAAAATTCTTGCATCATACACGTGGAAGCGAAGATGGTAATAACGCTTATTTTATAAAACTCTTCTTGATAAAGTTACGGTACAAATGTCCTAGTTGAACTGGTTCTTACAGCAGTTTACAAGGGAATATTAAGGCAGGCATTCTTTTTCCAGTGCAACTTGTGTAACACACTTGCGTAACTGTATCTCTCGAAACCCAGTGACAGACGTAAAGGAAATAGCAGAAACTAGCAGCAGAAAATCTACTTGTGTACTACATTCCTGGTGAGAGTTTTCATTCGTTTTCGCGATACAGGTGCCAGCTCTTACATCTGCACATTCTGCGCATATGATTGTAACGCAGTACCCATGAAGGCGTTTTCCTATCCGTTAACGTAAACTGTCCGGAGCGACGTTGTTGCTGAATGCTGAATACTGAATACGTTTACTGGAGGCACAAAACAAATTGCGCTTTGGTAACAGACAATATTTTTGTCCAATTCTGTCCTAAGTGTAATTCCCATAACTGAAAGCTATTAGTTTTTAAACTTCAGTTCCCCTTCCTACAGCATTACCATCATCACAACCACCAGAAAGAACGTTATTGAGCGTAACTCCTAGGAAACACTCATCCAACTGTGCAGCCACAGGTCTTATTTAGGTTTCTCCTGGCTCCCGTATTTCGTTCCGGTACGTACCCCTTAAAGCGCAGTACGATGACTTGTGACGAGTGATGAGCTAGATCCGAATCCAGTCCACATATCCTATTGATCCAGTACACGAGCCAGCCTGGAAGCTGCTTTTAGGCGGTTTTCCACACTTTTATCGGCCTAGTTACCCGTCTCCGCCTAAGAGACGCGATACGTGAATGATTAAAATGCTACAAAATACTGATAGAACTTAGCACGATACACATACATGTGACGTAACAACATTCGTACATTTGGGTAACCGATATCTGCAGCTATCTGTGATAGGTTGGAGGGGGAGGGGGGGGGGGGGAAGAGGGGAGGAATCTGGTCGTAGATAAGAAAATCCGGATAAGTGCGAATACGAACCGCGCACCAGGGTACCGTACAAACTTAATTATGTATACAGGATGTCTGCGATTTTTGCCTGTTATCGATATCATTACAGGCAAGATATACGTTTACCCATTCCTGAGAAAAACGGTGTCTTAACAAAAGGACAGACCGACGGATACGAAATGACAAAAAAAAATTCACGTCGTATAATACCTAACTTTTTCGGATTTTTTTCATTTACTTGTACTATGAAACATTGCCTCTTATTGAATGTAATGACTGTAGGTTAACGTGAAGTACCCTACAGACTTAGATGAGCGAGTTTGCGAGTATTAAAACATGCGATATAAATGGTCGTATCTTTTCATTACACTGAATTAGACGCTTCAATTTTTTACACTGTCAAGGCATCGTAGACCTTAATATGTGACATAAATTGTAACTTTGCACGTCAACCTGTTCCTGAGAAAAGGTGTTTTTCAGCGTCGGACAAAAAGACAACAAAGTGATATTGTAAGGGTTCATTTTTTACCGATTGAGATATGAAACCCTAAAAAATACGCCAAATCATTGATGGGTGGTTTCGTATTATCGAATCCGGCGCAAGTGGGGATAAGACTGAAGAAAACGAACAAGAAAAACTGGACGCCTTATTTCTTTGAGTACGATCATGTGTACCTGTAGGTCAACTTGACTGATCAAGCAAAACAGAAGTTCAGGACCATGCAACTAAGGGCAATGGAAGGGGCAGATTTAATAAAATTGGAAGAATATTGAGTAAGTTCTCATTCATTTCACCCTTTGCAACGGTACGGAGTGGGAAATATAGGATACAGTGTCCGTGTGGAAGCTAAGGGGACTGCTAATGCCAGGCCGCTAATAGCACGGTACAGGCAGGAAGAGCTCAGCCAGGGGCTCAACTCGTGATGCGGCTCGGATAGGCCGGAATGACGCCTCGAGTGGCGGGCAAGAGGCCAGCTGCAGCGCCGCGTCGGCAGTCCGCCACGGCGTGACGTCACGCTCCAGCGAGGGCCCTCCAGGGCGCCGCAAGCGCATCAGCGGTGCCGGCCGCTGCCTGCTGGAGCTTCATCCTGCCAGAGGAGGCGGCAGCGGGAGGCGCACAGCCCGGGGGGAAGGGGGAGAGGGGAGGCCGAGCGGAAATGGGGCGGAGGCTTTTTGCAGATGATGCTGTGGTGTATCGAGAGGTTGTAACAATGGAAAATTGTACTGAAATGCAGGAGGATCTGCAGCGAACTGATGCACGGAGCAGGTAATGGCAATTGAATCTCAATGTAGACGAGTGTAATGTGCTGCGCATACATAGAAAGATAGATCCCTTATCATTAAGCTACAAAATAGCACGTCAGCAACTGGAAGCAGTTAATTCCATAAATTATCTGGGAAAACGCATTAGGAGTGATTTAAAATGGAATGATCATATAAAGTTGATTGTCGGTAAAGCAGATCCCAGACAGATTCATTGGAAGAATGCTAAGGAAATGCAATCCGAAAACAAAGGAAGTAGGTTACAGTACGCTTGTTCGTCCACTGCTTGAATACTGCTCAGCAGTGTGGGATCCGTACCAGATAGGGTTGATAGAAGAGAGAGAGAGAGAGAGAGAGAGAGAGAGAGAGAGAAGATCCAACGGAGAGCAGCTCGCTTCGTTACAGGATCATTTAGTAATCGCGAAAGCGTTACGGAGATGATAGATAAACTCCAGTAGAAGACTCTGCAGGAGAGATGCTCAGTAGCTCGGTACGGGCTTTTGTTAAAGTTTCGAGAACATACCTTCATCGAAGAGTCAAGCGGTATATTGCTCCCTCCTACGTGTATCTCGCGAAGAGACCATGAGGATAAAAACAGAGAGAATAGAGCCCACGCAAAAGCATACCGACAATCCTCCTTTCCACGAACAATACGAGACTGGGATAGAAGGGAGAACCGATAGAGGTACTCAGGGTACCCTCCGCCACACACCGTCAGGTGGCTTGCGGAGTATGGTTGTAGATGTAGATGTAGCTAGTGGAGGAGCAAATGAAGGAAGAGGAAACGAAGGAAAGTGGTAAGTATACTGCCCAACAAAAAAGTTAAACCCGCAAGACATGACTATGTCAGTGTAACTTCGTAAAAGTACACAACATCGGAGGGTATGTGAATTATTAGAGCTGCAGTTATCTGTGACAGATAGAACGGCCACCAAAGTATATATTACCTCCTTTTGTGACCAAACCCTACTATCTTACATGTAGATATAAAACGAACGTTCACAGTAATTAAGGACTACTTCCTGGGCAAAGACATAATGAACAATTGAACTGTACTGTTATAGACGCTGCATGCGGTAATTATTCCTTGTCTTTAGTCTAACGTTAACTTCTTTGCTTGATCAGATTGGTCTAGTTTTTAATGGAGATAGTCTTCAATTTACTGGGTTCTGTCTGGAGAGAGATTAAATTCTGTATTAAGTAGTACGTTAAAGTGTGAACAGAAGTTTTGAGACGTCGAATCAAGAATTAATCCCATGTTGTCTATCGTATTATGTGGATGCAAGAATTAAAAGGCGAATATAAGTACAACTTTGAGCATGGCTGACGTTTGCAGCAACCGTATACACAAATTTGAAAAATATGTAAAAATCTGCCGACCGGTTGCATAGATTTTCTATATACCTTGACCAGGTTTCGTCACCTCTAAGGGTGACTTCATCAGAAGGTAAGGTAATTACCTAAAATGGACAGATTAAATATCTTATCTAATAAAAGTTTACATAAATGTAAACCAGTGTAAAACCAATAGTACTTACATGAAGAACATATCGTCAGAGATGTACAGTGATTTAGGAGCTGAGTTGCTCAAGTCATACATTAAAATATAAGGCAACGTTCTTCAAAAAGTCAAACATTAAAACATAAGTAACATCGGTGTGGTGTGAGGAGACTGACTGTGTGGCAACTAGTCACGCTGCCAAGTAAATGTAATGTAGGGCGCGCCACAAACGGACCACTAGTAACGTGAGCAAAACAATTTTGTACATTACATATTTTCTGAAGTAAATCACACGTATAGCCAATGCAGCTTTTAATAAAAATTAATTTAATGAGCGAACTTAACAGAGGTAAAATAAGGTTTCTGAACAGGAGGAGAGAACCTGGATTAATTTTTGTTAAAAGCTATATTGGCTATACGTATGATTTACTTCAGAAAATAATTATACGTCTTCGTCGCTAAACTGATGGTGAGAAACTTCTGTTCTACGCCTACAAATTTCATTAATTAGTCAAAGGTTCCAGACCGATGGCACTGGCGCGATAGGGTGACGCTAGTTCAGCGGACGAGCGTACAGTGGACGGTGAATTGCATTTCTCTATCCCGCTTCGAGAACCACGACATCCATATCGGGGCACCAGTTGCACCGAGCGTAGTCCACCGGCCGTAATGTATTTTTATTGATTTATTTCAGGAACGTCGCGAAAAAGATCATTCATTTATTTAGAGATTATAAATTGCCTTAAATTCTATAGGAGTGGTGTAGGTAGAATATTTATTTATTTATTTATTTATTTAACCTGGCAAGATTAGGGCCATCAGGCCTTCTCTTACTTCTAACCAGGCATTCTTCTTATTTTACATTCATATGTTTTAGTAGGCATGTTAAACTACATCTAATACAAAAAGTGATATAAACAATTAGAAAGGTACACCTGGAAAAATACATTATTGAAGAGAAAGATTTTAGATAGGAGTGCTGGCAGCAGGGAGTATGAGGGAGACTCATGGTGAAGGGAGGAGAAGAATAGAGAGACATAATGAAACATAATTAAGGAGATATAAAGGAAAAGAAGACTGCGTGGCTAATAGAGATAGATGAAGAGGAAGGCATCTCAGGAGCAAGATAGGAGACGCTAGCTTTGCTATTTGACAGATGAGAGAATTGGCCTTGCACATTAATTTTGTGAAGAATTTTATGAGGATGATAGTAGGAAATGCTTCAACTTCTTCTTAAAAGCAACAGGAGATTGAATTTTCCTCAAGGTAAGGGGCAGTTTGTTCCAGAGGCGGACAGCGGCAACTGAGGAGGAGTTTGCAAAAGTTTTTGTTTAACGTACATTTGCGGTGTTACCATGCCTGGAAACGTGAACCGCTTCAAACGTTGAGTAATCACTGAGGGACACGGAGATACCGTATACTTGTGTGACGCGTCGTTTTTAGCTCCTGATTGGGTTTGAAAGTGACCTCGCTGTGGATCTCCTTTTGGCTAAATTGTCGAATCGTTGTAGGGCATTCGGATGTGACAGTGGCCCGATGTCGGATTCCTTGAGAGTGCGAGGGCAGGTTTCTGTCACCTCGTCTGACCTCAAAGGTGTATCGCCGTGTTGTCCACCAAGCATATTGTAAGCCCTTTATGTCTGCGCCTGGCGTTCGACAACAAGTAACAGACTCCACGCACTATTGTTTGCAGTCCCGCACCATTAGTCGGAGATTAGCAGCAGCAAGTAGCACCACCGTTATGGGAAATTACCGTCCACTGCATACAGTGCCGTTAAGACACAACAGATGTGACTGCGTGTAGGGCGGTGGTGTAACCGGGAAACATGAGCTGCTGATGAAAGACATCGCATTTTGTTCAGCGATGAATCACCGTTTTGCATCATCGCCATCTTCGGCGAGTACTGTGGCGGGCTTGATGAGAGATCCAATTCCTACAATGTCTTCAAGCGGTACAGCGATGCTAGTGATGCCGCCATCGCGTCGGGAGCCGTCGGGTATGACGTCAGATCACAGGCTAGTGAGATCGTGACGGCGCAACTGTACGTCACATCTCCTGCGTTCGCGTGTGTTATCTCTGAATCTGAAGTATCGAGGTGCCATTTTCAATAGGACAATACTCATCCACACACGGAACGTGTGTTTATCGACTTTCTGCGAGACAACACGATCCCCAGATATGTCACCGGTAGAATATGAGCAGGAGCAACTCTAATCACCCAGTGCCAGTGTCCAAGACATCGAAAAGCAGTTACAATACTTATGGGACAGCTTCCCTCAGGAGAGAACTCAACTAATTTATGACTCTCCTTCTAACCGCATCAGCGCACGCATCCAGGCCAGAAGGGGTGCAACTCCATACTGTAATTGTGATCACACTCAAATTCTTTGCAAATTAGTCCTGATTTCGTGTTCAGTGAAATAATAACATAGACGCTCTAACCCAGGAAGTTTCATTTAGTTTCCTCTTTCCCTTCTGGGTGCTTCACTTTTTTGTTAGTCAGTATATATTCAAGGAGCAACTCCATCGAACATTCTGATTTCACATGGCGTTCAGGTGTGCACACGTGTCGTAGGGATGTGCTGTTTACAGGTTTATTGGGAAACGTTTAGTACACTGCCGGACTTTTAAATATCTTAATAATGGTCGCCAGCCGCGCCTTGAACCGCGGCTCGGGGTTATAGTTGTGGTAGGTACCGCGCCACCTGTTGCACTCTAGCTGTTATCAGAACGGTTCCGCGATCCGACAACAGGACAGGGAAAATTACACAGCTAAGAGGTCATGCACCACCTCCTGTAGACTCCCAGTAGTTTCCTCGGTAATTGCAAAGTCAATAAGGATTAAAAGTCACACCAAAACACTACACTTCAAGGTAACCAGGAAAGATTCATTGTCTTGAATTAAATCACACCAAGTCCGACCTATTCACTAAAACACCGCAGTATGGTTAACAACTTGTTTCCACAACCCAACTTGAGGTCTGTCTAATGAGCGTGTGCACACTTGCTAAACCAAACGCCCGCGTACGGGAGCTATCTTCAGGATTTTTTCATTTTTCTGTAGCGGAACAAATAACTTCGTTGATCAAAAAGAATTGGTTACTCCAGGGGTTTGAATTACACTATTAAACACCATATCCGCACAATTTGTCTCCTACACCAATGACGGATCATGGTAGACTTTGTTTTCGATTTCGAGAGCACCGAATAACTATGTGTAGCCCTTTTAGCTGAACAGCCTCAGGGAGAGTGCTTCATCCCCATTGGCCATTTCATGGTCAGATCGACAGTACTCTTCAGCAAAGAGTTGCTGCATGCCAAGACTTTCTAAGTTTCTTCCCGACATGTCCTAGAAAAAAGCACCCATCATAGGAGAAAGTCACTTCCCCTTTAGATCAGCACATCAGACCTCAACCACAGCCCACTTGGAATGATTATGCGAATACCTGCCATCTTCACATGGCTGGATATAAGCCTCTTTCCCCTATATATTCGAAACCGGCTATGGATGAAGCCCATGTCATATTTTTTTAAAAATAAATTTATGCCACTTAACATCAGATGGACGCACATATTCAGGTCACAGCAATGTATTGTGTGACAAATAAGCATTACATTTTGTTGATGTTTATTCGCCGTGCACAGCGACAGCCATATTATTTATCTTCGATATGTGCTCATATTCAGTGATGCGACAACTGGTTTATAAGACCAGAAATATGTTATTTTGACGTTGATATGTTATTTAGATAGCTCGGACATTTTGTGACATTTCAACTTGCACTTAATCATGATTTCGTCGTTATAGCCATTGTTGAGTGTAATAATTAAATAGTAATTTAAGGTCACATGGCGACAATTTCTTTCCGAAAGTTCTGAAGAACGAGAAATCTTTGTCCACAAAATATTTCATAAGTTATCAACAGACTTTCGATTCAGACTGACTCTTTGTCAAGTTATGACTTGGTGTTACTGCAGTTTTAAATCTATTAAATCTACAAGAAATGTGAGTCACGAGTTTGGCACGCAGTGAGTGAGTTGACGCTGACTGGCCAGGATGTTGAAGTGTTCTAACTTGTCAAAAATCTACGCAATTACTTGATGAGAGGCGATGTAAACTCTATTTTTGTCGTATGCCAAACCAGTAAGTGGGTCAAAATCATCTATTCATTCTCTCAGCGACCACACAGGCACCGAAACAGAAAATAACACACAGAAGGCCAAAATACTGAAGTTGTTTCACCATGGAAGATCGTAACACTGTTGCTCCTCTCAATCGTCGTACGAACATCGAAATGGCAAATATTGAGATAAACGTAAGCCGAATTGAAAAGCAGTTACAATCGGTTACTAGCGGAAAGGCTTCAGGACCAGATGAGATACCTATAAGATTCTACAAAGATTATGCAAAAGAACTTGCTCCACTCCTTGCACTAGTTTATCGTAGATCGCTGGAGCAACGAAAGGTGCCTAACGAGTGGATAAAAGTGCAGGTCATCCCCGTTTTTAGGCAAAGTTGTAAGCAGATGTACACGATTATAGACCTATATCGTTGACGTCAATCTGTTGTAGAATTATGTGACATGTTTTATGCTCAAGAACTATGACGTTTTTGGAAAATGAACATCTCCTCTATAAAAATCAACATGGATTTCGGAAAGAGATCCTGCGAAACTCAGCTCACTCTGTTCCTCCATGAGATCCACAACGCAGTGGACAACGGCGCTCAGGTTGATTCCGTGTACCTTGATTTCAGTAAGGCATTTGACTCCGTAACGCATTAGCGGTTAATGAAAAAAATACAAGCTTACGGAGTATCGGAGCAGACCTTTATTGGATTGAAGGCTTTCTTGCAGATGGAACTGAACACCTCGCTCTTAACGGTACTAAATCGACAGATGTAAAGGTAATATCTAGAGTTCCACAGGGAAGTGTGATAGGACCGTTGCTGTATACTATATATATAAATGATCTAGTAGAAAGCGTCGAATGCTCTTTAAGGCTATTCGCAGATGATGCAGTTGTCTATACCAAAGTAGCGACGCCAGAAGATAGTAAGGATTAGCAGAAAGACCTGCAAAGAATTGATGAATGGGGCATGCTCTGGCAGTTTAACCTGAACGTAAATAAATGTAACGTAGTGCGCATACACAAAAAAAGAAATCCACTACTGAACAGCTACAGTATTGATGATAAACAGCGGGAGACAGCATCTGCCGTAAAATATCTGGGCCTAACTATCCAGAGCGACCTTAAATGGAAGGACCATATAAAACAGATAGTGGGGAATGCAGACGCCAGGCTCATTGGAAGAATCTTAAGGAAACTTAACTCATCCACGAAAGAAGTGGCTTATAAAGCGCTTGTTTGCCCGATTCTTTATTATTCTTCATCCATCTGGGATCCCTATCAGATAGGACTGATAGAGAAAATCCAACAAGATCGGCGCTTTTCGTCAAGGGATCTCTTAGCAGGCAAGAGACCGTTACGGAGATGCTAAATAAACTACACTGGCAGACGTTACAATAGAGGCGTTGTGCATCACGGAGAGATTTACTATTAAAATTTCGGGACAGCACTTTTCAGGAGGAGTCGGACAACATATTACTTTTCCCCCAAATACATCTCGCGTACTGAGCACGAGGAGAGAATTCGAGAAATTAGAGCCAATATAGAGGCTTACCAAAGTTCATTCTTCCCACTCACTATTCGCGGGTGGAACAGGGTTGGATGGATCAGATAGTGGTACCGAAAGTACCCTCAGCCACACACCATTAGGTGACTTGCGGAATATGATGTAGATGTTGATTGAGAAGAACGTAAAAAAATTAGTTCAGCTGTTTGATTTGTGAAAAAAACATAAGCTACATATCGTTACGCGAAGTTGAAAAACGAGTCTAGACACTTTCTTCAGATAATGGAGACGATGCACAACATTCAACAGGGTGAACCTGACAAAGTTAGACATACAAAGATTTGCGTTTCCTACTCTCGAAAACACTTTAGAATGTAATGTAAAATACTCATAGATTACGTTAAATAAACTGCATTTAAATTTAACCGCCATACACCTATACTACTGAATAATGAGAGTAGGCAACGAAGTCGCAACTGCTTCGATTTTATGTTGATATCTCCATTTTATATGGGAGAAACGACTTACACGATTTGATGCTCGACATGACGGATGTTCCCACTGTCTGGTTTGTTGGCGCCTCTACAGCGGAACTCCCTCCACGCTGGAGGAACATTCACAGCCGTCTAGCAGCAAGTGCGACGGGGAGCACTGGCGAGACATTTACGCCGTGGCTCTGCGGTTACGCGCCGCTCGCTCGTTGTCTGCTTTCCCGTAAACGAGACAAACGCCACGAAAGCTTCTCATTAAGCCCGAAGCTGCACAGACCATCGCCTACGGTTGCTCTCCACAGCACCACGTATCGCCTTTTACGCCCTACTGGCAGCAGACTCCACCGTGTCGGCGCTACAGTAGCTGGAGTAACGGTTCTCGTCTGTCCGTATACAATAGCCTCAACCGAGAATAGCGCAGTATTTACAACTACACAGTGAGAACATCTGTAAAGGTGGAAGTAGTTCTTTCATTTTTTTGCTATGACAGTAATATAAAAGTGCTGCAAATTTTCTCGTTAGCATACACAGAGTGTTTATAAATTAGTTATACAAAAGTAACTTTCTACTGTGGAAAAGCCAAATAACTTATACGGCATTAAGTGCTGTACCAAATATCTGTATCTTCCAGTTTTATTTACAAATGTTCATTGTGTGTACTTTTTGCGCCAGCTGCTCGTGTTATCCGCTGTCGCAGGTCGTCGAAGTTTCCCGGAGAGGAAGAACAAACTCTGTCTTTAATGAAGTCACACACCCAGAAGTCCATTGGTGTTGGCCAGGATACTGATCCACCACGTCCAATCAAAGTAGGCGCATTCCTATGGAGATACGCGACAACTTCACCATGATAATATGGGGGGGGGGGGGGGGGGCGCCATCTCGCTGCAAAATAATTTCTCTACTTATATCCTGTTATAATTGAGACATTATCTAATGTTCAAATAGGTCCATGTACAATAATCCCAGTTGCAGTTGGTTTTCTGCAGCTTACAGAGCAAAAACGTTTGCCTTAGCCGAGTACCGAACATGTTCGATTACGTGACGTCGTTTGTTGCTCATCCCATACCCGAACATTATGCAGATTTACTTTACCGCAGGTGTGGAAGTTCGCTTCGCTGTTGAACACAATTTTATTAAGAAAATCATCTTTAGTACGCATTTTGGTAAACATTTCTACGCAAAACTCAGTTTCTTTTTGTTCGCCACTTTCTCTTAAAGCTTGCAACAGTTCTAGTTTGTAGGTTTTGAGTGATAGGCGTTTCCGTTTACCTTCCACATGTTCCACTATGGCACGTCTAGCTGGTTTACCCAGAGCAGCGATGTAAAATGTCGAACTTTTCCAACTGCTGCGTCGGAGACTGCTGGTCGACCCTGACCCGCGACCCATGAGATACACATCCAGTTTCGGCGAAACGATTGTGCCAATCAACAACGGTTTGTTTCTGAGGTGATGGCTTGCAGTACTTACGTTAACCTCACTTGTCTCTAAATTGTAGTAGCGGATTCTGATAAATGAAACCCTGCACGGTTATACTACCCTCATGACGACTGTTGGCGTAACGCATTACCGAATGCCACCTAGCCGGCACGTCCGGAATTCATAGTGCTAGGCGGAAATAAGAATTTATGAAACGGACATTTCTGTAATTTATTTACCACTGCGCAATTAAAGGTTACTTTAGTATAACTAATTTATAAACGCCCTATACTTGACTACAAGGATCAACTTTTTTACGTTGCTGGAGGTTTACGGATTTGTTAATGTCTCTGTTGAGAACGTCTCTATTTTAATTGTCCATAATTTATAATTAAAAACAAGATTGATGTGCAGACGCCATTACTTTGTGAGAAAGAAATTGCAAATGGTCGTGTCGATAGATAGCAAAAGTCAAAATAATTGTTCTCTAGATCTAAAAATAGAGCAAATTGGCAACTTTTCAATAAATCTTTGTGTGTTAGTTTATGTTGTCAAATATTGAAAGAACTAAAAAACTGTACCTGCAGCAGTATCTTGAAGGGGACTAAGACACTTTGTAATGAGGTGGCTCACATCACAAGTATTTTGTTGAAATTGGCTCCGGCGGTGGAGGCCTACGATTTTACAAATATACTCTGTTGGTGGCTGTTTGTGCTGACGGCCGCCCTTGGACGAGCTAGTCGAGAGCTTGCAATCGCAGTTATATCACGATGTGTTCCATGCTCAGTTATCGCCGAGTGCGATCTGCACATTGCAGCCGCCTAAACTGACGAATCTGGCTACGTTTAAAGTAAAGGTGCTCTCTTCAAGAGGATAATCACGGCTGCAGTTGCAAACAGTGAGCACGTAACACAAGCATTGCTGAAAACGCTCCACCCCATGAAGACTTCATGTCATCATCATCATATCATCATCATCATGCGCAGATAAGGTTCAAATGGCTCTGAGCTACTTAACATCTGAGGTCATCAGTCCCCTAGAACTTAGAACTACTTAAACCTAACTAACCTAAGGACATCACACACATCCATGTCCGAGGCAGGATTCGAACCCGCAACCATAGCGGTCACGCGGTTCCAGAGTGAAGCGCCTAGAACCGCACGCGGCTGGCCGCAGATAAGAGACTCCGAACATTTATATGGTTAAGAATCTCTACTGTGCGCAGTTTACTGACAAATTATTGTCTTAACAAACTGAAATTTCTTGAATCGCAGTTGATAACTTGGGTACGTCGATATAGAATTACTGTATTTTCAGCTTGAATATTTGTACAGGCATGTGTCATCGTGTAATCATCTCTTACGTTGTACCAGATTCCTCGTTACGTTATTCAGTATCCAAAGTATCGGTCACCATTTGAGCCTGAACTATTCCGTCAGTATGCTTTCTTTTCAATCAATAGTTCAGCTGAAAGCTACAGAAAATGCACGTGAAGCCATTTTCTGTAATTCTTTTGTTGCTTACACAGCAAAATACATTATTTATGAAGTTCAAACATACCGTTGGAGGATAAGACCAGCAACCGGCGTTATTAAAAATCTTTATTTTCCTTAAACATCGGCCAAAGTTGCGAAAATAGTAATTTGTTTCTAGTTTCGGACAATCACGTCCATTTTCAAACCATAGGCTTAGAGCTAAATGTAAGAATATAGTTCCCACCGTTGTACAAGGGAGTAAACAAATATGCATCATTCCTCATAATTAACCATTACATAGATACAACATGATAAAATTCGAATTGCTGGATACAATATGAATTCTTTCTAATCGAACGTAGCAAAATAGAGCAAACTGCGTTCGATTGACCAAGTATTCACATTTTATGTTTTCACGAGATTTATCACGTTGTATATATACAATATAATGGTGAGGAATAATTCATATTTGGTTACTCACTTGTACAATGGTGGGAACTGTATGATTACATACTTATATGGATATGGTGTCTGTTCTTTCGGACATATCCGAAAGAATAGACACCATATACATGTAAGTATATAGTTCTGACACTACCGGTCATGACCTCCTCCTGTGTGTATGCACACATATTACCTGAACTCTTAAGGCACTTGGTAAGAATGTCTTCCACGAGTAATGAGTGTGTTGGGTAGGGACACTACGAATGTAGTGTGTGGACATACAAGGTGAGAATGTGGGTCTCGCGGAAGGCGTGCGCTACTCACTGCAGTCGCCTCTGTGCCCTCGGTGGCTCAGATGGATAGAGTGTCTGCCATGTAAGCAGGAGATCCCGGGTTCGAGTACCGGTCGGGGCACACATTTTCATCTGTCCCTGACCGACAGCAGCTGAAGGTATTAATATATAATTCTAATTCTAATTTGTATGATTACAGGCCGTGATTTGAAAATGGACGTGCCTGTCTCAAACCATCCACCACAAACAAATGACTATTATCACAACTGTGGCGGGTATTCAAGTAAAATGAAGATTTAAAAAAATATGACTTTAACAATGTCTTGGCTGTAAATGTCGGCTGACAGAGCTCTGTCCCTGCTACGGCCACGACCATAGTTGGCTTCGTTGTGCAACACACCATTCCTGGATAAAGGGGAAAAGGATGCTTCATTATCTCTCCAGATCAGGAAGATGATGATAATCTGATTGCCAGAATGGCTACATGTATCAGAGAAATAGTGAGACCAGCGAGGCAGGAACTGTTAGCTCGCTGCTACGTAGTCAACGTGCTATTTTGTCCGTGATGTGAACGGCTGGTGTAAACATCATCCCCTCTACTTCACAGCTTACACCGAGTCCACTGCGTCGTGGACAAGTTTGAGAGCTGACGGAGTCGCCAGACGCTACACGCATGGCGTCACGGGTTGTTTTTTAGACCTCGCAGCTTGGGCGCGCGCGGACCTGTTAGGAACGCACCCAGGCACCTGTCTGCCTGCCCGCACTACCGTCACCTTTAACATTCCGCAGGCACCGATAGCGACAGAGGCTGCGTTAATTTCAAGAACCTCAAATCTGATGGCCACTTGTAGGCCATTCACGTTTACACATATCTGGAATAACACGACGTATATAAATGTATTACCCACACTTCGCCGAATGAAGATACATCGGGCTTCCAGTTGCTAGCTGTGGCGCATTAAATTATGACTCCAGTGCGCTATGATGCCGTTTCCTATCAAGTGAATGATATTGTACATGTTATATGTGCATAATATCTGCAGCTACAGTTTAAGCCCGTCAAAGATGGATGAAAGAACCCAACGCTTTCTGTCACACAGAAAGCTTTATAAAAAAATGCCTGGTTATTATGTCTCTGTAAGCAGTTTAGTTCACAGTCATGGACATCAAATGCCATAACCGTGAATAAATTAATAACACTTTCGTTTTATAGACTAACGACCTGGTGTAAAATCAAAAGCGATTCAGCCGACCAGGCGACACGTTTCCATCGTCCCATGGCTCAATTTTGGTGATCTCTTGCCACTGCAGTCGTAACTGATGATTTCGCTTGGTCAACATACGGACACGTAGGTATCGCGTGCTCTGAAGGGTGTATATTTTAAGTTGACGAACCAGAATAATTCGAAAAATAAGCTTAACACGAAAAAACGTGTAGAATCCAAAGTTGGTTATTTTGGAGGGGGGGCATCTGCTGGTGCTAAAACTAGCCAGCGGAAAAAAAATAAAATTTGGGTAAACATTTGTAAAACTAATTCCTTTCTCTCAAGCCCGACCCTAAGGGCAGAGAGGGAGAGTTTTAGTTTTAGCGAATCAAAATGTACGAAGTAAATACGTATTTTTTATTTATCCGTAACCGTTTACCGCGCAAAAATGAGAACATGGATTTTCTTGAATTACAGCGCCAACTACCAAGAATCAAAACGAATGTTTAAGACAAAATGTACGTAGTTTTGTATGTAGAATCTGATTCTGCATTAAAAATGGAGGTTACCACCTGAAATTTTAAAGTTGCCTCCCGCCCCACCCCACAGGGGGCTCGGGTGGCGGACTAATTTTAGCACCAGCAGATGTCCCCCTAAAAAATAATCAACTTCGGATTCTACACTTTTCTCGTGTGAAGCTTATTTTTTGAGTTATTCTGGTTTGTCAACTTAAAATTTACGCCTTGTATGCTCAACAGTGTGCGCTGGACAGTGTGCTCCGATACACTTGGGCCTTCACTAGCGTTGTATTCTGCCGTCAGATCTGCCACGGATGGCCGCCTACCCTGCTTCGCAGAGCGGGCGAGCCTGTGACGTCCATGTTCCGTGACGAGGCATGGACATGCAACACCTCGTCACCTACTCGTAGTTGCACCGTATTCCAACCACTTCCCCGGACCCACCATAACAATCTGTCCTTATCCAGTTACACATTTTCCTTACCACGGCAAGTGCTCGCGTCGCCACCAGGAGGAATTCGTTCTCGTGTTTGGCAGTGGTCGTAATATCGGCTGATCAAAAAGTCATTATAAATTTGAAAACTTAATAAACCACGGAATAATGTAGGTAGAGAGAGAAAAATTGACACACATGCTTGGAATTACATGGGGTTTTATTAGAACCAAAAAAACACCCCATATTACTAGACGCGTGAAAGATCTCTTGCGCGCGTCGTTTGGTGATGATCGTGTGCTCAGCCGCCACTTTCGTCATGCTTGGTCTCCCAGGTCCTCAGACATCAGCCCGTGCGATTATTGGCTATGGAGTTATCTGAAGTCGCACGTGCATCGTGATCGACCGACATCTCTAGGGATGCTGAAAGACAACATCCGACGCCAATGCCTCACCATAACTCCGGACATGCTTTACAGTGCTGTTCACAACGTTGTTCCCCGAATACAGCTATTGTTGAGGAATGATGGTGGAAATATTGAGCATTTACTGTAAAGATCATCATCTTCGCTTTCTCTTACTTTGTTATTGCTATTCTGATCAGATGAAGCGCCATCTGTCGGACATTTTTTGAACGTTTGTATTTTTTTGGTTCTAATAAAACCCTATGTCATTCCACGCATGTGTGTCAATTTGTACCTCTGTATCTACATTATTCCGTGATTTATTCGGTTTTCAAATTTATACTGACTTTTTGATCACACGGTATTTTGGCAGATCAGCATCCGTACACTGTCCAGTCACATTAATGTGACCGTATGTCAAAAGTCTGAATAATAACCTCCTGCATCGCGCGATACGTGCAGGAAGAGTCTGAGGTTATGGAAGGCATCGAGACCATGCCAACTCTAGCGGCGTGGCCAGCTGTGCCAGGTTTCTCAATTGAGGATCCTTAGCGCGGACAGCCCGATCGAGATGATCCCACAGATCCTCGATTGGGTGTAATTCCGGGGAGTTTGATGGCCAGGATAGTACGGTAAACGCATCCTCGTGCTCTTCGAACCACGCACGTACACTGCGAACTGTGACACGTTGCACTGTCCAGCTGGAAGATGCCATGGTGCAGCGGGAAAACGAATGACATGTAGGTGTGGACGTTATCCCTAAGGATAGATTCATACTTGGGTTGACCCACTGTTGTGACCACAGAAAATTTTAATTTTTATTCTTGCTTTTGTGACCACAATAAGAGTCCAGGCTCCATAGGCAAAGAGCCAGCCGACATTAAGAAATAGTCCACCAGGACGGAGAGACAAGACAAGCGGTGGAGGCTGCCAAGTATGCCTTGTTGATCAAATAACTTAGTGTTTGACTTCCTGCCAGAGGAAGCAGCATGAATCAAACTCGCGCAATGGAAGACGCAAACACCAGGGCGATGATACAGCAAGAGAGAGTGTCAGTCACTTGAGGAAAAGCCCTTGTATGGAACCAAATTACGTTGTGTGCAGCTAGAAACTAAAGTGTCGTGTGGAAGCGAAGGCATTCTTGCGCAAGCCGACCAATTAGAAACGAGAGTTTCGTGTGGAACCATAGGCATTCTTGTGCAATCCGATCACTTAGAAATGAAAAGGTCATGTGAAACAAATTAACTCGTGTGCACCCAAGTACATGAGAAACGAAATAAAAGGCCAGGCAGTGGAATAGCTAGAAGCAGAGATTCAGATGCAGCATCAGAGCCAGTGCAGGCACTTTGGAGATTCCGAAGCGAGACGCCAGCGGGGCTGAGTAGGCCCATAGCAGCGAAAACTGATGAGTTCAACTACGAGAAGACGGGGTTAGACTCTGGTGGACACTCAGGAACTGCAGATCAAGTAGGATTTTTAGAGTTTCATTGGAATAGTGTTGAACAGTGGCGGTCAGTCTTTGTCTCAGTTACTTAGAGAGATTTCAGTGCTAACGAAGAACAAGTGATTACTTTGTACTTGTTTCTTATATATACTGGCAATTAGCTTTGAAGTAGCAAGTCTGAATAAATAGACTCAATCATATTAAGCGGTTTATGGTCCAACACCTCACTAAGTACATGTGAGAATAAATTTGATAGAAACTAACCACTCTTTTCTGCCTATTGCAATTCTGCAACTTATTTTCAGGAAACTTATTTGCTTCAAACCAAGGAGATTCTCTCCCTCTCATCTGCGATATAAAGGCTGACAGCAATTTATAACCAACCCATTGTCGTTAACGTCCCGATTTCGTTACGCAGTTCGCACTTACTTTATTCTGGTATAGTGAGGCTGTGCCGGGATGCGACACCACTGTGCCTTCAGGATGATTCAATGACCTAGCAAATGCCCTACAGCGTGGACCATTCCGACGATTGTTTCAGGGTATTTGCTTTAGACGTTTCAAGTTGTACATGTCGACTGAAAAGGCTACCAAGTCAGCGGACGTCCAGTTCCGGTATTGGCGTGCAAATTGCAGCCTTCTTCGGCGCAGCATGGGTGCATGAACCAGGCAGCTACTGCGGATATCCAAACCGGCTCCCAGGTTGATGCCATATTTCTCGACTTTCGATATGCTTTCGACTCAGTTCCGCACTGTCACTTCCTACAAAAAGTGCGCGCTTACGGTCTATCCAATTACGTATGCTGTTGTATAGAAAGCTTTCTAACAGACAAGGAGCAGTATGTCGTCCTGAACGGGGTAACTTCAACAGAAACAAGAATAACTTCAAGCGTACCCCAGGGCAGCGTAATAGGTCCACTGCTGTTTACGATTTACATAAACGATCTGGTCGATGGTACTGACAGCGGCATTAGACTGTTTGCCGATGATGCTGTAGTCTACAGGAAAGTAGTATCACACGAAAGTTGTGAAGAAATCAATGAGGATTTGCAGAAAATAAATGCGTGGTGTAATGACTGGCAGTAACCTACTGCGTATAACAAGGCGAAAATCCCCATTAATGTGTGAGTACAAAACAAATGATCAGTCTTTGGAAGCGGTAACATCAGTCAAGTATCTGGGTGTGACTATTCGAAATGATCTCAAATGGAATGGTCAGATTACACAAGTAACAGGTAAGGCGAACTCTAGATTGCGGTTTATTGGTAGAATCATGAAGCGACGCAGTCCTTCAACAAAGGAAATAGCTTTCAATCCGTTAGTTCGTCCAATATGGGACCCTTACCAGTTGGGTCTGAGTCAAGAAGGTCCAAAGAAGAGCAGCAAGATTCGTGACTGGTACATTTAGCCATCGCGAGAGCGTTATAAATCTCTTGGAACGTTTGAAGTGGGACACACTTGCAGATAGACGACGAGCTAAACAGAAGCGGCTGCTCACTAAATTCCGAAATCCAATCTTCATCAAGGATGTAGAGCATATATTATTACCACCGCATTCAAAGCTAAGGGAAATAAGAGCTCGTACTGAGGCGTTCAGACAGTCGTTTTTCCCCTCGAGCAATCCGCGAGTGGAACAGAGGGGGGGAAATATGACTTCGGCGCAAATTGTACCCTCCGCCACACACGGCTTGGTGGCTAGAGGATTATATATGTAGATGTAGATCAACGTTTGCTAACGGTCATTAAGGAGGCACTGCCGGCAGCCCCTTGGATCATCTGGGCAGTCAGTTCCTGGACGATTGCACGTCTATTTGCCCGCACACATCTTCGCAGCCGTTGTTCAGGCCTGTCATCTGTGGCCACAGTTGCCTCGACGTCGTTTTCCTAGGGCGCCATTTTTTCATGTTCGGCATACTTCAACCACGGCAGCACGCTAACAGTTCTCCAGTTTAGCCGCTTCGGAAATGCTTTCACCCTTGGCCCGAAAGCCACTTTCGGACGTTAGACAAATCGCTCCATTTTCGCATTACAACAAATGTACCTTGTCCGCGTCCCCCGGTAAGTTATATATGTCATCCACTGCTAGTGCTGCCACGCGTCATCTGTGAGTGGTTATTGCACAGTGATGTCGAACATAGGCGGTGGTAACATTTATGCGACTGGACACTGTAGAAGACAAGATTACATCGTTCAAATGCGAGCTGAAACGGACTTCCGAAAAAGCACAAGTTTACAACCACGAATAGACTAATGGAAAGTGCTACTACGTTGATGACCATTTATTTTCCATTTCATGCTTTCACGGCATTCTTTTTTCAACAAGTGCGTAAAATGTTACGAAAATACTGCTCCGCCCTGCTAAAAATTCCGAGCGAACGGAAAATAAAATTGCTGGAATTCCCGATCCGACGAGTACGAAATTGCACGAGGTGATTAGCAGTGGGTGAGGGGCGAGGGGTGGCAGATATCGGAATGCGAAACAGACCGCCGCTCGTGCCTGCGCGCGATTTGAATACCAAACGAAGCGCCTCCGACGGGGGTTGGCAGCCGGCGCTTGCAATCTGCGCAGCTGCTGCTTCACAGGGACGCCAGATTAGGGTGGGGTGGCGCTCCTCTCGCATTCTTCCACCTCTAAGTGCAGCGGTGTGCTCTTCCTTTGCCTCCCGCCAACGAGCTAAATAATACTTAGTGAACGTGCAATACAGCTGTAGCTTACTAGGGCTCGATTAAAATGTATAGCAGGCAACCAGAAAAGGAAAGAAACCGAGACTGATAGCAGAATGCTGGTTCATAGGACGGGGAAGGGGTGGGAAACTTGTCGTGAGCACTTTAAAGGAACCATGCCGGCATTCGCTTGATATGATTTAAGGAAACTGTAGAAAACCCAACTATGGGTGGGAAGTAGAGTGGGGTGGGAAGTAGAGTGTGCGAATCCCACACCTGCCTGCTGACCTCTGCAGGACTTTGATCGGTACTCCGGCTTCCCTTTACCATTCTTCGACGCAGGCGGTATTCACACTCGGTGGATCTGCAATAAATCACGTTAGGCATAACTGGCAGCATCTTCTTATCTACACCA
This sequence comes from Schistocerca gregaria, assembly GCF_023897955.1. Taxonomy (NCBI): domain Eukaryota; kingdom Metazoa; phylum Arthropoda; class Insecta; order Orthoptera; family Acrididae; genus Schistocerca; species Schistocerca gregaria. Next base: position 523,586,345 of record NC_064921.1, on the reverse strand, counting down.
AGCTTCGTTCCATTATTTCGACAGTTCCTGTGATCCATTCATGTACTGTTCGTTGCTACTTCTCCTATTCCTTAAATTCCCCACCCACTGAACCCAGAAATATGAAAGTAGGAAGATTTCTGTGAGCTAGCGCTCCGTCTTATCTCTTCCAATGACAATTAAATGATTGTATGGCACTATTGTCTAGGATACCTCATCTGGCAGTATTCGCCCGCCTTGTGCAAATATTATTTAACGCCGCTTCGATGACTTGGATGTCGATGACGAAGAAATAACGAGGACAACGCAACAGCCAGTCCACGAGCGGATATAAACTCCAACCCAGTCAGGAAAAGAACCCAGACTCCCTGCATGGAAGTCAGCCCCACAGACCACTCAGCTACAGAGGCTGGCTGTATTTTGAGTGAACAAAATCTAAAACGCTGCAGGAGCATCTTCGTTGCCCCTTCAGAGTGCTGCCGAAAATTTATTGTTGTGAAGAAGGCAACACATTAGAATTATGTTATGTGGGCTGCATGATTCAAGGCGAAATCTCCCATCAGGCCGACGTGCTTGGAGAGTGTCACTACTTTCTAGGCATCTTTACCTGCTCACTTTGCGATCATAACTGGAAAGAGCGATGTGACGCATTCGGTGGACATACTAGAGACACTGCTTCTGTGCAAAGATTCGTCGGATTTTCACTGTGGTTTCCATTTCATGTTCGATCTGACTTCAATTTCTGAACAGCCCTCGTATATGTATTGGTGCATCCACACAGCATCCTTTAGACGAAACTGTAATGTCGGTGCATTCCTGTGCACTTAAAGTAAAATGTTGAAGAGTAGCTGTGCGTTTAATTGCACTAATAACTTCGGGAAAGTAAGCAATAATACTTCTCACAAGTACTTGGATCTGTTTGGATGTTTCATATTTTGCGATGAAAACAAGTCTTCCGTTTTTTATTCTTCGTTTCATCTAAATTTATACTCTGCAAGCCACATTACAGTGTGCGGTGGAGAGTACTTTGTGCACCAGTGTCGCTTCTTCCTTTCTCCATACAAGTTGCAAACGGTTCGTCGGGAAAACGGTTGCTGCTTAGTGTTAGTGGAAGCTCCAATCTCTCCTATTTTACCTTCATAGCCATTTCACGAGATATACGTAGAAGGAAGCAATATATTTGTTGACTATTTTGGGAACGTTCGCTCTCAGAACTTTAACAGCAAGAAGCACCTTCATAAAGAGCCCCTCTCTTGCATCGTCTGCTACTGGAGTTGGCTGATAACGCCCTCTCGACACCGAATGAACCCGTAACAATACGCGCTGCTCTTCTTTGGATCTTCTCTCTGTCTTCTACCGATCCTACTGGGTACGGATTGCGGGCTGATGAGCAATATTCAGGTATTGGTGAAATAAGGACTTTTGAACTCTGTTGAGTAGACTATATTTCCTCAGTATTTTCCCTATCAATCTCAGTCAGGCATCTGCCTTGGGTGCGATTAGTTTTATATTGTCGTTCCACTTCAGTTCACTCTGTACGCGTACTTCTTGATATTTTACGTATGAGACTACTTCCAGTGATCTGCAATCCCATCATACAATTCTGGGAGTTTCTTCCTATTATTGCGCAATAAAATTATGTTAAGGGTCAATTGTAAGTACCGATATGAGAAATCTTTCCGGTTTTTAAAATATTTTTTACAAATTTTTATAGGATGTGTAGCACGAATGCTTTGTGACCAGTTTCCAATGTAGTTTGCATGTACCCAATATCCTACCGGTAAACCGAAATGTAGTACCCACTTAGCGTCTGTTAGAGCCTATATGATGTCATATCCTTATGGTTAGTTACAAGGAAGTATCTGAGTGAGTTGACTAATTCCAATTGTGACTGATGTTGTAGTCACAGGATATTACTGTTGCTGCATTTTATGAAAGGCACTATTGTACATTTCTGAACATTCAGAGCAAGCAGCCAATCTTTGCATCATTTTGAAAACTTTTCATGATCTGACTGACTACTTGTGCAGCTCTATCGCGTCAGTACATTAATAGGGCGTCCCCAGGATGAATGGACAATATTTGGGTATATGACAGGAAACAATCGGCCGAAGCAAAGAATGTGTAGGAGGCATGAGGCTCTAAAATGTCTACCTTAAGAGCTTCGAACACTTTTTCAGTAGAAGAGATTTGCTTCACATTACCCATGACGAAAAGGTGCTCATTGCTCTAGACGTATGCACGAAAGCAGTTTACTGGACTACTACTTCCTTCTTTTGGTCTATGCTATCATCTCTCAAAATGCGGGAAGCAAAAACCTTGCAGTAGAAGAGATTAGTTTCACAGATGAAGACGTGCTCATGCATTTTAGAGGCCATGTTTACTGCACTGTTTTGCTTCGAATGATCAATCATTTCATATCCCTAAACACTGATCATTCCTCCAGGGGAGCCCTGCATAGGTAAGTGTATTCTCTGAAAAAGATCCGAGTTTAATATTAATGCTTTCTGCCAGGTCATCGACGCAGAACGGTATGAGCAACGATCCAAAAACAATTCCCTGAGAGTACGCCTGGCGTTACTTCAACATCTATCGACGAGTCTCCATCCGAGATAACATGACCGAGTCGTCCGTATCAAGAAATTCTAAACCCCATCACAAATTTCATTTGACTCCCCACATCAGAGTACTTTCGCTAACAGGCGTTGGTATGGTGCCTATTAGGTAGGTCTCGTGAGAGTCTCTGAAATATCTAATCAAGTTCAGTGAGTATTAATTCGGTACCGCCTCAGCAAATTGCTATTCGACGAGCTACTTCACCTCAATACTCGAAACCAACTGACGGCTCCCTGATCGGATCCGGCCCGCGGAATTAACTCGTGGTGGGAGGACGGACGGACAGAGCGAGAGAGGCACTCGGGACACAATTTCGGATATTTCCGCCGACACTCGGCTCGCCTCGGTTTTGCAGCTCATAACGCCGACCACTGATAATTTTGCTTAATCTGTGCACGCACAATGCTATTTTAATACCACTGGATTTCAACAACAAGGAAAAAAACATGTTCATCTAAGCGCGAAGTTATAAGGTACGTGATCATGTACTTGCGGAGAGTGAAGGAAATACCTCACTATCTCAAAGGCTTGTAGGGATAAGTATCTTCGTCTGTGATGCTCGTTGATAGGTCTCAAACGTTGGTAGCAGGTGAAAATTACATCATAATTCCAACTAGTTGCGAAATGTTCCGACTGGAACAACGGTAGCAAGCGCCGTGTCTTCGTGGACAAACTTGTTATCTGTAAACGTAGGCTTCCGCATACGTTGTCACAGTAAATAAAATTCTTCTGTGTTTGACACAGTATTTTCAACGTGTGAAATTCTCCAACGTTTCAGCCACTGTTGCAAATGGCTTTCCTAAGGTACTGAGAATGAGGAAGAGGGGTGTTAGACGTACCTTATAACAAGAAAAAAAAAATGCCACCACCAATAAAGGACGTCGAAGACCATTCCTCATCATCCTCAATAGTGTATCAGGTTAAAACAACAGCCTCCTCCGCCAATAAATAAAGCAAAACTTTTCTCAGGCAGCAGTTTGAAAGAACACCTTGAGGAGTGTCGTTTGCAACAATGGCCGAAATGCCGGAGAATTTCATACTTAGGGAATGAGGTCTCATACTCAGAATAATTTTATGTGCTATGACTAGAGCCTCCGCGGAAGCCTACATTTACAGATAACTAGTTTGTTCACGGATTTATGGCCCCTGCTGCCGTTGTTCCAATCGGCACGCTGACAATGCAGTCTCAAACACTGAAGTATTTTATTAACGAACTAGTTATTTGTACGGTGTTGCGCATAAAGTTCTGTGCTAACTGTTCGTTATTTAGTGCAAGTGTTGCCGCACGTCTTTAATAACTTTATTCTCCAAAAAGTCTAGCGTTACGAAGAAACAGATGCTTAATGTCGTCAATTCCAGCAGAAATAAACAGATGATTATTTAATCACCATGAAGAAACAGAAACCTGTTTCCTTGTTACGCAGTGGATCACTGTGTGTTGGGAAGGAATTTAATATAAAAATATACTTTTCTACGAAGCACGTTTGCTAAACAACAGCTTACAGGGCAACTGAGAAAAGACAAAATTGTTTTAATTCTCAATTTGGACAATTTGGACAAGCAACAACATACGTTTGTCACCGGAGGACATAGTGTGACAATTAAGACATGTTAGTTTCAAAGTGAGTAGAAAAACCGACAAATCATTGAAGTGTTTTGCTGAGCGCAGATTCAGAAGGATGTGCCTCTTGGTCACTGCACATTTACTATTTCCGGATTAAAAAACGGGTTCGAACAAGTAACTCTGCCAAGACGAAAAGTTATTTGCAGAATTTGTATTATAGAAGAAGACACATAATCTTGACTTTATGCGCTAGGACCGCTGTTGTCGCCTCACGTGACTCGGTGGCCCGCGTTCTTGAGCATGTAAGAGGATTGGTTAAAACCGATACTGCTATTTTAGATCTGAATGACCAGTAATTTTTATACTTGTTTGGTCTCCGTTGCAACAGGTAATTTTTATTTTTTACCAATAAACAAGTAGAAACTCGAAACAGCACTTAGCCGTAACAGCACTGCTAAAATTATTCATTTTTGAATAAACCTTTTTTTTTAAAAAAAAGATAAATATTTATTCGTACACTTTGCATTGGTTTGAAGTATGACAATTGGAAAACAGTGCCGAAAGAAACCAGCGACAAACCCCTGGCATATGAATTGGTACAGCATTTCTGAGACGATGTTGTCCCTGTCGCCGTGCGTCATGGCTTAAGATACGTGTGTTCTTGGAGTGAGCATTATTCTCTCTCTCTCTCCTCCGCTCCCTCCCCCCCCCCCCCCCCCCAATCTGGTCCATACGGTAGTTTCTCGCTTTCGTCGCCGCACATCAATTTTAGGTACTGCAGAATGGCACCAATCCTAGTTTTGAAATATTTTTATGAAGTTACTTAGCAATGAACTACCATGCTTCATTTGCTTTGAAAGTTTAGTCTGTCATTTCTGTGAAATAATAAATGAGGAAGGAAATTATGGTAACAATAACAAATAAAAAATAATTCAATCACAGTTTACAATAAAAATAGAAAGCAGCTGATCAGTTGCTTGTATCTGCTTGTAACCCTTGTAAACGGATAAATTAACAGGAAAAAAAAGGACCGACTAATCGTAATGCCCAAGTAGTGGTATGACCCCCGATTACGGCATGATTATTTAAGCAGAGATTCATAAAGTCAGAATCAATATGAGTATACTGTGATTTTTTGTAGTATCGAAGCACGTATCGGTTTTCGAGAAAAGCAGCGGTACGTGGACGAACTAAGTTTGCTTTTATTTGCCTATTTAGCATTTTGATTCTATGTATCTTGAAATTGAGTGATTTTTCCATCTTCTACGTTTATATTTCTACGTTTATTACAGGAAACAACAGGAAACAACAGGAATAAAAACCGAAAATGTTATTTCAGAAACAGGTTATTTTATGCGCTTTTAACGCTCGGGTTACACTGACACGAAGAAAGAAACGACATGGCCGGAAACCGGTTATTTCAACGACAACGGCCATCCCAAGTACATACACTGAAGCTCCGAGGAAGCCGGTATAGGCATGCGTATTCAAATGCAGCGATATGTGAACAGGCATAATACGGGTGCTGAGGTCGGCTACGCCTACATAAAACAGCAAGTGTCTGGCGCAGGTCTTAGATCGGTTACTGCTGCTAGAATGCCAGGTTAGCAAGATTTAAGTGAGTTGAACATGGTGACATAGTCGGCGCACGAGCGATGGGACACAGTATCTAGAGGTAGCGATGAAGAGGGGATTTTCCCGTACGACCATTTCACGAGTGTACCGAGATTATCAGGGATCCGGTAAAACATCGAATCTCCGACAACTCTGCTGCCGGAAAAAGATCCTGGAAGAATGTGACCAACGACGACTGAAGATAATCGTTCAACGTGACAGAAATGCAAGCCTTCCGTAAATTGCTGCAAGTTTCGATGCTGGGCCATCACCAAGTGTCAGCGTGCGAACCAGTCAACGAAACATCATCGATATGGGCTTTCGGAGCCTAAGGTCCACTGGTGTACCCTTGATGACTGCACGAAACAAAGCTTTACGCCTCGACTGGTTCCGTCATTGGCCTGTTGATGACTGGAAACGTTTTGCCTCGTCGAAAGAGTCTCGTTTCAAAATTGTATCGAGCGGATGAAAGCGAACGGTTATGAAGACAACCTAAGGAATCCATGTACCCTGCATGTCAGCAGGGGACTGTTCAAGCTGGAAGAGACTCTGCAATGGTGTGGAGCGTTTGCAGTTGGAGTGATATGGGACCCTTGATACGTCTAGATAAGACTGGTAGGTGAAAAGTACGCAAGCTTCCTGTCTAATCACCTGCATCCATTCATGTCCATTGCGCATTCCGACGGACTTGGGCGATTTCATCAGGCTAATGAGACACCCAACACGTCCAGAATTGCTGCAGAGTGGCTCCAGGAAAAACACACTACCGAGTTCGAATACTTCCGCTGGCCACCAAATTCCCCAGGCATGAACATCATTAAGCTTATCTGACATGCCTTGTAACGTGCTGTTAAAAAAAGAGATCTCCACCCCCTCGTACTATTAAGGGTTTATGGACAGCACTGCAGGATTCATGGCGTCAATCCTCTCCAGCACTATTTCAGACATTAGTCGAGTCCATTGCACGTCGTGTTGCGGCACTTCTGCGTGATCGCGGGGGCCATACGCGATATTAGATAGGTGTACCAGGTTCTTTGGCTCTGCAGTGAATGTGAATCAGGCACGCGGGTAAAAAAAGCCGGTCGTTTAGACCCGCTGCAAATTGCCCGTCTCTGTAAGCTTGTGATGGCAGCCGAGCGGTGAGAGATGAGCCCTCCCACGGCAGAGCGCCGTCGCCGCCCCCACGACAGCCCTGTAAGTGTCAGCAGGCTGTCAGCGAGCCGTCACGTGCAGGCGCCGCAGCCAATTAGCGAGCCGCACGCCGAGCGCAGCCCGGGGGCCGAGGGCGCAGGCCGCGATCCGCGGAAGCCGTCAATTGTGCCGCGACGGCCGATCAGCGTAATGGCCGCTTCCTGATCACCGCCGTCCGGCCGCGCGGCTCATCTCCGCGTTCACACCTGCCAATTCCGTGACGCGACCTCTGCCAATCCTCACAGCCTGAGCCAACGAGTGTGCCACGTGTCAAAGAGGTATTGTGACGCACCGTTTCCTGGCCGACCGTGTGCGGTGCCCTGTCTGCTGCTGGTGACTCCTAGGACCGTATCAGGCTGCAGAGGAGATGGGTTTTTTCTTCACTTTGAAGGTGACAGTTAGGTGTTATCCTAAGCCTTTCAAATGGGCTGTAGTCCGAGCCTGTATGGCCGGTTTGGAAGCAGAGTAATTTTTCCCATGACGGTCGGTGTTTCTACCATCCGGTGAAGAAAGACGACAAAGAAGACACTCACACATTGTTCTCGGTATATGGATGACATGTTCGCTATATGGACTCGTGGAGAAAAAGAACTGTCTGAATTTCTAAATTTGCTGAATAATACACTACTAGCCATTAAAATTGCTACACCAGGAAGAAATGCCGATGATAAACGGGTATTCATTGGACAAATACATTATACTAGAACTGACATGTGATTACATTTTCACGCAATTTGGGTGCACAGATCCTGAGAAAGCAGTACCCAGAACAACTGCCTCTGGCCGTAATAACGACCTTGATACGTCTGGGCATTGAGTCAAACAGAGCCTGAATGGAGTGTACAGGTACAGCTGCCCATGCAGCTTCAACACGATACCACAGTTCATCAAGAGTAGTGACTGACGTATTTTGACGAGCCAGTTGCTCGGCCACCATTGAGCACACGTTTTCAATTGGTGAGAGATCTGGAGAATGTGCTGGCCAGGGCAGCAGTCGAACATTTTCTGTATACAGAAAGGCCCGTACAGGACCTGCAACACGCAGTCGTGCATTATCCTGCTGAAATGTAGGGTTTCGCAGTGATCGAGTGAAGGGTATAGCCACGCGTCGTAACACATCTGAAATGTAACGTCCACTGTTCAAAACGCCGTCAATGCGAACAAGAGGTGACCGAGACACGTAACCAATGGCACCCCATACCGTCACTGTATGGCGATGACGAATACACGCTTCCTATGTGCGTTCACCACTATGTTGCCATCATGACGCTGCATACAGAACCTGGATTCATCCGAAAAAATGACGTTTTGCCATTCGTGCACCCAGGTTCGTCGTCGAGTACACCATCACAGGCGCTCCTTTCTGTGATGCAGCGTCAAGGGAAACCCATGGTCTCCGAGCTGATGGTCCATGCTGCTGCAAATGTCGTCCAACTGTTCGTGCAGATGGTTGTTTTCTTGCAAATCCGACCTTTATGTAAGTCGGAAACATGATGGTACGAATTTCTCCTCCTTACACGAGGCATCACAACTACGTTTCACCAGTAAACGCCGGTCAACTGCTGTTTGTGTATGAGAAATCGGTTGGCAACTTTCCGTATTTCAGCACGTTGTAGGTGTCGCCACCGGCGCCAACCTAGTGTTAATGCTCTGAGAAGCTAATCATTTGCCTATCAGAGCATCTTCTTCCTGTCGATTAAATTTCGCGTCTGTAGCACGTCATCTTCGTGGTGTAGCAATTTTAATGGCCAGTAGTGTATCAAACCACACATACATATTTACACTGAGGTGCCAAGCCACCGGATAGCTATATGCAGTAATAGAGATGACAGTAGAATCGTGTACACAAGATATAAAAAGGCGGTGCGTTGGTGGAGCTTGTAACTACACTCGGGTGATTCACAGGAAACGTTCCCGACGTATTTATGGCCGCACGACGATAATTAACAGACTTTCAAAGCGGAATGATAATTGGAGCTAGAAGTATGAGAGATTTCATTTCAGCTATCGTTATGGAATCTAATACTCCGAAGTCCACAGTGTCATTAGTATACCGGGAATATCAACATCCAGGCATTTTCTCTCACCACGGACAACGTAGCCGCTGACGGCCTTCACTTAACGACCGAGAGCAGCGGCGGATGCGTAGAGTCGTCAGCGCTAACAGACCTACAGTAACCCGTGAAATAGCCGCGGAGTTCAATGTGGGACGTATGACGAACGCACAGTGTAGCGACATTTGGTATTAATGGGCGACGGCAGCAGTTAGCCAACGCTAACAACAAATCACCTGAAGCGCCTCTCTTTGGCTCGTGACCATATCAGTTGGACTTTAGATGAATGGTAAACAATGGTCTGGATATATGAGTCCAGATTTCAGTTGGATGGCAGGTTTCGATACACCACGAAGCCATGGACCAAAGTTGTCAAACAGGCACTGCGGAATCTAGTGGTGACTCCACAATGGCGTGGGCTGTCTTTCCATGGCATGACTGAGTCCTCTGTTCCAACTGAACAGATCACTGACTGAAATGATTGTGTTCGGAGACCATTTGCAGCCATTTATCGATGGAATATTTATGAATGATTATCTGCCATGTAACCGAAGCACAACTATTTGTGATTGGTTTGAACAACTCTCTGCACAATTCGATCGAATAATTTGGTCATCCATCGAACATTTATTGCACATAATAGAGGGGTCAGTCCGTAAGAGAAATCCCTTACCGGTACACTTTTACAATTATAGATGGTTACAGAGGCAGCAGGGCCCATTATTTCTGCAGGGGAATTGCAACGGCATGTTGAGTCCATGCCACCTCGAGTTGCTGCTCTACTCCAGGCAGAAGGAGATCCGACACCATAAGAGGAAGTACCCCAAGACTTTTGTCATCGCAGTCTGTGCGTGTGCGCTCGTGTGTTTCACATCTCGTCCTAAACTACTGATGCAATTTCAACCGAATTTAAATACATATTCTTTACTTTCTGACAACACTCGCCGTAGAGGGGGGGGGGGGGGGGGGAGGAGAACCACCAACCTACCATAGTTCATGAGATATGACGTCATAAACATTGAGATGCGTGAAAAATTGTCTCTTCATGCATAAACTTTTGACACATTTAATCCTTACTACTAGGTCACTCGTTCAGTTGAGTCAAGTTAAGGAAATCCATGGCAACTAGCAGCTGTTTTTGACAGCTTTAATTGCTAAGCACGAACGGCTGTAGGCAAAAACAATGCCTGTCTGTAGGCCATGAAGAGGCGTTGGCATGGAGACATGTTAGAAAATCACACTGTAGACACAAGAAGCATCTGCGACCAGCGTACAGAAACTGTCCCGTACAGTTTTTCATAATTTGGACACTGTACTTACACATTTGTACATTATGCTTATTTCTTTGTACGACTGTTTCGTAATTTCGAAGATGTTTTCACTAATACGTGGAAATGAAATTTTTTCGATACTTCACTACAAACAGAGCTCATGTTATGTTTTCGTTTCTAATGGAAAATAGCCAAAATTAATACCCGGGCAATGCGCAGTTTGCCAGCTGTTTCTAATATATAGTTCACTAGAGGGGAAAGGAGAAATATGGTCGAATTTCATTGTTTAATGTGCAGGTAATTAGAAAACCCGACGAAACTTCAGGGCATAATGTCTAAAGAAAGCCCATTCACTCTGATAGATACCTCCTATAAACTTTCAATCACTATCCCAAGCAGGAAACAGGAATGATCAAAACATTAGTAGACCAGCTAAAAGTATCTGTTGAACACAGTACTTTGAGGACGAGCTCGATCATTTAAGAATGGCGTTCAGTAGCAAATCTGACGAGATACGCAAGTCGCAGATCGTAAAAGGTCCGGTGTTTGTAATGAAAAGGGAATGTTTTCCTTCCATTTGTAAAAGAACAATCACGGATCGCTTCAGTGAAGTATACAGAAAATATGGTATTGATGAGGAGTTTAAACAAACAAAAAAGGTGCGCACATATTTGAACACTGCAGAGGACCTACGCTCGCCGTTTGCTGCAGCTGGACTATATAAAATCCTGCCCATTTACGACCGAGTGTGCATAGGAACTACAAAAAGAATCATTAACACCCGCCTCAAGGAAGACAAGAGCAGTTGTCGCTTAGGAAAGACGGGCAAGTCAGGTCACGCGCTAGAATCAGGAAACCACAAAATTCGTTTATCTGGCAATGTGGTTTAAGCAAGATCTAATAATTACTACGCTAGGATATACAGAGAGAACAGAGAAATTCCAAAGAATAAAAACAATTAACAGAAGAGGAGAAGGATTGAAATTAGACAAGTTGAGGACCCGAGAGCTAAATAAAACAAGCAGCGCCACTTGTTCCCCTCTGCAAGCTCTCTGCCGAGTCAGTGTGATTCCGAGACCATAGGCAGTAGTCTGATGACGTCACGAACCGACCGTTGCGTGGATACGTATAAACAGTTCGGCGTTCTAAATTGTTTCGAGTCTGTAAGTCGGTAAAGCCTCTGATAAAATCTCCAGCAGTGAAGGACAAAACGTTATGCAAAGAATTTTGGCTTGGACCACAGTCTCATTCCCATCAATAAAAATATCAGAAGTATCGCATATACCGGCCGTGAAAGCTTACACTGAATGATTAAAAGTCTTTAACTCCTGCATAAGGCTACACCTTGCACAGGCGGTATCAGCGGGAACACGGAATGGCCAATGAAAATGCCCACAATCTGCTTCTGATTCTGAGTGGCTTGAATGCCTAGACGTAAAATGAATTCGTGCAGAGGTCTGTAGATCAGCGAAATCCAGCAGTCGGCTTGCAGCCCTTGTGAGATATACATGTCGTACGGGTGCGGGCGTTAATCTGTGGTAAGCCTCTTTTCTATTTTTCTCGGCGAGTATTGCGGATTAGTGAGCATAGACATGTTTGGTACAAAGAGGCGTCAGGACAGAGACTAGAGTCACTAGCCAGCCGGAGGCGGCTTTGGATGAAAGTGACTAACATTGTTAGGGTTAATTCATGCCAATAAATCTAATTGTGCAAACTGAGTGAGATGTTCTCCTGTGAATCAGGAAATCATTCGACACAGTCCAGCATTCGCCTTTTGTGAAAAAAAAAAAAAAATGGGAAGTTACCAGAGTATCGAACCAGATTTGAGAATGGATTCAAAACTTCCTTGCACATATAGCTCAACGCTTCGTTCTTAACGGAAAAAAATCGGCATGTATAAAGGTAATTTGCGGAGTACCCAAAGGGTGTGTGATAGGGCCGTTATTGTACACAATCTACATCGACTGAATGATCTAGTTAATGTTGGATACTCTTCAATGCTGTTCGCAGCTGACGCGATTGTCTGTAGCAAAATAACGACAGAAGACAGTATTGATTTGCAGAATGACCTACGGATGATTGATGAATCGTGCAGGATCTGTTACATAAATGTAACATATTACGCGTACACAGGAAAAGAAAGACACTACTGTACAATTACACTATTGATCAGAAACTGCTGAAAACAGCATCTACCGTAAAATATATAGGAGTAACTATCCAGAGCGACCTTAAGTGGGATAATCAAATAAAAGAAATGTAGGAAAAGCAGATGCCAGACAGATTCATAGGAATAATCTCAGGGAAACTTAACTCATCCACGAAAGAAGCGGCTTAGAAGGCGGTTGTTCGAACGAATCTTGAGTACTGTTGATCAGCATCGGATCCTTATGTAGGATTGACAGAGATAGAAAAGATGCGACGAAGAGATCTCTCTTTCGTGACGGGTTCGTCTAGCGGCGCGAGAGCGTTACCGAGATCCTTAACATTCCATTGGCTGGGGTTACGAACGACACGTTATGCATAACGGAGAGGTTTACTATCGAAATTTCGAGATACTTCTTTCCGGCGGACACCATATTACTTTCTCCCACATACATCTCACGTTGAGACTTACCTACAATGATTCTTCACACGAACCATCCGCGAGTGGAACAGCACTGGAGGGGTAGAGCGGGGGCGTGCCAGTTAGTGCTACCAGAAGAACCCTCCGCTACACGCCATTATGTGGCTTGCGCAGCATGATGTAGATGTGACTTTTCCTACTAAAAAGAATAAATGTCGTGTGATAGCGCCTCCCGTCCGGTAGACCGTTCGTCGGGTGCAAGTCTTTCGATTTTACGCCACTTCGGCGACTTGTGCGTCGATGGGGATGAAATGATGATGACTAGGACAACACAACACGCAGTCCCTGAGCGGAGAAAGTCTCCGACCCAGCCGGGGATCGAACCCGGGCGCTGAGGATTGACATTCTGTGGCGCTGACCACTCAGCCACCGGGGGTGGAATCTTTTCCTACTGACTTTAAACAGTATTCCTGTCTTGTTACTGCCGTGGATATCGGAGAGAGCTGCTCTAGTACTCACTTGGAGGCGGTGTACGAAGTGTTAGCATTGTACACATTCCAGTCCAGTGGTCTGATCAGGTAACCTTAACTGAACATAGTTGTACCGCTACAGGGCTCTTATTTATTTACTCTGGAGTAGTGAAGTTTAACCCCGTCTTCCGCGTCAAAGCGAGACTCCGACCATTATTTAGACTAGTTATACGTGGATAGCAGTGCAGAGATTTAATACGGGTCCGCCAATAACCGTTTCCGATGAAGTCTGTGGATCTCTAGTCACGCAGCCTGTCTCCCGCGCCCTCACACAGCCAAGGGTGCGCATATTCAGGCCGTAGCGGTGCGATTTCCCACGACGCTACAGAAGCTCCGAAGAACGGGCGAAAGGAACGTTTATTAGTATTATTAACCCGCGTGAGACAGACAGTGTGGTACCACCCCTCTTGAGATTTCTGTACACCAGTACATCCACGAATTATATGACAGTATCTTTCTTTAAAACCGACCAAATGATGGGCGGAGAGGAACTGGGAAGGAATTGACGTCGTACGTGATGAACTGGAAATTTACGTTTCAATTACTGCGCGGTACATCAACTCAATCACTCACCGTAGGTGCCATCGTGTCTGTAGCTATCCTCACCGAACAGAGACAACGCACAGAAAAAAAATCCTTGTTATTAAGATCAGAAGTGGGTAACGGACGAGAAAAACTATCCATATAGAAACCTGTCGTAAATGCATCGTTTTGTAATTACTGTCATAAAACGGTGAACATTATATGACGATAGTACGTAATGGTGTGGATTTTATGTAGCTTGTTCTGTCGACCCTCTGTTATGCTACACAGTGCATACATTGATTGAATTAAACTAGTCTGCGCTAGACCAACATTACGTTCGTATCCAGAGGTGTTTGTATGGCACGACCTTCGTAGGGAAACACTACTTTGGCCACTCATTGCCCACTGTGATATGAAGCTTTTGATGTTTCCAGACTGTGGAATGCGAAGCAACGGCGTACTTAATACCAGTAGAAAGGTCGACACAGACAGGCCCACACCCGTTGCAGTGTTCTACCACCGAGGCAACACAGTCGCTGTAACTGTATGAAGCATTACGGCCACGCGGAAAAATAGCTCTCATCCCATGCTGCTATCAAGTCGTCGTCGTCGTCGTCGTCGGGCATTATCCTTTCTTTTCCAATGATTACGTGTACATATCGCTGCTGTAACATTGCAGCCCTCAGTAACTTTAATTTACACCACTGTACGAAAAATTATTTTCCAGGAAACGGATCATACTGCTCCGTAACGAACTCAATCACATGGTGATATAGTGTCCTTTGAGATCGACAGCGCACTCCCTTTCACGCTTCCATTTTACTTCAGGCCTTTTGACTAAACTAGTTCGGAGTAACACGGACGAAGCCAGAGAGGGTGCTGTCGGGCCTGTTTGCGCGTCATCTCCCTGCACTCGCCGTTACTTATTGTTGCTAAACTGCTCTACACTGGCTCCCGTTTGAATGCATTCCGCCGTTCTCTGTGTCTTCATTGCCACAGGAGCTTAGAGTATATTGAATGTTAGTTTCATTCGTCATCCGGTAACATGTTAGTAGTGTCGTCGTCGCCCTCTTCACTCGGAAAACTGTTTTGATATTGCTCTCCAAATACATTTGCTTATACTTACTGTACTCAAGCTTTGGTCTCTCCGTAAAACTTTTACCCCTAACACTTCTTTCCATTTCCGAACACGATTCCTTGGTGTCTCAGGACGTGTCCTGTCAATCAAAACCCCATTCCCCTTTCAGCTTTTCGTCAAATCGTGACGTAAATCTGTTTTTCCCCAATCCGATTCAAAACATTTTCAGTAGTTATTCGAGCTGCCAGTCTAAAATGAGCATTCTTCTACAACACCACGTTTCAAAAGCTTATATTATCTTTTTGCCTGAACTGCTTGTACTCCGCGTTTCACTTAAGGACAAGGCTAAATTCCAGGCAAATACTTCCAGATAAATACTGTCTAACAGGCAAATTTATAACATCTGGCTTCAGGCTTCTGTCTGGTTCTTCGGCCGACGTTAACTTGACGATGTTTTCGACGTTTCGCCAGCACGAGAGATGGCATTGTCAAAGTTTCACCCTCCACTGTTTGCGGCGTGCGGTGGTGTAGAACGCGCTGTGTGGGATCGACCACACAATAAAATTCACAGACACCGTGGTGCTCGCTCAAGCTAAACGGGTCTCCGATTCCCGTGCTGCAGCGAACGATATTTGCAGGTTGCAACGGGAGACTCACAGCAGACATGACCACGGAAAAGCCCTCAGACGTTGGCGCGACAGATTCCACGATCTGTCGCAGCCTAGACTCCTGTCCACCACCAAGAATGGAGGGTGAAGCTTTGTCAATAGCAGTCACTCGTGCCGGCGAAACGTCAGAAGAATTGTCAAACGAACGTCGGCCGAAGAACCTCAGACAGAAGCCTACAGGCAATACGTCAACAACTGGTCACGAAAGGCTCAATAATTTTACATAAATTTATTTTATATGTAAATAAATTCCTTTTTATCAGAAATGTTTTCCTGCTATAACTCAACGTACTGTTCGGAAACAGCCAGGTCCTACCTGTCCTACTGGCGCCAACTGTGGAGTTGCAACCTGGAAGTGGCCCTGCCATTCGTGGCGAGTGGAGAAACACTGCCGCCGTGTTGGGAGGCGGCACGGCATTACGGCGGGAAGTGGAAGCCGCCACAGGGCGCGCCAAGGCCGGTCGTCGGTATGACACCTGCTGCCGTGTCTGCTCGCTTATGTAAAGCACGAGGCGACGTCATCACAGCCGCCCTTCAGCTGCCCAGCCCGCTCGGAATAACAGTGATTCTGCTACGAACTACGACAATACCGTTCGGGAACTACAGCTCAAACAAAGACTTCAACACGAAATTTGTTCCGTATCTTTCGCATAGCGCTGACGTCACACCATAGCAAACTAGGTATTTCCTTAGTTACCAAGGTTCGTCAGTTGTGATGAAGGTTGCGAGTACTGGAGGGCTTTCAGCGTTTTCATCACAGGCGATTACAATCCTGTCTGTTGGTTATTTTCCAGAATACTTTTAAGACGACAGAAAGCAGAAAGAATTCACAGTTTTCTTCAGAAAAGGATTCTCGATGTGTTATTTCTGTGAGGGTCTGCAATAAGTAATGCAACACCATTTTCTGAAAACATTTTGGTTTCATTCAGCATTCTCCGTTCAATGCGATGGCCTCCCGCTATCTTATTGGGATGGCCTGTATGCCCGCATGCCCTGCTCGATGTCGTAGCTGATGTCCTGCGGCATTAATGATCTCCCCATCACCAACGTACTGCTACCGACGGAGTGCACCCTTCATTGAGCGAAACAGACGGAAATCAGAAGGTGAGCTATCTGGGCTGTAGGAGGGATGAGGAAGAGCATTCCAATGAAGTTTTACGAGCTCCTCTCGACTGCGGGAGACTTGTGTGATGCCTTGGGTTGTCATGGAGAAGCTCTTTTACATTTTTGTGATGACGAACACGAATTAGTTTCGTCAATTTACTGAGGGTAGCAGCGGCCGATCGGCACCCGGGAGATTGGACAAATTTGCTCGACCTTGTTGCGATGATGAGACACACATGGCCAAACGACTCAGCGTGCTTTTGTTCACTGCCTAGTGTTCTTCCACATTCTGCAAGCGCTTATGAATATATGCCACGTTATGGTTGTCCGCAAAAACGCCTCTATGGCAGCCCTCTGCTTGGAATGCATCTCCATTACAGCGGCCATTTTGAAGGCTACATGAAGCGCCGACAACAGTCGGAACTTCATGAAGCTAAGGAGGCTAAAGCAGGAATATTTCGCGACGTCCTACAAAAAATTCAGCATTTTTTGACTGTAAACTGGCCGAGGAAAAAATGTTTTGCATTACTTATTGAACGCGCCTCGTGTATCATAGTGACAGCTTTAAATAACGTTCAAATGTAAATGTATTTTCGTCGAAAAAGTCAGTAACACTTTATGTAAGTATTATGAAAACAGCAAATTTTAGGAACAATTATAAATATTAATACATTAATACTGCGAACCTCCTTCTGAAAGACCAGACGCTTTGCTTCATTATGCGTCTGGCTATGAATGTACCCAGACGGAGCACGTGAGCGCCCCTCTTTTCCAGAAATAACGATTTTCACAAACCACCGAACTCGCATCATGCCAGCCACAGAGATGTATCAGTTCATCATCAGTCTGAAGTATCTTTCGAAATATCTTGGCTACGCCCTCGAATCCAACTGTTCCGTTATCAGATTGGGTAATGGGCCAACAGATCTTTCCGTACTGAAGTAAACTACCTCACAAGCACAGAAGTTAACGCTGAAGATTTTTGGTTTGTGGGGCGCTCAACTGCGCAGTCATCAGCGCCCGTACGAAATCAATTTTGATAGTCACATTTTTTCACTGTCCAATCTAGCGACTGTCATGGATGATGATGATGGCCGCGCGGAATTAGCCGAGCGGTCTGGGGCGCTGCAGCCATGGACTGTGCGGCTGGTCCAGGCGGAGGTTCGAGTTCTCCCGCGGGCGTGTGTGTGTGTGTGTGTGTGTGTGTGTGTGTGTGTGTGTGTGTGTGTGTGTGTGTGTCCTTACGATAATTTAGGTTAAGTAGTGTGTAAAATTAGGGACTGATAACTACCAAGGTCAAGTCCCGTAAGATTTCACACACATTTGAACATTTGATTATGATGATGACAACGTAAACACCTAGTTCCTGGGCAGGGAAAATGCCAAGTCTGGATGGGAAGCGAACCCGGAACCCCGTAATCCAGAGGCAGCAACGCTAGCCACGAGACCAGCCGGCACGGTTAACTCAGCGTGTTCGGTCAGAGGGTTAGCTGCCCTCTGTAATAAAAAAACTGAGTTGATTGATCAACGACGAACTGAAACGGGCGTCTTGCGACGTCCGCCACGAGCAGAAGCAACGAACAAACACGAACAAAATGAGATTAAAAAAACCACGAGCTGCGGACGAACTTAACGCTGATGAATTCGATGCTGAATGAATCCTGTTGACTGAGGCATCTACATGTTCGATGACTTTCATTCTGCATCCGAACAAATGTAATCATGGTAGCGAATTAACTTAGCTCAGGGAGAGGGAAGCAGTAGAACGCCTCCTGGAACATACGGGCAACACATCAGTAATAGACTGCAATCACCCGCTGTCTCAGCAATATAGCGAAGTAATTCGTACGTATTTCTTTAATATTTCCGCGTATTGGGGTAATGCTGAAGACAACACTTTACAGAAATAAAATTCTGCAAAATGCGGATAGCGTGAACGCGTCTAAGAATAAGTGTGCTTATACTGCCGCTCCCCGAGTTTCTCTCATTCCGGAGCTGCCACTACGGTCCGGAGACATTCGTGCCGATTACGCGGGTGCACCGGGCCTCGAACGCCCGCATTATCCTTGGTCCAGTGAAAAAGAAATATTTCTCATTCGCCTTTATCAAAAAGTAATGAACTACCAAGACACAGAGATGGAAGTTAAAATGTCTGACCTCTGAAACATATGTTTGTTTCAGATGTCTTTGCGCAAAGGCACCAAAACACAACGCACTCCTCAGAACAAAAGTCGCACTATACTGTGAATGGACTCCCGTCTTTTATACTTGCTTTCATGTTTCCTTAATAGTCACACGTTACAATATGCCCACTCTAATCGTCAACATTTGTTTTAAAATACCTGCTTGCCAATATAGAGCAGTAATAAAGAATAGTTAGAGATACAAAGATCCGGGCTGTTACGTACTACCTCAACAGTTTTTATTTGCTTATTAACGTAACAGCGTTGTGGTTTAAGATTTCAGTGCAATTGTTTTCACGTAATCTGAATTTTTATGGTTTTCTTTTTTGAGAAAATGGCTTGGATGGACTCGGGAGCTCCGTCATTGTTATGCAACCACAGAAATTTTGGAAAGTCACCACCCTTGTCTACACAACTACTAGTCCTGTTAAGTAACACCACCTTTCGCAACCTCCTTGAGTCGTATAAAGTGCTTGCAACTATCCGGCGCTCTGCACTCGTATTATACAGTATATGCACAGCGTTGGTCAAATGGCCTCTAGTAGATGATCTAGATCTATATTCTGCAGACGACTAAAGGTGAAGGTACTGCTTCCTGTAACTGAATTTGCATAAGGAGCGCGGGAAGAACGAGTGCTTACACTCGTCTCTCTCCACTGAAATTAGAATAATCTTGTCCTCGTAGGCCCTGCGGGAGGGATACACGTTAAGTTGTAACACATACATAGACTGCTCACTTAACGCTGTTCTTGAAACTTGCTAAGTAGACTTTCGTGGGATAGCTTGCATATAATTTCAAGCGTTTCCCCACATCACGTTTTTAGTACTCCTCTGACGCTCTCTCATGGGCAAAACAAGCCTGTGAATATCCGTGCTGTCGTTTGTATACGTCCTCTATCTCCCGTTAGACGTATTTTTTTTATGGATCCCACATATATTCTAGCATTGGTAGCATGAGTGCTTTGTACGCCATCTCCCTTGTAGACGGACCGCATTTTCTCTGGATGTGGTGCTAAATAGGGACTTGCGTATGGAGTGTAATCTTAACTAGACCATGGACGTCACGAAGTACGAATCACCTGATGCTACGACCCAAAAACAAAGAATACTGCAACGTGCATCCATGTGAACCTGCTTACTTTCTTCATCCTATGGTCTCTTCTAATAATATTTTCCCACCCCCTCCCTATTACCAAATTAACTTTTTCTTTATTCATGAACATGTGACCTATAAAACAATTCTTTCTTTTACTCAAGTTGCGTCATAAATGTCTTTTCCTCAATGCAATTCAGTACTACCTCATGCATTACTTGATCGATATTCAGAGTGAAATTTTTAATATTAGGAAGATTTGATCAGGATGGGAATTATGGAAAAAAGTACAACAAATCAGTATCAAACATATTTATTCGCCTGGCAATTTTAAACGTGAAATACCACGCATAAGTTTTGAATATAGGCTAACTTTTAGAAGATGGCTTCAACATACCACACACTAATGTTTTCAAAGTTCTTTCAAATTTTGTGGGACCTATACATACCACTACTAGAAAATTATGTACAAAACAGCAGAATTACTGAGGTGCGTAGTAATGTTTCAAAATAATGTCTATGATGCATAAGAAAATTCAATTAGTTGCTTCACTCATTCTTGGGAGGGAGAAGACAGTTGTTTGCTCTCTCTCTCTCTCTCTCTCTCTCTCTCCCCTATAAACATACGCCACCCCATATGATCGTTCACAGCCTACTGCACAGGGTTAAAATAACTGAAACCTGCGCTGCAAATATTGCGAAAATGCAAAGAGCTATTGATGTAAGGCGAGCGGAGTGTCCGCGTTGTTAGAGGCGTCATGTCACGAATTGCGTCATCCCTCCCGCCAGAGGTTAGAGTCCTCCCTCGGGGCCGGCCGGCCGGAGTGGGCGAGTGGTTCTAGGCGCTACAGTCTGAAACCGAGTGACCGCTACGGTCGCAGGTTCGAATCCTGCCTCGGGCATGGATGTGTGTGATGTCCTTAGGTTAGTTAGGTTTAAGAAGTTCTAAGTTCTAGGGGATTGATGACCTCACATGTTAAGTCCCACAGTGCTCAGAGCCATTTGAACCAACCTCCCTCGGGTATGCGTGTGTGTGCTGTCCATAACCTAAGTTAGTTTAAGTAGTGTGTGCGTCTAGGGACCGTTGACCTCCGTAGTTTGGTCCCATAGGAATTCACACACATTTGAACATTTTATTCATGAACGGTTCTCACAGAATGGATTGGCAGTCAGGAGCTCGTATTGTTAGTCAATAAAAAGATAGAAATAATATTTGTGAAGTGTATTTTATGCAAACATACACTTTCTTAAACGGTAGAATGTCTATTGATATTAATGAATAAAAAGTAGGATGAATTAGACTGTTAGTGGTGTTTGTTGGAGGATTGTACTGCGAGTCGTTTATGAGATGACTTGTTTTGGAAAATTTCCAGACTGAACTTTTTTGACCCATTCAACCGTCGTAGTTACTAGGTATGATGCAGCTATGTTTGCTTACAGTGTGCCTGTGTGTTCCTTGATTGGATGCCGCAAGACGTCAGCTCGGAAATTATTTATCAACCTCTTCAACCAGTTATGTGGAAGCGGTAGTGTGTAACATATAGACAACATAACAGAAGGAAACAAGTGACGACAGAAGGAGGGTAAATTAATGTCCTTGCAGCTGTTGCAGTTGATGCGCACTTTAGTTCCCGCGCTATCGCACGAGGCAGTGGCATGTGTCAGGCAAAAGACCTACACATTCTTCAGCGATATGGGTTCAATCTCTATCACATCTCTTTCCATGAGGGCAACGTGGGTACGATTATAAGATTCGTATTAACTTCTGTACCTCTGCATTAAGACAAGGCTGCAGATGTAGCATGCATCTTGTTTAATAATGAAACCACATTTAAATCATGGTCAGGTAAATCGCCGAACATGCACTGTTGTTTGACAATCCCCGTCGGTTTCGTCAAGTGGGTCAAGGGGAACGTCAGCGTCAATGGAATGTAAACGTGTGGTGTGGGATAGTGAGCCATCGGCTCGTAAACCTGTATGTCATAGACGGAACACTAAATGTAGACAAATATCGCAGCCTCCTTACAAACCGTCTTCCACGGATGTTGGAAGACGTTCCTATACAGATAAGGAGAAACCAGTAGTACAAACCACGATGATTGTCCGGCCCATAGAGCACAAGTATCACAGCATGTCTTCACAAATGGTTTCCTAACAGTTGGATTGGACGCAAAGGACCTGTGCCTTGGCCATCCCGTTGTCCGGATTTAACGCCTGTGGACTGTTTTCCGTGGGGAAAGCTGAAAGATACTGTCTATAAGGACGTAACAATACACCCAATGATATGCAACGACGTATTAGTGCAGCGTGCGCGGACATTTCCACTGAAATGCTAGCACGTGTGCAGCATCTGTTCCATAACAATTTTTGAGCAGAACCTGCAGTGCTCAATTCTCTTGTTACTGGTAAGAATCTATATAAAACGAGTGTATGAACTTGCGTGTTTTTCTTTAGCGTGTGCGTCCACAGGTATTGTACAACTGTCGATGTGGGAACTTCTCAAAATATATCTTGTGAAAGACTCGCAGTAGAATCCTGCAATAAAGACCACTGACATTGTAATTTACCCTACTTTTAGTTTGTAAATGTCATTAGGGATTGCTCCTTTTAAAAATGTATGTCTGCACAAAAAATGTGCTATTATTATAATTTGTTGATTGGGTAAAAACACGAGCTCCTACCAACCCCTTCTGTAAAAACCGCACACCAATAGCACTTTCCATTTCCGCAATATTTGCAGTGCATGTCTTAGGTGATTCACCCTGTATATCAGTCCCGTGGTTCGTGGTAATTTTCTCCACGTTGCGGAAGCATCTCGCTACATACTAGACTAGCATTAGACAAATATTAGGTAAGACCTCCCAACGTTCAAGGCCCTGTGTTCCTTTAGTCGGACGCACGTTTTCCATCAACCAGAGAAGGGTTGCAATGCCGTACTGAAGACAATGCGAAAGTAAATGGTTAGGCCGCGTGAGGTTCATACGCTTTCATGGTTTCCACGGCTGCAGAGAGTAGCTGGCCGGCGCTTTTGAGTTCTTTTGTACCGGCGAACGGTAAAAGGGGTCCCGGTGCCGCCAGCAGGAGGAATGAAAGGCCGGGCAGCGCCGAAACGGCGCGTGAGGCTGCGCTGCGCCGCCCCAAGACGGCCCGGCGCTCCATTGAGCGGCAGGCCAGCCGGCGGTTCCGCACGGCTGCACACGCCGCCGCTGCCGCCCCCACCGCCCCCGCGTGTACCGTTGGCCTGGCTCGCGGGCACGCCCACAATTAGGCGTCTGGCCAGCTGCGCTGGTCCGGGTCGGAGCTGCTGCCGCCGCTGTTGTGGTCGTGTGCCCAGAATCTCGAAGTGACTGACTAACAAGGGGACCGCGCCTACTCGCCACCACCCACTTCGTCACAGTTCACGGTATACAGCCTGGGCTCGGCCAGGAGCTAAAGTGACAGGTTGGTAGGTTGGTTGGTTGGTTGGTTGGTTGGTTGGTTTTGGGGTTTGATGGGGGCTAAACATCGAGGTCAACAGTCCCCTGTTCCAAACAGACATACCTGTAAAAGGCCTATACAGTAAAAGCGTAATGTCTGCACCCAGAGGCAGGGAACACCGAGGGGTACAGAGCTAAAATGAACACCGCAATAACACGAAACAGAGGACACTGCCAACCACTCAACTACAAACGAAGAACCTCCAGGTGGAAAGCGTTGATAGAGGTACCAACACGACTTGTTACCATAAAACACGCGATTTTGGTATCCACGTCACAATTAAAAGTCGCTGGAATGGGTGTAGTCTGAGAAATCATGCGAGAGCGCCCACACTAGAGTGAGTGATAAAACCCAGCTGCACGGATAAAACGTAAAACTGAGTCAGCTATAGAGCCATTGTCACCTAGAAGTAAAGGAAGTGCAGCTGGTAAATTAAAGGACTGCCGCAAGGGGGCAGTCCACCAGAAGATGGGCCACTGGCAGCCCTACATCACAGCGATACGTCGGCGGGCTCTCACGGCGAAGGAGGTAGCTGTGGGTCAACCGCGTGTGTCCAATTCGAAGATGACCGAACAACTGAGTCCCTAAGCGTGCTCCTCAAGGATGAGTTCCATACGGCCGTGAACGACTTTACCATGCGGAGCTTATTTGGCGTGTTCAAGACAGACCATTCAGAGCTCCAGACATCGCGGACCTTGCGACGTAGGGCTGACCGGAGGTCTCTTTCCACGAGACCAAGCTCGAGGGGCGGCGAAGTGGTGGCCTGCTTGGCCAACCGATCGACACGTTCATTTCCTGGAGTGTCGATGTGGCCAGGGGCCAAACAAAAGTGACAGGAGTGGCAGGTACAGACGGTAAAGTGTTTGGGAAAAATAGTGTTTTGACACGGATTGGGGGACGCATGAGCCATTTCAATCAGAGTAGTTTCCAAGCAACTGTTAGCGCAGCGGATGTAGTACAGAACAGTAATGTGAGGATCGTGGGATCCAGTCCCACATATGGAAACATTTTTTATTTATTTTCGTAAAAGTCATCAAAAGTGAAGGGAAAGGAGAATCTAGATTTGTAAACAACCTTTAATGATGGCATTTTAGAGGGTACGCGAAAACTTCGTGTATAAAATCTTATACCTTTATTGTCTTATAGTTTACGGTTTACACTTGCTTGAATGATATTCACTTCAAATAGGAGAAGCAGTAATTTTCTCGGTATCTTGCACACGTTATAAACTCCACACTTGGCTCTTTTAAAGTTTTTATCGAAAAACAAACGTTACCTCATTTCATAAAGTGTTCTCCTACGCTCCTCGACCAAACTATGCGTAACGAATTCCTTGACGCTTGAATTTCAATTTCTTATCGGAAAGTTATTTGCAATTATAAATTTTCAATTTTCTTTTCTTTTCATGATTTTTGTGAAAATATTAACAAATACAACGTATTCGGCATTACTTGTTTTTATATGCGATGTAAGCAACGTAATAACAGAAAATAAAGGCTTCCACATAAGAATTCGCCCCACGACCATTGGAATACGGTTCTGTACCCTTTCCGCTGACTCAAGCAGCAAAACTGTGTTCACATATGACGACTCGAGACCCGTCCGATCTGCGGCAAAAATGCCATTTCCTTCCAAACGCTTGACCATCTGGCGCTCCGACTTACATCACTTTTTATCTCCCGCCAAATCCCACATATACCATAAATCTGGATAAAATCGGCGATGACGAGTAGACGCGGTCCTCTTGCAAGTGATTTTTCGTCTACAGGTCATGTATAATCAGGTCTAGCAGCGAGGCTGATTACGTGCACTGACACTCTCTCCCCCCCCCCCCCCCCCCCCTCAGTATCACACGCACCGCACCTTGTGTTAACAGAGCGTCTCCACCTTTGTGCCACTTTGGGCGTACGCGTGTTGATGCGATTCCAGACGCTTCTGGACGGCTCCAAGTGACCACGAGCACGGGATCACCGCCAAATGGTGCGCGTGACCGCAATGGCTCATACAGTTCTACTTCTACTTTTTTTTCGGTGCTGGAACACTGCAAAGAGTGCACACCTGTCTGTGTCGACGGTTCCACTGGCGGCAAGGACGACATTGCGTCGGCTTGCTCTGTATAAACACTTGGAATTTCAAAAGGCCCGAGAACCATTGGCGCGTTAGAAGTCAGTTATGCTGTTTTCAAACGAAATACGTTTCAACTTAGCCTAGAGCAGGTTTTCCCACGGGAAGTGAACAAGTTCTCCACGAAAAACTGTTAATAACAAGGGTTTTTTCGACATTTTGACGACACTATTAATAAAATTTTACTAATTCTGTTTTATTACTTATGATGTAAAATTGAAGCAATCGCCGAATAAAATAAATTTCTCTCACTTTTAAAATTTTATTAACATTCAAAATAAACAAGGTATTCCATCAAAGAGAGAGAATCCTCAAATCGTTCTGTCACAGGAAAAATTTGGGAAGCACTGGCCTATAGTAATCTCGCTTGCTTTTAAGACTCTCCATAGGTTATCGCCATCTGCCAGTTCGCATTCCTATGCGGTATAGCGGAAAAACTTCGAGTGTTGGACCTTTAGCTACAACCACCTCAACTCCTGCGTATTGAGAGCAATGTGAACAGAAAACGCTACTTCATCAGATAAGATTTACAGGTAGGTGCTCGTGTCCCTTTCTCTGGCCACTCCACAAGCCATATATCTGGATCGCGCGCACGTGTGTAAGACTCTCACTGCAATGTACATATTAGTACCTCGCAAGTGAAAGAAACACCGAGTTGCGATGTTGTATGGTCCCTCGCGGGAACGAAATTTTTAGTTACATAGCATTTCGTTACCACCTGGTTTCGAACCTGACAGAATTCAATATTTTCTTCAATTTCAGTGTATCAAACGATATATATATATATATATATATATATATATATATATAGAGAGAGAGAGAGAGAGAGAGAGAGAGAGAGAGAGTAACGACTACTGAACTACATGAAATAAAATCGTCGTAACTTCTGAACGGTTTCCTTTAGGATATTCAAACTGCACGGTTGGCCGCGGGGCAATTAGTAAAGCATGCGAAGTTCAGAAGAACGCGAAATCCCGAAGATGGGCTAAAATTTACAGACGCGCGAAATTTGGCACGTACTTCGATGCGAGATGCCTTTAATAGTTTCCACAACGAAACATTGTCTCGAAGTTTGGTAGAAAATCCGAAGAAATTCTGGTCGTATGTAAAGTACACAAGCGGCAAGACGCAGTCAATACCTTCGCTGCGCAGTGCCGATGGTACTGTTATCGACGACTTTGCCGCTAAAGCGGAGTTATTGAACGCAGTTTTCCGAAATTCCTTCACCAGGGAAGACGAATGGAATATTCCAGAATTTGAAACACGAACATCTGCTAGCATGAGTCTCTTAGAAGTAGATACCTTAGGGGTTGCGAAGCAACTCAAATCGCTTGATACGGGCAAGTCTCCAGGTCCAGATAGTATACCGATTAGGTTCCTTTCAGATTACGCTGATACTATAGCTCCCTACTTAGCACTCATATACAACCTCTCGCTCACCGATAGATCTGTACCTACAGATTGGAAAATTGCGCAGGTCGCACCAGTGTTCAAGAAGGGTAGTAGGAGTAATCCATTTAACTACAGACCTATATCATTGACGTCGGTTTGCAGTAGGGTTTTGGAGCATATACTGTATTCAAACATTATGAATCACCTCGAAGGGAACGATCTATTGACACGTAATCAGCATGGCTTCAGAAAACATCGCTCTTGTGCAACGCAGCTAGCTCTTTATTCGCACGAAGTAATGGCCGCTATCGACAGGGATCTCAAGTTGATCCCGTATTTCTAGATTTCCGGAAAGCTTTTGACACCGTTCCTCACAAGCGACTTCTAATCAAGCTGCGGAGCTATGGGGTATCGTCTTAGTTGTGCGACTGGATTCGTGATTTCCTGTCAGGAAGGTCGCAGTTCGTAGTAATAGACGGCAAATCATCGAGTAAAACTGAAGTGATATCAGGTGTTCCACAGGGAAGCGTCCTGGGACCTCTACTGTTCCTGATCTATATAAATGACCTGGGTGACAATCTGAGCAGTTCTCTTAGACTGTTCGCAGATGATGCTGTAATTTACCGTCTAGTAAGGTCATCCGAAGACCAGTATCAGTTGCAAAGCGATTTAGAAAAGATTGCTGTATGATGTGTCGGGTGGCAGTTGACGCTAAATAACGAAAAGTGTGAGATGATCCACATGAGTTCCAAAAGAAATCCGTTGGAATTCGATTAATCGATAAATAGTACAATTCTCAAGGCTGTCAATTCAACTAAGTACCTGGGTGTTAAAATTACGAACAACTTCAGTTGGAAGGACCACATAGATAATATTGTCGGGAAGGCGAGCCAAAGGTTGCGTTTCATTGGCAGGACACTTAGAAGATCCAACAAGTCCACTAAAGAGACAGCTTACACTACACTCGTTCGTCCTCTGTTAGAATATTGCTGCGCGGTGTGGGATCCTTACCAGGTGGGATTGACGGAGGACATCGAAAGGGTGCAAAAAAAGGCAGCTCGTTTTGTATTATCACGTTATAGGGGAGAGAGTGTGGCGGATATGATACACGAGTTGGGATGGAAGTCATTACAGCATAGACGTTTTTCGTCGCGGCGAGACCTTTTTACGAAATTTCAGTCACCAACTTTCTCTTCCGAATGCGAAAATATTTTGTTGAGCCCAACCTACATAGGTAGGAATGATCATCAAAATAAAATAAGAGAAATCAGAGCTCGAACAGAAAGGTTTAGGTGTTCGTTTTTCCCGCTCGCTGTTCGGGAGTGGAATGGTAGAGACATAGTACGATTGTGGTTCGATGAACCCTCTGCCAAGCACTTAAATGTGAATTGCAGAGTAGTCATGTAGATGTAGATGTAGTATGCATGGCTTCATTTAGCGACGAAGCCCACTTTCATTTGGATGGTTTCGTCAATAAGCAAAATTGGCGCATTTGGGGGACAAAGAATCCGCGTTTTACGATCGAGAAGTCTCGTCACCATCAACGGGTGACTGTGTGGTGCGCTATGTCCAGTCACCGAACAATCGGTGCGATATTCCTTGATGCCACGGTGACTGCCGAGGGGTACGTGAAGGTTCTGGAAGATGATTTCATCCCCATTATCCAAAGTGACCCTGATTTCGACAAGATTTGTTTCATGCAAGACGGAGCTCGACCCCATCGAAGCAGGAGAGTGTTTGACGTCCTGGAGGAGAACTCTGGGGACCGCATTCTGGCTCTGGGGTATCCAGAAGCCACTGGCATGGGCCTCGACTGGCCGCCATACTCTCCGGATCTGAACACGTGCGACTCCTTTTTGAGGGGCTATGTTATAGGCAAGGTATACAGCAATAACCCCAAAAACCATTGCTGAGCTGAAAACAGCCATTCAGGTCATCGACAGCATCGATGTTCCGACACTTCGGCGGGCGATGCATAAATTTCGCAATTCGTCTGCGCCACATCATCGTCAATGATTACAGACATATCGATTTTGTCGTAACCTAAATCCGAATATCAGTAGCGACGTTTCACATTGAATAAAGTGTGCGCAGCGTCGACAGTAAACGGTTTCTTTCCCATTACAAACAATATAATTTTTAAAGTGGAATTTTACGCGTCCATTCTATAAAGCGGTCCATGTTTAGTACGTTCTTCGTTTTATCGATATGCATTTAGAGCAACAGTAAAACTGGAAAAATAAAAATACTCCAGCAGCGACTGAGCAGCGCTTCTGCATCGCGCTGGTAGTCAGCGCGGGTCAGAACGGTGTTGTCGCTGCTGCAGTACCGATTATTCTTCGTGCTTTACTACACCTGCTAATACCAACCGATTAAACAAATATCGCACTGCTCTGTCGCATGGGCACATAAAATTCCACTTTAAGATTCAGTTCGTTTGTGATGGGAAACAAAGCGTCCATTTCGATCGACGATAGCGTCGCGTTACAAATGGTTCAAATGCCTCTCAGTACTATGAGACTTAATTCTGCGGTCATCAGTCCCCTAGAACTTAGAACTACTTAAACCTAACTAACCTAAGGACATCACACACGTCCATGCCAGAGGCAGGATTCGAACCTGCAACCGTAGCGGTAGTGCGGTTCCAGACTGTAGCGCCTGGAACCGCTAGGCCACTTCGGCAGGCGTCGCATTACAGATGCGATGAGCAGCACTTGTTTGGGCTGATTGCAGCTACACGTTGCGATGACGAAATTGCAAGTATCTGCCGAAACACAAGAGAAAATGATCCTGACGACTATTAGGAGCGATAACCTGTACATCTAATGTTGTTAGTTTCGGTTCATAACGATCATCTTCAGAGTTGAGTACACACAGTTTGTTGGCCATATCGAGTAGAAATGGTCAGCAAACTATGTGTACTCTTATCTGAAAATGGTGCTTAATAACTTGATCTTTAAAAAGTTTTGTGATCTGTGTGTCGCAAACCGTGGAGCCACACCAATAAAATTAAACAATAGCATCAGATTTAGTAACTGAACTTATATGTAAGGTCTCCCTACAGTAGCAAGGACGCATTGTCGTTTCCGTTTGCATTCGCCAGTGCTTATTTGTAGCAGGGATGGATGGTGGTTATCTCAGAAAAAATAAACAACCGATTTTCGTTTCCACCAGTTGTTTTCGTCTGCAGTGTAACCTGATTGTTAAAACCGCTGAAAAACCAGTTAATCATTATAATTTCCAGTTACAAACGTGAACGTCGAATAAAGACAGAAAAATTCTAATGGAGGTCAAGGAGTAGTAGAGAACGTTTGATATATGGCTGAGGCTTCGGCAGAAACCTGTCACACTGTTTTTATAAAAGACTGCGAGGTAAAGAAGACAGGTGCGGCGACAGGGAGAGCAAAGTGCCTCAAGTTGACTTCGCTGTATCATGACTTTCCGATGGTGTCAAATATTGAACCTGAGGCAACCACTAAATTAAGGCTTTTTTTATTATCCCGAGTTTACAGCACGGCAATAAAATTTTATCTATTTCAACCAAACTTACCTTCTCTTCCAAGGAACACTGTCAATGTTTTCTGCTTATATTATGTCTGGAGTCTACAATATATGCTCCCATTTTAATCTTTTGAAGCAAATGGAGCATTGTACTTCTTAGCTACCGCAGTTCGTAAAATACTCCCGAAGTAGCGGAAGTACCATTCAGAAATACGACTGATGTCCGAGGACGACAACGAGAAATTACCGTATAGACCACGGGAGGTGGGGAGAGGGGGGGGGGGGCGCAAGGAATGGAAGGAAGATTAGAGTTTAACGT
Source organism: Schistocerca gregaria (assembly GCF_023897955.1). Taxonomy (NCBI): domain Eukaryota; kingdom Metazoa; phylum Arthropoda; class Insecta; order Orthoptera; family Acrididae; genus Schistocerca; species Schistocerca gregaria. The sequence goes on along the minus strand of NC_064921.1, from coordinate 523,555,496 downwards.
CCCGTCGACATCGCTGTCATTAGAGACGGAGCACAATCTCTGAACTTAAGGATGGGAAAGGAAATCGGTCGCGCCCTTTCAATGGAACCATCCCGGCAACCGCGTAGTAGGATTTAGGTGAATCACGAAGTACCTGTATCTGGTTGGCCTCACCCGTATTTGAACCGTCGTTCTCCCGGATACGAGTCCACGTTCGGTCAGGTGTTCAATATCGCGTACTGCAAGTTCACGCCTACTGTATAACAGCAACCCCACACAGCAACACACACACACACACACACACACACACACACACACACACACTACTGTGGCTGCATTGCTCATGTTGTGTGTTTGTTGCTAGTCTCTAACTGTAGGCGTTGTTATTAAAACAGTACTGGTCACTTTTTCCAGAGTCTAAAACAGTCCAATACTTCAAAAAAAAAAAAAAAGGGTCAAAATGCTCTAAGCACTTTGGGATTTAACATCTGGGGTCATCAGTCCCCTAGACTTAGAACTACTTAACCTAACAAATCAAAGGACATCACACACATCCATACCAGAGGCAGGATTCGAATCTGCGACCGTAGCAGCAACGCGGTTCCGTACTGAAGCGCCTAGAACCACTCGGCCACCCAATATTTCGAAACAATGGAAATTCTATGAACAAACATTATTAATTTTAGAAATTTTTTTAAAATAAAAACCAAAAGCTTTACCACTGCTGCTATGGCAAATTGATATGCCGGTTTTTAACCTGGTTATTAGTGAAAAAATAAGAAGCTTGTTATAATCGAGACGCAACAGATACCGAAAAAGACCGGTTATTCAGAACGAACTAAAATACCGGTATCGGTTTTTTCTCCCATTCCTAACTGGCAGTCGAAACGTCTGATAAACGCTGAACTAGTCCTGTCTACGGAGGAGTTGGTGCTCTCGCTTCACTGCCGTGAACGTCGGCAAGTGTTGGTAGTGTGTGCAGCTTACCTGCTGAGCCCGGAAGCAGCCGAGGCAGTCCGGCGTCAGTCAGAGTGTGCAGGCGGCCGCACCGGCCCGGAGTACGCTGGCACGGGGGAGGGGGAGGGGGGGGGGGGGAGAGCCCAACGCCGGCCGCGTTGCGTCGCGTCCCGTCACGTCGCCGAGCCCTGACCTCCGCGCCGGCCACGTCGCGCAACCACACCACACCCCACCTGTACCCTGCTGCACCCAGCCTGGGGCTCCGGGGACGCCGGCTGACCCCGAGGACGGCTGCCCCCGCAGCTACGGAAACCCCCAGCTGGGGACGTGGTCAGGTCGTGGGACACGCAACACGCGCCACCTCTCCCTCTGTGTCTCTCTTTATCGCTCCCTCTCTCTCGTAACTACAGCGCTGATTGACTGAAAGTGGCAAGAAGCAGTCGGTTGTCCTCCAATACGAGCAAACAGGGACAGGTTAGAAAATGCGGTTTCCACGGGGTTCTGTTATCGGGCCTGTGCTTCTCATGATATACAGGACGTCCCCGGAGGAATGGGCGATATTCAGCGATATGAGAGCGACAATCATTCGAAGGAGAAAAGCCTGGTAAAAATGCGCTCTAAAACGAACAGATACCTTAGCAGTTGTGAGCACTTATTTAGAACAGATTCTCTTCACAGCAGCACAGAACAAAAAGTGATCATAGCTCTTGAGCTACCGCTTTTTCCTTCAAATGATCGTATTTGTTACGTCCGTGAATATTGACCATTACTTCTTCGACATCCCGTATGTCAATCATCTGTCGCTCAGCATGACAGATGACTCAAAAAATTTTTACTCTGCAGGTTACAAGTATTATTGACGAAGTAATGCTTTAGGCACGTGTATAAATTCGTAGCGTTTTTGTATCGCATGTTGGTATTCACGTTGCTATGGCTTTAATTAAAAACTACTGGCCATTAAAATTGCCACACCACGAAGAAATGCAGATGATAAACGGGTATTCATTGGAGAAATATATTGTACTAGAACTGACATCTGATTACATTTTCCTGCAATTTCGGTGCATAGATCCTGAGAAATCAGTACCCAGAACAACCACCTCTGATTGTAATAACGGCCTTGATACGTCTGGGCACTGAGTCAAACAGAGCTTGGATGGCGTGTACAGGTACAGCTGCCCATGCAGCTTCAAGACGATAGCACAGTTCATCAAGAGTAGTGACTGGCGTATTGTGACGCGCCAGTTGCTCGGCCACCATTGACCAGACGTTTTCAAATTGATGAGAGGTCTGGAGAATGTGCTGGCCACAGGAGCAGTCGAACATTTTCTTTATCCACAAAGGCCCGTACAGGACCTGCAACATACGGTCGTGCAATATCCTGCTGAAATGTAGGGTTTCGCAGGGATCGAATGAAGGGTAGAGCCACGGATCGTAACACATCTGAAATGTAACGTCCATTGTTCAAAGTGCCGTCAATGCGAACAAGAGCTGACCGAGACGTGTAACCAATCGCACCCCATACCATCACGCCGGTGATACGCCAGTATGGCGATGACGAATACACGCTTCCAGTGTGCGTTCACCGCGATGTGACCAAACATGGATGCGACCATCAAGATGCTCTAAACAAAACCTGGTTTCTCCTTAAAAAAAAAAAAAAAGTTTTGCCATTCGTGCACCCAGGTTCGTCGTTGAGTACACCATCGCAGGTTCTCTCTTTTTAAGGAGGATCGTTTTGACATTAGTGACTCTCCACATTCATGAAGGCGTTCGAAGTTTCATAAATATGGTTCAAACGCATTAATCAACAATAATCCGTGCCAGTATACTCGAGAACTGGAAAATGTGATCAACTGTGATCACCATCGTGCGACATTTGCTTGCATTGACGAAAGTCAAAAAAAAAAAAAAAAATGAGTGTGTGGGTACCGCATTCTCTAAGCCAGAATCACAAAAATCCCGAGTGCATCTCTGCTTGCTCGCCGTCAGCTGGCCCTTGAAAAAAACTGACCATTCCACACGCTAGGAACTTATACACCAACCCGATAAATAATGTACGTAATAGTTGGGTACTAAGTAACACCACCACTTGAATTCGAGAGAACAGATGAACTCTTGATTGCGACAAAACAAAATCCATCCCGTTTCTGACACGGAATTCTCGTAAAAGCGAATTTTTCTGTTCTAATTTAGTCAAACAGTCGATGAAGGCGACCATTTTAAATTCTTGGGACTATGCGTTGATGAGGGGCGTTCTTAGAAAAACTATGCGATCAAAAGTATCCGGACACCTGGCTGAAAATGACTATTCAGTTCGTGGCGCCCTCCATCGGTAATGCTGGAATTTAGTATGTTTTGGTCCACCCTTAGCCTTGATGATAGCTTCCACTCTGGCAGCGTACGTTCAACCACGTGCTGGAAGATTTCTTGGGGAATGGCCGCTCACTCTTCAGGTGCTGCACTGAGGAGAAATATCGATGTTGGTCGGTGAGGCATCAGGACAATTGCTAGTTCCACTTATCCTACCGTTCCGTGTGGCAGTATTTCCAAAGTAATTACGTGATCTAGTTGCCTCTAGCTATGGGTTTTATGCAACCCGTAATGCATTCAAAACTCACCCACATTCTCTCCCACTGCGCACAGACTGTTAGTCCTACAGAAAAAAATGACTAGGACCTTTTTGTAGGAAATTTAATGTAGTTAAGTTTTTTACTGGGGGTAAAAAAACTCATTTGAATATCACTTTTACACGTTTTTCTCGAATGATTCGTTAACTACAGCATCTAGCATGTATCCCAGTACAAAATTTGATTACATTTAATTTCCTACAAACAGATCCCGTTCAGTTTTCTGTAGGACTAACAGTTTGCACTTAGCTAGTGAGAAGATGAGTGGTTTTTGAAGGTGGTGTGGATTGCATAAAACGTACATAAAAGCTGAGTCACCCTGTATAAATGAGTATTTGATAGTCATTTAAACCTGTGTTATGAATTTTAATGGACTACCCGAAGTTTGGGCGAGTAGCTACATTAAGTTTCAAATACAGGGTGTTTATAAATGAACATCGGAGTTCTAACGCTTTATAATATTTATTACATTAAGCTTACAGTTATGAATGATACGTCAAATGAAAGGGCAACTCAAACAGTTTTACCAAGAACCTTGTAAATGTTCGATGTGAGCACTTTTATAGCGAACTACGCGATTGGTTGAACTTAAACTGTTCCCAAGCGCTGGGCAGGCCACAAGGGGTCCAATGACAGGGATTGCTTTGCATGGCCTCCGCGTTCACCTGACGTAACGCCATGTGATTTTTTTTCCTTTGGGGCTTCATCAAGGATCGTGTGTACGTGCCTCCGCTACCAGCAGACCTCCCTGAATTAAGAAACCGGATTGCAGCATCTGTTGCTACAATCACTGAAGACACACTTATCAACGTTTGGGAAGAACTCGGCTATAGACTTGTGTGCCGTGTGACAAATGATGCTCACATTGAACATTTATAAGGTTCTTGGTAAAACTGTCCGAGTTGCTCTTTCATTTGACATGTCATTTATAACTGTAACTTTAACAAAATAAGTATTATAAAGCGTTAAAACCCCGACATTCATTTATGAACACCCTATATATTGAACATTACCACATAATAGCACACTTTGGAATGTTATCGAACGAAATTAATAATTTTTTTTCCAACAGATGTACTGCAGTATATTGCATTTGTCTTACGCCTATCCGCAGTGATGTTCAGGGTGAATTACTAATGACGGATCGTGCAGGGGGAATCCGAACCATTTTTCGGCAGACTGTTGGCAGCTGATAAAATTGGTGCTCTAACTGTCTGAGGATGAAGCTCATTTCCTGCGCCCACGAAGTTCATTTCCCGGCGGTAATAATCCGGAAACGTAAACTGGCGCCAAGCAGCGCGTTCTGACAGGCGAAGCTGTGGGTGTAACCGCAGTCCCACGGATCTTCTGTCAGCCACACGGCTTCCCTTCCCACATCGCACAGAAGGGACAACGTGCAGGAGGCGTAGCTGAGTCTCTCAGTGAATTCATTTCTTTGAACAACGTTTGATGACGTCAGTCTCTTTTTTTCACCAAATAATATTCAATGAATATTGCATTAGCGAAATTAGGAAGAGGTGGAGGGAATGGCGCTATAGGATGGAGAGGGTGCTTTGGTGCACTGTAGCTACTCGTATAAGCTCAAATGGCTCTGAGCACTATGGGACTTAACATCTGAGGTCATCAGTCCCGTAGACCTTGGAACTACACTCCTGGAAATGGAAAAAAGAACACATTGACACCGGTGTGTCAGACCCACCATACTTGCTCCGGACACTGCGAGAGGGCTGTACAAGCAATGATCACACGCACGGCACAGCGGACACACCATGAACCGCGGTGTTGGCCTTCGAATGGCGCTAGCTGCGCAGCATTTGTGCACCGCCGCCGTCGGTGTCAGCCAGTTTGCCGTGGCATACGGAGCTCCATCGCAGTCTTTAACACTGGTAGCATGCCGCGACAGCGTGGAAGTGAACCGTATCTGCAGTTGACGGACTTTGAGTGAGGGCGTATAGTGGGCATGCGGGAGGCTGGGTGGACGTACCGCCGAATTGCTCAACCCGTGGGGCGTGAGGTCTCCACGGTACATCGATGTTGTCGCCAGTGGTCGGCGGATGGTGCACGTGTCTGTCGACTTGGGAGCGGACCGCAGCGACGTACAGATGCACGCCAAGACCGTAGGATCCTACGCAGTGCCGTAGGGGACCGCACCGCCACTTCCCAGCAAATTAGGGACACTGTTGCTCCTGGGGTATCGGCGAGGACCATTCGCAACCGTCTCCATGAAGCTGGGCTACGGTCCCGCACACCGTTAGGCCGTCTTCCGCTCACGCCCCAACATCGTGCAGCCCGCCTCCAGTGGTGTCGCGACAGGCGTGAATGGAGGGACGAATGGAGACGTGTCGTCTTCAGCGATGAGAGTCGCTTCTGCCTTGGTGCCAATGATGGTCGTATGCGTGTTTGGCGCCGTGCAGGTGAGCGCCACAATCAGGACTGCATACGACCGAGGCACACAGGGCCAACACCCGGCATCATGGTGTGGGGAGCGATCTCCTACACTGGCCGTACACCTCTGGTTATCGTCGAGGGGACACTGAATAGTGCACGGTACATCCAAACCGTCATCGAACCCATCGTTCTACCATTCCTAGACCGGCAAGGGAACTTGCTGTTCCAACAGGACAATGCACGTCCGCATGTATCCCGTGCCACCCAACGTGCTCCAGAAGTTGTAAGTCAACTACCCTGGCCAGCAAGATCTCCGGATCTGTCCCCCATTGAGCATGTTTGGGACTGGATGAAGCGTCGTCACACGCGGTCTGCACGTCCAGCACGAACGCTGGTCCAACTGAGGCGCCAGGTGGAAATGGCATGGCAAGCCGTCCCACAGGACTGCATCCTGCATCTCTACGATCGTCTCCATGGGAGAATAGCAGCCTGCATTGCTGCGAAAGGTGGATATACACTGTACTAGTGCCGACATTGCGCATGCTCTGTTGCCTGTGTCTATGTGCCTGTGGTTCTGTCAGTGTGATCATGTGATGTATCTGACCCCAGGAATGTGTCAATAAAGTTTCCCCTTCCTGGGACAATGAATTCACGGTGTTCTTATTTCAATTTCCAGGAGTGTACTTAAACCTAACTAACCTAAAGACGTAACACACATCCATGCCCGATGCAGTATTCGAACCTGCGACCGTAGCAGTAGCGCGGTTCCGGACTGAAGCGCCTACAACCGGTCGGCCACCACGGCCGGCGGAACATAAGCCTCCCTATCATCTTTCTGTGTTCATTCTGGTCCAGTTCTTGCCTCTTTTTTCCAACACACGCCTCCACATCTGTCATCAGCAGAAAGTCTAGCCCTGATAACAACAACTTATTACAGAATAATCGTTTGACAAAATTTACATTTGACCCCTTTACATAGGTTAGTGTTACTAGTTTGTTTTTTAAGACCACCTCCGTTAGTAAATCTCAACGTGTGCTCCCTTGGTAGGTTGGAGAATGTCGAGGCGGTATTCCAGTTCCCGCCAGGTGTTCCGTAACATGTATTCTGTCACAGTAACCACAGCAGCTTGTATCCTAGCCTTCAGTTCGTCGACGTCACAACTAGTGTGACGAAGACTCAGTCCTTGATGTAGCACCAGAAAAAAAGTCTAGGGGCGTAATGTCTGGAGAGAGAAGTAATGTCTGGATCGGTGGTTTGGAAGGAACGGTCCAACACCCTAGTCACCCTGCTCTCCAGATTACGCCCCTTGACTTTTTTTTCTGGGGCTATATCAGGGACAGAGTACTCGTCATACCTGTCGCTGACGTCGACGAACTGAAGGCTAGGATACAAGCTGCTGTGGGTACTGTGACAGAATACGTGTTACGAGACACCTGGCGGGAACTGGAATATCTCCTCGACATTCTCCGAGCTACCAAGGGAGCAAACGTTGTGTTTTACTAACTTAAGTGGAGTTAAAAAAAATAATGAACGCTGGAACACTAACCTAAGTAACGACATCAAATGTAACTTCTTATTTCAAACGGTTATTCTGTTATAAATTTTTGTAATCGGGGCAAGACTTTGTGCTCACCCTGTATAACCGTTTCAGAAACTATTCGAGATATCCAAGCTAGATTTTCGGCAATTTATAGTACGTTAAGAGCCTAGTACATTATTTAACAGCCTGCATTTTTTATCTACGTTACTGCAATTTTTTAATGGAAGGATATACTTTCTTAATATCTAAGCGTATTGAATAGATGACGGTAGCGATGTGACGTTCAGTTAATGTCTGAGATTAAACATCTCCCGAAAAGAATCAGACTACGTAGTTACGTACACGTCTTATTACGATGACACTCTTCTACAGATATCACACTCTGTTCCAAGTACATCGTTCCCACTAAAAGTGAATCACGTTTACCGTATTTTCGATTTCTGAAATTCTTGTTTCGATGTTTTGAGATGTCAATATTAAAATAAGAATATGCACAGTACAGTATGTGACAATCAATGAATTTCTGTGCTGATATCCCTACCCACCTCCGACAGGGATATTGGTTACCGTTGTGAAATAATATCGTTATCACATCATCGTCATCATCATCTATCCACTTCTTACCCTAGGTGTCTTACCGCTGCGGGTCAATGCCCCTCCACGACTAGCACCGCTTGGGCCGCCTCGTACATTCGTATCGTGGTTACAGAGTGATCTACGCCGCCGCTGACGTAATTGGGCAGCAAAGTGCTTCCGGCCGCTCGCATTCCTCTGCCCCGGCCGGACTTTCACAGCCGGGCCTGTCCTGTTACCGAACGGTGCGCCCACGACCGCTACGCGGCAGCAGCTGGCCCCTTGGTGCGCTCACCTCGGAAACCTCACCTTGTCCGCTCACCCCAGACCAGCTGCCTTGGCTTCGTCTTTTGATCCTCAGTTTCCTTCACAGTGAACGGACAGCCAGGAAATAGACAGGGCCATTACACAACACAATACTTACGTTCTGCAAAATCAACTGACAAAACCAGAGGACCAAAAGCTGTTCTACAGCCAAGTTGTTAGACAGCCAAGTTGTTAGACAGCCAAGTTGTTAGACAGCCAAGTTGTTAGACAGCCAAGTTGTTAGACAGCCAAGTTGTTAGACAGCCAAGTTGTTAGACAGCCAAGTTGTTAGACAGCCAAGTTGTTAGACAGCCAAGTTGTTAGACAGCCAAGTTGTTAGACAGCCAAGTTGTTAGACAGCCAAGTTGTTAGACAGCCAAGTTGTTAGACAGCCAAGTTGTTAGACAGCCAAGTTGTTAGACAGCCAAGTTGTTAGACAGCCAAGTTGTTAGACAGCCAAGTTGTTAGACAGCCAAGTTGTTAGACAGCCAAGTTGTTAGACAGCCAAGTTGTTAGACAGCCAAGTTGTTAGACAGCCAAGTTGTTAGACAGCCAAGTTGTTAGACAGCCTTCGCGAACTACAACGTAATGGAAAATACGCAATCTAAATGGCAAACGAAGGCGGAGGTGCAAGTTTAGCTATAACTGTGAATCGGATAACAGGACAGAGAATGTTTATTTTGTGGCTGAGCTTTGTGCGTGGACTTTGACGAGTGCCTGCCTGAGTTATTTATTTACTGGTTCAAAGCTCTGCAGTACTGACAGCATCAGTCTTCTCTCCGAAAAATATTACGCCCATTGTGACACCACTGACTCAACATTCTGACCTACAGACTATGATGATGAGTCCGCAGCTCGTGGTCTCACGGTCACGTTCTCGCTTCCCGAGCACGCGGTCCCGAGTTCGATTACCGGCGGTGTCAGGGATTTTCACCTGCCTCGAGAAGACTGGGTGTTTGTGTTGTCCTCATCATTTCATCATCGTTCATGAAAGTGGCGAAATTGGGCTGAGGAAAGTTTGGGAATTTGTATGGGCGCCATCATTATGATGATGATTTTGCATTTGTGGCGCCCAACAGCATGGTCATCAGCGACCTTACGAAGAGGCAGCATGCCACTGTCGGGGGTGGGGTGGAGGGGGGGGGGGGGAGACGACGACAACGGAGGCTGTCCCTACAAACGGTGGAGTTTATAAGCGTTAGGTCTGCTCCCGTCCCCAGCACTTCAGTGATGAGACCCGTCAGTTCACAAAATTTCAAAACCCGTGCGACATTGGTGTCAGTGACGGCGAGGATGATGGGCACATATCCAGCCAGACCGATGTCCAATTAGTTGTTGGTGCAGGCGAAACGAGTTACAGAGCTTACAGGAAATGCCTTAAACAGGATCGCTATTTCATTTAATGCTATAAAAAATTTAAGCGTTCGAGAACTGTTTCTTTTACTCGCAGAGTACATACTGCGATGATTGGATATGACGAACTAACACTATCTGTCCATCTGCTCACAAAGCTACGCTAGGACTACTCCAAGCTTCCATTAGTCTCTCTCTCTCTCTCTCTCTCTCTCTCTCTCTCTCTCTCTCTCTCTCTAATCCTGCCAATAGATAGGCATCAGTTTGTTCACCGGTGGCTATTATACCCTTGCAACTTTTCAGTGTTCCACAAGAGTAGTCATCGTACGAAATGAGCTGTTCCTAGTTCTTGTTTCTAATACGCATTTGGTAAGTAAAAACTGCGTAATATAGTTTACGAACGGAGTTTTCACCCAACTCACATATTTCATCCGTAGAACTCCCGTAACACCCGCCTAACTGGATAGTAAAACTTTTTCTCAGTCTAGTGCCCGAAACTGACTGCGTGCCGTAGTTGGTAATGGCTTCGCAGACGTGCAAAAAATACTGTGTCCATGAATACAAAACGGTGTGCTGTAGATACGTTTCTGATAGATTTTTTTCTAATAAGCCTCAATGGTTTTTGATTAAGTATTAGAGGCGAGTGTCGAAGAAAGAAATACCATAACAAAACGTAAATAGTAGGGACGTATAAAAAAATTTAAAATCACCTTTACAATTAGACGACTAAGAATCCAATCCAATGCTGTTACCTGACGTTCTCGCGATACTGTGGAGCCATGCCCATTCTTTTTTTTTTTTTTTTTTTTGCCTTTACAAACTGTAACACTGTAACTGAATTTGAAAGTTTCTCCATGAATTTCACGTAAATTAACGGCGTTGCTTAAGTTGCTGGTGACGCTGAAGTCGCACAGACCTGATTCGGACAAGCAAAATCCCTCAATATTTACGCCAGAAAATCCCGCCATTTGGGGACTCCGCCAGTTTGACTGTGCCTTTGTTGTCCCTACTGGCGCTCCAGGACAGGAAGCAGTGTCGCAGCTAGAAGTAGCATCTTCCATTCCATTTCAAAGAATAAGGGCTCGCTAGCATGGGCTTTTATAAACTTGAGCCTGACGTTATATGTAAGTTAAAACTAACTGCAATGCAGTATACCGAAATCAAGCAGTCACTAGTTACTCTGGAACCTAGTCTAAAGACAATTTCTCATTTGATGTTACGTAACTCCAGTTAATTTCCTATTTACAAACTTCTCAAACGACAAACAACAAATCAGCCGCTTTCTTAAAAAGGTACAAGCTGGCATGCAAAGAACACAGTTTCAGATCAAAGGGCATTTTGTGTTGACTGTGGAACTACTTGCGGCACTTTGGATTGAGGATCTAACCAGTATCTTTGACAGTAACTACCATTATCTGTCTGCTGAACATTCCGTTCTGTGTCTGCCTGTGTCAATAGAAAGCGTTCCTGATGCGCGGGACAAGTTGTTCGTCTCCTGCACTGCTCTTTGGCAGCAAGACGTGTTCTGCAAGCTGAACCAGAAGAGGAATGGCGGCCTGCGTTACATAGCCATGTTTGGATCCCGTCCACTTTCCAAGTACCTTGAACAATTTACAATAGGCAGGGATCAGAGACGTCACTTAACTTCATTGTCACAGTAACAAACTATTCAATTATCTGTAGCACAATATACGAACTGGGGAAGAACATGGTCATTAATTATAAACTTACTGTGTAATAAAATTTGTGTGCACTCAACGCCAGATCATGTGCACGAAGCAGAGTACACTAGCAGTAGTCTTGCACTACTTTTACTCTGAAGCAAACTTACAGCCGAGAAGATGGGTTAAGACTAAAAATAGCCACTAATGTTCACTACCAAGCGTCAACACGTCGTAGGAGGGGACAAACAACTGATCTCTTAAAGTGATGTGAAGTGCCTCAGAGACAGTAAAAACAATCTGGGAAACAAAATCGTAACTGCTACGCCCGTTTCGTTGATATTTCATCCTTGACGAGAAGAAAGTAATGGGTATATAACTATTTGTAAACTTAAATGGGATAATAATCAGGATAAACAGAGATGCTTAATTCTCCTTGCCTTTAAACTGACAGAACTGCCAAATGGAATGTGCTGCTTTAGCCGCTACAGGATCTCCAGCAGTTGCGTGAAATCGATTCGAAAGATGATAAACCATTGCCTTGTGGACCTATGTATGTTCGGTTTTTGCAGTTTTTGAATGGCTAAGCACCGAGTTTCTAGATACACTGTCTGATCAAAGGTAGCCGGGCACCTATTAGTTGGTTGGTTGGTTGATTGGTTGGACGATTAAAGCGGCAAAACGACTACTTTTTCCTCGAACAGGCAGGTCTCCATGACTGTAGAGGAGAGAGAGCCTACCGCGCAAAATCCAGGGGAAGTAAACCCTAATGTTTACTGAGGGTCAAAGAAGATACGGGACAAAATGAAGAAAGGGAGACGTAGGAAGAAGGCATGCAATGTGCCCCATCTAGGGAGCTGCTGGAACCCCCAGAGAGAGAGTGCAATAAGGGGACAGCCCCCACCTCCACCACCCACCACTTACAAGCGGTACTCCACTCAGAAATTGCCTAGAAAAGACTAGCAACAGGGACAGGGAAAGGGAAGCACAGACACACAAAAGATCAACAAGTATAACAGACTACTCAAGAGGGGGAAGAAGAGCTAAAGAGCAAGTCGGGTGAGGACTGGGCTGGACCACCAAGCACAGGCAGCTGCAGGCCCGTCTGGGCGGAGGAGGTGATCTGACAACCCCCCGATGGGCCACTAACGTTAAGTGGCTCTCCCTTAAAGAGTGTGGTAAAAGCCCCATCACGAATAAAACAAAAAACCGCTGAGGCATCGCTGAATTGTATGTGTGCGGTGGGGGGGGGGGGGGGGGGGGGGGTACCCTTTTCCCATATCACTCCTTGAACTCTACTGGAGCCATTTTCAGTGATGTGTCTGAATGTCTGTGGAGAAATGGCAATACATTCTTGCTTGAAGGCCGAATGCACAAAAGCTGGTGACAAAACTGGCGACGTTGGACCCTCGAGTGTGAAGCGAATTCGACGATCCAACTCATCCCAGAGGGGCTCCATCGGGTGTACGTCGGGACTTTGGGCAGCCAGTCTACTTCGGGAATTTTAAAGGCCATTGACGCACAGATACTGGTTTAAGACAAACTCCAGTGTCATATTTCTGCAGTCAGGCAACGTCTCCTAACTCTTCATCAACTGTATGCAGTACACAACGTTGTAAAATGCGTTCATATTCTTACGCATTTAGCGTTTTGTTAACTGCAATAAGGGACCACATTCTACCTGCGAGAAAGACTCCCATACCGTAATACCACCTCCACTGTACTTCACTGTTGGCTCTATAGAGTGTGCTAGACAACGCTCTCCAGGAATTGCCAAACCCTAACCCGTCCATAGGAATGCCAGAACGCCACAAAATTAATCATTGCCAGTCATCCACTGTGAAGCGACGTTGCCTTTTACACAACCTCAAGCGTCGGACTACAGAAATGTGTGGCTTACGAGAAGTTGTTCGACCTTATTAACTGGATACACACATCATTGTGCTAGCTGCACTCCTAGTAGCCCTTTGAACTCGCACGTGATCCCTTACGCTATTTTCGTACTATTTTTTATAGCTCGACAGACCGTGACCGTCAGTACATGAGATTTGGCTGGTCTTAGTTCTAAGAAGTTCTCCCTTCACAATCACATCACCGACAGTTCGACGTGGCCAGCTTTAGAAGGGTTGCAATTCCCCTGACACATTTGCTTCTCAGGTGACATCCAATGAAAAGCCCATGTTAGTTTGAAAGTGGCGTTATAGTTGGAGCACGAGCGATGGGATACAGCGCCTCCGAGGTAGCGGTGAAGTGGCGATTCCCCCGTAGGACCACTTCACGAGTGTACTGTGAATGTCAGGAATCTGGTGAAACATCGAATCTCCGACAGTGCTGCGTCCGGAAAAAGATCCTGCAAGAACGGGACCAACGATTACTGAAGAGAATCGTTCAACGTGACAGAAGTGCAACCCTACCGCAACTAGCTACAGATTTCAATGCTGGGCCATGAACTAGCGTCAGTGTGCGAACCATTCAGTGACACATCATCGATACGAGCTTTCGGAGCTGAATGCCCACTCGTTTGCCTTTTATGACCACACAACACAAAGCTTTACGCCTCGTCTGGGTGCGTCAACACTGACATTGGACTGTTGCTGACTGGAATCATGTTGCCTGGTTGGACGAGTCTCATTTCAAATTGTAAGAGGTTAATCCCAAAAGTAAGGTCCTCAATTTTTTTGTAAGTATATAGACCTGTTTATTTCTACAATGGTTTACATTAGTTTACAGATTTTTCGACATAATCACCATTTCTGTCGATGCATTTTTGTAGACGCTGTGGCAGTTTTTGTATGCCCATGTCATACTAGCTCGCCGCCATGATGTTCAGAAAGTTACGAAATCTTCTTTCACCCCGTCGTCTGAGCTGAATCGTTTTCCGGCCAAATGGTATTTTAACCTAAGGAACAGGTGATAGTCACTGGGGGCCAAATCAGGACTATAGGGTGAGTGAGTGGGTGATTATGTTCCACTGAAACTGTTGCAGGAGAGCAACGGTTTGCCGAATGATGGGTGGGCGAGCGTTGTCATGGAGAATTTGTACGCCCTTGCTCAAAATTCCTCTTCTCTGGTTCTGAATTTTCCGTTTGAGTTTTTTCAGTGTCTCAGTACCTGTCAGCATTATTGTGGTCCGAGCGATTCAGCTCGGATGACGAAGTGAAAGAAGAGGTTCATAACTTCCTGAGCAGCATGGCGGTGAGCTGGTATGACATGGGCATACAAAAACTGCCACAGCGTCTACAAAAATGCATCGGCAGAAATGGTGATTATGTCGACAAATAGCTGAGTATTCAAGCTGTAAACTGATGTTAACCATTGTAGAAATAAACAGGTCTATATACGTATAAAAATAGGAGACCTTACTTTTGGGATTACCCTCGTATTAAGCAGATGGACGTGTACGCCTATGGAGACAACCTCATGAATACACGGACCCTGCCTGTCACCAGGAGACTGTTCACGGTGGTGGAGGCTCTGCAATGGTGCGGGGCATGTGCAGTTGGAGAGACATGGGACCCCTTTACATCCAGATACGACTTTGTCAGCTGACACGTTCGTAAGCGTCCTGTGTAATCACCTGGATCAATAGGTGTGTATTATGCATCCCGACGGACTTGGGCAATTCCAACAGGTCAATGCGACACCCCACACGTCCGCAAGTGCTACAGAGTAGCTCCAGAAACGCTCTTCTTTGAGTTTAGACACTTTGTCTTACCACCAAACGCCCTAGACATTAATATCGACGAGCATAGTTGGGATGCCTCGCAACGTGCTGTTCAGAAGAGATGTCCAGCCCCTCGTGCTCTTACGGAGTTATGGACAGCCCTGCAGGATTCATTGTGTCACCAACCTCCAGCACTACCTCAAACATTAGTCGAAACTATGGCACGTCGCGTTGCGGCACGTTTGCGTGCTCGCGGGGACCCTACACCATATTAGGCAGGTGTACCAGTTTCTTTAGCTCTTCACTGTATATTCTTTTTACTAGATAAGTTCGCTGTGCTAGGTAGCCGTGCGGTCTTCGGCACCTTGTCACGGTTCGTGCGGCTGCTCCCGTTTGAGTTTCGAGTCATCTATCGGGCATTGGTGTGGGTGTTGTCTTTAGCGTAAGTTAGTTTAAGTTAGATTAACTAGTGTGTAAGATTAGGGACCGATGACCTCAGTAATTTGGTCGAATAGGACTTACCACCACCACCACCACCACCACCACCACCACCACCACCACCACCACCACCACCAGGTAAGTTTATTTACCCAAATCGCAAAATACACATTGGAGCGTCATCTTCAAATGTGTGTGAAATCTTGTGGGACTTCTGCTAAGGTAATCAGTCCCTAAGCTTACACACACACACACACACACACACACACACACACACACACGCACGCACGCACGCACGCACGCACGCCCGAGGTAGGACTCGAACCTCCACCGGGACCAGCCGCACAGTCCATGACTGCAGCGCCTCAGACCGCTCGGCTAATCCCGCGCGGCGTAGCGTCATTTCAACGAGATGATGTTAAATGTGTCAATGGCGAATGGCTAAATGCCTGTGCACTACATAGTGGGACCATTTTCTATGTACAAACGTGGTATTAATGCTTTGTTGCATTGCCACTAACACACTAGGTTTTGGAAAGTAGGACAGAGGAACTGGCAGCGCCGGTATTATTTCCCACGAAAGGCAAGGGTCAGAGTTGTGCGTTTGCGTGACGTTTTTCAGGGGTCAGAGAAAGCTTCGCAACAGTTTCTCTGGGTATATAGTGAAGATATTTTTCTGGCAGTTTTTACGCCTTTCTGAGAAGACAATTTTATGAAGCAGCGCCTCCTCAGCTCTGATGTTGGACACCGCTGGCTAGAAACTAGGCAAACCTATGCAGAGCGCTCACGACGCCAGGGAGGCTGTGCGGTGAAAGCTGGCGCGGGAAAGTGAGTGCCGCTGTGCCGCTTCCGATCCGCCGCCGCCTCTGGTGCAGCACGCTCATTGGCTAGCCGAGGCGACCACTTTCCCCCGGGGAGGCGTGCGGGTAATTCGCCCGCCGTCTGCCGGATCAGACGCTCACAGCAACTGCTATTAGTTGATGGCCCGGCATTGAAACCTACAGCAATTTGCGGAAGCTTGCCCTTGTGTCACACTGAACGATCCTCTTCAGTCGTCGTTGGACCCGTTGTTGCAGAATCTTTTTTCCGGCTTCAGCGATGTCGGAGACTTGATGTTTTATTGGATTCCTGATATTCACGGCACACACTTGAAACGGTCGTATGGTAAATCCCCCACTTCATCGCTACCTCGGAGATGCTGTGTCCCAACACTCGTACACAGACTATAACACCACGTTCAAATTCACATAGATCGTGATAACCTGTCATTGTAGCAGCAGTAACCGATCTGACAATTGCGCCACTAGACACTTGTCGCTTGTCTATATAGGTGTTGCCGACCGCAGCGCCGTATTCTGCCGGTTTATTTATCACTGTATTTGATTACGCACGCTTATACCAGTTTCTTCGGCGCTTCACTATATATACTTTTTACGCAAAAAAATAACTAGGATAACTAGGCCAAGAGTAAATGAACTGCTTGACCCTTCATTTGCATAATTAGCAACAGCTGTTCAAAAGCTTTTCTAGTTATGGTCAAATACATAACAAAGTTTTTCATAGTCATCCCAATTACTCTCAAGCAACTACATCTTTTTTTCCCCGAAACTAGACGTCACGCTGGTCAATCCAGTACCCTATTTGTCCACATTCTACTCTCCGTTTGGCTATGACAATTCAGACAAAGATCCATTGTGTAATTTATATTGAGTTATTTTCGCACCGATCAAAAATATCACCGAAAATCACAGCTACAGACGTCAAGTGGACACAAAATTTGTGGGGGACTGAGAACGCAGGAACTAAGGATGAAGTCTGACAGTATTGACGACACCAACCACTAAGATTTAGGTGAGCGAAAATTCTCTTGCCGAATTGTGTCGCTCAAATTAACAAGCAGAAGGCAAATTCGTTGGGACTGCTGGAGTTTTCATTGAAATTGAGACCGAAAGTCATCTTCCCTGCAACTAAGAAATGGGAACTGGTGCTACGAGCTCTGCAGTAGGAAATCTAGACGTCACGTTCGTAATGCGCAGCAGTCTACATTACTCATAGGATATGCTACGACGTGTGACGTCAATATGTCGTCCTATTGCAAAGGAAATTTTCACTGGTACGTACTACCAGTTTTGCAAACGTTTCGAAAGATATTTTGTGGCCAACGAAGGCGAAAAGACGTGTTTCATATGTATCTTCCGTTTCATTTATTTTAAGATAACATTCATGGAAGTTATTCTGGTGTGCAGTTTGCAGGTGGCTTAAAATGCAACAACCTTAAGTATATTTTTTCGTCGCTCCTTCGTAGAACTACTTCACACTCATGAATTAATGAAGCTCATTATTAATTTTTTCAGCTGCATAGGCTTTTGTTTTCGGTGCTTTTCTCAGACAACAGCCGACTTGTATTCCGTGAACTAGTTATTCCTCCCAGCCGCATTCTTTGATGGCGGAAGAACGCTAATCGTAATTGCAGGTGCATTAAAAAAATTCGGTTATGAATCACATACGAATTACCTTGTTTCTATAAATCTTGTCCCAAAAAGTTTTGAAGTGAGTAATAACCTCAGTTTTTGTGAAAGAGTGTTGGAAATTTAGGTCAGTTACGAAATAGCACAAATGCATTTTGTACATCAAAGCTAGTCATCATCTTTATTTATTCGATTGGATTCGAGCACTTCAAACTTTAAAACGACACTTCAGCTTCGTTATGATCTATTTCTGGTGGTCCAGAGTAATTCCGCAGAAATATGTCACGAGCTACGTGTCAGAGCTATAGTGTTTGTCAGACTCATCGGCGAAGATATATTGCAATATTTAAGACGACCGTTTCGTGAAGTATACTACGCTAATTGCCCGAAGTAGAGCTAAGTGTCAAGAAAAAAAATTGATTGTAGTTGAGGCACATCTTTATCCCGACGCGAGATTTAGACAAACAGGCCAGTCGTCGAAACTACCTATCACTGTGAAACCTTTAATTCGATGTTTGCTCCAAATATGGCAATTAATCTAAAACTCTCGTAAAACCGTTGTAATTCGCAGAGTAGTTCTTTTAATATCATCATGCAGACAAACAGTACCAGTAAGAATGGATCACCGTTCTGAGAAGCATTATGGTAAAACTCTTTCAAGTGAACACTTTATTGAATTCCATGCTCACCTCTAGATATTTGCACGAGACAGGAACCTGCGCAAATGGTTCTGAGCACTATGGGACTTAGCTTCTGAGGTCATTAGTCCCCCAGAACTCAGAACTACTTAAACCTAACTAACCTAAGGACATCACACACATCCATGCCCGAAGCACGATTCGAACCTGCGACGTAGCGGTCGCGCAGTTCCAGACTGTAGCGCCTAGAACCGCTCGGGCACCCCGTCCGGCACCTGCACAAATCTGCCGTTGTAGACAAACTATTATCATCCATCTGTATTCCATTGATACCATTCCTAACTGGCTTTAATTTTGACTTCTTATTGAATTTGTAATCACAAATTTACCTGTCTCTTGCAGTGACAGAAGGTTGGTTGGTTGAACTGGGGAGAGGGGTTCAAACAGCGAGGTCATCAGTCCCCTCGGATTAGGGAAGGAAATCGGCCGTGCCCTTTCAAAGGAATCATCCCGGCACTTGCCTGAAGCGATTTAGGGAAATCACGGAAAACATAATTCAGGATGGTCAGACGCGGGTTTGAACCGTCGTCCTCCCGAATTCGAGTCCAGAGTGTTAACCGGCAATGGGAGTGGAGGTTCAGAGAACAGTATATATATAATCACATATTTACTACGTTTTGTATGGTGCATTTTTCTCGTATGGAGCATGCAGTGCACTTATGATAAAAGAACTACCATTTCGCAATGGCAGGTGGGAGCCCTTGGGAAACCTTAGAAAGATAGCCACCGCAAACGCTACTTGTTTGGCTTCAGCCACGCCAGCTTCAATAAGCGCCTGGTCGAGTAGACGGTTAAGGACGAGGTGCTGGGGGAAGGGGGGGGGGGGGTAGTGAAAGCATAGACGCCACGCTACGACAGGTGAGATAAATCGCTTTGTTGGAACTTGCTTGCTTACAGCTTCCGTGATTTATCAGGAAGGAAAGAACTTGAAAACATTTATCATTAGACGAAACTGTAAGGATAAATGTAAGACCTACTCATTGCTTTAGCATTTTGACGGTGAATACTACTACTGAAATGGAAAGCATTGTTAAAATACTTTTACGTATGGCACAGTGTTGCTTTCGGTTTGTTTGTAAAGCAAGCTATTTGGAGAACACCAGAGAACGAAACGTGTAAGCGACGACGCCTCGTTATTGGGGAAGAGAAAAATAGAAGGAATTAGCCAGCAAATTATAAAGCAACAATCGTGAATCTGAACAACCAACATTAACCTTAAGTTTTGTAAGGAGACGACCAACTTGTGAAGCCAACCTCTGTATTTCCTGTTCTATTGGAGGAAGGAAGGCGGACTAGGGCTTAACGTCCCGTCAATGATTGTGCCATTAGGATCAGTGCTCACAGCCAGGATTGGACAAGAATACGGAAGTGACGCAGCCAGGCGAGTGCTCGTTTACTTTCAGCAACGTAAGCAAACCAAGGAAAAGACGTGAACTGGATCCCTGTTCTTGTGGAAATCGAGTGCAGAGTGCTCGAGTCTCCTCCATCTAGAAACACTGTTTGGATCTCGTGCACTCCCATATCATAGAAACTAATCAGTATCTCATTGTTCTGTGGCACTCGTGTTTAGCTGGACCTGCTGTAAGCATCCTGGTAAGGATAACCCGAATGTCTGCTCCCCTGTTTAGAGCACGTCTATTTAGTCACGAACCGGTCGTCATCGAACACTTGACTTACGTGGTGAATAATAATGCTTACAATGCAGCTTGCTGATGCACACGGGGAAAAGAATAGAAACGATGTAAGGAGTTGTTCCTCGGGGTAGCCGAACCGTACAAGTCTATTCTGTAAAATTAAGAAACCGCGCAACAGTTGCCGAATCAACGATCTTTTATTGCATACACCACCGGTTGAAGTCCCATCATCTGCTGTAAATTGTAATGATAAACATTTTGTGTCACAAGATAATGAGTGGAGATCCTCAAGTTTATGTTAAAAAATGTCAGGTAGTGAAGAACAGGACGTCACTTACAAATAAAATAATCTTACCATCTGAGGTTATCTTCAACCCAATGTTGTCATGGAACAAAAACTCCGTGTCAAAAGAATGAAAGTGGTGGACAAAAGTCGACATCACGACCGGACACCCGAAGTCACCAAAATCATAAAGCATGTAAGATGCAATGGCGACGAGAAGGGAAAAAAAAACATTGCATGACGTTACTTACGTAAATACCATAAATCCATTGTCTCGTGTCACCCGACCGGGTACACTAACTGTGAAACTAAATAATAGTAAAGATTTGCTAGCGAGGAGTATTGAGGGCGCACACGGCCCATAACGCAAGCGAAACATATGTGGTTGGTAAACTGATTAAACTGACTAGGCGGCAAGTGACTGCAGAAGGGAGACGGAACCACAACAACACTACGTGAGAACACCTGTAAACTGAAAAAAGGTAAAATATCGCGTTAGACACACTGCGTAACTTGGATGAGTAATGTCATAATTAACTAAAATGTTTTTGCGATACATGTCAGTGCGTTCATTAAGTGTACCGGTATATAGAGAACAGGAATGGAGAATTTTTAAGATTTCAAGTTCTTCCGCAGCATTGAGCATCAGACCTTTCTCTGTAGTACGTAGTACAGTTATGTTATCCTGAACTCGATACACCTGACGTTTGTTGTCAATCAAATGCGTTGCCAAAGTTGATCCGGAATTGGTCTGGTCTACGTGTTCTTTAAATTTCGTATGAAAATTCCTACCCGTCTGCCCAATATATCTGTTCTTACACATCGTCTTCTATCGCATTCACTACGATACACGCCTAGATCACGTAACTAATGAGGTGATACTGAATAGGATTGGGGAGAAGAGAAGTTTGTGGCACAACTTGACTAGGAGGAGGGATCGGTTGGTAGGACATGTCCTGAGGCATCAAGGGATCACAAATTTAGCATTGGAGGGCTGCGTGGAGAGTAAAAATCGTAGAGGGAGACCAAGAGATGAATACACTAAGCAGATTCAGAAGAATGTAGGTTGCAGTAGGTACTGGGAGATTAAGGAGCTTGCACAGGATAGATTAGCATGGAGAGCTGCATCAAGCTAGTCTCAGGACTGAAGACCACAACAACAACACATGCCTAAATACAAATTAGCACGAACAGAATCTACGCAAATCACCTCTCGCTGCGTCGCACTACTAGACGGGAAACAGATTAATTATAAATGTCCCTGTAAGGTTAAAAATGGTTCAAATGGCTCTAAGCACTATGCGACGTAACATCTGATATCAGTCTCCTAGACTTACAACAACTTAAACCTAAGAAGATCACATACATCCATTCCCGAGGCAGGATTCGAACCTGCGACCGTAACAGCCATGTGGTTCCCGACTGAAGCGCCTAGAACCGCTCTGCCACAGCAGCCGGCCTTCCTGTACGGCAGCTGTAGCGTTGTAGATAGCACTTCCCCCATGACAAACGCTGCTCACTCTTTAGTTCACAGACAGACTATACAGAAACACCAAAACTGGTTTCTCGTCGAAAAGTCACGATGATTTATGTCGATTCTCTTCGTGTCCGCTTCTCACATTAGTTACTAATATCTGTTTTCAGCGCAGCGTTAGTACATTCAGCGAAACATAGCACTCCCCGGGGATGGCTGCGCACTGAGTAAGAAGGCCAGTTGTGGAGGGCCAGTATAGCCTTGTGGACTACTAAGCTCTTCCTGACGCATCTAGGTATTAAGAATGGTGTCTCGCCTGCTCGTCATTGCAGAGAGATTATAACAGACGAAGTGGCTTTCCAATGTTTTAGCGCTGTAGTGTGATTGCGAACCAACAAGCGATAACCATTATATTTGGAAGTCTTAAACCGTGTGCAATTTCGTGATGGCCTCGTCTTTAATGCGGTATGTACCCTAGAGTCTAAGCGTAAGTAAATTGTATTCCAAGGAACACGGTTTGCGAAACTGCTGACCTCGGACGCCCTACGTCATTACGGACACGACTCCTCATTGCAGGGCATCTCGTGGCTGCGCTGCAGCCGCCTTCACGCACGGGCCTTCCAAGGGCGCGCTCATTTGGCGTCTCTCGCACTTTAGAGCTGCCTTTGCGGTACGGCACCACAGGAAGGTTTGTAAACTCTCCAGAGTGCGCGTTCGCATGCGCATTCAGCGAGCGGAGGAGGCTGCGCTACACCGACCGCAGGCGCCCCCATCCCCCTTCTCGTCGTGCAAGTAGGACGAAGTGTACTCACTGGTAGAGATGGGAACGATACACCGTTAAGTGTTGATATTTTGGGGAAATATCGATAATATCAACCCAGTTCCTCGGTAAGTATGAGCCTTAGACAACACTATTTCCTATATACTTTTAGTGTGTACTGGATGTAAATAATCACTGTCGGATATACATCTTGTCAACTGATGATGTGGTCATCAGTCCGACGACTGATTTGATGTAGTTGTGAACACTAATTTATTATTCGAAATTCAGTTCATAAATACAGAATTAATGCAACCTACATACATATGAATCAATTCGCTGCTTCAAGCCTTTGTTTTGCTCTGCATATTTTACCTCCACACTTCTCCATTCCTAAATTATTTATAAAAAGGAAAGAATTTGACAAAAGTCTTTGGTGAAACGTGCAACAACAGGTCTCTCATGGTTTCTAAGTAATAGTATCCGTTTTCGAACAACGGTCTTTTCAGATAATTTTTTTCAGGTATGTCGTAAAGGTAGGTATCTAAATTAGGTACTTTAGGTGCAGTAAGTCGTCAGTATCGATAGCGCCGTCGACAATGGCGCCCAATTTGATGCCCTGTTCTCTGACTTCCGGAAAGCAATGTATACAGTTCCGCCTTATCGTTCAGTGAATGAAGTACAAATATAGCGAGTATGAGACCAGATTTGTGATTGGGAACAGGAATTCCTTGCAGATAGCAGTGAATCCGTTCCTCTTCACGGGGAGCAGTGGACGGATGGCTTGATCATTTCGGGAGTACCACAAGGGAGTGTTACAGGTCAGTTACTGTGTACAGCACTGGAAGCTTGATGAGGCTTTCCGCAGACGATTTAGTTGTCTGTAGGAGGGTTTCAACATCAGAAGACTCTAGCGAAATGCTGGAAGACTTGCGTAGGATAGATGATTGGTGCACGGACAGGTAGTTGACTGTGCACGAAAATAAATGTTATACAAGGCGCACAATAGGCGAGGAGTCCGTTACTTTTCGAAGACGTTATTGGAAAAAAAGAAGAAAAACGCTGTAAACCGAATAGTAACAAATGTATAGTGGCCGGAAGAAGTCGTCCCGAGAGACCTTAAGTGAAATGACCACTTAAACTGTACGAGAAGCAGAAGCCAGGTGGAAAGTGATTGAAAGAATAAAAAGCAAATTGAATGCATCCACGAAAGAAGGGCTTATGAAACACTTATAAGACCCATTCTAGAGTTTTGTTCATTAGTCTGTGAACCTTGCCAGTCTGACTGATAGAAAAGACAGGGAAGATCCAACGAAGAGCTGTGCAGTTTCGTCACAGGACAGTTTAGCAAGCGCGAGAGCGTAACGGGAATGCTTAATAAACTCCACTGCCAGACGCTACGAGAAAGGTGTTGTGGTCATCGCGGAGAAGTTTGCTGTTTAATTTCTGAGAGCGTACGTTCCAACAGGAGCCGCCTGAAATACAAGCTGTTTATAAATTGATATCGGTGTTTTAACGCTTTATAATATTTATTACATTAAACTTAGTTATAAATTATATGTCAAATAAAAGAGAATCTCAGTTTTACCGAGAACCTTATAAATGTTCAATGTGAGCACCACTTGTCACACGCCACAGATGAAGTCTATAGCCGAGTTCTCCCCAAAAGTTGATTATGTGTCTTCAGTGACTGTAGCAACAACTGCTTCAATCCTGTTTCTTAATTCATGGAGGTCTGCTGGTATCGGATGCACGTACACAGGATACTTGATGAAGCCCGAAAGAAAAAAATCGCGTGGCGTTAGGTCGGGTGAACGTGGAGGCCATGCAAAGCAAGTCCTGTCATTGTGTGGTTCAAATGGCTCTGAGCACCATGGGACTCAACTGCCATGGTCATTAGTCCCCTAGAACTTAGAACAACTTAAACCTAACTAACCTAAGGACATCACACACATCCATGCCCGAGGCAGGATTCGAACCTGCGACCGTAGCCGTCGCACGGTTCCGCACTGTGCGCCTGGAACCGCGAGACCACCGCGGCCGGCTGTCATTGTGTGTGCTATATACTTTGTGTGTGCCGTGTGACAAGTGGTGCTCACATTGTACTTTTATAAGGTTCTTGGTCAAACTGTTTGAGTTGCTCTTTCATTTGACATATCATTTATAGCTGTACGTTCAATGTAATAAATATTATAAAGCGTTAAAACCCCCATATTCATTTATATACACACTGTATTACTTCATCACGCTTAGGTCTCGCGAATGTACCACAACCATGATAAAGTAAACATTAGTCACCCATTAGGCCCTAGAACTATTCCGACAAGGCAGTAGCAGTACAAGGAGCGATGTGTGATCGTGGGACACGTGATCAGCATGTAGCAAAACCCTCCGACCGTTATTGGGCAGCAGATGAATCCTGCTTCTTGATTCAAACAGCTCCTCATACGGCCTCGTGAGGCTAAGTAGACACCTTACCAGACGTCCGTACCTCAGAAAATCAGAAGAGGTGTCACGAATCGAGCCCTGGGTCCTTCACCGAAGGCGTTAGCGCAAACTACTCGTCTATGGAGACGGCCTATAACAGTAATATTAGAGGAAGCCGAGTTGATAGTGAGGCTTACCGACACACTATTCCCTCGCATCGTTCGCGAATAGAAGGGGAATGGGGAAATGACAATGGCAGCAACATTATCTTCAGCCCGTACACCTTAATGCTGTCCTCTGAGTGTAGATGTAGATTAGACCACACACGCACAACTTATCGAACAGTAGATAGGTCGATACTTGAGACAACTTTGCCATGCCTACTGGCTGATTGTAGCGCCGGTCGTTGCCTCACAACGGGTCTGCAACCTCGCGAAACCTGTCCCCCCACGGCCGGCTGCGTAATTAAGTGGTGCGTTTCGACAGAAGACGTTTCCCGCCACGGGGCACTTTCACGGCGATGTTATTAGCCGCCATCACCGGCAGCAGTAGCAGGGAAAGTGGCCGCATAGGTCTCTCTCTTCCTGCAGCTCCCAGAAGTCGCCAACTCACAACCGGGAGCCGCCACGTCGTCCACTTACACCTGTATGCGGGGTACGTACAAGGAGTAGGACTCCAGGGAAAGCCGCAAGAAAGCGTCGCTCTTCCCCTTACGCTTCTTGCTCGTATCATACACTCAACTACACTCACGTCAATTAAAACTGCAGCATCATGAACGCATAATGTATCGAACGTCATGACGTGACGTGGGCCTAGCAAATGTCCAGTGGGCAGGACACATACAAATGGGCAGTTGCACGGGAATTTGCCCAAAGCAGTTTTAAATGCCCAGAATCAGGGTATTTATACAAAAGTACTTTTTAAAGTTTTTGCAAGAATGTGTAACTTGACAATTAAAATAAGGTATACGACAATATTCCTGATATTAAAAGTTAATCACTTTTTATACTTAGACCTACATATATCATTCAGTACCTTTAGTACTAAGAACGAAAAGAAAGAACAGAAGATTTTTTTTTTTTACTAGTATTCCAACTTGCTCTACCAAGGAAGAGCGTGTGTCCCTCACTGCTGCTTATCACTTATAATTTGCTTTTTCTTCTCTCTCTCTCTCTCTCTCTCTCTCTCTCTCTCTCTCTCTCTCACACACACACAAGCTGTGTCATGATAGCCGATTTTATATTATATATAGGGTGAATCAGGAGGAAAGGTGCAAGCTTTGAGGGGTAATATTAATGATTCTGGACAAAAAAACTTCATACGTTTGCCCTATTCCGAATAGTTTCCAATATAGAACACATTTAGTATCATTTTTGTACTTTTTCTCGAATAACACGAAAAACGCACCCTCCAGTGAAGACGGGTCGCAGTAAAAAATGAAACTATATTAAATCTCCTACAAAAAATGTCCTATTCATTTTTGTCTGTAGAACTAATGATCTGTGCGAGAGAGGGCGAGAATGTTGAAAAACTCGCTCGACGCGCGTGCGGTGTAGCTTACGTAGTATGTAGGACAATTTGATGTAGTTTCCCGAGTTGATTGACCGCAACAGTCAGGTATCAAACTGTTCGTCTCAACTTTCTACCTCAAATTGGCCTACAAATCGTCGATACCGGGTAGTTACGGAGGGCAGAGTTTACTCGATTTGGTATGAGGTCTTTGTTGGGCTTACTTAGAATTATTTGTTAACTGCTGTCGGTAGATAAGGCGTTGCCTTCAGCATCAGCCGTTACGAGGGAGGGCTGAAAACCAATGCCTCCGAATTCATTATGTAAGAACTTTTAAAACTATCGTAATTAAAACTAATGTTATTAACAGTCTGCATGTTTTGTTCTTCATGTCTACGTATTTGCAGTCCTATGTCGTTAAAGGGCAGCGAATTGTAGCGTGCATCATGGCGGTGTGTAACGTAACTATGTCGGTTCGTGAGTAACAGTTTCCTGTAATAGAGTTTCGAATTCGAAGAGTTTCTTCACTCATGGAGCGCCCTTTCCTTCAGCATGGCAATGCCAGACAACGCACGAGCGCTGCGACACCTGCAACAATCCCACGCCTCGGGTTCACTGTCCTGGATCATTCTCCATTTAGTCCCAACTTCGTCCCATCCAATTTTTATGTTTCTAAATCTTAAAGAACACTTTCGAGGCCTTCTCTTTCATAGTGATGAAGCGACGCAAGGAGAGGTGAGGCAAACTTTCTGCAGTGACGGTATCAACGAACTGGTCTGTCGTCGTTAGATTGACGAAGTTGCGATATAAATATGTAGACTTGAAGAAAAAAGGTGTAGAACTTAAATAACGTTTGTCTTATTTAAAAATTAAGAGTTTTCACATAAAAAATTCGGAGGCATTACTTTTCATCACGTCCTTGTAGTTGGGTCATGAAGAAATTCCACGGACCATACTGTCTAGTAACCGTGCATTTTTAAATCAAGCAATTGTCAGTCAAGACACTAAAGTGAGGTCATAAAAGGCCGCAAACTTCTTACTGCACTTTTTCAGGCATTCTTGTCATCTTCACAACTAATATTACATCGAACACCGAAGCTAATGTACTGCTACAGTAAAATGACTGACACTATCAATCGTAACGTCAAACCATACATATCTATACGTCTTATAAATTACAGTCCCTTGCCACGTTTTTCTGACTGTGTGAATTCTATTTCCAGGAACTACTGTAGGGATTTTCGTATGTTTGTGCTAACAGATAGACTTGACTCAGGAAGAAGGTTTGTGTACATAATTTATTGCGCCGCTAGGCAAGTAGTCCAGCTGCAGATACTTAGTACCATCCGTCCGAAGCCGGAGCGGCTCAGAAGTAGTAGACGTATTAAAGTAATGGAAGACATATAATTTCAGCATATACATGAACTAAAATTAGCGGCAATCACAGGAATAGAATTGACGCTGATGCTTGAATTAAGTGGTGTCATGATCAAACAGGTAAATGAAAGTATCTGCAAAGAAGATGAAGAAAGGATAAGGAAGGACAAGAGAGGATAAGGAAGGAAGGAAGGAAGGAAGGAAGGTCAAGAGAGGATAAGGAAGGAAGGAAGGAAGGTCAAGAGAGGAT
The DNA here is from genome assembly GCF_023897955.1 of Schistocerca gregaria. Taxonomy (NCBI): domain Eukaryota; kingdom Metazoa; phylum Arthropoda; class Insecta; order Orthoptera; family Acrididae; genus Schistocerca; species Schistocerca gregaria. The sequence goes on along the minus strand of NC_064921.1, from coordinate 523,527,126 downwards.
AAGGAAGGAAGGAAGGAAGGAAGGAAGGAAGGAAGGAAGGAAGGAAGGTCAAGAGAGGATAAGGAAGGAAGGAAGGAAGGTCAAGAGAGGATAAGGAAGGAAGGAAGGAAGGTCAAGAGAGGATAAGGAAGGAAGGAAGGAAGGTCAAGAGAGGATAAGGAAGGAAGGAAGGAAGGTCAAGAGAGGATAAGGAAGGAAGGAAGGAAGGAAGGAAGGAAGGAAGGAAGGTCAAGAGAGGATAAGGAAGGAAGGAAGGAAGGAAGGAAGGAAGGAAGGAAGGAAGGAAGGTCAAGAGAGGATAAGGAAGGAAGGAAGGTCAAGAGAGGATAAGGAAGGAAGGTCAAGAGAGGATAAGGAAGGAAGGTCAAGAGAGGATAAGGAAGGAAGGTCAAGAGAGGATAAGGAAGGAAGGTCAAGAGAGGATAAGGAAGGAAGGTCAAGAGAGGATAAGGAAGGAAGGTCAAGAGAGGATAAGGAATATGAAGAAAGGACAAGGAAGACGAAGAAAGGGTAAGGAAGATGAAAAAGGTTGAAACTTCATACAGGTAAGGGCATGCGTATCGCTATACACGAAGAAGACTGCTCAGAAGACTACAATGCAAATAACAAACCGTGCTTTAGTTTTCGCTTGCATGAAAAATAGGTGTGGATAAAACGTAGCTTACAGGGGAATTTCTGATCCAGGAATGTATGACATATTAAATAGGAGCGGAATATAGACCCAGTCCGATACATCGAATGCATCTCAGACTGCCTGGGAGTTATTATGAACCACGAGCTTGTCAGTACGGCGCAGGCACCACTGAAAATGGGAGTTGCAGTGGCCAGAGGAAAAGGGCAGGAACTGTCCGTCTCGTGTGCTGTCAAGTGCACAGCGCTGGAAGCTGGGCGCCGGGCACGAGGGAGGGAAAGACACACACGCGGTTAGCCCTGCCTCGCTGCTAAACCTACAGCCAGCAGCTGAGGGCATTGCTCCGCCGTTACGCAACAGCTGACGCTTTTTTGTGGCCAGCGCAAAAACGCAAATCAGCGGCGAGTTAAATTGCTTTCTGTTAATGCAGACGCTGTTCGTTTTCTCCCTTTTCTCCAGGGCTGTCTCGTACCTTTTCTACCTGGCAGCACGCAACTCTGTACAGTACCAACGTACCAGGTAAGCACTTCCATCACTAAGACTTTTAGGGCCTACGTCTGAAGTTACTTTGTTCCTGATTAACTGTTTGGGTCTCTTCCACCGCATGTGCAATTAGTGAGCATGAATACCTTCCTAAATATCGAACAATACGCTGCAATAAATTTTAAATTACTCGAGTAAATAGCAGGCAGAATTCATAGTAACACAACCATCACATTAAAAATGCTTTCGAATGTTTTTACATGTCAGTAGTGGATATACGTATCAGAAAATTTATGACACCTGGCTGTACTAGAAAAATTTGATAATTTTCTACCGGTTTCGATCACTGGCCATCATATGGCACCCGAATCAGCGTTAGAAGACAGAAATGACAACGGAACCTCAAGTTCAAAACGTCATAAAGACATGAAATGCACAAATTTAACTTAGGAAAAACTGGATGCTGCAAGTTACACGACAGCCATTCGCAACCATACAATCGTATTAAGTGTTAGTTTCACGAGTACTAACATGAGATTTTGTTGTCATTTTTGTTTTCTAACGTTGATTCAGATGCCAGATGATGGTCAGGGATGGAAACCGGTAGAAAATTAATAAACTGTTCTAATGCAGCTAAGTGTCATTAATTTTCCAAAAAAATATTTACCCTAAATATGCATCCTGGATCCACTGTGAAATATGTTCCTTGATGCCAGAATATTGCTGGTATTGTAAATTTCTTGCAGGAGTATAGTGTCTTACTGCTAAGCCGACTATTATATTGCACCTCAGTGCTTATGAACTATTTAGTACCGCTGCGTAAATAGTGAATAAGCCCTGAGGTACAGCATAAAAATCCCCGCAGCTACTTCGGTAATAGACAACAGTGTAATCATAAAATCTGTCGGCTATGAAGATGCACAACACTTTTCACTAGATGGCAAGCAACTTTCGAACACTTGAAAATGTATAGCTATTCGCACTTGCGCATCCACCGCCTTGTGATGTTTATATTAGCAAAGAGAATATGTGGGAGCCCAGCTTAAGTACCATTACACAAAACACAAAGGATGTGGCAAAATACGTTTGTGTCTTTGCTCAGATGTGGGATTTTAAATGATAAAAAATGACAGGACTAACGGCAAGAAAGTCTGTCCTACAGTATTAGGTGTTTGTTAAGTTGCCGTCAATGACGTACCATGTTCCCTAAGATGTCTTGCTGTGCAGGTTAGGAGTGGAAACATCCTAACCTCTCCCCAGACCCCCAAGCACTACATTCCCGTGTGAAAACTTTATTCTGTGTTTAATAACAAATGTAAAACGATATTATGCTGAACGTCTGCAATGTCGAGCTCACTCGATATAGGTAAATAAAACTTATGTTTATGTGACTCGTTACGTAATTAATAAATAATTATTTAACTAATTAAGAACACGCGGTTTTAGTTTGATTTTTATGTCTACATCATTTTACTAACAACGATAATAAAAAAAGCGAGAAAGTAGTTACGGGTGAGTGACATAAAATGGAATGGAATAAGAGTAGTTGATTTTCGACTATACCGAGATAGACAAAGGTTCACATTAAAAGAGTTGTCTGTCGACAAGAACTTAATTGTACTTAGTTTCACGACTGTGTAAGCTTTTAAGTACACACGACATCACGCAACAAAGGCATAACGCACTAACGCTAGAACGACTGAAGATCGCATATTTTAGTATATATCGTGCCTGAAACCAGTAGTAATGTTGACGTGATGGGCACACACTTACTGCCTTCCCATAAACACACACACTTTGTTACGTGTCTATAATTACTGTGTTTCTTGTATACACTAATAATTTCATCGTACAGATCATTCACAAGCATATTTATATGCATCGCGAATAATATTAACCAGCTTACACTAGGAGTGACTTGAACAAGGGAAAGAACATCTAACTTTTCTGCATTCTTATTTCGAATTCTGTCTCTGTGTTTACTGTGACGTACGATGATGAATTATCAGACGTATGATAACGTCCAAATTTTTTGTCACTTAAGTGGTGTATTTTGAAGTTGTCGTCTATTATATAGGAAATGTCTGTTTTGGTGGGTGTCGCCACTGTTTCTTTATTACAGTTATCTACCATTTAGTAGTCCGTGAGATCAGCTCTTGCTTGCAGAGATTCAGATACTTTATCTCGTACATCACCACCTATTCGCTGTTTTCCTGGAATCAGCAGCATTTACTCGCTTTCTGTCATCTGCCCTGACACTAACATTACACGAGGATTAAGAAGTCTTCACAAACTTAGGCAAAGCTGGGATAATGTTTTACGATTCATAGTCCAACAGATTTCAAGTATATTGGAAATATAAACCTAGGAATTTCCCTAGACGCAGTACAGATCATAACACCGAAAAACGATAGCACATTACAAGTCTACGGGCATTTTCGAAGGAGGCAATACGTGAATCCACCTGTAAAACGTAATCTCGCGTTAAGACGTAATAATTTGTTAGAGCTACCTCGGATGATGTTCTTGTGCCAGTTTGTATTAATACTGTGTGAATTGTAAGATCGTGTGGAGATTTTTATGGTGTCTTTTGAGGTCCTCTAGAAATGATCGTCATCCGAAAGCTTTGCCATAAATAGTGATAGAGTTGATCTCAGACTATTTTCCGTATTTTCTTTTCTTTCTATTAACATAAAATCCAGTGGCATCCCAGTATTACGAAATTTCAGTTTCAATAGCACTGAAATTTGCTACTTCGTTATGCACTGTTCACTGCATGCACGTCAGAGCCTGCGGCCAGCTGAGAAGAAATTATTTTGGACGACAGGTAAATGTTTACAGGGCAACGGCCTTGCCGCAGTGGATACACCGGTTCCCGTCAGATCACCGAAGTTAAGCGCTCTCGGGCGTGGCCGGCACTTGGATGGGTCATGCGCTGTTGCCATTTTTCGGGGTGCACTCAGCCTCGTGATGCCAATTGAGGAGCTACTCGACCGAATAGTAGCGGCTCCGGTCAAAGAAAACCATAATAACGACTGGGAGAGTCGTGTGCTGACGACGCCCCTCCTATATATCCGCATCCTCAGCTGAGGATGACACGGCAGTCGGATGGTCCCGATGGGCCACTTGTGGCCTGACGACGGAGTGCTTTAAATGTTTACAAGACGAGAGATGAGCAATTTGCCTCCACTTACGCTAAAGATACTGAGCACGGGCTGAAGTTTACCATGTTTGTTAATGATGGTATATCTTTCCCGTGGGGAGAGTTATATTAAGGAATCCACTTTGTAATATTTGAGGGGAATAATTTGCATCTTTAGGGCATTATACTTGACGTATCCTCATGAATACTTTACAACACACTGTGCAAACATAGGGGTGTGATGTCAGGAAGGGTATCAGGCCTCCACTTCTCACCTAGATGCCCTCAACCCTTAATAAAAATGCGGAACCCGTAGAGAAAGGAAGAGGAAATAGTCTTTTACCCATTCAGTTAATACTACTGCTATTATCTGCATCTGCACAGAGCCCTAATAACGTGTACTTCGATTCATCTGATTCGAAAAGTGCTTTAAGCGTGAAAGAAATTTAGCAGCGTATTACAACTCCGCATTTTTAATTGGAGAACATGTTTTGAGTCTTTTAACTTCTTGTTGTTGTTGTTGTGGTCTTCAGCCCTGAGACTGGTTTGATGCAGTTCTCCATGCTACTCAATCCTGTGCAAGCTGCTTCATCTCCCAGTACCTTCCGCAACCTACATCCTTCTGAAGCTGCTTAGTGTATTCATCTCTTGGTCTCCCTCTACGATTTTTACCCTCCACGCTGCCCTCCAATACTAAACTGGTGATCCTTTGATGCCTCAGAACATGTCCTACCAACCGATCCCTTCTTCTAGTCAAGTTGTGCCACAAGCTCCTCTTCTCCCCAATTCTATTCAATACCCCCTCATTAGTTATGTGGTCTGCCCATCTAATCTTCAGCATTCTTCTGTAGAACCACATTTCAAAAGCTTCTATTCTCTTCTTGTCCAAACTATTTATCGTCCATGTTTCACTTCCATACATGGCTACACTCCATCCAAATACTTTTAGAAACGACTTCCTGACACTTAAATCAATACTCAATGTTGACAAATTTCTCTTATTCAGAAACGATTTCCTTGCCTTTGCCAGTCTACATTTTATATCCTCTCTACTTCGACCATCATCAGTTATTTTGCTCCCAAAATAGCAAAACTCATTTACTACTTTAAGTGTCTCATTTCCTAATCTAATTCCCTCAGCATCACCCGACTTAATTCGACTACATTCCATTATACTCGCTTTGCTTTTGTTGATGTTCATCTTATATCCTCCTTTAAAGACACTGTCCATTCCATTCAACTGCTCTTCCAAGTCCTTTGCTGTCTCTGACAGAATTACAATGTCATCGGCGAACCTCAAAGTTTTTATTTCTTCAACTATATCCTCTTCCATTTCCATAATACTTTCCTCAAGTACATCGCCCTTGTATAGACCCTCTATATACTCCTTCCACCTTTCTGCTTTCCCTTCTTTGCTTAGAACTGGGTTTCCATCTGAGCTCTTGATGTTCATACAAGTGGTTCTCTTATCTCCAAAGGTCTCTTTAATATTCCTGTTGGCAATATCTATCTTACCCCTAGTGAGATAAGCCTCTACATCCTTACATTTGTCCTCTAGCCATTTTGCTTTTAACTTAGCACTCGACAGCAGGACTGTCAGTGCCAGCTTTTGATGATTTAGACTTAGCCTGCAGCACGTACTTTCTGAACACGTGGCTGTTTCTTGTAGTACGGAGGGGCGGCAGCCGGGGCCAGTTGCAGCACGTGTGCGGAACCGCTCCCTCCCCCCCCCCTAACCACCCCCTTCAGGCGAGCTGTCCGCGGCTCAGATGTAATCTCTCCCGCGGGACGGAAGTTTCCGCTTGTCAGCCGGGGAGCACTGAAAGGAGAACTCGGCACGCCGTTCCAGTTATTCCACAAAATGCTTCCCGGTTTTCGTTGTACGACAGAATCCCACCACAATGTCTGTACAGCCGGATTACGCCGCAGCTACCGTATTACTTCGAAATATCATTAGTTAGTATAAAATAAATACCATCCACATCGATGGCTTAAAATGTACAGCAATTTGAAAGCAAAGCTTTAGAATGGATATCTAAAACATCGAGAGCTGGAAACTTCCTGTTTCTTTTTATCTTCAAATCACTTACGTAATATCGTAATATGAACAATACTTTGGCGCTGTTGAATATTTCAAGGAAGAAGCTTAGGTCCCCTTCACCAAAAATTATTTTTTGGTTGTAAAATTTTATGTATGCTTGTGGAAGGAAACGTGTATTTTGATTGAGGACCAAAGAGACGATATGCCAATATTTATACTATACGTACAAATAAATGAGGGTGCAGTCTTCAGTTTTTTCAAAGGCGGTTAAGAGATGCCCAGCTCTTCGCTTTTGTCTTTTACTATGCTCATTGCCACATGTAATCATCGTTCTGTGTAGTTCTTAACAGTTTCTAATATACTGAACTAACTTTTACTCAAAATGTTTATTACAATACCAGTCCACACATTTATTTTGATAATCATTGTACTGCTAGTTCCAGTTTTCACCTCCTTGTGGCATAGACTTAACATTTCGACGTGACACAGGTCTGGCTTTGGCGTCACTTTGTTACTAATTTTCAATATCTTTTTTTTTTTCTCTTATCGGTGAACCTGAACCTGTGGTCTTTCAAAGAGGTCCGAGAACTGCAACTAATTACGGAGCAAAGATTTGAAATTTGTTTTTTTGTTCTTCAAAATTTACATTTGTCCACATCTTGTGTAATGAAACTCTCGCACCATTCAAGTTATAAGTTGTTTTACCCAAATTCTAATAAACATAGTCGCTACGTATGTTTTATACAACTCGTTGTCCTATACGAGCATTTTCCTTTGCTGTGCGCAAGGGGTAAGAATGGGTAAGTAATTTATTTCATTACACTTTGCCATTAGCTCTAGCAATCTCTTGGTGGCTGTGAGATCCAGTTACACGAAATCTTGATAAATGTGCATTAATGTGTAAAAATCATCTGTTTTCGAAGTACTAAAACCAATGCACAGACCTCGTAGCTTCCACTGTGGTGTAAGATGGTGAGGACGTCAACTGCGAAAAGTTTTACGGCGCAAACTAAGTCCTGTTTATTTCTACGTCAAACCAGTTATATTTAATATTTTCCAAATTAATTTCCATCGAAGCAAAAAGGCTATTTTTAGTTGGGACTTTTAATTCAGTTGTTTTCGTACAAGTTGATACACGGATATTCAATTTCCTCAAGTTTTGACATTTTTGTGGATGAACCGTGAATCAATTCCTGCATTTTTCGGTCTGGTGATAGAGTCTTGTGCTTTCGAAATCGACTGCAGTACAACTTGGAAACCATAAATACAGCAGTACGGATAAATAAATAAAAAGCCTTAAGTAATATTTATTACCACCCGCGAAAGTTAAAGCTGAAATGATATATTTCAGTGTACCTAGTTTTATGTTAATCTAAGCATATACAACGTAAACTGTACAGCAACAAAGCTTTTACAAAGAGGTCCGGAAGTCAGATATGAGACGAGTTTTCCTGGCAGATTGAAACTGGGTGTCGTGCTGAGACTCGAATCTGGAATCTTTCCCTTTCGCGGGCAGCTGCTCTACCGATCAAACTATCCGAGTACAACCCACGATCCGCCTTAACAGCCTTACTTCCGCCACTACCTCATCTCCTACCTTCCAGACTTCAGGCAAGTTCTCCCCCACATCTTGCGGCACTAACACTCCTGGAAGAAAGGATACTGCGGAGACACGACATAGCCGTATCTTGGATGATTGTCTCCAGAGTGATTTTTCACTCTGCTGCGGAGTGTGCAGAAAAACTTCTATGAAGTTTGAAAGTAGGAAATGAGGTACTGGTTATAGTGAAGCAGTGAGAGCGAGTACAGAGCCGCGTTTGGGTGGCTAACGAGCCAAACATGGCATGTGCCGTAACCCAGTTTCCAGAACCTTTGCTCAATGGGAGATGAGTCAAAAAAAGTGAACACTTGTCTGGACTTATCCATAGACACTCGACCGTATCTGAGGAAAAAACGGTCTAGGTTTTCGACGTAATTTGTTTGCCTTTTACGCTCGATGACGTCAGCCGAAATGGTGGCAAGTGGCTAGCATCACGACTTCTAACTTTCGCGCCCTTTGTCAGAACCACGATTATAGTTTTTATTTATTTATTTCTGCATATGTCCTTTGTGCAAAGCTCGTGGTCTCGCGGTAGCGTTCTCGCTTTCCGAGCATGGGGCCCCGGGTTCGATTCCCGGTGGGGTCAGGGATTTTCACCTGCCTCGAGATGACGGTCTTGTGTCGTCGTCGTCGTCGTCGTCGTCATCGTCATCATCATCCATCCCCATTACGGTCGGAGGAAGGCAATGGCAAATCACCTCCGTTAGGACCTTGCCTAGTGCGGCGGTGTGTGTCTCCCGCATCGTTCCCCCACGCTCTGTCACGGAGTATGGGCCACCACCACCACCACCACCACCACCACCACCTCCTATGTCCGTAACAGATTACTACATGAATGCTTTTTATCAAGCTAGGGCATACAAGGACGTTACGCTAATTGCAAAATTACAACTGGGTTTCACAATAAGAGTATATATGATAATTTGAGAAGATTGTAACCTCTGAAAATACCATATACACACTTTTATACTGCATGATAGTTGTATGACGCTTTTTCCGAAATCTAGTTGTAACTTTACAGTTAATATAAAGCCCTTTCATCTCCTAACTTGGTAAAAATATTCCAGTACTAACCTTCTAACGACATGGGTAGATAAACAAAAAACGAAACATTGACCGGTTTTCGAACACGGGGCGCTAAAGTGAGAGTTCGCTATGCTAGCCATTGAGCCATCACCTAGACTGAGATTATCGCCCGCTAAAAGGCATTTGAAGTTCGTCGAAAGCTTTGACCGTCAGTTTTTGAGGAACGGTGGAGTATCTATGGATATGCAGGTACCCGTGTCCGCATATTTTGGCCCCTCTTCCACTGAGGAAAGTTTCTGGAAAACCGTGTTATGGCGCTTGCCTTGTTCTAGTCAGTAGGTTGAGTGTTGACCCGCGGGATGGAAAGGTACCAGTTTCGAGCCCCGGTCAGTTTTGAAGGTCCGCGACGTTTCAGATCACCGCACATTCCACTGCAGACTGAAAATTCATTCCGGAAACAACAGTGATGTGTCGGAGTAGACGGACTCGTAAGCCCTGCTCACTGACAAAGTTTTTGAAGAGCCGTGGTATTTCGATCGTGCAAAGGCAGGAGCTGGAATGAATGGTTGGACAAGAAATCAACTGTCTCTCATTAAATTGCAGAATTTCACTTTTGAGGCCAAACGATTAAACTTTTCTTTGGGTCTAGAAGACGCTGCAGAGCCCGACTTCCTATTTCTGTCTAGTTTTTTGATGGTCTCTCTACATTTAATGGTACTTGTAACACAGAATATTACGATACACGAGCTCGCTCAGCTACATACTGGGAAAAAGACATCCAGTCAGAGTATTGAGACGTGGTAACAGCAGTGGAGAGCTGCGGTACTCACGCTAGTGCAGGATGATGTCGCTCCGGCCGTGGTTGCTGTGTACTGGCGCCAGTTGTGTGGCTCGCGTCCTGTAAAACAAGAGGATTTCGTTAGCCGCTGTCGCAAGCAGGAGCGAGGGCAGACAGACGGGTGGGTACGGAACAGCCGCGAGGGCGACCAGACGGAGACGGAGCGCCAAGGTGAAGGCTGGCGGCGGCGGCGGCGGCGGCGGCGGCGGCAGTCTTGCGCAAGCGGTGCGGAGCGGCCGTGAACCACGGCGACGCGAAAACAACACTCCGGACGCAGGACATGACAGCCGCCCTGCCACCTGCGTGGCGCGCATATCTGGGGAACTACACGTAAAAACAGCCACCTGCTGCTGCTGCTGCTCCGTCCGCTAACACTTCTTGCCAACTTTGTTATGCTATGAGAACGAATGGAATATTAGATAATAATCTTATTGTGTAAATACTTAAAGGGGGGGGGGCGTTCATGAAATTGACGGAAAATGTTAATTTTCAATTAATTTTTTTCCCATTTATTAGTAGAACACATGGACAATGGTAAAATCACATCCGAAGGGTTTGAAAAATAATTAAATGTGTGACGCAACCTTCGTGCTATGCCCCTTTTTTGAAGAAGCTCTTTAATACTAGCTCGGTGAACAACGATTTCGTGAATTACTTTTGAGCAAACTTGCATGGTATAGATTTAGAAAGCTGTGATTTATACTATTTGGTTTTAAAAATAATCTATGACTCTATTCCTTATCTTAGAAACAATAAAAAACCAGCTCCTTTGCTTATAAAGAAAATTTTTTTTGCCTGTGTTACTAACGGAGATTTCCGAGTGTGTTCGATTCTTTTATCACTCAATTACGCCAGAACCTATCCAGTGCAAGCGACATGAGAAATGCAGCATGAGCTTCACATTTCCACATGGTGTCAACAGACGAACATCCCATTCACCATTCGGGCCACATTAGCTGGTGTAAATATCTACGAGTTCAGACGGATAAGAACCCCCACGTTCACAAGGGGAGGATTGCAAACTGTATTCTGGATTTTGTCAAGCCAGCTTACACGTTTCTGGGCGATCCTGAACTCTAATAAAGTTAATTCACGGCAAAACCCAGAATCCAAATGAGTCTCTAAACGATGCCCTAAAACCGTATTTTAATCTGCTATGCTTATCAAAATTGAAAGTTATGATGAGATTGTTATATTTAATAATGAGAACATATGGAGGATGAACTTTATTACAGAAAATGGGGTTTAAGGTAGGAAATTTCACTCGAGACATCTTGAGAAAAACAGATTTACAGTGCCTCACTGCAGCTGAAAAGTCAGTTGAAGAGTTGGTGAAGGGAAGAAGACAGGTAACATGAAACCAGAAGGTAAGCCTTGAAGGGAAAGAGGACCCTGAGTACAAATCTGGGATGACATAAGAAAAAACGTTAGGTTGAGCTTTAAATTGCATTTCCTGAAAATGGCGTTTTTTAAAGTTTACTGTTTTTTCTCAGAATCTATGATAACTAAAATTATGAAATTTAGTACACTTATTTGTATAACCCAATAAATGTTGTCTCAAGAGTAAATTTTGAAATTCTGAATATTAGCTGAGATATGGAGTAAAGTGCATGGAATTTTGCATAAATGTTGTATTATGCTTGCAGAATTATAATTAAAAAATTATTAAAATTTTCCTATTCCACGTACTGAAAAAACTTCTTGGAGAAAGTTTACTACATATAAGGAGATTAAACCTAGATTTTTTTTTTTTTTTAGAAATAACAAGAACTGTTTCTGAGAAGAGGTACGTATATTTTTTTAAATAAAATTTTTATATTCCATGAAGTGTTGATTTTAAGTATAGCATAGTACAAAATTTCATTGTTGTATCTTCAAAATTGTGGATTTCTTCTATCTTTTAAATAGTGTGTGCAAGACGTTTATTGCCGCTGTGATAGGGATTACTATCAATTAACCAGGATACATTTCTTTCGTTAGGCATTTAATTTTACATTAGTTTTCTTCATTGTCTCATCTGAGTGTAGAAATTTGAAGTAAATCGGCCAACAACTTTGAAGTAAATTGGTCGGGTACTTTTCGAGATGCAGCAACCTTTCCCCTTTACAGATTACATACATATACGTTTTAGTCATATAGCGAAATCTTATGTGGTCACTGATCTTCCTCTTGTCTTGAAGATAAAGTGTGCAAAATTTCATCAAGATCGAAATAAAGCTGTAGATTTGTATTAATTACAAACAAACAAGGAAGCAAACAAACATATGGACACACGGAGGGAGGGAGGGAGGGAGGTAGGTATCATTGTTTGGAGCTAGAGTCGCAAAACGACAGCCAGTCAGAGCGATGAGTGCGCCGAAGTGTGTGCATTTAAACTAGCTTTCCCGAGATCATGCTTGTCATACTAAAGTGCACAGTTATTGATTAAATTAGCTGAAGACGAAGGTTTGAGTTGAACGTGTAAAGGTAAACTAACTTTAAATTCCATTCTTGGGTGGCTATATTGGAAGCGAATTTTCTGTTATGCTTACTGGGTAAAACTTTACTATTAATTAAAATTAGCTGAAAGTACCGCAACGCTATCAGTCTCTTGAGATAATTAGCTGTACTGCAGAAACACTGTCGTAAGGCGGACACATGTGGTACTGTAAGGTGCAATGTTGCTAATAATGGAATAAAAGGATTTTCATTTTTGATTGTGAACCCAGACCATGACTAAACTTTCATTCTAACAGGTACAGCAGATTAGTACGGGAAAATTATCATAAAGGTGGGGAAAAATTTGCATCATCTTATTTCACCCCAAATGAATTTTTTATGTGAAGCGCTTACAATTCCTGCTCAAATATTACCACAAAATTGGCATCGTCAAAGAAGGAATTTGCGCATCCTCTCGAAAACTCCTGTCGAGTTGCTAGTGTGAGATTGTCACATACCCGTAATTGTTTTCATAATCTATTCAGCAGTGGCACTAGAACATTCTAATACGAATATTGTGGAAGCGAAGAAAGGCGTGTTATTTCATCTTCACACACATTAAATCATTCACACGGGTAGGGGCATTACCATCTTGGAAGACTTCAAGTTATCCCACAGCTCACCAGTTCGTTTTTGTGTGACTGTAGGGCCCACTGAAAATTCACGACCCTTACGTAACAGTACGTAAGAGTAAGACCGTACCGCTACGAAATGATCCTCCTCACGGCACTTTTATAATACAATGTTAGATTTCTACAGGCGACTTTCCAGACAACGTAGCAACAACGCTTATTTCACACGATATTATTTTACACAATCTTTAGGCAAAACAAATATGTGTACTGAAAATAACGGACATCATCGCTACATTAGCAGCGTTCACCGCCTTTTCTATCATGCTTAGAAACATGGTGCACCTGCGCTGCTTCGCTAATTAATGTGAAACTTTCCGCCATTAGACGAAATCTGACGCTACGTGAATCCAATGTTGCACTTAACTGACTTTAGTATATGGCAATATCCTGCCGCCATGGACATGCCAGGCATGCAATTACTTCGTTAAAGTGAATCGAATGAATGCCTCCATATGGTCATTTGCGAAATAAATTTGGTGTATACACTAATGGGGACACTGGATCTAGGTTTAGGCTTTTCCATTTGGTGTAGTGTCTGCAAAATAGTGTGGGCACTCAGATTCTGCGCTCTCTAGTTGGCGCCAGTGCTTCTCTCTTACTTCAGATACAGACACCACATCTTTTGACTAACAGATTAGAACCCATGTCACAAAAAAACAGTTCATCCTCTGACGCATTGAATCAGAGCACGATATTTAGTTACGGAAAGAACAAGGCGGGCACTTCAAGTTACTTGCTCAAATCGAGAATGAAAACTTCGTGAAGCGTGCTGCGAAAAGGAACTTTCAGACAGAAAATACGTTAAGTATTGGTGGCAGATTATAATGTTCTGTGACGAAGGCAAAACTAATAAATGTAGCGCCTACAGAATCTTTGCAATAATTCACTGCTACGATTTTACATCAAATGTTGTATCTGCCCGGCAGCGTAAGGCACGAAGTGATTGCTGACAACTCAGAAGTGTGTCATTGGACGTGAGCAGCGAATTACGCAATCGTTTCTGGGCGAATTTTCAAACGCTATTTGGGCAAATATCTGACTGGCTCTACATTTGTTTGCCAGAGAACGCGACAACAATTTGCGCAGGTTGTACGACATAACCTAGCATACGTTAGTCGGAAATGGGGTATGAGATTTCAAACTCTAGTATAGGTTTCCTTGCTGTCAAATGTGCTACTCAACTACAAACATAGCTTCTATGTAAACAGAGGCCTCAGCGCGAGATCTCGATTAAGCGGAAAGAGAACAGGAGAAACAACCGTGAAGAAGAAAGTTGCAGAAAAATTACGCAGAGACATAGGGGCAAGAGCAGAATGCATGATGAACTTCTGTCTGTCACGTGAGGCAGTGAATTTCACTTTTTTTTTGCGATGAGTGGCGGTCACTAGAGGCCAGTGAACATTGTCACACTCGGCACTGTCTGGGAATTGCAGTGGCTGCACTTCTCTTCATCGGCAATAATCGCTTCTTTCCTTAGAGAGAGAGAGAGAGAGAGAGAGAGAGAGAGAGAGAGAGAGAGAGAGAGAGAGAGAGCGTACACACGAACAAATGGGACAGCAGCATTGAGACATAGCACTCATTTTGGTATCTCGTTTACCTGAAACTGCTGGACGGTTTTGATTTCCGCACGATGGCTTTTCCCTTTAGGAGTATCAATTTCGACGTCTTTTTTAGAAAACCACTTTATTTGAACGAACATTAACGTATCGCATGCCGGCAAGACAAGTGACTAAAGTAAAATTCGGCAGTTTTTGGTTTTTGTCACTGCTCCAACGAGCACGAAAACTTCACATTTGTATCTCGTTATTTTTCTTTTATCAGTTTTGTTGTAGGCTACTTCATGATCCGCCACAGCAGCAACGGTATCACTTCAGCTTTGCTACTGACACTTATGCATGGGTCATTCAAGGAAAGCGACAAATTCGAAGTTGTCAGACTTTTCATGCGTAGGTGATTTGAATGCAATTTTCAGTATCACTGATCATTACAATGTCTGTGTTTATAGTGTCTGCATATAACATTAAAAAGTACTTTCCCCTTGCGTTCCAGAAGGACATAGTTTTGGCCATTACAGCTGTTGTAAATATTCCGAAATTTCGTACGTTGCAGCGCACAAGAAAAAAATGGAAATTTCTGCTATAGGCAATGTTCATATTGAATCCCTCTTCTCGGCGGAAAGTATTCCTATATTACATAAGCCCACTTACGATTCTATGTTTTCGTAAATTGTTTTCCTTGAATCGCAACTAACTGATGTTCCTTGTTAAATTAAGTTTCATAAATTACAATTCTGGATTTTGTATTTTTGTAGTACAATAACTTTGTTTTTCATTTTTTATTTTGTCTAATGGATGTTAGAATGTTGTATTATGTTACAGATAAAAAATATATTATTTGGGGTGGAAAAGTGGTAAAAATATTAGACGAGAGGTCGTAACAAAAACAAAAAATTTAGAAAATCAAGGAAAATGACAACTCAAAGAATTAATAATTACCTGATAACACCCCACATTCGAGTACAGCTTTACATGTCCATTTTACTCTTGTATAGACTATAATCGAATTTACTGCCGAAACTACTTACTTGAAATTTAAAGGACGCTTTTATTATTTCAGTAGAAGCTTTACAGAATTATTTAAGTCGATTTTTCTCAAGCACTGCATTTTTTAGTTGTGTTACTGTTCTAGCTAGGATGCGATATGTTGACTTCTGGAATTATTACAGTTGTCCGCGAGCAGTTGCGTGGTCCAGAGCTGTTTGAAACATGAGACACGAAGCGTGGCGCTTATTCGGGACTATGAACGTGGCTGCCTTACTACAAATTGAAGTATTTATTCCGGCTGTCCCAGGAGGAGTGGTCAGTATTCATGGGTGAGACAGAAACGATCGTTGGAAGAATGAACATGGATTCTAAACCGCATACCTTGAGAACTGCGAACACTACTTCGTTTTGCGATACTGTGAAACAAATTTCTTCTACTGCAGGGTCTTTGCGTTCCATATTTTATGATGTGGTCGTATGGACCAAAATAAGAAAAAAAATGTACAGTAAACATGGCCTCTAAAGTGCGCACTTTAAGAGTTATGAGCACTTACTCATCTTCGCTGCTGTGAAACACATCTCTTGCACTGAACGAGTACTCCTCAGGTATACATTTTAGAGCCCATCTTTACAAGACTCTTTTGCTTCGAATGATCGTTCCTGTCATATCCCTGAATACTGACCATTCCTCCGGGGAAACACTACGCATAGACAGCAGCAGTTGGGACACAGTGTTGGTGCAGACAGTGGAACTAGTCATCCAAAGCACGTCCTTGACAAGATATGACCTGCCTCTTAGAGTACTTTACTTCAAGAAAATTGTGACGCTGTAGTGGACGTTTCTTATTTCATTGCTTTCAAAAAAACTAGTTGCCAAGTTTTAATGGTCCATTCATTTCATTTCTTAGTGAAGTTTCGAATGCAGTACTGAATTTAAGTGGGACTTACCGATGCCATTATTTGTTTACATTGATTTAATTGCGACCAAAGGGTATTTACACATTACTCGCTGGATTCTTAGATAGGTGTTTTTAGTTTATTCGCCCATTTCTACATTTGTCGCTCGAGAACCTCATTTCATCAACGTGTACAAAGAGAACTCTCCAACTTGAGCCGAACAGTTAAAAAAAGATCGTCACTTGACTTCCAGGCGAGCCATTCACGGTGAGTCAAATCCTCGTCCATAAAAATGCTGAAACTCCTCTCAATTGCAAAGGTGAATAACGTGAAAATTATGGATGCCAAATGCCGGACTATCTGGCCGCGCCAGTCCGTCTAACGCATGTGATACTTCACTTGCAGCTCCATCTTCGACGGACGACACGAGACCAATCGACGCCATAGAACCCCCGTGCGAGCGAGTCAAGAGGACGCTGATAGATTGTGGACATAAACCCAATGGTCTGGTTCGGGGTCCAGAAGTTTATTCATCGGCTTAACAGAGTAAACTCAATGTTTCATTCAAATTAACACCGCCAAGATCATCGCAGTTTTTTGATATCATTACTGACACAGACTCCATTTACAGATAAAATCCTGCAACAGTGCATCAAACACTTCATAGAGTCGCGTGCGTTTAATGTTAAATACGAAATGCAAACCGATAATCCCCGAGGTAGGCTTCTACCAGTTTTTCCATTCGTTTGTAAAGAATTCGTTTAGTATTTTGCAGCCGTGACTTATTAAACTGATAGTTTGATAATTTTCACACCTGTCAACACCTCCTTTCTGTGGGTTCAAATCAAATGGCTCTGAGCACTATGGGACTTAACATCTGTGATCATCAGTCCCCAAGAACTTAGGTTAGTTAGGTTTAAGTAGTTCTAAGGACATCACACACATCCATGCCCGAGGCAGGATTCGAACCTGCGACCGTATTGGTCACGCGGTTCCAGACTGAAGCGCCTAGACCCGCACGGCCACACCGGCCGGCACTTTCTGTGGGATTGGCATTATTATATTCTTCTTGAAGTCTGAGGGTATTTCGCTTATCTCATACATCTTGCTCACCAGATGGTAGAGTAGTTGTAATGGAATGTTGTCAACTCCAGGGGCCTTGTTTCGACTTAGGTCTTTTAGTGCCATGTCAAACTCTTCACGCAGCATCATATCACCCGTTCCATCTGTACAAAGAAGAAGAAAAAATCCGGGGCGGGATGGGGGGGGGGGGGGGGAGGGGTTAGATCAGGTGATCGGGAGAGGACGCAAATTTTTTGACATTATTCGGTCACCGAAGAAACTGGTTATTAGTTGTATGGAGGTTTTAGACGTGTGACACGTGGCTGAATCTTGTTGGAAATAATATTCTGCGAGTTCGCCGGCGTCCAGGTGCTCCACAAATTTATTGAAGATGCCCATATAAACTGTAGTGGCTACGGTCGTATCAGAAGAAAATTGTGCCAACAATCTCGGAAGTTGACACCGCGTAGCACACTCCAGCCTTTTCTTCATGCGGTGGTCTTTCTTAGTTAATATGTCCGAAAGGACACTACGCCTTCATATATAACTGATTCGCCTGGGTGGGCAACGAATCGACCTCCTTCAGTGCGGATGCACAAGCACATTTGATCTCCTGCGGCAATCTCCGAGTAGCTAGCATGGGAGACATAGATGATGCTGCGGACAGATGGCGCTACGTGGAAATGAGAGTCGGCCGAGAAGTGTGCGAGATAGATCGTACATTTGGAATATACACTGCCTGCGGGTGGCGCAAGTGATTAACGCAACTTCCTAGTCAACAGGAGATCCTGTGTTCGAATCCCGGCCCGGCACACAATTTCACTCGTCGCCGCAGTCCCGATGCCAATGAAATCGCTAGTCACTTTCCTTTCCTTTCTCCCCTCTCCATCTTCAATTTACATAAGATAAATGCATGTCTTCCTGCATGTTTTCACAGTACAAACCCGCTCTGAAAGTGTGTACCAGCTGTTTCTGCCACCTAAAGACTGTAAACGAATCACTAATTTGATTGTTCGCGCGTGATGAACTACACACGCTCTCAGACTAACTCTGTAAACCAAGTTATGGAGAGAATGTATGGGCGATGAATAAGAAACACCTGAAGCCATGGGCAATAAGCATTCTTTTCTCACGACCTGCGTCTTGCAACGCTTTCATCATGTGCTCTCTGTGAGGTCGCGATGTGGATTTCTTTCCAGCGCTTTGACATGTGCCATATGAAATGCCCGTCTCATCGCTCATTCGACGAAACGATTTGCTTGTAGCGTTTTCCAAGCGTCTTCCAACATTATCAGTAACCTCTGCACTCAGTGATGGTCTATGTTTACCCATGTCACTGTTCAGTACTCCAGTTGTCTCCAGCTTCCCTGCAATCGACGAAATCGTTGCGTTTGTTGGAACATCGCGCACGTTGAATTATCTACGTAATGCCCGTTGTGTTGTAACCATTGAGTGTCTCCCTATGTGTTTTCACAGTACAAATCCGCTCTCAAAGCGTGTACGACATGTTTCATCCAGCTAAAGACTGTAAACGAATCACTAATTTGCTTGTTCGCGCGTCACAAACTACACACTCTGCCCCGGGTTGGAAGCCACACTGGGCGACTTGTGTGTCGATGATGATGTGGACAACACAACACTCAGTCCACCGACAGAAAATCGGCAACCCGGCCGGGAATCGAACTCGGGCCCGCGGTATTATAGGCAAACACGTTACTACTCACCTAAGCAAGCGGGCCCAAGACTTCACAAACCGTGACCGACGAGGCTACGAACGAACCAACGCACGCCGAGCAAGAGCTGCATTATAACGGACAAAGAACCTCATGCGCAGAAACAACAATTAACCTGCCAAGAACGAGCGATACTTTTGAATCTCCCATTCAAACAACTTTCTACGAAGTTTCGGAGGAAATGATGACCCATTGAAGTACACTGAAGAGCCAAAGAAGCTGGTACAACTGCCTAATATCGTTTAGGACCTCCGCGAGCACGCAGAAGTGCCGCAACATGACGTGGCATGGACTCGACTAATGTCTGAAGTAGTGCTGGAGGGAACTGACACCATCAATCCTGCAGAGCTCTCCATAGACCCGTAAGAGTAGCACGGATTGGCGATCTCTTATGAACAGCACGTTGCAAGGCATCCCAGATATGCTCAATAATGTTCCTGCTTGGTGGCCAGCGGAAGTGTTTAAACTCAGAACACTATTCCAAGAGCCACTCTGTAGCAATTATGGACATAAACGGGGTCGCATTGTTCTGCTGGAATTGCCCAAGTCCAACGGAATGCACAACGGACATGAATGGATGCAGGTGGTCAGACAGGATGCTTACGTACGTGACACCTGTCAGCGTCTCTAGACGTATCAGGAGACCCACATCACTCCAAATGCACACGCCCCCCATCATTGCAGAGCCTCCACCAGTTTGTACAGTTCTCTGCCGACATTTAGAGTCCATGGATTAGTGAAGTTGTCTCCATACTCGTAACGTCCATCCGCTCGTAACAATTTGAAATGAGACTCGTCCGACCAGGCAACATGTTTCCAGCCATCAACAGTCCAATGTCGGTGTTGACGGGCCCAGGCGATGTGTAAAGCTTTGTGTCGTGCAGTGATCAAGGGTACAAGAGTGGACCTTCGGCTCAGAGAGCCCATATCGATGATGTTTTGTTGAATGGATCGCACCCTGACACTTACTGATGGTCTAGCATTGAAATCTGCAACAATTTGTGGAAGGGTGCACTTCTGTCGCGTTGAACGATTCTCTACAGTCGCCGTTAGTCCCGTTCTTTTCCGGAAGTAGCGATGTCGGAGATTCGAGGTTTTAACCGGACTCCTAATATTCACGTTACAGTCGTGAGAGGGTCGTACGGGAAATCACCACTTCATGGCTGCCTCGGAGACGCTGAGTTCCATCGCTCGTGCGCCGACTGTAGCACCACGTTCAAATTCGCTTAAATCTTGATGACCCTCCATTGCAGTAGAGTAACCGATCCAACAACTGCGCCAGACACATGATGTCGTATATAGGCGTCACGGACCGCAGCGCCGTATTCTGCCTTTTTACATATTCTGTATTTGAATACGCATGCCTATACCAGTTCCTTTGTCGCTTCAGTGTAGTTCGGGGCTATGTGGATCGCCCTGCACAGTTTTCTACCATAACTAATGCGCCAGTGAACAGGAACACACCTTCTACTGAGCGTCCAAACATGTGTCGCTTTTAACCCAACACCTAATGGCTCTGGGCTCTGCAGTGCCAGTCTCTTAGGCGCACATCAAACCCTAACACCAGGGATCGCGTGTCGCCTGTCTCGAGGTCAGCCCGTCCACAGCAGCCGCCTGCTGAGCCTTCTGCCGCCTAGCCGCTTGTCTGGAAGGGCCGACCACACACCAAGAACTGGCCCTGCCACGTTATCAGATGTCGCCTTTGTTCGCAGCTTATCGCTCGCTTTTAATAGTAATGCACTTTTCTGTGAGCAGTATTTATGCAACCAGTCGAAGCACGAGCCACCAAGATTCAGGTCAAGCCGAACGACACAGAGTGCTATGACTATTTACTATTTTTTTCCGGTTACCATCACTTCTGAAATTTACAATCCTGGCCATTAAAATTGCTACACCACGAAGATGACGTGCTGTAACGCGAAGTTTAACCGACAGGAAGAAGATGCTGTGATATGCAAATGATTAGCTTTTCAGAGCATTCACACAAGTTTGCCGCCAGTGGCGACACCTACCGATTTCTCATACACAAGGAGCAGTTGACTGGTGTTGCCTGGTGAAACCTTGTTGTGATGCCTCGTGTAAGGGGGAGATATGCGTACCATCACGTTTCCGACATTAATAAATGTCAGATTGTAGCCTATCGCGATTGCGGTTTATAGTATCGCGACAATGCTGCTCGCGTTGGTCGAGATCCAATGAATGTTAGCAGAATATGGAATCGGCGGGTTCAGGAGGGTAATAAGAAACGCCGTGCTGGATCCAAACGGCCTCGTATCACTAGCAGTCGAGATGACAGGCATCTTATCCGCATGGCTGTAACGGATCGTGGAGCCACATCTCGATTCCTGAGTAAACAGATAGGGACTCTTGCAAGACAACAACCATCTGCACGGACAGTTCGACGACGTTTGCAGCAGCATTGACTATTAGCTAGGAGGCAATGGCTGCGGTTACCCTTGACGCTGCATCACAGACAGGAGCGCCTGCGATGGTGTACTCAACGACGAACCTGGGTGCACGAATGGCAAAGCGTTATTTTTTTCAGAAGAATCCAGGTTCTGTTTACAGAATCATGATTGTCGCATCCGAGTTTGGCAACATCGCGGTGAACGCACATTGGAAGCGTGTATTCGTCATCGCTATACTGGCGTATCACCCGGCGTGACGGTGGAGGGTACCATTGGTTACACGTCTCGGTCACCTCTTGTGCGCATTGACGGCACAGTGGACGTTACATTTCAGATGTGTTACGACCCGTGGCTCTACCCTTCATTCGATCCCTGCGAAACCACACATTTCAGCAGGATAATGGACGACCGCATGTTGCAGGTCCTGTACGGGCCTTTCTGGATACAGAAAAAATGGTCGATTCCTACCCTGGTCAGCACATCTAGAGATCTCTCACCAATTGAAAACGTCTGGTATATGGGGGCCGAGGAACTGGCTCGTCACAATACGCCAGTCACTACTCTTGATGGACCGTGGTATCGTGTTGAAGCTTCAGGGGGCGCTGTACCTGTACACGCCACCCAAGCTCTTTTTGACTCAATGCCCAGGCGTATGAAAGCCATTATTACGGCCAGAGGTGGTTGTTCTGGGTACTGCTTTCTCAGGATCTATGCACCCAAATTGCGTGAAAATTTAATCACATGTCAGTTCTAGTGTAATATATTTGTCCAATGAATACCCGTTTATCATCTGCATTTCTTCTTGGTGTAGCAGTTTTACTGGCCAGTAGTGTAGTTTTTGCCCATTACATTGCAATTCAGAAGCCATAACACGCACCTCAGTGAAACAGTATGTGCTTCTCATGGCTGTTTCATATACTCATTGTCACCGGTGGTGTCGAGCTTCTAAAATTTATGTCACTGTGAAAAGTATTGATGTCTCGCGGTGTGCATCGCGTAAAGTAATTTTACTGGCAGGAATCCCGTGTGATCTCATGTGAGGAAGGCTACCTCAACCTTGCGTGTTTTATTTTACATACCACGTGTGACCCTCTAAGCTCCGTGGTTATATCACTAAATCATTTTCCACAGAGCTCTGTATGAGAGACAAGTTCTTTTTTCTCGTATCGTTTCCAAAAACGGAATGCACAGTGAGAAAGGGCAGAACACTTTCCCACGGTGGTGCTCTTTAACAAGTCGCCTGATGGGAGGCCCGTGCGAAAATCCTTGCCAGAGCCTGAGAACGTCAAAATTGCCCTTCCTGCCGGTGACTGCTGTCCTCTGGCACACTTGAAGGGCATGAGGACAGGCGACACCACAGCCCTGTGGGAATCTACGACCTGAACGTCTGCTGTTCAGGAGATTCACAACGAGCCTAGATATTCCTGTGAGTACGTTATCGCTCATTTTGGTTTCAGAGAAACGGGAAACAAGTTATTGCGTAGACCCAAAGGCAGGTGAAATTTTGGCGAAGTTACGGCAAAGTCAGACACGTACTATCAATTTAACACCATCAGTTTGTTGGACTGTGAGCTGTTGTGTGACAAATACCACTAGAAAAATGTACTACAGTAACGACGAAAAGTTTTAATTCTACTTGCTTTGAAATCCAAGTGTACGTCCAACCGATTTAAGCCATATATACCTCCAGTGTTGGAATTATATAGGGTAGCCGGAAAGTCTGAAAAAGTTGTAAGGGCTCTGTAGGGTAGGTTGTGCTGGAAATTAATTATTGAAGAAAAATTACATACATTTCGTAATTTCCGAGTTAATTAACATTGAAGTTAACGAATTAGGCAGATGCGCGCCATAATTCACGCGGCCTGCCCGATACAATCAGTGTCAGCTATTCTCATAGCGTAGAGGATGGCCCAGGAGGCTGCTCAGCCTTTGGCTCGGATTCGGTCCTTGCTATCGTCACACGTTAGATTTTTGTATAGCTCTCTTGTTCGGTTTCTGGAAATCGACCCAGGACACGTTTGGAGATGCCATATCTGGCGGGCCGCTTGAATTTGCATGGACAACGGCCTGATTGGCTAACTTCAATGCTAATTAACCCTAAAGCGGCGCGACGAATCTGATATTTTTATTGATAATTATTCCTCTGCATAACCTACTGTGGAATACCGTTTTACTAGTTTTTCAAACCGTTTCTGACCAATCTGTAGACCTTATTTTCGGATACCGTCAAATATTACATCTTTTCGCCAGTAACACACGAGATTTTGGGACAGAATTGACTGCCTTAAGAAATCATTGATTGTGCCAACACAGGATGTTTAACAACTGAAGTGACTCCTGGAAACTTGCACAAATCAGCTTTTAACATTCACTGCATTTTCTTTGTTGCATTGAGGCGTGGACGCTGAAACCAACCAAATGCCGTACGTAATTCAGGTGGCCAAGTTACGGATATCAGCCACTAACGCAACTCGTTTAATCAGAATAAGTCTCACTCTTGCCTTAAGTGAATCATTCATCATCTCATGGTACCAGTTATAGTTCTCTTAATAAAGTAAAAAGTGGAAGTAAGACCACTTGCAACGCACCCCTTGCCTCTCCTTATCTAAATATAAAATCTTTAGTATCAGAAACAATTTTTTAAATTTTATTGGATTGTCGACTGGAGACTACTGTGTGATTTCTATTCGTCTCGGTTTACCATATACACAGTATTCTAACTTGCTCTGTGCATAGCGAGCAAGCTTACATTCAGTAGCATGGCTAACAATGACATCCAGTTAATTGAAAATTTTGTGTTCATCTACTGCTTACGAAAGGGTCAAGAGGCGTACAAAATGAACACGAGACACAAAAGCACTGATGACGTCAAAGATGAATATGTAGAGCACGTTTGACTGAAAAAAAAAACAACAGAAATTTAGTTGCAGAAGAACACATTCTTATCAATATGATAAACAGATTTCAGGGACAACTGATGAACGGTTGCGAATATTAAAAAAATAATTTCATTCTGGTAATGGAAATATCAACGTTTTTTCACTTTTACAAAAGCCATAATGTACTTAATTTTGAGAACCGAGTTGTGACGACAGGAGTTGCGCCGACAGGCTGTTCATCAATATAATTAACAGCGCTACACATCATCGTCCATTTGGGGTAGTTCATACATTTATAGATGAGAAACACACAGAACTCACAATAATTACCACACAAGCTATATCTACATCTGGCAGCTATTACTCAAGGTGGTACAGGCAGTCAAAATCGGTAAGCTAACTGAATAAATATGGGAGAAAGTGGAGAACAACTGCACAAAAACTACGTAAACATCACTTCTAATTAGATTGTTGTAAGCTACGTCCACAGTTCTTTGACTCTAAATGATCACTATCAGATCTCCCGACCCACCTCTCAACGAAAATTGAGCTTGCTGCTTGCCGTCAAATACAGTACACAAAGATATTACGTACGAGCTACCTACCATGAGAGCTTAACACAAAGAAGGCTTCAATTCACTGATGTATGAGTACTGAAGCCTGAAAGAAATGTACTGTAGAACACCTGGACGACTTTACTCCATATGTCAGTTAGTGAAATATTACGTCAGCAAACCAACCTGTAGTACGGCAAGGGGAGATTTCTTCGTCGTTAATTAGAATGAAATTCTGCATTTACCATGGTTGTACATAACGCAAAAACAACGTTCGCCAAGTGTCAACTTGACCTGCAGATTATTGTTACTTGTATGGATTACTAAAATAGACCTCCCTGTGTTCCGTTGAGACGGATAAATTGTAACAGAGTGCATCATAAAACCCTTTGTTTAGAACGACTTATAATCGACGGAGACTGTCTAAAGTTGGCGAAGATTTATTAGAAGAGCGTGGCTTCTTTTTCGACAGTTAATAAATCGAATTAGGTCATCCACGTGGAGGACGTCCCAAAACCACAGCTAGAAATGAGAACACCGAGAAAGTGGACAATAATCTACTGACCTATTAAAGGAGTAAGGCATCGCTGACATCACAGTCATAGAAAAGAAATGGTGAAGTAGATTTTTACATAAAGAAATAACTGAGAAAAATTGTTCTACATGGGTGCCGCATGGATTGAGTGCTGTCCGTTGGCAAATGTGAAAACGAACATCTCCTCAATGTTCTCGCTATTTTATGAAAAATATCACTAATATGGGGACTTTTTACTGAAAACGAGATGTGAATGCACTGATTAAAGCAAGAGACGAAATAACTATTACAATAGTTCTAAAACGCACTACAAACATGGAAAAACTTTACACATATTGCATTCATTTTTCTAACACGCTAATAGACCAAAGGATTTTTTCCTTGCTCTCGTAAGTGCCGTGGTGCTAAAAAAGCATCTGCAAGACAGAAAACATGTCACCATGATACAGAGACCCTGAATGTATTCGAAGAGCAGTTCTTCTAAGACAACTCCCAACGGTTAGCAGTTAGTGAAACCGACCAACATTCCTTGCAGTATATACGAGTAGCAGATTGTAAGCAGAGATATAGCAGCCACCTACCCATACGTGGCCCTCACTGTAGCACAAGGTAAGAATTTTCCAATAACCTGACTACTAACAATACTTATGCATCCATTATAGACTGAGTCTATGACAATTCACGTACTAATTCGGCATTCATTTTGGACTATTTCTAGGCTCTAGGCCAGTGGCTTGAATGTATTTCCTTTAACACACCACTGCATTGTATTCCAACACGATACTTCGCACGTACGCACGTATCATGGTGGGCAAGCAGTCTTCGGAACACGGCAGACTTGCCACCAATTCGACGTACAGTCCTTCAGGAACTGAGCTGACAAAGTCTTCCCGTACGCAGCAACAATTTGCAGTGTACAGTGGATCCAATGAACGTATTAAACACATACCCGCATCGATTGTGTTTGTGAACGTTCTTACAACGTGAGTCTATCTCATCATCTGTTTGTGTCTCTCTAAAAGCAAGAACACCGAGGGCCGCATGCTGTTTTCTCAACTACGTAACTGGCATTCACGTTAGAGATATGGGGCCATTAACCAAACGACACACACACACACACACACACACACACACAAAATTGCTGCTGCCGCGCTCTAACCAGTAGCACTTTGTTATTCCCAAACGTCCAGATGGCCTCTTCGATACGTGTTCATGCACGAAGAAACTGAGCCGCCAAATAGACGAACAAGAAAGACGGTGGACATCTGAGTAATCACAGAGCTCGGTAATGCCGTAAAATAGCTGCAGCACCACAGAGCAGGATTTAAGTTCTGTGATCACGTCAAAATTGTGGTAGCCAAGAGAAACAAAGTGCAGATTTTATGAGGAAAGTGAGAATGTGTTAGACACGAAGAAGGTACACGCTGACATAAAAAACTATACTACCAATTTAACGTACACCTGAACTGCGATAAAATCCAACAAGTTAGCACAGTCGGAGGGCGGTAGGATACACTATTTGGCATTAGGACGTGCGGATTCCTCCAGTATGAAATTTAAGTTGGAATAATGCTGCCTTAACTTTGACAAGTAGACGACGAAATATTTTTCGTTTGTCATGAAACTTATTGCAAAGGAACTATTAAAAAAAACAGCACATTGAAATGCCTGTGTGAGAGCATGAGCACAAAATAGAGTAAAAAAAAATGAGAGCTGTGTAGCAGCAATAATAATGTTATGGACTAGAAACTTTTCGTTGCTGTACATTTATTACATCATTTTTCAATATGTTCGTCCTCCAGTTTCTCTTATTTAATTTATTCTGTGTTACTGATGTGTAAGCATGTGATATGTCCTGAACTTTTAGTACCAGCCTAACTCATCCTCTCTGGCGTCTGCAACTTCGTTTCCCCAAAAATCGAGAGGAAAATACTCTGAGTTAACGAAATAAGTAAAAGGAACGACATAAGACAGAAATTTAGTGGTGAAAGAGTGCTATATATTTAGAAACACCAGCATTAAAGATGTTGATTGTTCAGTGAAATACTAGCAAACCAGTGTATCTAAAACGCGTAAATGTAATTGCAACAATTTTAGTTCTATTTTCGCGTAGTCGTGCCGATTCCATTTGCCACATAATCAAATTGAATTGAATTTCATTGCATCGATTTGTACGGTCGTATTTTGGCGTTGGCTCCAGAGCACGCGCCGAAAGATAGACAAATTGACGGGCAAAGCAGCTCACGACCGTGAGCAAAATCAAAAATATCTGGAAGCAGAAAAAAATGGCACGGGCGTAGAAGAATTTATCACACCTTCCCTGACATCAAAAAGTACGTCAGATTATTTCAGTTTACGTACCCACGCCGTCAAGATAAAACAAGAGGCTGTGAGCAACGATAGGAAAAAAGTTCTTATTTTATAGAAGTAGCTTGCAACCAAACGAGTACCGTCCGAAATTGATATAAAAACTTTCAAAATCTCTCAAGGATAAGAAAATAAATTTGAAAAACTAAATATGGACTGGATACTGTAATGTCTTTCTCAGGAAGATGTCTATCAGTCTCGTTGTTCGAGAATCTCATGTGGGTGAAATGGAAAGGAAGGGAGGAAGACTAGGAGTTGACGTCTGGCGACGATAGGGAGGTTAGACAGGGAGGGCGAAATGAGGAAGGCCAAGTCATTAAACATTTTCATTTGTTGGAATGGACTGTGGCACAGATCGAAACACAAGTGGATGAACTTCACGTTAACTCTGCACCATCGCTGAGGACCAGAATTTGAACGTGATCGGACAATCACCCAAGACGAAGCACTCTCCGCCCGTCCAGTTCTACATCTACATGATTACTCTGCAATTCACATTTAAGTGCTTGGCAGAGGGTTCATCGAGCCACAATCGTCCTATCTCTCTACCATTCCACTCCCTAACAGCGCGCGCGAAAAACGAACACCTAAACCTTTCTGTTCGAGCTCTGATTTCTCTTATTTTATTTTGATTATCATTCCTACCTATGTAGATTGGGCTCAACAAAATATTTTCGCATTCGGAAGAGAAAGTTGGTGACAAATTTCGTAAATAGATCTCGCCGCGACGAAAAACCTCTTTGCTGTAATGACTTCCATCCCAATTCGCGTATAATATCTGCCACACACTCTCCCCTATTACGTGATAATACAAAACGAGCTGCCCTTTTTTGCACCCTTTCGATGTCCTCCGTCAATCCCACCTGGTAAGGATCCCACACCGCGCAGCAATATTCTAACAGAGGACGAACTAGTTGAGAATACCACAATGGAAACCATTGACAAAATCCGTGATACGGTAATGCAAGACGGCTGAATAAAAATTCACGAGACTGATGAGACTACGAGCATCCCAACAGAGCGAGTTCATAAAATCCCGCGCGGAGAATACCCTCTATTAAGCAGTTTTTTGCGAGGTTGGTGCCGCGATTGCTCACAATCGACCAAAAACACATCCGGCACAACGTCTGGCGATGTTTAATCGCAACTCGCGAGACTTTTTGCAGCGATTTGTGGCTCTTGATGAAACCTCCATCCATCGTTACAGGCCAGAGACAAAACTGCAGTCAAAGCAATGGAAAAAGGCTGATGAAAATGCACAGAAGAAGGCAAAAATCATTGTGTCAGCTAGTCACGTGACGGCCACTGTCATTAGGCTTCGAAGTGGTTCCTCATCCACGCTATTCCCAACACTTAACCCCCAAGTAACTTCGTCCTGCTTCCTAAGTTGAAACTTTGACTTGCTGGGAAGAAATTTTCATAAAATGCCGAATACACAATTACAGTGAACGGGTATTTTGCGAAGTTGGACAGATCCTATGGGGTGAAAAAGCTGGAGAATCGGTGGACTAAGTGCATGTCCCTCAAAAGAGACTAGTTCAAAAAGTAAGATAACTTTCTTTTTTACAAGTCTCAACAAACCACTCTTGTACAGGGAAATAAATCCTACGCTTTTTTTTTTTTCGTAAGAGCAGTCACCTCACTCACCTTAATCGATTCAGATAAACCTAAGTCGGGATGGCCGGACAGAAAAATCCTTCTCCTCTTGAACGCGATTTCTTTGTCTGGGACCCACTGCGCCACCTCACTACGTGGGAAAATCACGCCAGAGCGCATCGTGGAAGTGCTCGAAGTAGAAAACAGGTGTCCGGTCTTGTTTTTAAGATAAAGCATGTCACGTCGGTAACGAAAGTGAGCAAGTGCGGTGTGGCTGCGCTACCTCTTCTTTCTCCGAGTAAGCAGTCGACAGCCTCGAACAGCCCCGCCCCACTTTCCCTCCATTCCACCGTTCCCTCCCCCCCTCCCTTCCGCCCTCACCAACCTTCTCCTAAGCGCAGCTGAAGAGACGTTGACGCCCCGTGAAGAAAAAGCAGCCACTTCTGCGTCCGGCAAGAGCGCATCTTGCGCAGCGAGAAGGTTCTGTGAACACACACACACACACACACACACACACACACAGAGAGAGAGAGAGAGAGAGAGAGAGGGGGGGGGGGGGGGGTTGGGCTTTTATGAGTGCTGTAGCAGGGGCAGCAGAGGGCGATACTCCGGCTGATCACAACACAGACTGCTGCTCGCAGAGCGCTTTCAGGAACACTGAAAGGGGCATGCTGTGAGACTACTGTTGACTGATGCTCGTCCTCTGCGGCCGAGGAACATCAGACAGACGGCCGGGTGCCACTCAGTCGCGAGGCGACAGAACAGAATACTTACGTGATGAGAACATTCCCAACATCGAAACTCGGACCAATGCAAACTACCTTCAGCAGGTGTCTTTCGAAGACTCAACAAGTGATAGAATATGCTTTTGGAATAAAAACTAGTTAATGGAGATTGCTAAAAAAAAGAAGTATTGAAAACAATACGCCTGACGACGTTGATACTGTAATATATTGTATATGTTTGTAATACAACACTTAACTGCCAAGGAGGAGGGAAGGACCAGCAGCTTTATTTACTTTCCAGTTAACACAGTAGGTAAAAAGATACGCTTCTGTCGGCGAGAACTGGGGTGTCAGTGCAGTGCATTCCATTCGAGAAAAACTTAGGATTTTTGCTCGGGGAAAGTGTACGAATGAAAGCACTTTGATTACTTTAGAGGATACTAGTTATATAGCGTGAACTTGTGGCTTAAAACGTTCTTTTCAATTTTGGTTTTAAATATAGTTTCTAGAATTTTTTTAAACAGTTACTGCATTTACACAGTACGTCACGTAACACGTATTTAATAAATCTGATCGCACATAATTATGTTTTTATTTGCTAAATTGTCATAAGCGTTTCCACTTACCTTCTACACACATGTGACTGCCCAATTTTCAGTCAGTTTCCTCTCTAGGTCGCCGTGGTGGTATCTCTTGTCTTGCATGTTCCAGTGACCTGTTCTCATTCATAGACTGAAAAGTTTCTCTACGTCCGTAGTTAGTAATTAAGTGCGAAACACACCCAGACAAAAGCAACAGGTGCTCCCTTACGCCGAATATGTCCGACCACGTCCGATCAATCCTATTTTACTGGGATTCGTTCGTCAGCTGGCCGTGTGCAGTGGACGAGTGCCAATGCCGCAAGATGTGAGATTAGTCGGCAGCGTGCGGATTTACACGGCTGTTCAACTAGTCAGACGAATACGTTTCCAATGGACACTCAGCCATATCCGTGCAGATACCGTTAACCGGGGGACTGAAAGGATGTATGTGAAAGTTCGAAATTACGTATAACTGCCAGAGACCGATTATACTTCGAGAGACGTTAGCAAAATTATTGATGAATGTGGGATCTCTTAAGCGAAATTGAGCTGTGGAAAATCCTTACCAAGTGAAGTTAAGTAGGAAACAATTGTTTATTAGTTACAATAACATGTAACTAAAGTGTTCCGAGCAAGTTCCGATCGTTTTGGGGGTACAGCAAACAATATTAACACATTTACTGTCAACCTAGAGCCAAAACGTGCACGAGGGCCCTTCGATATTTAATGTTCATCTCCTGACGCCTTTATCTCTGGCGACATGTCGAGGCTGAGATGTATAGGTCTCGTTAACAAAATACTGAGCTATATAGTGACAAAACAAAAAGCACTCCGTCTTCAGGCCACGAGTGGCCTACCGGGACCATCCGACCGCGGTGTCATCCTCAGAGTCTGATGCGGGTAGGAGGGGCGTGGGGTCAGCACACCGCTCTCCCGGCCGTTACAATGGTATTCTTGACCGAAGCCGCTACTATTCGGTCGAGTAGCTCCTCAATTGGCATCACGAGGCTGAGTGCACCCCGAAAAATGGCAACAGTTCATGGCGGCTGGATGGTCACCCATCCAAGCGCCGGCCACGCCCAACAGCGCTTAACTTCGGTGATCTCATGGGAACTGGTGTATCTACTGCGGCAAGGCCGTTGCCCAGTGACAAAACAAACCTTACATAAATATTACTGGAATAAGGGCTGTTAGAAATTATCACCTGCCTAATACCAGTTGATGGTAAGTTGAAGTAGGGGAAGCGGGATGAACTAGTCCTGTAACACGGAAGAGAACTGGGACGAAATCAGCTGTAGATGAGGAAAACAGCAACCTTTTCTCAGGATTTCTGTCAGTGAGAGATACGTATATATGGGTTATCAATTTTGTTTGCACATAAAATTGCGAGTTCTAATCAAGTTTCTGGCGGGATCGTGCATTACGCATTGTGCAAGTAATGCGTGCGCCCTTGGGATTGTGATTTCCTGGAGCCAGAGACTGGCATTGGCAGCGCCGAAGGCCCCGCGCGGTTTCTCTTCCCAGTAGGCTGTTGCGTGGCGTGTGTAGCGTGCGAAATACCTTCCAGCAGCTGCAGCACAGCACAGCTCGAGGCCGCGCTAGCAGGCGCTCTGGCGTTAGCCGAGCAGCCGGCCAGCCTACACTTCCCGGTTGTTTCAGCCCCTTAACAGTCTGGGACTCGCCGTGAGTCGTACACGGGTAGACAAACCCTAAGGTGACAGCTCGCGGTAAGCGGGAAATCTGGTTTTGAGTCCTGGTCCGAAAACTTCCTACTGTCATCATTCCATTTTACAGACTGGTAGTCATTCGCAATGGCTAATTCATCTGATGTTTGACGTGTAATGTTATTATACGCTGCGGCCAGGCAATTCCTTTCTACTACAGTAAAACTAGTCTGCATTCAAATACTTCGATGATAACAGGAAACCTATACTTTAAAACTCGAAGAACAGATTAAGCGACTTTTTCTTTTTGTAAGTAGCAGCTTCTATGTTTTTCTTCTTAAAAGCCTCCTATCAATTTTGAATTTTATCCGAGTTCGCTAATGGACGCCAGTGCGACGGCGCTTCGAACACTGATGGTGGAGGACGTAAAGAAAAAGGGCTCTGAGCACTATGGGACTCAACTGCTGTGGTCATCCGTCCCCTAGAACTTAGAACTACTTAAAGCTAACTAAACTAAGGACATCACACACATCCATGCCCGAGGCAGGATTCGAACCTGAGACCGTAGCAGTCGGTGGAGGACACCACTACCATGAAATGTTTCCTTTTGAACTAAGAATGAAATATCTCTCACAATTTCTAGTTATTTAGTCTAATGTGGTAGCGTTAGAATTCTGTGGCATGGTGGTAGAAATTTATCGATGATTAGCGATACTGAAATGGCTTGTAGCTGAAACAAAATAAAGAACAATTTTCTCTGGTTTTTATGTAAGAACGTAATCTCCCTCACTCTTGTTTCGGCTTTTCTCTGGGAGTCTGTCGTAGCGAACAGACATGCTGTGTAAGTTGTGTTTAAAATATATCGTTTGCTGATTGAAGTAATTAAATGTGATATCAGTTTAGAACTACTGTCATTTTGAATCTACTTACTCCCAGTTCGGGTATTTACAAGACTTCCTATTATTTAATATGTTACAGGCTGGCGAAGTCGGCAGATCATTGTGAAGAGGCGTAATGATCGAAAGCATATTGCCCACAGTCATTAATGGGTCTTTGCTCAGAGCAGTCAGCAGTCCTGGGATTAAATGCCGATCGTTTTAATGTATCTTGTATTAATTTCATGCAAAAGATGCTACAAATGGCCGGCCTGGGTGGCCGAGCGGTTCTACGCGCTACAGTCTGGAACCGCGCGACGCTACGGTTGCAGATTCGAATGCTGCCTCGGGCATGGATGTGTGTGATGTCCTTAGGTTACTTAGGTTTAAGTAGTTAAGTAGTTCTAAGTTCTAAGTTCTAGGGGACTGATGACCTCGAAAGTTAAGTCCCGTAGTGCTCAGAGCCATTTTGCTACAAATGATTGGGCCATTAACATCCGGTCTTTGCCCATGTCAGACATCGGCCCCAGTTTTAATAGACAAATGGTCCACCCTCTTAAAATGAAGTATTATCCTCCTTTGAAAGTACAAGGATAAAGTAAAATACAATGAGACGAATAACGTGTCCACCACCACCACCACCACCACCACCAATCGTGTGGCAAGGGAGGGAGACGCGGTGACGATTGGTTCGCAATCTCCAAGCCCAGTGCCAAC
The DNA here is from genome assembly GCF_023897955.1 of Schistocerca gregaria. NCBI lineage: Eukaryota > Metazoa > Arthropoda > Insecta > Orthoptera > Acrididae > Schistocerca > Schistocerca gregaria. The sequence goes on along the minus strand of NC_064921.1, from coordinate 523,493,116 downwards.
GTTTTTTTGGCCACCCTCAGACGTCTCCACTGTGTCTCTTGGCATGTGACATTGCAGACAGTTATATGCTGTTCGATTACTAATAATAAGATTAGAGACCTCCTGGGTTCTTCGAAAAGAACTCTCAAAAGAACACAATACAAAAACATTTTGTCTACTCTTAGTGTCTTGATAGGAAAATTCCTTCACTGCTTTGGCTACTGCGTTTTTCCCCAGTTTGGAAGTTACTTGTCTCTCCTCTCATCGCTCTCCACTCCTTCAGGACTGTTTACCATTAACGTGAAATACGTTGCTCTTTCTGGGAAGCATGAATTCCTTCCGCCAATGGCTCAAATAAATGGAGGAATATTAAATAATCTTAACTTCGACTTTCTTTTTCTTCTTCCTCCATGGGAACACTTTTTATCATTTTTATTCCTTATAGATTTTTAAGTGTCTTTCAGCAATAACTTACATTGATTCCTGTATTCGCTTTGCTGTTGAGATTTACACAAGTTGGTTATCCATCCGCCATAATTAGTTCTCATTTTTGACCGTATGTACAATATTGATCCTTAATCGGACTTCCTCTTCTGATGCAAGCAGCTACAGTGACATGACATTTGGCTAATGCGTGGTAGAAAAGAAAACTTTCGTGGTTTTGCTCAAAAACAAACTCTGAGGCTTCATATTTTCATAAAATTAGTATTCATACTACATACTGTATCACAAGAAATAATTCTTTTCGCCACGAGAACTAAAGACAGAGTCTCTATAATAATTGTAAAAAAAAAAATGAAAAAGTTTCTATCATTTGCCTTTCGCCTTCCGGCGTAGCAAAATATCTCTTTGCCGACGCTTACACTGGCGGCGGTAGTGTTTATTGCCATCGGTAATAACTTTTATCGTAGTGTGTCGGGGCTTTTCCTTTATGTGCCTACACAAGGTGCACCTAATTTGTGCCACATGTGACTCCTACCACCGCGTTCTCAAATAAGCGTCAGCTGGGACTGAAGAACTCATTTCTTCCGCTTACGGCACGTAACCGTGACTCATTGCGTGACATATATGCGAGCTGAAAAGCTCCCAGTTAAAAAAAAAAAAAAAAAAAAAAAAAATACCGCTGTCAAGAGACGTATTAAGTCAGTGGACTGACTGGACGTTCTGAGACACAATCGAACGGTGCCACTGCACTGGGAAGTAACAGATACGCAACGATGCACTTGAGTAAGCAGTCAGTTGGATTGCAACATGTGATGCGATGATTCAGAAGTGACCGCTTCCTCCACGAACTCTGCTTATCCATAATCTGAGACGCAACAGGTATTTTGACCCGACACTAGAGCACACAGTGATGCCGAGTGACCTGGTCGACTAGAGCTGTGTGTTAGACGGCGCGCCTTGATTTTCGGAAAAGCAGTGCCAAACCTGAGCGATCCTTATAGGCTCACATTCAGTTGGAGTGTTTCCTGGGGCGGCAAAGCAGCAACATTAATGTGTAAGCTGATTTGACATCAAGCTACAAATTCGCTAAGTAATTTATGTTTGGCATATACAGACAGCAATGTTTAAAACAATACCGCTGCAGCTAGCACAGCCAGTAAACTAACCGCAGTTGGATGATCGCGAAGTGTGACTTAACCAGTCTGAAACAGCATAGGATTAGCGTTAAAGTGTCAATGATTCGATGTAATTCAGGACGTAGAAGCACGTGTATTCAAGGACGTAAGAGGACGGGTGTAGTCCAGAAGCCTTGCAGCCGTAAGATGATACTTCGTTTGCTCCAAAGAGTACATTGATATCTCTCAACACATACTTTCTGATGTTTTCTTTCTGCCGAGAGGTGACGTGTGTCTATCACCATTTTCTAGAAATAAGACGTGATGCAGAACGGGCAACAAGCGAGAGACGTACATCAGTTCAGTGAATTTAAAAAGATGGAATAAAAACGATATTTAAGGCTTGCATGGATAGCTTCCATGGCTAACATGGCTACAGATGTTATTTCTTAACCATGTAGTAGGATTTTTTTCATAATGTTTACAGTTGAAGTGCACAACGTGAGATTTATACACATTAATAATACTTTGTTGGAAAAGTTGATACCAAACTGACGCTTTGTTGTTATCTAACTGTATGTTGCGAAAATTTTAATCGAAAAACAGTTGCCGGCCGTTGTGGCCGAGCGGTTCTAGGTGCTTCAGTCTGGAAGTGCGCGAACGCTACGGTCGCAGGTTCGAATCCTGCCTCGGGCATGGATGTGTGTGATGTCCTTAGGTTAGTTAGGTTTAAGTAGTTCTAAGTTCTAGGGGACTGATGACCTCAGCTCTGAAGTCCAATAGTGCTCAAAGCCATTTGAAAAACACCGATAACCGCATTACTGAATACTTTGTGAGATCGAAAGTAACAGAACCCGCTAAATCGTTAACGTACATCACGCACAACACTTACATACTTCCTCCGTGGTTCACCAGATACTACTGCTGTATGTGTTCCGTTGACTACACTCCAACTGGCGAGAAATTCTCAATCGAGTTGTAAATACGGCAGCGTATCCTACACTGTCTTATTCTCTTCAGCCGGTACAGTAGTAAATAAACAAGATATAACAGCAGAAAAACCGAATTCGCCTAGTTATTGATGTCCACGAGTGTTTATCATGATTGGTGTTTTCGGAAACTACGCTGGTAGTTTTGTTGTAAACATGCCGTTATCTTGGAACTCTCTGCGGTATTTTTCAAAGATCGCGGTCCCACAACGAAGTGTGCAACACGCATAGATACCACAGAAATTAGCGACGTCTCGCTGCAATCCACAACGACGAATGAGGGCACTCATGAAGACAAGCCCCCTCTTTCTAGCACCGCAGCGCCATCGCTCAGAGCTCAGTATGTAACCCACGGTGAAGCAGTCAGCGTCATCTAATTAGGGCAACAGTCCTATTCCACTCTTAGATGCAACAGTGCTTTCGTAAATGTTGAACTTGGACGTCAAGAGAAAAGTTAGTAATTGTGTGCAACAAATGTTATTTATGTGCAGAGACAGTTGCAAATATTCGACACATTCTTGTGGCTGGGGTTGTAGTAAGTTAAGCAAACATTTTTATCATTCTTTCAATAAATTGAACTACGGTTTCATACCGTAGTTCCTATCAGAAGTCTCCTAGAGCAATCAAAAAACACTCAGTAACGACTGGACGACTGCTATGCCTTTGGTCATTACACTTCGTGATTAACACGCCGGTTATCATCTCCTCCGTTCCAGTCACTGCAAACATTTCCCTGAACAGTGGATCTGAGTCAGAATTTCGTTATATGTACATGTAACTGCAGAAGATTTCTACCATACATAATAAAAAAATTCTTTCTCGTTGCATATTTTCCTTTTTTCTTCCTTTCAAAACGGAACCTATAGCTATTACTGAAAATTGTAACAGGCACCACGAAGCTGTTGCGACTGATTTTCATCCGACTTACTTTACAGCAGTGTAGCGACACTTCACAATGAGGTATCACAAGGATGCACCGAGGACTGCCTGCATTCGGCGATGGCCTACACATTTCAGAGCCGCACGACAGCTCTGTGAGGGGAAACCACGTGGCCGGCCTACTGTGACGGGAGCACGGTTCAGCCTGTGTTCGCCTTTCTCCGCGGAGACCGCAGAATCCCACCAACTGAGCGGGCAGACAACAAACCTTGCACAGCCAACAGCAGTTTGTACGAATTCACAGAAATGACTACAAATCTGTCACTGTTGCCTAATCTTAATAGAAACCATCTAAAATTGGCAAGACATGCGTCATCATACAGTGACAGTCGAAAAATCTCACAGTGTACATATACTCAAACTGATTTTGACTTGTATTGTGAGCATATTTATATTGTGACATTTGTCCACCGTCGCTGTGTGATGTGTGTACTGCCAATTTTAGAAGAGTGTCGATGAGATCGGGCACTTACAGTGCTGCACCAGTAGGTCAGGCTTGAGACTGAACCAGTCGGTTCAAAACTAGTCGCATATGTACTGCAACTGTGATAGATACGTAATGAACTCTTCATGAAATGAAAGGGTTGCTAGACCTACATCAACAAAATGTTGAAATCGCAGAAATGTTTGGAGCAGAAACCTTACCGCCTGCAGTTGCTACAATTTTTGGTACACAAGGACAAAGTCGATCACTTTGGGTCTGTTATGCGAATGGAGCAGTGTGTGGAAGAGGGTGACTTTCATTACAAAATAGTTTTTGGAATTGTTTTAACGTCTTCTAAGAGCAGTACAGTGAACAAACACAACGTGCAAATTGTCGGAGATGCCACCGACACTACCTATCATGCTTTAAAGAGTAGAAAATCTCCCAAACCCCAAGTTATATGAACAGTCGTGTGCGTCCAAACATTTAGCGCCTAGTGGTAGTTTCACTATCCTTCAATCTCTTTCCGTAGACGCTCACGACAGTAACACGTGAACATTCGACCAGCTTCCACGTTTCGAGATACTCGTTTCACACGACTTTGTCGAAGTCGCTTATCTCAATGGATCCCATAATCTGTAGCCCATAACTTATCTAGGGTGATGTAGATTTGTAATAAAGGTGTAGAATATGAAATGTTTGTCCATATCCCTTTCCGGAGAAACGTTTGAAAAAACTTCATAGAATGCAGGTGTGAAAACTCTCCCGTGGCAGGGCTCGGTTTGGTGACGCCTAGTCTGTGCTGCAGCGCCCTGTGTACAGGTGGGGGGAGCGGAGGTCTTTCTGAAATCAGACTCCAGACACTGAGCTGCAGCGAAGGTCAGCGAGCTGCTAGCGATATACAACGTACACTGTGGACCGCAGCTGGAGCTGATCTGCAGTCGACTCACCACTACAGAGGTGGTACAAAGCGGAACTGCGGTCAGTGTGGGCCCTGTTATCGCTGTTTACCGTTCGATTCTCCTTAAATGTGCCGCCGCGGTGCACAGCCTGAGGGAAAAGGAATTGTGGCGGCTGCTGTGTGTGTGTGTGTGTGTGTGTGTGTGTGTGTGTGTGTGTGTGTGTGTGTGTGTGTGTGTGTGGTGAGAGAGAGAGAGAGAGAGAGAGAGAGAGAGAGACCTAGCATACGGTCAGAAGTGATTCGGAATGGTTGGGTATGGAATCCTTTCTGAAGCAAGCAGCTCAGAATGCTTTCAGTGCGGATTTTGTCATGCGAAGGACATCATCCTCCGTCCTTTGAAGCCTGCTAGTTCCCTGCAGATGTTTACTGATGAAGTGATCATGGCTAATGCCGTCATACGATTTCCCAGAAACTTCGCTCAGCGGGAGAGGAGTCAAAATAAGTGAACAAGAGTGCCTGCCTATCCATAGGTACTTAACCATTTCTGATAGCCCGATACAATTTTTATTTTATTTTTTATGTTTCCCGTTTAGGTACCCATGTCTGTAGAAGATTACTACACGAACGTGCAAAACAATGAATCAATGCATAAAATCTTCCTGAAGAATAAACAAAAGAATAAAATATAAGAATTAATATACGAATGAAACATAAAAATATGAAATTTAAAGAGATTGTAACCCCTGGAAATGACCATACGCAGGTGTGTTATACAATAAATGTTTGACACTTGAAACGTCCTGGCAGATTAAAGCTGTAAGCCGGACAGAGACTCGAACTCGTTACCTTTGCCTTTCACGGGCAAGTGCTCTACCATTTGAGGTACCCAAGCACGAATCAACGGCAAAGGTCCCGAGTTCGAGTCTCGGTCTAGCACACAGTTTCAATCTGCTAGAACGTTTCATATTAGCGAACACACGGCTGCAGAGTGAAAATCGCATTATTTTGAAAGAAAGTTGTAACTTTACAATTAATATAACGCGGCGTGAACGTGTGAAGCTGCGACGCTACTTGCTGTGATACCACTTCGGACGAACAAATGGCGCACTAAAAAGCATCTAAATTAGAAATAAAACTCTGACCTTCGTTTTCTCACAGGCGGTCTAGTGTCTACTGATGAGCCGAGACAGGTGTTAGCTTATTTTGACTCCTCTTCCACTGGGCGAGGTTTCGGGAAATGGAGTTAAGGCGCTTACCGCGTCCTCCTCATTAACGAATTCCCTGAAGTTACGTGTCCGATCGGATGGTTAGTGAGAGATAGCTTTACTCCGACACTAAATAACAAAGCGTATTTTCAATAACAAACAATATATGTGATGACGATTTTATTTCGTTATAAATGTTTAATGGAGCAGAAATTGACAGGTATGTTTCCACACACCGCAGCTGATCTTACGACAGACAACTCAAGTTATCGTTTCCGTAACATCACTTCCACATACAGATCGCCCTGTAGATTCAACAATTCATAACAGTATCTAAATCCGTAGATTTTCTATAGAAAACCTGATCTAGTTTCAATCATGCGCAGCTAGTCAGTTAAAATGGAGAAGAAGCTTTTCGATGTAAATAGTTGTATAAATATTACTGTGATTTTGTGTTTGACCGTGCTTCATGCAAGTGTTAATCTTTGTATGTATGAGTGGAACTAAGTCACCTGACATGCTAGAGCGGACGTATAGGTTTTGGTGGAGTATTGTTTAGTGCTCACTTATTTTGGCGAAACAACAGCAGGTTTTCTGTTGACAGTGACTGTAATTAGTCAATCAAGCATACTTCAGTGAAATTAAAGCATACAAAAGCTGTGCTTCCGACCTCTTTAGGCCATCAGTCAACTTACCAGTCCGCATATTAAATTATTAACCGTTTAAGTAGTACTTCACATTTCCAATTTGTTCAGCGTACTTCGGGTACTAGTGAAAAGTGCCTATTTCGCTTCCATTTCTAACACGTCTGTATTTTGTCTGCTCTGTTAGGTACAACTGTGTGATCGGAAGTATCCGGACACCCCCAAATACATACGATTTTCTTATTAGGAGCATTGTGCTGCCACCTACTGCCAGGTACTCCATATCAGCAATCTCAGTTGTCATTAGACATCGTGAGAGAGCAGAATGGGGAGCTCTGCGGAACCCACGGACTTCGAACGTGGTCAGGTGATTCGATGTCACTTGTGTCGTACGTCTGCAAGCGAGATTTCCACATTCCTAAACGTCCCTAGATCCACTGTTTCCGATGTGATAGTGAAGTGGAAACTTGGAGGGACACGTACAGCATAAAAGCTTACATGGCGACGTCGTGTGTTGAGTGACACAGGCCGCCAACAGTTGGAAGAGGGTCATAATGTGTAATAGGCAGACGATCACACATGAATTCCAAACTGCATCAGAATCCACTTCAAGTACTATAACTGGCGGGAGGTGAGAAAACCTAGATTTCGTGGTAGAGTGACTGCTCATAAGCCACACATCACGTCAGTAAATGCCTAACGACGCATCGCTTGGTGTAAGGAGCGTAAACATTGTGAAAACGTTCTGTGGAGTGACGTATCACGGTGCACAGTGTGGCGATCCGATGGCAAGTTGTGGGTATGGCAAACGCCCGGTGAACGCTGCCAGCCTATGTGGTAGCAATAGTAATATTTGGAGGCGGTGGTGTTATGATGTGGTCGTGTTTTTCATGGAGGGATCTTGACCCCTTGTTGTTTTGCGTGGCACAGGCCTACGCTGATGTTTTAAGTACCTTCTTGCTTCCCACTGTTGAAGAGCAATTTGGCAATGGCGATTGCATCTTTTAACACGATCGAGCACTTGTTCATATTGCACGGCCTGTGGCGGAGTGGTTACAAGACAGTAGCATCATTGTAATGGACTCGAATGAACTGAATCATATAGAACACCTCTGGGATGTTTTGGAACGCCGACTTTGTGCCAGGCCTCACCGACCAACACCTCTCCTCATTGCAGCACTCCGTGAAGAAAGGGATACCATTCCCGAAGAAAGTTTCCAGAACCTGATTGGACGTATGCCTGGAGAGCGAAAACTGCCATCAAGGCTAAGAGCAGAACAGCACCATATTGAATTCCAGCATTACCGATGGAGGGCGCCACGAACTTTCAAGTCCGGCCAGGTGTCCGGATGCTTTTGATCACATAGTGTAGCTCTACGTCACGAACGCAATACTAGTGGAACTAATACGGCTTTGTTATGTGATTTTCAGATGTATATAGCATGTCTATTCATTTTAGTCAATGTTCTTTCAAGTATCGGTAAGTCACGAAATTCAGCAACAATCGTGACTAAATGTCTATTAAGATTTAGGAACAATGCACACTTAAGATAACATTCTTGTCATCAAATGATATTTGTTCAGCGCACAATTATTTTTCAACGAACGACTTTCCCTCAAAGCTGCTACATCATTTAACATTTATTTCTAAAAAAAAAGCCACTATCTGGCACACGCAAACATGCAGCGCACGGTCTGTACGCCACCCAAAGGTATTTACGTTTTCCATATGACAAGAAGCGTTTTTGTCGAAATAAAACTTACGCCTTTGGTAGTAAATATATCGTTTTTAGGGTTTCCTACCTCTGTCGATAGAAACGGGACCCAAACAGGATGACTTTGCAGTCCGTCTGTCTGTCTGTTCGACTGTTAACAACCCCTTTTCCGAGGAATTTGTACACGTTCAAGTTGAAATTGATGTCACAGTAAACGTCTATGGTCCCTTTAAGACGCAAAAAATTCAAGTTTCTACGTGAATACAGTCAAAAGTTACGGCCATTTATGTCACTTATTTTGAGACTACCAAAAAGCACTAATCAAAACCAATGTGGTACTTCTCGTTCACCTAGAATCACGAAATTTGGTATAAAGCAAGGTTTCACAAAACAACTAATGGGAAAAAATTCGAAAATTGTTGATCTGTAGTTACATCACGCGAAAAATATATTTCTTTTCATATGTTATCCACCTGTCTGTCCGTCTGTTAAGATGGCTTTTTCTCAGGAACGAATATACGTATCAAGTTGAAATTTATGTTACATATTAAGGTCCCCGGTCCCTTGGCGATGCAAAAAAATTAAGCATCTACGCTACTAAAATGGAAGGATACGTCATTTATGCCACGTATTTTCATATCTTGACAGTACCAATATCGGCAACAGACAAATATCACCGACGGAGGAACAGTCTGTATATACAAATAAATGTTTTGCGGGAGTCTAGGTGCACGAGTTATACTCTAACTTATCAGGGTTCTTAAATATCGTTAAAGTGTTAGAATACGATAGAGAGTAGTTTTTTCTGCCTTATTATTAAAACATATCAAATACTAACTTCTGTTTTGACAGACAGTAGTCATTCCACCACAAGTCGTATAAACAGATGTATAATTCAGACATGACACGTTAATCTCATTTACTGCCCTTCATAGGCCTCGGCGACAACTCACACATTTAGTATCAGTGGTGCTAATTCCCTTGCTTCACTCTATCTAGATTTCAGAGATAGACGGAAACAATTTTTTCCTGCATTTTTTGTGCAAAGAACTTTGCTTTTCAGTCGCAGTAGCGCATATGGCAGATCTATACATTTCCCAGCGCAGAATGGTTTTCACGCTAATCAGTTCACCTGAACAAATGGAAATGTTCTGCTCATGAACAAAGAGTTTAGTTCTACATGTATTAATACTGCCAGATGGCGCTCGCATCGCCGTAACAACATATTTGTACTTATTACCGAATCGTCGTCATGCCACTAGAGGGAAAGCCAGTAAGGTAAAGGGAAAGGCTAAGGGCTTACTGTAAGCGAAGACAAGACACGATTGATTCCGCAAATCTCACCAACTATAAACACTTATATGCAGTAGATGAATATATTATTCCCAGTTGTGCAGGATCTCGGCATAAAGTACGAAGCTTTAATGAAATCCAAACTTGTAAGAGTCGGCGTCACTGCGACCGGAGGGTAACACGTGTACATGCGTTGTTCCTCTCACAGAGTCACGTGGAAAGAATAGCAGAGACGGGGGCGGCGCAGAGATAGGGACAGAGTAATGTTCGGCCGCAGGCGACGGAGTGTGAGCCGTAACGACGTGGCATCTAAAAGTAAAATTTAGATAATCACCTGACTTGGTATTCTGCTGATAGGGACGTTGGAAAACGGCTTCTGTCTCGTCATGGTCGACGTCACAATGACTATTAAGTGACTGCACGCATGTCAGCAGTCACGTCTGACCTACTGGCTCAAGGGTTCCCCGTTCAACTGAAGGCCCCAAAAGTGTACGTTGCGCTGTGTTATTACAACACTGTCACAAACAATGGAACGTGCATTTCTTTAGTGTCTACAGCAGGTGAAACAGAAGGATAACACGAACAAACTATAAAATATTTAAGTAGTCATGGAAATGGGAGAGCAGTCATAACTTTGACCACGCACTACTGATCTATCTGCAGACATTAACTCTTCTCTCGCGTTACGTTACTTCAGGACATTTTTGTTTTACTATAAAAACATTTTTTTGAAAATCAGCTTAGCATTGTATTTGATTGGAGCATTAGACAAAAGCATGCCAATTTACACAATTATCTACGTACAAATATCTGGATTTCCGGTAGTGTTAGCAAGTAAGAAAATCAGCTGTGAAACAAAAAAGTTTTGCACTAAACATGTTTCGTCGATGCTGTGGCATCGTCAGAGCGTTACGCACTCATCGTTAGGAAATTAATATGGTGATTTGGTATAACTAGTGCAACTTTTTTATCGTTTGCATGTTTTCCAGCTTATCCTTACCTATCACATCACTGTGTGGAGTGGTAGGTACATCGCACATCTGAAATTTGTGAATACGTGGAACGCTTCCACATAATAATGACATAGCTGTTGTCGTTCGCTATCCTTGTCCATGCCCAGTTTGTGTATAGTCACTAACAACCTTTGCATCGACCGTTGTGTCGAAGAAGACCGTACTGAGTTCGTATCCAGAGGACGCACTCCTGGGATGATCAGGACATCAGTCGCGCACCCACATTGGTCAATGCCCAGCTCGCCCATGGGTGAGACCTGCACAGTGAATTAGCGGGTTGGAAGTACAGTTAGACAGTTTGTTCTGGTGAACACTGCCAAGTGTACAGCTGGGAGTCGGAGCAATTTAAAGCTTGTTTTACGCGAGCCACTTTCAGGCCAAATTTGACTTCTAGTGGTGGGGACGCATCACCACAAGTGTGCAAGATGAGCCGCCAGCCATGCCGCGAGTGGGTCAGTGAACAGTATGTCGAATGTAGAGCGCCAAAATTCTGAATGTGCATGCACAGGAACGAGGGACAATGACATCATCTGCTATCGTCGGCTGACAATTTCTCGCCACTCTCACTCGTGTTATAAATTCATTTTGTGCTCTTTCATCTTTGAATCGTTATTTTATTGTTTGCTCTGACTTTTTGATACGTTCCAAATGTCGTATGAGGATTATATCGTTTCTCCTTAAAAAAAAAGGGCCAAATACCCGAAATCAAAATTGTATTTAAGTCTTACAAGACGTGGACAAAGGGGGAAAAAAACCTCCATTATGCATAAAAGAAGAAAGTAAGTAGAGGAAACGGTCAGTTCTATCGAATGTGAAAAGTGATGTTATCTGGCTTTCAGCAAAAACATGCAAGAGACATAGGGTGGGGCCCTTTAAATATTATTTGATACTTCTGTATGTCCATACCTACTCTAGCTAGTTAATGTTGACGTTTTGAAATTTTTGAAGATATTTTTTTCCATTTTTTCAGCTTTCAGCATTGTGGAGAATTGACCATATGTCTATGTCAAGAACATCTCTAGCTCTGGACATTAATAAAATCTATTATCATTCGTAGTTACGATATTCCGTCTCTTTTGTAAGACGGGCAGTACCGAATAACCTCACATCCACTATTCAGACAACAGTTGAAAGACTGAACGGCAGAAGAAAGAAATAGGAACTACAGATTTTCATGGCACAACAAGGCTTTATATGTTGGTATAGGCAATACGTGAGAGTTTGTTACTATTATAGTTATTAAATCAAGTACATGTGACATGTACTTCGCAAAGTTTTGGACATAACGTTTTCAACTGCTGTATTTTTTGAACCGCAACTTTTTACATAGGCTATTGCTATGATTACAATATTGGTAGGCATCTGTGGCACCTTAGAAATGTGGGTGACAGCAAGCTAGATTTGAGGACACGACGAGGCAACAGGGAGGAAACAGCTGCAAACTGTGACTGCCCCCTATCAAGAATCGAAACTATGATGCCGTGCTGCGGTAGACTTACTTGCCACGAGTAGCTGATTGAGTCAAGAATGTTGCTCGTGGAAAAAGGGCTTAATGTGGGGAATTATTCTTCATTTTGATCCAAATGAAACAGAATCAGTAAAGTGCATATGTCGTATCATTTTGATCTGAGTACATATTGTGATCTGCTGCACGGTACGCGCATTAGTTGAGCTATTCGGTTGAGTGCGTGCTCGTAGTAAGCGGACTGTGAGCACGTCTCCTCCCCCCCCCCCCCCTCTCCCGCAGCCACCGAATCATCCTCCTCTCCTCCCCTGCCCCCTCCTACTTTTTCCGCTCCAATCCGCGAGCGATGGTGCGTGCATGGCGGCGCAACTGCCGTCCGGCCTCCACCATAGCGTGACACGGCGACTGCGCAAGGCTGGCCGGGGGAACATCCACCGCGGTTGTTTCGCTACTGGTATGTAATCCACACATCTAGGCACTGGTATCGGTTCATGAGCTGTTTGCGGAAAAAAATATCGAAACTTTCTTAGCTCTTTCCAAGCGAACGACTTTCTATCGGGCGCCATGTTCCTCGGAAAGAATATATTCGTCGGACTTTGTCGTGCTGTAAATGAGTGCGTTACAGGAGGAGAATGTGGAATGGCACAGAATTATACTGAATACTGCTGAAAATTTATGTGGAATGAATGTCTATCCGAGGTGAGAAGTAGAAATGTTATGAAGTGTAAATTATTACTTCAAGTATTGAGAGAGAAAGGTGTGAATATCTACGTCGATACTCTGCAAATCACATCATTTCACATCATATTTTCGCCTGGCACAGGCTTAACAATTCTCTATTATTCCAATCTCGTATAGCGCGCGGGAAGAATGAACTACTCTATCGTTCAGTACGAGCTCTGATTTCCCTTATTTTATATTGGTGATAGTTCCGCCTTATGTAGGTCGGTGTCAACAAAATATTTTCGCATTCGGAGGAGAAAGTTGGTGATTGGAATTTCGTGAGAAGATTCCGTCGCAAAGAAAAACGACTTTCTTTTAATGATGTCCAGCCCAAATCCTTTATCATTTTTGTGACACTCTCTCCCATATTTCACGATAATACAAAACGTGCTTTCTTTCAAAAACTTTTTCGATGTACTCCGTTAGTCCTATCTCTTAAGGATCCCACACCACGCAGCAGTATTCTAAAAGAGGACGGGCAAGGAGACAGTCATTGGATTACTTTTATTTAAATTATATTTTAAATACAGTCGACTGAGGTACTGTTAAGGTCTCCGTTATACTGTACATGTCAGAAAACTACCTTTTCCATGTTTTCCGCTTGAAATTTCTACTAAGAAAGTTCTCGGTATCGTTTGCAAATCGGGAAATGCGGTCACGGGGGTGTTATATGCAATATACACTGCAACGTTTATCATTCCGTGCATTGCTTCTTTTGCCACTGATCTGTTGAAGACGTTTCCCTATTTTGCGACGTAGTTCAAGAGCAACGAATGTTACGTGGAAATGAGGAAATCTGTTGTCTCTCCGCTGTCGACTCCCTCTTTTTTTTTTTGTAGTGAGCGGGTTCCTTTCGCCCGCATCTCGTGGTCGTGCGGTAGCGTTCTCGCTTCCCCCGCCCGGGTTCGATTCCCGGTGGGGAGGGGGGGGGGGGGCAGGGATTTTCTCTGCCTCGTCATGGCTGGGTGTTGTGTGATGTCTTTAGGTTAGTTACGTTTAAGTATTTATAAGTTCTAGGGGACTGATGACCATTGATTTTAAGTCCCATAGTGCTCAGAGCCATTTGAACCATTTTTTTGGGTACCTTTCCATACCCTTCCGAACAAAACTGTTTGCCTGTTTCATACATCTTGCTCACCAGATGGTAGAGTTTTGTCAGGACTGGCTCTCCCAAGGCAGTCAGTAGTTCCAATGGAATGTTGTCTACTCCCGGGGCCTTGTTTCGACTCAGATCTTTCAGTGCTCTGTCAAATTCTTCACGCAATATCATATCTCCCATTTCATCTTCATCTACATCCTCTTCCATTTCCATAATATTGTCCTCAAGTACATCGCCCTTGTATAGACCCTCTATATACTCCTTCCACCTTTCTGCTTTTCCTTCTTTGCTTAGAACTGGGTTTCCATCTGAGCTCTTGATGTTCATAGAAGTGGTTCTCTTATCTCCAAAGGTCTCTCTAATTTTCCTGTAGGCAGTATCTATCTTACCCCTAGTGAGATAAGCCTCTATATCCTTACATTTGTCCTCTAGCCATCCCTGCTTAGCCATTTTGCACTTCCTGTCGATCTCATTTTTGAGACGTTTGTATTCCTTTTTGCCTGCTTCATTTACTGCATTTTTATATTTTCTCCTTTCATCAATTAAATTCAATATTTCTTCTGTTACCCAAGGATTTCTACTAGCCCTCGTCTTTTTACCTACTTGATCCTCTGCTGCCTTCACTACTTCATCCCTCGAAGCTACCCATTCTTCTTCTACTGTATTTCTTTCCCCCATTCCTGTCAATTGTTCCCTTATGTTCTCCCTGAATCTCTGTACAACCTCTGGTTCTTTCAGTTTATCCAGATCCTATCTCCTTAATTTCCCACCTTTTTGCAGTTTCTTCAGTTTTAATCTACAGACCATAACCAATAGATTGTGGTCAGAGTCCACATCTGCCCCTGGAAATGTCTTACAATTTAAAACCTGGTTCCTAAATCTGTCTTACCATTATATAATCTATCTGATACCTTTTAGTATCTCCAGGGTTCTTCAATGTATACAACCTTCTTTCATGATTCTTAAACCAAGTGTTAGCTATGATTGAGTTGTGCTCTGTGCAAAATTCTACCAGGCGGCTTCCTCTTTCATTTCTTAGTCCCAGTCCATATTGACCTACTATGTGTAATAAATAAATATTTTGTGCACGGAGGCAGTTTGGCTTTTAAGTTAAGGAATATTTAGCTTTGCCCGATAATGGCGTTTTTATTATACCAAGGACCATTCCTAATTATCCTAGGTGTCCGTGTGTCGAAAGCTTGACGCCTCATAAGGTGAGAGTCTGCGCCCGTGATCCAGATTTCATATGTGAAATGCCTGTGAAGATCACCATCTACCACAGTAGGTGTTTAACAATATTGTTCAGTCTTTTCGCCTTCAGATTTGGGAAGGGAGTCGGAATGGTGAGGGATGCATCTGGAAAATTTTGGGAGAACCTCGATTACACGCTACTGTAATGAATATGTCATTATCTTGAAGGCCGGCGTATTTTGCTTATCTGGATCAATACACGTTCATCGCGTTATGTCAAACAAGCTGACAGGGCAGTCTTCTCCTAGATGTAAACATGGCGCATTACGATTTTTGAAGTGATTTTGATTTTAGGAAGGTGGTAGAAATCGAGTACTGTACGTAGGATGCCCTCATGTAGCTGGAGATTTCAAACTGATTTTCCAATGTCAGTCGAAAACAACAATTTCACTAGGAAGAGACTCGGTAGAATTTTTGCTCGTTTCGGTGCTTCATTAATCTAAGAAAAACGTGCCTTTAGATCTTCGAAGACAGAAGGCCCTTCTGAAGGAGCACGAAAAATTAATTAAATTCCGCAGCTCCTAAGCCACTCTAATGTGCCTGTACTTAAAATGAGCCGATTAAAGTCGGGACAGTCACCTAATATATTGCCACGATCAATGGAAACAGTGGATTTCATCTTAAGCAAAAGTTTTCTGAAACGTGGAATAATACTGCCCATGAGGAATATTAGACTCTGGTAACGGGCTGGCACAAGACCAGCCGGCATGGAATTACCACGACGTGTTTCGAAAACAATTAACAGGATTCGCACAGGCCACGACATCCTTGCAACAAGTCTTCGCCGATGCGGACAGGCTTTATCTTCTCAATATGACTGCGGCAAGAAACATCAGACCATCGAACATATTGTAACAAGCTGTAGCAGTCCAGCTTACCCTGGTTATCTGGAAGATTTCTTTAAAGTGGCAGAGAAAGCCCTTGAATGGACACGTAATTTAGATACTATTTTGTAGATTTAGTCGTTTAATTCTATTTCTTTTGTAAAATTATGAAATTCTTGGATGGTAGTTGCAGTTCACTTCCTACTGCTATACGATAAACATATAATCAAGGTATTGTAAAGGACACTTTCCAAGGCTGAAATCAGGGAAACTTGGGTCTCCATTCCCGCGTTGTCACGGAACCGCTGTTTTATACTGGCTCGATTCACGACCAATTATTTCAGGTAATATGTTACCTCTGCGGTTCCAATTTCACAGTATAACAGTGTAATGAAGTGTCTCAAAACTTGTAGTCTGGAGCAGGCTCCAATTTAGAGTTCGTAAGACAACATAATTAATGAGTCTATCGGAATAAGCGCGTTGGACAACCTAATAAAGAGGAAGGGTGGCTCCACTGCAAGTGAGGCACTCAATTTATTAGGGGAGGGAGGGTAACGTTCAGTCGCCGTCGTGGTCATTAATATAGGATGCACGAGACATGGTGTAGGGAACTCGCTGTGGCCGTTGTAAAGGCGCTGCTTATCATTGAGACAAAAGGAACTACTGAGAACGCAGCTTCTTTTTTTCTTTCTTTTATTTCTTTTGAGAGACGTTCTTGAACAAATTATTCACTTGAATTCTTGCTGCACCAGATTCGTCAGTCACGAGCTTTAGACGACTTCCTACGTCAGAGGATATTTCAGTAGGCCTTTACGTACTTCAGGCGGGCTTATTGCAATACTTAAAGGTCTACTTAAATACCTGCTGACGTATAAAGTCGTCCACACTGACAAATATGAATCAACAAGAACTCGAGTGAACCATTTATTTTTCTCGTTTTTAGAAACTAAATTTTTGTTCTCACCCAGTTGTTTTAGACATCTTCATGGTTCGCAAAGAAGTAACTGTTGCTTAACTATAGATAATTTGTCTTGTGATGCGTGTGTTTCATAACAATACTTTTCGGTTAAGCAGTTATTCTTACGTATGACAAACAGCTTTGAAATATTTGATTTATTGATTTTGTTATCCTGGAGAAATTTGGACCTATATGTAATTAACCGTTCCACATATTTTGTTGTTCTTTCGTTGCTACACGTATGTCATATCTGATCTGCTATTATATATAACATAGACAACGCCAATAAAAAATTAACTATGACGTAAAAAATAGCAACAGAGGAAAAAAAATAGTGGACATTCGATCATGAAAGGTAGTACAACAAATACAATTTACTGGCAAGTAGTTTTAAACTACAGGCCCTGTCAGCAGTTGAGTAAGAGGAAGGTGGAGCCGGTTAAGTCCCGAACTACGTCCAGGGCTCCCAAATGTAGATTTGTATGCAACGCGTACCACAATTAGTGGCGAAAACAGACACGGGTCAATGTGTACGTGGGAAAGGTGTGAGTAGGCAGAGCGGAAAACATTAAGTTGCTTGTGTCGAAAGATTTTCTCGAACAGGCCCTGAAGAAAGGGCGAAAGAGGGAGAGGAACATGATAAAACGCAATTAGTGAAGACAGGAGAAAAGAAAATAGCGTAAATGAATTGACAAATGAAAGAGAGGAAAACTGAGAACGGTTGAGGGGAATTGGCTAAGAACAACTTTTTAGCTTACTGTTATGAGGACAAGTGAGAAAATTGAGGAAGGAGAACTGTAGCTATTAATTCTACAACCGTAACGGTATTCACGCGAAGTGGGAACCGCTACAAACATAAACCAATATGGTCTTCCACCCCCCCCCCCCCACACACACACACACACGAGAACACAGCTTTTGTAAAATATAAAACAACTGTCTTAACCACATTGTCAGTTTAGTCGGTTCACAGGCCTGAAACGAGAACGTCGACGATACCGACCGATGTTCGAAACAAACGCTCAACAAGAAATGTGTGCGACGCCTGAATTCGGGCTCAGATATGAACATTGAAACATTACCCTTAGAAATTTTTTTTATAAATGACAGTGCTCGAAAATCTACGTTATTTGACTTTCAAACAGGTGCGCAAAACTGAACGTAAAATGGTTCAAATGGCTCTGAGCACTATGGGACTTAACATCTTTGGTCATCAGTCCCCTAGAACTTAGAACTACTTAAACCTAACTAACCTAAGGACATCACACACATCCATGCCCGAGGCAGGATTCGAACCTGCGACAGTAGCAGTCGAGCGGTTCCGGACTGAGCGCCTTAACCGCGAGACCACCGCGGCCGGCACACTAAAACTGACACACAATATTTTTAGCGCACGCAATCTGACTTTCAATAATCCCAACAAAAGAATGGCCCTGACTAATAATAACCTATACCTTCCGTGAATCACTTACCTCACAAAAATCTTAGTTATTCGAACTACCGCAATACAGCGACCGCCAATACTGCCAGCTACATAAAAGATTCTAACTACTGAAGGCACTAACTACTGATCGGCATGGTTAGCAAATGAAAGATTTTGATGGAGAAAAAACAATGTATTTACCTTAATAGTGTTCAAACGTCATTATACGTATATTCATGACATCCAGCATTACAAATTTACTCTTTCTAGCGGACACACGACCAGATCGTCCGCTCTTAAAATTCTGCCAACTCTCTGCCCACATCCACCACTGCTGGCGGCTCACCTCCAACTGCGCAACGCTACGCGCTGTTCACATCCAACTGCCCAACACTACAATAACAAACCAACAATGCAAACCAGCACAGACTGCTCACAGCACAGTCAATGATTTTCATACAGAGCGAAACGTGGCGTTACCAACATAAACATCGTCGTGCTGCCAACGCTACCCAGGTAAAACTATTGTCAAGTCACCTGTTTTATTGAGGTCGTATATTTCAACGCCATACGTATATATAACTGTTCTAGTTAATCCAGTTTAGTATTTCACTGCGCTGAGTCAGGGATGCCACGCGCTGCAGTGTTCCAAAGCTGTCTTAGGTAGCACGAGGCGACGCTAGCCAATGCGAGACTTCCCGGAGGCTGCCGCAAGATCCCCAGCATGACGTCACCACTTGATTGCTCGTGACTCACTCCAAGAGGCCGGCAGACTAAACAGCAGAAGATCTATCCGTCCGACCGCCAATGGGCGTGCTGCCAGACAGTCACGCAAGCCGGAAGGCTTCGAGGTGTTCAGCTTAAAATGGTTCAAATGGCTCTGAGCACTAGGCGACTTAACATCCGAGGTCATCAGTCCCCTAGACTTTATTTAAACCTAACTAACCTAAGAACATCACACACATCCATGCCAGAGGCAGGATTCGAACCTGCGGCCGTAGCAACAGCGCGGTTTTGGACTGAAGCGCCTAGAAGCGCTCGGCCACAACGGCCGGCTGTTCAGCTTACGGAGGCCCGTTTAGGACCGCTCCGGGCTTGCATCACCAGTAAATAACGTGGAATGGTACAGGCAGCGCGTTTCAGGAGGAACACTTAGTATTTTTAGGTGTGATACTAGTATAGACTAATTCCAATAAAACATTCCATACAACATGTTCCAATTTTTACTGGGTACAGAGGTAAGTTTTCATGTCACTCGTTGGTTCTCCTGTTAATATGAGCTTAGTTACCGACAGTTTTTTTTTTTTTTTTTTTTTTTTGAAGGAATTGTGATTTTGGTCTGCTGGCCAACTCTACCGTATCTTTTAAGCTTGCTGATCGTATTTGCAAATGCTGTGTATGCTGATACAGTATTTTTGTATGTGCTTTTTTTAATACGAAATCTGCTTCTTGTAGATAACACTGCAGACAGTTTAAAAAACTGTCGAGTACACCAGATTCAAGAGTGTTTACTTGTGTTTGCGCTAAATCTCGTTTAACTGATGCAATGGCCCAGCAGTTGTATTCCAGCCAGTAGTGCAAATGAACAGAACCTCTAGAAGAAGATATCAGTCAGATGACAGAACATAGTGCTTCACGCAGTATTTCTACAGGTATCGGGGCTGCATGCACAAGAATATGGCGTGGCCGAAAGAACAGACATATGCGAAAGAACACACACTACATATATAGATACAGCAACAAAGTGAGATTACTAAAGATCCGTTCCTTCAATGCGGTTGCACACCAAGCTCGATCTCCTGTGAGAATACGAAATGGCGAGTGAGTAGTTCATGGGTAGTTGGTAGTGTGTAACAGGGTGGGAATTTGGATCGGATGGGTGGCGTGCACGGATGGCCGATGCAGTTAAGCCGAGTGCTCGGTTAATTGGGAGATTCGGGTTCGAGTCCCCGCCCGGTACACGTTTTCACCTGTTCCAATCGATTCATTTCATGCCTATGCGCGGCTACCGTCATTTGAAACCTTTGGCTAGATGTAGATGTGTGCGCCACAGATAGGAGGTATCTGATTCCGAGCCCACTTAAATGGCAGCTAATTAAAGAATTTTTAGAGCAAAATTATGTGGTGAAGCGTTTCTTACGCTTCGGAAGTGCATAAACACACAATATCCACCTACACATTTCCATGGCTGTAAACACGACAGGAACAACCACATAGCACAGCGGCAACACTAACGGCAAAGCAAAACGTTATGTGAGTACCACGCCGAAACTATCCTGAATCGAAATTAGTGGGAATATTTTGCGACTGAAGTTGCACGTGGATGTCGGCAGTCACAAGAGACAGGCTGTATGATTCAGCTGCCCCTACCGTTGTCGTTTTGTGCAACCCTCAATTTTATATCTAGCCTTCAAAAAATACACTCGATATTTTCACATTCCCTCGCTCACTAAGCGCTGACTATTAATCCAACAGAAAAAATTAACTATGCCATTTTTGTAGATAGTGTAATGCAATCAAATTTTGTGCCAGGATACGCTTTTGGTAGATGCTATAGTTTTTCTAGTTATTTAAGAAAATCGTAAGGAAATGACGTTCAAACTCTCCCCCCCCCCTCCCCACACACACCCACACACACACTTAGGCTCCCACGGTCAGAATATCCGTGACGTTGCTCATGGCATGGCACTTCCTCCTACCATTGTACAAAAATTTGTGATTGCAGAAATTATTTCCCACATTCGAGGTTTATTCTCCCTTCGTTGACTGGCATTATTACGCTATCGGCTTATTCTAGCACTTACAAATTGTACAACTGACGTCTGTGCCAAGTTTTACCTAACAATTTTGTAAATTTTAACAGCGTAAAATAAACAGTTACATCACTGTATCTGTCAGCTCCTCAGGCTACTAAACTACCGTGGTCTTAAGGGAAAAGTTTCAAACGAATTTTCAGCATAATTAGTTTTAGTGCAACGTTTAGAAAAGTCGTTTTGATTTCATAACCCTCAAGTGCACGTTTAAATTAATAATGTTAATGAATTAGACCAGTCAATAGAGATCAAAAAAAGGTCGAATATCGGAAACAACTCGAATCGTGGACACCAGCGAAAACGTATCCCAGTACAAAATTTAACTAAAATAAATTTCGTACAGAAAAGGTTATGCTAATTTTTTCTCTAGAACTAATATTCTGCATGTTACGAGCGAGAGAGTAATTATGAAAATTTTGCGCGTGGTTTTTGAAGGCCAGGTACAGCATTGTGGATTGCATTAAACGACAGTGGTAGGGGCAACTGAGTCACCCTGTACACACTACAGGCCATTAAAATTGCTACACCAAGAAGAAATGCAGATGATAAACGGGTATTCATTGGACAAATATATTATAAAAGAACTCACATGTGATTACATTTTCGCGCAATTTGGGTGTATAGATCCTGGGAAATCAGTACCCGGAACAACCACCTCTGACCATAATAACGGCCTTGATACGCCTGGGCATTGAGTCAAACAGAGCTTGGATGGCGTGTACAGGCACAGCTGCCCATGCAGCTTCAACACGATACCACAGTTCATCAAGAGTAGTCCCTGTAGGAGACGAGATACTGGTAGATGTAAAGCTGTGGGACCGGGCGTGAGTCGTGCTTCGGTAGCTCAGATGGTAGAGCACTTGCCCGCGAAAGGCAAAGGTCCCGAGTTCGAGTCTCGGTCGGGCACACAGTTTTAATCTGCCAGGAAGTTTCATCAAGAGTAGTGACTGGCGTATTGTGACTGGCGTATTGTGACGAGCCAGGTGCTCGGCCACCATTCACCAGACGTTTTCAATTGGTGAGAGATCTGGAGATGTGCTGGCCAGGGTAGCAATCGAGCATTTTCTGTATCCAGAAAAGCCCGTACAGGACCTGCAACATGCGGTCGTCCATTATCCTGCTGAAATGTGTGGTTTCGCATGGATCGAACGAAGGGTAGAACCACGGGTCGTAACACATCTGAAATGTAACGTCCACTGTTCAAAGTGCGGTCAATGCGAACAAGAGTTGACCGAGATGTGTAACCAATGGCACGCCAAACCATCAACGCCGGGTGATACTCCAGTATGGCGATGACGAATACACGCTTCCAATGTGCGTTCACCGCGATGTTGCCAAACTCGGATGCGACAATCATGATGCTGTAAACAGAACCTGGATTCATCCGAGAAAATGACGTTTTGCCATTCGTGCACCCAGGTTCGTCGTTGAGTACACCATCGCAGGCGCTCCTGTCTGATGCAGCGTCGAGGGTAACCGCATCCATGGTCTCCGAGCTGATAGTCCATGCTGCTGCAAACGTCGTCGAACTGTTCGTGCAGATAGTTGGCGTCTTGCAAACGTTCCCCTCTGTTGACTCAGGGATCGAGACGTGGCTGCACGATCCGTTACAGCCATGCGGATAAGATGCATGTCATCTCGACTGCTAGTGATACGGGGCCGTTGGGAAACAGCACAGCGTTCGGTTTTACCCTCCTGAACCCACCGATTCCATATTCTGCTAGCAGTCATTGGATCTCGACCAACGCAAGCAGCAATGTCGCGATACGATAAACTGCAATCGCGATAGGCTCCAATCCGACCTTTATCAATGTCGGAACGTGATGGTACTCATTTCTCCTCCTTACACGAGGCATCACAACAAGGTTTCACCAGGCAACGCCGGTCCACTGCTGTTTATGTATGAGAAATCGGTTGGAATCTTTCCTCATGTCAGCACGTTGTAGGTGTCGCCACCGGCGCCAACCTTGTGTGAATGATCTGAAAAGCTAATCATTTGCGTATCACAGCATCTTCTTCTTGTCGGTTAAATTTCGCGTCTGCAGAACGTCATCTTCATGGTGTAGCAATTTTAATGGCCAGTAGTGTAGTTTATAGGGTGTTCCTGAGACCGACCCGTCAGCGCTGGTTTGTTAATGTGACAGTATGTATTCTCGCATGTCGAATTTAGAGAAAGAATCGTCCGCTACATTACATTGATAAGCATTTCACTTGTCGCTAGACGTGGCTTAAGCATCGCTGAAAGTTTTTATTGTGCATGCTCTACCTAGTAGCATGGAAGCACAGACGTCTGCGTCTCGTCAGTGCTGAACCAGTTAGAAGCCGGATAAACCGGTAACTGCCGCTAGGAGCGGCTGAGAATATACAGGGAAGGTCTACTGTCAGTTGTTTTCAGGGTGCGGCGTCCTACCTTTTCTCTACCCGACGTCAGATCGGAGGCTCGCGTGACAATGCCGCTGCTGCCCTTTTAGCTCCTCCTACGATCTCTACGGAGAGTATTCGCCCGAAAAGATTAGCGTAAGGGAAAGAGCGACGCAGGAAAGGAAGAAGGATCGCTTTCGTCGGTCACGCTAGTCGCAGAGGCCGTGAGACTGGCGTGCTTGCTTCGCGTTGTCGCCTCCCCACCGCCCGCGACTTGCGCGCGGCGCTGGGCGGCACACTTTCCTCCTCTGGAGAGCCGCATTCCTCACAGAGAGCGACAGCCGCCGAGAGCGGCGACCTCTCGCCAGCAGTGAAACCGCACACCGCCGCACCACGCCCTCACCCCGTACCTGGCTCCACTGCCACTGTCGCATAAACTTGTAAAGCAAAACGTGTGTGTTTTACGTCAGTAGACATCGGTTGCTTCTTTCATCTACAATTCTCAATTTTTACACTGAATGAGTGCTCACTGTAAACGAAATTCTGCAACACTAACTCTTGATCAGAAGAATAGTCAACATATCACCTTTTGCCTGTCCCAAGTAACTCTTTACGCCACTGCATTTTCGCCTGATGCAACAACAGTGGCCAACGTTACAAAAATATACTAATGGAAGAAAACCGGAACAGCTAGGAGTTCTAAAACATAAAAAGCCTCTGAACTTTATGACATACCGGTAGAACTGATGTGTTGAGATTTGATGATATCTAACATTAAGGGAAGACGCGGAACACTCAGATGCTGGCCCATTTGGAAACCACCTTCAGCTCTTCCTAGGCTGTGAAAATTAGTAACACTAAAACCATAGTGGTGAGTAGGCAAAACATCGTTGCCCAAAGCTCACATGACAATGAGCGACTGGAGACCGCCCAATCCTTCGCCTACCTAGGCAACAGAACTACATCAGATCGAATATCAAGGAAGGATATTGCAAGCCGAATCCACCGGAGAAAAGCTGCTTTTAACACGAGAAGGAACCATTTACAGCCACTTGCATCGACAGACATCTTAGATAAGACCTGATAAAGACATTTGAGTGTACTGAAGTGAAGTATGGACACTCGAAGCAACAAAAAACACAAAATGATAACCTTCGAAATGTGATTCTATTGCACAAAGCTGAAGATGGGCAGATAGGGTGACAAATGAAGAGGTACTCTACAGAGTGGAGGAAGGGACTCCATGTCTTTTTCAGCTTATCCAAAACATTAGGAACACATGGGGCGGCCATCTGCTGAAATATGATGGTGTCATTAGAAGTATCACTGCAGGGTCAGTAGAGGGGAAGAACACAAAAGGCAGACAGGCTGAAATACCCCAACCACATGACGGATGGTACCACATGCACTACCGACACCACTCTTAAGCAGTAGGCCGAAGACAGAAATTCGTGGCGAGGTAGTGCTGAGCAACCTGATGGTTGAAGGCCTAAAGAGAAGACCATCACTATCGAGCCCGTTGTTAGTCATGTAGTCACCAACATACAGACTGAAGCTACGCACCTAGACGTTAGTGCGATCTTGTACAGCGTATTCAGAATAAAACTGGCCCCGGTAACATTTAACCCGAAATACGATAAGCAGTCAAACTTGCATCATCTACCCCGAATATAGATTATGTACTTTGGTGCCTGTCTCATGGTGCGTGAAATATTATCTGGGGCAATTTTGTTTTGTCCACACTGTATATGGCTGGCTGAGCATCCTGCAGGATCTCCGGTTTCAGATGATCATCTCTCACCCACGCCCACTTGGCAAAACGTAAAGCTAACAACTCCTCTTGAGTAATTTAAATAAATGATTATTTTCATGACAAAATGAGACTGGGACGAAGGTTTCTTCATTTGCGTAGGAAATGGCCAAGCCTATTGGTGCCCTTCCGTGTCAGATATTTCTATAAATCTAAGTTACTGAATCGTTGAACGAACAAAAACTGAAGACAATAAATGCTACCATCAATTTTCACTTCCCCGTCACTGTAAATAATTCACTTATTACGCGATTAAATCTACGAGAGAATTAGCTGACACGCCTTTGAAATTGTTGTATGGTATGTTACTAGAGGTGCCAGTGGCCTTACCTCGTAGCATCCACCGTCGTAGGAACCATGTCATACTCCCTCTGTAAGTTTAGATCTGCATTATAGCCTCAAGTGACGCCTCAAACCAAAATGAGCATCACAGGGCACCTTTATTTTTCCACACAACCGCACCTTCCCATACAGATAATACACAAGCCGATGGTAAACAAGAAACACCTCGACGTGATTTACACTCGGCCTGAATTTATTGCATTTTATTTATTACGATCTCCATTTCATAATGTTTATGGGCTTTACAGTCCATAAACTGAAAGGGAAAAACTATTTGTGCTGTCGAACATGGATGAATTCAACTATTTTGCAGTTATTTATGTGGACATTCTTCTATTTTAAGCTGATAACCTAAGAAGACAAATCGTCCAAACTCACTCTACCAACTGTAATGTTTGCAGTTTCTTCTGCATCTCATAATTACAGATCAAACGCGACAGAGATATATGTAGCGACGAACAGTACACATGGTACAAATGCACGCGGGCCTCACATTTCACGTCCCATTAGCACTGATTTCCATGGGCCCCAAGCAAAAACACGCCCGAAAAACTCGAACTAAGTCTTCCTATGGACGAATATAATTTTATACATAAATTGTGAAGGCACGCCTCCACCGAGAAGGGTCCCGAGAATAGCTGTATAAGCTTCCAGTTAAGTTGGCGGTGCACATTAGGGCCATTTAACATTTATTCCGACGTGCAAGCGAAGCGAAGCTTAGTTGACAATTGCAGTTGGCAGTTCTTGACGTAACTCTTAAATTAGTCAGTCACGATGCCGGATGGTGCAGGACACAGTAATCAAACAGGTACTCTGACGGCAACTTCTGTTAAGAAAGAGAGAAAGACGTTTAGTAAGAGAGAGAATCTGAGTAAACTGCGAGCTGATGATGAATTCGACCAGCCGCAACTACTTTTAAAAAGCTTTATTTAAACGTCACTGCCTGTTTTGGACTACCGTACCCATCTTCAGATGGATAACTTTTCTAATTGCAGCAATGTATTCACTGAAGAGAGACGGCCACAGGTTTTAATGAATGGTTTATTTCACTGTGACTACCTAGTTTCGTTCATAGCCAGACAACAGCGAGGACTTTTTGTAAATTAATAGGAAATCTGTGCAAGAACTCTTCACTGCCTCCTAACTGGTTTCAGGCTCTGATCTAGTTACAGCGAGGTAAATCATTCAGTTTTTTCTGCAGGTACATGCACAACAATCGGGGTTTTCTGAAACTATCATCGATGAAATAAGAGCTATGTATTCGTCAGCAGCATATACAAAATATTTGAAGACTTGGCGCCGCATTATATATCGTGTGGATAGCAAAAATATGGTAATGCGCCTGCATTTGATAACAGAAAAATACCATCCGATGCCTGTCACCTTTTGTCAAAATTTCACTGACACTTACTAGAAAAACGTAAGACATTAAAACAACTTGTCCTGTAGTCCTTAAATACGAAGTTCACTCTTGTAGAGAAAATGTTTTTCTGTTCTTGACATTGCAACACTTTGTACGTCTTCGCGAAGGTGCGTAAGAACCAAAGCAGAACGAAACGCTGTCCACTGGGACATATACTGCTAAGTGTGCGTATCTGTTTCACTTTATGTTCATCAGATTCACACGCATTAACACGTATTTGCTGTTCAAAGAACACATGAAGTTTCAGTAAATGATCAAACATTCTCTTTCAGAGCAGGAGCGGACGACTACATAATGCTGACATACAGTACTGTAATCTGTCAAGTTAGCCGTCTGAAGATGGGCATGATAGTCAAAAACTGATGACAGCATTAAAATAAAACTTTATAGACTTGTATAAAGCTAAGAGAAATTCACGGGAATTATTCTTTAATTCCATGTATTTATCAGAGAAACTATAAATTCAGGAACTCACACTGGCGTAGTAATGGCTGCAAACCAGCTGCAGCTAACGTTGTGTTAGGTCGTTACATTCGACCTTCTTGAAGGTGGTTGTCACCTGAATGATACCTGCTAGCAGGTAAGTCTAAGCACGGCCGAGGACGAGTAACGGGACATTGGCACCCCTCACGACAGCAGTAGGGGACTGTGTGGGTCCGTCGCCTTTGTGTTGTCTTGGCGGTCCGTGCGGCGCCGGGGTCAGCCAGTGAGGTCCAATGTACTCGTACAACCCTGCGTCGTTTGAAGACAACGATGAATTTTCAGTCTATGAAGTGTAGTTTTCAACTACTATCAGTAAGAGTTTGGACCCCCAGTGCATTCAGTTACTTGCCTTCGCGCAATTAATTCAACATTTTATATTCCTAAAGGAATGAAACAGATGTGAAAATTACCGAACCATCAGTGTAATAAGCCATGGCTGCAGAATACTAACACGAATTATCTACAGACTAATGTTAAAACTGGGAGAAGCCGAGCTCGGCGAAGATCAGTTTGGATTCCGTAGAAATGTTGGAACACGTGAGGCAATACTGACCCTACGACTTACCTTAGAAAATTGATTAAGGAAAGGCAAACCCTCGTTTCTAGCATTTGTAGGCGTAGAGAAAGCTTTTGACAATGTTGTCTGGAATACTCTCTTTCAAAATCTGAAGGAGGCAGGGAGCGAAAGGCTATTTACAATTTGTACAGAAACCAGATGGCAGTTGTAAGAGTCGAGGAACATGAAAGGGAAGCAGTGGTTGGGAAGGGAGTAAAACAGGTTTGTAGCCTGTCCCCGATGTTATTCAATCTGTATATTGAGCAAGTACTAAAGGAAACAAAAGAAAAATTCGGAATAGGAATTAAAACCATGCAGAAGAAATTAAAAATTTGAGGTTCGCCGATGACATTGTAATTCTGTCAGACAGCACAAGACCCGGAAGAGCAGTTGAACGAAATGGACAGTGTCTTGAAAGGAAGGTATAAGATGAACATCAACAAAAGCAAAACGAGGATAATGGAATGTAGTCAGATTAAGTCGGGTGATGCTGAGGGCAGACAAAGTAGCAAAGGAGTTTAGCTATTTGGGGAGCAAAATAACTGCTGATGGTCGAAGTAGAGAGGATATAAAATGTAGACTGGCAATGGCAAGGAAAGTGTTTCTGAAGAAGAGAAATTCGTTAACATCGAGTATAGATTTAAGTGTCAGGAAGCCATTTCTGAAAGTAATTGTATGGAGTGTAGCCATGTATGGAAGTGAAAGGTAGACGATAAATAGTTTAGACAAGAAGAGAATAGAAGCTTTCGTAAAGTGGTGGTACAGAAGAATGCTGAGGATTAGATGGATAGATCACGTAACTAATGAGGAGGTATTGAATAGGATTGGGGAGAAGAGAAGTTTGGGGCACAACTTTATTAGAAGAAGGGATCAGTTGGTAGGACATGTTCTGAGGCATCAAGGGATCACCAATTTAGTATTGGAGGGCAGCGTGGAGGGTAAAAATCGTAGAGGGAGACCAATAGATGAATACACTAAGCAGATTCAGAGGGATGTAGGCTGCAGTACGTACTGGGAGATGAAGCTTGCACAGGATATAGTAGCATGGAGGGCTGCATCAAAACAGTCTCAGGACTGAAGACCACCACCACCACCACCACCACCACCACCACCACCACCACCACCACCACCACCACCACCACCACCAGCAGCAGCACAACAACAACAACGGAGACTGTAGGCAGCTGTTGTGTGAGCACAAGCACTTGTATTCGGCGTATTATCCTTGTGTTGAGACATATTGCTTATTTTAAATCTGACCTGCCGATAACCAGGAATATCCATGATCTTCACATGCGTATTCGCGATGTGACACGATACACAGCACACATGGAGAAGATTATGTGAATTTGTAGAGCATATTATCCGAAGATGGTGACAAAGTCTTACTGAAGCCGGTTATCGAAATGTTTTATTAGCGATCCTGGCTCTTTTTCTTCCGAGTTTAAGTTAACACCGCACAGGCGCGGAACTCCACACGTCACTGGTCCCTGACAGAAAGAGAAAAACACTTAGTCGTCGGACAAGAACACTTTCTGCATCTACATCAATAATCCGCAAGCAATCTTACGGTGTACGGGAATGGTTCTTTTGGCACCACTGTCTCAGCACCTTTTCCTGTTCCATTCGCAAATACAATTTCTCGACATGGTAATTCTGCGAGACGTATGTGGGACGAATCAATAATGTTACCAACTCTTCTTGGAACGTACTCGCTAGGAATTTCAACAGTAATCCTCTCTTCGGTGCACATGACCACTCTTACAGTACCTACTACTCGAGTTTGTTGATCACCTCCGTAGCATCTTTGCGCCGAGTAAACGATGCTATTACGAAACGCGCCGCTCTTCCGCTCTTACACGGAACTCTACAATACATCATCCTGTTTGTGTACACACACACACACACACACACACACACACACACACACACACACACACACACACACACACACACAGTTTTTGAACTTAAAATAACTATACGAGATCAGCTCAGTTCTCTCCCCGCTTCCCTACATGGTAGCTGGCCATACAGGTACCACTCAAATGTGGAAATCTCACAGAGTATTTTGAGTATACTCTTCACGCATTTATGTTATTGAAGGTAATAAACAGAAGCGGACTTTCACTTTCTTGAAATTTATTCTCTGTCTGTAGAAGAACACAGAAATGATTAATTTAGAACCCACGTCTATGCAGCTGCCACACTTATTCTGCCCCAACATTTACATCTACTTCTACATGGATACTCTGAAAATCACATTTACGTGGTTGACAGAGGGTTCATCGAACCACATTCACAATTCTCTATTATTACTATCTTGTACAGCGCGCGGAAAGAACGAACACCTTTATCTTTCCGTACGAGTTCTGATTACCCTTATTTTATCTTGGTGATCGTTCCTCTCTATGTGGATCGGTGTCAACAAAATATTTTCGCATTCGGAGGAGACAGTTGGTGATTAGAATTTCGTGAGAAGATTCCGTCGCAACGAAAAACGCCTTTCTTTTAATGATGTCCATCCCAAATCTTGTATCATCTCTGTGGCACTCTCTCCCATATTTCGCGATAATACAAAACATGCTGCCTTTCTTTGAACTTTTTCGATGTACTCGGTCAGTCCTACCTGGTAAGGATCCCACACCGCGCAGCAGTATTCTAAAAGAGGACGGACAAGCGTAGTGTAGGCAGTCTTCTCAATAGACCTGTTACATTTTCTGAGTGTCCTGACACCATTTTCTCTATGTTCCTTCTAATTTAAGTTGTTCGTTATTGTAATACCTAGGTATTTAGTTTAATTTACGGCTTTTAGATTAGACTGATTTATCGTGTAACCGAAGTTTAACGAGTTCCGTTTAGCACTCTTGTGGATGACCTCTCACTTTTCGTCAACTTTATGGTCAACTGCCACTTTTTGCACCATTCAGATATTTTTTTCTAAATCTTTTTGCAGTTTGTTTCGATCCTCCGATGACTTTATTGCTCCATAAAAGATAGCGTCATCTGCAAACAACCGAAGACGGCTGCTTAGATTGTCACTAAAACCGTTTATATAGATAAGGAACAGCAAAGAGCCTATAACACTACCTTGGGGAACGCCAGAAACCTCTTCTGTTTTACTCGATGACTTTCCGTCAATTATAACGAACTGTGACCTCTCTGACAGGAAATCACAAATCCTGTCACATAAAAGACGATATTCCATAAGCACGCAATTTCACTACGAGCCGCTTGTGTGGTACAGTATCAAAAGCCTTCCAGAAATACGGAATTGATCTTAAATCCCTTGTCAACAGAACTCAACACTTCATGTGAATAAAGAGATAGTCGTGTTTCACAGGAACGATGTTTTCTAAACTCATGATGAGTGTGTCAATAGACCGTTTCCTTTGAGGTAATTCATGATGTTCGAACACAATATGTGTTCCAAAATCCTGCTGCATATCGATGTTAACGATACGGGCCTTTAATTTAGTGGATTACTCCTACTACCTTTCTTGAATATTGGTGTGACCTGTGCAACGTTCGAGTCTTTGGGTACGGATCTTACGTCGTGCGAACGGTTGTATATGATTGTTAAGTATGGAGCTAATGCATCAGCACACTCCGAAAGGAACCTAATTGGTTTACGGTCTGGGCCAGAACACTTACTTTATTAAATGATTGAAGTTGCTTCACTACTCCGAGGATATTTACTTCTACGTTACTCATGTTGCCAGCTGTTCTCGGTTCGAATTCTGGAATATTTACTTCGTACATATATATCTCTGCAATGACCGTTTCAAGTGTAGAATTTGAGTTACGGACGAGAATAAAGTGAAAAGGAAGCACAGGGTGAAATCCAATCCCAGCTATTCAACCTACTCTTATCTAGCAACAGTGAAGAAGTGCAGCACACTATACGATACGGAAAACTGTTTGCGGTCTAAGCCAAGGCAATTGAGCTTATTGAGGGATAAGAAATTGTGCCCCATTAGCTTCCTTGTATTTGTTGACCAAATACTAATTACGTTCATTTCTCCCATCATCACTCTCCGAACTTTGGAGAAAGTAATACGGTTACAAGAAGAGTAAAATGTCGATTAGTGGAGCGCACTGCTGGCGTAAACAAGTTCAAAAAACACAGAGCGCATAAAAAATATTGTAACTGTTTGTGGTCTCCTTCTGCAATCCTTATTTGAATTCAAAATAATTAAAAGCTGAAACGAAAAAAAAAAACATTTTATAATTCAAGTGGTTTTCGAATGGGTTGCAAACATGCGCCATCATGAACAGCTTCGTCCATTTACGCAATAACTTTCAGTAAGTTTCACATCTGCCGTCGTGGATAACGTGCTATATTGTGTGAAAAATGACTGCCTAACTGCGAGCAGAAGTTCCAGGCGCGTACAGTCGAGTGGTGTGGGGAGAAGCAAGCTTTACAAACTTCAAGAAGCGATGAAGAATTAATTAAGCGTGCGTGAGAAGTTCCTAAGGTTATAGACTGCTTGTTAACTGCCGATGGCTGCATTTGCCTTAGAAGAAACTTCCAGCTTCTTGTTGTTTTGAGAGAGATTTCTTCTCCAACATGATTTTTAGTGTTTATTTTACAAAAATGAAGGTACTATGGCTTCCAATGAAGTTTTAATGAGCTGCGCCACGTATATCGCACTTTACACACTGCGAGACAGTACGAACGTCACTCCAGTGGCAACAGCAGCTGTCCTACTCAAAATAATTCCCATATACCATACTTCCTGCCCTTCCATTCGTCCCCCCCCCCCTCCCCCCCCTCTCTCTCTCTCTCTCTCTCTCTCTCTCTCTCTCTCTCTTCTGTGAATGGAAATTACCTGCGTTCAGTGCAACATTATAGCGTTTCTGTGTGTTTTTTATGGACAACACGATCACACGCTTTATGTTGTATCGAGACCGTGTCAGCCTGTCATTCCTCTACCGGAGAAGAAACCTCTTCCCTCTAAAAACATTTGTATCTACTGTTCGGTGCACTCATTTTTTTGT
Source organism: Schistocerca gregaria (assembly GCF_023897955.1). Lineage (NCBI taxonomy): Eukaryota > Metazoa > Arthropoda > Insecta > Orthoptera > Acrididae > Schistocerca > Schistocerca gregaria. The sequence goes on along the minus strand of NC_064921.1, from coordinate 523,459,926 downwards.
CATTGGCTTTAGGCGTTCTGCCTAGAGGTTAACTATCCCCACTGAGCGAAATGATTCTTCTTCCTATGTACTGAATAACAAAATTAACTATTAAAAGTAATTATTAACTAATACAATATTGAGATGCATCATGCTCTTTTTCTTTTCATTATCAATTATTTTAGGTGGTAGTTTTGCTCACAGCTGTACTGAGAAAACATGGGGAGGGCAGCAATGTGTTCACTGAAGAGAACCGGCCACAGGTTTTAATGAATTGTTTATTTCGCAGTGACTATCTAGTTTCGTCCATAGACAGACGATAGCGAGGATTTTTTGTTCGAATTAAAATGAAATTTGTGCAAGAACTCTTCACTGCCGCTTGACTGGACTCAGGCCCGGATCTAGTTAAGGCGAGGTGAATCATTCAGAATTTTCTTCAGGTATATTTACAACAGTCGCGGTTTTCTGAAACTATCATGGATGAAATAACTTTAGCCCACCAGAAACTGGCATGAAGAGTGTTTGCTGCATTGCAAAGAATTACAACAAGAGATGAGGTGATATAAGTCTATGCACTGACACTATGGGCGCTATGCATACCGTGGGTAATTCCTTTCTGTGTACAGTTCTACAGAACCTGTGACTTGGCCTGTCAGATCGAACCGGTGGGATGCGTCCTCCGTTGCTGTAGACTTCAGAACAAGTTTCCGGTACCAAAGAGACAGGAGCCTTCTCCAGTGTAGAAACGAAGGGTCGGGCTTTCTGTAATCCTAAACAGGATGTGGTAGCGGTCCACCGTTTTAGGGGCTCTGCCATGACAGCAGGTGTTTTCCAGTACATATCACAATTCTTCTTATCCATTTGGAGTTTGACAATTGCATGATGTATCCTTATTTTATGAACAGCAGCAGCAGCAGTAGTAGTAGTAGTAGTAGTAGTAGTAGTAGGCAATCTTGCCCATTCCTTTATGTTACCTAACCAAGATATTCTTCTTCACCCTTTTCTTCTTTTAGCCTGGATCTTTTCTTCTATTGTCAACTGTAGGAGTATATATTTGGTATTGTGTAAGGAATGTCCTAAGTATGCAACTTAACTACTTTTAATTTTTTTGTTAACATTATTGAGAAAACAGCTATCTTGTATCTATAAAAAATCAGTGAAAATACAGTCTTGACCGCGATGGTTATTTTGTCAAATCGACCGGTTTCGGGCTGGGCTTAGGCTGCTCACAGTAGTTTCAGCTACTGAGGTTAACCGACTGTTCCACGCATCGTCAACTTCAGCTGATGGTGCTGCCTGAAGAGGGCCTAAGCCCAGGCCGGAACCTGTCGTTTTAATAAAAAAACCATCGCAATCAAGACTTTTTCACTGATTTCGTTTTATTGCTTTTAAAAGTTGTTTACATTCCACGCTGCCTTTCTATTCTCCGCAATACTGTGGTGTTATTTATTCTCGCTGTCCACGGTAATTCTAAGAATAGAGTACTAGAAATGAACTTTCGAAGCATCCTAGCAGGAAGCAGCAGCACCTTCCATGAACGCTGTGTTATTGGTGACAGTAACTCGCCAATAAAAGTTAATACACTCTGTTTTGGAAGCTGAATGGTTAAAAGGCCTGAAAGTAGACCACTTCATGGAATGCTTTGGAGCTAGTGAACTCGAGAATTGACCGAGAGTGGTTTCCTGTAAACTGCGCACAATGAAATCTGTTCCCAGAAAAGGTCGAGGGAAGGTCCGCCAGTGGCCCTGTCGAAACTGTGGTGGTGGTGGTGGTGGTGGTGGTGGTGGTGGTGGTGGTGGTGGTGGTGGTGGTGGTGATGACGACGACGACGACGACGACGATGATGATAATGATGATGATTGGTTTGCGAGGCGCTCAACTGCGCGGTCATTAGCGCCCATACAAAGTCCCAGTTTTTACACAGTCCATCTTTTCACAATCCTACCAAGTCACTCTCACAAATGATGATGATGAAATGAGGACAACAAACACCCAGTCGCCGGTCAGAAAAAATCCCTAACCCAGGCGGGAATCGAACCCGGAATCCCGTGATCCAGAGGCAGCAACGCTAGCCACTAAACCACGAGACGAGCTGCAGACTGTCTCAACTATGCTACTTGTCGAGCAGCTAGAAGAGAAGAAAGCTCTTATGTGGTGCGCCGATGAAGACTACTGGATGTGCTGGGACAAGAGCCGTAATGTCGAAATATTTATAAATGGAAGTGATCATGATTTATTTTGTTTCCCGTCGGTTAGTCACAAAAAGCTACTTACAATAAGATCTTCCGAAACTACATTCATTTTATTATGATTGACTCGACAGGACTCATGAATGGCCCACCTCTGCATCTGTCAAGCGAAGCTGTGGACGAATCATTAGGAACGAAAAAGTTTCAGTCCTGAGTAAACGTATTTATTTGTAGTCTGTTACAACATGTATTTTTATTTTCTGTACTAATAACGGTTCAAATTGACAAGCCAATTTACTACGGCAGTTCAAAAATTGGCTCTGAGCACTATGGGACTTAACTGCTGAGGTCATCAGTCCCCTAGAACTTAGAACTACTTAAACCTAACTAACCGAAGGACATCACACACATCCATGCCCGAGACAGGATTCGAACCTGCGACTGCAGCGGTCATGCGGATCCAGACTGAAGTGCCTAGAACCGCACGGCCACAACGGCCGGCCACTATGGCAGTGGAGGTAAAGCTTTTGGCTGTTAAATGAAACTTTTTTTAAAAAAATATTGAAACGCGTTTGGTAGGAAGTTCTGAGGCTTCTGAAAGACTTGCATCGTCCTTGAATAACATTGTTTCTGATTAAAGGAGTCAGTTTACAGATCAGCACATTGCGGAACGAGTATTTATGAACGAGTTGGACACTACTGGCCAGCGCATGAACTCGTTACTGAAATTCTAATGTCATATAAATGTTTCTGGTAAATTTTGAATTTCGCCTATTATCCAACTTGTTCATTTGAAACTTTCGGAGGAGTATTTTTTGTTTTGTCAATAAAGAATCAATTGTATTTATGCGTTTTTCATCCGAAATAATTAAAGAAAAAGAATGCTTCAAATTTTACATAAACCTTATTTCTCTGTAATTTCTATGAACTATCAAAAGAGAAATGAAGTTATAACGACAAAAATAAATTAAAAACTTGCCAATTCATTCAAAGCTTGCGTAAAAAGAAAATAGCTGATCTGCTGTCTGAGCCTATTAATGCCTTTATCTGCCTGTAATCCTCGAAAACACACGAACTAACTGGAAAAATAGAGTCCTCCAACACCAGTGCTGATTCTTTACCAATGACTATTCGAACCATTTTTGAGCAGAGATTTGAAAAGTTAGAATCAGTACGATAACACTGGTAAACTGTTTGAAACGTTCAATGTCCGATTACTTTTCGAGAACAGCACTGAACGATGGCTGGATTTAATTTTATTTTATTTCCCTATTTTACTTAATGTTTTGAGTGAGTATCTTGATACGTATAACATGAAATGGTGAGGGAATCTTAAGAGTTTTTAAATGTCTGTTCGCTGTCTACGTCTACTGCAGAAATAAAAACAACAAAAACGGAGAATAGGTTACTTCAAAAACCTTTTATTTTGTGCGGTTGCAACACACTCGTGTTAACCTGGAGATGAAAAAAAAGAACGGTATGATCGAAAAGTTTTGGAAATTTACGTACCTATGGGACCAAACTGCTGAGGTCATCTATCCGTAGGCTTACACACTACTTAATCTAACTTTAACTAACTTATGCTTAGCACAACACACACACCCGTGCCCGGGGGAGGTCTCGAACCTCCCACGGGGGGTGGGGGGGGGGGGGGGGGGGAGTCGCGCGAACCGTGAAAATGCGCCCTAGATCGGGCGGTTATTATCGAAAACCGGTTGGTTCAGCAACAACCGGCATCCGTAGTGAGTAGTCGATCGAGACAAGACACTCGTGAAAAAGCGGCTTGAGTACCGTGCTACTTAAACTCTGAGACGAATCCACACGCTCGGTGCCGACACTTTTCGAGAATATTGCAGATTTACCGCAACATCGGTGGCACGGAACGGTGAGCAGCGCGCCGCATGCTGAAGGTGGGAGTGACTCGTAGAGGACAGGCGTGCCGAGGCGAGGCGGACACGTGAGTCTCTGACAGCACTCGCCACTGGCCCGCCGCCACGCGCGGAGGCTCGCAGGCAGGCCGGATGCCTGGCGGCGGCGGCGGCGGCGGCGGCGGCGGCGGCGGCGGCGAGGCGCGTGCGGAGGTCGCGGCCAGCTGCGGAGGGTCAGCGCCCCACGCCGGCCGACAGCGCGGCCGCCGCCGCCGCCTCAGCCACTGCGGGCCTCACCGGTCTGCCGCGTGGCCTCGCGGTGTGCAGTCACAAGTGCTCACCCTCATACTGCCGTCTGTCAATACCTTTGGCACAACAAACACCCTCGCTACCTCTTGTGATCAAGGCACTCGACACACTGGATAGTTGTCACTGCGGTTACCAAGAGACAGTCAAACTTTTGCATAGTATTGTTGTCGTCGTCTTCGTCGTCTTCAGTCCGACGACTGGTTCCATGCAGCTTTTCACGCTACTATATCCTTCACAAGCCACTTCATTTCCGAGTAACTACTACAACTTAAATCCTTCTGAATCTGTTCACTGTATTCATCTCTTGGTGTTCCTGTACGATTTTTGCGCCCCACATTATTTCTAATACTAAGCTCGTGACCCCTTGATGTCAAATCGGGTGATGCTGAGGGAATTAGATAAGGAAATGAGACACTAAGTAGTAAAGGAGTTTTGCTACTTGGGGAGCAAAATAACTGATGATGGTCGAAGTAGAGAGGATATAAAATGTAGACTGGCAATGGCAAGGAAAGCGTTTCTGAAGAAGAGATATTTGTTAACATCGAGTATAGATTTGTCAGGAAGCCGTTTCTGAAAGTATTTCTATGGAGTGTAGCCATGTATGGAAGTGAAACCTGGACGATAGATAGTTTGGACAAGAAGAGAATAGAAGCATTCGAAATGTGGTGCTACAGAACAATGCTGAAGATTAGATGGGTAGATCTCATAACTAATGAGGAGGTATTGAATAGAATTGGGGAGAAGAGTTTGTGGCACACCTTGGCTAGAAGCACTGTTGGTAGCACTTTATTAGTCACTTTCTGCGAATGCTTTGCTCTCTGTGCCAATTCCTACACATCGTACGTGACAAGTAAGTTAGTAATGAATTGTAATTTTGAAAATGTAATTTTCTGGCCAAAAGGTGTATTTTTCAGCTACTATTTTTTTTATTTAATGGTTTTCGGGCCGTGCCCATTCAGCCATCTTAAAAGTGTAATATCAGTTATGACGATACGAACGTAAAGACAACACCCATCCCGCGAAAAAAAAAAAATGGTTCAAATGGCCCTCAGTACTATGGGACTAAAACATCAGAGTTCATCAGTCCCCTAGAACTTAGAACTACTTAAACAGGAGCTTGTGGCACAACTTCACAAAAAGAAGGGATCGGTTGATAGGGCTTGTTCTGAAGCATCAAGGGATCACCAATTTACTATTGGAGGGCAGCGTGGAGGATAAAAACCGTAGAGGGAGACCTAGAGATGAATACACTAAGCAGATTCAGAAGAACGTAGGCTGCAGTACGTACTGGGAGATAAAGCAGCTTGCACAGGACAGAGTAGCATAGAGAGCTGCATCAAACCAGTCTCAGTACTGAAGAGCACAACAACAGACAAATACTTTTCAGGAAAGATTTCCTAACACTTAAATCTATATTCTTGCCATTGTCATCTACATTTTATACCTTCTCCGCTTCCACCATCATTAGTTTAATTTGCTGCCCAGATAGCAAAATTCCATCTAATACTTTAAGTATCTTATTTCCAAATCTAATTCCTTCAGCATCACCGGAATTAATTCGACCATGTCCCATTGTCCTTTATTTGCTTTTGCTGATGTTTCTTATATCCTCCTTTGAAGACGCTGTCCATTCCGTTCAACTGCTCTTTCAAGTCCTATGCTGTCACTGACAGAACTGCGGTGTCATTGGCAAACCTATGAACTTTTTATATCTTCTTCCTGGAATTTAATTCCTACTCCAATCTTTTCTTTGGTTTCTTATACTGATTGCTCAATGTACAGACTGAACATCATCTGGGATAGGCTACAACTCAGTTCACCACTGCTTCCTTTCATGCCTCTCGACTAGTTTCTGAGCGTTATAAATGGCCTTTCGCTCTCTGTATTTCACCCCTGCATCCTTCGGAATTTCTAAGAGCGTATTCCAGTCAGCACTGTCAAAAGCTGTCCCTAAGATACAAATGCTACAAACGTACGTTTTTCTTTCCTTAACCTGTATTCTAAAGTAATTCGTAGGGTCACTATTGCCTCGCATATTTCTACATTTCTCCGGAATCCAAACTGGTCTTCCCACGAGATCGGCTTCTACCAGTTTTTCCATTCTTCCGCAGTCATGGTAGTTCGGTAATATTCACACCAGTCAACACCTGCGCTCTTTGGAATTGGAACTACTATATTCTTACACAAATCACTTCGAAACTACAGCTAAGTAACGTACATAATGGTATCACCGCGTCGCACTACCGCAGCATGCCGCTAGACAACACGGAACTGACTGACGTAACTCGCTGGTAAAGTCACGTTGGCGCTCTTTGAAGCAACTCTGCACCCTCGTCTACTATATGCAACCCTCATCATCTCTGCCTAACTGCAACTAACATACATCCTTACCGTAATCCCGCCGTTGCTTCACTCTAGAATTTTCACCCTACATAGTTCCTTCCATTACCAAATTGACGATTCCATGATGCCTCCAGATGTGTTCTCTCAAATGAATCTTTCTTTTAGTCACATTAGGTTGTAATTTTTTTTCTTCAATGTTCAAGGCTGCGATTAAAATTCGGGATAAAGGGACATCAACGATTGCACTCGCCGCTATCTTTAGTGAAAGTGAAGAAGAATTATAGGGCCTTCTTAACGGAATGAATTGTTTAATGAGCGCACACAAAACATTGAGAATAAGCCAACGAAAGACTAAAGTAAGAGAAGTAATGCAATTCGCAATACGCTTAACTTCATAATAGAAGTTGACGAAATGAACAAGCTCTGCTACCTTGAAATTAAATAACAATACAAACGAATCAAGTGCGACGTAAACAGCTGACTACCACGAAGAAAGAGGGCGCTCCTGATCAAGATAAGACTGTTAGTATCAAATATTTGCCTCTATCTGACGAACAAATTTTCTGAGAATGTTTGTCGGTAGCACAGCATTGGACGGTAATCAGTGATATACTGTGGGAAAACCAGAATAGAAGAGGATGAAAATATGTGAGATGTGGTCTTACAGAAGGATGTTGAAAATTATGTGGACTGGTAACATAAGACATGAGAGTCCCCGCAGAATCGGCGAAGAAAGGAACACGTGGAAAACAACGACAATAAGAAAGGACAGATTGATAGGAACATGTGTTAAGGCAACAAAGAACAACTTCTAGGTACCTGTCGGAGATAAGAGGGCATAAACTGTATGAGAAGACGTGATCAGAATATATTGAGGGAGTTGAGTGGAAGTGCTATTCAGAGATGAAGAGGTTGTGACAGAAGAGGAATTAGTGACGGACCGCACAAAACCAGTCAGAAATTTTTAACTGACGCCAGGCGTCCAACAAGTGCAGTACAGTTTGAAACTGTCTTTGTGTCATTGTCGTCGTTCTTATTAAATGAATCTTTATTGACAGGTGATCACGTTCGTGGTGACAACACTACGCGGGAAAAACTGCGGACCGGCATGTTGCCTACTGGTCCCGAAGAGTACCAAGATGATGGTCAAGCTTGACGTTCCGAACCGACCGATAGCTAACCATCAACACTGTCATATTGTCTCGCTACAAGATATGCTGCAGAGAAATTTGGAATTAATTCATATTACTGGCACAAAGTCTCACCACCAGGATTAGGTCACCGTACAAGCACGCGTTAGCTTCCATGGATACAGACGCGGCATAGTTCGAACCGACACGAGGTCGTAACAGACACAGCACAAGCTCAGATTGGGGAAGGATGGAGAAAAAAATCATCCCGTTATTTATCTTTAGTGATTTGGTGAAAATCCGGACGACCTGGATCTGGATATCTAGACGAGGATCTGGAGCGCCCTCCTCTCGAATGCGAGTCCAGTGTCTCATACCATCGGTTCAAGTCGGTCGGTTTAGATCTGTGAGAGCTGTTGCAAAAGCTTGAATGATCAAGCATGAGGTAATTCCAGAAGTAGTTGTGGACGTATTTCTCACGCTTAGACTAAGAACAAGATATCCTCGACGTAACGAACACCTTAAATCATTTAATAAAGGCAAGGCATCCGATGCAGATTATATACCAGTACGGTTCCTTTCAGAGTATGCAGATACAATAACTCCATACTTAGCAACCATATACAACCACTCGCTCGTCGAAAGCCACTCTCTCGTCAAAAGATCCGTACCTGAAGACTGGAAAGTTGCACAAGTCACAACAATACCCAAGAGAAAAAAAAGAGTAATCCCGTGAATTACTGAACCTTATCCCTAAAGTCGATTTGTAGTAACATTCTGGAACATATACTGTATTCAAACATTATGAGTTACCTCTAAGAAAAAGATTTATTGATAGTCAACCAACACAGATTTAGAAAAATATCGTTCTTGTGGAACACAACTATTACAACGTCATGAGTACTATCGACAGGGGTGTCAAATTGATTCTATATTTTTACATTTCTAGAAGGCGTTTGACATCGTTCCTCACAAGCGACTTCTAATCACATAGCCTACCGATGGAGTATCTTCTCAGTGAGCCGAATGGATTCGTGATTTTCTATCAGAAAAGTCACAGTTCGTAGTAACTGACGGAAAGACGTTGAGTAAAACAGAAGCAATATCTGGTGTTCCTCAAGGAAGTGTTTTAGGCCCTCTTTGCTAATGATGCTACCATTTGCCGTCTTATAAAGTCTTCAGATGATTAAAAAACAATTTCAAAGTGATTCAGACAAGATATCTGTATGGTACGAAAAGTGGTAATTGACTCTAAAATGCCTGAAGACATCCACATGAGTACTAAAAGGAAGCCAAAGACAGATTTATTCGCTGAAGACTTCGAAAACTTAACAGGCCTGCTAAATACGGTGCTTACACTGTATTTGTACGAGATCCACATCAGACAGGATTGACGGAGAACACAGAAAAAGTTCAAAAGAAGAGCAAGAATGCCACCGATGTAATACGCGAATTGGAGTGGCTATCACTAAAACAAAAGCGTTTGTCGTTGCTGTAGGGTCTTCTCATGAAACGTCGATCAACATCTTTTTCCTCAAAGTTGAAATCATTTTGGCGCCCAGCTCCGTAGGGAGAAACGGTCCTCATATTGAAATAAATCAGTGTTCGCACAGAAGATTAAAGTGTTCGTTTTTGCTGCGCGCTCTTCGAGAATGGAACAGTAGAGAAATAGCTTGAAGGTGGTTCGATGAAACCTCTGGCAAACACTTGAGTGTGAAATGCAGAGCAGTGACGTAGACGTTATACATTCGCCTGATGCTGAATTAAAGTTTTCCGTATTCAGTTGTCGGGTTTAACTCTTTCTTTACTATACAAACTGTGACGCCCATTGCCACAACTATTTTATCCCAGCCAAAAGGTATAACAATAGTGGAACATAATTTTTCGCATTACATGCTGTTTCGTTTAACGACATGCGGAGAAGCACGCATATCCGAGATATGCAGTATAAGACGCGGTGGCCGCAGCCGCAGTAAGAAGGGAGCGATAACAAACTGTCGACCAGGGGTTGAACCCCAGAATGTTGCTGGAGAAACCGGACTACAATAGCAACACAGCCGGTGCACTCACATGCCAGGCCAGGCCAGGCCGGGCCGGGCCGGGCGTTATCGTCTGCCGGAAATTTCCGCCCAGACGGCTCTCCAGGCGGCGATATCGCCCGACTACCGGCCTCCGCTCAGTTGCCACCGGCAATCCTGCCTCAGTAGCGCGCCAGCACAGCGCACGGTTACGTGCAGTCTTTACGGACATAGACAAGAAACAAATGCCTTTAGACAACATTCTCCCGCCGTTTTCGTGTCATCGCCTTAATCAGATCAGTATCACACAGTTACCAAATCGTGCTGATACACTATGAAGTCTTTTTGATCGGTGCAGCCCAATTCATATCCGCATAACGTACGACAAATGGCAGAATGCCGGCACAGGCCGTGTAAAACAGTGAGATCAAAACAATGGCGGTTTAAACATTTCATATATAGCAATAAGACGGAGACTCAATGATGACCGATTAAATGAGCAAAATTGGCTCACAGAAAAGTATCAGAGGGGTAAAAAGCCAGACTCAGTACATAAAAAATTTAAAAAGAAAATTGGCGTACTAAAAGACGAAGGTGTTCCGCCAGATTGGGTGTAAACTTCCATCACAGCCCTTTGTCAAAGTGCACCGGTGCACAAAACTTAAGGATGAACTTCCGCATGATGTGTGTCTGCCGAGTACCATAGTCTGATGACTCCTGAACCATACGAAGAAAGAATTTCTACAGTATAATACATACGGTAACTCAAGGAAATACACAGAACATCATAAATGACACTTTTTCAACGACAATAATTAAACTGAAGTCACGGAGACTTGTTATGGTTCCCTGGACATTCCACGAGGTGGGACATCGTTCTTAATAGGGTGTGTAATTAGCATGGACGACACCGTATACTCTGCAAAGTGCTGCCACGCTGGCTATAAAGTTCGTATGGAGTTCTTGTGGTAGGGCGTTCAGTTCCTCTACCGGAACGCCTGACAACTCCTGGGCGGTCGTTGATGCTTATGGACGTGCTGCAACACATCTCCCCAACGTATTCCGCATGTACTCGAAGGGATTTAAGTCGAGGGAACCGACAATCCTGTCCATTCGCCGAATATCTACCAGTTTCAAGGGCTGCTCCACCTGCGCTGTTTGATGATGTCATCCATTAAAAGGAAGTAACGGCCAACTGCACGCACAATAAGACACACTTGGGCAACGAGTACAATGTAACAATAACGTTGACCAATGAGTGCGTCGTGTTCAATGATCAAGAGGTCAACACGCCCATGCAGTGGTATATCTTCCCACACCATAACACCTGGACCAAAACAATCACTTTTGGCAATGTTCCTGGGTGCATGACGAGTTACCACCTCCAGCCATATGACGGAACGTCCACCATTATCGAACATGAACTTCAAAAGTATGTTACATGCGTCGTACCACGCTAAGACCATCGTGTAACGAGAGTGGTGCATTGTCAGAAGCGAGTACCTGCTCCGGTTCCCAATAGGAGCATCGCAGTGCGCGATTGGAATGGCGTGCCGAATAGAAACGTATTCCAAAGGTGAAATACGCGAGATGGTACGATTCTTGTGGGCAAAACGTCCAAGTTTTACAAAAATTCGCCGTGTAATTTTGGCGGTATTTGGCCCAAATGCAATGTTGCGTCCACCCTCAGTGAAACGGTGCCTACAATTTGACCAAGGCTGTGCAGACCTGGGTGATGCTGTTTGGAAAATCGAGATCTATTTTAGATGTGATTTTCATCTTTTCTGTAAGCTGCTAAACACCTAAGGAGGAAGGGAGGGGGAAGGAGGAGGAGAAATTTTTCGATACTCAACACGTTGACATAGCGGCGCTTCGTTAATGGCTCCGTGACCAAAGCAAGATTTCTATCGTTGAGAAACTGAAGGATTGGTACATGTTCCTTCCGTCGCTTACAGAGACTAGGTGACTACGTTAAAATATAGTGTGATGTGTCTGCGCCACTTTGCCTTGTAGCGCAATGTTCGATAGGAGTTACTTGGCCTGCCATAACAACGTTTAACTTACTTGTTGACGTATCCTCGTACATCACGGTGTGCTCACTCTGCTTCTCCCGTATGGGATGCTCGGCCAGAGCATGGAACGTGGCTACTACGACTGTGCATGCGGCGTCCAGATACTGAACGGCTTGCATCTCACTCACTTGGTCTTTATGGCGCAATAAAGCGGAGACTTCAACTATGTTCTTCCGTCTGTGTGTCTCATATCACACTGTTCGTGCACTTGAAACTCATGGGATCTATTTAATGGATTCTCCTTTATTCAGAAACAGGTAACATCACTGTTTACAGTGATTTATGCATGATGTCTGTGTTCACATGGTAAACGCATCACCTTCCACTGCTGTTCAAGTCCGTTCTTGATTCGTGCTACTAGTAATGTCGCTTCCGTCACTACAGGAGATTGATTGGGGAAGTTAAGGACTTAACAATATCAGGATGAAAAAAAGAAAACAGAGCTAATCTGCTACACTGAGTATGACAATGTAATGCCGCATTTAAATACGTCATAATAAAACTAGTATACTACATCGCACACAGAATTTTAAACTATTTTACCCATGATGTCGCGATGAAAAATACTGATGATAAATCGAATAAACCCGCTGTCTGACAAAAAAAAAAAAAAAAAAAAAAAAGGAAGCACCCACAAGGGGAGGAGGAACGAATCGAAACTTCAAGGACAAGACAGAGCGTGATATTATTTCAGTATTTGTAAAATATAATCAAATTTACAAAGAACTCTGCAGTATGAGCCCACTTCTCAGTATGAAGTTGAACCTTCACTACTGACGCGGTTGGGAGGGATGTCATAAGCCGTTGTATCCTTTCCCGAGGTAAGCTGGCCCACAGCTGTTGCAACTGGTCCTCGACAACCTAGATATTGCCACTGGGACGGAGTTTACGTCCGAGCCGGTCTCACCCATCTTCTATCACGAGCATATCTGGTATCTGCTGGCCACGAGAGTACTTCAATATGACGCGGGCATTTCATAGGGACACGTGCCCTGTGTGTCCGACCATTGTACGCTGATAACGGAACCACGATACTGTCGCTTGTGAGGTAACAGATGCGGACACAAGATTTCTGTGACGCATCGATGTGTCGTCACAGATCCCTCCGTCGCTACTGCCTGTAACCTGCAATCACGCCCGATGGATCCCCACACCTCTCTTCCTGCCCAGAACTTTGGAAAGACGTGGCACCTCTCCTCAAGTCACCGCCATACTCGCTAACGATGATCATCTAGGGCGCTGCAGAATTACCATTCGTCGCTAAACACAATACGACAGCATTCACAACAGTGTATGCCTTCCTGTCACGGCGCCACTCCAAACTCAATCGTGTGTGTTGTCCTGTTAAAGGGAGCCTTCGCAATATCGCGGTAATTCCCTAGACCGACTGCTGCTAGTCTCCGACCAATGACGTAAATGGTGCAGAGAGTCCATTACGTATTCTCGGATGGAAGGCGCAGATACCATGCACTCACGTTGTGCACAGCGCGCAATACGGCGATCCTCCCTTGTGGTGGTCAGACTAGAACCTTGATGACGAGTATGCCTGCCGTCACTTTCCGAAGCACTGTCACAATCAAGTGACCCACAAAGGTAGATCTAGCACGATTCGAACAGCCGACCAAATGGAGGCCCACAACGACACCCCTTTGTAACTGTGAGGTGCTGATAACGCCGTCTCACAGGAGTATGCCGCATCTACGTGTCCTTCACATTGATCACTACTCATTTAATGCTGTTCACACCTGATACACGCTGTCTAGTCACATTAATGTGACCATCTGTCAAAATGCTGAATAACTACCTTTTTGCAGACCGCTGCGAGACGTGGATGAAGATTGTCAGTGGGGTTCTGGAAGGTACCAACAGGGATGTGGACACCTGTGGCGTGTCCAGCTGCGCTAGCCTTCTCGGTTGAGGGTCCATGGCGCGTAGAGCCCGTTCTAGATGGTTCCACATACTCTCGATTGGGTTTTGGCCAAGGGAGTACGGCAAACTCATCCTGGTGCTCTTCGAACCACGCACGTACAGTGCGATATGTTGCACTGTCCAGCTTGTAGATGCCATCGTGGAGACGAAAAACAAACGGCATATAGGGGTGTACATGGTCTCCGAGGGAGGATGCTTACTTCTGTTGATTCATTGTGCCTTGTAGAATCATGAAGTCACGGAAGGAATGCCACCGAAACAAATCACTCCCACCTCTGGCCTGCACTCTTCCGACGATGGTTACAGGGTGTTTCCTTTTACATGTTTCGCGCAGTAGGCGCCGACGACCATCTGTCCGATGGGATATAAAACGTGATTCATCTGAAGAGACGCTCTGTAGCCACTCAATGGACTGCCGGCCGGAGTTGCCGAGCGGTTCTAGGCGCTTCAGCCTGGAACCGCACGACCGCCACGGTCGCAGGTTCAAATCCTGCCTCGGGCATGGATGTGTGTGATGTCCTGAGGTTAGTTAGGTTTAAGTAGTTCTAAGTTCTAGGGGACTGGTGACCTCAGATGTTAAGTCCCAAAGTGCTCAGAGCCATTTGAACCATTTTTTGAACCACTCAATGGACTGTTAGTTGCGGTATTTACGTTCAAATTCCAGCCTCCGTTGACGATGAACAGCGGTCAGCGTGAGCGCACCAACTAGACGTCCGGTGTGGAGATCCATAGGCAGCAATGTTTGCTGGAAGGTTTTTGAGGAGACACTGTTGGTAGCCCCTCGGTTCACTTGCTGCACAATTGCACGTCTATTCGCCGGTACACATCTCCACAGCCGTCGTTCGCCGCTGCCATCTATGGCCCTGGTGCACCACAGTTGCCTCAGCATGGCTTCAGAAAACATCGCTCTTGTGCAACCCAGCTAGCTCTTTATTCGCACGAAGTAATGGCCGCTATCGACAGGGGATCTCAAGTTGATTCCGTATTTCTAGATTTCCGGAAAGCTTTTGACACCGTTCCTCACAAGCGACTTCTAATCAAGTTGCGGAACTATGGGGTATCGTCTCAGTTGTGCGACTGGATTCGTGATTTCCTGTCAGGAAGGTCGCAGTTCGTAGTAATAGACGGCAAATCATCGAGTAAAACTGAAGTGATATCAGGTGTTCCCCAGCGAAGCGTCCTGGGACCTCTACTGTTCCTGATCTATATAAATGACCTGGGTGACAATCTGAGCAGTTCTGTTAGACTGTTCGCAGATAATGCTGTAATTTACAGTCTAGTAAGGTCATCCGAAGACCAGTATCAGCTGCAAAGCGATTTAGAAAAGATTGCTGTATGGTGTGTCAGGTGGCAGTTGACGCTGAATAACGAAAAGTGTGAGGTGATCCACATGAGTTACAAAAGAAATCCGTTGGAATTCGATTACTCGATAAATAGTACAGTTCTCAAGGCTGTCAATTCAACTAAGTACCTGGGTGTTAAAATTACGAACAACTTCAGTTGGAAGGACCACATAGATAATATTGTCGGGAAGGCGAGCCAAAGGTTGCGTTTCATTGGCAGGACACTTAGCAGATGCAACAAGTCCACTAAAGAGACAGCTTACACTACACTCGTTCGTCCTCTGCTAGAATATTGCTGCGCGGTGTGGGATCCTTACCAGGTGGGATTGACGGAGGACATCGAAAGGGTGCAAAAAAGGGCAGCTCGATTTGTATTATCGCGTTATAGGGGAGAGAGTGTGGCAGATATGATACACGAGTTGGGATGGAAGTCATTACAGCATAGACGTTTTTCGTCGCGGCGAGACCTTTTTACGAAATTTCAGTCACCAACTTTCTCTTCCGAATGCGAAAATATTTTGTTGAGCCCAACCTACATAGGTAGGAATGATCATCAAAATAAAATAAGAGAAATCAGAGCTCGAACAGAAAGGTTTAGGTGTTAGTTTTTCCCGCTCGCTGTTCGGGAGTGGAATAGTAGAGAGATAGTATGATTGTGGTTCGATGAACCCTCTGCCAAGCACTTAAATGTGAATTGCAGAGTAGTCATGTAGATGTAGTTCGGTTTTCGATAGCACCATTTTGCCATGCACTGTATTCTTAACCGCGGCTGCACGCGAACAGTTTACAGATTCATCCGGTTCGGTACTGCTTCCACCCTCGGCTCCAATGCCAATGATGATGCCCTGCTGGACGTTACACAAATCGCTCCGCTTCCGCATTACAACAACGACTGCACTGCTTTGCACGGCCCCGACGCGCTTTATGTATCCTGCACTGCCAGTGCTGCCACCTGCCGTCTGTGACTGGTTGCTGCACGTTGACGACGAACCCAGGCGGCGGTAATAACTGTGACTGGACCGTATGTATCCTACCGTGCCTCGTAACCACACTAAACGTGGGTAACAGTAATTAACTATGGAGGTCGTTTTGCTTGTCGCAGAGGATTGCAGCTCTAAAGGTCAGCAGACCGGCCCATAGTGAGCACTTGTACGACATAACGTTGACATCCGTCCATGTCTTCCTGGTGCTTCATGTTAGTTGTTAGGCAGCTCGTCTGACGACATTATCGAATTATTTAGTCCTTTCATTCTTTTAAACTCAGACTTGTTAAAAGACGCTGCTCTGTCACTTTCAGTACATGTTGTTGTTGTCGTCTTCAGTCCTGAGACTGGTTTGATGCAGCTCTCCATGCTACTCTATCCTGTGCAAGCTGCTTCATCTCCCAGTACCTACTGCAACCTACATCCTTCTGAATCTGCTTAGTGTACTCATCTCTCGGTCTCCCTCTACGATTTTTATCCTCCACGCTGCCCTCCAATGCTAAATTTGTGATCCCTTGATGCCTCAAAACATGTCCTACCAACCGATTCCTTCTTCTAGTCAAGTTGTGCCACAAACTTCTCTTCTCCCCAATCCTATTCAATACCTCCTCATTAGTTACGTGCTCTATCCACCTTATCTTCAGTATTCTTCTGTAGCACCACATTTCGAAAGCTTCTATTCTCTTCTTGTCCGAACTAGTTATCGTCCATGTTTCACTT
Source organism: Schistocerca gregaria (assembly GCF_023897955.1). Taxonomy (NCBI): domain Eukaryota; kingdom Metazoa; phylum Arthropoda; class Insecta; order Orthoptera; family Acrididae; genus Schistocerca; species Schistocerca gregaria. Next base: position 523,443,043 of record NC_064921.1, on the reverse strand, counting down.
CCATACATGGCTACACTCCAAACAAATACTTTCAGAAACGACTTCCTGATACATAAATCTATATTCGATGTTAACAAATTTCTCTTCTTCAGAAACGCTTTCCTTGCCATTGCCAGTCTACATTTTATATCCTCTCTACTTCGACCATCATCAGTTATTTTACTTCCTAAATAGCAAAACTCCTTTACTACTTTGTCTCATTTCCTAATCTAATTCCCTCAGCATCACCCGATTTAATTTGACTACATTCCATTATCCTCGTTTTGCTTTTGTTAATGTTCATCTTATATCCTCCTTTCAAGACACTGTCCATTCCGTTCAACTGCTTTTCAGTACATATTAAACATTATTCAGAGATTCTCATCATATGGGCGAAATTTTGTATTTATCTTTCTATTGTGGTTGTTACTTTGCTTTGAAATTTATAAGCACTAACTTGCTTGAATGAAGGAAAAGAAGATGCTGCTATTACGCTCACTGAATTGTTGTGTGCCTTAATATTCTTTCTGCTGTTCGTGTATATCACTAAATAACAGTGGAAGAAATTTGTTACACGCATGTGGTGCTGGACAAAACAATTAAGGTTGCTGTAAAAATCTTTATGCTACGTTGCAGTATTATTTCTTGTAAAGTAGCAAAAGTTCAGAAGTTGATTTTGATTTTTTACGCCTCTGATGAATGCTTTTTGGCAAAATTGTTTCACTCTAATCTTGGTAGAAACAGTTTAGCTATTTGCCCTTAAATTTACAATAGAGACTAATTATATATCAATCATTGTGAAACCTGTGGTTGCAATTTACTGTATTATTTATGGCTTAATAATTAAACTTGTAAGAATTATTTTGGAATGATTTAATTTAAATGTTGGAGATAAATTGTACAGTCGGTCTAATGCTTTTGTGTGAAGAAATTACGGCTATTTTGCTGCCTGCATACTACTGTACATTTAGAGCTTAGAACTACTTAAACCTAACTAACCTAAGGACATCACACACATCCATGCCCGAGGCAGGATTCGAACCTGCGACCGTAGCAGTCGCGCGGTTCCGGACTTAGCGCCTAGAACCGCTAGACCACCACGGCCGGCTGTCCATTTGCACAAAACTCCTTTGCACATTGCACAATGAATGTCAATTGACTATTATCAAGAGTAATAATAAGCAATAACTGATCTAAGTTGTTGGAAGAATAACAATACACTAACTAGATTTTATTATAAAGCTGTGTGTAACTTATCACGGCACATAAAAAGCTGCTTGCCTGCAAATAACTTCCTCCGCTAGTTCTGGTGCAACACCAATCCGATACGAATGCAAAGCATTCGGTTCGGATTCCGGGGCTGTCGGAACAGGAAGACACGCCGGAGACAGGCGCCAAGTTTCCGTTACGCTTTCTCCGCAGCGCCAGGAACCGAAAGGCACCGCCGGCTGTCAGCCGCAGCGCGCGCGACACCAGAGTCCCGCTCTGCTTGCCTCAACCCCGCGAAACTCAGGCGCGTGGCGTACACGAGGTAAGATCAGTCGCATACATTGATACGGTAATTACCGAAATCAGTGGGCAGTAGATAGCAGTTAACAACTGTGCTGGTGTTCATGAGAGAATGTAGCACTTTTTTGGCCAGCGCTACCTTCCTTCAGTGGGGTGGTTCGACGAATTGTTTGTAATAAGATCTCTGGTTATACGAAGTATGTGCAGATCCAAACAGCCCCTGTGTCTCGGAAATACGCTCCTGGCCATTAAAATTGCTACACCAAGAAGAAATAAAGATGATTAACGGGTATTCATTGGACAGATAAATTGTACTAGAACTGATATGTGATTACATTTTCACGCAATTTGAGTGCATAGATCCTAAGAAAGCAGTACCCAGAACAACCACCTCTGGCCTTAATAACGGCCTTGATACACCTGGGCATTGACTCAGAGCTTGGATGGCGTGTACAGGTACAGCTACCAACGCAGCTTCAACACGATACCACAGTTCATCAAGAGTAGTGACCGGCGTATTGCGACGAGTCAGTTGCTCGGCCACCATTGACCAGACGCTTTCAGTTGGTGAAACATCTGGAGAATGTGGTGGCCAGGACATCAGTCGAATATTTTCTTTATCCAGAAAGGCCCGTACAGGACTTGCAACATTCGGTCGTGTATTATCCTGCTGAAATGTATAGTTTCGTAGGGATTGAATAAAGGGTAGAGCCATGAGTCGTAACACATCTGAAATGTAACGTCCACTGTTCAAAGTGCCATCAATGCGAATAAGAGGTGACCGAGACGTGTAACCGATGGCACCCCATATCATCAAGCAGGGTGATACGCCAGTATGGCGATGACGAATACGCGCTTCAAATGTGCGTTCACCGCGATGTCGCCAAACACGGATGCGACCATCATGATGCTGTAAACAGAACCTGGATTCATCCGAAAAAATAACGTTTTGCCATTGGTGTACCCACGTTCGTCGTTGAGTACCCCATCGCAGGCACTCCTGTCTGTGATGCAGCGTCAAGGGTAACCGGAGCCATAGTCTCCGAGCTGATAGTCCATGCTGCTACGAACGTCGTCGAACTGTTCGTGCATTTGGTTGTCGTCTTGCAAATGTCCCCATCTGTTGAGTCAGGGATCGAGACGTGGCTGCACGATCCGTTACAGCCATGCGAATAAGATGCCTGTCATCTCAACTACTAGTGATACGAGGCCGTTGGGATCCAGCACAAAAGGCGTTCCGTGTTACGCTCCTGAACCCACCGATTCCATATTCTGCTAACAGTCATTGTATCTCGACCAACGCAAGCAGCCGAGTCGCGATACGATAAACCGCAATCGCGATAGGCTACAATCCGACCTTTATCAATGTCGGAACGTGATGGTACTCATTTCTCCTCCTTACACGAGGGATGACAACAACGTTTCACCAGGCAACGCCGGTCCACTGCTGTTAGTGTATGAGAAATCGGTTAGAAGCTTTCCTCATATCAACACGTTGTAGGTGTCGCCACCGGCGCCAACCTTGTGTGAATACTCTCAAAAGATAATCATTTGCATATCACAGAATCTTCTTCCTGTCGGCTAAGTTTCGCGTGTGTAGCACGTCATCTTCGTGGTGTAGCAATTTTAATGGCCAGTAGTGTACTTACGCTACAGTTAAATACTTAAGCTACTATACTCATTGAAACTAATTAGGAGTGGGTTTGACTCCAACTTTTAATTAAACTTCGAAATACTTCAGGTACGAGTGGTCCCCTTGATGTTAATTAGTTTAAACCGAATTAGGAAGTGTAGTTAAGCTATTGCTATGTACCGATACCGTCGCCGATTCGGCAGGGGAACGGCGTAGCGCCACATCACAGGTGGGAGCAGTTATTGGATTATGACCTTGGTTGTTGGCGGACTGGTCTAGTATGTTCGTCCAGCTGTTGACATGGAGGCAAGCAAAGAGGAGCGCAGAGCTGCGGTTCGTTTTCTGGTGGCTAGGGGTGCTGGATTACGCGAAAATCATCGCCACCGTGTACAGCGAACATTTCATGTGCCTAACGTCTATGCACGAGTGGCAGAGGAGGTTCCCGTAAGGCGGCACATTACTGCAGGGCAATCCGCGCACAGGACGGGTCCGTCGAGCCATTATCCCTGGTGTGGTGGGGCGGACTGATGGCCTTATGGCTCTGAGCATGCAATCATTTATTTCATTACCGCAAATTTTTCGTGTGTTGCATCACCTGACAGAAGCACAGAACTGCGTCAAGTCTAAGTCATCTTTCCTGCGGTACCACGAGGAAGGGTAGGCGTTTCTGTCGTGTGTCCTCAAAGGGCACGAAACGTGGTGCAACCATTTCGAGCCCGAGTGCAAATGGCAAGGCCAGCAATGGAAACATCCCATATTTCTCCCGTCAAACAAACCCAAAACTGTTCTCACTAGTTCCGCTAGCGTCACGATGACCACCTCCTTCGACCGCAGGAGTCGCGTTCCTCGAGCGCCTAACCGCAATCAACCGGCAATTTGCAGAAACTGCGACGCGCCGTGAAGTCAAACCGCTCAGGAATGCTGTCGGGCGGAATCATACTGTTGCACGATAACGGCCGCCCCCACACTGCCCATAGGACGAAGGCTACACTTCATCGATTTGGTTGGGGAACACTGCGGCATTCTCCATACAGCACTAGCCTTTCAACGCGTAACTGTCACATCTTTGACGATCTGAAGAAAGACATGCGTGGACGTCGGGTTTAGTCGTACGGGGTGGTGCAAGAGTGGGTGCGGTTGTGGGTACGTCAGCGGTCGACAGCGTTCTACGAGTTGATAGCCTCGTCTCCCAGTGGAGTAGAAGTCTTAACACATGCCCGGCCGCGGTGGCCGTGAGGTTCTAGGCACTTCAGTCCGGAACCGCGTGACTGCTAAGGTCGCAGGTTCGAATCCTGCCTGTTAAGTCCCATAGTGCTCAGAGCCTCTTTTTTTTTTTTCTTAACGCACGTGATGATTACTTTTGAAAGTCACCATCCATTAGTCCCCTTGTGGTGACAGTTCGGTTCTAATGACGGGCCCTCATAAATTTATAAAGGAATGAAAATGGCCTGCAGAGCCGTTGGCATGCTACATAAGGTTTTCAAAACTGAGCTTCCTGTGTGTCTGGAAAGAAAATCGTTTAGCGTGCGTGAACATTTTAGACACAGGACGACAATGAATCACGGACTTTTGATGAGAAGGCCATTTAATAACTCTTGTTTGCTAAGAGGGCAATAGAGTGAACTACGTCGGTAACTTTACAGCGAAATAGGAAAACAAAAATCATGGACCAGACTGAAGTGAAAGGCGCTCGCATGACCGTATGGTAAAGAAAATGCAGATAGACTGGACATGTAAAGAATCCAACGTAATGTAGTTGAACACGTGTTTTATTGTTGGAACCCAAAAACTACAAGAACTGCCCACTGAAAGTGGGGTAGATGGCGGAAAACGTGCAAGAGCAAGGTGAATGAGTGTAGATAACGACAATAGCTCGTGGATATCTATGGTTCAGATGGCTTTGAGCACCATGGGACTTAAAATCTGAGGTCATCAGTCCCCTAGAACTTAGAACTACGTAAACCTAACTAACCTAAGGACTTCATCACACACATCCATGCCCGAGGCAGAATTCGAACCTGCGACCGTAGCAGTCGCGAGGTTCCGGACTGAAGCGCGTAGAACCTCTCGGCCACCGCGGAAGGCTGATAACTAAGTAAGAGGCTTTGATGCAGTTGTGAATGTTAAGATTTCTGCTCATACGTTACTAAATGGATTCCTGGTGTGAAAGTAAGAGGAAACATTTTGTTTTCGTCCTGTCGTAGTGTGGCGCAAAAAATAACAGTCAAAAGTATGCTCTCGTGAAGTGCCTTTTCTCAAAGCGTCACTGAAAGTATTCAGAGGCTCCATTTTCACCTGCATACAAGTTTGATCTCACCGGCAAAGTGAGTCCTATGTACGATTGAAACTCCGGATAACAACTCTTGAAAATCACTTGCAGGTATTGAATAAATTGTTATTTCGACATGCCCCCAACTCAGTGAAATCCAGTGGGTTTAAGCCACATGTGTGTGTAAACTATTAAACTAGTCATGCCCGTCTATCGATTGTCCAGGTTAAACGTGCAATGATTTCAGCGCGCTTACCCACACAAGTGCAGTAGCTGCAGCAGCCATGGAACTCCATGTAAAACTCTAGATCGGCGCATACCAGGACATATTCACAAAAACGTTAAGACACGTGTCACAATAATTCATAATCTTGCAGGAAACAACGCTTACACACAAATGAAATAGAAGTCAGTAAAGACTGCCCCATAACCTGGAACTAAAAGGCTTTGTAGTAAAGAACTCACGATGACCATCTGATGAAAGGAACTTCATACAGTAGAGTTACACTAAGCCGCACACAACTTCGTTAATTTTTCGACGCTGATGATACATACGTCGACTGCCTACGAAAGGTTTAATCTACCTGTTGGGGAACGGCATAAGTATGAAGTGTGCAGGTAACCCAGTCGGCGTTTCCCCTATGCCAACACAAACGCAGTATTCACACATTCTTTTACAGGAGCGTTTGTTCCTGAGTCAGCTCGTGACTAGTCAGTGGAAAGAGCGCTGGGAAAGGTACGCACTCCGCGGCTGCATTGCGAAGGCTAAGAAACGCAACGGTCGATTGCCATTACCTGCTTGCTCTTTCTGCACACATCAAACACAGGCGTGACACCTACCTGCGAGACAGGTGCCAGACCTTTTTTTTCCCCACAAAACTGCAGCTCGACAGAATGCGTAATTTTTTTCACACATCGAGAACGATCACATCCGTCAGTCTTCTGGAAGAACCAGTAGGCTTACAGTAACTAGGCAAGATGCAATCAGTTTCGTAAGTTATGTGGTGAATGTGAAAAGCCAGCATGACTGGAACGCAGATATTTTCCGGCGCACGGTTGGCAGCAGTCGGTTCTCAAGCAAAGCAACTCGCAGACGTGAGTCACGGCCGCCAGAACAAAGACGGGACTGTGCGCTGCTCGCCACTCCTGGGAAAACTAATGGCCGCGCCACTTCCGCTCAAACTCAATTTGCAGGCATCTTTAGGGCCGAGTAAAACCGTGGAGGCAGGGGAATGTAAGAAATCAGGCTGTGAGCGACTCATTCACAGCATTTATCACCCAAACGACGTCTTTCAACTTCTTGTGGTGCCATTCACTCGATTTATCTTCGTATTTACCATCTGCTCCTATCTCAGCTGAATGCAAATACTCCTGCCACTTCAACATTATTCTGGCAGACTTCAAACGAATATGTAAAAAAAAATTTCCTCTTTCTTAGCGTAGCGCTCTTTATTTGCCAGCCCTTACACTTGGGACCTGAACGCGTATTGGACGCTCTATATGCCGCTGAAACGTGTCCTAACTGTAGAAGATCCTACGAGGACCGTTCAATAAGTGAAACACTTCTTTTTATCGGCCAATTTCGGTTGAAAAACCGCAGTATTTGAGTTGGTCTTGGTGGAATATTCCTGCTCCAGTCCCGATGTTTTCATGGAGTTCCGATAGGTGGCGGCGCTACATGTATCCTTCAATATGGCGTCTGTAACGGGCGTGCATTCCAAGCTGAGAGCTGTCACTGAGTTTTTCTTTTGACGGAAAGCCAGAGCATCGCAGATATTCATAAACGCTTGCAGTTTTCACAGAGACCTGACAATGAACAAAAGCACGGTGAGTCTTTGGGCGGGGCGTTATCATCGCGACGAGGTCGCGCAAACCTGTCCTATCTCCCGCGTGCCCGCTGGCCGCACGCAGCTCCGACTGTAGACACTCTCATTCGCGTCTTACGAGGCGAACATCGGACACAGGCGATGAAACGTGGGTTCATCACTTTGAACCGGAAATCTAACGGCAATCCACAGAGCGGCGTCACACTACCTCTTCTCCAAAGAATAAGTTCAAAGTTGCACAGTCTACAGGTAAAGTCTTCTGGTATTCCGAAGTGGTTATTCTGTTTGATGTTCTCCCTCATGGTGCAACTATCACCTCGGACGTGTACTGTGCTACCTTCAGGAAATTGAAAAAGCCACTTCAGTGTGTTAGAATTATATATTAATACCTTCAGCTGCTGACGGGCGTTGATATATATCAACGGGGACAGGTTAAAATGTGAGCCCCGACCGGGACCCGAACCTGGGATCTCCTGCTTACATGGCAGACGCTCTATCCATCTGAGCCACCGAGGCACTGAGGATAGTGCGACTGCATGGAGTATCTCGCGCACTACTCCTGCGAGACCCACATTCTCACCTTGTATGTCCACACACTACATTCGTAGTCTCCCTACCCAATACAATCATTACTCGTGGAAGACATTCTTCCCAAGTCCAGTAAGGGTTCAGGTCAATATGTGCGCATCCGTATTTCAGCGTGTTCGTCGTCACAAAAATGCAAATGAAATTCTCCTTGTCCATGACAACGCAAGGCACACACAAGACTACGCACATGAGCAGCAGCTCACAAATCTTCATCGGGCTGTTCTTCCTCATCCGTCCTACAGCACGGATCTCGCATCTTCCGACTTTCATTTGTCTGACCCAATGAAGGAGGCAATCTGCGAGAAGCAGTACGTGGTTGGCGGTGAGATCATTGAGGCAGCAAGAAGTTGGCTTCGACGTTGACCGGTAGAGTCGTAGTATATAGGTATACAGGCCTTCCCAATAAATGGCGTACTGCTGTTTCATTTTATTCAAAAATAGAATTTGGAACCGAAACAGTGGGAATTATATGGTCTATAAGTTCAAATGGCTCTGAGCACTATGGGACTTAACGTCTGAGGTCATCAGTCCCCAAGAACTTAAATCTAACTAACCTAACAACATCACACACATCCATGGCCGAGGCAGGATTCGAACCTGCGACCGTTGCGGTCGAGCAGTTCCAGACTGAAGCGCCTAGAACAGCTCGGTCACAGCGGCCGGCTGGTGTATTGGCTTAGTCAATATAATCAACAGGCTTTCAGGAAAAAGTGTGTTGCGTTACTTGTTGAACGCCCCTCGTATATTTCCTCGAAGCAAATCTTTCAGTGTGTGCATTAATTCCTGGCCGTCCGCTCAGTTCACGTCCGAGTTGTACCTGGCGACTTCACTCAGTACTAACGGCATCTTTGGCAAGTGCTCTTCCGCTGACAGTCCGCTCAGGTGAACCCTGATGAAGTTGGATTACGCTCATGGAGCAATCTGAAAGGAGCAGTGTGTTCCGGCATCTGGTTTCAGTTCTTCTCTCTCCTTTTTTGACATTGTATATATCGTTGGCTGCGTACAGATTGTGAACGTGATGTGTACTGCCTGTTACCGCCTTTCCTACCATCAGATTAATATACCTCACCTGATAGTCTCCTACTACCTGGACCTTGATGGCATCTGGGTCCTTCGCGTCTAGCAGGGATTTTGATTGCCGATTAAAATTAATTGATTAATGAAGGGAACAGGAGACTACAGATCAGTAACAGTGAGAGCGCTCAGGTAAAACCGGGTATATTCTGAAAACACGCAGAAACAAGACGCAGTCTAGTTATAGAAAAGGTAGGAACTTTCCACTCCGCAAATTTGGTCTACACAGGCGGTCCGCAGACTTTTAGTGAGCCACCCAAAAGAGTATGGTTTGATAACTCTGATAAATTTCCATAAAAGAATAGATCATTTTTGTTGTAACTTCATGGTTTGTAAACTTGATTATTCCAATAATTGTATACAGAATTTCTGCAATGTATAGGGTACAGTTCATTGTTGACAGCCATCTGAGTTAGTAAATGTGTCGACTACTATTGAAAACCGAGAAAAGCGAGTCACGTACTGTTATTAAACATCTTTCATTTGTAGTATTCGACTGCTGCACAGATCAAAACAGAATTGGATGAAGTTCACGTGGTGTCAGCACCATCACTGAAGATCTTTCACTTTTGGATTAATGAAGTTAAACGTGGTCGGACAAGCAGTGAATACTAAGCGCGCTCCCGCTGTCAAACTGAAGTCACACAATGGAAAAAAAACCTGATAAAATCCATTACATGGTAATGCAAGATCGCCGAATACAAATTCGTGAGATTGCTGAGATCGTAGATATATCAAGTGAGAGAGCTCATAATATGCTGCACAGAGAATTGGGCACGAAGAAGCTAGAACAACATTTCAGTACAACGTTTGGAGGTGCTAAATCTCAGTCTGCAAGACTTTTTGCGCCGATTTGTGACTTTTGATGAAATCTGAATCCATCATTACAGACCAGAGTATAAATAACAGATAAAACAATAGACAAAGGCTGATGAAAATGCGCCAAAGACGGCACAGACTATTCTGTGAGCTGCTCAGGTGAGGGCCAATGTCTTTTGGGATACCCAAGAAGTAACCCTCAGAACACTTGAAAATAGTCAAAACCGTAGCTGGACCTTATCATGTTCATTGTTGAATCGTCTGAAACTTGCGTTCGCTGAAAAAATACCAAGACAGGCACGCAAGAAATGCTCTTTCATCAGGATAATGCACCATCGCACCCATAAGCGATAAAAATAGAGAAAGTGCATGAATTGCGTTTTGAATTGGTTCCTCATCCACCCCTATTCACCCGGCTTAGGCCAGAAGTAATTCCTTCCTATTACCTAATTTGAAATTTTGGATTGCTGGGAAGAAATTTTCATCAGATGAAGAAGGGACATTTGCGGTGTATGGCAGAACCTATTTTTCCGAAAGGATGAGAAAGTTGGAGGCTCGCTGGACCAAGCGAATATTCTTCAAATAAGACTGTCGAGAAGGGTGAGGTGTTTTCTTACGAAATAATTTTGTTTTATCGTCCTTATCATACCGCCGTCTTAAATGGATGGACATAAAACACAACAAACTAATGATAACTAATCTAGTCCCTAGAGAGAGCACTGATTGAGTAAATTAGAGAACAATCTCCGGGATTCAAATCGCAAATGAATGTAAGGAGCCATGGATACTGACTTGTCGCGAGCAGACAGGGGCGGTGCGAGAGACGTTAAAGTTACAGCACTGCAGATACCGTGAAGCCAATTCCTCGCGGTGCAGATCGCTTGTTTGCAGCTTAGTCACGGACGGCTATGCTAAGAGCAATTCTACCGCGAACGTCTTGGTTGTAGTTGAACGTAGTCGTGCATGGTTGCTTCTGAGATAATGTAAACAAACACACGTATCGCGAACACGGCGGCAACTACCGCGCTACTGCTGATCACTAAGTCGAAGCTACCAAGAACTGCAACCAAATGAGGCCGAGAGGACGTATCGCAGCAGTATTGTTACTTCGGGCACCGCACATTGTGTCCTTCCTCCGAGAGTAAAAGGACCGCTGCAGACAACTCGCTTAGTCTCTCTGCCGCGATCCAGTCCGGCGCTCCCACGCACCGGTTGGCTTTCCTGGGGGCGGCTCCAGATATCTGACCGCGGGAAGGGTCGGTGTCCCTCCGCGCAACCATTCCCTCTGCTTGAATTTGAACTAAAGGCCGCTGGAACGTATGTATATTTACGCCATCTTGTGTATCTTATGAATTAAATTAGCAGCACATGACGTTCCGATAGCAAGAGAGCTTTCAGCACGGCGAAGGGAGCTTTCCTTTTGCCAGACTTCGTGATTTGTCCCGGTAGTTTCCAAGCCATGAAGCGTGTACTGTGGGAGACACGCCGCAGTTGCCGCGAATTCGATCCAGCCGCGCGGGAAATCCCTCGCTGGTTTACATAATGAGAGCCAACGACTAGGTGGGGACCTCTTGACAAGCCCGGCACGCTTGCACCGCGAGCGCAAAACTTCAGCAAATACCTGCGCCTGTTTTTTGCTTCGTAAGCAGCGCTGGCTCGAGAGGCAAAAGACGCTGTCGTTAAATAATTACGAGTTCTCGAAGTCCCAGTGCCAACGTAAGACTGCTCTTACGTTAATACTCCGCCAGTTCTGCTTTAGTCTTCGGCTAACGTCTTCCTCACTTGTAGGATCCCAGAATTTCTTTCCCCAGTATTATATGGCGAATCAAAGTATTTGCACGACTGAAAAGTCTACTTAGTTTTAGAGTAATTTATGACTGTATTAGCAAATCAGAACTAAGTGAGTGTGTAATGACGAGAGCGAAATTTCGACACCAGCTGCAATAGGGCACTGAAACAAATCCAGTGGTGACAAGTGAGAATTTGCGCCAAACTGGGCCTCGAACCTGGATTTCCCGCTTATCGCGAGCAGTCGCTTTAAGCAGATCAGCTATCCCAGCTCGCTTCCCGACCAACCCAAATTCCCACTTGTCGCGCACTACGTTCGTAGCGTCCCCTGTCCATCATTCTCGTTGCTCGCCACCTCACCTGATTCCCACAAGAGGCAGAACGAAGAGTGCAACCGCAACTAAGGGTTCTTTATTTGCCGTGAAGCCGTATACGGTATTCGGAAATTTCCGTTAGAAACTTGCACGACTTGTGGAGCGGAGTGAGTAGATAATATTTTGAAATCCAACCTTTGCCCAGAAACGGCAACGTCTGAAAACGTATTCGTAACTCAACCACTTCAACAAATAATTTATTACGCATCACCAGTACATGACTTCTTTTACAGCCAAAGGAACTGCTCGTGTGCTCGTTGACGGGTTCTCTTCGACTTGATACAGTACGGCCTCTCCCACTTCGGGTGTGTAGCTGAGTGGTCAGCGCGACAGAACGTCAATCCTAAGGGCTCGGGTTCGATTCCCGACTGGGTCGGAGATTTTCTCCGCTCAGGGACTGGGTGTTGTGTTGCCCTAATCACCATCATCATCATCATTTCATCCCCATCGACGCAAAAGTCGCCGAAGTGGCGTCAAATCGAAAGACTTCCATCCGGCGAACGGTCTACCCGACGGGAGGCCCTCGTCACACGACGTTTACATTTACTTCGTCTCGTTGGAGCACCACAGTCAAGCGTGCTGATGGTGAAGGTACCCATTCTCGAAGCCGTTGCGTAATTGTGGCGAAAATGGTACGCGAAGGAGCCTGACGTCGTAGATAAAGATCCTGATTAAGGCGACGAGCAGATTTTCTATTACTGTGAGCTTCGTCATTCGGAAGGATTATGTCGCTGTATTCTCCAAACGTGTTCTCAGCCATGTTGCTCTGGCTCTCACAGACACGTGAATGACGCTCGAACCAAGTCAGAGAGGTAGGATAGACTTCAGATGACAACAGCCGATCTGGTGTAACCACCAACCCCCCCCCCTCCCCCCGCCCCCTCCCCATGACTACCTGTTGCATACCTACCTAGCAAACATGTCTTCAAACCCGGACATGGGTTCCTGTACAAAATCTTATGTACTCTCACTCCCCTCTACAACTTCTAGAAGTCCGTTACGGGAATTTCCAAACACCCAGTACGTGTGGTGCATGTTCTTTCGGACCATACATATATAAATAAGTGATAAATGATCTTCCAATATTTAACCTTGAATCGAGCAATCCTGGTTCGAATGTCACAAAATATACCATCTCCGCCTTCTTCGCTCCTGCAAATTTCCAACGGTAGGAGTTCCAAAGAAGACCATACAGAAGTTCAGTGTACCACAGGGCTTAAAAATTCACCGCCTGCACAATAATAAACATGAGTAGACAACTATAATAGTCAAGTGTGAAACATTCATCCCTAAGCTATTTAGCTTAGCTCGACTTTGTGAAAGTGTTTTAATTATATGCCTGACTTGAATAAAAAGTATTAATTTCCTGACGGCAATCCACAGAAAAGAAAGCAGATTCCTGTTTATTTGTAAACGGCCGTTATCAGTGTGGCCTTCGGCTTCACCAGAGTGACCTGTTGCGCGGGAACTAAGCTCTCACCCACGGTTAAGCTCCGCGGAAAACTACCAGAGTCATCAGGTGTCGCATTAACTGCAGCATCCTGGAGGTTTGGAAAAAAGTTCCTCCGCTAATAATTATTATCCTTGCGAGGAAAATTCTGTTTGCCACAAAACAAAAATACATCTAAAAGTCTCACGTTGTGTTCGCTAATGAACCTTATTGTTGTCGGCAGCAGTTTCTGCAGATCACCACTGGCATGATCGTAACTGACAACTCTCGGAACTTTGGCCTTCTGTACACGTATTAAATCTATTTACTGTCGGAAGAAAAGAAAAAAAAATGTTTCGTTTGCTCGTACCTTATTTGTAGAAAGAAAATAATATGAAATAGATTAACGCCGACGAAACATTGCAACAGCGTGTGGTCTGCACTTTGAGAAGTACTACTCTCTACGACAAAATTACCCGAAACAGACTTAGCCCAAATGACAACTAACTTTTCTGCTCACTTGCAGCACTCACAAAGCTTTAACCTAAACAACTTATAAGGAACAAAATTCACAAAAATAATCGCTAAGTCTGAGAATAAATCGCCATTTTGCAGCAGGTCGGGAAAAATGAGCGGGGAAACTATAATTTATAGTATGACAGAAAATAACTCCACCACAACTGAGTTGTTGTTGATGTGCTCGTTTTGGCCCTCTGAGGATCACGTGTTAATTCGCGTCAGCTTCGTTTCTTCTGTTCTTTCTCCTTGTCCTATATTCTTCCATTCTCATACTTTGCAACCTTCTTCGCTCTTCTGTCCAATTCGATTTTGTTCTGGGTCTACTTCTGTCCTCAGAACCTGTGAAAGCCTGAATTTTTTATTTAACTGCCATCCTCCTGCATCTCTCTGGATGCTGTACTCCCTCTTGTTCTAGATCCTTTTTTATCTCTTGGATCCAACGTACTTTGGTTCTCTCGTTCACTAGAAATTGTGTTATTTGCTGTTAGCCTCGCCTAGTCCATTCTAAGGAAGTGTACGAAGAACAAGCTCCCCTTTTCCGCGATGATGTCCGAGATTCTATCTTGGTATAGAATTCTTGGTTCGCTCTTCTCGTGAGATGACCATCTTCTGTCCTTCAAGGTCCCAATACCCTTCTGAGAATCTTTTGTTCCACTAGTTCCAGTATCGTAATTAGTCCTGTTCTTCCTAGATTAAGAGTTTCTGCTGAGTGTCAGACTTTAGGGCGGATCACTGCCTAGTGATGCCTGAATTTTGCATCAGATTTTAATTACGGGAAGCACGTTAACGGAAATTCATTCTTATTTTTAAATGACGTACTGCAGACAAGCTACTACTGCTCCATAAAAACCAGGAACTTCTAGACAGATTAAAACTGTGTGCAGGATAGAGACTCGAACTCCGGACATTTGGCTTAAGCGGGCAAGTGCTCTGCCGACTGAGATTCAACAAACCTCACACTCCGCTGCAGAATGAAAATTTCACCCTGGGAAACATCCCTCAGGCTGTGGCTAAGCCATATCCCCGCAGTATCCCTTCTTTCAGGAGTGCTAGTCTTGCAAGTTTCGCAGAAGGATTTCTGTGAAGTTTGAAAGATGAGAGACGAGGTTCTGGCGGAAATAAAGCTGTGAGGACGGATCGTGGGCCGGTCTTGTGTAGCTCAGTCATTGCACCATTTGCCCGGGATAGACAAATGTCTCGCTCTGGAGTCTCGGTCCGGCACACAGTTTCAACCTGACAGGAAGTTTCATATCAGCGCACACCCCGTTGCAAAGGAAAAATTTCACTCTGGAGACAATGAAATTTACGAATGCATTCATTCTTTATGGAAGTAAATTACCTTTACAGTAAACAAAGCAAGCCCACTGATTATGGTTCAACAGTACCAAAAAAACGTTTGGAGCATTCTTTGTGAGCAGAGGCGGAATAAAAAATGATGTTTAGCTACCAGTGCATTAACCAGTACGACTCCCTTTGTAACTTTTTTTTGTACAAAGATATGAACAGCAGTAAGTCTTTTTGAAATTGCTCCCTGCATTTTTATTCGATCATGCGCTTCTTCTCCTTAAGACCTGTTCAAGAACGTGTCGAAGAGTACAATTTGCGTAAACACGACGTTATTAAAAACGTAAAACAAAAACTGACATGACTCTTGTGTACTAACGAGCACTGGAGGGAAACGGCAGCTGTGCTTATTAGCTCGGCCTGAGGTGGAATAAACCCTGGGCCTCGTTTGTTTCTCTTCATTTTAATATGCGTCTCCGTGTCAGTGAATAACACGGATGTAGACGCTTATACATAGTTTTCCATTTTTCATTTACACTTATTTGAGTGCGCACAGGTTTCCTTCCGAAACACAGTAGCGTACTGTATTTTCCTTTCCGCATCGACAGACTATCTAGAGTATGTCTACCAGCGGTGATTATTTATCCAAGTACTTCAGAAACATTTGACAAAAAGTGACAAACTATTTCCATACTGAAACAATTTTCCAGGCTAAATGTTGGACCAATCTGCCAACTACATAAAGGTGGAGTACTCAAAGGAACAAGTCTTTCTATCTGCACGTGCTATAATGCTTCCTGTAAAAAACGGTGTTTAAGGATTAAAATTAAGCGCAGACTCGAACCCATTCATTGGTGTACTGTACTAACCAGAAGCATCAAGCTTGGCTAGACTACTGTTGGCTAAAGGCAGTCCCGAATGCAATGGTTCAAATGGCTCTGAGCACTATGCGACTTAACTTCTGAGGTCATCAGTCGCCTAGAACTTAGAACTAATTAAACCTAACTAACCTAAGAACATCACACACATCCATGCCCGAGGCAGGATTCGAAACTGCGACCGTAGCGGTCGCTCGGTTCCAGACTGTAGCGCCCACAACCGCACGGCCACTCCGGCCGGCTCCGAATGTAATGGTGTAGTGTTTAATACAGTAGCTTGTTATCCGGGAAAACGTCCAATCATCATATCTAAGTGTTCCGTGGTTTCTGTGAATCACGCAAGACCGATCTCTGAACGCTTCTTTAAACAAGGTCAAGTTCGATCTCCCGACGCACGTTGGTCCACCTGAGGCAGTGACGCAACTGCAGTGGGCTTTCTAACTACCTTTCCGTCCTTTGATAATGGCAGGGAATGCGACCGAGGGCGCTTTAAGCTCATCCTCCGTCTCGTGTCTCTATGTACGAGTCGCTCGCTCTTGGGTATTCTGGCTCCGAGATGTATTTGTATCTCCAGTTAATTAGTTGAAGGGGCTCAGATATTGTCGTAATACCACAGCGATAAGCACGGTAATCACCTCTATAAGAATCAGCATGGATTCTGCAAACAGAGTCTCGCACTGCCGCTTAGCGAAAGAAATGCGAGCTTACTAAGTATCGGGACCACGTTTGCGACTGGATACAAGATTTACTTGTAAAACTCAACACATTGCTCTTACCGGAAGAACATAGAAAGATGAAAAGGTAATTTCCAGAGTACTCCACGGAATTGTGATAGGATCTTTACTGTTTACAATGTATGTATGTAAACGATATAGTACAAAGTGTCGGAAGATCTTTAAGGCTGTTGGCAGATTGTGGCACTTGAGCCTAAACGTAAGTAAATGTAACACATTGCGCATACGTAAGAGAAGACATGCACTACTGTATAACTTTACTATTGATGACTAGTTGCTGGAAACAGTATCTACCATAAAATATCTACGACTAACTGCCGGGAGAGCTACGTTAAATGGAATGATTTTAAGGAAATCTTCGTACGTGCCACTTTGGAGTGGAACAGAGATAGTGGGATCAGTTAGGGATAGGATATCCTCCGCCACACAGTCGGGTGGCTTTCGGAGTAACGTGTAAATGTAGTTACGACTTCTGGAAGAGGGTATAACAATACCTCCCCTAACAGTGGCAGGTATTGCTACATCAGTTGATTACAGTCACTGAAGAAAATTAACAATAATATCACTTATCTTGTATTTGCTTGTATCTGCAATCTAACGACGATCTCGCTCTGGCTTTGGCTCGTAATTAAAAATGTTGTCTAGGTAGCATGACTACCGTTGTTGGTGCGAAAGGCACTCGGATGTCAATTGCGCCGACTTGAAAAACTTACGAAGACAATCTTTCAGGATTAATTTGATGATTTATGTTTTTCATTGCAGTGTGCTTCATACTTTTTTAAACAATGGTCATTTGAAAATAATTCATGACATACACTTTTCGCAAATAATACATTTATAAAATTTTTATACTTTCGCATGTTCAAAACGTTGCTTCGTCATCATACAATTTCGCAGCCGTTACTGATCTTAATAAAACTCACAACATTTTTTATTTTCCACAACTCAGACTCATCTTTTCATTTCCAACACAGTCAAGGCTGTTCATATTCAACACAAAAACTTGACTACACCGTACGCTTCCGCGCCAAAAGTCACAAACAGGCACCAAAGATAACAATAAGTACTAAGATATTCACACTAGATATTATATCGATTTCAACATCTCAAAATATTGACGTACATACATATAACAATGAAACCAAATTTGAATAGAGTGAAAAATATGAGACATTACGCAGAAAAATATTCATTCATCGACGATATCGAAAAAATAAGGTTGGCGGGTCGTGATGGTTTCGCAAGCAAAGAACCATTACAAGGGGAGGCATTATCCGTGGTGTACTGTTATACATGTTGCTTTCTACGGTATGTTGTATCTGTGCGTTATATCAAGATTTAAATAACGTGCGACGTGAACTGCAAACAGCCAAATATTTGTGTTCGCCACACCAAAATCATAGGTATTTTAAGAACCACCTTATAAGTGCCGTTACTACGGAACTTCCACTATATCGCTGCGGAAAGTATATTAGTAAATGCCTAAAACCTTCACCCGGCCCCAGTTGTAGACTGACTGCCTAACGGTTTCCAGGGGCCACAAAATTAGATTTTCAGTATTTCAAATAATTAATGACTGAATTAAAAAAAAAGGCTGCTGTTATAATCAAATGCGTAAGAGGTATAATGTTACGTTATAACTTTAACACACTGAGAGAAGCTTTTTAAGTTAGAAACTGTGTATATATATTAAGGCAGCGTAACACAGGGCACGCAAATTACACAGATTATATGTTACATCTATATCATTAATCTGAAACTCGCAATCAAGTGCCTGGCAGAGGGTTCCTCGAACCACTTTCAAGCTATTTCTTTACCGTTCCACTCTCGACAAGTTGTTGTTGTTGTTGGGATGTTTAAGGGGGACTAAACAGCTAAGGTCATCAGTCCCCCATTCCAAAAAACCAGCGAAACAAAATTTACGGAACAGGTAAAACCCCAAGGGGGGAGGAGACGCCCCTCCCCCCAGTCACTGAAAGAACACCAATGTGTCAGCGAACACTAGAGACAAGAAGAGTACAGACGAACACTGGACAGAAAGAAACGGAAGAAAATAAGAGGGTCGGAGACTGGTTGACTGACCATGGGTACAAAAATTGGGAAAGAGTCAACCATCCGAGTACACACATTAAAATCTGGAACCAATGAGACACTCGAGGACAAGATACACAGAAAGGGAAAGGGACAGGTCCCCCCTAAATGGAACCATAAAAAGGACTACCACGGATAAAATTTAAAACGTCGTCAGCCATGGAGGCATCGTCGCATAAAACCAAAGGTAACGTGCCCGGGAGATTAAAAGTCTGCCGGAGGATGCGCAGGCGGGGACACTCCAACAAAATGTGGGCGACCGTCAACCGGGACCCACACTGACACAGGGGGGGATCCTCCTGACGCAAAAGATGTCCGTGCGTCAGGTAGGTATGGCCGATGCGGAGCCGACACAGGATGACAGAGTCCCTGCGAGAAGCCCGCAGGGAGGACTGCCACACATCGGTCGTCTCCTTGACAGCCCGCAGTTTATTCGGAGAAGTCAGGCTACGCCACTCGTCACGCCACATCTGAAGCACCTTACGGCGCAACGCCAGCTGCAAATCACGAGCCGGGAGGCCGATCGCCAAAGTGGGGGCGTCGACCGCCCCTTTGGCCAGCCTGTCGACACATTCATTCCCCGGGATGCCAACGTGACCTGGCGTCCAAACAAAGACCACCGAACGACCAGAGCGGGTAGTGGCAAAAACAGACTCCTGAATAAAGGATACCAGAGGACAAGAGGTATAGCAGCGGTCGATAGCCTGGAGGCTGCTCAGGGAGTCACTGCAGATGACGATGGACGTACCTGAGCAGGAACGCATATGCTCAAGAGCGCGCAATATGGCCACCAGCTCTGCAGTAAAAATACTGCAGCCAGCCGGCAAGGAGCGCTGTTCAACATGGGCAGCGTGGGCAAAAGCGTAGGCAGGACGACCATCCACCAGGGAACCATCAGTGTAGACAGGCTCACAGCCTGAAAACGAGGCGACGAGCGCAAGAAAACGGTGACGGAGGGCCACATGCGGAACCGAGTCCTTGGGTTCCCGTGCCAAGTCCAGGCGGACGGACGGACGGGTCATACACCAGGGAGGCGTGGGTGCACAGGCCCGGAAGGGCGGCAGAAGAGGGAACGACCCCAGTTCCGACAGCAGGGACTGGACACGGACAGCAATGGAAAGCCCAGACCTAGGTCGCCGGTCGGGCAGAGGGAGGACCCTGGCAGGGAAAAGCAGGCGATGATTGGGATGGCCCGGTGAGCAATGCACATGGACAGCATAGTCGGCGAGCAGTCGGTGGCGGCGAATCCGCAGCGGGGGAACCCCGGCCTCCACCAGCAGACTATCCACGGGGCTCGTACGGAAAGCACCAGTTGCAAGCCGAACCCCACAGTGGTGTATGGGGTCCAACAACGTCAACACTGAGGGCGATGCAGACCCATAGGCCAGGCTCCCATAATCAAGCCTGGACTGCACAAGGGCTCTGTATAATCGCAACAGCGTGCTACGATCTGCACCCCAAGACGCATGGCTCAGGCAGCGGAGGGCATTGAGGTGCTGCCAGCACTTTTGCTTCAGCTGAGTAATATGAGGAACCCATGTGAGCCGGGCATCAAAGACGAGTCCTAAGAAGCGGCTAGTGTCCACCACTTCAAGTAGGTGACCGTCGAGGTAAAGTTCCGGATGAGGGTGGACCGTCCGACGCCTGCAGAAGTGCATAACTCGAGTCTTGGCCGCAGAGAACTGAAATCCATGAGTCAGAGCCCATGATGCCGCCTTGCGAACGGCTGCTTGCAGCCTGCGTTCGGCGACTCCCGTAGTCGTTGAGCTAAATGAGATGCAGAAGTCGTCGGCATACAAAGAAGGAGACACCGACGACCCCACAGCTGCAGCCAGACCATTAATGGCCACTAGAAATAAGGAAACGCTCAATACCGAGCCCTGCGGGACCCCATTTTCCTGTATATAAGATGAACTAGAGGCGGCACCGACTTGCACCCGGAAAGAGCGGCGCAATAAAAAGTTTTGAAGAAAAGCTGGAAGCTGACCACGAAGACCCCACTCGCGCAACGTAGCAAGGATGTGATGCCTCCATGTTGTGTCATATGCCTTCCGCAGATCAAAAAATACAGCAACGAGATGCTGACGGCGGGAAAAGGCCGTACGGATAGCAGATTCCAGCCGCACCAAATTGTCCGCAGCAGACCGGCCCTGACGGAAGCCACCCTGGGATGGAGCGAGGAGACCGCGCGACTCAAGGACCCAACACAAACGCCGCCCCACCATACGTTCGAGCAATTTGCACAAAACGTTGGTTAGTGTAATGGGGCGATAGCTGTCCACCGCCAGAGGGTCCGCACCGGGCTTCAAGATGGGAACGATAACACCCTCTCGCCATTGCGACGGGAACACGCCCTCGCTCCAAATGCGGTTAAAGATGGTGAGGATGTGTCTCTGGCAGTCCCTGGAGAGATGCTTCAGCATCTGCGCGTGGATGCAGTCCGGTCCTGGCGCTGTATCAGGGCAATTGGCGAGGGCAGCGAGGAATTCCCTCTCGCTGAAAGGAGCATTATATTTTTCAGAACGACGTGTGTGGAACGATAACGGCGTCCGCTCGGCGCGCTCCTTTAGAGAGCGAAAGGCAGGAGGGTAAGTCGCAGTCGCAGAGCTCGTAGCAAAGTGCGTGGCAAGGTGGTCAGCAATGGTGGCGGCGTCCGTGCAGACAGCGCCGTCCAGGGAGATTCCAGGGACACCCATAGGGATCTGGTATCCATAAATCCGCCGGATGCGGGACCACACGAGCGACGGGGAGACACGGGAGCCCAAGGATGAAATGTACCTCTCCCAGCATTCCTGCTTACGCCGTGCAATAAGACGACGGGCCAAGGCACGGAGCTTCTTAAAGGCGATGAGGGTCTCCAGAGACGGGTGCCGCTTATGACGCTGGAGAGCCCGCCTACGGTCGCGAATAGCCTCAGCAATCTCCGGCGACCACCAGGGGACAGACTTCCTCCGAGGGAGTCCAGAAGAGCGAGGGATGGCAATCTCGGCCGCAGAAATAATTGACGAGGTCAAGACACGGACCTCCTCGTCAATGTCACCCTGTGGGAGAGAAGTAATGGTGGCAGCGGAAGTAAAAGCCGGCCAGTCAGCCCTGTTGAGAGCCCAGCGGGGCAGGCGCCCAGAAGAATGACACTGGGGCAGTGACAAATAGATGGGAAAATGGTCACTACCACACAGGTCAGGATGCACTCTCCAGTCAAGGGATGGGAGAAGTCCGGGGCTGCAAAGAGAGAGATCGATGGCCGAGAACGAGCCATGGGCCACACTGAAATGCGTGGGAGCACCGGTGTTCAAGAGGCTAAGGTCGAGCTGAGCCAACACATGCTCCACAGCGCGACCACGGTCATCGGAGACAGTCCCACCCCATAGAGGGTTGTGGGCATTGAAATCGCCCAGAAGCAGCAATGGCGGCGGGAGTTGAGCCAGCAGCGCAGCCAAGACATGTCGGGGGAGTTGCCCATACGGAGGAATGTAAACAGAGCAAACAGTAATAGCCGGCGAGAGCTCAATCCTGACAGCGACTGCCTCTAAAGGCGTCAGAAGGGGTACTGGTGAGCTACAGACAGAGTGGTGAACAAAGAGGCAAACTCCACCTGAAGCTCGTTGACAGTCAGCGCGGTTCTTATAGTATCCCCGATAACCGCGAAGGGCAGGGGTCCGCATTGCTGGAAACCAAGTTTCCTGAAGAGCAATGCACAGAACAGGGGAAACACTCAAAAGCATCCGGAGCTCAGGCAGGTGGCGGAAATAACCGCCGCAATTCCACTGGAGAATGGAAGCAGGAAGGGACTGGGAGGGCGTTAAGTCCACTAAGAGACAGACGGCGCCGCAGAGTCAACGGCCGCCGCAGAGTCAACGGCCGCCACCGAGCGAGAGTCAGCTGTGTCCATAGGAGAGGTCCCCGAGGGTTCCGTGATGGCGAGATCCGCGGCAGAGGCGAGGATCTCCACCGCATCCCCAGAGCCAGAGCTATTGACAGCAGGCGGTACTGAAACTGCCGGAGCGTCCTTCTTCTTGGAAACGTTCCGGTCCTTCTTCTCGCGTCTGTCCTTTGGCTTAGAGGGCTGGGAGAGTTTCTCTAAAGGAGCGTCGGAGGCTGACGACGACGCAGAAGCCCTACGACCAGCAGGTGGATGAACCTTCAGCCACTAGCTGACATCCGGCGGGGTAGCAGAAGAACCGGAAGAAGGGAGGGCCCCGAGGGACCCCTTCCGCGAGAGAGGAGCCGGCAGAGACGACGCCGGCAGAGAAGGGGGAGGGGGAGGGGGAGGTATCGAGCCCCCTGGTTTTGGAGCAGATGTCACTCCTGAAGCATGTGCGGGGGGAGTGACAGAAGGGGGTTTGCCCCCAACTGCTAAGGGGGCAACAGAGGAAGGCTTGCCCCCAGACACAAGGGGGGCAGACAGAGATGGACGGCCCCGAGGGCCAACTGAAGGCGGCACAGAGGAGGCGACAACTGCCGCCCGCGAGGGCGACGATAACGTAGCTGCAGCATAAGAAGTTTGAAGAGGGACAGGATGCAACCTTTCAAATTTCAGTTTTGCCTCGCGATAAGTAAGCCGGTCCAGGGTCTTAAATTCCATAATCTTCCGCTCCTTATGAAGAACGGGGCAGTCCGGCGAGCATGGAGAGTGGTGTTCCCCACAGTTGACACAGACAGGCGGAGGCGCACATGGAGAATCGGGATGGGAGGGGCGTCCGCAATCTCGACATGTGGCACTGGATGGGCAACGGGAGGACATATGCCCAAACTTCCAGCACTGGAAGCACCGCATCGGGGGAGGGACGTATGGCTTGACGTCACAACGGTAAACCATTACCTTGACCTTCTCAGGCAATACAGCACCCTCGAAGGCCAAGATAAAGGCACCGGTGGCCACCCTGTTGGTCTTGGGTCCTCTGTGCACACGACGGACAAAATGCACACCACGTCGTTCCAAGTCAGCTCTCAGCTCGTCATCGGACTGTAACAAGAGGTCGCGATGGTAAATAATCCCCTGGACCATATTTAAGCTACTGTGGGGAGTGACGGTAACAGGGACGTCTCCCAGCTTATCACACAAGAGCAACGCCCGTGACTGGGCTGGGGAGGCCGTCTTGAGGAGGATGGACCCATTCCTCATTTTAGACAAACCCGCCACTTCCCCAAACTTATCCTCCAGGTGTTCCACAAAAAACATAGGCTTTGTCGAAAGAAAGGAGTCACCATCACTTCTGCTGCAGACAAGGTATTGTGGTACATAAGGCTCCTGCTTGGCACTAGATCTGCGTCCCTCCCATGGCGCAGCCAACGAGGGGAACGACTGAGGATCATATTGTGCAGCATCGAATTCAATTTTGCCTCGCTTAGAGACGCTGGTGGCAGTGCGACCACCAGCTTGGTGAGATTTATTGCGCTTCATTGCGCCACATCCGCCCAGATGCCACCTACTCCGAACGAGGGCTCTCCCCAAGGGCGCCACCCAGCCAAAGCAACGGGTACCTGGCCGATATCCCATTGCCCGGAGTCCCCGTGCCCCATACAAGATGGGCACATACTCCTTGGCATGCATGGGGAGGAAACAGCTCTGGCATCTGTAGTGCGATCCCTGCGTGGTCAGGGGGCTACCACCAAGAGGGTACATGACGACCCCACCACAACGGACTGGCTACCGTGCTGGATTTTAGGTGTTGAAAGGGTCCACAATTGCCGTGGGCGCTAAGAAGGGGATTGCGCACAAGACGAGGAGGCAACCCAGAAGACATGGGGTGTAAATCCCTCCACACGACAATAGATAGCATGCAATATGGAGGTGCACGATGGACCAATAGAAAAACACCACGTAAGGCGTCCTTCCCCAAATGGCACGCACTAACAACGGAAATTTTGAAAATGGCAGGTCAAACCCAAGTGGGGACCATCACATAAGGCCGAAACTTTGAAGACTCCTTTTAGTCGCCTCTTACGACAGGCAGGAATACCGCGGGCCTATTCGTACCCCCGAACCCGCAGGGGGATCTCGACAAGTGCTCGGGAAAAACGAACACTTTAATCTTTCCGTGCGAGCTCTGATTTTCTTACTTTATATTACAATCATAATTTCTCCCTAGGGTGCCAACAAAATATTTTCGCACTCGCAGGAGAAATTTGGTGATTGAAATTTCGTGAGAAGATGTAATGCAAAGACAAATGGCTTTGTTTCAATGATTGCCATCCCGATTCGCGTATCATATCCGTTGCACACACTGCCCTGTTTCGCGATATTCGTCCAGTATTTGAGAACGAGAATACTAAGCGACCTCCAACAAATTTTGCATATAATTTCAAACGTTTACTAAACTTTTTCTTGCTTGAATGCTTAAAGTCATATTTTTAACACAATCCCATTTGTAAATTCATGAAACGTTTGAAGCTGTTTTTATTCACGGGAGAACGGTTCCTTACTGAACTCGAGGGTGGAGAGGTTACTGGTGTTATTACTAACTGAAATTTGTCTATGAATGTCCTTTCACTAATAAAGTATAGATTCACACGACGAAACCTCTGAACAGTATCGTATGACATGCTAAGCCATCGCCGTCATTGCGCTGGTTACACGACAATAGGAGACAGTTCACGTTCTTCTCTTCTGTGCATCCGTGTGATTTTCGAAAACATAAAAAAGAACGTGCTTCTCTTCTGTGCATCCGTGTGATTTTCGAAAACATAAAAATATTAAGTGTGCTTCGCTTGTACCAAATATTTAAATCGAAGACATTAAAATAAAACAGACTTTTTATTATCAGCAGTCACACGAGTTTTTGCGTGAAGGTTACCCGCTTCGCACGCCTGCGCTACGGTCAGCTGAGAGGGCAGCTTTGCATATGGGCCCCTTTATCAAGTAGCCGCCAAGGCCTTTTGGCCAGCCACTTATCAAGAGCCTGCTCACTGGAGCTGCCTCCGTCCCTCGCATTCTGCTGGAAGCACGACTGGAAGGAAGTCTCTGCTATTGGCGACGCCAGTAGAGGTGATTTTTCTTTTTCACTCCTTAGCGGAGTATGTGCTGGGATTACCGTTTTGTGTCTAGTTAAAACTGTGCTCGCCTGCCAATAGTATTCTGATCCCTAGCTTTCGTGGGTAGTGCGCTCCTGAGCTATCCGAGCACGCTTCACGAATCGATTGAAAGCTTGAACATACCACTGGTTGCCTTCATTACCTGTCAAACTCCACAGAAATGTCTCACTATGTGCTGCATTAGCATCCTTTGAGTAGGATTGTTAGGTGTGCTGGGGAAGCAAAGGGTAGCGAAGCGGAATCAAACCCTTGTACGCCACGAAGTTTTTATCTGCAAACATCACTACTGCGTGTTGGCCTCTAAGGCTTAAAAGCTTATCGCTGAAGTCCTTGTGGTTAGTCGAACCTCTGTTACAACCATTTCCGTTGTCCTTGTTAGTGAAATGTGCTTGAAATGTAAACTTTGCGATTAAGCCCCGTCTAATTTGACTCATGTCAGTCATGACCTGCCTTAGTAAGAAGTGAAACACTTCTTCAGCGCTTTGCATGTAACAATTTACATTCGCACGCGTTGAAGGACGTGCTCCACGCGTTGTACTCGTATTTGGATGGAACCATGCACTGGTTTATTCGATGTGTTACGAATTTATTCCAATACTGCTGGATCATTTCGTAAATCTTTGCAAAGCTGTGCAGCTTGCTGCTGCAGTTCTTCTGTATCAACGTGAGTCTACTCGTCTGAGATTATCCTGTCAGAAAAAAAAAAAAAGTGGACTGAGATCATATGGAAACCAAACCACACAAATTGCTCTATCCACACATCTTTGATTATATCGAAGCGTAAGATTTCTTTTTACATCAGCAGCAAAATGTATCGGTGCCCTATCATGCATGTACCACATTTCCCAACCACCGGCAGTAGATGATTAGTTCGTTGATTGGATGCTCAAAGGGAGCAAACTGATAGGCCATCAGACCCTTTGTCCTCGAACAGAATGTGACGGAAGATTAGTGATAGCCTACCGCGCAAAACCCAGGGGAAGAAAATCCCAAGGTCTACCAATGTCAACGAAGCGGAGATACGGGACAAAAAGAAGAATGTCAGATAGAGGAAGAAAGGCAAGCACTGTGCACCATCTAGGGAGCAGCCGGGAGCCCCCGCCGCTCACCAGAGATACTCCGAAATTGCCTTGGAAAGACTAGCAACACGGACAGGGCAAGACCAGCACAGAGGGACAAATGACGACCAAGTCTAACTGAGGGTGGAGGGAGAAAATTAAAACAGCAGGTAGGGTGAGGACCACTAAGCCCAGACAATTTTAGCTAGGTCTGTGCAGAGGAGGCAACAGATATTCTGTCAATCCCTCAATGCGCCGATAAGGTTAAATGGCCCTCCCTTAAAGAGAATGATAAAAGCCAGCTTCACTAATAAAACGTAAAACAAAGTCAGCTGCTGGGCAGTCGATCCTAACACCGGACGTAGCGAGTCAACGATATTACGAGTCATCCGCAGGGCGGCTAGACTGGAACAGCCCAGAAAAATGTGGACAGTCGTCAAAGAGGCGCCACAACGACAGAGGAGTGGGTCCTCACTACGGAGGAGACGACCAGTGTCAGCCAAGTATGGTCGATGCGAAGCCGGCAAGGGAAGGTAGAGTACTAGAGAGGCCTGCATGGAGGACCTCCACAAATTCATAATTTCCTTTATCACCCGTAGTTAGTTTGATGAAGTCAAAGTGAGCCATTCCGTTTTCCAGGGACCTAAAACTTATCGGCGTAATGCCGATCGGACGTCTGTTTCCGGAATACCGATCTGAAGAGTCGGTTCACTGGTGTCCAGTTTGGCCAGGCTATCAGCGAGTTCATTCCCCGGGATCCCGACGTGGCCAAAGGTCCGAACGAAGGTCTCTGAGCGTCCACACTGTCCAAGAGAATACAGGGAATCCTGGACATCAATGACCAATGGTTGGCGAGGTTAGCACTGGGCGAGATCTTGTTGCTAACTGCTCAAGGTGTCGCTGCCGATGAGAAAGGACGCATCATTTCAAGAACGGATATGCTTGAGAGCAGTGGAAACACAACAGCCGTCCAGCCGTAGATGAAAAGAGAAACTAATTAAAAGCAAACTTAATCAAAAAGCTGCACTTCAAATGTATTTGTATTGGCTACGATAATATTTCATGCTGAAGTCAGCGGCGTTTCGTAACAGCAAATTCGGAATTCTCACAAACGACACCTCTGCAGACCACTGTTTACTGGAACATTTTGGCATCTATCATAGTATAGTTTCACGCCTGTGAGCTTTCGCTATTGATGATTAATTATTTACATACATACTCTGCAAGCCACTATATGGTGCGTGGCGATGGATACCTTGTACAACTACTTGTCATTCCCTTGGGTCCCACTCGCAAACGGAACAAGGGAAAAATCACTATCAGTATACCTCCGTACGAGTCAATTTCTCTTATCTTGTCTTCGTGGTTGTTACGCGAAATTTATGTTGGTGGCAGCTGCAAATGTCGGTTTTATAAAATTCTTTCAGAAGACTTTCGCGAAATGAAATTATTAAAGAGCTCACTATCCTCAGGAGCCTTTCTTCTCGTGACAACCTAAGAGTTTTCTATTTGGCCGTATTCTGTGAAGAGATGGATAAAACCTTGAGAAAATATTCATGGAAGGAAGACTGAGGGTAAGAGCAGCGAGCAGGTTGACTGATCAAATCAAGAGATCTGGTCTATGTCTTCAGGAGGCTCTAAGAGTAGCTGGCAACCGTCCAGGGTGGAGACTCTTGGTTCACGGGGTCACGAAGCTCAGGAGTCAGTCCAACAACTTGTGAAGAGTGTTTCGCAAAAAGAACGTGTTCTATCTGTGGATTCCCACTTGAGTTCTGGAATCATCTCCGTAATACAAGAGTGTTGATCGAGCCTACCTGCGACACAGATCTAGCAGTCCGCCTCTGAACTGCATCGATGTCTTCTTTTAGACTGACCTGGCGAGGATTCCAAATACTCGAGCTGCACTCAGGCATTGGTCGTAGAAGTGTTGTATATGTGGTCTCCTTTCAGATGAGCTTCACATTCCTAAAATTATCACTATCCTTTCGGCTTCCATACTACCAGCTTTAGGACGCTCGTTCCATTTCATACCGCTTTGCAATGTTACCCCTCGATATTTAATCGACGTTACTATGTCAGCGCACAACTAATACTGTATTCGAATATTACGTGGTTGCTTTTCCTGCTCAACCGCGTTAGCTTACAATTTTCTACAATTAGAGCAAGCTACCACTCATCACATCAAATAGAAATTGTGTTTAAGCCCTCATGTATCGTCTAACAGTCACTGAACGACGTTTTCCTGTATTCTACAGCGTCATCAGAATACCAACTAAGTGTATACACACACACACACACACACACACACACACACACACACACACACACACACACACACACACTTTTTTCGCCACAAACTGACAGCTTCAGTCGAGCATTATTGGAAAACCATATGATAATGGCCTTTGGCGTCATCACCTAATGGAATTCGAGAGCGGCATGTTCTCCCTCACAGGTCGGACCTCACCCCACGTCATGCAGAGTCTCATTTTGGACGTGAGCCATGGCTAAAGTTGACGGCGTGCACCGGCGGCTGAGCGGACCCTTCAGAACACGACGGCGGGCGCTCGGCAACGCTATCAGGTGTCGGCCAGCGGCCTGCTGCTCAGAGGAATCTCTCTCTTCTCTACGCGCGGTTCCCTCATTACCCGGTGTTTGAAGTACCGACTTAACGCGCCCGGTCAGGTCTGTGCTTTCAAGAAAAATGAAGCGTTAAAACTTACTGCTGGAGTTATAGCTTGAAGAAAGGAAGCTTAAAGTTTAACGTCCCGACGACAGCACAGTCACTAGTGTCGGAGGAGAAACTCTGATTGCGAAAGGAGGGAGAAGGAAATCGGCCGTGCCCTCTTCAAAAGAACCATCCCGGCATTTTCCTGGAGCGGTTTAGGGAATGGCCGGATGGGGTGTCAACTGTAGTCCTCCCAGATGCGTGTTCTGTTTGCTAACCACTGCGCCACCTCGCTCGGTAGGGCTTAAAGGGTTCGCAACGAGAAGTCAACCCTTGAGAAGGATGTAGCTACGAAAGTAACAGTTCTAGGGATGCTACTTTCTCTCCCACTTAACGTAAACAAGTCACAGAAAATCTTAGAAGATTATTTCGGCACAAAAGATAAATATCAAGAAATTTATAGCAGAACGATATGAAGTGACAATCCCAATACCCCTCTGTCCATTCAATGGTCTGACTCGCTTTCAAAATTTGTCAGCGTTTATCGGGAACGGTGTATTTACTTTTCAAACCACACACCGAAATTTTCTGACTTGACCCCTACAACACAGACCATACATAATTTGAAGGAAACAAACATTGTTCTTTCTCAAGCAGTACGTAGCCCTAATACGAGTGAAACAGTGATGCAAATAGCCCATAGGAGGTTCATCAAGAGCTGTCCGTGGTACCCGTACCGAAGTAACATAGTAGGATAATTATGAATGAAACATACACAACACTGGTGTAATATTGTACAGTATTTATTATTTGTCACACGAACCGATTTTCGTCTGTTACGCCATCATAAGGTAAAAAGATATTTATGTGGTGCAGAGATATTTTGTTGGATCAAAGGTTTAAAACAGTATTTCTACAGATTATCTCCGTTTCGAAAGATGAAAATTGTTAATGTTAGGATTAGGAACAGGAATAAAACGAGAGAGACTACTTTAGTGTAAATGCGATGTAAGGTTATTTAACTAATATAAAATATGTGACATTAACTAATGAACTATAGACAACAGTTGTAATATATGTGACATATTCCAAATATGTGGCTGAACAAAATAATCTCGCCTTTAATAGTTACTTACTTTCCTGTTCCGTGGATCACTTTGCACGATAAACCGTCATGATGTGGAACGAGTAGTTTTACATTCATATTGCAAATTAATTTGTAAATCTATCTGTACTTTAGACATCAGTATATAATTACTTTCCGCAAAATAAAAACAAGATATACAGATTGAGTTAGCATTTCGTACCCACTTTCACACATTACAAACATGAAAATTCTTCTACGGAATAGGTGTTGTCAAGTAGAAACCTTTTCAATTTATTTTCAAATTTTACCTTGCTGTCTGTTACACATTTTACATTACTGGGTAGTCAAAAATTCTTGTAGCATTATGCACCCATTTCTGTGCTAAAGACAACCTTAATCTCGAGTGAAGAATGTCATTTTTCCTTCTAGCATTGCAATTGTGCGCCTCATTGTTCCTTTTGAACTGTTGTTGATTATTTACAACAAACTTCATGAGGGAATAAATATACTGTGAAGCAGTAGTCAGAATACCCAACTCCTTAAACAGATGTCTAAGATGATCGCGGGTGAGCACCACGTATTATTCTTACAGCACGTTTTTGGGCAATCAAGACTTATATTCTTAAAGATGAGTTAACACAGAACATTATTCCACATGACATTACTGAATGAAAATAAGCAAAATATGTCAGCTTACTGATTTGCTATGATTCTAAGTGCAAATGTAGCTGAACTAAGTTGTTTTAGGAGTTCCAATTTAAATTCTCTTCAATATGGACACCTAAGAATTTTGAAGTTTCCACCCTATGTATTATTTCATCACCATGTGTTACGCTTATCACTGGTGCAGAAACCCTAGAGGTGCAGAACTGAATATGATGCGTCTTTGTGAAGTTCAGGGTGAGATCATTCGCAGAAAAACTGTCAATGATACTTTTGAGAAATTTTTCCATTTCTGTATGTGTACTGGGAATGATTACAACACTGCTGTCATCCCCAAAAGAACTAATTCTGCTTGTTGTACGTTAGATGGCAGATCATTTACATATATGAGAAACAGTACTGGGCCTAATATTGAGCCTCGGGGAACACCATATGTGATTTCTACCCAATCAGAAATATGTCCCTGGATTCTGTTGGTTGAATTATTACTAAGCACAACTTCCTGCATTCTTTTGGTTGGATATGACATGCTCCACTGCTTAGCTGTACCATCAGTTCCATACAAATTCAATTTATCTAGGAGTATACTATGATTCACACAATCAGATGCATTGGATAAGTCACAGAAAATACCTACAGGTGCTATTTTGTTATTTAATTCTTGTAATATCTGGTGTGTGAACATGCTGATGGCATAATCAGTAGAGCAACCCTTCTGAAACCCGTGTTGGGAAGTTAACTGCCGAGAGCAAATTGTAGGATCCATATAAGGTTTCCCGATCATTTTTCCTGTTAATATCCTTTAGAAAATCTACAATTAAGTAACCATAGACTATTAACTACTTGTTGATGTCTGACAGACAACACAGTAAGGAATCCTGGTTCGTCATAAATAATTCAAAATTTCCCAGTGGGGATCTGTACACTGTTACAATTAAATTTGGACCGTTTTCAGCATTGATTCACAAGCACACGCTTTTATGTGCTGATTACAGAAAGTATTTTTTTTAAAGGAGGAATTGTAGTAACTGAAATGAAAAATTGAGCATGTGAGCAATAGGGTTAGTTTACAACATGGACAATGCTTCTACTTGCAGCGGTACCAGGTGAGACGTTACGGTTACAAAATTTATCGACAGCATTTAGGTCCAAGAAAACAATGTTTAGAACTGCAATTTGTCTTAAAAACATATAATGAAGGCACTCTTCGTTGCGGGTATGCGCGCGGCTTATAAAGTGATTGCAAACAGTGATCTATTATCTATGAGCGCTAAATTAATAATAACATTAGTAATAGTAGTAATAATAATAATAATAATAATAATAATAATATTGGTTGCGGTAACAGTATTTAAAGGTAACTAAAATTCCACTTATATTTATAAGAACATTTAAGGTCTGCACCATGCTTACTTTCATGAATATTACACTCTCTCAGCGTCTAAAAATAAATTCTGCAGGCGTCGAGACAAATTTTGGGAACAAAGACAGCACTATGACTGCGCTAGGTCTCCCGAATTGATCGTGACTCAGTTTACACCCTTATAATCTACTTCTAAGAAAATAACATTTGGGCTCCTTCCTACGACGGAGTCCCATTTGCCTTTCAATTGTAATCTACAACGAAGATTAGAAATTAGGAATACAAACGTTAGAAAACTACATTATAGTAATCTGTAAACCTGGCCAGTGAATTTCTTAATTAAGTGACAGGCCAAGTTTGAAACACTCAGAGCCAAAATAATTTCATCCATCACTCATCCGACAGCTATCACATCTTAAGCAATCCGGAAGAAAGTGAATATCATGAAACGCATACAGAGAAGGGGGACCTGGTACGTGGAAGATAATCTCACAAGCTACTCTTGTGGCCCACGTTTGAGGAGAAATTTTGTTTCATTGGTATGAGAGCGTTAAGAAACATTCGACAAAGCGCAAAAGAACGGCCTATTGTTTAGATTTCCAACACGCAGCGCAACGAAGGCTCTAGAAGTATTTATCGCAGGAGAATAGACGATAAGACACACTTCGCTCATTAAGAAACGGAAAGCTTGTGCCGGTCTGACTATTTAGTTTCTGAAATTAGGAGGATATGGTAAAAAATTACAAGTGTGACCCTTACGTGACATGGTACATCGTGAGTCAGTGTAAACGACGCGGCAACATGCAGAATAATTTTCTTCAAAGGGCGAAAAGCAAATTATGTTTCGTTCGAATAATATTTGTTTGTTAAAAAGGGTTTACACCTTATTAGCCCATCTCAGGTAATATTACTTGATGAACTATTAGACTGAAAATCAGTTTGCAATAAATATTATTGAAACAGAACAATTTGTTGGATTTGCACCATTTAAATGAAACTGTTCTCCCAAGAAGCAATGGGGAATATGTTAACGTGAATAATTGTGTTCGGTTATTTTAGTGCTGTGCATGTTTCGTTAAAATGCATAAATTGGGATAGCCATCAGGAAATGATTGGATACGTTATTGCTAATGTAATTTGGCTAAGACATAATGAAGGTTCATGGCGCTTCATTTAACAGTAAACAAATGGGTAACTGAAATAAAACGTGCTGTAATGCTTTCGAACACAATTCAATTGAAGGACGTGTGAAAAGAACCGAAAACATGGAGAAAGTTCATTGTCTGGCGGAACGCCGTCTACTGAAGGCACATCAAACAACTAGATTCTGGACACTGTGTGACTGCACAGATGATCCCCAAAATATACCATACGAGATAAGAGAGAGAAAGGAAATGTAGTAAACAAGTCTTTGCGATTGAGTCGGACCGCCTATCTGAAGGTGGTACATTATTTTAGAACTCTTCGCCGGTAAAAATGCTCTTACGATGTCGACGGCTGTTGCCTTGCGTGCTGTGACACGTTGCGTAATGACTGAACAAAGCTACAGGGTCACACGGAATTCCTATCGGATTCTATACTGAATTTGCGGCTGAGTTAACCGTTCTTCTAAATATAATCTATTGTAGATGCATCGAACAAAAAACCGTGCGCAGCAGTTTAAACGAAGCACAGGTCACATCCGTCTACATGAAGGGTAGAAGTCATCAGTAAATCTACCGTCCAGTATCCTTTACATTCCCGAAAAGCATTTAATCCCGTTCCACATCTGTGCTTTTTGTCCAAAGTGCGACCATATGGGGTATCAAGTGCAATTTGTAACTGGATTGAGCATCTTTTGATAGTAGGACGCAGCATGTAATCTTGGATGGATAGTCATCGACAGATGTAGAAGGAACTTCGAATGTGCCCCAGGGAAGGGTGTTGGGAGCTTTACTGTTCATGTTTATTAATGACTTTGCGGACAATTAAATAGTGACGTCAGACTTTTGCAGATGATCCAGTTGTCTATAG
The DNA here is from genome assembly GCF_023897955.1 of Schistocerca gregaria. Lineage (NCBI taxonomy): Eukaryota > Metazoa > Arthropoda > Insecta > Orthoptera > Acrididae > Schistocerca > Schistocerca gregaria. Next base: position 523,408,362 of record NC_064921.1, on the reverse strand, counting down.
TGAAGCAATCTCAGAGAAGCTGCTATAAATATTTAGTCAGATCTTGATAAGGTTTCAAAGTGACGCAATGATTGGTAATTTGGTTTCAATGTTCAGAAATGTAAGACTGTGCTCTACACAAAACGAAAAAAACGAAATATCCTGTGAATATAATATTAGTGACTCACTGCTGGGGTCCGTAAACTCATACAAATACCTGCGTGTAACAATATGCAGGGATATGAAATGGAATGATTACGTTGGCTCTGTAGTGGGTAAAGCAGGTGGCAGGCATCGGTTTATTCGTAGAATATTAGGGAAACGTAAACAGTCTACAAAGGAGACTGCTTACAAATCACTCGTGTGACCCATTCCCACCAACTGGGACTAACAGAGGATACTGAACGGCAGTACGCTAGGTCCCGGGTTCGTTTGACCCATGGGAGAGTGTCACAAAAGTGCTGAAGAAACTGAAGTGTCAGACTCTTCAAGATAGACGTAAACTATCCCCAGAAAGCCGACTTACAAAATTCCAAGAACCGGCATTGAGTGATGACTAGAAATATACTACAACCCTCAACGTATCGTTCACGCAGGGATCGTACGAATAAGATTACACTACCGCTCCTTAATTTCAAAACACCCAATAAATGACATCTAGTTCTCCGTAGATAAGGTTTAATACCGTGGGTTCGGTTAAGGTAGAAAGGAATAGTACAACAGTTGTACACATGTCGTGATTTTTGTTTGTGGTAATCGAGATACAATAGTATCTAACAAACAATGTTATGTATATAAACGTTATGTACCTACCTGATATGTTTGTTTACCTAATTGCCGACGGACGCCGCATTTGGTTCACCTGTGTTGTTCCTTGTAGTGATCTGATGCCCGCAGCGAACGGCAAGCATTACTACGACACAACATGTGGTTTCTGCAAGTCAGTTCCCTCGTGACATTTAAGTGTGCACAACGCTAGCACGGCTCCTCGAGTGGAGATATCCATAGAAAAACGTGCTGCAATTTTAGCACTTGGCCAAGCAGGTTTATCTATTCGCCAAATTGCAAAACTGTGTAGTGTGTCTATAGGCGGAGTGCAATACACCATTCACCGCCAGAAGAGAACACGTAGTAATAAGGACATACCGCGACCAGAACTATCTCGTAAAACGACTAAAAGTGATGGTAAATATATCAGAAGTATCAGTAAGAGAAATAGACTCAAAACAGCGCCTCAAATTCGTGCAGAACTGGTAAAAATGAACAAGATAATATCTGTTGCAACAGTAAAAAGGAGACTGACTGAAGGTATCTTGAAAGGATGTGTCACAGCAAGAAAACGACTTCGAAGCACATAAAAAACAGAAGAGACTTGAATGGACTTGAAAACACCGTAACTGGGCATCGGAAGAGTGAACAAAGCTACAGGGTCACATGGAATTCCTGTCAGATTCTATACTGAATTTGCGGCTGAGTTAACCGTTCTTCTAAATATAATCTATTGTAGATGCATCGAACAAAAAACCGTGCGCAGCATTTGAAACGAAGCACAGGTCACACGCGTCTACATGAAGTGTAGAAGTCATCAGTAAAACTACCGTCCAGATTCCTTTACATTCCCGAAAAGCATTTAATCCCGTACCACATCTGTGCTTTTTGTCCAAAGTGCGACCATATGGGGTATCAAGTGCAATTTGTAACTGGATTGAGCATCTTTTGGTAGTAGGACGCAGCATGTAATCTTGGATGGATAGTCATCGACAGATGTAGAAGGAACTTCGGATGTGCCCCGGGGAAGGGTGTTGGGAGCCTTACTGATCATGTTTATTAATGACTTTGCGGACAATTTAATAGTGACGTCAGACTTTTTGCAGATGATCCAGTTGTCTATAGTGAAGCAATCTCAGAGAAGCTGCTATAAATATTTAGTCAGATCTTGATAAGGTTTCAAAGTGACGCAAAGATTGGTAATTTGGTTTCAATGCTCAATATTCACGGATGAATCGAAGTTAAGAGATTTTTGGAACCAGAAGGAGAATATTCGTTCCTCTATTTGTAGGGTAAAGAGTATCCCAGCAGTGTTTTCCACATACAGTTAAACACGGTGGAGGTTCTACTATAGTTTGGGGATGTTTTGCCGGAGATAGAGTTGATGACATTGTAAAATGCATGGAAGGGTGTATGGATGGAAGGAGTACCACCGCATACTTCAGAATCATGCAATACGAGCTGGATTGCGCTTAATAGGGAAAGGGTTCACCTTACAACAGCATAATGACCCAAAACATCGGTCAGTATATTGTACGAACTACATATTATCAAAGGAAAAACAAAGTACTGAATGATTTGGTACGGGCCGTCCCAAAGCCCCGATTGTAACGCCACTGTAATGGTCTGGCATAAAGTGGACAAGCATACCAGGCAAATTAATATATCCACCAAGGAACATCTCTAGAATTTTGTTAAGGATGTGTGGAATCATGTAGAGTCACGATACCTACAAAAACTGATTGACTGGATGCCTCGTGTTTGTGAAGCAGTCATTAAACCCAAAGGAGGACTCTTTGATGAAAGTAAAATATAATGATTGTGACTATTACATAGTGGAAGCTAATACAATTGTATTATGTGAGAAACAACGTTTGATTTGTGTTGTAAATCTGAAATACCAGGGTGTACTGAAATTAGCATTAGTGTATATTAATTACACCACGCACAGAAGCATTAAACAATCATTATTCCCTCGGTTCATACGTGAATCGAACGGAAAAGCCCCAATAATTGGTACAGTTGGACATACCCTCTGCCATTCAATTCACACTAATTCACAGGGTATAGGCGTATATGAAAGAAATAGATTCAGTGAGTTTCATTGGCTTCCGTCTAGTATTACCCTACTGGTTACAATCAATGTCAAAGGATTTGCCAACTTCAGCACGCAGCGCAAGAGGCGGCGACAGCGATGTGCACTTGAGCCCCTTCACCATACACTGTACATTGTGGCTTCTACACTGCAGATGCATTTCCGTACAGTCCTCCCGCCTGAAATGAAGCTGAATAACTTTGCTCGCTCGCAGGGCAGGTACCGCAGTGAGGCCAGCCTACGCCACCCCGAGCGACCGAGTGCGTGGGCGGCTGGGCGTGCCGTGTGGCGCTAGGCCGCGCAAGGACGTCCGTCCGTCCGAGTCTGAGGGACCGCGCGGAGTACACGGCACAGGGCAGGGAGCACTCAGACACCTGCTGCTGCCGGCACCCGCCACCTCAGCAGCCACAATGAAATACACCTACGGGGAAAACGTCGGGACCAGTGCTGAGCTCCGAAAACAATGACGTACCTGCGAGTACATGGTAAACGCAATAGCATCGTTCGTCTAAGAGTGTACTTACATGTTTACCACAAATATTTTCATTGACAGAAATGCATCATTTTCGTAAATCAATAAATACGTATCACAGACTCTGCACAGAGCCACCGTCATCCTTGACTTACACGCCATTAATTTGCCACACACTGGCAACGTGCACTTATTCTATGCTCACGAAAATTGAATTCAATTGCGTAATCGGTGGTTTACACATTTACACAATAAGCGCATTGCAAAACTCTGGATACTGTTACAGGCTGAACATACGCTCAGACAGCCAACAAAAGCAAACAGCATTTAAAATCCATCGCGTAGCAGCTAGTGGATAAAAAAACAAACCGTGTCTCCAGAATGTCAAGCCGACAATTTACGTCGAAATACCACCTTGATAAAACTTTATTGCAATGTCCTTGAACCACATTTACAACCTCTTACGAAGAATTAAAAGATTTCACCTTTCAAGCACTCATCGATACAAGTATTCTTTACCAACTCTACACTTATGCAGAAGAATAATGCCGTTTCGGCACGAAGTTTTGAAATGGCGCGAACGTTCAACACGGCTTATGACCCAATGCAGAGAGTAGAAACATTCCGCTCCAGAAAGGCGAATATAGGTCAATATCTTTTGGCGTTCGTAAACAACGTCCTCGCCTTCAGATAACGGTAGGAACAACTTGTCTTTCATTTCTCTTACATAGCCACAAATCTTGTGCCTTCCAAGTGCATAAATCACACAGCTTCACAGCTCTGTGTTTACGCCCGTCAATTCGTTTAAAGTGCTTCTAAAGTTTCTTTATCCTGCGCAATCATTTGAATCGGCGTACCTACTAGATCAGACGACAAAATTAGTTTCATGTTTTAATGCACAGCCTTATGCTTAACACACTAAATTATAGCGAATTCATACGGGAAACGTTAACACAGCGTTCGTCACCTTTTGTTACGCCACCAGAACAGGTCACACTACCGGGTAAACAATCGTCTCGTCTTTTCTTTCATGTACAAGAAGACGCCGAGGCGTCACACGATTTTCGGGAGCGATTCAGCAAACAGGCATCTACGAAAAGTCGGAAATACTTTTCTAGAGCAAATCAACTTCCCGAGTGTCGTCCAGAACACCTACAAGATTCCGAACAGGCCTAGCTCCTTACTGCAAGACCATAGGTCCCGTGGTCTCCAGAGCAGCTTGAGCCATCAGGTACCGCGCACCTTTTCACGGCTCCAGTTGCCGCTCGTAATCAACAGACTTACCCCTCAGTCATAGCGGAGGCGCCGTGGTGATACACTATCCCGGAGCAGCAGCCTCAGCATCGTCGTTGACAAACGGAACAGAACACTCGCACAAACACACACGTCACAGACGGATCCGACAGCACAACCTAACCGCACGCTAGTTGCGACAAGACTACCCAACAACCGCGCTCGCAGCGGACTGGGCGCTGCTTCGTGCTGTGTCGGAAACGCTCGGGCGCCTCCGTGGGGAAACAGGTGTCAGCGGGCTCCTCGGTCCGCGACTGCGGCGCGCCATGCCGCTTCGCTGCCGCACGGCGTTCCTTTGATGTTTTTAATGCTCAACTGCTAGAAGCGTTACGTTTACGAAATTTTTACAAGGAAATGAAAGTGAAGCTTATTAAATATCTCTAGAGAAAAGAATGAAGCTAAATGTTTTCAACAATACGAAAAGAAAGGCACCCAATTAAAGGAAAATATTTCTCAAGAATTAGTGCTATCAACTAAAATACATATCGCTAACGCAGACTGAATCTTTAGATTTGCATAAAATAAACTAAATGTGTGCGCTCGACGGGCTTTCTGATCATGCACTGCTTCTTCTGTTGTACCTACTGAGACGCCGAATTTCGGAACTGGTGCCAAAATAAACACACAAAATGGGTATCATGCTTACTTTTCCACATTTTTTTCAAAAATTGTCGAATGGCACGTCACAACGCTTAAGGAGATCTGTTCTTCTTTCGGACGACGGAGACTTATGCTTGAGAGCCGCCTGCTTAAGATTTACTGATTAATGATAACATTTAAGCGACTGTCTGTACCCAGAAGAACGTCTTTCTGTAGCGAAAAGTTAGTGCAAGCTGTAACTAAATGAAGAACTAAGAAACCAAGTGAGCAGGTCCTAAACAAAATTAGTAAGGTATGCGTCACAATAAAAGAGAGAGAAAACCTCACTTCACCAGTACATAAGTTCCCCAGCCATATTGTAATCATCGGAGGATACTTTAGTCATCCATCATTCCATCAGTCGAATAATTACACTTATGTTGCTAGTAAGGTTGGTTGGGTGATTTGGGGGAGGGGACCAAACAATGAGATCATCGGTCCCGACGGATTAGGGAGTGATGGGCAGAATGTCGGCCGTGCCCTTTAAAGAAACCACCCCGGCAGTTGCCTGAAGCAATCACGAAAAACCTAAATCGGGATGGCCGGACGCGGGTTTGAAGCGCCGTCCTCCCAAATGGGAGTCTAGAGTGCTGACCACTGCGCCATCTCGCTCTGTCTCTTGCTGGTAACCGTGATAACAAATCCTGTGGAACATTGGTAAATACCTTCTCTGAAAATTAGCTAGAAAAGATGGTGCGGATGCCCTCTTGTGATGGAAATATATTGGACCTCATGGCAACAAATAGGCATGACCTCTTTGAAGTCGTCTACATCGAAGCATCAATGAGCACGAGGCACTTGTAGCAAACATGATTACCATAGTACAAAGGGCAACTAAAACAAACACAAAAAGATTTATATGCTAGAGAAACTCAATAACCCGTATCTGAGTGAGGAACTTGAAACTTTTAGCTTAGGACAGGAGCATGAAGACGAACTATGGCTCAAATTTAATAGAATATATGAGCATACACTGGACTGATACGTATCCAGTAGAGCAGTTAGTGATGGGACGGACTCTCCGTGACAGTCGCTGTGAAGAAACCCCTAAAGAAACAGAGACTAACGCATAATAGGTGTAAAACAAAGCAGAGGTATATAGACACAGAGATACTGAATGAAAGGCTTTTAGCTATCAAGGAAGCAATGCATAAAGCTACTGTAGCAAATTATTGTCGGAAGGCCTTTCACACAAACCCTAAAGAAATTATGGTTGAATGTACAGGCTGATATTGGTACCAAAGCTAGTGTCCAGACCTGACGGACGAAACAGGAACTGAAAATGAAAGAACGAACAAAAGAAGAAATGCTTCCCAAATGTTCGTTTGTAAAGGAAAACACAGGAGTACTGCCCCAATTTAGTTCTCATGCCACTGAAAATGTGAATTAATACACAGCGGCGCAAAACTTATGGACGAAAGTAACTTTCGCAAATTGTCACTGCCAAGTAACATAGCTCGATGAAACTTTCCACGCATTGAACTGCTGCAGTATAGTACAGAATGTAACTGAAAGAAACGCACAGTGAGACGCCTAGAAATGACATTTTTAACCAACGATTGTGGCAAAGCGAGGTCTCATGCAAAAGTTGGTACATCCCGACGGCACCACAAGTAAAGACAGTCACTGCCAGCCACACCAACGACGAATCAGAGACATCGGCGTAGACACGTCCCCTTTTGTTTCCGTAGGCCGCCACAGCTGGGAAGTTATTCATGTCCGAGCGAGGTTCCGTTCAGTCCAGTCACTATGTATTCAGCAAAACCTTATAATCATCACTTCCGATGACGGTGTCGTCTTAGCACAGATCCGGCAGCGTGCTAATAGAACAGTTATTCAGAACTTTATATAACTTTATAAACAATTGTACTCTGATGTGTAATTATCATTCTGCAATGAAGGAAGAGCTAAACGTTATACTTGTCAGCGACAGTGTAAAGTACACGTCATCGTTGAGGAAAATAATTATTACCAAAATTTGCCATGTTCAAGTTTTAATGTATTAATAATTTGTGTGTGTGTTGCAGTATGTGCTGGACCTCCCTCTTGAAGTAATGTAGACTTACAACAATACGCTATAAAGACGATAATTACTCTGAAGTCACTGTAATTTAGGACAGTCCCGTGGACATTACAATAGGCGGCACACGGTTCTTAACAGAGTGTGTGACCACCAATGATGGCAATGTTTGCGCTGCGGCTAGCCCCCTCTCTGGTCATGAGACTGGTAAGCAAGTCTTGAGGTTCCATTATTCCACCAGCGGAGATGACAACTGCAGGAGGGTCGTTGGTGCATGTGGACGTTGCTGCAGTATGGCTCCCAAGGCATCTCACAAGCGCTCAATCAGATTTAAGTCCGGAGAAAGGGCAGACTAGTCCATTCACCGAATGTCTTCTCGAACCAAGAGGTCCTGTACTTGCGCTGTTCTACGCGGTCGTGCATTGCTACCCATAAAAATGAAGTCGGGGGCCAATGCACGCCTGAAAAAGACACACATGGGGAAGGAGTAAAGTGTCAGAATGACGTTGACCGGTTAGTGTCTATCCCAAACACTTGGAGGTGAGTACGTCCATGCAACATTACACCTAACAAGTGGACCACCAAAACGGTCACTTTCGACGATTTTCCTTTGTGCATTACTCGATCCCATCTCTCGCCAAAGGAAGCTACGTCCAGAATTGTTGAACTAGATATTCAGCGATATTCGTTACTTTCTGTACGCACAGTTCGTTGTTTGACATATGTTTTCGAGTGGGGTCCGCCTTTAGCAAACACTATTTTGTTTTTTTCCCAGACATGTTTCACTGCAATTGCAGAATCATCAGTGCGTTCTTTTATTTTTATGGCTGATAAACATAAGGAATGTTCATTACTGTTTAAATGCATACAAATATTAGTTCCTACATCGTAATTACAGGTTTTTCAGGCTCACATAAATTGTGTATTCATACTTGTGGTTTACCTGCTGTATTACGTTTTTGTAGTGTCTGTTTTTCTTTACAGTTTGTCACCTACAACTATATACAATGTAATGTAAGCAAAACATTTACCCAAAAATTACGATTTTTAAACTGTTGTAACTATGCCTGAGATTAATAATTTATGTGGAAGGTAAGGTTGTGTGTGTGTGTGTGTGTGTGTGTGTGTGTGTGTGTGTGTGTGTTTGTGAGTGTGTGTGTGTATCTTGTTGTTTGTTGCTACTTCTTTTCTGCAGTAGTATTTTCTAGCCACAATGAAAAACGAATTTTTTTCAACAGCCGTCAGCTTTTCTGGTTTCATTTGAAGACGTTATAGATATGATGAGAGTAACCGTGCGACTTGTTTCTGGACTCTGGATTGTTGGTACTGAATGAGATTGATGGAAGGTCAGTAGGTAATAGCTGTGCTATCCAGTTGTTGTTGAACTGAAGAAAATGCAGCTCAGCGTCGGGACGAAACGTCATTTTTGAAAAAGGCATCATAAAATTGTTATGGTGCAGTTATTATTTTCTGTATACATAAATGATAAGATGAATATCGTCGAAAACTCCGCGAGGCTGTTCTCCAATGTTGCTATTGTATACTGGTGAGTTGTCTCTCCGATAAATCGCCGCGATATGCAATAAGACTTACAGATGATTGGTGCTCGATGCAGGAAGTGGTAGTGAACCTTTAACACAATGAAATCGATCTATGTGAGTCTGAAGCGACAACGTAAAACTTATTAAAGGAAATGAAGAGTGAGACACACAGGAAGAATCTAAGGAAATGCAATTTTCCCTGGCATTATAAACAACATAGACTGGTAGAAGAAAATATACATTGGAGAGCAGGTCGTTTTGGCACAAATTTGTTTAGGAAGCGCGAGAGCATAGTGGTAAACGGAGATTTTAACAATAAGTCCGAATCTAGATGTAAGTCTCCATGAAGAACCCATACCCCCCCCCCCCCCAAATTTGGATAGCCGTGTAAGGATTTAAATTCAGTTCATGTCGAATTCAAGCCAATCTACTTCTCTAAATCATTCTGCTGTTTCGTAAGGTGAGACGAAAACATCTGTGCAAGGTAAGAAGCGGTGGAAAGCATGAAACTAATCGAAGCAGTAATAACTTACACTAGGAATAAACAAATATTTTTGGCATTCCACCTAATCTCTAGGAACTTCTGACCTTTTGCTTTCTCTCAGAAACGGATGTACACAGCAAGTTAAAGCTTATGTCAAATATCAATGTCCACGTCCCTTTAGCGGCGTAAAACATTTAAGCTTCTACATCACTGCAAATCAAAGGTACTGCTGTGTCACATATTCTGACACTCGCTAACTCACTCATCAAAACCTACGGGGTACTTCCTGTTGACATAGAAGCTTGATATCCGGCAAGAAACTAGGTTTCATAGACAAGTAAAGAAAAAGACCGTGAATTTGTTAAACCGTAATTGTATCACATAAATAATATCTAATTTGCCATCGGACCTTATACTGCCTTCATCATCGCTCAAAATAATAATAGAAAAATATTACAGCATGTAAAAGTAATATATAAATTCAAGTCACGATTTAGCGCAGTAGTAACCCCCATTCCCGTCAGAAGAACCCGGTTAAGCGCTGTCGGACTTGCCTGACTCTTGGACGGGTCACCGTTCGGGCACTGTTGGTAAGTGGGGTGCACTCCGCCCTTGTGAGGCAGCTGAGAAGCCGCTTCATTGTAAGTAACGGCTACAAAAACTGACAACGGTTGAGAGAGCACTGTGCTGACTACATGCCCCTCCATATATGCATGCAGTGTCGTCTATAGGCCGAGGATGACATGGCGCTCTGCCGGTTCGGTGGGGCCATCCGATGCCAGTTCGGAAAGAGTTCAGTTCGGTCATGCTTTAGTAAATAAATAAAATATATTCTATTAAATCTTCTCTCTCTGCACATATAATCTGAAATCACCTGCTCTTTTTTTTTTTTTTTTTCGTCTGACGTCTGCGCTAGTCTCAGAAACTACTGTAAAGGTTTTGATACGGTCTTAGAATTACTGGCGAAACCCTTCGAGATTCTCGATTCCCAGGATAAATAAACAATCTATATATATAATTGAATATGTACTGAACCCTCAGTGCGCGAGTCCTACTCGTACATGGCCAATTTTATTGAAAAACACATTAACTGTCACTGTTGCCTCCCGTGTGACTGCAAACGTTGCTCTTTCAACCCCAACATTTGCGTATAGTGATTTAGGGACTCCACGTAAAACCAAAATTTGGACGACTGAGTGAGGATTCAGTGATGCACAAATGTGTGTTGTGTTTACGTCTGGAATGTAATTTTGAGCAACGATACCGTCGAGTATGCGACCACTGGAAAAATCTGGAACGACCAGAGGGAAGCTTTGTGGCTTTGAAACTGGCTGTAGCGGCAGGTGGGGCCGCGGTTCAAGACGCAGGGGTGGGGGGTTTCCCAGTATACAGGGTTAGCAGGTAAGGGCGGCGCTTCAAGGTCGAAGCACCCTCCACCGGCGGCTCGCAGTGGAACCAGCACTAGCGGGGACAGTTTCAATAACAGCACTGGAGTGTTTGCTATACATAAGTTTTTGAGTTAGTATTTGAACCAAGCCAATCGCGGAAGAAAATAAGTGTTTGATTCGTAAATTCCTGTTGTATCAAAAACAGTGCAGGAATGTTTAGTTAAAAATCAACACTCAGAAATTTCTTAGGGAAAATTTGATGTTCAGAGTCCTAAAAATTCTACATAAACGCCGTTTCTCACTTATACCATACACTCTCTGATCAAAAGAATTTGGATACACCTATATAACGCGAAATTGAACATTAGATTTTACGGGAATCGGACCCGCCACTATAAAAGGAGACGGGAGTGTTGTGTTGTCAATGCAGAAGCAGTAGCACGCGGATAGGTCGATCAGGGGAACTCAGTGAGTTCTAACGCGGACGAGTCACTGGATGTCACCTGACTAACAGATTTATTTGTGATATTTCCACCCTTCTGAAACTGGCCTAGCCGACAGTCGATCACGTGATTGTGAAGTGGAAAAGCGAAGGAACAGCCACAGCTAAACCAAGACCAGGCAGCTTCTTGTACTCTCGGATAAGAACCGTCGAGCACCGCGGAGGGTGACTGTAAGCAATGATTTGAAATCAACGGAAGGAATCACTCGTGAGTTCCAAAGTGTTGCCAGCAGTCCAGATAACATAATGAATGTGTGTTGGGGATTAGAATGAATGGGGTACGAAGGACGAGATGCTCCTCATAAGCCACACATTTCGTGAGTCTGTGATAAGCGACGCTTGAGGTGGTGCCCACTGGACACCGTAAGCGAGTGATATGGAATGATGAATCAGGTTATACCCTGTGGTAAACCAATGGAAGGTTAGGGTTGGGGGATTGCCTGAAGAATGTTACCTCCTATCATGCGTAATTCCAACAATGAAGTATAGGAGGAAGTGCTGTTGCGGTATGAAAGTGTTTCTCGTGGTTGTCTTGTGATCCCTTTATTGCACTTAATACAACGATATATGCGAAAGGTCATGAATACATTATACAACATTGTGTGCTGCGTACAGTGAAGGAACAGTTCCGAGACATTATCGTTTTCCGTCAGCATGACAATGCACGCTGTGATAATGCAGAACCTGTGAGGCAATGTTTTGTGGACAATAGCATTCCTGCAACGGACTGGCCTGCCCAGAGTCCCAACCTGAATCCAGTGAACACCTTTAGGACGAACTTCACTCCGGACTCCACTGCCGATCATCAACAGTTCCTCTGGCTTCGGCTCTTACGGAAGAAGTGTCTGCCTTTCCTCCAAAGAAATTCAGACACCACAGAGTAAGAGTTCCCAACAGAGATCAAGCCTACATAAAGGCAAAGTCTGGACAGCCACATACTGATGTCCAATAATAAGAGTCCGGTACTTTTGATGAGACAGTGTGTATCGTGTGGACACAGAAGGCGGGACAGACAGGTCGTGCTAAAGACTTAACAGGGCAAGAAAACGGTTACCAACACAACGAAACAAATATATTGGACGTCAGCTCGCACGCCGAATGTAAGCTAATTGATCATTGTGTTTTTCCGCCAACAATGTTTGTTTGTGTAATTCTCCAACTTATTGCCGGCCGTTGTGACCGAGCGGCTCTAGGCGCTTCAGTCTGGAACGGCGCTACCGCTACGGTCGCAGGTTCGAATCCTGTTTCGGGTATGGATGTGTGTGATGTCCTTAGGGTAGTTAGGTTTAAGTAGTTCTAAGTTCTAGGTGACTTATGACCGCAGATGTTAAGTCCCATTGTGCTCAGAGCCATTTGAACCATATCCAACATATTATCCTCTTTTCAGATTCATATATCAAATACATATTATTGTTTCCATCTTGACTATCTTTTGTAATCACCTCCTCTTTTGTCGTGTTCACTTTCATTCTATCTTGTTATTTTTTACCTTCTAATAAATTAGTTGCAGTGGTTTATTTTCTTTTGCTTTACCATTGCTGACAAGCTTTCTACAATACATCCGACTAAAGCTCACAATCAGTATCACACACAAATTACATTACTATAGTCTACCAGTGTGTTATTATCGCTATTGGAAACAGACAAAAACACACATGCTCGCTTTTGTCATCGCATCACCTACATTTTTTCGTAATTCTACTTGTGTAAATCCCACCAATTCCTGTTCGTTTTTTAACTAAACTTCGCTGACTCTCTATTCAGGCGATCTAACACAAGCATAATGATTTCATCTGGTCGTGTATCAAACAGCATGTTGGTTGCTTTTGTTAACGTAAACGGTAGAAATGAAAGACGAGGGTCTGTTTAAAAGAAAGCAAGAAGATACACACGCCAGTCGAGAGTAGTGCATTGTGATTTAGCCCTAATTTTCTCGGTGGTGGAAATAGAAAACAGCAGGAATGTAACCACAAGAATGAGTTACTCATAAATCTTAGCTGTGCAAGTTATTATAGGTTAAGCATTTCAGGATTTTTCCTTTGCTTGGACTATCAAAACTTGTCTACTGCCAGATTTCATGTTTCTAGGCAAACAGAAAATACCCTATAGGATTTGATGAGAGGGTTTGCGAGTATCAAAATATGTGACATGAATGGCGTACCTTTTGAGTGCATTACAAGTTTAGATGTTTTATACCGCCAAGGGACCGTAGCATGTGATATCAATTTCAACTAGATGCATCTACTCGTTCCTGAGAGAAATAGCGCTGAACAGTTGGACAGACAGACACACACACACACAGACGCACGGACAATAAAGCGAGCCTGTAAGAGTTCCCCATTTACCGATTGAGGTAACGAACTAAAAAAACCGTTTGCTTTCTCTTACAGTCACACATAATTTCAGCAAGATACTGCCAGAGTCGTCCATCTCCAGCTGTCATTAGGTTTATATGATGGACAACAATGAAAATAAGCTAAAAGTTAAAAATGTAGCTATATGTATATAGGCAACATTAAATCGCATAAAATACTGTACTATCTTACCATAAGGGTCAAGCAATGGCTCCCCTCCAAGTACTTCGAGAAAACCACATTGTCAATAAATGTGAGTGAGGACCATCATGCACATAAAAGCTAATCCCTTGGTAGGCATTTATCTAACTACTCATATGCCATTCAACAAACATCAACACATTTAAACAAGATTTAAAATTACATACATTAAGTGTTTCAGCCGAGATAACTTATAAAACTCTGTTAAAAAGACTGAAATTAGAGTACTTTAGTTACGTCTGAAACTGTTAATTCCTTTTTGAAGTAGTATATGACCTGCTGGAAAGTAAACTATTTTTAAAATAAAGGGTTGTGTCATTTGATGAAGGTATATCCTTTCTCAACTCCAACTTATGCTCCATGTTTAGTGGCCTCATTTGCAACGGATCGTTAAACTGCATTTTACTGTCCTTTTTTCTTGTTTGTGTTGGTGACTCGGAGAAAAATTTATGATAGAACAGCCATGTTGAACAATGATCTCCTGAGACCGCTCGGAGTAGCCATGTGGTCTAACCACGGTTCGCGGGGCTCCCTCCGTCGGAGGTTCGAGTCCTCCCTTGTGAGTTATCCAATAAACATTCTTAAATTCTTACTTCACAATATCTCACTGTTGTATTGAAGACAACAAAGAAAGTTCTATCAAAAACTGGCTTTCTCGTGTAAGTTGGAATTACTTTTGCTATGTGTTAAAGCCTCTAATAAATCTAAATGAATCAGATAGCGATTCTATCGTTTTAACATAGTTTCTAAGGTCTTGGAGTTTAGCTGAATAGTCCCATTACCTTAACATTATAGAAAAACTTCGAGTCTGAAAATTTAAGACAATGCATATGGAAGCGGGGACGTTTGGAAAAATTTCACTGATTTTTTTCCACTGTACAAATGCCTGAATCTTTTCTTTCTGTAATACTTTAATGTGATGGTTATTCCTCATTACCCGCCTGGTAAAAACAAAGGTTTATAGGAGCCCAGAACAAACACCAGCTGAGTCATCGTAGAGGCTGGTTTGCACATCACTGCTATGCCGACTACAGTCCTATTGAAGGTGAAATACTATTTGTCTCCTCGGATCTGTGAACCCCTCATCCAGATGTAATATTCCAAAAAGTCACGCATAAAAACGCTTCGTACTTCGGGTTCTATTGGTGATGAAAAGCTAGGGTCAAGTAGTTTGGATAGCCCTTGGGCTAGGACCATTTGTATACGCAACGGAAGGATCGTCTTAGTAGCACTATCACACAGCACAGGGCCAAAGTAGACATATTGCACACTTCATCATGCTTAGATAAATGTAGCAAGTAGTTCGGTCTGCGATGGGCTTAATGTGACTTACAGAGGCACCATCAGTTCATGGACGATTATTCCGAAAACAAGAACAGGTTTTTTTTTTACTATATTTTCACAGTCACCAGTGGTCCAAAACCCAGCTGATGATTACATGACGTCTATGCACAACAAATGGCTGTAATTTTTTCGATGTATTCCTAAGATCCCGATCTCTAACAACTTTGAAAATTTTCTTCATACCTCAATCAGTTTACAGACAGAGGCTGAAAGTTACGCTACTTGTATACGTAAACTACGCACGTAACTTCATCGTGAGGGAAAAATTTAGTTAGTAAAGTGACGTAGCACGGAGAAACATGCTGTAAGGTGTCTCCGTTGTCATCTGGGAACCCCATATTCTAATACTGAAGCACACGTAACATTTTTGTGCACGTAAAATAGTGTTTGTGGTTTAAAATTAGTTTTGAATTACTTCACTTGTCAATAACATTTTGGTGGTTTACTTATGTGAAACTGTTGTTACATGCCCTACTGCAGCAGGGAAAAGAAGGTAACCAGCGGAAAGGTAACCGAACAAAAAAATTCTGACATATTCCTCTTCTAAGATTCTGACTGCGAAATGGGGTACCAGATGCCTCATCTTACTTCCTCAGCGCCTTTAAAAAATTTCCAGACAAATTTTGGTCTGCGAACACAAGCGACCTTTTTTATGTTGAGAGAGAAGAAGACTGTGTAATGGCGAAGAATCGGAAAAGTTGTCTTCTGGAAGATAATAGACAGTCGATGTGTAACCGAAAGAGCGGAGACACTGGCAGTGTGAGAGAAAGAGAGGGACGCAATGGTAATGGAACATAGTTCTAGGATTCGGACTGCGAAATGGGGTACCAGCGGCCTCATTTTATTTCCTCAGCACCTTTAAAAATTTCCCAGCAAAATTTTGGCCTGCGAACCTACTCGCACTTTTTTATGCTGAAAGAGAATAAGACTGTATAATGGTGAAGAAACGGAAAAGTTACATTCTGGAAGATAATAGACAATGACGGAAAAGTGCTAGGAAAAGAGTAAGGAGGGGGGGGGGGGAGGGGATGGGTGAGAACCTATGATAATGGTAGACAGCATATAGGACAATGACAACGAGGAAGAGATAGCTAATGATAATAAGAAGAGACAGTAGCAGTAGGAAGGAAGGAATGAGATGTAACAGCAAGACAGAGCAACAGGGAGACAGTGACAGTGACAGGGGATTTTAGTAGTACGA
This sequence comes from Schistocerca gregaria, assembly GCF_023897955.1. Taxonomy (NCBI): domain Eukaryota; kingdom Metazoa; phylum Arthropoda; class Insecta; order Orthoptera; family Acrididae; genus Schistocerca; species Schistocerca gregaria. The sequence continues at coordinate 523,392,081 of NC_064921.1, read as the reverse complement.
CAGAGCGAAGAGGGCTGCGGATGTGACACAGGACTCAATGACAGAGGGACACAAAGAGATAATGGCGAGCAGTTGGAGTGAATGGGTGAGTGAGAAAGGGCAACTTGGATGGGCATGAGTGACTTACAACACGAACAAGTGTGTGAGGTGAGTTGCACGTTAAAAAAAGCGCGAATATGTCAGAACATAGTTGGTTGATTCAGGGGAAGGGGGGGGGGAGAGAAAGGGGAGGGTATACCAAACAGCGATATAATCGGTCCCATAGTATTAGGGAAGGATGGGGAAGCAAGTCGGCTGTGTCCTTTCAAAGGGGCCATCCCGGCATTTGTCTGAAGCGATTTAGAGAAATCATGGAAAACTTAAATCAGGATAGCCGGACGTAGATTTGAACCACAGTACTCCCGAATGCGAGTCCAGTGTGCTAACTACTACGCCATCTCGTTCGGTTTTTAGTCAGAGTCTTTCAAATAAACGGGAACATATTCACATTTTGGTGCTTCGATAGGAGCATTTTTCCGTTGCTCACCATTAAATTTGCAATCACATCATTAACAGAGAAAAAATCGTAGAAATAACAGTGAATGGTATCATTAACACTTAAATTACAGCCAGCCACGTATTGTATAACTGCTGTTTGAAAAAATATGGCTGAATGATCCGGATTGCTGGTTACAAATGACTCCTTTCCTCTACCAGTATTCCTGAAACAAGCTCGAAACGTTTCTGGTTATTAACATTTGACTTGAAGTAGTCATTACAAGAGAAAATTAAGTTTCATTATATTTTTCTTAGTTTATCTTTATAGTGTTCTGATTACAAAAAAGGTTTATAGCGTTTTCTCAGAAAACAGGCGTCTCTCCATTGGCGTGAATCCAGTTTCTGCAGGAAGCAATTCCAGTTCTTCACAGCTGTCTCATGGATATCAAACTATCGAATCGAAACATAGCATAGGATGACCTTGATATAATAATCTACTTCAGGAACTTTCAATATTACACAGAATAGTGTGGTCATGAGTCGATATGTTACGAGGAAAACTTCTTCGCGTCTTCATCGTCAGTGATTTGAAAAGTGAGCATTAAATAGGGAGCATGGTATGCGAGAGCGTTGGGTGTTACGGAGAGTGTAAATTACTTGAAATCCTGCTCCTGTTAGTAGAATATTAATAAATTTCCGCAAAACAGTGAAACCTGAACTTGTATGGACGTAATCAATATCGTCTCAGGTACTGAGTTATTATCGATCCAATAAAATCGTGTGAGAAGTGAGAAACGCACTTCAGACTAACAAAACGCTTTATTACTAAGCAGGAACAGTGTTTAATAACCGGTGTGAAGTTCGCAGAACATATTCGTCAGAAACGCAAGATATTATTTCAAAGTGCAGAGGCAATTAGTGGCGACTAGGGTCTGGAAATGAAGTAGCGACAAGGGTCCACTTTGTTTCATTCGGGGCAGCAGAAGGCCTTCTTGAACTGCAGTTTTCCTGTAGATGGAGTCTTCCACTAGTCGTCGCATTCATTAGCTGACTCGAGAGAAAATCTCAGATCACTTGTTTGTACGTTCCCTAATGATGTGGTGACAGCCGGAAGGTACATCAATTCTCGTCCGCCGACCTAGGAAAATTACGCTTTAAGCTGTCGCCTGCGGGCTGACCACCTGCATAACATATCTAAGAATTACCCGAATTATCAGGAAAACAAAATAAGGAAGCCGACACGTAATACATTGGCTGGTAGCAAACACACTCGAAACTGCTCATCAGTGTACCCTTCAGAGGCCACGGCCAATGCAAGAGGCTCAGCGATTGAGACTTGGCCCTGGTATGAGGGGGATTATTTTAAAATCTTCACTTGTCCCTCCAGATACAGTTTCCTTACGATTTTTGTAAATTGCCTAGCTATACTGCGATCTTTCCTTTGAAAATGCTTCGATCACTTTCCATCACCACCCTTATTCAGTCAAAGCATATTTTTCGTACTTAGTGCTTCTGTTCTGTTCCCTCTCTTTTGTCCTCTAGCACTGATAACTAATATAAATCTTTATAGACATTTTTAGTGAAGATGCAAAAGTGTGCTTGTGAACGTAAGCGATCGAATTTACGTCCGGCAGAGGTCGCAAAAAAAGCATGTCCAGAGGAAATGCAGATGCAGCTTTTCGAGATGCTTCAGACTTCGAGAAAGGTCGATTCATTGGCATGAGGGACATGGGAGCATCATAACGACAGATCAGAATAGACGGTTGGTTCTAGTTTGGTGACTGCACAACGGTTGGCAGCTTGCGGTTAACTAGAATTTTTGAATGATACGTACACCTAACATTTCTGTTGTTTGGCAAAGGTATCTTTTCCGAAGAATAATGAAAGTCTGGATAAGTTGACATGCAATTACAGCCGAACCATTATGGCGCGACTACTTTCGCTCGATAACGATCGAAAGAAATTTTGACGAAAGAGGTAAAAGTATATAAAAGTTAATGAAAGTGTGAGCAAAAATTACTGTACGATTATTTATTGTTTATAAACTGTAATTACGAACTAATCATTGAATTGCAGAACCAAAGGCACTGACTCGTGCTCATACGTAAAAACTCAGTAACGAGTAGGTGAGAAGCATAACTCACATTCTCCAAAAACATAAATTTTCACAAATGATTAAAAACGTGTTTTACATGCGTCGTGCGCATGTCCCATATATTGACATCAGTATGTGCAAGTACAATGGCTATAAATCATTATGTATATTTCAGATTATGTTTGCTTATTGAGAAATTATAATTATTTAAGGTCATATTATGGATCATGTGAGTTTTGTTAATGATCTATGGAACATGTAAGTTTTGACAATCCCCATTTTGATCTTGTGAGTTTTGGTACGATGTTGGTTTCGCGGAAACTATGTTGCGACTCGATATGCAGATCATGAAAGTTTTTGATATCAATCATAGAAAGTGAACAGCAATTAAATGCTCCTCCACGGTGTTGACATGTCGGATACTGGGGCAGCACTGAAGGTTTGTAACTATAATGATAGAACAAACTACACTGTGAGATTCTGTTTACTTTTCAAAAATGGACTTAAATACTGAATTTGAGATTCCTCACTGTTAAGTTCCAAAGAAAGAGTCCTATACATTCTTGCGTGGGGGAACAAATCAAGCCAATAACAAGAATCAGTTGAGTTTGAAAACAGTGAAGAAAACAGGATATTCTAACCTCATTCGTTTGGCTTCCTGACTTTTCCACATTTCTGGATGCTGTGAACGTTTCCTTGGCCTTCCTGGTACTCCAACGGGTGAAACGTTTTCTTCTATGACTTGTGTCTCAAATCAGTTTTATTCCAACCACTATATTGAATTATATTCCCCAAAATAACTGAACATTCCACTGGCATCAATATTTACTACTACATAAGAAAATGGCGCCGAGTGAGGTAATCGCTGATTGGTCAAGATGAGGTACGGGACAAAACTCACAATATACCGCAGATCATGAGACTTTTGAAACTAACCATGAAGTTTAACACCGGTTTTCTCAAGGATCTTGTGCCAAATGTGAATAACTGTTTCGTGAATTATGTTCTACGTATAAAGCTATATGAGTATACGTCGGCATCTCAATGATCATTATTTTGGAGCATGTGAGTTATGACTCTAACCTACACAGTTAATACTATGAACTAAATTGTAGAATGAAAGCTTTCACGACCGGGTGACATGGTTGTTGATATACTTTTCGGGATGTGAGGTCGTGGTCCAAGAACTTTTCTGCTCCTTACGTTTCGTCCAAGACTGCGCTGGACTTCGTCAGAGGCGCTGCTCCGCTGAGTCTTGCCGACAGTCGGCAAGATTCAGCGGAGCAGCGCCTCTGAGGAAGTCCAGCGCAGTCCTGGACGAAACGTAAGAAGCAGAAAAGTTCTTGGACCACGACCTCACATCCCGAAAAGTATATCAACAACCACTATGAACTAAAGTTAACCATAAAACCAGCAGAATAATTTGTACTGAATACATGCACGTAAAAGTTGTTTTCAAACAATTCGCGTAATTGATAGTTTTCGCGTTACTTACTGTAATGTGAACTTTACTGATTTTAGAAATGCAAATATTCATAAATACTTATTTTCTATTATAGTAAATTATTTCTGGAAAGCTCATAATGTTTCACTCGGCGAAGAATCAATAATTTTACACTGCGTTGTTACGTAGTTTTCAAATGTGAGCAGAGATTGCAGTGTATAAAAAAAAAAAAAAATAAAAAAAAAATAAAAAAAACATGAAATGTACTGTTCTAAAGTATTATTTTGTCAGTATTCCATTACTTTTAGGCATTAAACTTTAACTAGTTGTTCTGCTAAGTCACAAAGTTCACTGCTGTTAAATGATAGTTGTGGATTGTTCTCCGTTTTGTAAATTGCATTTCTTTGTTTCAGTTGCCGAAATTAAGTAAACTCATCACTTTCAATATTTTCGTATTCTTTCACTAGGTGTATTCTCGAAATCAATAATGGCGATACGATAGGACCCTGTTCAAAATGGTTCAGATAGCTCTGAGCACTATGAGACTTAACTTCTAAGGTCATCAGTCCCCTGGAACTTAGAACTACTTAAACCTAAATAACCTAAGGACACCACACATATCATGCCCGAGGCAGGATTCGAACCTGCGACCGTAGCGGTCTCGCGGTTCCAGACTGTAGCGCCTAGAACCACTCGGCCACACCGGCTGGCGGACCCTGTTAGGAAAATGACTGAGGTAAAGTTCATTTACACTGTAACAACTGCTGCACTAACACTTTGGTATTCAATTAAAGAAAAGAAAACTGCTAAGGTGGCTAGCCTTGTACAATATAAAGGTGAAACTGGTCGGATCTTACTTCAGTGAGTTGCTGCTGGTGCGATTTAAGGCATTATTCGTCGACAATGTATGGCAATAGGCTCTTCTTTATCGTCGCTCCATATAACAAGTTTAGGCCCACAGTACTGTTCCTGAATATTAACTCCTCTTGATAACAATGTAATGTGCTCATTTTCAACCGCATTATATTCTTGGCCATATATTAAAAATCTTGCTGTGAACGAAGTTACGAGCATATGGAATAAGTTCATAGATATGTCAGTGGCTCAAAGACTTCTTAGGCGATAGAATCCCCTGTGTTGTTCTCGACGTCGAGTGTTCATCAGAGGGACAAGGGGATCGTCAGGAGTGTCCCAGGAAAGTGATCGAAGCAGTTCAGAGGCGGGCTGCTAGATTTGTTACCGGTATGTTCGAACAACGCGAAAGTGTTATGGAAATGCTTCGGGAAGTCAAATTGGACTCCCTGGAGGAAGGTGACGTTCTTTTTGAGAATGAGAAAATTTAGAGGACCCGTGATTGAAGCTGATTGTCACAAGATTCTACTGCTTCCAATGTACATTGCGCGTAAGTACTACGAAGATACGAGTAATTAGGGCTCATACGGAGGCACATAGATTGTCGTTTATCCCTCGCTCTATTTGCGAGTGGAACAGGAAAGGAAATAACTATAGTTTGAGTCACGAACGATGGCGGTCAAGTGTAGGCTAGTTCTGCGCAATGGCGACACGCGTTCTCGGACAACCATGAGCGTTCAGTAGTGTTCTCTACGCTCTGCTGTGAATGTCATGGTCAGTGTGAACAAACGTGGTTGCAGCAAGTTATTTAGTGAATTTTTAATCCATTACGTGCTAGTTGTCATGGATGATGATGCTGACAGGCGAGGAAGTCAGCACTTGCAAGCGAGAGACATACTTGGAGGTACACACACTTCCTTCAAGAGCAGAGCACGTGCATGAGTTTACCGCAAACGTCGCTTGGAACCGGCGAACGAATACAATCACTTGTGTCTCTAGCTGTTCACTGTGTGCATCTCCTCCATTACGCTTTCTGTGTTCATTTTCTCCCACTGCTCTATCCATCTCCTCTTACCCTCTCCCGCTGACCTTGGGCCTTCTTTATTGGTATTGCAAAATCAGATTCTGTAGCCGTATTATAATCATAAAAAGATAAGCCACAAACAGAACTTCCCTGTTTGCTAAAGTTTAACTATCATATATTTTATATAGAGGTAGGGGTGTAAATGTGGGAACCCAGTTTGTTTTTGCTGTATAAAAGAAATGTTTACTTCTCTTTCAGCTTTAAAAATTAGCCAAAGCTAATTCATAATGTTTTAGAAATGAATGTAATATTATGAAACACAAAAACTAAATATGTTAAAAATTAAAAAAAACATTTTCTGCTTGCACAACAACTCATTAATTTTTCAAGAAGGGTGGGTAATGTGGAAACGCCTTAAATTTGTGGGAAACTGACTACTTCAAACGAAAACTATTAAAAATTTTAGGAACTATTTTATTTTATATTAATTTTAAATTACACAAAACATTAATAAACGCAACTGTAATACTAAAATGCTTCATAAGCGAAATTCACTTGCAAAAATCGCATACGTAAATATCTCCTTCATTTCTGGCACACAAAGAGTGACTCCACTCCTCACACACTACACACTTAATGCACAATTCTCCCCGAACGTCTTTGGAAAATGCGCCTCCAAAAAAAATTCAAATGGCATCTTCTTCAGTAGGTTTTTCTTCCTCAAATGGAAGATCCAAACCTGACTTGCCTGAAGAGACAGTTGGTGTATTGGGCTCTTCATCTGAATCCTCAGGTAACTTAAGGAGTGTTTACTGTACTCAGCTTCCAAAATATCAAAAAACGTGTTTATATCTTCTTTGTTGAACTCGTTTGCTCTCGAGAATGAGGTCCCCAAAGGTTTGTGGATTGTGAGTATTTCGGTGTCGTCTGAGAAAAAGGTCAAACAAAGCTCTACCTGTACCATCTGAAGTAAAAGGATGATTAATATTAATGCTTTCCGCTAGCTGATATGCCTTTGTTTTGAGATCTAATCTGGTAAGGCCATAGAAGCGATTATCCATTTCAATGAGATACTGTACCAACTGTTTCTCAATAGCATCACGTAGTACAGGCTTACGTCCTATTCTCAAACAAACACATTCTTCAAGTGACATATCACTATGCACAAACCTTTGGAGTGTCGTCTGAGGTACACTGAAAGCTTTTACTACTCTTCTTAACCCCATCTGCTTTTCCCTTAAGGCTGTTATAATCTTAATCATATTTCCAGCATCCCACTTCTTCACAATAGCTCTTGGTTTCCGATCAGTTAGCATTCGTGGCATTGTATTGGAAATAATGTATTTGATGTTGGTATTGTGGAAGCGTTTCCACAATGCCATCGTATGTATGCTTCCACATTACCTACACAATGGCCATTTTAAATTTCGGTAGATTACATTAAGAAACTATCCATTTAAGGTTGACAAATGACTGCTAAAACCTTCTATGCACCTCCCTTTATAAGCTATCAGACGTAAAGAAAAGATAAAGTGGCTCTGAGCACTATGCGATTTAACTTCTGAGGTCATCAGTCGCCTAGAACTTAGAACTAATTAAACCTAACTAACCTATGGACATCACACACAACCATGCCCGAGGCAGGATTTGAACCTGTGACCGTAGCGGTCGCTCGGTTCCAGACTGTAGCGCCTAGTACCGCACGGCCACTCCGGCCGACAAAGAAAACATAGCTGCAAAGTATATAGATAAATGTAATACCAAAACTTACATCGAAAAAGGTTTAGAAAATGCATCATTGTCACGGCGTCTGTTGCTCATCTGACTGCTAACGCTCTACCGTGCCAAATAGGAAATATTGCAACAATTTCTGGCTACCCCGATACAGTGCAGCACTCTGCAGGCCAGGTACTAGACGTTTCCACATTACCCACACGCTTCCACATTTACATCCCTACTGTAATGTTGTTGCTTTAATTTGTTCTGAAAGCGGTGCTGATATTCAAGACCATAAAAGTATGTTTAAAGCTGTGAGTTATCTGAGGAAACTAACCTTGCATTACTGAGCAACTGTTTTACCAGGTATCCAGTCTAGCTAAGGAAATTCCCAACCAGACTAACGTTAATTATAATCTTTTAGTACTCATCTTACAATAACCGGTGATTATATATATATATATATATATATATATATATATATATATATATATATATATATATATTTATATAAGACAATTTAAATAAAAAGAAATATATCAGTTTATATTTGGACATTTATTTTAACATTGATCATTGTTCCGTTAAAATTTCAGAATTTCAGCATATCAAACTTGATTCATTACTAAACTGGTGCCTTATTTAGGATTGTGAAAATGTGAGTTTGTAATCTTACGGTACACATCAAATAGGGAGCCAAGATTGGGAGACTACATACAACACTGCATTCATAAAATAACACACGAAGAACGTTGAAACATATGCAAGAGGAAATTAACCACAACTAACCGATTCAATTTTCACCCAAAGAAGTTACGTTCGTAGCGCAATCCTGTCCGTAATGAAATTACCACACACTGATATACTAAATTCATACTAACTCTCTGTAAAATCTTCCAGAAAAGAATAGCTGAGGGCTACTTTGATGCTTACACAACATGCTTCACGTGGTCAACTTGGTTTACACAAAGAGTGTAACTCCACAATAATTTCGATAGTTAAAATAAATTACATCGAACCGCAATTTATAAAAGAAAAACCTCGAACTGGTTACCATCGTCTTACTATTAACCTGACGGGTCAAATAATTGTATAAGCACGTGGTACTGATCTCACAAAGAACACCCCACGTGGGTTGAACATAAAGAAAAGTTGCTATATTGAAAAATATTGTCAAGACGTGACGTTATAATCTCACGAACATTCACATTTAAGACTGATGATCTTAGTTAGAGTTACTGATCAACACGTGGTTCCACTTTACTCACAAAGTAGTGACAAAGCAACTACCGGGAGATATTCTGAACTTCACATTCGAATTACACAGTGTTGCAATTTAAGATAACATTAGATATTTTAGAGCTAAACAGGAAATAAAGGTGATTAAATTTTCAGTTAGGCTGAACTTAAGAAATCCATTGTCCTACGGATTTAGCAGACATGCGCTTAGCCGGATATCTTACCACTTCAGATGCTCGCCACGGACGGACTGCCCTGGGCCCCTACTGAGCGTGCTTAACAGATACAAACAGAAGTGACCAGAGAGGCAGCTTCCTATACCGACATGACAAGGGGCGGACAGGACCATACGAATAGAAACCTCTCTGCTTTTAGAAAGCGTAGCTACCTGTTCCGACGTTGGTCCTACTGTTCTCTAGCAGACAGGCTTGTATGCTACCATCAAGCATGCAACTAGAAATGCGTTTGCTCATTCATCCTTTCACACAGAAGGGAAGGGGGATTACAGTATCTTATCATATACAGTACATAAAAGAAAGCGGATGTAGGTTCCGTATGAGACTGTGTGACATGAATTACATATAAACTGTGTTTTAAAGTGTATTAGTGTGACAGATCGTTCTTGATTATGTGTAAAAGTAACACGTTCCACTGCTCAGTCTCCTCCCACATAGTCAGAAACACCACAGTAAATTTAGAAGTGGAATGTATGTCGTAAATGACAACAGATTTCAGAAATTAACATGAAAGGAATCCAACAGAGGCCTTTCACTACCTCTACATTATATACGTTAAAATATATAACTTATATGTGTGCAAACGCTTATTACAGTAACACGTAAAAATTTAAAGTAAATCGGCCGAGTCTGTGGTATCGGCCAGTACCAGCCCGGCCGCACTTCCAAACACGCGCACCACCAGTACTGCTGCCGGCCCTCCTACAGCCGCCACCGCGGCACGATGACGCTACCTGCCGGGAGAGACCGCGCCGCCGCCTGTGAGATGCAAGCATCCCCTCTCCGGAGCTACAGCGGTGGCTCTACGTAAGTTCGAACATTCATGGACTGACTCATGTCGTGTTCAAAAAATGATCAAATGTGTCTGAATTCCCAAGGAACCAAACTGCTTAGGTTTTCGGTCCCTAGATCTACACACTACTTTAACTTACGCTAAGAACAACACACACACACACACACGCCCGAGGAATTATTCGAAGCTCCGGCGGGAGGGGCCATGCAGTCCGTGACATGACGCCTTAAACCGCGCGGCCACTCCGCGCGGCTCATGTTGTGTGTTTGACAGCTGAATAGCATTTACAGGCTTTCCTTGTGGACAGTTCAAATGGTTCAAATGGGTCTGAGCTCTATGGGACTTAACTTCTTAGGTCATCAGTCCCCTACAACTTAGAACTGCTTAAACTTAACTAACCTAAGGACATCACACACATCCATGCCCGAGGCAGGATTCGAACCTGCGACCGTAGCGGTCGCGCGGTTCCAGACTTTAGCGCCCAGAACCGCTCGGCCACTCTGGTCGGCCCTTGCGGACAGAGCTTGGCGTCTTCTGAATAGACATTGTACTGAAGGGTGAGAGATTTATAAATCTTTCGTATCTGTTTATTTCTACATTCAGATCTACTGTTAGCGACTGACGCTGCAGCTACAGCAACGAAGTTTTATATTATTTCACTGTCTGATGTTAGATGTAGAATAAATTAATATCTGAATTTTCTGTTCATGAACAGCATCTGTTCCTCGCTCCTGTATCCACTAGGGAGCCACACAGCGTGCAAGGAAGCCATAAGTCACAAGTGACTACATTTTGAGATTTTTGGTAACAATGTTTCCGTCGTTATATATATATATATATATATATATATATATATATATATATATATATATATATATATATATATATATATATATATATTGTCCATATCAATGTTCATCGGAGTAATGTGTAAAAATTTGAAGTAAATCGGTGAAGAACTTTTCGAGATGTTTGGTGATAATTTTTACCCTTTATATCTTACAAATCCGTACATAATATACATAAAAATAGATAAATAAAACACGCGCGTATTCGAATGCAACGTTATGTCAAAAACTCGGAACAACTGGTGAAGAACTTTCACAGATAAATGTTTTTGTACAAACGAACATTTGCATTTTTGTTTATAAAAATTAACATCTCAAAGTGCCTTTCACTAACTGTGGCTTTTCCATGTCCCATGGCTATTAATTCATCAACATCTAGACAACACCCCCTGCCATTCGGAGAAATCCAACAGACTACGCGGTCAACAGGCAGTACATCTGCAGGTGAGTGACTGTTTCTCTGTCTGACAGGGAGCTGTGAGTTCATTTACTGATCTTTAATCCCAGTCGCCGCAGATGTGTCGATTGTCTTAATCACAGTAACTCTCCGTTACGCACAAATGATAACGAATTTCCTCGTCGCTACAACTTCATGAAGAGTGTACCGCGTTGCATATTCCAGCGCGATAGTTCAAGAACCGCACTACGGTTCTCACAATAAACGCGCTGAGGAATGTTTGTATCCTCGACTGACCTGCGCTGTTTCCTGATTTGCAAACCACGGAGCTGGGCGGGCATAGCTTGGGGGCACCTACTCTTGCATGTCGGCCTGCAGCAGGCACATTTTCTTGCTTCCATACCACAAGAAGTACAAGAGTATATTCGTGCCCACAGGGGTCATACCTCTTTCTGATGTTCATAATCGACATCAGTTCCGCATTGAGTAACAGTTTAATCTTTTAATCACCATGAAGGCGGGAAACATTGCATTGATGGTTCATGTTGTGACACTTACCATTCTGTCAGTGTATACGAAAGAAATCAGATATAATATTTTTATATCGTAGAACGGCAAATAGTAGACGATAGACAACACATTGGGAATTGAAAGCTACCAATGCCGTACGTCCGTGGGATTGGCATTGTCTCTCTTTTGAAAGCAATGTCCCAAATAAAAGGAATTCAATTTCTCACCTTATAAAGTGGAGATATAGCTTGAAGCAGTCTCCGGCATATGATCTTCACGCGCTGAACATGAAATGCATTGTCACAGAAAATAAAATGAAAAGTGTTTCATTGAGAAACGTTACTAGCTGTTAATAGAGTTCACAGTAGCTAGATGCAGCGCTATAGAGGTTTTGGATTTATGAGCCGAATTAAACTAACAGTGAAGTAGATTATGTACGAGACCGATTAGAAAATACGTTACCACATGAGGCCATTGGCAGGCAGACAGTGTTACGTTTCACTGACATCACTGAGAAGAGACCTGATGCTCACAGTACTGGCCACAGTTTCTCTGATTTCGTTTGGGGTTCTGGACAGTCAATGTCGGTCGGAAGATAATGTGCCCACTGCGTTTAGCATTGGTAGGACACTGTTATCTTATTACACTATTACAGAAGAGGATACGTAACCAGTGTTGCCAAACCAGCTTTTTTAGGGCTTACTCTGGCTCCTTGATACTATTTAGCTAGAAAATAAGTGATATAACTAGCGTCAAGAAATATGGATTTTTTCACAGTCATTTGGTTTCTTTCCTATTTTTTTCTTTACTATAGGAAAGTAATAAAATTGTTTATAGCTACAAAACTATTTACACTTAACTAAGACTTCAAAACACGTTTCACTGTTCCTTGAAATTGTGTTATTAGACTGAATTAAAAAGCACAACAAAGCAAACTAAAGCTGTGTTGGTGTGTCTTGCGGCTCGTCAGCATACACATACACAGTGCAGAGCGTTACTGGACACCCTACTGCAGCACACATAGGTGACATCAGCAAAGTATCGCAACTTCACAATAATGAAGGAACCTGTTCTACGCAAAACAGCCTTTGATTTACGCAGCATGTATCAGAAGTCACGCGTATCACAGTTTGCAATAAACAGTGTGCTAATGTGAAATGAGGAGAGGAACAGCGAACTTAACTGAGTGCAGTAGTTTGCTAAGTGTAAAAAATAATGCAATATTACGCTGCAGATATCTTGAAATTCTTCCTGTAAGTACCTAGCAGAAACGTCATTTCTATTTTTGGTGTGAGGTAAAGAAAGTAATGCGGAAGAAACTAACATGAAGATTATTGTTTAAATAGATTTTCCCTCAAAATATAGGGATTTTAAAACTGACATGTTATACATGTATGTCACAGAAATGAAATCACAAACTGTTACAAACTATGTGATCGAAAGTATCCGGGCACCTGGCTGAAATGACTTACAAGTCTGTCGCGCCCTCCATCGCTAATGCTGGAATTCAATGTGGTGTTAGCCTTGATGACAGCTTCCACTCTCGCAGGCATACGGTGCTGGAAGGTTTCTTGGGGAATGGCAGCCCATTCTTCACGGAGCGCTGCACTGAGGATAGATATCGATGTCGGTTGGTGAGGCCTGGCACGAAGTCGGAGTTCCAAAACATTCCGAAAGTGTTCTGTAGGAATCAGGTCAGGATTGTGTGAGGGTTACTCCATTACAGGGATGTTATTGTCGTGGAACCACTCCTCCACATGCCGTGTATTATGAACAGGTGCTCGATCGTGTTGAAAGATGCTGTCACCATCCCTGAATTGCTCTGAGTGGGAAGTGAGAAGGTGCTTAAAACATCAATGTAGGCCTGTTCTGCGATAGTGCCATGCAAAACAACAAGGCGTGCAAGCCCCCTCCATAAAAAATACGACAACACCATAACACCAGCGCCTCAGAATTTTACTGTTGGCACTGCGCACTCTTCCGACGTTCACTTTTAAGAAGTGCTGCACTTCACGTCTGTATCATACCACCAAAGTAGTCATGAGAGCTGGACTCTCCCCGTTACGTTAACGCTTTCGCAGAGATTCGGTGTAGACGCTGGCGAGCACGTGTACAGCCGCCCATTACTTTCTCCTGCTCTCTCGATGTGGCGGAGGTTCCTCAGGAATTACCAGGACTAAGTGGGATGATTAGGGATGACTAGATTTCGTTCCGCCTCTCCACTTTCTTACCATCCCAGACTCAGCTGCCGCGACTCACACAGTTAAAAGAAACTCTCGCTCTCACTACACGAGCCACTAAAATGATTAAAACGCTTTCAGACTATAAATTTAATGGGAAACATGTCTCCCATGTTCCCGACAAAACACTGCAAAAATCGGTGAAACCACGAGAAAAGTTGAGTAACGTCAACAGCCATGACATCTGTAACAAAATAAACATCATCACGAAACGGTTACAAACTGCATAGCCATATAGTAATTCGATCTGATGGAGGATCGTAATTACATCGACAAAATCTGGCCGCTTACGACAACGGTGCACGAAAAAGGCGGTTATCGAAGTAAACTGTGGCTACGTGAATGGAAAGATCGTCACCTAAACATGAACTGAAATGATAAGTAAATCGACACCCTAGATGCAAACAGGCGTTAATATATTTCCAGAATGAGATTTTCACTCTGCAGCGGAGTGTGCGCTGATATGAAACTTCCTGGCAGATTAAAACTGTGTGCCGGACCGAGACTCGAACTCGAGACCTTTGCCTTTCGCGGGCAAGTGCTTTACCAACTGAGATACCCAAGCACGTCTCACGCCCCGTCCTCACAGCTTTACTTCCGCCAGGCAAAGGTCCCGAGTTCGAGTCTCTGTGCGGCACACAGTTTTAATCTTACAGGAAGTTTCAGGCGTTAATATACATCATTAGGGACATGTTGAAAATGTGTGCCCCGACCGGGACTTGAACTCGGACATGGCAGACGCTCTATCCATCTTCTTATTTTTTGTCATTGACCTCATTTTGTTCCATATTGTTCGCTGAATTCGTTCGGGGCGGACATTCGATGACACCCGGTCAGGTTCTCCGTTGATCCGTTCACTCAGGTTTCTTTTTATTACAGAGAGTAGCAGCCCTCTGATCGAATACGCTGAGCTACCGTGACTGCTGTTTGCCCATCACACTCATTACTCGTGGCAGATTAGTCTACTAACTCCCGTACGAGTTGGAGCATAGCGTGTGCGTTCACACAAGTAGGTCAATGGCCGGGTAACCATATTTTAACTACATATGAAGGTAGTATCTGTTCGTGAAAGAACAGACACTATTTATGACCGTGCAGCTTCTCTAGAATGAAATGAGAATTAAGTCGACACCCTAGCTGCAGAACAGGCGTTGATATACATCATTGGGGACATGTTGAAGATGTTTCAACATGTCCCCAACGATGTATATCAACGCCTGTTTTGCAGCTAGGGTGTCAACTTAATTGTCATTTCATTCTAGAGAAGGTGCACAGTCGTCGATGGTATCAGTTCTTTCACGAACAGATACTACCTTCATATATAGTTAAACATGATATCTCTGAGGGTCACACTGTAAAGAAATTTCGAAAGAAACAGAGTGTACTGCATAATAGGTGTAAAACATAGGTCACGGCGGAGGTTCGAGCCCTCCCTTGGGCATGTGTGTGAGTGTATGTTTGTCCTTAGGATAATTTGGGTTAAGCAGGGTGTAAGCTTAGGTACTGATGACCTTAGCAATTAAGTCCCATAGGATTTCGCACGCATTTGAACATTTCTGTAAAAAATAGCATAGGGCTACAGATAGAGAGGTGATGAATTTGGCTGTCAAGAGAACAACATGTGAAGCGTTCGATAACTACCGTAGCGGAATATTGTCTAGAGATCTTCCACAGAATTCTGGTCGTATATAAAGTCTGTTAACAGCGCCAAAGTTAGTGTATAGCCACTCACAGACGAGAAAGGAACGGACATCGAGGTTGGCAAGGCAAAACCAGAAATGCTTAACTCCGTCTTCAAACGTTCAAATGGTTCAAATGCCTCTGAGCACTATGGGACTTAACATTGATGGTCATCAGTCCCCTAGAACTTAGAACTACTTAAACCTAACCAACCTAAGGACATCACACAACACCCAGCCATCACGAGGCAGAGAAAAACCCTGACCCCGCCGGGAATCGAACCCGGGAACCCGGGCGTGGGAAACGAGAACGCTACCGCACGACCACGAGATGCGGGCTTCAAACGTTCCTTTACGATGGAAAACTCAGGAGTAGTACTCCAATTTAACTTTCACACAATTTAAATGGAGAGTTAAATTGATATTAGGGTCAGGGGTGTTGAGAAACAGCCGAAATCACTAAAACAGAACAAAGTTCCTTCGCCCAATAGAAATGCTATCAGATTGTATGCTGAATTTACGCTGAATTAGCTCTTCTTTTAGCTATAAGCTATCATAGATCCGTCGAACAAGAAACCGTTCTCAGTAGTTGCAAGGAAGCACAGATGAAACCAGTCTACAGGACGGACAGCGGCAATGACCCACACAACTATCGTCCAGTATCCTTGACGACTATTTGTTGTAAAATCGTAGAACATACACAGACCAAAAAAATTCGCAACACAAAACTAATTAATGTAGTATCAAGAAATTTCGAGAAAATATTTGTTTATGTAACATATTTAAGTGATTAACATTACACGATCGGTTAATGTAAGTGCGGGATAAGCCATTGCAGATGTGAAATGCTGGTACATTAATAACCGATGTAACCGCTACACTGATGAATGCAAGAATGCAAACGTGCATGCATTGTGCTGTACAGGTGCCGGATGTCAGTTTATGGGTGGAGTTCTATGCCTGTTGCACTTGGTTGGTCAATAAAGACACAGTTAATGTTGGTTGTGGATGACGCAGGAGTTGTCGTCCGATGATGCCACATATGTGCTCGACTGGAGACAGATCTGGTAATCTAGCAGGTCAAGGCAACATGTCGACATTCTTGGGCAACAACAGCGTTATGTGAGTGAGCGTTATCCTGTTGGAAAACGTCTCCTGGAATACTATTCATAAATGACAGCACAACAGGTCGCTCACCAGACTGAAATACAAATTTGCAGTTAGGGTGCATGGGATAACCACAAGGGTGTTCCTGCTTTCATACGATATCGCACCCCAGACCAATAACTCCAGGTGTAGGTCCAGTGTGTCTAAGACGAAGATAAGCTGGTTGCAGACCCTTAGCTGACCTTCTAACCATAAAGGGCCATCACTGGCAGACAACCTTTCATCGCACAACACCACAGACCTCCATCCTGCCCTCCAGTGAGCTCTCGCTTGACACCATTGACGTCGCAGATGGAGGTGGTTTGGTGTCAGTGGAATGCATTCTACAGAGTGTCTGACTCGGAGCTGTCCTTGAAATAACCGATTTGTAACAGCTCGTTGTGTCACTGTGGTGCCAACTGCGGTTAAAATTGCTGCTTGCAGATGCAATACGATGCGCCACAACCATACGCGCGACACGACGGTCTCTCCGTAGTAGCACGTGGCCATCATGAGCCCGGTCTTTTGGCGACCATGCACTCTCGTGACCACTGGAGCCAAGAATCACGCATAGTGGCTACATTCCTATCACGTCTTTCTGCAGTATCGCAGAAGGAACATCCATATTCTTGTAGCGCTATTGTAGGACCTCGTTCAGATTCATTTAGGTGTTGATATGGCGTCTTTGTGTCCTCAAAGGGGGTCTTGACTAACATCAACTCACCAAGTCCAGTCTCAAGGTACAGCGTGTATTTAAAGCACACCTGATTTGCATCATAATAGTGGCGCTACTAGCGCCATTCTTAAGCGAGTCGCGTGAAATTTGAATAGACGTCTTTCAATTGTCGAAACACGTATTGATTTTTTTTCTTTTTAAGGAGGACGAAGCATGTTATTTTGGTATTTTGGAAGGAGAGTAATTGACACGGATAGAAGCAATTTCAGATGTGCCCCAGAGAAGTTTGTTGAGACACTTGCTGTTCGTGATGCATATTAATGATCTTTCAGACAATGTTAATGGTAACCTCAGATTTTTTGCAGATGATGCAGTTATCTGTGATGAAATACTGTATGAAAAACCTGCACAAATATTCACGGACCTTGATGACATTTCAAAGTGGCGCAAAGATTCGTAAGTTGATTTAAAGGATTGTGCACTTCAAAAAATGAAAAAATTTAGTATCCTGTAGTTAAAGTATCAACGAGCCACAGATGGAATCTGTAAACTCATATAAATGCTTGTGTGTAGCGCTTTGAAGGTATATGAAACTGAACGACCACTAACGTTTAGTCGTGGGTAAAACAGGTATCAGACTTCGATTTTTTAGTGACTGTACAATCAGTCTACCACGGAGATTGATTACAAATCTCTCATGTAACCCATCCTAGAATATCGGTAATGTGTGTGGGACCCGTACAAAGTAGGACTAACAGGGTATATTGAAACGATACAAAGGTGGGCAGGACGAATGGTCGAAGGCCTATTCGACCTATGGGAGAATGTGATGCAGATGATGAAACAACTGAACTGGCAGATCCCTGAAACCAGCCCGAGAAAACCTACTTAGAAACTTTCTAGAACCAACTTTCAGTGATGTGTCTAGGAATCCATACGTATCTCTCGCACATCGATCGCAAAGACAATATCAGCTTAATCACAGCACACCCAGAGGTATTTAAACAATCATTCTTCTCGTAATCCATACGAGAATTGAACGGAAGATAGCTATAATAATTGGTAGAACGGGATATACCCATTTCCATACACTTCACAGTGGTTTCTGTGACAGCGAGTTGCCGACCATTGCTCTTGAGTATTCTTACTCATCACCTGTTATTCCCTTTTAACTTCTAATTTATATTCACTTTAATTGTATGATTCACCATCTTGAATTAGTAACAAGCTTTCCTAGTGATGTGTCCTGAATCTGTTTTTATCATAGATCGCAAAATGTTTATTAATGCTTAACGACTTTTGAACGTAAGTTACGCTTGTCATCCCACGCTAAGACCGTTGCATAACTAATGTGGAACGTTCTCAGAAGGGAGTAAATGTTCCCGATTTTTCCAGACAAGTCGGATGCGATACGGATAACAGTTGTATCGTAGTAGGTGTGTCAAATGGCGCGGCAACTGGAAACGTACTCCAAAGTATGCGAGACGGTACTATTCTTGTGGCCTAAAGTCCAAATTGCACACTGAGTCACTGTGAAATTCTGGCAGTATATGGAGTAAATGCAACGCGGTATCCACAGCAACGATTTGACCAAGGCCATGCATACGTGGCTGATGCTGAACGGGAAGTCTACATCTTGATTAAGGCGATTTCTATCTCTTCGGTAAACTGGTAGGAAAGAGATTTTCCAACGATGAGAATGTTCACACAGGTGTTCTGAATTTCTCCGTTACCAAGGAGCGGATTCAACAATTGGCAGAACGATCCGACCTTTCTACACAGACTTGGTGTCTATGATAAAAAATAGTGGCATATACACGATGTGATCAAAAGTATCCGGATACCCCGAAAAACATACGTTTTTTTTTTATATATTAGATGCATTGTGCTGCCACTTACTGCCAGGTACACCAAATCAGCGACCTCAGTAGTGATTAGACATCGTGAGAGAGCAGAATGAGGCGCTCCGAGGAACTCACGGACTTCGAACATAGTCAGGCGATTGGGTGTCTCTTGCGCCATACGTCTGTACGCGAGATTTCCACACTACATCTACATCTACATCTACATCCATACTCCGCAAGCCACCTGACGGTGTGTGGCGGAGGGTACCCTGAGTACCTCTATCGGTTCTTCCTTCTATTCCAGTCTCGTATTGTACGTGGAAAGAAGGATTGTCGGTATCCTTCTGAGTGGACTCTAATCTCTCTGATTTTATCCTCATGGTCTCTTCGTGAGATATACGTAGGAGGGAGTAATATACTGCTTGACTCTTCGGTGAAGGTATGTTCTCGAAACTTTAACAAAAGCCCGTACCGAGCTACTGAGCGTCTCTCCTGCAGTCTTCCACTGGAGTTTATCTATCATCTCCGTAACGCTTTCGCGATTACTAAATGATCCTGTAACGAAGCGCGCTGCTCTCCGTTGGATCTTCTCTATCTCTTCTATCAACTCTATCTGGTGCGGATCCCACACTGCTGAGCAGTATTCAAGCAGTGGGCGAACAAGCGTACTGTAACCTACTTCCTTTGTTGTCGGATTGCATTTCCTTAGGATTCTTCCAATGAATCTCAGTCTGGCATCTGCTTTACCGACGATCAACTTTATATGATCATTCCATTTTAAATCACTCCTAATGCGTACTCCCAGATAATTTATGGAATTAACTGCTTCCAGTTGCTGACCTGCTATTTTGTAGCTAAATGATAAGGGACCTATCTTTCTATGTATTCGCATCACATTACACTTGTCTGCATTGATATTCAATTGCCATTCCGTGCACCATGCGTCAATTCGCTGCAGATCCTCCTGCATTTCAGTACAATTTTCCATTGTTGCAACCTCTCGATACACCACAGCATCATCTGCAAAAAGCCTCAGTGAACTTCCGATGTCATCCACCAGGTCATTTATGTATATTGTGAATAGCAGCGGTCGTATGACACTTCCCTGCGGCACACCTGAAATCACTCTTACTTCGGAAGACTTCTCTCCATTGAGAATGACATGCTGCGTTCTGTTATCTAGGAACTCCTCAATCCAATCACACAATTGATCTGATAGTCTGTATGCTCTTACTCTGTTCATTAAACGACTGTGGGGAACTGTGTCAAACGCCTTGCGGAAGTCAAGAAACACGGCATCTACCTGTGAACCCGTGTCGAGTCTCGTGGACGAATAGCGCGAGCTGGGTTTCACACGACCGTCTTTTTCGAAACCCATGCTGATTCCTACAGAGTAGATTTCTAGTCTCCAGAAAAGACATTATACTCGACCATAATACGTGTTCCAAAATTCTACAACTGATCGACGTTAGAGATATAGGTCTATAGTTCTGCACATCTGTTCGACGTCCCTTCTTGAAAACGGGGATGACCTGTGCCCTTTTCCAATCCTTTGGAACGCTTCGCTCTTCTAGAGACCTACGGTACACCGCTGCAAGAAGGGGGCAAGTTCCTTCGCGTACTCTGTGTAAAATCGAACTGGTATCCCATCAGGACCAGCGGCCTTTCCTCTTTTGATCGATTTTAATTGTTTCTCTATCCCTCTGTCGTCTATTTCGATATCTACCATTTTGTCATCTGTGCGACAATCTAGAAAAGGAAGCACAGTGCAGTCTTCCTCTGTGAAACAGCTTTGGAAGAAGACATTTAGTATTTCGGCCTTTAGTCTGTCATCCTCTGTTTCAGTACCATTTTGGTCACAGAGTGTCTGGACATTTTGTTTTGATCCACCTACCGCTTTGACATAGGACCAAAATTTCTTAGGATTTTCTGCCAAGTCAGTACATAGAACTTTACTTTCGAATTCATTGAAAGCCTCTCGCATAGCCCTCCTCACACTATATTTCGCTTCGCGTAATTTTTGTTTGTCTGTAAGGCTTTGGCTATGTTTATGTTTGCTGTGAAGTTCCCTTTGCTTCCGCAGCAGTTTTCTAACTCGGTTGATGTACCACGGTGGCTCTTTCCCATCTCTTACGATCTTGCTTGGCACATACTCATCTAACGCATATTGTACGATGGTTTTGAACTTTGTCCACTGATCCTCAACACTATCTGTACTTGAGACAAAACTTTTGTGTAACCTGCTTTTTGTCACTTTTGCTAAACAGAAAAATCTTCCTACCTTTTTTAATATTTCTATTTACGGCTGAAATCATCGATGCAGTAACCGTTTTATGATCGCTGATTCCATGTTCTGCATTAACTGATTCAAATAGTTCGGGTCTGTTTGTCACCAGAAGGTCTAATATGTTATCGCCACGAGTCGGTTTTCTGTTTAACTGCTCAAGGTAGTTTTCAGATAAAGCACTTAAAAATATTTCACTGGATTCTTTGTCCCTGCCACCCGTTATGAACGTTTGAGTCTCCCAGTCTATATCGGGCAAATTAAAATCTCCACCCAGAACTATAACATGGTGGGGAAATCTACTCGAAATATTTTCCAAATTATTCTTCAGGTGCTGAGTCACAACAGCTGCTGAGTCCGGGGGCCTATAGAGACATCCAATTACCATGTCTGAGCCTGCTTTAACCGTGACCTTCACCCAAATCATTTCACAATTCGAATCTCCGTCAATTTCCTTCGATACTATTGCACTTCTTACCGCTATAAACACGCCTCCCCCTTCACTGTCCAGCCTGTCTCTGCGGTATACATTCCAATCTGAGTTTAGGATTTCATTACTGTTTACATGTGGTTTCAGCCAACTTTCTGTTGTGACCGTTTATTAACGAGAGCAGTTCTGGGACCTTTCTATAGACGCTCCTGCAGTTTACTATTAGCACATTAATATTGTTATTCCCTGTTGCATTTTGCCTACTCCTGCCTTGCCGCGTCTCAGGAGGCGTCTTGTCGGGCCTAGGGAGGGAATTCTCTAATCTAAAAAAGACCCATGTGCACTCCACACGTACTCCGCTACCCTCGTAGCCGCTTCCGGCGTGTAGTGCACGCCTGACCTATTCAGGGGGACCCTATATTTCTCCACCTGAAAGCGAAGGTCGAGAAATTTGCATCCCAGCTCTCCGCAGAATCGTCTGAGCCTCTAGTTTAAGCCTTCCACTCGGCTCCAAACCAGAGGACCGCGATCGGTTCTGGGAACGATACTACAAATAGTTAGCTCTGATTCCACTCCGCGAGCGAGGCTTTCCGCCTTCACCAACTCCGCCAACCGCCCGTACGAACTGTGGATGACCTCTGAACCCAGACGGCAGGAGTCATTGGTGCCGACATGAGCAACAATTTGCAGTCGGGTGCACCCAATCCTCTCTATCGCCGCCGGTAGGGCCTCCTCCACATCTCGGATGAGACCCCCCGGCAAGCAGACAGAGTGAACACTGGCCTTCTTCCCCGACCTTTCCCCTATTTCCCTAAGGGGCTCCATCACCCGCCTAACGTTGGAGCTCCCAAGCATCCCGATGTGATAGCGAAGTGGAAACTTGAAGGGACACGTACAGCCCAAAAGCCTACAGGCCGACCTCGTCTGTTGACTCACAGAGACCGCCGACTGTTGAATAGGGTTGTAATGTGTAGTAGGCAGACATCTATCCAGACCATCATACAGGAATCCCAAGGAAGTTAGGCGGGAGGTGAGAAAACTTGGATTTCATGGTCGAGCGTCTGCTCATAAGTCACACATCACTCTGGTAAATGCCAAACGACGCCTCGCTTGGTGTAAGGAGCGTAAACATTGGACGATTGAACAGTGTGAACGTTGTGTGGAATGACGAATCACGGTACACAATGTGGCGATCCGATGGCAGGGTGTGGATATGGCTAATGCCCGGTGAACGACATCTGCCAGCGTGCGTAGTGCCAACAGTAAAATTCGGAGGCGGTGATGTTGCGATGTGGTCGTGTTTTTCATGGAGTGGGCTTGCACCCCTTGTTGTTTTGCGGGGCACTATCAAAGCACAGGCCAACATTGATGTTTTAAGAACCTTCTTGCTCCCCACTGTTGAAGAGTAATTCGGGATGGCGATTGCATCTTTCAATACGATAGAGCACCTATTCATAATGCACGGCCTGTGGCGGAGTGGTTGTATGACAAAAACATCCCTGTAATGGACTGGCCTGCACAGTGTCCTGGCCTGATTCCTACAGAACACTTTTGGAATGTTTTGGAACGCCGACTTCGTGCCAACACCAACCGACATCGATACCTCTCCTCAGTGCAGCACTCCGAGAAGAATGGGCTGCCTTTCCCCAAGAAATCTTCCAGCCCCCTATTGAACGTGTGCCTCCGAGAGTGGAAGCTGTCATCAAGGCTGAGGGTGAGCCAACACCATATTGAATTCCAGCATTAGCGCTGGAGTGCGCCACGGGCTTGTAAGTCATTTTCAGCCAGGTGTCCGGATACTTTTGATCACATAGTGTATCTGTGTTATCATTCTACAGAAGTTACTTGGTCCTCATTTTTCCAGCAAACGTAGCAAGAAATTCTTGCATTCGCGGTCTTTTCTAAAGTAGCATTGAAATAAATCTCTGCATTCAAAAGAAATCACCGATGAAAATAATAGTTCGTCACACAAACTTTATCTGGATCTCATAATTAACATCTATGCGAATTTTACTGTGATCTGGTAATTTATTGGATACGCAGATAGCCGTCATCTTCCTGCTTCTTACTTGCTACTAGAGAACTACGAATTGTTATCAGTTCTGTGTGTTTCACTGTGGTGACAAAAATCACGGCATACCTCCTAATAACGTGTCGGACCTCCTTTTTTCCGCCGTAGTTCAGCAACTTGACTGGGCATGGACTCAAGGTTTTGGAAGTCCCCTGCAGAAATATTGAGCCAGGCCGCCGTCCATAACAGCGAAAGTGTTGCCTGTGCAAGATTTTGTGCACGATCTGACCTCTCGATTACATCCCGTAAATGTTCGATGGGATTCATACTGGGAGATATGGATGGTCAAATCATTCTCTCGAACTGTCCAGAACGTCGTTCTTCAAACCAGTCGTGAAGAATTGTGGCCCAGTGACATGGCACATTGTCATCCACACAAATTGCTTCGTTATCTAGGAACATGAAGTCAATGAATGGCTGCAAACGGTTCTCATAATGTTCAGTTGGACCAGAGTACCCAATCAATTCCATGTAAACACAACCACATCGTTATGGAGCCACTTTCAGCTTGCACAGTGCCTTCTTGACAACTTGGGCCCATGGGTTGTCGCAGGTTCGAATCCTGCCTCGGGCATGGATGTGTGTGATGTCCTTAGGTTAGTTAGGTTTAAGTAGTTCTAAGTTCTAGGGGACTGATGACCACAGCAGTTGAGTCCCATAGTGCTCAGAGCCATTTGAACCATTTTGAACCCATGGGTTGTGCATCACACTCGAACCCTACCATCAGCTCTCACCAACTGAAATTTGGGCTCCTCTGACCAGACCGCGGTTTTCTAGTCGTCTGGGGCACCACCGATGTGGTTCCGAGCCCAGGAGAGGCGCTGCAGACGATGTGCTGTTAGCAACGGCACTCTCGTCAGTCGTCTGCTGTCGTAGCCCATTGAAGCCAAATGTCATGTCACTGGCCTAGCGGATACGTTCGCCGTACGTCCAACACTGATTTCTTCGGTTATTTCACGCAGTGTTACTTGTCTGTTACCACTGACAACTCTACTCAAAGACCGCTGCTCTCGGTCGTTAAGTGAAGGCCGTCGGCCACTGTTTTGTCCGTAGTGAGAGGAAATGCCTAAAATTTGCTGCTCTCGCCACACTATTGATACTGTGGAATACTGAACTCGCCAAAGATTTCGGAAATGGAATACCCCATGCATCTAGATCCCATGCGTCTAGCTCCAACTACCATTCCGCGTTCAAAGTCTGTTAAGTTCCGTCGTGCGGCCGTAATCACGTCGGAAAACTTTTCATATGAAACACATGAGTACAAGTGACAGCTCCGCCTATGCACTGCCCTTTCATACCACGTGTACGCGGCACCTCAGTGTACTGTGAGGTAATAATTCATTTGTGTCTTAAATATGCCTAAGTCTGTTCCTGTTCCTCACTTATTATTAATTTGTTATTTTTGCAGCCTTTTAAATGTGTTGGAAGTGGTCGGTTTGGTGATGCAACTATCGCGCGCCATAGAGCGCTTTCGTTCACGCATTTCAGTGTAAGTTGAACGTGCAGTCTACGTCTTAAACGTAGTCCGATCGTCATTATCTTTATTCTGCAAACAATTTCTCCGCATTAAACTTTAACAATAACACGGTTTTATGTCACCAAGCTTGCCGCTTACTAACGACGATTTCTGAGCCTGATGCTTCAACAACATTATAAACAAAAATATTACATGAGAATTAAATCATGCAGTAGGAGAATTTAATAATCATTCATTTCATCCACTCTCAAGTCTACATTTATATATATTAGTGTCATTCTCCTGTTGTCGCCGATGTGATGCGCCTTTCCTTCGATGATATTTCACATTCTTACTTGAAAATAACATAAAATCCTCACCGGTACGAGGGAGGTAGCATTACAGCAAATAATTCGAACATTACGGTGTCCTTTCGGCGGTGTTAGCAGTTTACCTGCTTCGCACCATCCTGTTCACTTGGGAACAACCGAAAAGGCTCATTAGTAAGGAAACGGAAACGGCGTAACTGCAACCCTTCAAGAGCAAGAAATGAAAGTCAAGTAATGCGTCACTAATGAGCCCTCAGTATAACGGCGTTACAGTGCAACGTGAGGCGAATCATAATGTGTCTGGGTAAACAACGTATAAGGAATACGTGAGAAAGAGTTTAGAAACGCTGTTCCAAGCCCTGTAAAAGATTATTTATTTATTTACTTATTTAACTTGATCTGATAAAGGCCATCAGGTCCTCTCTTACATCGGACCAGGGTTTCACCCATTTCGAACCTTTTTGCATCATAGTTGCCTGAGAAATAACAATAACAAAACAAATTTAGACTGGAATGTATGTGGGAAGCAACGCAGGTCACGAATAGAAAATTATCAAAATATATCCTGGACTTGTCCGTTGGAACCGTTGCACTTTTAGCAATAGGCTGAAGCTCTGAAGCCAATCACCAGGTATAGTCAGCTGAGTTTACACGTGTGTCCTGCCACCAATGTCCATTGGTGATGAATTTCACTTGTAATTCTGGTCTGAGCTATAACTTTTCTATCTGAAGCTATAACGAAACTGGGAACTGTGTACATCTGTACATTGAAAATGTTGACGAAGAATGGACTTAGAACTGTAAAAGCTCATTTCAACAAAACATTTCGTTACTTCTATGCTTGTCTGTCTGTTTCTCCACGATTAACTTGGAAAGCATTTGATGAAACTTGGTATGAAATTTTACCGTCGGCCTTTACTGCAGCTTAAAACAACACAATTCACTTACTTAGCTCAGTGATCAGTGTGTCAGACTGCCATGCTAAGGACAGGTGTTCCTTTCCCGACACCGTCTGGGATTTTGTCGTTGTTGAGAGGAATGGAATAGGGTGCACTCCACGTCGGGACGTCAACTGAGGAGCTACTTAAGTGAAACTTAATGACTAAAAAGTCTGGGATTTGGTTGTGTACCAGGACTACAGATATGTGTCTGCTAACGAACAAAAACTTAATTTCTTGAATGATTTTTAATTTGCGGCATTAGCTGCTATTGTTTGGATTAAACCAGCCTTTGATTTCCTATTGTTCACTATTACGTGACTCTCGCAGTGCAACGATTCCCGAGTGTGGAGTATAACCCATTTACATACCAATACCTGGGTTACAATCAGCATACTTGACTACGTCAAACAATTTTAGAAACAGAACGTGATTGGCCAGTCTTTACAATTGTTGGTGTAACAGATGTTACGAAAACAATAATTACACATCGTAATCACTAAGAAAAATCACAACCTAACTGACGTGGCCACTGAAACACGATTTCTCAGAAATGTTGTTTTCTGGTTTGGCATCAAATGTCGGAGATTCGATATTAACTTTTTGCTTTAATTTGTCGTCAATTTCTGCTCCAGAAAAAAATTATCACCCCTACAAATTCGAATAATAGTAAAAGTTTGCTGGAAATTCGACGGCAAGAGAAGTCTAAAACTGGGCCACACTTACTGGCGCTCACTTGCACAGTATCACAGGATGCTGACTGGCCCACCGGAGACCGCAGTTCTCCGCTTCCTGTCGGGGCGAAGTCCCGAAAGTCGCCGCACTACATTTGTGCACAGACTCCTGAGCGTTCATCTCAACTTTGGTAATGTCGGCTCAAGGTATACAGAAACAGTGCTGGCGACTATCAGTTGTAGAAAGAGAAGCGAAATAAATGGAGTCCCAACACAATTATAGCTACAAGTATGGGTACCTGAATTAAATCTAGCCGTTTGTTGGACAGCAAGCACGTGTTTAACTTTGGCTCTGAGCACTATGGGACTTAACATCTGAGGTCATCAGTCCCCTAGAACTTAACAACTACTTAAACCTAAGTAACCTAAGGACATCACACACATCCATGCCTGAGGCAGGGTTCGAACCTGTGACCGTAGCGGTCGCGCGGTTCCACGCTGTAGCGCCTAGAACCGCTCGGCCACCCTGACCGGCAAGTGCTGCGCAACAAACCCATGCTGCGCATGCACCGAAATAAATAGTAATCGGAACGGACGATATTTGGTGAATTGGTGGATAGGATAAGACATCTCATCGAAATCCTTTCAAGGTCATGTGGTTTGGCATTGACATGAATCAGAATTATTGTCACATCTCTGAGCATACGGCGGGCGGTTGTCTTAAGTGCGCGATTCAAATTGAGTAATAGTGCTTCTTAGCGTTCAGTATTCTGCCATTAACTTGGTTGAAGAATCTCATAGGACACCACACCGACCAGGATGCATTTCGTCACTCACCTCAAAATCGTTGTCTCTGAATCGTCGAAGTCAGTCTCTGCACGTTGTTTCAGACAGAGCATGTTCTCCATATGCTTACACTAGCAAACGATGACTTTCTGCGCCAGCCAGAATAGTCGAGCAGTTCTAGGCGCTTCAGTCTGGAACCGCGCGACCGCTATGGTCAGAGGTTCGAATCCTGCCTCGGGCATGGATGTGTGTGATGTCCTTAGGTTAGTGAGGTTTAAGTAGTTCTAAGTTCTAGGGGACTGATGACCTCAGATGTTAATCTCATAGTGCTCAGAGCCATTTGAACCATTTGAACTGCTCTCTTTTCGACAACAGCGAGAATTAATTCAAGCTTCCAGTAGCTATTTTATGAAGTCTTCATGTCAGATTATCCCAGAGACCTTATGACCTAAAAAGGAAAGGTCTCTGTTTAACATCCCACAGACATCGATTTCATAAGAGGCGGGTTATTATGCGAGATAGAGCAGCAATGGAGCAAATACCATGATGAGGGAACGACCTGGCATTTGCCTCCAGTGACTGCGACAAAAACTACTGAAAACATCCACGATGGACTCCCAGTGCTTCCAGAATACACATGGCCTTGACTCTCGCTTGGTGTTCTCTCGCCTATTCTGGGTAAACGAAACTCATACTTTCCATATGCTAAGTTTACCATATGTACACTGAGTGAACCCATTCCCCAGTCCTGGGCAGCTAAAGTACTGTTGCATGTGGAAGCGTCTTCAAATACAGTAAGTGAATAAGACTAACGGGAGAGAACGTAGAAAGTCGCAAAAATACAGGAAAGAATAGAGCACGTTCTTTACAAGAAAACGTCCGATATTAGACCAAAAAATAAAAGAAATATCATTATTAAAGTTCAACACTGGACTGGCAATTGCGAAAGCGATTTCGACACGATAAGCACATGCATGTCTCAAAGAACATATAGTCATTCTTCCCTCTGTTTGATTAACTTTCTCGTTGGTCGAGGACCCCAAAGGTGTGTCTTAAGCAAGTCACTTAAAACTGAGATAAGACAGCCAATAGAATTGCTTGGCGTGCCTTGCTGACAAAGGAGACACACTCTCTTGTTTCCTGCTTGGACGCACCTAGTTGGTTGGCATAGACATTTGCCTTGTGATGCTGGAATGGGCACATGGAAGCGACATCGTCCAAGATTATGGTGAGATAGTTGCGTACTTGCACAGTCTTTGTGTAATTATACGTTACATGGTTTTTCAGACTTATTCAGCCGAGATACTTTGAAAATGCGTTTCATGTCAGCAAGGTTATTTTCTACGTTCAGTTTCAAAACTGCATCGAAACATTCACCTGAGACTGCAAGTAGTTTATCCCTTTGCTTTTCCACTCGTTACAGAATATTATAGGTGTTAATACGAACACAGGATCATTTTTCTGCCTTTTGTAAATGCATGCTGATGTAAAGTCACGGGATCTGTTGAAGGGCACTATTATATAAGACACGTGACTTTGCTTTCATTTCCTCCACAATACATTTATGATTATTCACTATTCATATAATTTGCGACTCTTACGAAGTCATTTTACACTCCTCTGATCTTTGTTTATATCATCATATGTGCTCATTTAAGAACCTCGTTCGAGAGGAAATTACGTCCAGTTTCATTATATTTCAAGACGAAGGAGAACGATCACCTTTAAAACAGAGAACACTTTATTTTTTAAGTCTTTTAGAATTTCGTAACCAGTTTCTCCAGACCTTCGGCAGACATTGGACCAATGCCTTGTTTCATACCTCTGAGTGATCGGGACTTCTGTAGAGCTACAGGCGTAGTCACATTTCTTGTAAAAAAGCTTCACCAGCAGCGCGTAATCCTGCATTGAGACAGTCATGCCGAGTACCTCAAGCGCAGACTGAGGAACAGCCACGTACCCCGCTTCTTTTATTTTGCATATTCTGCCGCTGATGGCGCCACGTAGTGGTGAAGTTTCGTGATTTTTTTTTCTTTCCATTACCTTTCTCCCAAATATTCCGTCTAAATCTGACGTCATTTTGAGCTGCTTTTCGTTTTTTACAGCGTTTTGAAACTGGACCTTTATTTATAATCACCCCATATATTTTTCCGTTGGAAATTTTTGTTGTTGATGAACACCCGTTTCGATGTCCACACCATTAGCTGAAATGTCCCGGTCGGGGCACACATTGCCGGCACGGTAGCTCAGCGTGTTCGGTCAGAGAGAACTGAGTTAATCGGTCATTAACGAACTTAATCGGATGTCTTACGACGTCCGCCACGAGCAGATACAACGAACAAAAGCGAAGTAAATGAGGTTTAAAAAAAAAAAAGTTCAGCGCGTTGGAGTGCCAAGCACGGGGGCACGGGTTCGATTCCCGGCTGGGGAGGGAAATTTTCTCCCCTCAGGGCCTGCGTTTTGTGCTGTCATCATCATTTCATTCCCATTGTCCCATTGTCGACGTGCAGGTCGCCCAATGTGGCGTCGCATTCAATAAGACGTACACATGGCGGCCAAACTTCTCGTCTGGGAAAACTGTTTCTTCCAGTTGTTGAATGGAATGCCTCCTCTGTTCCCACTGTAGCATTAATATCGCCCAGCAGGACTTTAAAATTGCTATCCGGGATGGCATCCACGCCTACCTCCAATTCATCCTTAACTTCGGATGTGCTTTCTTCTGTGGATGTACAGCAGTTCTCAAAAGACATTTTACATGTCTTCGTGCCTATTATTAATACTGATATTCTAAGGGCAAGTGACGAAAACCCAGACATACACACAGATAGAGCTTTATTCACACAAAATCCCAGATCCGGTTTGTGTCCTGTCTCACAGCTTCCATAAAAGATTGTATACTTTTCGGATTCAAGGGCTGTCAGTATCCTCCCAAAGAGCTTCTGTAAAATTCTGTTAAATCCATCCTCTATCTTTAGACTGTTTGAGGCACCTGTTTTATAGAAACTACGAATATTCCATGTTCCAAGCCGGCCGTTGTGGCCGAGCGGTTCTAGGCGCTTCAGTCCGGAAGCCGGCCTGTGTGGCCGAGCGGTTCTAGGCGCTACAGTCTGGAACCGCGCGATCGCTACGGTCGCAGGTTCGAATCTTGCCTCGGGCATGGATGTGTTGTCCTTAGGTTAGTTAGGTTTAGGTAGTTCGAAGTTCGTAGTCTCAGATGTTAAGTCCCATAGTGCTTAGAGTCAGTTTTGAACCATGTTCCAAATCGTTTACCTTATCCTAGCACTTTTTGTCGATTTTTTGTTATGAAATTCCGAGGCTTCTTTGTATGCCGTTTACTGCTAGTAATTTTTCTGTTATGGGGTGGTCACTCTCCGCCAACCCCAAAGTTGTACGGCCATGGTTCTTTTTTATTTTGGGATAACCTTCCCCTAGATGTATTGCTTTCTCTACAGCTGTCGAGGTTAATTTCCCCTTTCCTTAAAAGTGTGGAAGGATGAAGAACAGGGAGTGGGAAGATGGGACGTGGGGAGTTGTGAGTTGTGAGTCCATCGACAAAGACCGGTCCGGCTAGCGAGACCGTGCCAGCCAGTAGCTATGCTAACGTTGGCATAGCCCTTGGTGTCATATGAACGCGCAGACCTCTCCGTCGGCAAGGACAGTGCTACTTTAAGACGGTTGCTTCTGGAGAGAGTAAATATGACTTTATTAAAAACGTAACACAAAACTGATTGACTTTCCTGTAACAGCGCACAGCGCAAATACCTGTCTAACATAACTCGCTCACTTCCTACAGTTGACAGTAAACAAATGGAACGCACGAAAAAAGCACACCGATATTCATTCAACGATCTTCAGCTGAATGTTTGTGCTGTACAGTGTACGCCAACGAAGGGAAGGTAGAAATGCTACTCATCTATGGACAACGTACGTTAGTAAAACAATTATTTTAGTAATGTTTTCTTTATTCAATCCAGTACCTGCAGTGCAGTGCTGTAGTACTTTTAGACGATATGTTGTGAAGAATAAATGACGTTATTGATTAAAAACTTCATCATCATTAGTCTCTTTTATTGTGGCTGAAGATGGGCGTAATGTTACTCAGGCAGACGAATTCTACAGAGATTAATATCGTGATAAGAACCCGTCTTGTCGACGGATGTTTTCTTGTCTTGTTGCGGCATTTCTTGCAGTCCGCATCCTGCGATACTATCAAAGTGTGTGCTGGTACGTGCGACACAGTTTTAGACTTTTCTCGGGATTGAATTTTCTCTAGCTTTTAATATTTCTCAAGTTGTGAAGAGTGAACAATTCTTTTCGGAGCAAAAATTGAAGACAAATAAACGCAAAAGATTAATATCAAATCTCAGACATTTGATGCCAAGCCAGTAAATAATATTTCTGAAAAATCGTGTTTCGATAACCAAGTCAGTTAGACTGCCCCACTCGTTAGTGATTGTGCTGTGTAATTATTATTTTCGTAACGCCTAGTGTTATACCAAGCACGTTGTGCTTCTAAAACGGTGTGGCGTAAACAAGGACTCTGGTTGTAACCCAAGTATGGGTATATGAAGTGTATGAAGCCCGGCCAAGCACGTTCTGCTTCTGAAACGGTGTGGCGTAAACAAGGACTCTGGTTGTAACCCAAGTATGGGTATATGAAGTGTATGAAGCCCGGCCAAGCACGTTCTGCTTCTGAAACGGTGTGGCGTAAACAAGGACTCTGGTTGTAACCCAAGTGTAGGTATTTAAGGCGTTATACACTACACTTGTGAAAGGCTACACTGCGAGAACTATGTAATAGTGAACAAGATGAAATGAAAGGCTGATGTAATCCAAACAATAACACATAATGCCGCAAATTAAAATCATTCAAGAACTTAAGTTTCTGTACGTTAGCAGGTACATATCTGTAGTCCTGGTATACATTCAAATCCCAGACTTTTTAGTCGCTAAGTCTCACTTAAGTAGCTCCTCAGTTGACGTCCCGAGGTGGAATGCACCCTATTCCAGTCCTCTCAACAACAACAAAATCCCCGAGGGTATCGGAAAAGGAACACTTGTCCTTCGCATGGCAGTCGGACATACTGATCGCTCAGCTAAGTAAGTGAATTGTGTTGTTTTAAGCTGCAGTAAATTCGACAGTAAAATTTCGTACCAAATTTCATTACAAGGGCGTACCCAGGATCTGAACTAGGGGGAGGCAGGTGATACTAGTCTAAGCAAACAAGAACTCGAGACAACATACAGCACTTCTTATTAAATAAAACAGTAAACTAGTGAAAAACTGCTTTCAATAAACATTTTAAATATAAGAATGCACTTGTTTAAAAATACAACTTTTTAATTCAGTAATAATCTTCTAGGATTTGCCGACAGTAACGTACCGAAGACGAAAAAATTACTCACGGATCTGCGCGAACGAGTTCAAATATCTTCTAGGCGGGGGGGCAGCTGCCCCTCGCTAGGTACGCCCATGTTTCATTAAATACTTTCTTAGTTATTCGTGGTAAAACAGATAGACAGATAGCCTTAGAAGTAACTAATTGCTTCGCGGAAGTGTTCTTTACAATCCTAAGTCCCTACTTTGACAACATTTTCAGTGTACAGATGTTCACAGTTCTCAGTTTCGTTACAACTTCGACAGAAACGTATAAGTTCAGGCCAAAATTGCAAGTGAAACATATCACCAATTGACGTTCTTGGCACGACTCAGCTGACGAGTCTTGGTGATTGGCCTCAAAGCTTCAGTCTATTGCTAAAAGTGTAACGGTTGTAACGGAGAAGTCCAGGAGACATTATTGTTACTTTCAGATCGTGGCCTGTATTGTTTCCCACTTATATTCCAGTCTAAATTCTTCACGTTTCTAATATTTTTGTTATATCTCAGGCAATCTACAGGTGTGGTAGTACAGGAAGTCAAAGTCAGTCTTGTGTTACGTTTTTAATAACGTCATATTTACTCGAGTGGTACATGTGATACATTTTTGAGCATGCATTGAGGAGAGGAAATGGATTACCTGGATTACCAAATAAAAGAAGCGTGTTACATAAAAAAGAAGTGCTGCTGTTGGTATTTTCATAACGAACTAAGTTACAAGAAAAGTAGTCATGCTGGTTAAAGTCCCTATGGTAGTTAGACAGCATTTCCTTGATACTTCTTTTATTTTGCGCGTAGACAAAAAGCAATTTGAAGCTTTGGTTGGTCAATATAAATGGGACACATATATTACGAAAGTGTCGTGTTAAGAATCTGCGTTACACATAGATAGGTCGAGACATACGAGTGTTAGAAATCTAAGTCTCTTGAAAGCATCGATCCAAATGCATCCTCCTTTTCTCAATCTACAGATGTTTATCGTTCCTTTGTTAGCTACTTTGCAATGCCTCGCTATTCGACTGAAGAAATTTAGAAATTTCATCTGAATATATTTCAGAAAAAAGCTTCTCTGACAGATACTTCCCATCTCAAGGAACTATGCAACTCTGCATGCTAGCCAACGTTAGCATCACCAAATACAGAATACTTCGCGACCGTCGCTTCCGTTTAGAGCTTATTCTCGAAGCCTCCGCCAGAGATAACTTTACCACAACGTGACTGCGTCACATCAAAGAGCTTACTGCGCCAACGATATGTCCGCCACAGATTCAGACAAGGAGAAAGTTATCTCTCACAGCTATTACGATTTATGTGTAAGATGAAAAGAATTGGGAGATGAAGAAAGGAGATAAAATAGACAGATGAACTGTTTTCGCTTTGAGGCAAATGGCTCTGAGCACCATGGGACTTAACTTCTGAGGTCATCAGTCCCCTAGAACTTAGAACTACTTAAACCTAACATCACACACATCCATGCCCGAGGTAGGATTCGAACCTGCGACCGTAGCGGTCGCTCGGTTCCAGACCGAAGCGCCTAGAATCGCTCGGGGCTCCGATCGGCCTTTTCCCTTTGAGGCTGGCTGTTTCATGGTACCTCACAGTTTTGCTTTTGATGCGTAGGATTTCTGGTAATTACTTGACGTAGACGTACATTGTCTCTCAACAATTTAAAAGTATTATTGAGTATACCAGTGTGTGATTCTCGTTCCTCGAATTGCATTAGACCAATCTAATTTATTTATTCTATATTTTGTTTAAGCTGCAAGGGAAATCTTCCGTTCAATAGGTGGCTAAAAAACTGGATTACCAAGCCATCCAAAGTGACTAATTGTGGTTCCTTAAGAAAAAACATAAAATAATCTACATAAAAAATCGCGAGCAGTATAATACAATACGGTAAACACAATTTTTACATTGGATGGTATCTTGTTACTCACGAGGCACCCAGACGCCAAGCAATGTTTTAGTTTCGTCCTCATTTCGCTAACTTATGCCTAAATATTCGTTGTCTTCCCGCCAGCACAATGACCTTAATGTCTTGCTCCACATGCTAAAAATAAAGATGCTGTAATAGCCACAGCGGAAGAAGAGGCAATCAGTAGCACGATACATCGCATTCTAATTAAAAAGCGAGTGCTTGCATATTGTAGTTCCATAAATCGCCAATTCAAATCGGAGTTGCGGTTCATCTTTTACAGTGGATGTAATGAATAATATTGTCTGTTAACGACTGTTCCCAAATTTCAGCGGAACGGTGCCATCACGAGGGAAATTGTTTCACCTTTCATCGGTTTCCAGAGTGAGTCTGTTATTCAACTATAGCGTCTGTTGGGTCACCACGTAAACTAAGACCTTCTTCGTCACAAGTTAACGACCGGACAAGCATTTGTCGCGGACAACTGATGCAAACGTGGAACGAGTATGAGAGGTGACTGCACAGAGGAATCGTATACTCAGTGGTGGAACAAGTGTAGTATTCGAATTATTCAAGGCACTAGCCCGCTGCATTATTTGGTAACGATCGCACACGAGGTGATAATAATGTTCTAAAATCCTGTTATACGGAGGAACAAAGATTTGTTTCGTTTTTTATTTATTTATAGAACGAAGCAGTTTTTGTCTATGTGGTGAAAGGAGCCTTGTTTAGTTGTAGAATATGAAAGAGGCTCATTAAAGCGTAATGAGTTTGGTACCATTGGTGCTAACAGAGTTTGTGGATAGCTGCTCTTTGGAACCTCACTATAAACATAAAATTTTTTTACACCTGCAACAAGACTTAAACTACTTTATTTCCACCCACTGTGTGTCCATCTACACTCCTGGAAATTGAAATAAGAACACCGTGAATTCATTGTCCCAGGAAGGGGAAACTTTATTGACACATTCCTGGGGTCAGATGCATCACATGATCACACTGACAGAACCACAGGCACATAGACACAGGCAACAGAGCATGCACAATGTCGGCACTAGTACAGTGTATATCCACCTTTCGCAGCAATGCAGGCTGCTATTCTCCCATGGAGACGATCGTAGAGATGCTGGATGTAGTCCTGTGGAACGGCTTGCCATGCCACTCCCACCTGTCGCCTCAGTTGGACCAGCGTTCGTGCTGGACGTGCAGACCGCGTGAGACGACGCTTCATCCAGTCCCAAACATGCTCAATGGGGGACAGATCCCGAGATCTTGCTGGCCACGGTAGTTGACTTACACCTTCTAGAGCACGTTGGGTGGCACGGGATACATGCGGACGTGCATTGTCCTGTTGGAACAGCAAGTTCCCTTGCCGGTCTAGGAATGGTAGAACGATGGATTCGATGACGGTTTGGATGTACCGTGCACTATTCAGTATCCCCTCGACGATCACCAGAGGTGTACGGACAGTGTAGGAGATCGCTCCCCACACCATGATGCCGGGTGTTGCCCTGTGTGCCTCGGTCGTATGCAGTCCTGATTGTGGCGCTCACCTGCACGGCGCCAAACACGCATACGACCATCATTCGCACCAAGGCAGAAGCGACTCTCATCGCTGAAGACGACACGTCTCCATTCGTCCCTCCATTCACGCCTGTCGCGACACCACTGGAGGCGGGCTGCACGATGTTGGGGCGTGAGCGGAAGACGGCCTAACGGTGTGCGGGACCGTAGCCCAGCTTCATGGAGACGGTTGCGAATGGTCCTCGCCGATAGCCCAGGAGCAACAGTGTCCCTAATTTGCTGGGAAGTGGCGGTGCGGTCCCCTACGGCACTGCGTAGGATCCTACAGTCTTGGCGTGAATCCGTGCGTCGCTGCGGTCCGGTCCCAGGTCGACGGGCACGTGCACCTTCCGCCGACCACTGGCGACAACATCGATGTACTGTGGAGACCTCACGCCCCACGTGTTGAGCAATTCGGCGGTACGTCCACCCGGCCTCCCGCATGCCCACTATACGCCCTCGCTCAAAGTCCGTCAACTGCACATACGGTTCACGTCCACGCTGTCGCGGCATGCTACCAGTGTTAAAGACTGCGATGGAGCTCCGTATGCCACGGCAAACTGACGGCGGCGGTGCACAAATGCTGCGCAGCTAGCGCCATTCGACGGCCAACACCGCGGTTCCTGGTGTGTCCGCTGTGCCGTGCGTGTGATCATTGCTTGTACAGCCCTCTCGCAGTGTCCGGAGCAAGTATGGTGGGTCTGACACACCGGTGTCAATGTGTTCTTTTTTCCATTTCCAGGAGTGTATATTTCAGAAGCTACTTTACAGAAACTGCTCCTAGACAGTGGATCGCCAGAGGCGACTACCTAGCTGTCGCACATTATGGCGCCAAGTGATTTCCATCGTACCGTTTATATCAACGGCAAGATTTTTGGACATCAAACATCTGATTCACTTCCTCAAACAAGATGTTGCCTTGGTTCATCTTTGAACTCATTAACTGAGGCAGAAATTAAGTATACATTTCATATTTCGTGAGATACAAGCGTTCTGACGTAGAATTTAAATTTATGCTTCTGTTGCTCATTCTTGATTAAAAACGTAATTTTATATCCTGCCTCCATTTTTAAGTGATCTGTCATTATGAGGAACTAACAGTATGTAAAAACAATAAAACTCCTTATTTTGTATTGTTGGCTGCAATGTATTTGCTCTCGACTACTTTCCTAAAATCAAACCGGCCAATAGCTAGAATGGCTGTAGAAATGATAGCAAAAAGACATATAGTATACATCAGAGACAGGAATCCTACAGAAAGAAATTTACGGAAATGGTCAGAAACAAGTGAGACTCGATTTAAGGTTACACAGTACTAATTTCCGTAGAAGAACAAATATCTAAGGAAAGTAAATCAACCTAGTTAAATGGAAAGAAAAGAGAACATCAAACGAGAATATTACACAGTGGTACCTGAACTACGCCATTCAGTGAATTTCGAATTTTTTGCAGAAGCGTTCGGAAGAGATTCATTGGTTGATTAGACGTGCGTACCGTGGAACCACCGGTGAGGAGAGACCACTGCGCCGACCTTAGGTATGCCGTGACGCACGCCGGCGAAGGACGCCCACAAGCTGCTGACGTCACAGCGCACAAGAGAACAACAACACACAGTGCGTAGCCCAGGTGACGGCGACAGCGCCACGTACCCGCTACAGTGTTGATGCACGAGGGCATTCGATGTGTGCCCCTAGTTGGACTCTCAGAATGAGGAAAAAATACTCAAATTGAATGTGCTCAAAATAATGGGCCAAAGCTGTTAAGAACGAATTTAGAATGTTATGCTATGAAAGCAAAGGGCAAGCTACTCGCCTTTCGTTAGGTCTACGAGGACCCAAGACAGTCAAATCCTAACACACTGAACACCAGAGCGAAACGTTCACAGAAACGCTTTAAGGCTGTACCTGTGCAAGTTGAGGGTTGCACAGATGAAAAGGTGAGGCGGAGGGAGAACGGGGTACGCATTTACGTAATTATTTTTACCTTGTCTAAACAGGAAAAGAACAGTCCTGAACTATGCTCATGGCTAATTTGTTGAATATGTCCATAGCAATCTGTATGTAAACTACGCTAGAGTAAAGATTAGACAGAAGATTAAAGGCACTTACGGCAACCAGTAACAGTACTGTTAATTTATTATCTACATTAAATTTTATCATCTACGCCCACATTCGCAGAGTAAATAAAAATTCACAGCGTGATTCCTTGTATACTAACAGTACGAAAATGTCTCTGGAAAAAAATTTCATCTTGTGCCTATTTTCGGTAGAAGGTGGACATCACTGAAAGGCACTTTGGCGACACTGAAGTCATATCTTCTTTCAGCACTGTGTAGCTGAGCTGCCCAGCTGCCTCTTCCCCACACCCAATACCACAGTCCGGTTTCTACACCGAGCGAGGTGGCGCAGTGGTTAGCAGATTGGACTCGCATTGGGGAGGACGACGGTTGAAATCTCGTCCAGTCATCCTGATTTAGGTTTTCCGTGTTTTCTCTAAGTCGCTTCATGTGAATACCGGGATGGTTCCTTTGAAAGGGCACAGCCGACATCCTTCCCTAATCCGATGGAACCGATGACCTCGCTGTTTGGTTCCCTATCCCAAATCAACCAACCAACCGACCTCTTCCTACAAACTACAGAAGAGAATCGGCGACTTTGGCGTCCTGTGTTATAATTCATTCCGTTGAAATATGCTTTGTAAGTGAGACCAGTTGCTCGAGAGGCAGTAAGGAGTGCTAAGCACTTCCAAGAACTCAGCTTACTAACGATAATATATGTAAGCGTTATTTTGTCTCATTTTAAGAGAAGAGTACTAGAATTTCAACACCCGCCAGGGTACGCGAGCCGGCCCCGGATCGAATCCGCCCGGCGGAGTAACGACGAGGGCCGGCGTGCCGGCCAGCCTGGATGTGGTTTTTAGGCGGTTTCCCACATCCCGCTAGGTGAATACCGGGCTGGTCCCAACGTTCCGCCTCG
Source organism: Schistocerca gregaria (assembly GCF_023897955.1). Taxonomy (NCBI): domain Eukaryota; kingdom Metazoa; phylum Arthropoda; class Insecta; order Orthoptera; family Acrididae; genus Schistocerca; species Schistocerca gregaria. The sequence continues at coordinate 523,352,067 of NC_064921.1, read as the reverse complement.
GTGACACGCGTCGCAGACATTTGAAACACGTTCGCACTAGTTCACGATTTTCACTAGATGCAGACGGCCGGGGTACACTGATTCCATCCCCAGGGATACGGGGTGGCGGCAGGAAGGGCTTCTGGCCATCCCTAAAACTAACCTTACCAAATCCGTTCTAACTGCGCCGACCCTCCGATCGCTGCGGGTCTGTGTCGTAAGCGAAAGAAAGAAAGAAAGTACTTGAATTTCAACAGCCTCAAAACATCTCAACAATTACTCTCGTCAACACTGGCGGAAAATAGCATATGTGCCAGGTGGTTACAATTATAGTGTAGCTACTCACGGACGTCCAGAGTAGGCTGTAATCATCATATGGCAGCAAAACTTTGTAGATATGCTAATGCGTTAATGAGGAACCGATTTACGCTGGAAAAACAATTAGTTCCAGTTTTAGACACCAGGCACAAATAAATAGTATACAGTGGTATACTGTTTATATGACAGTATGACATCCATGCTGCCATTTGACAAGCCATAACGTGAGTGAACAGTATGGCTATCTAGAAGAGAGACCGTGCGCTGTTCGTAAATCTGTTTTATGCGAACGACAGCAATTACAGAGCAGCACTGAGAGTGTGTCGGCAACTGAAAGGTCTGAGATGAGGCCCGCTTTCATTAAATGGCTTAAAAAAGTGATAATGAAATTCTAAAACACAGGTCAGCTTGATGTGGCACCTGGAAGAGAAAGGCTTCCCGTCCCGGATGAAGTTATTGACGAGGTTGCTGTTGCTGTAACTGACCATGCAGCACGTCCCCTGGATCGTGCTAGTGCTCGTACAGTGTCAGAGAATTGTCTGTCCAATGGTCAACAGTACTGAAAGTTTTGCGGTCTATTTTACATTGGTATCCGTACAAGATCTAGACACTGCTGCAACTGAAATCTCATGGTATGCAGCATAAATTTCTTCTTAGATTTCTGGCAAGGATGGAAGTGGTTGAAATGAGGCCGGAAAATACTCTATGGAGGGACGAGGCACATTTGGCACTACTGAGTGCAATGGATACACAGCAGTGTCGAATTTGGAGTACCGTATAACCGAGTGTTGTGCACGAAGAGCCAGTTCACATGCAGTATGTGACTGTGTGGTGTGGATTCGCAAGCCCTTTTATTCTCTGTCCGTTCTTCTTTGAGGAAAATACACCCAGAGGACCTCTAACGTGTACAGTGAAGTCGGCACGTGATCGATACCTCCTTGTACAACATGTGATTCCAGCCTTAGAAGAGCGCAACTGTGTGGAAACCACTGTTTTCATGCAATGTAAATGGAAATGAGCGTTTGGCGTCATTGGCAGGGAGGCCTCTTATGGGGCAGGCCCGGCCACCTTGGTGCAACACCATCTAGACTACAGGCCTGCACGCACACTTGTGACGTCACATACTGATGCCGGGTCTGTATCGAAACGCTCCTGTTAAGCACTCTGCAGCTATACGAACTTTACGAGTTTTAGAGCTGATACCGCATAGAGATTCTCGTCCTTTCCTCTTCTACAAGTCCTTGTAATGAATGTATGGACATTTATATCAGTGCGTAACGTAAATGAACAAAAGTGCCCTGTGTTATTTCAAGATGTAATATTATTTTGGCGATTTGCCTTAAATACGCGTTTCTAGGCTTGAATACAAACTGTAATTTTAAATTCTGTCTTTTACCTCAGGAACTACGCTTTCTTGCAGTAAAAAATCGGCAATATGCAACAAGAAGCAGACGTTTTCGGTTTTAAATAAAGCAGCTGGATCTCCTACAGAATTTAAGAATTTGTTTCCCTGGCTATTTTCCTAAATTTTCCTCTCCACTTCAAAATTTGCTGATCTCACACGTAACTCAAATCATTCAACGAAATGGAGCACCTCTTGACATAATGTTTAATAAATCAAAAAACCCGAAAAAATATTTTATTTCCCTGTTTCTCCAGAACTTTAGAACCTTAAGCATGAAAGGATTGTTTCTCCTATATCCTTGATTGAAATTCGTGTCACAGAGTGCTGTTAATTTAATCATAATGCACTTACCTCGAAATTCTACTTTCTGTACTGCTTAATCTGTCGAACAATTTATTAAAGCAATTTTCTAAGGTAGTTTATTCAAATTGAAATTATTTCGGAGTAGCTGTATATGTGAAACTGAACAAAATCATTCTGTAGCTCTTCCAAATAAAATTAGTGAAAACGCAATAATCTGGTAAGAATGATAAGGAATACTAAACATTTTCGACTCACACTAATTAATATAACTACTCCGTGTGACAATAGTTGCAAATATGAGAGGCATTTCACAGCCAGCTTCGTATTAACCTCGCAGCAATGGTCCAGAATAAAGAAACAAATGATACATGATAGATAACTGCTTTTAAAAAAAATGGCAAATGTGGTGCAATGGAAACAAATAACACATTACAAATTATTTGTCATTTACTTACCCTTCAATGATGCGTAGACACAAATTCCTGTCTGGGAATAGCTGCAATCCAGCGATTTCTCAACTTCACACACTTGGAAAATCGAAACATGTGCACTTTCATTCCTTTTTGCCATTTATAATTTCCCTGGCAAAAGGGATCGCAGCACTTGTATCCCATACTTCGAAGAACTGTAGACGAATACTGTATGAAAGATATATCACTTTCAAATGTCACACACTTTCAACACAACATACACGCCAACAGGACTGCCGACTGAAGATAAGATGGCCAACAGTTGGTGACGTCACGTGCCAATACGGCCGTTGCGCGTAGGCCTTGTGTCTAGAAGGTTTTGCTTGGTGCAGGTCATATTACATTCGACTCCACATTGGGCGACCTGCGCGTCGGATGGGGATGAAATGATGATGAAGACAACACAACACCCAGTCCCTGAGCGGAGAAAGTCTCCGACCCAGCCGGGAATCGAACCCGGGGCCCGTAGGACAGCAGTCCGTCACGCTGACCTTTTTTTTTCTTTTTAAATCTCATTTTGTTCGCTTTTGTTCGGGGCGGACGTCGTAAGACATCCCTTTAAATTCGTTGATGATCGATTAACTCAGTTTTATTTTATTATTACTGAGTGCGCGTAACCCTCTGACCGAACACGCTGAGCTACCGTGCCGGCTGTTTTTTTTTTTTTTTTTTTTTTTTTTTTTTCGCTTTCGTTCGTTGCATCTGCTCGAGGCGGACGTCGTAAGACATCCGTGGAAGTTCTTTGTTGATCGATTAACTCAGTTTTTTTATTACAGAGGGCTGCTAACCCTCCGACCGAACACGCTGAGCCACCGTGCCGGCTACCATTCAGCTATCGGGGCGGACGTTTCATGCAATATGGGCCAACAACTCACGTAGCTCGCCCAGTGAAAGGCCTGCTTATTGCAACCTTCTGTGAACGTGTAATCTCCAGAGGTTTTCTACATGCGTGGCCTGCAAGATCACCTGAATCCATGTGACTTTTGGCTCTGGGGATATGTAAAAGTACGCATTCAGAAGGGACACGTTCGGTCTCTATCTGATCTGATCTGAAGCCCAATATACAAGAACACGTTGCTCCTATTCCAAACAACGAACAACTGTTGATCACTTTGTTTTACGCATACAGCTTCTCAACGACGTCTGTGGTGCTCACATTGATCAAATTCTGTAAGTGGTGGTTAATAACAAAATCAATATTATGCGCTTTTCAATTGTTTGCCCTTTTCTGCCCACATCACATTCCTAATCCAGTACAAATGTCGCTGGTGGCCAAAATTAATTTTCCTCTAGCGTAAATCGGTGTCTCTTTAGCGCATTAGCATATCTATCAAGGTTCGCTGTGATACCCTAATTACGCTGGAGCTCCGTGAATAGCTGCACTTTAATTATAACCATCTGCTACGTGTCAACAACCTATATGGAACAATAATAAAAGGTCTATAATGGCGGATGAGGCCGGCGCCAACGAAGGCGATTTTGGTGACGATGGAGGACCACAAAAAATGATAATAATAAAATTAAAAGCCAAGTTAGTGTAGCGAGTAGAGTTCTGCGTTAGAATACTCGAGTGCAAGAGTTAGATTGCCGGCCTCGCTGTAAATATTTTGTAATTTTGATCTGATCAATAATGCTGTAGTATACGCTGTTTCTTACACAACACGTACGCCACAACTATAGGTTTTTGAGCGGTGAACGTAATCATCATACGCCAAATATGTCGGAAATATTCAAGAAAAATAGTAATCAGCCAAAAATAAATTACCTGTTAAGATATAAATAACTACAAAACTTATATATGTGGAGATGTTAAACATACATACTACATTCAGTAAGAGAGGCAAGTTGTGAAATTATAAACACACTATCGTTGACACCATGTTCTTCACAAGACATACACAGTCTTCAGGACACTGCTCAAGGCGATCTCCCTGCGTCTCCAAATATTGAGCTACTAGCTGGATCGTGGTTCTTTAAGGTGTTTTCAACCTAAGCTGAATCCATAGTCACAAGAGGAGATGGAAATGACTAGTATTTCTTTCATGTTCAGCGGCGGAGTAGAATTACTGTGCTCTTTCAAGTGTCCCTACAAGGGAAATCCGGGGGATTTAGTCCAGGCAAACGGGGAGGCCATAAAACAGAATCTCCATGACTGATTCACTTCCTGGGAAGGCTCTGGTAAAATACCGTCGCACACATTCGCGCAACTAGGCTGGGGCATCCGGGACATTGCTCAGTGACTCCCGAGACTGAGGGACCGTTGGCGCTCGAAGCGTGCAGAGAGGTGAAAAAATTACAAGGAAAAATTAGAATGTAAAAATTAGTAAAATCAGTAGAGCGAAGTCTGTCACTGTGTTAAAGTAATCAATGAAGTATTTGGAAGTCATTCTGACGTAAATACATATGAATTATTTCGTCAACTTTAGCTAATAGATGCTGCTGTCTTCAGTGCGTCTGTGTACTTCTAAGAGACAGCAGTCATAACACGCGGACTTAAGGATGACAGAAGTGTCCTACATATTCGAATTTGAAATAGTTCAAATTTATTGATATGTTCAATTAAGATACTCTTTGCACAGAATATTGAAACTTAAGACTGATAGCGACTGGAAACAGGAGTGTTGAGTAGAGTGTCATTTGACCGCCAGTGTTGGTAGGGAGAAGAATCAACATATAAACTGTTCGAATTCCAGTGACTTCTGCCGATTCTGTACTAGGGAGACGAAAAATCAATAAAATGTGGGTGCACTGTACTGCGGTAGAGGTTACGAACTGCACTGACGAAGATATGATAGCAGACGTAACTTGTTTAATTACACGTAAGCGGAAACAAAGATTTCAAATCGCATTTCGTACCTTTTATAAGATGCATGTAAAATAAGAGCCATAATAGTTTGCTGACAAACATGCACCTTAATGTCTGTAGTTCGTCTATAAACGTTAGAAATTTCTGTAAAAATGCATTATTTCACATGATATGCGCATGGGAAAAGTGTGTTTCAAGACACCAAGGTGATACACTCGACTTGTCGAATAATGTACTAGAGAATACAGAGACCAATTCATAAGAGCGTATATAAATTGCATGATTTTGATTTTCCTTTAATTACAGGATTTATAACATTTAGACTACACTTCTTCAATACAAACTGCCTCAGACAAACATTAATAAATTGTCTTGAGGAATATTTTTTAAAATAAAATTACCCTCAGTATAGACGCAGTGTCGAAAAGCTCCATATTCATTAAACGTAAATGCGTGCGCAGAAGGTTGCATTAAATTTAACGCCTGTATTTTCGATGACACGGAATTGATGGAACTCAGATGTTTGTTGCTGGCTTACCTTCTAACTGCTATCTTCGCTGCGTGCTGTTACTGCGTTTCACGGTCTTCCGAACAGTCCGCTGACTGGGAACGGATACATCAAAGTTGCTCGCCAGTCGTCTCGACTCAAAACTGACGCTAAGCAACGGCATTGAGTGCTGCAGAGACGCCTGTATTGTTGCGAACTACGTCACGTCGCGATACGTTGTTTACTCTTAGAGGATATGCGGAAAACAATCACCTAGCCACAACAGATGGGGGTAACTCGGCCGGAACGTCCTAGGCAATGCCTCGGAAGATAAGTTGTCCTTGGAAAATTTTGGTAAAATCGACCAGTCAAGAGAAGTCCTTCGCTATGTAATAATAACAAAACCTAGTTTAGAAAATCATTATGGGGTAAAGATATGTGAATCATATATCTCCTTTACCCAGATCAAAGATCAATTTCCATTTGCATATGAGCATCTCTTAACTGAACACATGGAACGAAATGGACTAGATGTAAGTCGAAGGCTATGACGGTGCATCAGTTTCAGGTGCCGGAGAGGCTAACGAAGAAGCAGCCCAGTATTTTGAAGCAGCTGAAAACATCTGCATATTTTCTGCTCACGGCATGCTTCTGTGGTAGAATTTTAAAAAAAACTTGTTCCGTTAGTACTTCCAGTGTAATCCTAAAGACACAAAATACAACACGTTGGTCTGACAGACAAGAAACAATCTATACATTTAGAAATTTATTGACGTCCTTAAGCCTCTGACAAACATAATTCGTAAAAATAAGAAATGCAACGAACGATGTGAATCGATAGGTGTTAAAATCATAATCTTACCGTTTTGCGATTCAATATAAATCACTAGAAATAATTAATACGCCGCCTAAGTGAGTCCAGTCTGAGAATATGGACGTTGCAACTGTGTAGGACTCATTAGGATCGGTGCGGTCAGAAACAAAGATGCAACATTATGGCTTAACGTCCCGTCTATAACGATGTCATTAGAGACAGCGTGATGCTGGGTAGGAGAAGGATGGTTAAAGAAATCAGCCATATTCTTTTCAAAGGAACCATCCCGCCCGTTTGTCTCAAGTAATCGAAGGGGGGAAACACGGAAAACTCAAACCTGATTGGACGAAGGGGGATCTGAATCGCCGTCTTCCTGAATGCCAGTCCAGTGTCTCACCACTGCTCGGTTTCTATCGGAAATAGCCAGTGTCAAAAGATTACGCGACAGACTAGTTGACGAAACTTTCGACAAAGGTGAGTCAGTGATTGTAAATTGCCTGACGAATGAACTGATGCAGCACAGAAGCACTTCGACGAGCCTTGCGGGGACGAGAAGCTAACGTGGCTCGTAACTGGGCTCAGAGTAAAAATTTTATTTTCCCGTGATTGATAGCATTTATTCGCAATTAAATACCTGGTTTTAAGGGATGAAATGTGTTAGAGAAGCATGAGTAGTAACAGAACATTTTTCATAACTGCCACTTGTAACGAAGATCATAAAAATGAGGTACTCCAGTTTTTCGATGACACTTTCTCATAACATTTCCCTTCTGATTCCATCACAACTAATGCAGATAAGCACTTTATTTACATTCGTCTCAATCTATCGAACAGAACCCCCAGCTCTTGCTAAAGTTAAACGTTCTTTTCCCAGACTAAAAGTATTTTTGAGAAGTACTTACATTTTGACATTTTGTACTACGCCAGGAATGGTTGTCCTGTTTAGAAATATTATCAGTAGGAGAAAGGAGGGGCGGGGGAGTGGTCACAGGCTTATTTGACTGACGAGAGAGTGTGACAGAGATGTTGAAAAATCTTACATGGCAAACCTCCAAGCAATACACCGTACATCTCTCAAGAGCGTGCTTGGAAAACTCCAAGACTCATCTTTCAGCGTAGGAACCACTAATGTTCTACAGCTCCCTACGTGTCTGTCCCGTAGAGGTCGTGGGGATAACATTACGGGAAGCACTCTATCCGCGAAAGGAGAGGATCAGACTTTAATGTATGGTTCCGTGGAACATATCCTCTGCCACGCAGTTTACAGTGATACCCAGAGTACAGATGAAGATCTAGATGAACAAGTTACATAGAAAGTGAAGCAGGACGGAATACTGATTTTACTAAAACAATGAACCATTTTGTACAGGCAAGGATGAGTAATAAGCAATATAAGTAAGGCAAGAATTTAGACCAGGAAGTAAATACATTTCATCAGTCGTTCCATGTTTTCTTTTAAATTATCTACTAATTCTTGATTTGTCTCACAGTTCAGTATTACATATTAGTTCATTTTTGTGACATTATTCGCGTTTTAATTAATTAGTTTTTTCGTGTTTTTATCCTGAACTTCAGGAGCTGCCTTATCAGTTAAACAAAGAGTCTAATAAAAAGCAGTTTTCTATTGTATTTAATTAAAACGAAAGGTGTGCAGTACTTATGTGCAATGATGCAGCTGTTTAATGTAGGGAAAATTATTAACATTATATACTGCGCTTCAATTATTCTGAAACAAAGTTTTTCTTACTTTTTTCCCTTAAGTGGGAAAAGTGCGGCCGAGGTAGTGTAGTGTGCATGTGAATGTGAGGGGGAAAGGTGAGGGGAAGTGGCAGCTGACTGAAAGACGATGACTGGTTGACGTTAGTGGGTGGGGCAGTGGGGTTTAGCCAGGTAGGAGGCAGGGGGGGCCTCCATCTTAAGCACTCGACTCGAGTCCCGAGGAGTCTACTTGCGCCCCTGGCCGCACATCTTCCAACGTCTGCATATGTAACCGCAACCTCCGCCCAACACGATGTGGGATATTTTCTAGAGCTTCAGGCAAATAGTTCGTGGGAAACGCATGATACCTTCACTCACTCAACCAGTACACCAACGTGTCGGGATCCAAGTTATCCTCACGCCTGAATGTAGCTTCGTCATACGTCTTTACAAAGTGAAACATTACAACCGTTTTTACTCAGATCTCTGTGTTGGTATTAAATAACTGCAAGTGTTTTGTATAAGATGTGCTCTAACTGTTCTGTAACAATTAAAAAGTCAAGATACCATAACATGCAATCTAAAATTAGAAAACAAAAATATTCCACCTAGACTGGGTGACTAACTACGGAACTGTAGTGCTTCAACGCAAAACTCTACCCACTGCACTAACAGGACAGCACACAACTACAGGGGTTACATGCACTTTCAGTTATCACAAATTGTCTTTCTTTTACGTCCATTTTCTAGCAAAAATATACACGAAATGAAATTTTATTACAGACCTTTTTATGTTTTTACCATGCAAGTATTCGTGCTGTAGCGTCCAAGTGAGCCCCTGTATAGTATATGGCGGAATGTACGTCGTATCAGTATTGTCGTTTTCTTTTTTATTCCATCCGCTTCTTGAGCAAGGGTAAAATTACTGTCTAAGCTAACCACAGGAAAAATTAGTCACCCCTAGAGAAATCACCACAGTGATAATTTAATACCGTGTAATTTCGCCCGTGGAATTGATAATCGTCTTGTTTCGATTAGGGGGTGAGTCCACAAGCTTGTGCAGGTACATCGCATCCAGGCTATGCCAGTCGCTGAGAATGTGATCGCGCAGTTCCACCAGGTTGCTCATGTCAGCCTTTTACCCGCTCTCCCAACGCATCCCACCGACATCCTATGACGATTCAAATCAGGTGATTTTTCTCACCAATCAAGACATAATAGGGTGTGGGAGTGTTCAGAAAACTAGTCATATATTCTTCCAGCACGATAAACTTAGCTGTTGACTACGTTATGTGCCTGTGTGAGCAATGTCCTATTCCGAGGTGACCGACTCCATACGTTCACTGCATGCAGCTCTCGTCGCAACGTTCTCTAGCTAACAAGTCGGCATGGATCTTCATTCACTGCCTGCAGCAATGCCTGTTGGGTTTGGAAGTTATGAAACGCGTCTCCAGTACCTCTCAGTCAGAATCATTTTCCAACCTCAATTCTGACACCGCTACATGTAGACACGTACGTATAACAATCCGCCGCGAAACACCGACAAATCCAGTGACTTCACACACCGCATGGCTGTGACAATGCCACACACCGTTGGCTCTATTTGCCACTTAGTCACGTCCTTACATTTACCCATGTTTACGCACCATGTCTGCTCGAAACATAAATGTGTCTCTGATCGCTGCTGCCTTATGCTGATGCTCACGTAGAGGCAACGCGCGAGCGCTTCAGCACGTAACTCGATCTCTGCGCCATCTGCAAAGGCTTAACGGTTCATATGTACACGCGCACTGGGGTGACTAACTCCTTTTCCCGTGAGCTTCGATGCCTCTGTACGTTCCCTAATCTCTCTTAACCTAATCTCATTATCCCTACACGATAATGACAACATAATAGCGCATGGTTTCATTTGAGTACAGGTTTCGTAAACGTATCCAACATGGTCAGGGGAGAACTACATCGACTTCCAATGACCTGACTTACCCAAGCTTTTCTATTAACTAGTAAAGTAAAATTGTATGGCATGAATGTGTTGGAGAAATTAGAAACGTTTTTCTGTACCTCGAGCCCGCAAGCACCTTGCTTTCGTACAGTACGACAGCTGTTTACGTAAGTATATGTGTTAACTTAATGTGACTGTAGCGCTTGTGTGTGAAGTGTATCGTAATGTCCGTGTTTGCGATGATGAGAAATGACAGAGATAAAACCCGGTGCCGGCTCGTAGCCATCTACAACGTTGCTTGCCCGTACTTCTTGATACACTGCGGAGAGGTTTGGAATTGAAGCCAGTACATTGGTGGAAAGGCTGCTGTTCAAAAAGACTTTGCGCCACCATCCCTCCTGCTCAGTGTCGCAAAGGCAATGAGATAATTTTCAACAGCTTGCAGCGTACCCGGACGGTCAACTGTACAAATACCGGTCTACGCCCGACGGTGCTTACCTTCAGTAATCTGACAAAAAACCGTGTATCCACCTCAGCACGGCCATTGACGCTGTTACATTTTCGACGGGCTATACTAACCAGTTACGAGCCTAACAGCATGTATCAGAATTCGTTCGCTGTCTGTTGTCGCGCCTACAATGGGACAGTACTCTAGAATCGGCGGCACTGACGTCTTGTATGCGATTTCATTTACACGATCCACTGCGCTATTCCCGAAGCCTCCCAAATCTGTCTTCCATGAGCTTTCCTTACTAGTGACTGTACATGATCGTTCTATCTCAAATCGGTTCTTTGTCAGTATTAGCCATGCATACTTCCAAGGATTGATTTGTATAAGAAGTTCAATACTAATCTGTAATCAGACTAATCGGGTTTGGCTCTTTGTTATAGGCATTATCTGCGTATTAACCGGCCCTTAAAGAGAGCTGCCACTCATTGCAGTAAGTGGTAATCGTGTCCAAGTCTTCTGCACACAACAGTGTGACCGTGACTGGGTGTCCCAAAAGTCCGTTAACATTTGTGGTGCGTCTTTATGAAAACAGGAGGCAAACTTTTTTATTGTTCTTCCTGTTCTAACATATTGAATTTTGCATTAATATAGAAGTAAAGTAAAATACAGTGCCTGTCTGTTTATTTGACAAACTGTTCATCTCACCGAGTCGAAATATAAGTTTCTTTCATTAGGCGACGCGGTCAACAACTAGCAATTTCTACGGCGGCTGTATAGGAGACGACCATCGAAGCAGAAAGAAGAGATAAAGTTTCCCACCGAGAAGAAAATACAACTGAGGACGTTTACTATTAAATTTCCTAGATAGTTTAATTCATATTTGTTTGATGGTGTCTACTGGAAAAGAATTTCATTAACTTCCATTTATGACTTCACAGTTAAAAGTCGTGGAGCATTACCAATTCAATAAATCTAATTTCTTTATCAAGCAAGCAAGTAAAAAGAAAAATATAATAGAACACACATTTCAAAATTTAATACTTCACGAAATAATGTAAGTAGACAATACATATTGACATTCATGCTTGAAACGACGTGGGGTTTTATTGACATCAAAGAAGGGTACAAAATGAGCAACAGATGCCGTTTCATATTCTACAAAAGCAATGTTTAGCATTGATTGTTAGCAAAGACAACGTTGTTTGTAACAAAAGTTCCACATATCGACCTTCATCAATGATACCTGTATTCGAGAGACAATGTTGTGAACTACACTGCACAGCATATCAGTAGGTAGGGTGAGAAATTGAGCTCAGATGTTCTCTTTTAGCATCCCTGATGGGATCGGACGCTCGTGGTAGATTTGCGACTTCAGGTAACACTACATCAACTGGCTTCGGTGTGGGGCGGCGGTGGGGTGGGTGGACTGCTCTGACCTGTTGTGGTGTTGTGAACCACTGGGGGTTCCGGCGGTACGAAGCCTCTCCGTCGTTTCTAGGTCGCCGGTTTAATACAACACAATACAATACAACCCTACAACAAGTAATCGCACGGACCGAGGTTTGTGAACTTGGGAGCTCAAGCACGACGGCAGTGGCGGCTCAGTACACGACCCTCAGCTATCGATGTAAGAGATCTTCCACATGTGTAGAAATACGAGGTGGAGCTCCATCCTGCATATAAGACCTACCTTCCAGTAGGTGTTCATCAGCCAGACTAGCAAACGATGAGATTCTGTAACACATCGACATACCTCGCACTTGTCACGCTGACAGTTTGAAAAGCAGCACATCGCATTTCCTCGAAGAAAAACGACTGATTTAATTCCTAAAAATTTGGCCGTTTCCACAGATTAACATTACTGCAGTAATTAGAACTACAATGAAGATTCAAAGTGAAACCTACCTCCTGACAGTAACGTGTACTATTTATAATCCGATCAGTTCAGTGCATTTCTTCTACACACTAAGTAATTTTGCAAAGGAACTTAACAACGTTAATAGTAACACTGCTAAGAACATACCAGATAGAATAACCACGAAAGATGAAGCACATATAAAACGAATTTTAAATTTAACTTTAAAATACTTTTCATAGAGTTTTTAAACCAATCATTTATTTATTAATTGCAAGAAAAAGCAATACTGCTAAAGGGCCCTAACTCATTTACTTTACTGCACGGTTTTTTGAATAGCAACTGTTTTTATATTACCCTCAAATTTTTAATATGGCGCTTTAATAAGCAATCTTGTACTCTTTTAAGTTTTTTGTAATGATGCCAAACTTGAGATCGGAGGATGCGGATGACGAACCTATCCCAGGTGACGTGACATGTGTTAGTGTTTAAACAGCAATTTCAAATATCATTTGGTAATACTGTAAAATAAAAGACTGATCCATGTATATGTAAGTCCATTTGTCACTTTGTCTGAAGCCGGTGTGAAACACTGCGCCAAGTGCAATTCATAATAAATAGCATTTAGATTTAACCCATTAGCATTGATATCTCTCAAAAGATCTCTTACTCCACATAACATTAGTGCTTCTTGTTAGTGAAACGTCTCACAACAGACCACAGAGTACCTCATTCTTAGAACATAGACACACAATAACTTCCATCCAAAGGTTTGCTTTAGCATCGCTGCTCCAGAGACATTTCCTCTTACCATTTACACGTAAAATGTGACGGCATGATATCGCTGAATTAATTTATGAAGCGGCAGCTCAAAATACAAACTTCAGTGGCTGACAGCTCGCACACGACTGTCTCTATTGCTCGGCAGTCACAACTCAACTCACTGTGTAGGGCTTGACCCCACTCATTCTTTTCCTTTGTCATCCACACACGTACCGATTGCAGAGGGGCTTCCAACATGGTTTCCCATCCCTGACATTGTGTTACTAGTACTGTGTATAACCCCTACGTAAGCCCCAGTAAAATTACTATAATGGTTGCATAGCATTATACAAAAAATAATTAATTTTCAATGGCCGACAATTATCTTCTACAAAATTGTTTTAAATACTTTAATCGACTGAGTAAAACTATTTATTACTTGTACTTGAGTAAAGAACATGTGTCCCGTGTAGTAGCGTTACAAATGACTCCTCTTATAATTTTAGACTATATCTTCCAGTGGTACTGTGTTTTTCTTAAATCACCCTGAGTGAATGCCTAGAAATTTCTAAGAAGAGGCAGTTTTTCTTTGTCATTCCCATTCAGTGTCGTTCGTTCGACGTTACATATAGCCATGTTGACGGTGGAACATTGAAATCCAGCGTTCCTTTCATGTGCGAGGTAACTCAGAGTCAACATCACCGAGGAGTCCACAGTGTCGGCGAAATCCCTGTGAAACGTCCCCTTAGAAAAATTTAAACAAGACTGTGCTTAAACTGACACACAATATTTTTTTTAGCGCAATGCAATCTGGCTTTCAGTAATCCCTACAAGAGAATGGCCCTGACTAACATTAACCTATACGTTTCACAAATCACTTACCTCACAAAAATCTTCGTACCTCGAACTACTGCAATACAGCAAGCGCCACTACTGCCAGCTAACTAAAAGATTCAAACTACGGAAGTCACTAAGTACTGATAGGCACAGTTAGCAAATGAAAGATTTTAATAGAGAACAAACAATGTATTTACCTTAATAGTCATAATATATATAGCAGTTCATGACACCAATTCTTACAAATTTCAAAACTCCGCCATCTCTCTCCCCACGTCCACCACTGCTGGCGACTCACCTCCAACTGCGCAACGCTACGCGCTGTTAGCATCCAGCTGCCGCTGCCCAACACTACAATGGCGAGTATTACAACAATGCCAACCAGCCACAGACTGCACACGGCACAGCCAGTGATTTTCATACAGAGCGCTACGTGGTGGCGGCGTTACCAATAAAAAAACCTAAACATCCTACTTACATAGCCCCCATGCTCCCCACAAAATTTACAAATTGTTTTGGGCAGTGGCCAATACAGATTTGAAAATTTTTTTCATAATTACAATAACAAAGTAATTTACAAGTTACTTAATTTGATGAACTGGTGTCAATTACAATTTTATAACATAAGAATACAATAACAAAGGTACAAAATATATCATTGAAGAACATAATAGTAAAGATAACATTTGCAGTAATACAGACTTTACAAAAGAATCGAAATAACAAATACATCAGTGTTACAAAAATTACAACATAAGTACATACATAAAAGACCAGAATACCTTTTGAAACATCAACTTCACACATGAGCATTAAAACAAAACAGAATAAATAATGTGTAAACATCTTTACGAAGTAAATAACATGTTATTAATGCAGATTATATTTGAGGATAACACTATTCCTCATCATAGTGAATGTAGCTTAGTATTAGAAGAGAAAAAATTCTATGAAACAGTACACAGAGACAGGAAGAAAATAAATACACAAGGGTACACAAACACATAGTGGGATAACACAAAAGGAAAGGACAGGGTTTGTTTTCAGGGTAACATTTGGTACTCCAGTCCAACCCAAAACTTCATACCATAGATCGTCCCTCTTATTTCAACATTTGCTCCAGCGAAAAAAAATCCTATCCAAGCATGCTTTCTGTATTCTGATCACATCCTCTTTCAAAAATAGTTTTTCTCCACTGTACACCACTTTTTTGGCCAAACCATTTTCTTATAGCTTCTCAATGCTTTTCTTCCAGTTCATCATAGTTAGTTTCTTATACAGTCTACCCCCTCTTAAGCTAACTTAAAGCTACTGAGCTCAGATGCTAAACTAAGGGACGAGGCAATGCAGCAGCACCAAATAATTAATACAAACAACAATGAAATAAAATGGAAGTTGTCAAAGAAGCAGCAATATTAAAACTAATATAAGACAATGCACAGCCATCAAGAAAATTAAATCCGTAATAAAACTGGCTTAACAGAGTAATACAAAGTGAAATTCAGTAGCACTATGCCTGGCACACAGCAAAAGCTAATGCAACAGCTTATAACTAAACATGACAAAGCTCAAGCAGAGAAGATATTAAAGTAAAGACAACAATGCAGAAAAGGGAGATGTAGATTCACATCTTAATGTCTATATAATTAAAGTGGTGCACCACAACTTATTCTACCATAAAAAATACCAAGTACTTGAAAAGAAAATTCTGCATGCAATTCCTGTGAAGGGAAATGTCGTTTTGTGCTCCTTTGTTTTTTTATGTACATCGTAAAGTTATTGTTTACTGGATCTGTAGGCATAAAATGACTATATTAGTACATCTATTAAATTGTATTTTAACCAATGCTGCAGTGCAGCTAGAAACTAGATACTAAACAAAATGAGTAAATAAATATATAAAGCAAGCCATATGGCATTTCTCTCAACTAGCAAGACAATAGCCGTGTAATGTTTCTCATCGTTTCATTTCAGTAAATATCATAAATTAAGAACTCCAAAGTGTAATCATATGTTTTCAAGTTTGAGTGTGTCGTATTTGCGACGCTTTCTACAAAGAAATGTCAATAGCGAGGCCCCCTTTTTTTTACCTGTGTCTCTGAAAGGCACACACTAATGGCTTTTTTTCCCAGGCAACTGTCGCACAGCTGGGTGCCCACGACGCATTACGTACAGGTGGTCACTTACCTTTCTTACTGAAAAATTTATGACAGCAGTTTCCGCTACAGTGACAGTCTCATATAAAAAAATTCACAGGTCAAGAATTTGCGTTACAAATATGTAGAAACAAAATCCTATTGATATCACAGTGTAAAAAAATTTTCGTCGGCATTGTAATACATTCACGCATTTACATACATTTCATAGCTCTTAAAGTACGATTCTTGGTTTCCAACAACCTTTTTCACAAACCAGAGTCCCTAACCACTTCTCTTTATTCCTTACCTTATTCGTCGACATTTCTTCAATATTTCATCATAACAGATACGTAGCATAATCAAATAACTCATACAGCATCAGCTTATTGATCATAAACACACCGCAACAGCATAATACACATAGTCATCGTAATAATAACATCATAACACCTCAGTCAAATTCTCAAAATCGTCGTAGCTTCCTCCAATAATTTCAAAACCTAAAAAAAATTCTCTGCTCATGTCAAAAGTGTCATCTACCTCAAAGGTACTTTAAAAATCATGATCCCATACCAAATATGTCATTCAAAGCTCTCATAGTACCACAATGGTTCCAAAAAAATTTGAACAGTTCACAAAGTACAGACAAAATACAATTTCGTAAGTCTGAAGTTATCCAACAGTGTAATTACGTAAACATGTGTCACTGATGTAGTAAAAAAAATGTTTGTTCCTCTGTTAAATGATCAGATAGCTGTGTAATTTATGTGTTAGAGAAATATGGTACCGATGTGTAAATTTGTATAAGCAAATACCATATTAGCTAGGGCTCCTTGTGCTTGCCATACACATGGTACACAAAGTAAGCGTGTACCCCCCTGAGGATTAATGTAATTATAACCTCAAGTGTTACAGGTTACAGCAATGGAATAAAATGTATCACGGGAAACCTTTGTATCATTGTACTTCAAATATCTTTAAAAATAAATGTTTTAAGTACAAAATTAATCACTGAAATACGTGTACTGTAGCGCTAAACTGTGCGTATTGTTGTAAGATAATCTCTGTGGAAGTGTCGTAGTTATCGTCCTCCGAAAGCTAAGTTCTACAGAAGTCAATGTACTTAGCTCATGATAAACAAAAGTGAAATGCTTTGCGTATAGATATCGTAGTTACTACGCTTATTGCCGTGATGAAGTAAGTACTGTACTGTAACGTATTGTTGTGCTACAGAAAAGGCTGTCTCATTGTAGCTGTACCACAAAGTTACTACTAAAACATGTTTTACTTTCCAGAATAATACAGAAAAACTGTGCAGATATAAAACAGATACAGTGCAAAAGCAACAATGTAAATTGTCACTCATTAGTAGCTTCGTGATAAAATCGTGTAGGTGTCACATAAACTAACCACTGAGTCATCTGGTACCTCACAGAAAGTACTTTAAATAAAGAATGTCTTTTCAACTAAACCAAAATGTTGCATTAAAACCTCATTAACAGTATATGTTCTAAGTATGTAAGCCTTATAGTCGTTACGTAATCGTGCAACTAACAAGCAAGAATGTACAAATAACAACACTGTGTCGTGTGTTCACTATAACAATACATTAGTAATTTCTGTTTAAAAGTGTTCCCTAGACTGGATATTTATCTTCAAACATTGTTGCATGTTAACAATTTCTTAAGTCTGACAAAGCATACTAGAGATGTGAAGTGAAAAGTTTTGTGGCAAAGACAAAGTAAAAAAGCAGATTATCTTTCAATAAACGGTTTTACATGTGAAATATGGTGTAATCCTTTACTCTTCATAGTACTCAGATTTTCAACTTGAACGCAATTATCATGCGGTAAACGTCGGTAAAGAATACTTGAGTTTTTCTCAAGGTTAGCGCTTATGTTATTTTTCTCTAAGCCAGCCGGCGCACGTGGCTGCCTGCTGTTCGAGTCATTGTCTGCTATCTCTTTGTTGGCGCGCGTCGTTATTGGGATTAGGAGACCTAACTTCTACAAATTCACCTTGTCGAGAGGGCCCTGCTCTGTTTGAATCCCGCCAGTTCTGCTGCAATTCAGGTTTGTCGTTACGATCATATCGTCTGTCGTCATGTCGGTAGATTCCATAGTTTCTTTCTTGTCGGTCAAGTGGTGGAGAATTTCTCCCTGAATTATCATTACGCGGTGGACCCTTGCGTCTGAAATTATTCTGTCTCCCTTGATAATAATTGTTTTTGTTCCGATATTGTCTGTTTCTATGGTTATCTCTGTCATATTCATTACTACAGAAATGCGATCTTTCTCTGTAAATATTATTACTCTTCCAGTGGTTGTCATATGGGTGGTGTCTGTTTTGGTCACGATTTGTATTGTGAGAATAGCCTTGTCGTGTCCAGTTATTATTTCTTTCATCGCGGAATTGCGACGGATGTGACCTGTAATTGTTGTGTTCCTGTTTTCGCGTTGCGCGATTGTCAGTGTCAATTTCTAATTCTTGTAAGAGTCCCTGAAAAGCTTCAGTGTCGTCTGTGCAACGTCCTGCCAAAATAATACGTGGTAAATGTTCAGGTACCTTGACTAAGCAAATGTGGATGAGTTCTGAGGGGCTGTATGGGTTTGACAGGTACTGATTCTTGTGCAACATGTCTTCAAAATATTTCACAAGACTGGAAAATTCAGATTGTTCGAAATGTTTCATCATTATGATGCCATGTTTTACTCGGTCTTGTGTGGCTTGAGACCAGTATGCTGAGACGAAGGCATGATAAAATTCTCCTTCACTATGACAATCGTGAATGAGCGACCGCATTCTTACAACTGGTTCATTTTCTAAGTAGCCACACATAAATTCTAATCTGTGCTCTAATGACCAGTTGGGGGGGAAACAATGAGAGAATTGATGAAGCCATGGTTGTGGATGAATGTCGTTGTCAGAATTCTTAAATGTTTTGAATTTACGTGTAGTAATGAAGAGCTTATAGTCAAAATCATCATGTTGGCGAGTCGCATGTCGGTCATTGGTACGTCGTTTCGGCGGTTCCATCTCAAAACTCGGTGTACCTTGCCAATTTCTTTCATAATTTCCGAAGTGTCCTGTGTTATTATTTTGTGGTTGTTCTGTATTTCTATGTCCCTCTTCCCGTACTGGAGCGCGAGTGTCCTCTGAAATATGTAATTCTTGTATTACTTGAGCCAACTGATCTTTTACTTCCCGCATTTCTCTTTTGTACTGTGTGTTGATTTGATTTTGATTCTGTTTGAACTTTCTAATTCGTTCATACTCTTCAGTGTCAGTGAAGCCCACAGGTTTTGTGTCATTCAGATCATCATCTACCTTTGTAGATAAGTTAGTGAACTGATCTGAAAGTTCGGCTACTTTATCCGATAGTGAAATTATTTCCTCTGAGTGTTTTTCTGAACCAACTTTCAGAGTGTCCATTTGTGTTGAAATCGTATCTACTGTATCCTTTAAGTTTTGCTGAGTTTTTGCAAGTTGCATAACCGAATTAGTAGATGCAACTGAGTCAATTTTAGCTTGCAGCGTCTCATTATTTTCATGAACAATAGTTTGCAGTTCTTTTATGGCTGATTCGTGATTCTGTAATGTATTTTCATGCCGCGAAAAAATAGGTTGGAAATGCTCACAAATTTGTGTTTTTACGTCATTACAGACTTTATGACATTTTGATTCGATTTTATGCAACTCAGTAGATAAATCTTCACGTGTTTGTTCAAGCGTATGTTCCACTGAGTCTAAATTTTGAAGCTTTTGTTCCATTGTGTCTAACTTTTGAAGATTTTGTTCCATTGTGTCTAACTTTTGAAGATTTTGTCCCATTTGTTTCTGATTTTGTTCAAGCGTTATGTCTAACTTTTGAAAATTTTGCTGTGTTTGTCTCTAATTTTGTTCCATTGTGTCTAACTGTTGCTGTGTTTGTCTCTGATTTTGTTTCATTTGTTGCATTAATTGCAATAATAATGTATTAGTGTCTGGAATCTGTTCCTCTATGCTTTTCGGCAGTGCATATGCACCGGCAACATTCACATTTTGACAAGCAAAAAAGGTGTCTTGACTTATTTGAGAAAACGGTGAGGACGCAAAACCTGAATGTACAGTATTTGCAAGATTGTGTCCTATCATTTCGGATTCCTGACGCGAGCTGTTGCCGACCGATCGATCGATAATGCTTCTCTGTTCACTAATTGTTTCACTGTCTACACCATTGTTTGCAGCCCGCTCCATTTCCCTATGTACAATTACCAAATTACTACTTTGAACATTAGTTAATTCATTACTCGGTGGCGCTTACACACGGCTTTCGTCTTCACTTTGAAACCTAGTATTACGTTTTTCACAAGCCATTATTGTCACAATATTTCACACGATAACACAGGAAAGCACAATTTGAAGAGCAAAAATAAGAGAACACATTAACATAGCACTGAAAATAATATCTAGTTAATTGCAAGCGCAGCTGCGAAATACTTGGTGCAACTCTACATGCATGCCACAACTGTTTTACTGTACAACAATGAAAGACTACAACTACAAAGGAGATTCTCTCTACAATTACACGCTAGCAATAAACAAAACACTAATTACACAAACTACAAGAAAAAATCAGAAGATTCCAGTGAGATATCCTCGGCTAAGGGTCGACATATGAAACGTCCCCTTAGAAAAAATTATACAAGATTGTGCTTAAACTGACACACAACATTTTTTTAGCGCAATGCAGTCTGACTTTCAGTAATCCCTACAAGAGAATGGCCCTGACTAACATTAACCTATACGTTTCACAAATCACTTACCTCACAAAAATCTTCGTACCTCGAACTACTGCAATACAGCAAGCACCACTACTGCCAGCTAACTAAAAGATTCAAACTACGGAAGTCACTAACTACTGATAGGCACAGTTAGCAAATGAAAGATTTTAATAGAGAACAAACAATGTATTTACCTTAATAGTCATAATATATATATCAGTTCATGACACCAATTCTTACAAATTTCAAAACTCCGCCATCTCTCTCCCCACGTCCATCACTGCTGGCGGCTCACCTCCAACTGCGCAACGCTACGCGCTGTTAGCATCCAGCTGCTGCTGCCCAATACTACAATGGCAGACAACAATGCAAACCAGCCAGAGACTGCACACGGCACAGCCAGTGATTTTCATACAGAGCGCTACGTGGTGGCGGCGTTACCAATAAAAAAACCTAAACATCCTACTTACACCTGAAACCTTTGCAAACAGTGTGATTCAGTCAAAAATGGTTCAAATGGCCCTGAGCACTATGGGACTCAACTACTGTGGTCATCAGTCCCCTAGAACTTAGAACTGCTAAAACCTAACTAACCTAAGGACATCACACACACCCATGCCCGAGGCAGGATTCGAACCTTCGACCGTAGCAGCAGCGCGGCTCCGGACTGGAGAACCTAGAACCGCTCGGCCACCGCGGCCGGCTGTGATTCAGTCGTTTGTCAGGCATGAAGTAAAACCAAAAACCAAATAGCGATAGTTCTTACCTGGCACTGTCCCTGTTATTAGCTACTAAACGAGACTAATGTAAATACAATAGTAGTGCGAGCTCATTTCCAGCTCATCTCAAATTCCACTGCAAAAGCATATCGAAATATGTTCAGCCTCCAAATTAATAAACAAATTTTCTTTTCTGTGTCTGTTCCTGTGCTCTAGTAAACCCTTTATGACCATCATTACAAATAGAACACACCTGAAGCCAGTTTGGAATAAAGTTAATCTTTGCAAGTGAAAATGCTTTCTAATTTTACTAGAACCGTTTAAAAAAGGTATAAGCACGACCTGAACCTCTGATTTCCAGGTTTTCCTTGCTCTATATATTGTGTCTGTAAATATAAAAAAGATACAGAAAAAGCCTATGGCAGTGTACCTTTAGGCAATTTGTGAAAATCTGTATAATGAGCAGTAGAAATTCAAAAATAATCAAGACAATCCAAATATTACACAAAACGCATGGGTCAAAAATTAAAACTGGAAAATTATTTATCACCTGGATTCCAAGCTGTAAAATCATTATGCTGGGAGTACTTTACTTAATCTACATTATATGAACTACACACAAAAAAAACTCTACAACTGTGGAAGAAAAATTAATACATAGTAAACCTCACTCCAATTTGCAGATGAAGAAATGATCTTATTCAAAAGTATGAGGATATAAAACTTATTGATACAATAGTATATAAATGTGAGACCTAAAAACATACATAACTAAAACGAAATACCTGGTAGTTGATGGAATACATGAAGATTTAGTGCTAGAGTAAAGAATGAAAACAATAGCATCTATTGTTCTATATCAGTTCCTAGAAGTGATAGTTACAAATGCCTAGAAACAAGACAAAGATTGTAGACTGTGAATAAGCACAAAAGAGCTGATACCAAAACAAGAATACCAAAAACAGTAATAGAGGACTTCCAGAATGAGATTTTCACTCTGCAGCGGAGTGTGCGCTGATATGAAACTTCCTGGCAGATTGAAATCGTGTGCCAGACCGACACTCGAACTCGGGACATTTGCCTTTCGCCGGGAAACGCTCTATAATCTTTTTTTTTTTTTATCTCACTTTGTTCGCTTTTGTTCATTGCATCTTATCGGGGCGGACGTCGAAAGACATCCGTTTAAGTTCGTTGATGATCGATTAACTGTTTTTTTATTACAGAGGACAGCTAACCCTCTGACCGAACACGCTGAGCTACCGTGCCGGCTAGTCATCTGAGCCACCAAAGCACGACTCACAGCCCCTCCTCACAGCTTTACTTCCGGCAGTACCTCGTCTCCTACCTACCAAACTTTACAGAAGCTCTCCTGCGAACCTTTCAGGTCTAGAACTCTTGAAAGAAAGGACATTGCGGAAATATGGTTTAGCCACAGCCTGGGGGATGTTAACAGAATGACATTTTCACTCTGCAGCGGAGTTTGGAAGGTAGGAGACGAGGTACTGGCGGAAGTAAAGCTGTGAGGAGGGGCTGTGAGTCGTGCTTGGGTAGCTCAGTTGGTAGAGCGCTTGCCCGCCGAAGGCAAAGGTCCAGAATTCGAGTCTCGGACCGGCACACAGTTTTAATCTGCCAGTAATTGAGGGCATTTTTGTAAAACCAGCTTTCGCTCTTGCAAGAGAACCGTTGACAATACACTCTGCTCTTCTATGGATCTTTTCTATTTTCTGTATCATTGCTACATGATAAATGCCTAGATTAAAGGTCAGTATACAACCATCGGTCGAACGTCGTTTTCGTAAGCTATGCACGTTTGTGGATGGTCTACGGTTCCTGAGGGTTCTTCCCATGAATCTCAGTTTGGCATTTCCCTTTCCTACGAACCATATCATGTGGTAGTTCCACTTAAAATCTCTTCGTATGCACACTCGCGTATATTTAACTGATGCAGTTGTTCCCAGGTATTGTTAACACTTGTGTAGTGAAGAAGACAATAAGGGTCTCCCTTTATTTATGCGCAGTATGCTAGATTCGTTTAAGTACCAACCAGTGCACAATTATCAACCCTATGTTTATGCTGAAACATTTTACCACAGTTTTTTAGCTGTGTAATTTATTTCTCTTCCTCTCTCGACGATACAAAAATGTATGAGGCAGTTTTTCCGCTTAGCGTCTTAATTTAGGTACACATTTTGGCCGTTTCCCATCTCTTGAGATCCGTCAAAGAAGTTCCTTGCCCCATCTACTGTCTCTTACACAGTCTATACATGCAGCTAACTACTTCACTTACATGGAAGTTATGTTCCTTTAGGTCAACATTTTGGCAGCTCCTCATCTCTTGAGACTTAACAAAGAAATTCCGTACAGAACTACATATCTAGCTCACTCTACTTCATTTGCATGGGAGTTGTACTTACGTCTTTCACACTAGTTCATTCCCTATTCCATTTGTTTCTCATCCTATTTCTGCTAGTAATTGCCAATGCGCATTTCTACGTTACACAGTGATCAAAATTCAGGCCTTCAGTGACTTTTTTTTATTGAAAGTCAAAAGTAATAATACAAATTGATCGTTAATTTTCACACGCATCAGTTGCTTGGTTTTGAAAACTCCGCACTACAGGCGCTACCGACATTTCTATATTTCTGTTTATATACATGTTTTGCTGTCCGTACAGTCATCTTCAACCGCCCAACACCAACCACTCAGCAGCTACTTCATAACTTCATTGTTTATTTATGCTATTTTCTCCACGATTTGTTCATGATACTTAATTTCATTTTAAACATACAAGTATGAAACATATAAAAAATACATAGAAAGTGAAGTTCACGAAAAAATCTTCAACTTAATTTTTTTGAAATCGAAGAAAACGTAATATGTCAACCATTTTTAAGAGTAATTTCTCTCCAGTCGTTTTGCATCGGAGATTTTTAAGCTAAAGAAATGAGCAACAGGAGTCAGACTTCAAATATTGGTGCTATAAAAGTTGTTATATGGGGAGATAGTCAAGAGGTTACTATATGCTGAGAAGCGATGACTTAATTAAGACTATTGCTAGACACTGTCACAAACTGGACGAGAAAACAAAAAATTCCAATATTTACCTTCTGGAAGAATATTAATTAGACCATATAAGAAAGTTTTTCCCATTCTCCAAAAGCTTGTTTTAAGTGCTTGGAAGGACGAAAAGAAACTAACTATATGGTCCAGAAAAAATTTTCAAGAAGATAAAATAAGTAAGGAATCTGAAAGGATTAGTAGGCCCTCAGTAGCTCCTTACATCCACTGATCTTGAGTAAGAAAGATAATTACTGGTTTTTTCTACACGATCGAAAGAGACCATGTGTGTCCTGAACCTTCGCTTCGACATTCGAAATTGTAATACTTTACATGCTAACTACATGTGTTATTAGCGTCGTTTCTCCCTTATATTTTATAAGTTTTATCATAATAAATGTATCTCTTGGTAGTCTTGTATTGAGTGTTTTAATACGTTTGCTAGTGCCGTACTGTTCGGAATACATAAAATCACTTGTAGTCTGTATTTATGTTTCCTACAAATTTTGGCGGTAGTAGCCTGGTTCAGAGAATTGATCCAATTTCAGTGTATGTCTACGTGAGGAAAGGTACATTGCTGAGAATTTTCAAAAGCTTAAAAGTATTATTCGCAAAGTATTTCGTAGTAATCGAAGATTTTCATCTATACTTCTATATCATGCCAACTTTAGCACCAATATCTTGTCGGGACAATCATTTCCCCTTAATTTCAGTGTAGGTATCTACTTGATTAGTGCTTATTCCCACCCTTTTTCAATCGTTGCTCAGTTTTTTCGAAGGAAGTGCTCCAAAATATATTATTTTTGCACAATACCTCTTACTGAATCGACTGCTGTGACAATATTGCGTCGTGCGTATACATGTATTGTGTTCTCTTTAATTTCGCCCGTCAACAGCAGTGTGTATGGTTGGCATTTATCTAAAAGTTCCCGCTATTTTCCAGTTTTTCACTCGAGTGTCACGTAGACAAAATGAAAGTACGAGACACAATGTTCCAAGTAGTTTCAGAGGATTATGAAATCATATACTAGATTTTTCTACTATTGTAACATAAACCATTTTCTCGGGCGTTGCAACTTCGGTTCTGTAACTAAATACTAATCCTTATTGCGCAAAAGTCTTTTAACTTTCAAGGGAATGAACGAGGAAGATTTAAAGTTAGAGTGTTATATACCAGAGTGAAACAACAACAACTTGCTTGTTTCGAGATATTCAGCTTTACAGTTCAGTTGCAGAAAATTACCTGTTGAAATATTGAGGATAGTAATTAACATTCAACAGACTAATAACATATGTTCGCTGTTATTTATTTGGTTTCCAAGCGAATCAAACACATTATAGGCCTGGAAAAACGGTAGCCGTTACAAGTAGGTGCAAAGAAAGTTGAACGACACAGTCTCATCACAAATGTTTCCCTAAAACAGTCTCACTTTATTAGACAGAGGCCTATTAAGAGACATTGTAAAAATAGCTTCGAGGATCTGCACTGATCTATTGACATGCCTGAATAGCAGTTTGTAAATTCTTATGAAAATAGTGTTGAATAGGGGGAATGAAGCATATATTGACACTAGGGTCTTTGTTGTTTACACTCGTGACTTTTCTCTAGGTTACGTGAAGTTTAATGAAATTCACGTCACAGTATTTCACAACATCATTGTGGGTGTTTGTGTACATTACATGTGGCTTATTTGCACTCGATGTGATGCGCCTCGCGCTCATCCAAACGCTGCAGCCTATCATACGTCAGTTTCTTTCCTGTTTTAGATACATTGCAGCTTGCTCTCACTGTGCTCGAAATCGGTGTAACTGGGCTGATAACGATGGCCTGTGATTAAAAATCTTTGAGTGATTGCTTTGATGTGATGAGTAGGCTCTCGAACTATTCAGACTAGAATCGTTACAAGTCTTAAATTTCCATTTTGATCACCGCACGAGTCTGATTAAAGCACTGCAGTTTCTTTTGCAGGAACAAAAAATGACTCTGAGGACTATGGGGCTTAACATTTGAGGTCATCAGTCCCCGTAGAGGACGCGCAGCTCCAGACCGAGGCGCCTAGAACCGCTCGGCCACTTCGGCAGGCTTGCAGGAACAGAATTTAAGTATTTCAGACGACATAATTTTATCTTGTCAGATTGTGATCCCGCTAACCCCCCATGTCAAAGTCACGTAGTTTCTTTGGATATAACCAAATGATGACTACTCCTACTTGAAGCGAGAAAGCTGACGTTGCGGTATGTAACACAAGTGGGAACTTTTGGGAGTGGATTCGTCTTTTGTAGCTCAGACGACAGTAGTCTTTTCACCCTTTATTGATTCTCTTGTTTTAAGCATTGTTAATATCGAAAGGTAAGCCTGCCGATGACGCAGTTCTATTTCTTAATTTACATCTGCGAAAGTTTCAAATTTTTAGGTGTCTTGTCAAGGTGGTTTTTATTTGAATTATGTCAGTTTTTATTCGTGTCTTGGCCTGTGCTAAAGTGGACCAACTACATTCCTAACGTTTACGATGTCCCACTGTTTTAGTAATCACTTAAGAATGTATATCTAAGGATAAACGAATGTATTCCACTACTTAGTTCTCACTTTGCTCCCTAGGTGATATCATAGGACACCTACATAACTACTTAACATCTAGAAAACTTCTTACACAATTTTTAATCAAGTATATGCAGTTTTAAGTAGAGAACGTACATCCTCTAACTGGTTGACCGTAGGATGGCATATATTCGCTACCAGAACAGCAACACCGTCATTTGACTCATGCGATCTTTCATCTACAACTTTGTCCACCATCTTGTCGCTGTATTTAGTTTATCTTCGCACCAGAAATAGCTGTGCATCTGAAATACGCCAGAAGTGCAAGATTGGCGGATATCACTCATTTGTGTAAGCATAATTTTCTTTCGGTTTGCAACTTGAATATTTCCGATCATCAACATCAGTTGTCACTGCAGTGTAAAAATATGAAAATCTCTAGTTGGTTCACTCTGGCATAAGCCCATCTAGCTATTTTTTCTTACTGTCTGGTGAACATCTCACTTGCCACAATGCACCTGCAGTCCGAGTACTATGGGGAACGGGATGACCACTGTCAGGAGACTGGGAGCTGCTGCCATTGTGTGTGTTGGCCGAACTTCCGAGATTCGCGTTCGAGAGATATCATAGGCAACTAAAGTGCTGTCCTCTCCCTTTGTTGCAATGTCCTCTCCAGGAAATACGGGACTTGTCGTTATTCGTTGGCTTGACTATGAATTATAGTGAGAGGTATAGTGGCCCTGTGCAAGGGAGGCGTGGACCGTACCGAACTCCAGGAACTGCATCCATCTATTTCACCAACATGTTTACGCCGCTGCCTCTCACTGAAACTGACAGATCTTGCGTCATATACTTCGACTGTTCGATAACCACTGTGCTCTGCCAACGAGAAGCAAGAGTAAAAGAAAAAATGGAAATAAGCGTTTGGCGTCATTGGCCGGGAGGCCCCTTACGGGGCAGGTCCGGCCGCCTTGGTGCAGGTCTTACTACAGACGACGCTACTTTGGGCGACCTGCGCGCCGGATGAAAACAACACAATACTCAGTCCCTGAGCCGAGAAAATCACCGACCCAGCCGTTAATCGAACCCGGACCCCTTAGAACTGCAGTCCGTCACGTCTGACTTTTTTTTTTTTTAATCTCATTTTGTTCTATATTGTTCGTTGAATTTGTTCGTGATGGACTCCGATGACACTCGTTCAGGTTGTCCGTTGACCCGTTTACTCAGTTTTTTATTACAGAGGGTAGCTAAACCGTCTGACCGAACACGCTGAGCTACCGTGCCGGCAAACCATTCAGCTATCGGGGCGGACAGAGTAAGAAGGTAACGGAATAATGTACCCCTTATGTAAATGGCGGTGAAGGAATAAGAAAAATGACTTTGTCTACTCTTAGTGTATACCTCAGTTCTCATTTAACAAGATGAAGCGACCATGAAAACGGTCACTGAGGGAAAAAGATGCCTCCACCTGCAGATTGTGGCGCACTTTGGAACGAACAATGCCTGTCGTCTGGGCTCTGAAGTCATAGCTGCATTATTCAAACGGTAGAGGAGGACGAGAAGACAAGCCTCCCTTACGGAATTCCTATGAAGGTCACAACCTGCAACACTGTCCGCAGAAATGACAGTCCATACTGATTATGAGCCGAAAGGAAGGTTTGAATCAGAGACTTCGAATGGTGTGTAACAAACTATGTTGCAACTTCCTAGACCCACCCCTTACGGTCTAGATGCTGCGATCCAGTTTGGGTTCTGCAGATTAAGCTACCCACCATCCAAGTCGGAAGCCACGTTCCATGGTCTACCGTCTAAAGAAACTTCAAAAAATTAGCGACTACTGCACAATAGGAGTAAAAAAAAAAGCAAAATATTACAAACTGAGGTATGCTGAATGAAACATGTTTGACTGTAAAATCGGTAATACGTGATGTTTTCAAGTACTAATGTGGAGAATCTTATCGGTAAACCTCTCAGAAAATCCACAGGAAATCCAATCATATTTAAAGACTGTCAATGGAACCATTATTACACTCCTGGAAATGGAAAAAAGAACACATTGACACCGGTGTGTCAGACCCACCATACTTGCTCCGGACACTGCGAGAGGGCTGTACAAGCAATGATCACACGCACGGCACAGCGGACACACCAGGAACCGTGGTGTTGGCCGTCGAATAGCGCTAGCTGCGCATCATTTGTGCACCGCCGCCGTCGGTGTCAGCCAGTTTGCCGTGGCATACGGAGCTCCATCGCATTCTTTAACACTGGTAGCATGCCGCGACAGCGTGGACGTGAACCGTATGTGCAGTTGACGGACTTTGAGCGAGGGCGTATAGTGGGCATGCGGGAGGCCGGGTGGACGTACCGCCGAATTGCTCAACACGCGGGGCGTGAGGTCTCCACAGTACATCGATGTTGTTGCCAGTGGTCGGCAGAAGATGCACGTGCCCGTCGACCTGGGACCGAACCGCAGTGACGCACGGATGCACGCCAAGACCGTAGCATCCTACGCAGTGCCGTAGGGGACCGCACCGCCACTTCCCAGCAAATTAGGGACACTGTTGCTCCTGGGGTATCGGCGAGGACCATTCGCAACCGTCTCCATGAAGCTGGGCTACGGTCCCGTACACCGTTAGGCCGTCTTCCGCTCACGCCCCAACATCGTGCAGCCCGCCTCCAGTGGTCTCGCGACAGGCGTGAATGGAGGGACGAATGGAGACGTGTCGTCTTCAGCGATGAGAGTCGCTTCTGCCTTGGTGCCAATGATGGTCGTATGCGTGTTTGGCGCCGTGCAGGTGAGCGCCACACTCAGGACTGCATACGACCGAGGCACACAGGGCCAACACCCGGTATCATGGTGTGGGGAGCGATCTCCTACACTGGCCGTACACCTCTGGTGATCGTCGAGGGGACACTGAATAGTGCACGGTACAGCCAAACCGTCATCGAAACCATCGTTCTACCATTCCTAGACCGGCAAGGGAACTTGCTGTTCCAACAGGACAATGCACGTCCGCATGTATCCCGTGCCACCCAACGTGCTCTAGAAGGTGTAAGTCACCTTCCCTGGCCAGCAAGATCTCCGGATCTGTCCCCCATTGAGCATGTTTGGGACTGGATGAAGCGTCGTCTCACGCGGTCTGCACGTCCAGCACGAACGCTGGTCCAACTGAGGCGCCAGGTGGAAATGGCATGGCAAGCCGTTCCACAGGACTACATCCAGCATCTCTACGATCGTCTCCATGGGAGAATAGCAGCCTGCATTGCTGCGAAAGGTGGATATACACTGTACTAGTGCCGACATTGTGCATGCTCTGTTGCCTGTGTCTATGTGCCTGTGGTTCTGTCAGTGTGATCATGTGATGTATCTGACCCCAGGAATGTGTCAATAAAGTTTCCCCTTGCTGGGACAATGAATTCACGGTGTTCTTATTTCAATTTCCAGGAGTGTAGTTTCCAGAGAGACGTATATGACATGGGAACTGACACTGAGGATGTTGAAGCAAAATCATATACAGGGTGTTACAAAAAGGTATGGCCAAACTTTCAGGAAACATTCCTCACACACAAAGAAAGAAAATATGTTATGTGGACATGTGTCCGGAAGCGCTTACTTTCCATGTTAGAGCTCATTTTATTACTTCTCTTCAAATCACATTAATCGTGGAATGGAAACACATAGCAACAGAACGTACGAGCGTGACTTCAAACACATTGTTACAGGAAATGTTCAAAATGTCCTCCGTTAGCGAGGATACATGCATCCACCCTCCGTCGCATGGAATCCCTGATGCGCTGATGCAGCCTTGGAGAATGGCTTATTGTTTCACAGCCGTCCACTATACGAGCACGAAGGGTCTCTACATTTGGTACCGGGGTTGCGTAGACAAGAGCTTTCAAATGCCCCCATAAATGAGAGTCAAGAGGGTTGAGGTCAGGAGAGCGTGGAGGACATGGAATTGGTCCGCCTCTACCAATCCATCGGTCACCGAATCTGTTGTTGAGAAGCGTACGAACACTTCGCCTGAAATGTGCAGGAGCTCCATCGTGCATGAACCATATGTTGTGTCGTACTTGTAAAGGCACATGTTCTAGCAGCACTGGTAGAGTATCCCGTATGAAATCATGATAACGTGCTCTATTGAGCGTAGGTGGAAGAACATGGGGCCCAATCAAGACATCACCAACAATGCCTGCCCAAACGT
The DNA here is from genome assembly GCF_023897955.1 of Schistocerca gregaria. Lineage (NCBI taxonomy): Eukaryota > Metazoa > Arthropoda > Insecta > Orthoptera > Acrididae > Schistocerca > Schistocerca gregaria. The sequence goes on along the minus strand of NC_064921.1, from coordinate 523,320,518 downwards.
TCACAGAAAATCTGTGTTGATGACGTGATTGTACAATTGCGTGCGGATTATCGTCAGCTCACACATATTGACTGTGAAAATTTACAATTTGATCACGTTTGAATGAAGCCTCATCCGTAAAGAGAACATTTGCACTGAAATAAGGATTGACATATTGTTGGACACCTTCGTTCTGGAAATCTGTCTCGATACAAACGTACCGGTCCACGGCTATTGCCCCTTGCTAATCCATACATCAAATGGGCATCTGCCAACTCCGCATTTGTAAACATTGCACTGACTGCAAAACCACGTTCGTGATGAACACTAAACTGTTCATGCTACGTAATGATGTGCTTGATGCTAGTACTGTAGAGCAATGAGTCGCATGTCAACACGAGCACAGAAGTCAACATTACCTTCCTTCAATTGGGCCTTACCTTTTTGTAACACCCTGTATGTAGATTCGGTTTTCAAAAGAATATCCAGGACTACTGCGTTTGTTTAATTCTAACTCCTCTGAAACGGTAACTACTTACCCTGTGCTCGACAACATCATTCGCAGAGCATCCGCATTCTGCCTGGTACAATGCTTGTGTGAACACTAAACAATTAACATGAAATTATCCTCACATATTGTTTTCTTTTAAGAAACTTCCTTTACAAAGGAAAACCATTGAGACACGCGCAATTTAATCCTCGTACCACTGAAAAGATGAATGAAATCACTATTAGTATCAGTGGTGTTGAGAAATAGCTGAAATCATTAAAATTGAACAAAGCTCCAGGGCCCCATGAAATCCCTGTCAGATTCTACACTGAATTTGCGGTTGAGTTAGTCCTTCTCGTAACGGTAATCTGACGTAGATCCCTGGAACAAAAATCAGTGCTCAGTTGTCTACACGAACGGTAGTAGAATTGATTCACAGAAATATCGTATAATATCCTTGACATCTATTTCTTGTAGAATCTCGTGAGACATTACGAGGTACCTAGAACAGAATGACCTCATCAATACCAATCAGCAGGATTCCGAAAGCATCGATCACGTGAAACCGAACTCCTTTTCTCGCATGACATACTGAAAAGTTTGAATCATGGCAGTCAGGTAGATGCAGTATTTATTCATTTCCGAAAAGTATTTGACTCAGTAGCACACATACGCACACCGTTAAAAGTTCCGTCATATGGGTGTCCAGTGAAATTCGTGACTGGATCAAGGACTTTTTGGTAGGAAGGACACAGCATGTCAACTTGGATAGGGAGTCAACGTAGAAGTAAATTCAGGTGTGCCTCAGGAAAGTGTGTTTGGGCCCTTGCTGTTAATATTGTATGTTAATGATCCCGCGGACATTATTAAGAGTAACCTCACACTTTTTGGAGATGATGCAGTTATCTATAACGAAGTACTGTTTAAAAGAACCTGCATAAACATTCAGTCAGATCTTGATAAGATTTCAAAGCGGTGGTAAGATTGGAAACTTGCTTTAAATTTTCTGAAATGTAATATTGTGAACACCACATAATTAAAAAAAATTAATATCCTATGACTATAATATCAATGAGTCTCAGTTGAAGCCGGCCTGGATGTAAAATTTTTAGCAATATGAAATGGAATGTTCACATACTCAGATGTTGGTTCAAATGGCTCTGAGCACTATGGGACTCAACTGCTGTGGTCATTAGTCCCCTAGAACTTAGAACTACTTAAACCTAACTAACCTAAGGACATCACACACATCCATGCCCGAGGCAGGATTCGAACCTGCGACCGTAGCAGTCGTCAGATGTTGGTAAAGCAGGATTATTGGTAGAATACTATGGAAGTGCAATCAGTCTAGAAAGGAGATTGCTTACAGATTACTTCTGCGACCCATTCTAGAATATTACTCAAGTGTGTGGATTCTTAGCCAACAGGATGAACACGGTTTGTTGAACGTACACAGAGAAAGCAGAACGAATGGTCATAGGTTTGCTTGACCCGTGGAAAAGTGTTATCATGATGCTGAGGAAATTGAACTGGCATTCTCTTGAAGATAGAAGTAAACTACCCCGAGAAGATTGTTGAGTTTCTCCCGGCGTATTTGGTAACCAAAATATCCACGGGTGTACTGCCGGTCTACAGTGTCCAGCGGGCACAATATTTCGGCGATCATACATGTCGCCATAATCAGGTGAACTGACGGACTGAGCTCCTGTGAACGTGCCGGTACGGAGATCCGTACACTATGGCTGCTCAGGGGGAACTGGGTTCGGTCGCGGCGGCGGCCGATTTAAACACCCTCCGTCCACGGCGCGCTCCCTCCGCCGTCCGCGCCTCGCTCCATGGTAGCGCGGTGGAACAGATTGCGACGGGGTCTGAGATGACGTCGGTGTGATGGCTCTGTCCGCCGTGGTCGTCACAACTATACGTTTGCTCGATTTACTCTTGATTAACCCAATCGCTGGTTCCCACGCCTTGCTAAGATTATAGCCACAGTCACGGTTAATGAGGTCGTTATTGGTGCGAATTTCGATGGCCTCTCTAACAACGCTGTCCCAGTATCTCGACGTCTGTACCAGAATCCTCGTGCGTTCATACTCCATAGCGTGATTTTCCGACAAACAATGTTCAGCGATCGCCGACTTGCTCGGATACATCAGTCGATCCTCGACGGTGCGCATCGTCAGACCAATATACGACTTGCTACATTGACATGGAATCTGGTACACGCCGGCCTTCCTCAAACCGAGGTCATCTTTGGCGCTCCCCACCAGTGCACGAGTTTTATTCGGAGGTCAAAAGACAGTCCGGATCCAGTGTTTCTTCAAAATGCGGGCGATTTTCCCCGAGAGTGCGCCTGTATATGGAATAAACGCAGTGCCTACCTCCTCCCTCGTGATTTCATCCATCTCCACAGGTTGTGCTGTAGTGGTTGGGCGGAGAGCACGTTGAATCTGCCACTCTGAGTACCCATTTTTTCGAAATACAGTTCTCAGATATTCCAATTCCAGGGATAGACTCTCTGCGTCATAGATAGTGCGCGCCCTATGTACTAGAATTTTAAGTACCCCATTCCTCTGTGAAGCGTGGTGGCAGCTGTCAGCGTGCAAATACGGATCAGTGTGCGTTGTCTTCCGATACACCCCATGACCTAGGGTGCCGTCAGCCCTTCTCTTGACCAAGACGTCAAGGAAAGGTAATTTACCCTCCGTTTCAGTCTCCATAGTGAATTTGACGTTGTGGTGTATGGAGTTTAGATGTGTAAGGAAGTCAAGGTGTTTATCCATACCATGTGGCCAGATGACGAACGGGCGTTTCAGTCTCCATAGTGAATTTGATGTTGGGGTGTATGGAGACGGGCGTTTCAGTCTCCATAGTGAATTTGATGTTGGGGTGTATGGAGTTTAGATGTTAAGGAGTTTATCCATAAGATGTGGCCAGATGACGAACGTGTCGTCCACGTAACGGAAAAAGAAAGCAGGTTTCCATTCGGATGACGACAGGGCTTCCTCCTCCAAGTTCTCCATGTACAAATTCGCTACCACAGGTGAGAGTGGGCTATCCATAGCGACTCCCTCCGTTTGTTACTAGTATTCTCCATTAAAAAGAAAATACGTGGAAGTCAAGACATTCCTAAAAAGTTCAGTGGTCTTCTCGTCAAACTTCTTACTAATTAATTCTAGTGACTCTCGCAGGGGTACCCTCACAAAAAAGGAAATGACGTCAAAACTCACCATGTAACTGACTCATCCAACCTGAAGCTATCAAGGCTATCAAGGCGTTTAACATTTTGTTAAACGCCTTTATAGCTTCAGGTTTGATGAGTCAGATATCATGGTGAGTTTTGACGTCATTTCCTTGTTTACGAGGGTACCCCTGCGAGAGTCACTAGATTAGTCAGAAGTTTGACGAGAAGACCACTGATCTTTTTAGGCGTGTCTTGACTTCCACGTATTTTCTTTCTAATGGAGAATACTAGTAACAAACGGAGGGAGTCGCTATGGATAGCCCACTCTCACCGACGTCATCTCAGACGCCGTCGCAATCTGTTCCACCACGCGACCGTGGCAATAGGCGCGGACGGCGGTGGGAGTGCGCCGCGGGCGGAGGATATTTAAATCGACCAACGCCGCGACCGAACCCGCTCAGGCTGCGGAGGTGAGCTGATCGCTGCATGTTAGCGCTACCTCCCCAGCATGTACGGACGACGCGGAAAGGGAGGCAAAGCTGCTGCCCTGCTGCAATTGCTGGGCCTCGTGCTCGGCGCATCAGAAGGCGGGGAAAGCAAGAAGACGGCGGAGCGGAAGGAGCAGTGCTATCGCTGCCAAAAACTTGGCCATGTTGCCAAGTACTGCCGTAATACAGTGGCATGCCTTCGTTGTGCGCAAGCACACGATTCGCGCCACTGCCCCAAGAAAGACGCCACACTCTGCTGCGCCAATTGTGGCGGCCCTCATGCCGCGAACTCTCGCAGCTGCAGCTACATCAAGAACTGGAGCCGCGGCGACAAGGCTAGACGGAGACACAAGACCACCAAGAAGGCGGAGACAGCCGAGGCCGTTGCGTCCTCGCCACCCCCCGCCTTTGGCGGATCCTTGGTGGCCGATGACGTGGCTGTACCATCGGACGCAATCAGCGAGGCGTGCGCCAGGGCCCGCGCCGCCGCCGATGAAGAAATTGCTGCCCTCAAAGCCGCAATGGCGGAAGAGAGGGCAACACTACAAGCTGAGCTAGCCGAGGCTCGGGTGCTGGTGCACAGTCTCCGTGATGCATTGGCCAGCCAGCCCCACCCAGCACAGAAGAGGGATGCTGACACGCAGTCTGCCGCCCCCGTGGAACCCGTAGTAATACAGGAAGCCACGGGGGTGGAAACACAAGACGCAGCCGCTCAGACAATCGTCATTATGGAGGAGGCCCCTTGCCCCCTCTCCAAGACGCAGTTGCAGAAGGTAGTGTCCATTCACTTGGATACTCTCAGGTGTTACAACGCCCGCCCTCCTCTCACGCCTGTCCAGTGGGAAGCTCTCTTCGTCTCAATAGAACAACTAGAATAAGAAGAAGACAATGCAAGTCAAGAACAAGGGGCGAGAACCGCCGAAGATGCCGAAGCTGCCAACTGGGAAGATGTGACACATCCGAAAGTGTCACAAGCAGACACATTCCACAAGAAGAAGAAGAAGGACAACAAGAAGAGGCACCCTGACGGCAGGAGGACATAGAAGACCTCCTCACCGTTCTCGACACCCACCATCATCACCATCAAATACCCGCTCTGTCAGTCGCTGACTGACAGTCCCAGGCGTCGACAGGGCCAGTCAAGTAAAGGCCCCTAACCGACGCATACCTGTCAATCCACGTGACCTACCGCCTGTCTCCGACCGGCAATCATACGTATCCAGTACGCACAACCGTCCCAGTTATTCCTAAACGTCCCAGCAAACCTCAACCCATCTAAGTGGAGTAAATGTCTAACGACGACAAACTCCTCCTTAACATCCTCAAGAAGAGGAATTTCTAGTGCGAAGCAGCAGCGACCGAACCCAGTTCCCCCTGAGCAGCCATAGCGTACGGATCTCCGTACCGGCACGTTCACAGGAGCTCAGTCCGTCAGTTCACCTGATGATGGCGACATGTATGATCGCCGAAATATTGTGCCCGTTGGACACTGTAGACCGGCTGTACACCCATGGATATTTTGATTATCCCGAGAAGGTCTACTAACAAAGATTCAAGAACCAATTTTAAATGATGATTCTACGAATATATTTCAACCTCCTACGTATCGCTTACATAGGTATCGGGACTACAAGATCAGAATAATTACGTCACGCACAGATGCATTCAATCAATCATTCTTTATTGGTATAGTGTAATGAACCCTTTGCTATGCACTTTGTTGTGGTTTGCAGAGTATGGATGTAAATGCAGTTGTAGAACTCTTATGATAATAGGATTCGAAATCCCATTAAGATCTGACGTTACATTACCTAAGACAGTTGTTTGTGCAAATAACAAGGGCATAACTGGGATTAAACTTTTTGATTCCCTGAAGCTAATTGTGCATCTCTAACTTTTGTCGAGTTTCTGCTCACTAATAGGCTCATGTGTCGCCAACACATTTAATATACGACAGATGATGTTGAAACGTGAAACTAAATAGAACAAAGTATGACACAATATGTGCAATATACAATACTATAACGCTGCAGTTGAATTCGTAACTATTAAGTTTATGTCACGAACGTACACTTTTAAAACACTGAGTTAGAAGTAACGTGTCAAAGAGCGGAAAAAAGTGAAAATATTCCATTAACACACACTTAAATGAGAGGAACGATTTTCTGATAAGGTCTTGATGCCAAAATTCACAGGATACACCGCCTTAGCTCAGAATTTACGAAGAGATACGTTTACAAGAGGAGTACACAATTCAGTTACGGAACGTTTCTTTTTGAACGAGAATATCGTTGCTAAAAATTGCCAAGTAGAAATTCAGTTTAAAATTTGCAATACATTATGAATTTTGTGCGGCGCTGGTAAATATTCGAAAATACACAATATCTTACGATGTTATCTGCCCTGCCAATATTTGGCCAGTAAGGGGAGGAGAGATGCAGGCGAAAAGTTCCCGATAGCCAGTCTTTGGTTCAGTGCCATCAATTAAATCGCAAAGCTCTCTCCAGTGTCTCATGAACAGAGGGTGTATGACACTGATGACGGTTAACAGTCCCTCGGATGGGGAATTCTCTCGCAGTCATCATGCAATACAAATGTAACACTACATTATACACGCATACATTCACTCACATACGAGTACACTTTACAACTGCACATTCGACACAAATATCACATAGCCGCATGTAAAGGTTCTAATGTGCTCGGAGAAAACACACCCTTTCCGATGGCATCTGAAACTTCCCCTCAGGATATCCGTCCCAACAATGTCATAGGACATTTGTACTCACAATTTTATCTCCTCATTCCTTATCTTAAGAGTCCGCCTAATTTTCAGCGTGTTTCCACACTACCACATCTCATACGCTTGGATTCTCTTCTTGTTCGATTTCTCCACAGCCCATCATCTAGCAGCTCTTCAACTTTCTTTTTCATTGTTCTATTAATTATACTTGTCAGCAACTTAGGAGCACGAGCTGTTAAACTGCTTGTTCGATAATTCTCTCCCTTGTCGGCTCTTGCTATCTCCGGACTTGTGTGGATGACGTTTCTTAGAAAAAGTTATGGTATTTCGCCGGTCACATACATTCTCCACACCAACGTGAATAGCCGTTATGTTGCCGATTTCACAAATGATTTTAGAAATTCCGATGGAATGTTATCGATCCATTCTGCCTCATTTGATCTTCAATGCTCTTTTAAATTTTCAGTCCAATACTGGACTCCCCATCTCTTCCCTATCAACTCCTGTTTGTTCTTCTATCATGTCATCGCACAAGTCCTCCCCCTCATAAAGGTCTTTTATGTACTTTTTCCGCCTATCAATTCACTCCTCTGTATTTAAGAGTGGGATTCCCATTGCACTCTTAATGTTACCGCCACTGTTTTTCATTTCCCCGAAGACTGCTTTTACTTTTATACACGCTACGTCAGTTCTTCCGACAATCATTTCTTTTTTGATTTCTTCACATTTTTCTTTCAGCCATTAAATCGAGCACTTAGTTCTTGATCTTCTATTCTTATTGTTCCCTCATGGTTCTGGTACATATTGTACATTATCTCTCTTTCCCTATAGCTTGTTCTCAGAATTTTGATCAACTGCATCATTTTACATTGCCAAACGCTTGTTCTAGGTCGACAAATCCAATGAAAGTGCCTTGATTTTTCGTAAGTCTAGAAAACGCCTCTTTAGTACCTTACATTTCCGGAAACAGTCCTTTCTAGCCAGTCCTCGATTTCCTTTCATTCTTCTCTATATTATTCCTGTCAGAAATTTGAATGCCTGAGATTTTAAGCTGATTGTTCGATAATTATAGTACATTTCTGTCTTTGATATCTTCGGGATTATGTGGATGAAATTTTTCCAGAGGTCAGATTGTATATCTCCAGGCTCGTAGATACTACATACCAACTTGAATAACTGTTCGACTGCAACTTCCCCAATGAATTTTAGATATTCCGGATGAGTGTTATATGTAAATTAATACATGTTAATTATATGTAAATTAATAATATTCCGTCCCGAGTCAGAAATTTTTATTTTCTGATTACTGTCCAACGCTTTTTGGAGCCACAAGTACAAATTACACACTTACGAACAGCAGCAGTAAACTGTAACGAATGTTTTGAGTCACTCTGTATGTTAATAAGTTTGTCAAATCTTGCGTCATTTACGTAAGAATGAGAAACTAAAATTGTTAACTGTTACTCTTGTAAGAAATTTTTAATTTCTCATTGTATATCGGCAATCTATGCAGATGAAAATAGCAGTGAATACAGTACTCAACCGCATCACTGTAACATAGGAGGGCAGTGCTGCAATAAACATGTCAAATCTGTTTGGAATGCAGGCGTACGTGAAATTTTTGAAGTTTTTTTTTCCAATACAGAAGAGAATATTATGTGGTCAAACGCAGGTAATGTGTTGCAAAACTTTAATTCTCTCATTCCCCTAGCATTCTCTCATTAATGTCTGCCTGCTTAGCTGGGTGGTAACGTGCTTGCCTCTACGCAAGCGAGCCCGGGTTCGATACCCGGAAGGATTGGAGATTTTCTCCGCTTGTGGCCGGGTTGTTGTGTTGTCCTCATTGTCATTTCATCCTCATCACCGCCGCGCAATTCACCCAGTGTGGCGCCGACTGAAATAAGACTTGCACTTGGCGTCCGAACTTCCCAGATTGGGACCTCCTGGCCAACAATGCCATACGCTCATTTCCATTTTTCTCTCATTAGTTTCGCCTGGGGTATATTTTTCCCGTTAAATCTAACAACTGTGTCGTTCTGTTCTGTTAGGTGAAAACTAAAGCAAATGTAACATCCATTTAGCCTATACAGTCACTGAAAATGGAGCTGAAGCCCACAACGCGTTAGACAGTACTTAGAAAATAAAAATTGCTGGCTGTGGACGAAATATTATTGATTTATAAGTACCTAGCGTAACATATAACACTCAATTTTGGTAAACATTTTTGGAATACAGTGGCCAATAGATTATTATATTTTGACTAAAGTTCAGTCTTGATCACACCATTTATGTCTCAATGACATAGGTAACCGGTTTCGGTTATTTTTACATAACCATCATCAGACCCATGGCTTCTTAGGATGGTTATGTAAAAATAGCCGAAACCGGTTACCTATGTCATTGAGACATAAATGGTGTGATCAAGACTGAACTTTAGTCAAAATATAATATAACACTCACTCCTAATTTCTAAAATCATTGAGGGAAGTGGCAACTAAACAGCTATTAAAATTCGTATGTTGTATTTACGAGTCTGGTGACATACCGTCAGACTTTTGGAAAAACGTGATCCACACAGTTCTGAAGGTATCAAGGGCAGAAGTGTGAGAATTATCGAACAATCACCTTAACGTCTCATGCATCAAAATTGCTAACAAGAATAATACACTCCTGGAAATGGAAAAAAGAACACATTGACACCGGTGTGTCAGACCCACCATACTTGCTCCGGACACTGCGAGAGGGCTGTACAAGCAATGATCACACGCACGGTACAGCGGACACACCAGGAACCGCGGTGTTGGCCGTCGAATGGCGCTAGCTGCGCAGCATTTGTGCACCGTCGCCGTCAGTGTCAGCTAGTTTGCCGTGGCATACGGAGCTCCATCGCAGTCTTTAACACTGGTAGCATGCCGCGACAGCGTGGACGTGAATCGTATGTGCAGTTGACGGACTTTGAGCGAGGGCGTATAGTAGGCATGCGGGAGGCCGGGTGGACGTACCGCCGAATTGCTCAACACGCGGGGCGTGAGGTCTCCACAGTACATCGATGTTGTCGCCAGTGGTCGGCGGAAGGTGCACGTGCCCGTGGACCTGGGACCGGACCGCAGCGACGCACGGATGCACGCCAAGACCGTAGGATCCTACGCAGTGCCGTAGGGGACCGCACCGCCACTTCCCAGCAAATTAGGGACACTGTTGCTTCTGGGGTATCGGCGAGGACCATTCGCAACCGTCTCCATGAAGCTGGGCTACGGTCCCGCACACCGTTAGGCCGTCTTCCGCTCACGCCCCAACATCGTGCAGCCCGCCTCCAGTGGTGTCGCGACAGGCGTGAATGGAGGGACGAATGGAGACGTGTCGTCTTCAGCGATGAGAGTCGCTTCTGCCTTGGTACCAATGATGGTCGTATGCGTGTTTGGCGCCGTGCAGGTGAGCGCTACAATCAGGACTGCATACGTCCAAGGCACACAGGGCCAACACCCGGCATCATGGTGTGGGGAGCGATCTCCTACACTGGCCGTACACCTCTGGTGATCGTCGAGGGGACACTGAATAGTGCACGGTACATCCAAACCGTCATCGAACCCATCGTTCTACCATTCCTAGACAGGCAAGGGAACTTGCTGTTCCAACAGGACAATGCACGTCCGCATGTATCCCGTGCCACCCAACGTGCTCTAGAAGGTGTAAGTCAACTACCCTGGCCAGCAAGATCTCCGGATCTGTCCCCAATTGAGCATGTTTGGAACTGGATGAAGCGTCGTCTCACGTGGTCTGCACGTCCAGCACGAACGCTGGTCCAACTGAGGCGCCAGGTGGAAATGGCATGGCAAGCCGTTCCACAAGACTACATCCAGCATCTCTACGATTGTCTCCATGGGAGAATAGCAGCCTGCATTGCTGCGGAAGGTGGATATACACTGTACTAGTGCCGACATTGTGCATGCTCTGTTGCCTGTGTCTATGTGCCTGTGGTTCTGTCAGTGTGATCATGTGATGTATCTGACCCCAGGAATGTGTCAATAAAGTTTCCCCTTCCTGGGACAATGAATTCACGGTGTTCTTATTTCAATTTCGAGGAGTGTATAAAGAAGGATGAGAAAGATAATAGAGTTTTGCTTTCGGAAAGGTAAAGGCACTAAAGAGGAATTTGTGCCTTTATGACTGATAATGGAGGCTAGATTTGGGAAATATCAAGACACTTTCATTGGATTTGCCTGTCTAGAAATGGTGTTCCACAATGTAAAGAGATGCAAGATGTACGATATTCTTAGAATAAGCTATAAGGAAGAGAGATGACATGCAATACCTACCAGGACCAAGAGGGAACCAGAAGAGTGGAAAACCAAGAACGAAGTGCTCGGATTAAAAACAGTGTAACACTGGGATGTAGCCTGTCGTCACCTGCTGTTCAATCTATACATCGACATAGCTGTGATGGAAATAAAAGATTTCAGTAGGGGGGTTAAAATCAAGGGGAAAAGGATATCAATGATAGGGTTCGCTGATGACATTACTATCGCCAGTGAAGTGAAGAAGAATTGTAATAACATAGGATAGAATGAACAATTTACAGAATATGGCTTGAGAGTAAACTGATGAAAGATGGAGGTAATGAGGAGCAGCAGAACTGAGATTTGAAATAAATTTAACATCAAAATTGGGGACCACATAGTTACGAAATTCTTCGGTTTGAAACCCAAATAACATGTGACGGGCGAAGTAAGAATAAAAACTATCACAGGCAAAAGGGGCATACCAGGGTAAGAGAAGTTAACTAATAGCAAACATAGGCCTTAATGTGAGGCAGAAACTTCTGAGGAAGGACGTTTGGAGCACAGCGTTGTCTGGTAGTGAATCATGGACTGTGAGAAAACCGAACGAGAAGAGAATCGAAACGTTTAAGATGTGGTACTGTACAAAGACGCTGAAAATCAGGCGGAGTCTTAAGATAAGGAATGAGGAAGTAAAAATGTAAATATAAATATCGTATGGCATTTTTGATATTGATATCCCGACGAGAAGGTTATGGTGCCGTCGGAAGGGTGTGCTTCCTAAGCGCACATTATGCCCTTATCTTTCGGTATGTAAGACCTGTGTCGAATGAGTAGTTGTAGCGTGTAGGTGAGTGAATGGGTGCGTTTATAGTGTAGTATTACTTCGGTATTGTATGAAGGGAGAGGGGTGGACTGGTTGGTTAGTTTGAGGTACAAAGGGACTAAACTACAGTGTCATCAGTCCCTTTTTCCTGACGCAAACAAGGCTCAGGGTAAAACAACACATTTGGCAAAGTAAAGGGGGAAAAAGAAATGCGGAACTACACCTAGAAAGAAAACAAATGGAACGAACAAAAAACGGGGAAAACATACACCACGAGCAAAAGTAAAAGAAGGTATTAAAACCATAGAGCAGAAGGTCTGGGCCGGCTGACTATAAGAATAAAAGAGGATGAGCCGGCCACTCTGCAACACACTAAAATGTCCACCTCAAAAGATAACACACGAAGAACACACGAAGGGAACAGACGATCACGAGGACAAGCAAATGCAAAGAAAGGGTGACAGAGTTAAAATGGAGGGAGGGTGGAGGCCCCAGAGAGACAAGCCCAAAAACACAACCTTAAATGATGTGATAAAAAAAACCTCACGAAGAAAACGTAAAACTAAATCTGCTGTTGAGCCATTGTCGACCAACACCGAAGGTAGGGAGCTTGGAAGGTTAAAAGTCCGCCGCAGAGCAACACCGCGGTGGGTCCTCGCGACGTAGGATGTAACCATGTGTTAGCCACGTATGGCCAATGCGGAGTCGGCAGAGAACCACAGAGTCCCTGCGAGAGACTCGCATGGAAGACTTGAACACATTCGTAGTCTCCTTAATGACACGCAGTTTGTTGTGCATACTGAGACTATACCATACCGTCTCCCAAAGCCAAAAAAACCTGGCGGCGTAATAATGAACGTAGGTCAGTGACGGGGATTCCGATCTCCAGAAGCGGTTTTCGTGTAGTCTGTTTGGCCAGCCTGTCGGCAAGTTCGTTGCCTGGGATTCCGACGTGACCTTGGACCCAGACAAACACCACTGAACGACCGGACCGTTCCAGGGCAGAGATGGACTCCTGGACGGACGCTACCAAAGGATGACGAGGGCAGCACTGGTCGATAGCTTTTAAGCTGCTCAGGAAGTCAGTACAGAGAAGAAACGCCTCGCCAGAGCAGAAACGGATGTACTCAAGTGCAGCGGTATGGCCACCAGTTCTGCAGCGAATACACTGCAGCCATCGGGCAAGGAATGCTGTTCAATATGGTCTCTGTGGGAGTAGGCTAAGCCAGCATGACCACCAGCCATCGAGCCGTCGGTGTAAAACATTTCAGAGCCCCGGAACACGTGAAGAATCGAGCGGAAGTGACAGCGGAGAACGGCAGGGTTAACTGAGTCCTTAGGGTCATGCGAAAGGTGCAGGCAATGCATCGGCCTAGGTTTACACCATGGAGGAGTACGTAAGTGGACTTCGAGTAGTTCGATTAGTTCGGACAGAAGGGATCGGACGTGAACCACAATCGTAAGCCCTGACCTGGGCCACCGATGCGGGAGATGAACCGCAGTAGTTGGGAAAACGAGAAGGTAATTCGGATGACCAAGAGAACTACGACTGTGTGCAACGTAACTGGCGAGCAGCTGCCCGCGCCTGACCTTCGATGGAGGGACCCCAGCCTCGTCCTAAAAGCTCCCTTCTATAGTCGAACGCCACAGTGGTGCACAGGGTCGAGTAAACGCAACGCTGAGGGCGTCGCCGAACCATAAACCAGACTCCCATACTCAAGGCGGAGTTGAACAAGAGATCTGTAGATCTGTAGCAGCGTAGAGTGATCGCAGTTGGTGTTGCTCAGGCAGCGGAGCGCATTGAGGTTCTGCCACAACTTCCACTTAAGGTGATGAAGGTCAGGAAGCCAAGTCAATCGGGCGTCGAAAACCAGTCCTAAAAATCGATATGTCTCCACAACAGTGAGTGGATTGTCATTAAGGTAAAGTTCTGGCTCCAGATAAACGGTAAGACGCCGACATAAGTGCATGAAGCTCGATTTCGCGACTGAAAACTGAAAGCCGTGGGCTAGAGCTCATGAATGAGCATTGTGGAGGGCTCCCTGTAGGCGCCGATCAGAAAAACCAGTACTGGAGCAGCAGTACAAAATGCAGAAGTCGTCCGCATACAGAGAAGGTGATACGGATGGCCCTACAGCTGCTGCTAGATCGTTAATGGCCACTAAAAATAGAGATACACTCAATACAGAGCCCTGCTGGACCCCATTCTCCTGGATATGGAGGGAACTATGGGAGGCACCAACTTGGAAACGGAAAGTACGGAGCGGTAGGAAATTTTGGATAAAAATCGGGAGCGAGCTCCCTTCATATAATGTGGCAAGGATATGATGTCGCCATGTCGTGTCGTAGGCTTTTCGTAAATAAAAAAAGACGGCAACAAGGTATTGGCATCTGGAAAAGGCTGTTCGGATGGCAGACCCGAGGGACACAAGATACTAGTGGTAGAGCAACCCTGGTGGAAACCGCCCTGACATGGAGCCAGTAGGCCACGTGACTCCAGGACCTAATCCAACCGCCGACACACCGTACGTTCTAGCAGTTTACAAAGAACTTTGGTGAGGCTCATGGACCGATAGCTATCCACATCAAGCGGGTTTTTACCGGGTTTGAGCTCTGATATGATGGTGCTCTCCCACCATTGTGATGGAAAGACACCCTCGCATCAGATCCTGTTGAAGTTGACCAGGAAATGTCGCTTGTAGTCGGACCACTAGAGGTGTTTAATCTTCTGACTGTGGATCCGATTTGGCCCAGGAGCTGCGTCGGGACAATGTGCAAAGTCTCTGAGGCGCTCCCACTCTGTAAATGGGGCGTTATTGGTTTCACTGTGGCTTGTTGTGAACGAGAGGGCTTTCCCTTCCATCCGCCATTTTGAGAGTGAAGACTGGGGTGGTGGGGGGGGAGGAAGGGGGGGTAATTCTCTGACGCGGAGGCTGGAGCATAGTGCTCAGCAAAGAGTGCTCGGCAACTGCGTTTGCGTCGGTAGATAACACGCCATTTATGCTAATTCCAGGGACACCTGTTGGGGTCTGGTACCCAAAAGCACGTCAGATTTTCGTCCAGACTTGGGAAGGTGACGTATGGCACCCAATGGTCGAGTCGTACGTCTCCCAACACTCGTGTTTCCGTCTTTTTATAAGCTAGCGAACGCGGGCACGTAGCCGTTTAAACCTCCAGAGCAGGGTGCCGCTTACGTCGCTGTAGAGTCCGCATAGCTCTTTAATGGCCTTAGCAATTTCTGGTGACCCGAGGGTACTGTCTTTCGCCTGGGGCACCGTAAGGAACAAGGGACTGAGTTTTCCGCCGCTGAAACGAACGTTCTAGTGACCCGCTTAACCACCCATGGATGGTACTGTATGGGGAAGACTCAATAGGGACAACAGAGGTGAAAGATTAACAGTGTGCCTTGTTTAAAGCCCATCGGGCAGGCGTCAGTGAGCATGATGCCGGGGGAGTGACACGAAGATGGGGAAGTGTCCTCGCCCAAATAGTTCAATTGCAGATGGAGATACGAAGCCATGACGACAAGAGATTCAGGAGATCGAATCTAAGGTCACTATGGCTAACGCATACATCATGTAAGGCGTCCTTCCCCATATGGCCTCCGCTTCTGTAGAATTTGGAAAGTGACAGGTCAAACCATAAATTAGGACCTGAACTTATAGGGCCGAAAAGTGGGAGACTCCCTTTAGTCGCCTCTTACGACAGGCAGGGATTTATCGGGCGTATTTTTACCCCCGGACCCGGAGGGGGGAGAGGGGTGGAGGGGAGGATATTAGCAATCTGTGACTTCAAGCGTATCGAATCCAGTATCGATAGGTAATGCTCCAAGTCATTGTCTGGTACCGTAATAAGTTTCGCGCGAATTTTCGTCGGTAATTTAGCAATTATAATCTGCTACACATCTTTATGGGTCATATCGAGTTTTGCTAAAGTGTCTCTCAAAGTATTTCTTCTAACTATCCCGTTTTGGAAAATTGACTTCTGGGTTAAAAACCTCTTTCCGAAGACGTTTCTGCATGCATCGAAACAAATACTTACCCACTAAGATCTAAGAAACTGATCATATGTCGTGCAATTGTCAGAGGCTTCAGTTGTGCAAGTGGCTCCCTCGCCATGAATGTATCCCATGGGTAAACTGAGTTTTCCGCGTTTCGTTCCAAGCTTTAGGCAAGATACTTTAAAACGCTTTTATAAAATAGCTGCGTGTGGAAATTTCTTTTCAGATGAAAACACCTGAAACTGGCGATTCCTCAAGAAGCGTTCTTCTAATCGCCGTTGGTGCTACCCCATCGAATCAGTACTATATTCAGCGTGTGTACAGACTTGCCCCACTTCATCACTATAACTTCGGTTATAATGATCAGTAGCTTCATAGATTTCATGAGTAAAATCTGCAGTGGGTGCCCACTAATGCGGTGGTGCGTTGCCGTAACCTCACTTTGCAGATTACTGACTTGAGCGAACACACGGTTCCCCCACTCAGGAATGACGTGATTTAAACACGTTCTATGTTTTCTAAATCATCTTCACTTGCTCCACCTATAGCACCCGATTCAGGTGTTACCTGTACAGCATCTTTCCATTCAGAATTTATCATTTTCCTCTAAACATTTTGTAAACTCGTTACAAGTTTTCTGGCCTTGAGCACCTAGGTGCTCTCGTAGTACTTCTTCGTTCTCAAGCACTAAATTTGCAACTTTTTGAGACAGCTGTTATACCGTGCTTTCAATCATAGACTAAACTGTCTGCTGTGTCTGAATATTGCTTGCTAATTTCTTTACTACTTCTGGTATGCCCTCATAAGTTTTCTTCATATCAAAAATTTCAGTTGAAATGCCTGACAAAGTAGTTTCTGTCCGTTTTGCCAGTTCTTTATCACCCTCTGTAATTTGAATGCCTAATTGCTTGTCAGCTTCTATCAGGGTATCATTTACTTCATCAGTTCCTGGAATTTCCCAAGTAGGTAATGAGTGTGCATCTATTTCCGGTTCAGAAGTAGTGGGATTCATTTCCTTCGTGTCCAGATCGACATTGCTGCTATCGACAGGAGTTTTAGTATTCATTTCAGTTACTGGAGCAACTGATACTACTTTTCCTGTTTTGCACTGATTCATCTAATGATATAAATAACAAATGCTACAACTACACGCAGCATAAAATATTTCGATGTCCAGTTAAACTAGGTGAACACTAGATTTTAAAGCAGCAACAAGTCACCTGAGGCGCATTTTGTTTGCCCGCTGCCTAAAGGCTGCCATTTGGTCACGATCTTTTACAACAATGTGATTTACAGCCTCTTAAACCTTTTCAAAGCTAAACTTACAATCATTAAAATTCAGTTATGAATTACTCGATCATATACATTTGAAAAAATCATGAAGCACGAAATGCAAGGAAACAGACAAGGGTATCCCTTAGCATTGTTTTTCCCCTGCTGCTTCCCTTTCCCATAAAATAAAATTCCTTCTTTAAATATTCCCATTTTATTTTCTTAATATAGCAGCTTCCTCTTTTCGCTCTTTCTTTAGATAACATGGATTATTGCTCCAGCATGCTGTTTCGTATAGACGAGTTACAATATGGAATTATAAACAGTAATAGAATTTCACATATATCAATCCCTACGCTGGGCGAAAAATGTTATGTTACCTCTTGTCTCACAATGAGACGGCTACTGTATAGTGTTCTAAGAGGTGCGACATTAATTTGGCAATTTGTAAGTTATGCAACTCAGTATAGTATAACACTAGTGACATGGAGCCAACCCACATTCAGGAAGGAAAATTTCTGTATAAATAGCACGATATAGTGCAGCTCATAGAGGTTTCTATGGTTTTAATTACTTATTGCCTTATTTTGATCCGTTCTTGGATTTTTTCACAACTATTTCCATTGTATCAGGCCAATGAGCAGTCTGACAGGAGTCACTGTTCAGGAACGGTAACCGATCAGACCTGCGTAATCCTCATGATAAAATGTTGCGCACAGCAGAAAAATGATCGGACAAAGTATTTCAAGGGGTTGTGGCTGTTAACTGAAAAATTAATAGTGATAATAATGTCCGGTCGTTCGTCTCCGAACAATCCGCCGCCAGTCCCGCCTTTTCATATGTATATGACTGGTTTGATGCGGCTGACCACGAATTCCTCTCTTGAGAACTTTTAATCTCCGACTAGCATTTGCAACCGACAACCACAAATATTTGCCAGATGTGTTCCAATCTGTCTTCTTCATCTACAATTATTACCCTCTAGAGCTCCCTCTAGTACCATGGAAATTATTTCTTGGTATCTTAACACGTCTTATCCTATCCCCTCTTCTTGTCATTGTTTTTCATACATTCCTTTCTTCGTCGGTTCTGCGGAGAAACTCCTAATTTTTTATGTTACCAGTCCACTTAATTTTCAACATTCTTCTGTAGCACCACATCTCAAATGCTTTGATTCTTTTCTTTTCTGGTTCTCTCATAGCCAATGTTTCACTACCATACAATACTGTGCTCCAAATGTACATCCCCACCTCAAATTAACGTCTATGTTTGGTGTGTAGTAGACTGCTCTTGGCCTAGAATGGCTTCAGTGATAGTCTGCTTTTATGTCCTCCTTGTCCCGTCCATCATGGGTTATTTTGCTGCCTAGGTAGAAGAATTCCTTGACTTCGTCTCTAACGTGATCCCCTATCCTGAAGATAAGTTTCTCGCTGTTTCTCATTTCTCTTGCTTGTCATGACCCTCTCCTTTCCTCGGTTTATCCTCAGTCCATTTCCTGTACCCACTAGACTGTTTATTCCATTCAACAGATCCTGTAATTCTGCTTCATTTTCACCAGGGGTAGCAATGTTATCAACTAATTTCATCTTTGATATCCTTTCACCTTGAATTTTAATCCCACTCCTGAACCTATATTTTATTTCTGCCATTTATTCTTCAATGTATAGAGTGATTAGTGAGGGCAAAAGAGTACATCGCTGCCTTACATCCTTTTTAATGCGAGCACTTGTTTCTTGGTCATCCAGACTAATTGTTACCTGTTCATTCTTGTACATATTATATATTAAAACCCTTTTTTATAGATTACGCCTATTTCTCTCAGAATTTCGAATATCTTGTATCATTTTACATTGTCGAACGCTTTTTCCAGGTCGACAGATACTATGATTTTTCTTCAGTCTTGCTTCCATTATTAACTGCAAATCAGAATTGCCACACTAGTGTCTTTACCTTTCCCAAAGCCAAATTGATCGTCAACTAACACCTACTCACTCTTCTTTTTCATTGTTCTGTTTATTCTTGTCAGCAACTAGGAAGCATGAGCTGTTAAGCCGATTGTGCATCAATTCTCGCTCTTGTCGGCTCTTGCTGTCTTCGGACTTGTGTGGATGACGTTTTTCCGAAATTCTGCTGGTATGTCGCCAGTCTCATATATTCTATACCCTAACGTCAATGGTCGTTATGTTCCTAATTTCCCAAATGATTTTAGAAATTCCGATGAATCGTTCTCTACCCATTCTGTCTTATTTTAGCTTAAATCGTTCAATGCTCTTTTAAATTTTCGTTCTAATACTGGATCCCATATCTCTTCTCTGTCGATTCCTGTTTCTTCTTTTATCATGTCATCAACAAGTCATCCCCATCATAGAGGTCTATCCATTATCTCCTTTGCAGTTAAGGGTGGAATTTCCATTCCACTCTTTTTGATTTCAGCAAAGGCTGCTTTAACTTTACCAACTACTGCTTCAGTCCTTCCGTTAATCATTTCTTTTTCGATTTCTTCACATTCTTCATGAAGCCATTTCGGCTTAGCTTCAATGTACTTCCTGTTTGTTTCGTGCCTTAGGGACGTGTATTCCTATATTCCTGAATTTCCCTCAACATTTTTGTACTTCCTTCTTTCGTCAATCACATGAAGTATCTCTAGTATTACCCATGGTTCCTTCGCATTTATCTTCCTTGCATGTATGTTTCTGCGATTGCCCTTTTTAGAGATGTTCATTCCCCTTCAACTGAACTCCCTAATGAGCTATTAATGATAGCAGTGTCTAGAGTCTCAGAGAATTTCAAGTGTATGTCTTTATTCCTTCCATTTCTTCGTACTTCTGAATCCCAATTCTTTGAGCGTTGATTCATCTTGACTGGTTTCTTAAACTTCAGCCTACTCTCCAACGTCTGAAACATATGTAAAGCACAAAGTAAACTGAATAAATGATAAGGCGACAGGATGGACTCGACAAAATATATAGACATAAATGATTTACATTTAAGAGGTTACCTAACTTACGTGTACTTAGCTTGAGCTTCCCCGAACATGACATAAGTTAACAAGAAGATGACTAATAAACAGAACTTTTCGGTGGCTTTACCTTCACCACCTATACAGTTTCTAGAAGTATCGAGGAATCAGGTATGTTCTTTGGATCTTCACCGAATATTGTCTTACACTATATGGTTTTAATTTACAGAGGAAATTGTTTTATCTTATTACAGTGCCTCACATCAGTAATTAAATGACGAGAAACCACAGAAAAAAAAGAAATAATAAGAAACATTTAAGATGGTCTAATCACAGCTGAATAAAATACAATGTTTGTGCCTTACGCGTTTCGCCTTTATTCTTTGGAGAGCATATTCAGTGGCAGATTTCGTGGATGTTGATCTACATGTTGTGTTCTTGTTACTTTCTTACAACCGTTCTTCTCTTGGTAACTGCTATTTTAAAATTTCGTTTTCACGCTGTACGGCAATAGGAACTGAACACTCAGCCATATAAGATGCCTTACAAATAAGGGCGATACACGAATGGCACAAAAGTGTGTTTAAGTCAGTTGTGATTAGACTGCTCCAAAGTAATAATTATCAATATATCGATAATACAAGCTTATGCAGTGACGTTCGACATTGACGTATCTGCTTCAAATCCTGGTGGTGTAAGGGTGTAAGAGATTTTCACTGTCAGTTTTTGGTCGGGAGGTGGAGGTGGCAGTGTCAAATTCCTCATCGCTAAACTTTGAGTCTATGGTAACGCGTCCGTCATACGTGGACGCTAAGCTCCGAGGACCACTCAGTGTTATTTGAGCTGATATTCTTCTTCAAGTTACATCATCTCCGTTCCGCATATACAACACTATACCACACCACACTGTACAAGCAGTTCTCGCAGTCATCCACACGACACCGATGCACACTTGACACTTCATAGCTGGTTGCTAGAGAATAACAGCAGTCTGTCTCCATCAAAATCTTTGACAGGATAGCAATGCGGTATTCCGACATCCAACTCTAACGCTCATTTTTTCGTTATGTGCATTAGCTTTAACGCTGCGTGCAACAGATAGTACACTCATGCCCATAAATTAAGGATAATTGTAGAATGTGGCACTACACAAAACTGCGCTAATAGTATAGGGACATAGGGAACACGCACGACACATATCTGTACGTCCAAGGCATTGGTGATGAGTTGGGAAAACCGTCGCGAAACACATGTGTCACAAAACGGCACTGTTTCCTGCGCATGTATCCCGACATTAATGTGGGATATGATCACCATACACATGTACACAGGCCTCCTGAAGTGTCCTAGATGTTTGAAGACGTGCAGCGATACGTCGACAGAGAGCATCCCGGACGTGCTCGATAGGATTTAGGTCTGGAGAACTGGCAGGCCGCTCCATTTGCCTGATATCTTCTGTTTCAAGGTACTCCTCCACGATGGCAGTTCGGTGGGGCCGTGCGTTATCATCCATCAGGAGAAAAGTGGGTCCCATTGCACCCCTGAAAAGGCAGATATACTGGTGAAAATGGCGTCCTGATTCACCTGACCTGTTACAGTTCCTCTGTCAAAGACATGCAGGGGTGTACGTGTACCAATCATAATCGCACCCTACACCAGCAAACCACGACCTCCATACAGGTTCGTTTCAAGGACATTAAGGGGTTGGTATCTGGTTCCTGGTACACGTCAGATGAAAACCAAGCGAGATTCACTGTTGAGACCATACCTGGACTCGTCCGTGAACATAACCTGGGACCACTGTTCCAGTGACCATTTACTGTGTTCTTGATACCACGCTTTACGGGCTATCCTGTGACCAGGTGTCAGTGGAATGCACCTTGCAGGTCTCCGGGAGAATAAAAACCATGTCTGTTCAGTCGTCTGTAGACTGTGTGTCTGGAGACAACTGTTCCAGTGGCTGCGGTAAGGTCCCGAGCAAGGCTACCAGCAGTACTCCGTGGCCGTCTGCGGGCACTGATGGTGAGATATCGGTCTTCTTGTGGTGTTGTTCATTGTAGACGCCCGTACTACCGTACTGTAGCGCCTGGACATGTTTCCTGTCTACTGGAATCGTTGCAGTAATCTTGAGATCACACTTTGTGGCACACGGAGGGCTCGTGCTACAACCTGCTGTGTTCGACCAGCCTCCAGTCGCCTTAGTATTCTACCCCTCATAACGTAATCAATGTGTGTTCTCTGAGCCATTTTCAACACACAGTCGCCATTAGCACATCTGAAAACGTCCGCACACTTACTCGCTGCACTGCACTCCGACATGCACCAACACACCTCTGCGTATGTGGACTGCTGCCAGCGCCACCGAGCGATGACCGCACCGCATGGTCATACCCCGAGCGGGTTTAAACCCACAAATCGCCCACCAGAGAGTTGTTTCACCATGTATAAGCATTATCCTTAATTTATGAGCATGAGTGTAGATGGAGTTACTATGATTAAAAAATGCTGTACTCTTTCTTTCAGCTAATCGAGCAAATATCTTTTATTTTTGGTGTAATATACGAAAATTTCAAGAAGGTCGAGTTCTTCATGATCCAGGTTTTTGATGATATTCTCAGCAGCAAATGCTGTCGTCAACAATGAACCAATGTCTACCATATTACTACACTAGATTTCTGGGATGGTATACTTCAAGTGCACGAGATATTTTTGGAAATGTTTTCACTTATCCTATGCATTGTAAGTTCTGTTGCTCGCAGATGATACATAGTAAGAAAAGAAGAAGAAGAAGAAGAAATAGAGATAGAGAGAGAGAAAGAGAGAGAAACGACACACAACGAAGGAATTATCCGAATGGGACGGAAATCGGGAGATTATATAATTTCAGAAAGAATGAATGATTCATTCAAGAGAAAGAGCTGCACAAATTGAGCAAGTCAATGACGCGTTGGTCCACTTCCGATTATCGTCTCAAATTTGGTCCAATTGGCGCGTTATGTCGTCAGAATCCCGAGGCGGTTGGTAGTCCCTGTGCGTAACGTTCCAAACTTTGTCAGTTTGGGAGAGGTCTGGCGACCTTGTTTTCAAAGTAGGGTTTGACAAGAACGAAGACAAGCATTAGAAACCGTTGCTGTGTGTTGGCAGGCTACTTTTCAGAAGTGGACGCTCAGGATGGCTTGCCATGAATGGCAACAAAACAGTCCTTAGAATTTTGTCGAACCACGGCTGTGCTGCCAGGGTGCCGCGGATGACAGCCAAAGGTGTCCTGCTATGAAAACAAATGGCACCTCAGACCTTCACTACTGGTTGTCCGGCCCTATGGCGGGCGACAGTCAAGTTGGGATCCCACCGCCGCCCGTGGTGTCTCCAGACACGTCATCGGCCTAGAAACTCATTGCTGGAGTAGAACTGTCTTCAGCGATGAGTCTTGCTTCGAAGTGAGTCCCGGTGATCAACGAAGACGTATCTGGAGACGCCACGGACAGCGGTGGGATACCACCCTGTCTGTCGACCAATACGGTCCAACAACCAGTGCTGATGGTCTGGGTTGCCATTTGTTTTCATAGCACGTCGTCATCCGCGGCACCCTTACAGCACAGCCGTGCATCTACGATATTCTACGCCCCATTTTGTTACCCTTCAGAAATGGTTCAAATGGCTCTGAGCACTATAGGATTTAACATCTGAGGGCATCAGTCCCCTAGAACTTAGAACTACTTAAACCTAACTAAGGACACCACACACATCCATGCCAGAGGCAGGATTCGAACCTGCGACCTTAGTGGTCGCGCGGTTTCAGAACGTCTGGAGTATAATCGACAGAGTTCTCCCACAAGCTCGGGATTTTGACAATCTTAAAGCGCCAAATGGGCAGAATTTGGCACGATATCCCTCAGGAGGACATGCGACAACTCTGACAAGCAATGCCAAGCCGAATAGCTGCTTGGCCAGAAATGAATCAACGCCTTACTGATTTTTAATAACTTTTCCATAATGTGGGGCCACTGTCATAATATACTTCTTTAAAGTCAGTACCGCCATTAGACTGTTGTTTATTTACAGTGTTACATTTACACTTACACAAACATGATTTGGGCTTCAAAGTGCCATTATCAAGTGTTTTGAGTGCTATGAATTGCCTATGATGGGATACTGTCGTATAGTCAAGATGATGTACTCAGTAATGAAACAAAGCAGTAGGCTCTGCCAGATACATCGATTCTTAGACAATGTGTCTAATAGTGTATTTTAATACGACAGTGTGCCATTTTAGGCAATTTATAACACTTAAAACACCTGATAATGGCACTAGCCGAAATAATGATTGTTCAAAATGGTTCAAATGGCTCTGAGCACTATGGGACTTAACTTCTGAGGTCATCAGTTCAAATGGTTCAAATGGCTCTGAGCACTATGGGACTTAAGAGCTATGGTCATCAGTCCCCTAGAACTTAGAACTACTTAAACCTAACTAACCGAAGGAAATCACACACATCCATGCCCGAGGCAAGATTCGAACCTGCGACCGTAGTGGTCGCGCGGATCCAGACTGTAGAGCGTAGAACCGCTCGGCCATCATGGCCGGCTAATGATTATGTAAGTGTAAATGTAACACTGTAATTAAACAACAGTCTATTGGCGGTACTGAGATAAAAAAGCCTTACTGACTCGCTCAATATGTGAAGCTCTTTTTCTTGAATATATCATCCAATTTTTCTGAAATTGTGATGTCTAGTTTTTGTGTACATGTAGACTGGTCGAACGATTTCCATCCCATTCGCGTAACTTCTTCGTGGTTCGTTTTTTTGTTTTTTGTTTTTTGTTTTATTTTAGAGTGTATTTTATGGTTGTCACTGGTTAAATTAGGTTTCTTTGTGGGTGATCTCGTGCATAGTTCTTTCCTGTAAATTACTGTCTGTGTAGGATCTAAACATGACATTAACTTCTTCCAACATTTTGGTTATTGTATTGCAAACGATCCCTACAGCCTATTTTCTTCGAAACTGACACCTTCCCAGGTTTTTCTACTCCATTATAATTTTTAGCATTCCGTCCGGGGCCGTGACGCGTGTGGTCAGACAGAACGTCAAAAATCGTGTACATCGTAAAATGAAAGAACACAAGTAAAGGCAGCACAGGTGACTGCTTCCAGCAGTTACAGATAGGGTGAGTCATGAGAATGGCCTGGCTTGAGTGCGGCGATGACGTGGCGTGAGTCCGGCGGGCGTCGCGTGACCCAGTGGCTATTGCCATCACGCGAGCTGAGCCGGGCGCCCGCCCCCGTACCGTGCACACAGGCACACGCCGCTCACAGCCAGCGTTACTCTAACAGTCATGACAGCCTACAGTACGCCACGCAACCAGCTCTCCTTGATTTAATCTGCCTTCTCATACATTGCTGGCCATTTAACCTGGAACACTACGGAGGCGGCACGCAACAAACGTCAAACTGCCGAGAAAGTACTGCACGTTTGGATACGCAAAAGATTAACTTGTCAGCGCAACCGCGTGAAGTACGTACGATTAATTTATCAGAATATTTTATTTAAGGAAAGTTGAGTATTTATCGTTCAGAAAGAGGAGAGGTAACACATCTTCAAACAGATCCAAACATTTAGTAAAACACCTATCAGAACGAAAATACATCATTATAGGAGTTCCACAAGGTAGCATATTAGGACCGATACTGTTTCTGATATACATTAATGACTTTCCCAGTAGTGTTACTCATGGGGGAAAAATCCTCTTCGCTGATGACAGTAATATTATAGTCACCGAGAAAACAAGAGAACTCCTTGCAGAGAAAGCAAATGAAACTCTCAAGGAAGTTTATGTTTGGTCAATAAGTAATAAAGTGACATTGAACATAAGGAAAACTAATGCCATGAATTTCAGCTTGAAGAGAAAAATTGGCAATGTTAAATTAAATGTAGTCGACACCTCTATAGACTATGTAACAAATGCAAAATTTCTAGGAATGAATATTGATTAATGCAAACAAAATGTCATCAGCATGCTATGCCCTTATATTCCTATCATCAGTGTCTTTTAGTTACATATTATTGATATGTACACTCAATTCTTAGCTATGGAATTCTTTTTGAGGAACAAATGCACAAAATATGTACACAATTTTCAAACTCCAGAAAAGAGCCATAAGAATAATAACCAAAAATACTATTCGAGCTCACTGTAAAGATCTGTTCAAAACATTGGGTATTTTAACTGCTCCATGTGAATACATTTACCAGTCAGTTGTACACATCAAAAATAACATTGGTAATTACTGCATAAACAGTTCTGTCCATGACCATGCAACAAGAGATAGACTCAACTTACATTTACCAAGAAAAAATAAACATAAAACTCAAAACAGCATTTTCTACCAAGGAATGCAGCTGTACAATAAATTACCAAAAGAGATTAAAGAAATTTCAAAAATACACTTATTTAAAGAGGCAGCTTAAAAGAACCTGTTATGCAATACATTTTATGCATTGAAGGATTACTTAGTTAAAACAGAATAGGGGTTTGATAAAAAATGTTATACAAATAATAATAATAATAATAATAATAATAATAATGATTATAAAATATCCAACATTGCACATAAGACCCTAGATTATGTTTTTTCCCTTCGTTTTTCCTTTCTAGAAATACTTACCCCTAAGCTAAGCATAGCACAATACTAATACCTCTTTCTCTTTCTGAGCTCAACATCTCACTCATTATGGAAGGATGCTGACTCAGTTTTTCAGGATAGCAAATAGGAAGTTGCGATACGGAAAATGGCCCAGAGATCACCAGTGTGTGTGTGTGTGTGTGTGTGTGTGTGTGTGTGTGTGTGTGTGTGTAGCGAGTGAAGTGTTATGAAATAATGTGTGTACATTGTGTGCAGTGACTGACAGTCAATATTAGTGAACAATGTGGCATTACATTATTTAATAAGTTATTTGTAAGAAAAGTATCGTATACCAGGAGTAAATCTAATGATTGTTTCTAACTAGAAGTCTGTAAATATGTGTTTACACGAATCAGCTTATTTTTAATTGATCTAAATTTGTAAATACTTTGACATGTCGTATATCCTAGTAAAAAGAGATCTACGGATGAATAAAGCTACTACTACTACTAAACCAGATCTGAATGTTGGTTGTTTGTGAGTAGGGCTATTATACCTCTTGTATGAAAGAGGAACGTCTGCAACACAACTTTCGGAATTCGACTGTGGCAGAATCGTCGCTTAAGGAGACTATGGTTTATCGTTTCGCAATACTGTTGGTAGCGTTGCAAATTGGGTCAGAATCCCGAAAAAGGGGTCATAAATATAAAAGATCAGAGTTAAGAAGTTCCGTGTAATAGGTTCATTAGATCAAGGTTGGGACTATTGAATCCCAGTGGTAGAAGCGGTCAGCTGTTTCTTCTGCAGATTGAATTTCCTTCGTACGTTCAGCGAAATCTGCCCGAAATTTTTATACATATGTACTTAATTACAATTACTTGTTTCATTATTCATTAATTAATGAACAATTGGTTTTTGTTAATTCAATTTTAAATGGGGGATAAGCTAAAAAATTGTAAAGCGGGGACCAAATAGAGGTAGGTTCTAGATTCCACCTCTCATTCATTCCACCCTTAAGTACGTACTACACCCCTGGAAATTGAAATAAGAACACCGTGAATTCATTGTCCCAGGAAGGGGAAACCTTATTGACACATTCCTGGGGTCAGATACATCACATGATCACACTGACAGAACCACAGGCACATAGACACAGGCAACAGAGCATGCACAATGTCGGCACTAGTACAGTGTATATCCACCTTTCGCAGCAATGCAGGCTGCTATTCTCCCATGGAGACGATCGTAGAGATGCTGAATGTAGTCCTGTGGAACGGCTTGCATTGCCATTTCCACCTGGCGCCTCAGTTGGACCAGCGTTCGTGCTGGACGTGCAGACCGCGTGAGACGACGCTTCAACCAGTCCCAAACATGCTCAATGGGGGACAGATCCGGAGATCTTGCTGGCCAGGGTAGTTGACTTACACCTTCTAGAGCACGTTGGGTGGCACGGGATACATGCGGACGTGCATTGTCCTGTTGGAACAGCAAGTTCCCTTGCCGGTCTAGGAATGGTAGAACGATGGGTTCGATGACGGTTTGGATGTACCGTGCACTATTCAGTGTCCCCTCGACGATCACCAGAGGTGTACGGCCAGTGTAGGAGATCGCTCCCCACACCATGATGCCGGGTGTTGGCCCTGTGTGCCTCGGTCATACGCAGTCCTGATTGTGGCGCTCATCTGCACGGCGCCAAACACGCATACGACCATCATTGGCACCAAGGCAGAAGCGACTCTCATCGCTGAAGACGACACGTCTCCATTCGTCCCTCCATTCACGCCTGTCGCGACACCACTGTAGGCGGGCTGCACGATGTTGGGACGTGAGCGGAAGACGGCCTAACGGTGTGCGGGACCGTAGCCCAGCTTCATGGAGACGGTTGCGAATGGTCCTCGCCGATACCCCAGGAGCAAGTGTCTCTAATTTGCTGGGAAGTGGCGGTGCAGTCCCCTACGGCACTGCGTAGGATCCTACGGTCTTGGCGTGCATTTGTGCGTCGCTGCGGTCCCGTCCCAGGTCGACGGGCACGTGCACCTTCCGCCGACCACTGGCGACAACATCGATGTACTGTGGAGACCTCACGCCCCACGTGTTGAGCAATTTGGCGGTACGTCCATCCGGCCTCCCGCATGCCCACTATACGCCCTCGCTCAAAGTCCGTCAACTGCACATACGGTTCACGTCCACGCTGTCGCGGCAGGCTACCAGTGTTAAAGACTGCGATGGAGCTCCGTATGCCACGGCAAACTAGCTGACACTGACGGCGACGGTGCACAAATGCTGCGCAGCTAGCGCCATTCGACGGCCAACACCGCGGTTCCTGGTGTGTCCGCTGTGCCGTGCGTGTGATCATTGCTTGTACAGCCCTCTCGCAGTGTCCGGAGCAAGTATGGTGGGTCTGACACACCGGTGTCAATGTGCACTTTTTTCCATTTCCAGGAGTGTATTAGCAGTGGAACAAAGTTCATACCACCCCACATTGCATTGCTGCGAAATTTATTCAAGATGACGGTTACAAGATGGTGGCGATAAATGTGGCAACGTCGCAATGACATCATGGCAGGAAGTTCAAATTTGTCGGGAAAATAGGTCAATTAGACTACCTCCATAACCTAATGCACTTCCATCTCCCTTCCCTTCCCATCACCCCTCCCCAAGAAAATAGTGGGAAGTTCAAATTTTGGTGCAAAACAGGTGATTTGGGCTATCTCCACTAACCTAAGAAAATGGTGGGAAACTTTTGGCACGAAAATAGGTCAATTGAGCTACCTCCACTAACCTAAGTCATCCGACTACCACCTCTTCCTTGGAATTGGTGGGAAAAAGACTGTCTGTGCTGGGTAGGATGGACGTAAGTCTATTTTGTATTCATTGTCTATTTAAACAATTTGAGTTGTCATAGGCAGTACCTCCATCCAGTGTGCTCACCATGACGTCTGAAGGCCAACTGACCTAGTACACAGTACCGCCACCAGACGGCACTGTCATCCCTCCTGTGACATAATCCGAGTTGTTAGTGTGGGGAAAAATGGTAGGAACCAATAGGAACCCTTAATCCAGTCACATGTTAGACTTCAGCCAGTAGGATGGCAGTATCTGGTAACATCATTGGAGAGGGTATAGGGCAGGCTCAACAGCTCTGGGACCTCTGCCTCACTCACTCAGCCAGCAGTAGCAGAAGAAGAAGAAGAAGAAGAAGAAGAAGAGCCATGAAGTGTCAACAGCAGTCACAATCCACACAGTCCTGCAGAACAGGAAGAAACGGAAAAGTAAATACCCGCTATCACATGTTTGTCTGTCATTAGCATTATTATTATTATTATTATTATTATTATTATTATTATTACTATTATTGGTTGTTTTTGAGTCTTGGTTCTTATGTAATGCTTTCTCGTCTTTGTTCAGCAATAACCATCGACGCATTCAAGCCTGCAGGATCGAGCGCCAATATGTCGACCTCTACTGTGTCTGGGCCTGTAGCAACCTCGGCTGCCATCTTGGCGAGACCTGCACCGACCTCTGGACCTGTGGCAGCAACGGCGTCCAGCACGTCTGAACCTGTAGCGACCACGTGGGATCCTGTAGCGCACATAGCCCACTTGCTGCAGCAGGACAAGTCGATTTGTATAATGAGGATAAGCGGTCTGCTCCCAACATATTGAATGCTACTGGTAGGCCCAAACAACAGCAAGATGGTGGACAGTATTGCTCGCCGACATACGTCCCATCTCAGCAGAACATCGCTGTGCAAGTGCAGGCACAGAGTGCACATGCTTTGGACAAAAAGGCATCAACAGTACCCACGCCTTTCGGTTTTACGTAAAATTTAACTCCCAGTGGAACGAAACGTGTAAATGAGAGTGTAGAAGCACATCATGACTGGGGCTTGAGTGCGAGAATAGAAACTGAAAATGCGTCGAAGGGTGTTAAAGTACCTATTTCTGAGTTCGACTGGGATGAAATATGTCGTACAGATAGCTACATCAATCAGCAGAATACTACAGTGTATTATCCAACCTGTACCCCTCCCAGACATTCGCCTTACTGGTGTGACACTACTACAACAGTGTATGATGACTCTGCACTAAGTGTGAAATCAGGTGACAAGCGTGTTTATCTATGGCATGCCTCAGTTATCAACTTATACGATCTGGATACTGCGCTACGCCTTGAATTACGGAGATTGAGTTGTTGGTTGCCAAGCATAGACTCTGCATACAATGACGTAAACTTCCTACGTGTGCCTAGTGCACATGTTAATGATTTGGAGCAGTACCTCTGTTTGCACATGAATGCTGAACCAAGAGAGAAACAGATTAAATGTGCGTGTGTACCCGAGTACAGTGAGCCATCCATTGGCTTGATGGAGATACGCGTGGAATTTATTTCATATCAAAAAGCTTTGTTTGGGAAATACTGTACAAGTGCGAAGAAGAAGATAAAGAAAGAATCTGAGTTTTTTTAAACAGTGCATCCGACATAGGTTATTTAAATAAATAATGTATGCATATATAATATCAAACTGTGTTTGTGTTTAATTTCATACCTCTCTCATTATAGTCTAAGTATTATGCTTATTAATATCATTATTTTTAAATGCTACATGTATAATGATGCAGCAGCAGCAGACAATTACCCCAAACATACCCTCACCACTCATTGACAAAACCTGGCCGCGGTGGTCTCACGGTTCTAGGCGTGCAGTCCGGAACCGTGCGACTGCTACAGTCGCAGGTTCGAATCCTGCCTCGGGCATGGATGTGTCTGATGTCCTTAGGTTAGTTAGGTTTAAGTAGTTCTAAGTTCTAGGAGACTAATGACCACAGCACTTGAGTCCCATAGTGCTCAGAGCCATTTGAACCATTTTTGAACCATTGACAAAATGAATGATGAAGTTACTCTTCATGGGTAATATGTATATAGCTGATTTCTCTATGCAGCCAATATAGTTCATTTGGTTAAGGGACGGAGCTATAGTGGTTACATATACTGTTACCGTCCTTACAAGTGTATCTTTCTATACATATGCCAACTGTTTGTCAGTACCTGGCGTAGTTAGTATAATGGCAGGGTGGGTGAAACATCCTCATCACAAGGACTTTGTTATCGGTGACTGGTCATGTGAAAATAAAAAAGAAGACCTGAAGAAGAAGAAGAACAGAATTCTGCTTCTTAATAGTATACGATAAATTATTTTAGGTCCACATTCTTGCTTTCGTCAGTGGAGGGACGCAAAAATAACAGTACTAAGTAATAATAAGAAGGGAAAACTGAAAGGTGGAAAGAGCTTATAGAGGGTCTATACAAGAGAGATGAACTCAAAAACAATATTATACAAATGGACGAGGACGTAGATGAAGATGAGAGGGAGATATGATACTGGGAGAAGAATTTGACAGAGCACTGAAATATCTAAGTCGAAACAAGGTCTCTGGAATAGATCAGAATTACTGATAGCCTTGGAAGAGCCAGCCATGACAAAATCTACGATCTGGTGTGCAAGATGTATGTGAAAGGCGAAATACTCTGATAACCGACTATAGTAATAAGAACATAGTGTTAATTATTCCAATTCCAAACAGAACAGTTGCTGACAGGCGTGAAAGTTACCGAACGATCTGTTAAATAAGTCATGGTTGCAAAATACTATCACAATTTACTTACAAAAGAATGGAAATACCAGTAGAGGCCGACCTCAAGGAAGATCAGTTTGGATTCCAAAAAATGTAGGAGCACGTGGAGCAATACCACTATCTAAAAATTATTTTTTGTGTAAACTTATATGTAATTATTCTGGAACAAAGATGCCACATGTTAACATTTACATTATCTGTACTAATAAACGAAGGTGCTGTCTTCAATTATTATTATTATTTTTTTTTTTTTTTTTTTTTTTTTTTTGAGGGCAGCAAAGAGATCCTGACTGTTCAATTTTGTCTTTTGCCCTCCTCTCATGTAAGCTCTCATGTAGCTCTGCATAAATTATAATACCTTATGATAAATATCAGGCAAAATGCGTTCGAATACTTTCTTGTCATACCAGTCCACATATTTACGCTAACTACCAATATATTAATAATTTCATTTTTCGGTCTTTTGTGGGAGAGACGCAACATTTCCACGTGACACTGGTCAGCCATCGGCGTGACTTTATTACAGATTTTCAATTTTTTTCCCCTTATTGTACAATCTGAATCCAGAGGCATTTGGCAAACAAGTCCGAGAATTTTAATTAATTACATAGCATAGAGCTATTATCAGATCGTAATATGCGATTTACATTTCAAAATTCCTTCGGTCCACATCTTTAGTTGCAATGCTTCCAACAGCAATCTGGAACAATTACATCGAGCAACTTCAGTATATAACTGGTGAGCACAGATGGCAGCCAGATCACAATGTGCGTCGTATCTCAGAAATCAGGTTAGGGAAAAGCAAACCCAAGTTCATAGCATTAGAAGACCTAGAGAAAGCTTTTGACAATGTTTACTGGAATACTCTCTTCGAAGTTCTGCAGGTAGCAGGAGTAAAATACAGGGTGCGAAAAGCAATTTACAACTTGTACAGAAAACAAAGGTCAGTTGTAAGAGCCGGCCGCGGTGGTCTCGCGCAGTCCGGAACCGTGCGACTGCTACGGTCGCAGGTTCGAATCCTGCCTCAGGCATGGATGTGTGGGATGTCCTTAGGTTAGTTAGGTTTAAGTAGTTCTAAGTTCTAGGGGACTAATGACCACAGCCGTTGAGTCCCATAGTGCTCAGAGCCATTTGAACCATCAGTTGTAAGAGTGGAGGAACGTGAAGAGGAAGGAGTGGCTGACAAGGGAGTGACACAAGATTGTGGCCTAGTGTACATTGAGCAAGAAGTAAAAGAAAACAAAGAAAAAATGTGGCGTAGGAATTAACAACCAGGGAGAACAAATAAAATATTTGATTTTGCCGATGATATTGTAATTCTATGAGACAGTAAAGGACTTGAAAGAGCAGTTGAACGGAATGGAGAGAGTGTTGAAAGGAGGATTAAAGATGAACATTAACGAAAGCAAAACAAAGGGGAATGGAATGTACTCGAATTAAATCACGCAATGCTCATAGAATTAGATTTGGAAATGAGACGCTTAAAGTGGTAGATGAGGTTTGTTATTTGAACTGCAAAGTAACTAATGATGGCCAAAGTAGGGAGGACATAAAACATAGATTGCCAATGGCAAGAAAAACATCTCTGAATAAAAGAATTTTGTTAATATCAGATACAGACTTAATTGTTAGGAAGTCTTTCCTGAACGTGCTTTTATGGAGTGTAGCCAAATGCGGAAGTGAATCATAGACGATGAAGAGTTTAGAGAAGAAGGGAAGAGAAGCTTCTGAAATATAGTGCTACAGAGCAATTCTGATCATTAGATGGGCAGATCACGTAAAGAATGAGAAGGTACAGAATAGAATTGCGGCACAACTTTACTGAAAGAAAGGATCGGTTGATGTGACACATTCTGAGACATCAAACGATCACTAACTTAGTATTGGAGGAAAGTGTGAGGGTAAAAATGGTGAAGGTGAATACAATAAAAAGATTCAGAAGGCTGTAGGTTGCAGTAAATATACGGAGATCAAAACGCTCGCACAGGATAGAGTAGCAAGAGATCTGCATTAAACCAGACTTCAGAGTGAAGACAACAACAACAATAACAACCACATTTCAGGAACCATTATCATAACACCGTGTATCTCTGTGCCTGACCATTGTAATGGCCGCAGTTCGGCGAGGAATAGCGTCCACAAGTTTTATCTGTTGTGCCATATCCAGGTAAATCGGCATACTGATGGTTGCTAAAAAATTACGAGGTTGTATATTGTTATGTTCCACATGCTCTTGCAAGTAATGCCGGACTTTTTATCGAATTAACATGGTGTGATTTAGCGGGCCAGTCAAGGTGCAGCAAGGTGCTTTGGTGTTCCGTAATTACACTAGGAACGTATGTGTTGACACGGCTGTTGTCACATTGGAAGACATCTACAACATACTCATCATGAAGATGAAAAAAAAGGTCAACACTTTTTCACCGAGAATGTCATGTAAACGTTCTGGTTTATGCTCACGATAATCAGAATGAGTGGCCTTATGTCGTGGTACAATAAACACGCAGAAACGCCGCATCACTTTTCCTGGCCTGAACACCTTTAATACACTGTTGTATAAGAGTCTCCTAGGGAAGCCGGTGCCCTCGATGCCATGGATTACATATATGAAGTCAGGAAAAGTCCCTACACGTTGAACCACACTACATACTTTCAGTTAGTTTCTGTCTATTTCTGTGTTGTTTGGTCCACTGAAGGCATTTGGGTTTATGTGTCGTTCTGAGCAATGGCCTTCACCATTTCTTGTAGACAGACAATCCACGTCGATACACCAACAATTTAGCAACATCATTCAGTGTCATGGGTACTTCCAAGCCGGATAGCTCATTTCCGCAACTATGTCTCGTCTCCACGACTGCTCCTCTTACTCCACTTATTCCATTCGCCCGACAGGCATGTACCCAGTCGAGTCACATTAATGTGACCACCGCCTTTCTTCGACATCAACGGCCAGCTACCTTTCACAGACAGGTGGTGGCAGCACAAGCAGTGAAGGACGTATAAAGCGTATCCGAGGGATGCAGAAAACGGTGCAATCTGATCAACGACCATTCAGCGAACGTTGCTGCGTATGGGCCTCTGCAGCACGCGCTTGGTTCGTGGACCCATGCTGACTGCTGTTCATCGGACGAAGGCTGGAATTTGCACGCCAATACAGCCACTGGACGTTTACCAAGTGGCGACTGTTGGCTTTTTCAGATGAATCACGATTCATGCTCCATCGGCGTAGAATGTCTGAAAGCAAACACCGTGCGTCACTCATCGGGAGAGTCCAGGCTTGAGGAGGAAGCGTTATGGTCTGTGGAATGTTTTCGAGTGATCCTGTCATTCTGGAAGGCACAATGGAGCAACACAAGCATGCATCTATCCTCGCGGACCATGTCCACCCTTACATGCAGTTTGTTTATCCTCGGAAGAATGTCGTCTACCAGCAGGACAATGCAATGTGTCACGCAGCTTGCACTGGACGTGCGAGGTTCGAAGAGCACCAGGGTGAGTTTATCATACTCTTTTGGTCATCAAACTCCTCGGGTTTAAATCCAATTGAGTATCTGTGGGCCCACCTCGAATGGGCTTTTGCGCCGTGGCTCCTCAACCGAGAAACTTAGCGTTGCCGGAAGTGGCACTAGAGTCATCAAGGCTCCAAATCACTGTCGGTACCTTCCTTCTACCTACGCATCAAGCTTGGCTGGAAAGCATTTGGGAAGAATTCAACAGTATTCAGATCAAAAATGCCAGTAAATCTGTAGAAAGCAGTATTTGATCAATGCATTCTTCCTGTGATGACGTATGGTTGCGAGACATGGACACTGAACTCATTTACAAAAGGGAAACTTAGGACACCACATAGAGCCATGGAGAGATCGATGCTGGGCTATACAAGAAGTAGAAAAAGGGCAGATGACATCCGGTCTGTGACGAAGGTTAACGACATCTTAGAGACAGTAGGTTCCTTGAAATGGCAGTAGGCTGGCCACGTTGCAAAAAGAAAAGACAACAGATGGACGAAGCTAGTACTGGAGTGGAGTCCGAAAGAGTGCTGGAGGCCTATAGGAAAACCACCAGACAGATGGGACAAAGACATCAAGAAGATCGCTGGTAACATCTGGCACAGAACTGCCCAAGACCATCCCACTTGGAGAAGACTGCTGAAAGCCTACCTGAATCCACGACTCGAAGAGGCCGCATCATTTAACGATTGAATTGGCTGATGATGATGATGATGACCTTCCAGAACCTCACTAGCTCTCTTCCTGCACGCCTGGTAGCGGTCTGTGCTGCGAAATGTGACTATTCAGGCTTTGACAGATGATCACATTAATTTGACCGGGCAGTGTAAATGCAACTTCGCTGCCATGATTTACGAGTGATAGGGTCATACGACCAGCTGGTACCTTTTTACACATAAATCAGTAAAAAGCGATCAGCTTGATCTTTTAAGAATGCCTCGTAACAAATCCCATAAGCTTATTTGACGATGTGCGTTTCACTTTAGTTGTATATCGTGTGTCCTTTCCTTTCCCTCGCCGTATAACATAGGATACAGAGTTATGTGAACATTTTAAATGCCAAAGACTATCTGAAGGAAATATCTTGCTTGAGAACAAGCTGTCTTGCAATAATAGTGCACGAAAACGCAACGTGCTAGCATAGTTCTTCGTCTACGTCTACATGATTACTTTGCGATTCACACTCAGTTCTTTGTCAGGGTTAATAGAAACACTTTCAGACTATTTCTCGACTGATTCGTCCTAGGGTAGCTTGTAGGAAAAATAAACATCTGTATCTTCCAAAATGATGTCGTGCTTGCCTTTCAATTTATATTAAAGCAAATATAGATTTCGGCCATAATCAGTGCACTATTTCATAGTTTCAATACATGTCCTAATGGAAATATATTACCAACGGAAGGTAATGTGATGAACATCTGTATCTTCCTGTGTCTATTTTATTACGACATAGCTGATAGTCAACAACATAATTATTTTGAAATGTCCCCTTTGAACAATTATACATGACTGTGCTTAAACTGGCACACAATATTTTTAGCGCAACGCAATCTGACTTTCAATAATCCCTACAAAAGAATGGCCCTGACTAACATTAACCTATACCTTTCACAAATCACTTACCTCACAAAAATCTCCGTTACTCAAGCTACTGCAGTACAGCGAACGCCACTACTGCCAGCTAAATAAAAGATTCGAACTACTGAAGGCACTAACTATTGACAGGCATTGTTAGCAAATGAAAGATTGTGATAGAGAACAAACAGTGTATTTACCTCAATAGTGTTCAAAAGTCATAATGTATATAGCAGTTCATGACATCCAGTCTTACAAATTTCAAAATTCCG
Source organism: Schistocerca gregaria (assembly GCF_023897955.1). Taxonomy (NCBI): domain Eukaryota; kingdom Metazoa; phylum Arthropoda; class Insecta; order Orthoptera; family Acrididae; genus Schistocerca; species Schistocerca gregaria. Next base: position 523,282,689 of record NC_064921.1, on the reverse strand, counting down.
CAATCTCTCCCCCCACATCCACCACTGCTGGCGGCTCACCTCCAACTGCGCAACGCTACGCGCTGTTAACATCCAGCTGCCCAACACTACAATGGCGAGTATTACAACAATGCCAACCAGCCACTGACTGCACACAGCACAGCCAGTGATTTTCATACAGAGCGCTACGTGGCGTTACAAATATAAAAAACCTAAACAGCCTACTTACATAGCCCCCATGCACCCCACAAAAAATTTTAAAAAGATTTTTGGGCACTGGCCAATACAGATTTCAAATTTTTTTTCATAATTATGATTACAATAACAAAGAAATCAAATGCACACAGTTATTGATACAATGTTGGTCAAAAGTTAAAATTTTCTCACAGTCCATAAAGAAGTCCTGATTATCCATCACAGTAAAATTGCAGTGTTTTTCTCAAAGACTGAGCAATAAAAGAAAATGCACTCAGAAGTAATGGATTTCTAAGCAGTCTTGAAGAAGTAGTGTTGTCCTTCCAATGGAAAGAAAGTGGTGACGCTTGACATGCAGACAGGTAATGGGCCACAACAGAGCAAACCCACAGCAGAGTCAGTCAAAGTTGAAGACTATTGGTAGGTAGGTCATCACAGAGCAGACCCACTGTAGTCCTGGTAGAGAATATGATATTGTTGGGCCACCAGAGATGCAGACCCACTGCAGTCCTTGTAGAAATAATGGTATTGGTGAGTCATCAAAGGTGTAGACTCACTGTAGTCCTAGTAGAGATGGCTAGCAGCCATCTGTTGCAACTGTGCAGGTTCACAACCACCATTGAAGAGTCTTGCTGACAATATAGCAAGTCCATAAACCACCACTTGTGCACTCACAAAGTTTTTGTAATTGTCCTTAGTACCAGCAATGCTGTTATCCAGTCCCTTGCTGAATTATCAACACACGTGCAAACACTAACAGTCCCTACTTCTCACATATTGTCCACATACTGTGCCAACAGAAATGTGTGCAGTGAAATGTAACTTACAAGTTACTTAATTTGGTGAACTGCTGTCAATTACAATTTTATAACATAAGAATACAATAACAAAGGTACAAAATACATCATTAAAACATAATAATGCAGAGAACATTTGCAGTAAAACAGGTTTTACAAAAGAATATAAATAAACATGCACATCAGTGTTACAAAAATTATGACATAAGTACATACATAAAGATCAGAATATCTTTTGAATATCAACTTCACTTATGAGCAACAAAACAAAACAGATAAATAATGTCTAAACATCTTTACAAAGTAAATAATATATTATCAGAAAAATTCTACAATGTAACTCTCATCAGATAAACACAGAATGACTGGAAGAACACAAACACCCAAGGGTACACAAACACATATTGGGATAACACAAGAGGAAAGGGCAGGGTTTGTTTTCAGTGTAACATTTGGTACTGCAGTCCAACCCAAAACTTCATTCCATAGATCTTTCGTCTTATTTCAACATTTGTTTCCATCAAAAAAATCCTATCCAAGCATGCTTTCTGTATTCATATGTTCACATATTTCTTACCTCATTATTTATAACCAGTATCTTACCTCATCATTTAGTGTCAATAAAATCCTACCTATACCTGCTTTCTGTACATTTTTTGTATAACTGCTCGATGCATCACTTCCAATTCATCACAACTCGTTCTCTCATATAGTCTACCTCCTCTTAAGCTAACTTAAATCTACTGAGCCCAGATGCTAAACTAAGGGACGAGGCAATGCAGCAGCACAAAACAATTAACAGCAATAACAAAAATGGAAATTGTCAAAGGAAGCAGCAGCAAATGCAATAACCTATATCTAAACATGACAAAGCTCAAGCAGAAAAAATATTACAGTAAAAATGGCCATGTTTAATACCTATATCACATCTTAACACTAGAGTGATGCACCACAAAATCTTACTCTGCAAGAAAGGTACCAAGTCGTTAAAAAAATTAATTATACAATCCCTGTGAGGGGAAATGTCTATTTGTGTTCCTCCTTTTTTACGACAGGATATCATAAAATTATTCTTTACTGGGTCTGTAGACATAAAATAGTTATATTAGTACATGTATTAAATTTTATTTTAACCAATGCTGCAGTGCAGCAAGAAACTAGATATTAAACAAAATGAGCAAATATATATTTAAAGCAACATATGAAACGTCATTCATTAGGCAAATGGCGTCTCTAAAGGTAAAAAAGTTCCCTCAACTAGAAAGACAATAGATGTAAAATGTTTCTCACTATTTCATTTGGCATTTTAGTAAACATAATAAATTAAGAGCTAAACAGTATAACCATATGTTCTCAAGTGAGCATGTTGTATTTGCGATGTTTTCTACAAAGGAATGTCAATAGCGAGGATAATGGCCTCTTTTTTGTTTTTGTTTTTTTCTCCACCTGTGCCTCTGAAAGACACACACTAATGGCTTTTTTCCAGGCGTCTGTCGTGCAGCTGGGTGCCCACGACACATTACGTGAAGGTGGTCATTTAACTTTCTTACCGAAATATTTACGACAGCAGTTTCCGCTACAGTGACAGTCTCATAGTCTTATATAAAAATTTCACAGGTCGAGAATTTGCGTTACAAATTTGTAGAAAATAAAATCCTATAAATATAACAGTGGCCAAAAAAATTTCGACAGCATTGTAATACATTCACTCATGTACACACATTTCATAATTCTTCAAGTACGATTCTTGGTTTCCAACATCCTTTTCCACGAATCAGAGTCCCTAACCACAACTCATTATTCCTTATCTTATTATACATATACATATTCAATATTTCATCATAATAAATGCGTAGCATAATCACATTCCTCACATAGCATCAGCCTATTGATCATAAACATACCGCAACAGCATAATACACATAGTCATCGTAATAATAACATCATAACACCTCAGTCAAATTCTCAAAATCGTCGTACCTTCTCCAATAATTTCAAACCCTAAAAAAATTCTCTGCTCATGTCAAAAGTGTCATCTACCTCAAATGTACTTTAAAAATCATGATCCCATACCAAATACGTCATTCAAAGCTCTCATAGTATCACAATGGTTTTGAAAATGTATGAACAGTTCACAAAGTAGAGACAAAATACAATTTCATAAGTGTGAAGTTGTCCACCTGCGTAATTGTGTAAACATGTGTCACTGACGTAGTAAAAAGATGTTTGTTTCTCCGTCAAATAATCAGATAGCTGTGTAATTCTGTGTTAGAGAAATATGGTACCCATGTGTAATATTGTATAAGCAAATACCATATTAGCTAAGGCTCCTTGTGCTTGCCAAACACATGATACACAAAGTAAGCGTGTACCCCCCTGAGGATTAATGTAATTATACACCCAGGTGTTACAGATTACAGCAATGGAATGAAATGTATCACGGAAAACCTTTGTATCATTGTACTGCAAATATCTTTAAAAATAAATGTTTTAAGTACAAAATTAATCACTCAAATACGTGTACTGTAGCGCTAAACTGTGCGTCATGTTGTAAGATAATCTCTGTGGAAATGTCGTAGTTATCGTCCTCCGAAACCTAAGTTCTGCAGAAGTCAGTGTACTTACCTCTTGATAAACAAAAGTGAAATGCTTTGGGTATAGATATCTTAGTTATTACGCTTATTGCCATGATGAAGAAAGTACTGTGCTGTAACGTATTGTTGTGCTACGGAAAAGGCTGTCTCCTTGTAGCTATACCATAAAAGTTACTACTAAAGCATGTTTTACTTTCCAGGAGAATTCAGAAAAACTGTGCAGATATAAAACAGATAACCCACAAAAGCAATATTGTAAGTTGTCACTCATTAGTAGCATCGTGATAAAATCGTGTAGCTGACAAATAAACTAACCACTGTGACACCTGGTATCTCACAGAAATTACTTTAAATCCAGAATGTATTTTCAAGTAAACCAAAATGTTGCATTAAAATCTCATTAGCAGTACCGGTACATGTTCAAAGTATGTCAGCCTTATAGTCGTTACGTAATCGTGCAACTAACAAGCAAGAATGTACACACACAATAACACTGTGTCGTCTGTTCACAATAACAATGCATTCGTAATTTCTGTTTAAATACGTTCTCTTGGTTCTTGAATGGATATTTAACTTCAAACATTGTTGCGTGTTAACAATTTCTTAAGTTTGACAAAGCACACTAATAATGTAAAGTGAAAAGTTATATGGCAAAGATAAACTAAAAAGGAAGATTATCTTTCAATAAACGGTTTTACATGTGAAATGTAGTAAAATCCTTTACTCCTCCTTGTGCTCAGAGTTAGCTTGAACGCAATTATCATGCGGTATACATCGGTAAAGAATACTGGAATTTTTCTCAAGGTTAGCGTGTATGTTATTTTTCTCTGAGCCAGCCGGCGCACGCGGCTGCCTGCGGTGCGAGTCATTGTCTGTCTCTTTGTTGGCGCGCGCCGTTATTGGGATTAGGAGGCCTAACATCTACAAATTCACCTTGACGAGAAGGCCCTGCCCTGTTTGAAGCTCGCCAGTTCTGATGGAATTCAGGTCTGTCGTTTTGTCGGTAGTTTACATAGTTTCTTGTTTCTCTGTCATGTAGTGGAGAATTTCTCCCTGAATCGTAACTGTGCGCTGGACCGTTGCGTCTGAAGTTATTCTGTCTCCCTTGATAATAATTGTTTTTGTTCCCATATCGTCTGTTTCTATGGTTATCTCTGTCATACTCATCACTACGGAAATGCGATCTTTCTCTGTAACTACACTCCTGGAAATGGAAAAAAGAACACATTGACACCGGTGTGTCAGTCCCACCATACTTGCTCCGGACACTGCGAGAGGTCTGTACAAGCAATGATCACACGCACGGTACAGCGGACACACCAGGAACCGCGGTGTTGGCCGTCGAATGGCGCTAGCTGCGCAGCATTTGTGCACCGTCGCCGTCAGTGTCAGCTAGTTTGCCGTGGCATACGGAGCTCCATCGCAGTCTTTAACACTGGTAGCCTGCCGCGACAGCGTGGACATGAACCGTATGTGCAGTTGACGGACTTTGAGCGAGGGCGTATAGTGGGCATGCGGGAGGCCGGATGGACGTACCGCCAAATTGCTCAACACGTGGGGCGTGAGGTCTCCACAGTACATCGATGTTGTCGCCAGTGGTCGGCGGAAGGTGCACGTGCCCGTCGACCTGGGACCGGACCGCAGCGACGCACGGATGCACGCCAAGACCGTAGGATCGTACGCAGTGCCGTAGGGGACCACACCGCCACTTCCCAGCAAATTAGGGACACTGTTACTCCTGGGGTATCGGCGAGGACCATTCGCAACCGTCTCCATGAAGCTGGGCTACGGTCCCGCACACCGTTAGGCCGTCTTCCGCTCTCGCCCCAACATCGTGCAGCCCGCCTCCAGAGGTGTCGCGACAGGCGTGAATGGAGGGACAAATGGAGACGTGTCGTCTTCAGCGATGAGAGTCGCTTCTGCCTTGGTGCCAATGATGGTCGTATGCGTGTTTGGCGCCATGCAGGTGAGCGTCACAATCAGGACTGCATACGACCGAGGCACACAGGGCCAACACCCAGCATCATGGTGTGGGGAGCGATCTCCTACACTGGCCGTACACCTCTGGTGATGGTCGAGGGGACACTGAATAGTGCACGGTACATCCAAACCGTCATCGAACCCATCGTTCTACCATTCCTAGACCGGCAAGGGAACTTGCTGTTCCAACAGGACAATGCACGTCCGCATGTATCCCGTGCCACCCAACGTGCTCTAGAAGGTGTAAGTCAACTACCCTGGCCAGCAAGATCTCCGGATGTGTCCCCCAATTGAGCATGTTTGGGACTCGATGAAGCGTCGTCTCACGCGGTCTGCACGTCCAGCACGAACGCTGGTCCAACTGAGGCGCCAGGTGGAAATGGCATGGCAAGCCGTTCCACAGGACTACATCCAGCATCTCTACGATCGTCTCCATGGGAGAATAGCAGCCTGCATTGCTGTGAAAGGTGGATATACACTGTACTAGTGCCGACATTGTGCATGCTCTGTGGCCTGTGTCTATGTGCCTGTGGTTCTGTCAGTGTGATCATGTGATGTATCTGACCCCAGGAATGTGTCAATAAAGTTTCCCCTTCCTGAGGCAATGAATTCACGGTGTTCTTATTTCAATTTCCAGGAGTGTATTATTACTCTGCCAGTAGTTTGTCATATGGTGGTGTCTGTTTTGGTCACGATTTGCGTTGTAAGAATAGCTTTGTCGTGTCCAGTTATTGTTTCTGTCGTCACGGAATTGTGACGGATGTGACCTGTAGTGATTGTTTTCCTGTTTTCGTGTCCGGCTACGGTCTGTGTCAATTTCTAATTCTTGTAAGAATCCCTGAAAAGCTACAATGTCATCTTTGCAACGTCCTGCCAAATTAATATTTCTTAAATTTTCTGGCAATTTGATTAAGTAAATGCGGATGAGTTCTGAAGGGCTGTATGGGTTTGAAAGATACTGATTATTATGCAACATGTCTTCAAAATATTTCATAAGACTGGAAAATTCAGATTGTTTGAAACGTTTCATCATTATGATGCTATGTTTTACTCGGTCTTGTGTGGCTTGGGACCAATATGCTGAGAGGAAGGCATGGTAAAATTCTCCTTCACTGTGGCAATCGTGAATGACCGATCGCATTCTTCCAGCTGGTTCATTCTCTAAGTAGCCACACATAAATTCTAATCTGTGCTCTAATGACCAGTTGGGAGGAAAACAATTATGAAACGTCCCCTTTGAAAAATTGTGCAAGACTGTGCTTTAATGACCAGTTGGGAGGGAAACAATGAGAGAATTGATGAAGCCACGCTTGTGGATGAATATCGTTGCCAGAATTCTTAAATGTTTTGAATTTACGTGTAGTAATGCACAGCTTATAGTCAAAATCATCATGTCGGTTAGTCGCATGTCGGTTATTGTTACGTCGTTTCGGCGGTTCTATCTCAAAACTTTTGTAGCCTTTGTCCCATGTGTTGCATTAACTGTAATAACAGTGCACTGGTGTCTGAAACATGTTCCTCAGTGCTTTTCGGCAGTGCATTTGAACCGACAATATTCGCATTTTGAAAAGCAGAAAATGTGTCTTGATTTATTTGAGAAAACGGTGAGGACGCAAAATCTGAATCTACAGTATTTGCAAGACTGTGTCCTGTCATTTCGGAATCCTGAGGCGAGCTGTTGCCGACCGATCGATCGATAACGCTTCCCTGTTCACTAATTGTTTCACTGCCTACACCATTATTTGCAACCCGCTCCATTTCCCTATGCACAATTACCAAATTACTACTTTGAACATTAGTTAATTCATTACATGGTGGCGCTAACGCACTGCTTTCGTCTTCACTGTCATTTCTCAGTTTAGTTTGGAGCCTAGTATTACGATCTTTCTCTGTAACTATTATTACTCCGCCAGTGGTTTGTCATATGGGTGGTGTCTGTTTTGGTCACGATTTGCGTTGTAAGAATAGCTTTGTCGTGTCCAGTTATTGTTTCTGTCGTCACGGAATTGTGACGGATGTGACCTGTAGTGATTGTTTTCCTGTTTTCGTATCCGGCTACGGTCTGTGTCAATTTCTAATTCTTGTAAGAATCCCTGAAAAGCTACAATGTCATCTTTGCAACGTCCTGCCAAAATAATATTTCTTAAATTTTCTGGCAATTTGATTAAGCAAATGCGGATGAGTTCTGATGGGCTGTATGGGTTTGACAGGTACTGATCCTTGTGCAACATGTCTTCAAAATATTTCACAAGACTGGAAAATTCAGATTGTTCGAAATGTTTCATCATCATGATGCCATGTTTTACTCGGTCTTGTGTGGCTTGGGACCAATATGCTGAGAGGAAGGCATGGTAAAATTCTCCTTCACTGTGGCAATCGTGAATGACCGATCGCATTCTTACAGCTGGTTCATTCTCTAAGTAGCCACACATAAATTCTAATCTGAGCTCTAGTGACCAGTTGGGAGGAAAACAATGAGAGAATTGATGGAGCCACGCTTGTGGATGAATGTCGTTGCCAGAATTCTTAAATGTTTTGAATTTACGTGTAGTAATGAACAGCTTATAGTCAAAATCATCGTGTCGGCGGGTCGCATATCGGTCATTGTTACGTCGTTTCGGCGGTTCCATCTCAAAATTCGGTGTACTTTGCCAATTTCTTTCATAATCTCCAAAGTGCATTGTGTTGTTATTTTGTGGCAGTTCCGTATTTTTATGTCCCTCTCCCCGTATTGAAGTGCGAGTGTCCTCTGAAATACGTAATTCTTGTATTACCTGTGTCAACTGATCTTGTACTTCCCGGATTTCTCTTTGGGGTTGCGTATTAATTTGATTCTGATTTTGTTTGAATTTCCTAATTTGTTCGAACTCTTCTGTGTCATTAAAGACTACCGATTTTGTGTCATTCAGATTATCATCTACCATCGTAGATAAATTATTTAGCTGATCCGAAAGTTCAACTATTTTCTCTGATAATGAACTAATGTCCTCCATGTGTCTTTCTGAACCAATTTTCAGAGTATCTACTGTGTCCTTTAAGTTTTCTTGAGTTTTTGCAAGTTGTGTAACCGAATCGGTAGATGCAACTGAGTCAATTTTAGCTTGCAAGGTCTCATGATTTTCATGAACGATTGTTTGCAGTTCTTTTATGGCTGCTTCGTGATTCTGTAATGCATTTTCAAGCCGCGAAAAAATAGGTTGGAAATGCTCACAAATTTGTGTTTTTACGTCATTACAGACTTTTTGACATTTCGATTCGATTTTATGTAATTCAGTAGTTAAATCTTCACATGTTTGTTCTAGCGTATGTTCCACTGAGTCTAACTTTTGAAGCTTTTGTTCCATTGCGTCCAACTTTTGAAGCTTTTGCTGTGTTTGTCTCTGATTTTGTTCCATTGTGTCTAACTTTTGAAGATTTTGTTCCATTGTGTCTAACATTTGAAGCTTTTGCTGTGTTTGTCTCTGATTTTGTTCCATTGTGTCTAACTTTTAAAGCTTTTGTCCCATTTGTTGCATTAATTGTAATAACAATGCACTGGTGTCTGAAACACGTTCCTCAGTGCTATTCGGCAATGCATTTGAACCATCAATATTCGCAGTTTGAAAAGCAGAAAATGTGTCTTGACTTATTTGAGAAAACAGTGAGGACGCAAAACCTGAATCTACAGTATTTGCAAGATTGTGTCCTGTCATTTCGGATTCCTGAGGCAAGCTGTTGCCGACCGATCGATCGATAATGCTTCCCTGTTCACTAATTGTTTCACTGTCTACACCACTGCTTGCAGCCCGCTCCATGTCCCTATGTACAATTACCAAATTACTACTTTGAACATTAGTTAATTCATTACTCTGTGGCGCTAACACACTGCTTTCGTCTTCACTGTCATTTCTCAGTTTACTTTGGAGCCTAGTATTACGTTTTTCACACGCCATTATTGTCACAATATTTCACACGATAACACAGAAAAACATAATTCGAAGAGCAAAAATAAGAGAACACATTAATGTAGCACTGAAAATAATATCTCGTTAACTGCAAGCGCAGCTGCGAAATACTTGCTGCAAATCTACATGCATGCCACAACTGTTTCACTGTACAACAATGAAAAACTACAACTACAAAAGAAATTCTCTCTATAATTACGCGCTAGCAATAAACAAAAGCTACACTAATTACACAAACTACAAGAAAAAAATCAGAAGATTCCAGTGAGGTATCCTCGGCTAAGGGTCGACATATGAAACGTCCCCTTTGAAAAATTGTGTAAGATTGTGCTTAAACTGACACAATATTTTTTCAACGCAACGCAATCTGACTTTCAATAATCCCTACAAAAGAATGGCCCTGACTAACATTAACCTATACCTTTCACAAATCACATACCTCACAAAAATCTTCGTTACTCAAGCTACTGCAATACAGCGAGCGCCACTACTGCCAGCTAAATAAAAGATTCGAACTACTGAAGGCACTAACTATTGATAGGCATTGTTAGCAAATGAAAGATTGTGATAGAGAACAAACAATGTATTTACCTCAATAGTGTTCAAAAGTCATAATGTATATAGCAGTTCATGACATCCAGTCTTACAAATTTCAAAACTCCGCCATCTCTCTCCCCACATCCACCACTGCTGGCGGCTCACCTCCAACTGCGCAACGCTACGCGCTGTTAACATCCAGCTGCCCAACACTACAATGGCGAGTATTACAACAATGCCAACCAGCCACTGACTGCACACAGCACAGCCAGTGATTTTCATACAGAGCGCTACGTGGCGTTACAAATATAAAAAACCTAAACAGCCTACTTACGATTTTACATTCGGAGGAGGAAACTGATGACTGAAATTTCGTGAAAATATCTTGCTGCAGCGAAAAAGGCATGTTTTGAAGACTCACTCCAACTCGATTATCACAACCGTAACAGTTTCTGCTTCATTTCGCGATAATACAAAATGTACTGTCCTTTCAACTTTTTCAGGGTTTTTCGTGAATCCTATCTAGTAATTTTCGCAAACCGTGCAGTAATACTCCGCAAGAAGTTGGAGAAGAGTAAATGCAGTCTTAACTTGGCCTTCTCCACAACATTTTCTGTGTTACGGTTCCAATTTAAGTTGTTCGAAATTGTAGTCCCTAAGTATTTAACTGAACCGGCAAACCATAACTTTGTGTGATTTTAGTACAAACGAAATTTACGGGAGGTCTTTTAGAACTCATGTGGAAGACGTTGCACTTCTTATAGTTCAGAATAGTCTTCTCGCACCCTCCACATTCTTGTCTAAATCATTTCGTATTCATTTTTCATCGTCTGATGACTTTACTAGATGGTAAGCGACAGCGTGCTCTACTAATAGTCAAAGACGTTTACTCATATTATCTGTTAAATCGTCTGTATATAAAGAACAGCAAACAGCGTATAATGCTTCCTTGGGTAACCCCAAACATAACTTCGCTTGCACTAGATGACATCCGCTAATTATTTCCAACTGTGACCTTTATAAGACGAAATCACGAATCTAGTCACATAGCTAAGACGATATTGCCCAGGTCTGTAGTTTGATTAGAAGCCGCCTGTGAAAGAAGATGTCAAAAACCTTCTGGGAGTCTAGAAATGTGGAATCAAATTTGTCCATGGTACTCATTACTTCATATGTCAGAGTGCCAGTTGTTTCACAAGAACGATATTTTCTGAATCTGTTGCTGGTTATGTGTCACTCTATATCTACATATATATTTTACAACCCAATTTAAAGCTTTTGGAGGAGGGTACCTTCATGGCCTTTTCTTGGGATACGCGAAGGAGGAAGCAATATATTGGCTGACTCTTCCAGGAACGTAAAATCTCATAATGTTGACATTGTACCACAACTTGATGCACAATGCTTCTCTTGTAGCGTCTGCGACTGGAGTTGCATGAGCATCTCGTGAAGCGTTAGCGCTTGCTAAATGAAAATGAACGAAACGCGATGCTGTTCTCTGAATCTTGTCTGTTACTCCTGTCAATTGTATCTGGTTCGGATAACACACTGATGAGTAATATTCAAGCACTGGTCGAATTTGAGTTTTGTAAGCTACCTGCTTTGTGGGTGTACTACACTTCATGAGGATTCTTCCAGTGAATTTTAACCTACATCAGCTCTTCCTGCGATTAGTTTTATGTGGTCCTTCCACGTTAAGTCTCGTGGTACGCACACTCTCAAGTATTTAATAGATGTGAGTACTTCCAGTGACAGTTCTGCGATCGTATTGTAGGAGATGAAGCTGAGTAGCACTGTGGTGTAGTGGTTATGATACTAAACTGTTGCATGGAGGGTCGTGAGTTCAAAACTCACCTGAACTGCACATCCACAAATGTCAAGAATCATTGTAGTGGAATGTTCTGTAGCTGTACATATGCTGTATGTGTTCTGGCCGGAGGCAGTTCGCTCGGCGCTCTTGTAAGTGCAAATGCTGAATAACTCTTCGTTAAGTGGAGTTAGTGTTCGCCATTCATCTAGTTACACCTTCTTCTACGTGACATTATTCTGGTGGAGACGCTGGGTACTGGAACTTGTGCTAGCGCACATTATCAACGACACAGTGGCTCCCATCAGTCTACACAAGAGCAGCCGTTTACGTGGCTAGAAACCCGAGTTCGAGCCATATTCAACAGACCGCAATGTACCGCAGACAGAAGAAGAAGAGGACGTTACGATAACAGAGACGGTGTGCCACCATATGAGACATCTTCCCGGTTTGTCTGGTGACGATGTCCAAGATCCAAACAAGTGGCTGAAGGTATATGAGTGTATAGACAGATTTAACAAATGGGATGGCAACGTGTGGTTAGCTAACGTATTTTTCTACTTGGAGGGCACTGCTAAGCAATGGTATGAGAACAACGAGGAGAAGTTCACAAGCTGGGAAGTATTCCACGCGGAACTGCGCAAGTATTTCGCCGACACACAACGACAGAAGTGCAAGGAGGAAGATAAATTAAAGTTAAGGGCACAGCGTCCAGAAGAATGTACAGCATCCTACATTCAAGACGTCTTGGAGCTGTGTAAAATAGTGGATCCTAGAATGAACGAGGAAGACAAGGTTGCATATCTCACGTAGGGTGTTGCTGAGGACATGTATCAAGTCCTACTCCTGAAACAAGTTTCGACAGCAGACGACTTCATAAAATGGTGCCAATATAGCGAGACAATGCATCAAAAAAGAATTACACGCAAGAAGTTTGAAGGGGCTTCCAAACGTCGCATCGATGTTTGTGATGGAGGAAGCAACTGATTTCACAACTGTTCTTGGTCAGATAGTGAGAGAGGAAGTTCAGAAGGCACTTGGATTGCACGGTGAGCAAAAAACTGAGACGCTTCAAGACGTCATAAGGGAGGAATTGGAACAGACATTGAACCCAATCTCTCGTCCTTCCCTTTAAGCCGGTGAAAAAGACGAGACCCAAATGGAGTTACGTTCCTAAAATGCCGCATCAGGAACCTGTTTGGGGACCAAGGAAGACTGACGTCTGGAGGACCCAGGATAACGGACCAGTATGTTTCCACTGCGGACGACCGGGACATGTGGTGCGCTATTGTCGAGAAATGCAGCGGATATTTGATGTCGCCCGCGCCAAGAGACAGCAGACCGATCTTAACTAGGGCCAAATCCGGGACGACGAGGATGAACAAGAAGATTTGGGTGCAGGACTACGTAGGTCACCATCGCCACAAGAGAGCCGCTGGAGAGGACGCTCCCCAACACGCCGATCAAGGTCTCTATTGCCGTTTAGAAGCTCCAGCCGGTCACCTAGCCACCGCAACCTGGAAAATTAAAGTGTGCGGCCTTCCTTGGAAGTAAGGCCGCCGAAGAGAAAAATCCTCCTCCGTCCATCACTACGAGAACGATAGGAAACTACGTCGATATCCTCATGGATGAGCGACCATCTCTAGCTCTTGTAGACTCTGGAGCATCATGTTCAGTCATTTCGGAGAAGTACCGTTTCTAGTTGCAGAAAATCGTGTTCATCGACAACAAAACATCTCTGCTGAAGGTTGATAATGGGAAATATGTAAAACCTACAGGAAGATGTACCATTCGTGTGGTTATAAGTGGCCATACACAGCCCTTAGTATTCATCGTCTTACAAGAGTGTAGTCATGACGTCATTCTCGGATCGGACTTAAGCTTCTCGGGCTATTATACATTGTGGTCGCTCGAATGTTACGCTAGAAGAGATGAGATACTACGGATAGGAAGATGTGCATCCGAGTGTGTGGAGATTATGTGTACTGAATGAAGTGATCATTCCTGCAGTTAGCGCTAGAAAGGTAACTGTCACGTGTCATGCCATGGATCAACCCATGGACCTTGTCGTGGAATGTAAAAGAAGCATACCACTGAAGAATAACATTGTCATCCCAGCCACTGTCGTCCCGTTTAAGAACGGATTCGGTGAACTGTGGATAGTTAACTGTCGCCGAAAACCACAGATCCTTCGAAGACGCATGCGTGTAGCAAACGCTCAGCCGATAATTCAAGAACAGCTGAGCATCATAGAAACCTCCCATGCCGAGTCTGTGGGCGAAATTAGCGCTACCACTACGAGACAATATCTTCTAGTTCGACTATCACCAGATCACACGAAGGAACAACAGGAGAAGCTACTGCCATTCTTGAAGAGAATGCTTCAATCTACAGGTGAAGAGCACCACATTAGCACGGGAGACCATCAACCAATAAGGCAGAGAGCATAGCGTGTGTGCCGGCCGCTGTGTCCGAGCGGTTCTACGCGCTTCAGTCCGGAACCGCAGTGCCTCTACGGTCGCAGGTGCGAATCCTGCCTCAGGCATGGATGTTTGTGATGTCCTTAGGTTAGTTAGGTTTAAGTAGTTCTAAGTCTAGGGGACTGATGACCTCAGATGTTAAGTCCCATAGTGCTTAGAGACATTTTAACCATTCCGTGTGTCAGCAACGGAACGTCGAATAATTCGCGACGAGGTAGAGAAAATAATGAAGAATGACATCATTCAGCCTTCGCAGAGCCCATGGTCGTCGTCAATGGTCCTCGTCAGGAAGAAGAATGGGAGTTGACGCTTTTGTGTTGATTACAGGAAGCTTAATAAGATAACTAAAAAGGATGTTTACCCCCTTCCACGAATTGACTAATCAACACATAAAAAGACTGAGGGCCGTTCTTAAGGGTCTCCAACAAGGCGGACTGAAACTTAATCCAAGGAAGGGCCTCTTTGAAGCAAAAGAAATCAAGATACTTGGACACCTTGTGTCAAACGAAGGTGTGGGGTCAGACTCAGAAAAGGTGAGATCTAGCACGGAATTTCATATTCCTAAAAGTATTAGAGATATGAGAAGCTTCCTCGGATTTTGTTCTTATCACCGTCGTTTTATCAAAGACTTTTGTATCAAACCCAGATGCTAAATTTATCTGGGGTGGTGCTCAACAAGATTCTTTGGATGCGCAGGGAAACGCTCTGACGACTGACCCTGTACTTGGTCTGTATGATGGGGAGCACCTACAGAACTACACACAGATGCCAGTGGGTATGGGATCGGTGCTGTTCTGGTGCAAATTTCGGATGGAAAAGAGAAGGTTATAGCCAATGCTTGTAGGACACTTACAAAAGCCGATAGAAACTCCTCAACTACAGAAGAGAATGTCTTGCTGTGATCTGGGCCATATGCAGATTTCGACAGTACCATTCACAGTTGTTACAGACCATCATTCACTTTGTTGGTCGACAAGTCTTAAGGATCCAACAGGACGACCCACCGGATGGACACGAAGTCTGCAGGAGTATGACATTACCATAGTACACAAAAGTGGAAAAAAAAACAAGGTGCCGACTGTATATCAAGAAACCCTGTGCAAGACCATCAAGATTTTGATGAAGATAATGACTGTCTCGCTGTACTCTCGGATCTCTCTACTGAGCAGAAGAAGGATGCCAAGATATCTCAAATTATGCTTGCCTTAAATCGGTCAGAGGATGTGAAAAGACAATTTAAGGTTGTTAAGCATTACTTTGCAATAAAAACTTTGATCCATTTGGAAAGAGGTGGCTACCAGTGATTCCTAAACACATGCGCTTATATGTTCTACAGAAATTCCATGACACGCCTGAGGCCGGACATTTAGGATTTATTAAGACATACGACAGGACCCGCAAGAGATTTTTCTGGCCAGGTTTATTTAGGAGTGTCTGTCACTATGTGTCGCACTGTCAAGAGTGCCAGAGGAGGAAGGCAGTTCCTCAGAAACCACCTGGCCGACTCATACCAATTCCACCAGCCGAAACGCCTCTCCAGCGTGTTGGTATTGACCTCCTTGGGCGATTTCCAACGTCTGCTAGTGGCAAAAGATGGATTATTGTTTGCACTGATTATCTGACACGCTATGCCATTACAGAAGCCATGTAAACAG
Source organism: Schistocerca gregaria (assembly GCF_023897955.1). Classification (NCBI taxonomy): domain Eukaryota; kingdom Metazoa; phylum Arthropoda; class Insecta; order Orthoptera; family Acrididae; genus Schistocerca; species Schistocerca gregaria. The sequence goes on along the minus strand of NC_064921.1, from coordinate 523,266,721 downwards.
CCGAAGCATCCGAGGTAGTCAAATTCATGGTGGAAGACATTGTATTAAAACACGGTGCCCCATGATCGTTAATTACGGATCGAGGGAAAGTTTTTCAATCGAATCTTGTGACAGAGATAAACCGGCAGTGCAACATTACTCATCACATGACGACTGCCTACCACCTGCAAACTAACGGTGTGACTGAACGCCTTAATAACACCTTGGCCGACATGCTATCAATGTTCGTCAATGTTGAGCACAGCAACTCGGATGAGGTGCTACTTTTCGTGACGTTTCCCCATAACACCGCCAAACAAAACACCATAGGATTTACTCCCTTTTTCCTGGTGCATAGGCGTGAGGCAACTACGACGATGGACACTGTGTTTCCGCTATATCCTGATGGTGTGGACGACTACTACCTCGGCCAGGTGTTAACCAGAGCTGAGGAAGCTCGGCAGTTTGCTTGACTCCGCACGCTGCAGGCTCAAGAAAACGATCCCTGAAGGCGAGCCACCGCCCTGTTGTCGACCAGCCTGGTGACCTCGTCTGGATCGTCACTCCTGTTCGGAAAACTTGTCTCTCTGAGAAGCTCATCAGGCGCTACTTTGGACCTTATAAGGTTGCAAGACCTTACTTATGAAGTCGAATTACGACGAAAGATCAGAGATACGGTCCACGTCCTTCGAATGAAGCCCTACAAGTATCCTGCAGCCCAGGGTAAATTCGAAGCTCCAGCGACAGGCAACAAGCGGAAAGGTAAAGAAGAGCGTAGCGGCAAGGGAAGTTCTAAGAAGATCACCGGCAGCGCGAGCATCAATCATCAGGAGTCGGAGTACGCAGGACCGATGACTCGTTCTCCGACTATGACGACGTAACACCGAGATGCTGTTCACTTGAGGAGGCAGCAATGTCGCAGAAGAAACTGAGTAGCATCGTGCTGTAGTGGTTATGGTACTAAACTGTTGCATGGAGGGTCGTGAGTTCAAAACTCACTTGGGCTGTACAGTTTTAATTTCTATATTCGGTTCGAGTACATTCTAGAAGTATTAAAAATGTCAACAAGCATTGTAGTGGAATGTTTTGTAGCTGTATATATGCTGTATGTGTTCTGGCCGGAGGCAGTTCGCTCCGCGCTTTTGTATGTGAAAGTGCTGAATAAACCTTCCTTGAGTGAAGTTAGTGTTCTTCATTCATCTACTTACACCTTTTTCTACGTGACAGTATAATCATAAAGTAATGGCTGTTCCTGCTTAAATATGAGCAAAATATTCCATTTGTTGACGTTGACAATGGCTGCATCAAGCCTAGATCATCTGCAGGTCTTCCTGAACTTCGCTATAATTTTCGAGATGTTTAGCTTCTCTGTATAAAAGAACATTATCCGCGAAACACCTTATGGAACTTCCAATTTCATCCAGTAGGTCGTTATCAGAATTCTGACTTGTTTGATGTGGTCCGCCAAGAATACCTTTACTGTGCCAACCTCTTCATCTCAAAGTAGCACTTGCGACCTACGTCCTTAATTATTTGCTGGATGTCTCTTCATCTCTGTCTTGCTCTACAGTTTTTATCCTCTACATCTGCCTTTAGTACTGTGAAAGTTATTCCCTGATGTATTAAGAGATCTCTTCTTTTTGTCAGTTCAGTCTACTCTATATATTCCTTTCCTCATCGATTCTGCGGTGAACCTTCTTATTGCTTACCTTATCAGTCCAGCTAATTTTCAACACCCTTTTGTAGTATCACACCTGAAATGCATACATTCTCTTCTGTTCCGGTTTTCCCAAGACCCATGTTTCACTACCATACAATGCTGTGCTCCAAACGTACATTCTCAGTAATTTCATCCTCAATTTAAGCCCTATGTTTAATACTAGTAGACTTCTTTTCACCAAGAATGCCCTTTTTGCCATTTATAGACTACTTTTTATGTTCTCCTTGCTCCGTCAATCACACATTGTTTTGCTAGGCAGCCTAGGCAGCAGAATTCCTTTCCTTCGTCTACACTGTAATCACCAATCCTAATGTTGAGTTTCCCGGTGTGCTCCTATCTTCAACATCTCATTACTTTCTACTTTCTTCAAATTACTCTCAGTTCAGCCGGCCTCTGTGGCCGAGTGGTTCTAGGCGCTTCAGTCCGGAACCACGCTGCTGCTATGGGCGCAGGTTCGAATCCTGCCTCGGGCATGGATGTGTGTGATGTCCTTTGGTTAGTGAGATTTAAGTAGTTCTATGTCTAGGGGACTGATGACCTCAGATGTTAAGTCCCATTGTGCTTAGGGCTATTTGAACCATTTTGAACTCTCAGTCCATATTCTATACTGATTAGGATGTTTATTCCATTCAACAGATCCTGTTATTCTCCTTCACTTTCACTAAGGTTAGCAGTGTCATCAGCGAATATAATCACTGATATCCTTTCACCTTTGTTTTATTTCCGTCATTGCTTCTTCCATGTATAGGTTGAGAGCGAAAGACTACATCCCTATGTTACATTGTTACATCCTTTTTAAGGCGAGCATTTCGTTTTTAGCTTTCCTCGCTTATTGTTCCCTCTTGGTTGTTGTATATATTGTACATTAAGTCTTTCCCTGTAGCTTACTCCTATTTTCCTCAGAATTTCGAAGATCTTGCACCATTTGTCCTGGTAGAACACTTTTACATATCGACAGAGCCCATAGACTTGTCTTGATTTTTCTTCATTTTTGCTTCCGCAACGTCGGAACAGCCCCTCTGGTACTTTTTACCTTTACTACAGCCAAACTGATCATCTATCAGATCCTCAGTTTTAGTTTTTATTCTTCTATATGTTATTCTTGTCAGCAACTTGAGTGCATGAGCTGTTAAGCTGATTGTGCGTTAATCCTCGCACTTGTTGGCTCTTGCTGTCTTCGGAATTTTGTGGATGATGTTTTTCCGGAAGTCTGACGGTATTTCGCCAGTCTCATACATTCAACAAACCAACGTTAACATTTGCCACGTCCCCCAATGATTTTAGAAATGTTATCCATTCCTTATGCCTTATGTGACCTCAAGTCTTCGAAAGCTCTTTTAAATTCTGACTCTAATACTGGATCCCCCATTTCTTTCCAGTCGACTTCTGTTTCATCTTCCACCACGTCATCAGACAATTTCCCCCCCTCATAGAGACGTTCAATGTACTCTCTTCACCTATCCGCTCTCTCCTCTGCATTTGCCGGCCGCAGTGGTCTAGAGGTTCTAGGCGCGCAGTCCGGAACCACGCGACTGCTACGGTCGCAGATTCGAATCCTGCCTCGGGCATGGATGTGTGTGATATCCTTAGGTTAGTTAGGTTTAAGTAGTTCTAAGTTCTAGGGGACTGATGGCCACAGTAGTTAAGTCCCATAGTGCTCAGAGCCATTTGAACCAATCCTCTGCATTTAAGAGTGGAATTCCCATTGCGCTCATGTTACAGCCCTCGCTTTTAATTTGTCTATGCCTGAATTTCCGTGAATATTTTCGTACTTCCTTCTTTCGTTGATCAACTGAAGATTTTAATTTTATTTTTATTTGTTTTGCACCTATGATTTCTTCGCAATTACCTTCCTTTCACCTGTGTATTTCATTGCAAACTTCCGTGCGTGCCCTTTTCAGAGACGTCCATTCCTCTTTATCTGAACTTCCTTATCGGAATATCTACAGTCTCAGAGAACTCCAAATCTTTCTTCATTCTTCAATACTTCCGTATCCCACTTTTTTGCACTGACTAGTCCTTTGAATTTCAGTCTGCTCTTCATCATTACGAAATTGTGATCTGAGTTTACATCTGCTCTTGGGTACGCCTTAAGGTCCAAAATCTAATTTCGAAATCTGCCTGATTACGATGTAATCTAACTGAAAATTTCCCGTATATCCTGGCTTTTTCCAAGTATACCCCCTCCCTCTTGTGATTTTTTAATAGATTATTCGCTATTACTAGCTGAAATTTACTGTATAACTCAATTAGTTTTGCTCCTGTCTCATTTCTGCTAGCAAGCTCATATGTCCCGCTACCATTTCTTCTGCTCCTTTCCCTACAGCCGCATTCCAGTTCCCCAAGACTATTAGATTTTCGTTTCACTATACATACTGAATTACCCGTTCGGTATCCTCATAAACTTTCTATGTCTCCTATCTTCGTCGTCAATCGTATAAACACTGTGAAAAGCAATAAATTTATTCGAAACTGAGAGAGAGGGTCTTCGTCATGTCTCCAGGCGAGGCTTGTTACATGCCGAAAATATTATCAGGCATCCGTCAGAAATTTCTGTGTAGTTCGCCTCCCCACCGTCGCTGTGGGAGATGGGAAGTGCCGCCAAATCAGTGAAATGATAAAACATGCAGGGAAAAAAAAGAAACGAGGTGTGACGAATAGTATATGAGGGCTGCTCCGGCAGCCACCGTACCAAATGAGAGCAGTGAGGAGATGTGACGAAATTGGGCGTGTGGTGCCTGTGTAGGTGCACGGTCTGGCAGGGCAAGTGCGGCGGCCGCCAGCAGGGTTGCGAAAGCGAGCCGGCAGGCGGCGGGACAGGATACCGGGGAACGGAGCAGCACAGCACACGGCAGAGCAGGCACTGCACACTGCGGTGGCAAAAGCCGTGGGACCTCCTGGTGACAAACAGACCCGAACTATTTGAAACAGTTAACGCAGAACAGGGAATGAGCAACCATAAAACGGTTACTTCATCGAAGATTTCAGCCGTAAATAGAAATATTAAAAAAGGTAGGAAGATTTTTCTGTTTAGCAAAACTGACAAAAAGCAGATTACAGAGTACCTGACGGCTGAAGACAAAAGTTTTGTCTGAAGTACAGACACTGTTGAGGATCAGTGGACAAAGTTCAAAACCATCGTACAATATGCGTTAGATGAGTATGTGCCAAGCAAGATCGTAAGAGATGGAAAAGAGCCACCGTGGTACAACAACCGAGTTAGAAAACTGCTGCAGAAGCAAAGGGAACTTCACAGCAAACATAAGCAGAGCCAAAGCCTTACAGACAAACAAAAATTACTCGAAGCGAAATGTAGTGTGAGGAGGGCTAAGCGAGAGGCGAAAATTACCTCGAGCAGTTAAACAGAGAACCGACTCGTGGTGATAACATCTTGGACCTACTGATAACAAACAGACCTGAACTTTTCTACTCTGTAAGTGCAGAACAGGGAATCAGTGATCATAAGGCCGTTGCAGCATATCCCTGAATATGGAAATTAATAGGAATATAAAAAAAGCGAGGAAGGTTTATCTGTTTAGCAAGAGTAATAGAAGGCAGATTTCAGACTACCTAACAGATCAAAACTAAAATTTCTGTTCCGACACTGACAATGTTGAGTGTTTATGGAAAATGTTCAAGGCAATCGTAAAATGCGTTTTAGACAGGTGCGTGCCGAGTAAAACTGTGAGGGACGGGAAAAACCCACCGTGGTTCAACAACAAAGTTAGGAAACTACTGCGAAAGCAAAGAGAGCTTCACTGCAAATTTAAACGCATCCAAAACCTGTCAGACAAACAAAAGCTAAATGATGTCAAAGTTAGCCTAAGGAGGGCTATGCGTGAAGCGTTTAGTGAATTCGAAAGTAAAATTCTATGTACCGACTTGACGGAAAATCCTAGGAAGTTCTGGTCTTACGTTAAATCGGTAAGTGGCTCGAAACAGCATATCCAGACACTCAGGGATGATGATGGCATTGAAACAGAGGATGACACGCGTAAAGCTGAAATACTAAACACCTTTTTCCAAAGCTGTTTCACGGAGGAAGACCGCACTGCAGTTCCTTCTCTAAATCCTCGGACAAACGAAAAAATGGCTGACATCGAAATAAGTGTCCAATGAATTGAAAAGCAACTGGAATCACTCAACAGAGGAAACTCCACTGGACCTGACGGGATACCAATTCGATTCTACACAGAGTACGCGAAAGAACTTGCCCCCTTTCTAACAGCCGTGTACCGCAAGTCTCTAGAGGAACGGAAGGTTCCAAAAGACTGGAAAAGAGCACAGGTAGCCCCAGTCTTCAAGAAGGGTCGTCGAGCAGATGCGTAAAACAATAGACCTATATCTCTGACGTCGATCTGTTGTAGAATTTTAGGACATGTTTTTTGCTCGAGTATCATATCTTTTTTGGAAACCCAGAATCTACTCTGTAGAAATCAACATGGATTCCGGAAACAGCGATCGTGTGAGACCCAACTCGCTTTATTTGTTCATGAGACCTAGAAAATATTAGATACGGGCTCCCAGGCAGATGCTATTTTCCTTGACTTCCGGAAGGCGTTCGATACAGTTCCGCACTGTCGCCTGATAAACAAAGTAAGAGCCTAGGGAATATCAGACCAGCTGTGTGGCTGGATAGAAGAGTTTTTAGCAAACAGAACAAAGCAGGTTGTTATCAACGGAGAGACGTCTACAGACGTTAAAGTAACCTCTGGCGTGCCACAGGGGAGTGTTATGGGACCATTGCTTTTCACAATATATATAAATGACCTAGTACATAGTGTCGGAAGTTCCATGCGGCTTTTCGCACATGATGCTGTAGTATACAGAGAAGTTGCAGCATTAGAAAATTGTAGCGAATTGCAGGAAGATCTGCAGCGGATAGGCACTTGGTGCAGGGAGTGGCAACTGACCCTTAACATAGACAAATGTAATATATTGCGAATACATAGAAAGAAGGATCCTTTATTGTATGATTATATGATAGCGGAACAAACACTGGTAGCAGTTACTTCTGTAAAATATCTGGGAGTATGCGTGCGGAACGATTTGAAGTGGAATGATCATATAAAATTAATTGTTGGTAAGGCGGGTACCAGGTTGAGATTCATTGGGAGAGTCCTTAGAAAATGTAGTCCATCAACAAAGGAGGTGGCTTACAAAACACTCGTTCAACCTATACTTGAGTATTACTCATCAGTGTGGGATCCGTACCAGATCGGGTTGACGGAGGAGATAGAGAAGATCCAAAGAAGAGCGGCGCGTTTCGTCACAGGGTTATTTGGTAACGTGATACCGTTGCGGAGATGTTTAGCAAACTCAAATGGCAGACTCTGCAAGAGAGGCGCTCTGCATCGCGGTGTAGCTTGATCGCCAGGTTTCGAGAGGGTGCGTTTCTGGATGAGGTATCGAATATATTGCTTCCCCCTACGTATACCTCCAGAGGAGATCACGAACGTAAAATTAGAGAGATTAGAGCGCGCACGGAGGCTTTCAGACAGTCGTTCTTCCCGCGAACCAAACGCGACTGGAACAGGAAAGGGAGGTAATGACAGTGGCACGTGAAGTGCCCTCCGCCACACACCGTTGGGTGGCTTGCGGAGTATAAATGTAGATGTAGATGTAGATGTAGAATGAATTCGAAAGTAAAGCTCTGTGTTCTGACTTGGCAGAAAATCCTAAGAAATTTTAGTCTTGTGTCAAAGCGGTAGGTGGGTCAAAACAAAATGTCCAGACCCTCTGTGACCAAAATGGTACTGAAACAGAGGATGACAGGCTAAAGGCCGAAATACTAAAAGTCTTTTTCCAAAGCTATTTCACAGAGGAAGACTGCACTGTAGTTCCTTCTCTAGATTGTCGCACAGATGACAAAATGGTAGATATCGAAATTGACGACAGAGGGATAAAGAAACAATTAAAATCGCTCAAAAGAGGAAAGGTAGCTGGACCTGATGGGATACCAGTTCGATTTTACACAGAGTACGTGAAGGAACTTGCCCCTCTTCTTGCAGCGGTGTACCGTAGGTCTCTAGAAGAGCGTAGGGTTCCAAAGGATTGGAAAAGGGCACAGGTCATCCCCGTTTTCAAGAAGGTACGTCGAACAGATGTGCAGAACTATAGACCTATATCTCTAACGTCGATCAGTTGTAGAATTTTGGAACACGTATTATGGTCGAGTATAATGACCTTTCTGGAGACTATAAATCTACTCTGTAGGAATCAGCATGGGTTTCGAAAAAGACGGCCGTACGAAACCCAGCTCGCGCAATTCGTCCACGAGACTCAGAGGGCCATAGGCACGGGTTCCCAGGTAGATGCCATGTTTCTTGACTTCCGCAAGGCTTTCGATACAGTTCCCCACAGTCGTTTAACGAACAAAGTAAGAGCATATGGACTATCAGACCAATTGTGTGATTGGATTGAAGAGTTCCTAGATAACAGAACGCAGTATGTCATTCTCAATGGAGAGAAGTCTTTCGAAGTAAGAGTGATTTCAGGTGTGGCGCGGGGGAGTGTCGTAGGACCGTTGCTATTCACAATATACATAAATGACAATGTGGATGACATCGGAAGTTCACTGAGGCTTTTTGCGGATGATGCTGTGGTATATCAAGAGGTTGTAACAATGGAAAATTGTACTGAAATGCAGGAGGATCTGCAGCGAATTAACGCATGGTGCAGGAGTGGCAATTGAATCTCAAGGTAGACAAGTTGAATGTGCTGCGAATACATAGGAAGATAGATCCCGTATCATTTAGCTGCAATATAGCAGGTCAGCAACTGGAAGCAGCTAATTCCATAAATTATCTGGGAGTAGGCATTAGGGGTGATTTAAAATAGAATGATCATATAAAGTTGATCGTCGGTAAAGCAGATGCCAGACTGAGATTCATTGGAAGAATCCTAAGGAAATGCAATCCGAAAACAAAGGAAGTAGGTTACAGTACACTTGTTCGCCCACTTCTTGAATATTGCTCACGAGTGTGGGGTCCGTACCAGATAGGGTTGATAGAAGAGAGAGAGAAAATCCAACGGAGAGCAGCGCGCTTCGTTACAGGATCATTTAGTAATCGCGAAAGCGTTACGGAGATGATAGATAAACTCCAGAGGAAGACTCTGCAGGAGAGACGAAGTTTCGAGAACATACCTTCACCGAAGAGTCAAACAGTATATTGCTCCCTCCTCCGTACATCTCGCGAAGAGACCATGAGGATAAAATCAGAGAGATTAGAGCCCACTCAGAAGCCTACCGACAATCCTCCTTTCCACGAACAATACGAGACTGGAATACAACGGAGAACCGATAGAGAGGTACTCAAGGTACCCTCTGCCACACACCGTCAGGTGGCTTGCGGAGTATGGATATGGATGTAGATGTAGATGTAGATAGCGACATGCACATTTACAGGTGGCAGTAGCATCGCGTATACATTGTATAAAAGGGCTGAGCATGTGCATGACCTGAGTCATGTGAAAAGGTGTTCGACTGGAGCTAAACGCCTGGGACATTTCATGTGGGAATTCAATATTCCGAGGTCCACAGCGTCAGGAGTGTACCGAGAACACCAAATTTCAGGCATTACCTCTCACCGCGGATAACGCAGTGGCCGTCGGCCTTCACTTAACGACCGAGAGCTGCGGCATTTGCGTAGAGTTGTTAGTGATAACAGACAAGGAACACTGAGTGAAATAACTGCAGAAGTCAATGTGGAACGTAGGGCGAACATACCCGTTAGGACAGTGTGCCGAAATTTGGGGTTAATAGGCTATGGCAGCAAACGACTGACGCGAGTGCCTTTGCTGACAGCACATCACCTGCAGCGTCTCTCCTGGGCTCGTAAACGTATCGGTTGGACCATAGACGACTAGAAAATCGTGGCTTGGACTGATGAGTCATGATTTCAGTTGCTAAGACGTGATGGTAGGATTCGAGTGTAACGCAGACTGCAAGAAACCATGTATCCAAATTGTGAACAAGGCGCTGTGGAAGCTAGTGGTGGCTCCATAATTCTGCGGGCTATGTTTACATGGAATGGACTGGGACTTCTGCTCCATGTGAACCGATAATTGACTGGAAATTGTTATGTGCTGCTACTTGGACACCATTTGCAACCATTCATGGACTTCATGTTCCCATAACAATGTGCCATGTCATCGGGCCACAATTGGTCGCGACTGGTTTGGAGACCACACTGGACAATTCGAGCGAATGATTTGGCTACCCTGATCGCCCGACTTGAACCTCATGGAACATTCGCAACTGTGAACAGCTATAGAGACAACATGACTCAATATTTGTGACGGGGGCATGCAACGACTTGAGTACATGCCACGTTGAGTTGCTGCTGTATGACGTGCAAAAGTAGGTTTGACGTGATGTTAGGAGGCATCCCATGAGATCTCTCACTTCAGTGCATAGCGGCTACGTGAGAGAGCGGCGAGGTGCCGGCTGCAATGACACGGACGCCAGCATGCGTCCGGCTTGTACGCCCGGTGTTCGCTGCGCTGCACGCGCTTTCGCTGCTACTATGGGCGTGGCAGGTGACGCTGCGTCCCGGACGTTTATCTTTCCGGTGCACAGCGTATATTCACGTTATAATCCTCGCTATAACTTTTCAGTCTAGACACCGAAGGAGCAATGACCAAAATTGAAGGACGTTCCAGGACTGGGATTAAAATGATAAGATTCGCTAAAGATATTGTCAGCGTCAGTGAAAGTTAGGAATTATTGCAGGACCCGTTGTATGGGATGAACAGTCTAGTGACCATGAACTGATAGTAAACCTAAGAGAGAAGAAAGTAATGAGGAGTATCAGAAATGAGATTAGCGATAAACTTAACATCTACAAAATTTTACAAAGTTTTGTAAATTAGGGACCACAAAGTAGATGTATCAGGTGTTGTAATTGAAGTTGAGACACACACGGAGATCCAGTGTGGGCTGGATAATCGCATGCAGCGAAACTTGGTGGATGTGCCAATGGTTTAATGCGGAACTGATTTGCGGTAGAAAACAAGTTAGTTCCAGTTTTGGCCACCAGATGCAAATTTGGGGCTGTATACTGTTTTTATTGCTGTCATTTTGCAAGTACAGATATCGAGAAAAGAGACGGTGCGCCATTATTGAAATGTTTTATATGAACGGCATCCATTACAGTGCTGCATTGAGTGAGTACCACCGACTGAAAGGCTGAAGAGAGACCCGATGTCAGTAAACCTTTTAAAGAAGATGGTATCGAAATCCGAAAGTGCTGGTGGGCCTGGTGTGGTACCTGGAAGAGGAAAGCGTCCTATCCTGGTGGAAGCTAGTGACAAGGTTGCTGTTGCTGTAGCTGACCAGATAACACGTGGCCTAGGCAGTGCTAGCCCTCATGCGCTCTGTTTTACCTTGGTACCCATATAAGATCCAGACGGCGCAGAACGCGAAACCCCAAGTTTATGACAAGTGTCTGGACAACGTTCTGTGGAGTGACGAGGCACATTTTCACTACAGGGTGTAGTCAATATACAGAACTGCTGAATCTGGCGCACCGCTACACCGCTTCTTGTGCACGAAGAGCCATTACACTCGCCATATGTGACCGTGTGGTGTGGATTTAGAAGCACCTCTATTCTCGGTCCAGAGGGCCAGTCAGGTGACCGTGGCGTCTGCACGTTATCGAGACTTCCTTGTACACCATGTGATTCCAGCTTTGGAAGAACTCAACTGCGCGGAAACCGTTGTCTGCAAGCAAGATAGGGCAGTACGTCATGTCACTCCACCAGTGAAAGATCTGCTTAATGCAATTTTCTACGAACGTTTCATCTCCATAGGCTTTCCAGATGTTTGGCCTACAAGATCTGAATCCAAGCGACTTTTGGCTCTCGGGATGTCTGAAACAACGTTTCTACCAGAGACACGTTCGTTCTCTACCTGATCTGAATGCCAGTATACAGGAATACGTTGCTCAGATTCCATCGTAACTGTTGTTAGCAACAGCTGATCAAGTCATTTTACGGATGCAGCATCTCGTTGCCGTCTCCGTTGCTCATATTGAACCAATTGTGTAAGCGACAGTTATAATAAAATCAACATTATGCGTTTCTTACTTATTTGACCTTTTCTGGTCACGTCCCGTTTCTAACCTAATACATATTGAAATATCTCTTGCATTCTCAGCGCCAGATTTGCACCTGGTGGCCAAAATTGGAACTAATTTTTTCCCAGCCTAAGTCGGTTAGCCTCTAACTCATTACATTTCTACCAAGTTTTGCTGGCATGCCATGATTACAGCCAACACTAGACCTCCGTGAGCACGTGCACTTTAATTATTACCACTCGGTATTTACGTTCTGCTATCTTCGAAGCAAAATAGTACATGATGAACGAAGCAAAGAGGACATAAAAGCAGCCTAACACTGGCGAAGAGAGCATTACTGATCAAAATAAGCCTAGCAGTTACAAATATCAACCGTAATTCGAGAAAGAAATTTTTGAAAATATGCACTTGTAAGGAAGTGCGTCATGGATTATGGGAAAACCGTAAAAGAAACGAATCGAAGCGTTGAGGTATGGTGCTATAGAAAGCTTTTGAAAATTAGGTAGAATGATAAAATAAAGAATGCAGAATCGACGCGTAAAGGAATGTGAGAAAAATAGTGAAAAGGAGACAGGAGACAATGATACGATATGTCTTTAATATCGGGGAATAACTACAATGGTACTTGAGGAAGAGATCAAGACAAAGACCCTAATATATGCGACATATATTTGAACGATGTTGTGTCCTCTGTCAGACGAAGAGTTTGGTTGAAGTGAGAAATTCGTGGCAGGCCTCATCAGGCAAGTCAACAGACTGATTCACAAAAAATTTCAAATTCCAAGCCTTCACTTAGAAAACGATAATGAAAAGTAATGAACCGTCAGTAAAGTTTACAACGTAATTAATTTCCAAAACTTCTTCTTCACTCACGACGAATCAGGAAAAAGGGACGAATTTTTAAACGCATGCAGGTGCATAAGGACATTTAGAAGTAACTTTCACGTTTTATCTTGTCTGCATCGAGCGTGCAACAAAACGTGTAACATATCTTTCCTGGCCTCGCCCATCGTCTCGTCTTTTTCGGTAATGTGAACATCTGATTGGTTTTCGGTATGAGGGATGCAGGGATTTTTGTTATATCTGGACACGATTGGTCGGGCATTTTGTAGCACTTGTAAACGGGTTTTGGTTAGGGCCAGCTACACTGGATTAAGGGAGAAAGCGTTTCTGTTCATGATGATCGTTTGCCGGCACGTGTTGGAGACAACTTAGTGAGTCTCTGTGTGTGTTTGTTGTGTGTGTGTGTGTGTGTGTGTGTGTGTGTGTGTGTGTGTGTGTGTTTGGTTTAGGGCCGAAAAATGCTGAAATGTTCAGCCGGCGCCCCTACTGAAGTCAGTAGAAACGAAAGTGGTTAAAATGTGTAAAATATTAAAAGAAGTGAAAGATAATCTTACATAAAATTGCACTCATTTTCTCACAGTCTTACTCGTGTTCACTCATATAATCACACTATTGCACATCCTTTAAGATACTGGAAATCTGATCAGTTGTTGTTGTTGTTGTCTTCAGTCCTGAGACTGGTTTGATGCAGCTCTCCATGCTACTCTATCCTGTGCAAGCTGCTTCATCTCCCAGTACCTACTGCAACCTACATCCTTCTGAATCTGCTTAGTGTACTCATCTCTCGGTCTCCCTCTACGATTTTTACCCTCCACGCTGCCCTCCAATGCTAAATTTGTGATCCCTTGATGCCTCAAAACATGTCCTACCAACCGATCCCTTCTTCTAGTCAAGTTGTGCCACAAACTTCTCTTCTCCCCAATCCTATTCAATACCTCCTCATTAGTTACGTGATCTATCCACCTTATCTTCAGTATTCTTCTGTAGCACCACATTTCGAAAGCTTCTATTCTCTTCTTGTCCAAACTAGTTATCGTCCATGTTTCACTTCCATACATGGCTACACTCCAAACAAATACTTTCAGAAACGACTTCCTGATACATAAATCTATATTCGATGTTAACAAATTTCTCTTCTTCAGAAACGCTTTCCTTGCCATTGCCAGTCTACATTTTATATCCTCTCTACTTCGACCATCATCAGTTATTTTACTTCCTAAATAGCAAAACTCCTTTACTACTTTAAGTGTCTCATTTCCTAATCTAATTCCCTCAGCATCACCCGATTTAATTTGACTACATTCCATTATCCTCGTTTTGCTTTTGTTGATGTTCATCTTATATCCTCCTTTCAAGACACTGTCCATTCCGTTCAACTGCTCTTCCAAGTCCTTTGCCGTCTCTGACAGAATTACAATGTCATCGGCGAACCTCAAAGTTTTTACTTAGTCTCCCTGAATTTTAATACCTACTCCAAATTTTTCTTTTGTTTCCTTTACTGCTTGCTCAATATACAGATTGAATAATATCGGGGAGAGGCTACAACCCTGTCTCACTCCTTTCCCAAACACTGCTTCCCTTTCATGCCCCTCGACTCTTATGACTGCCATCTGGTTTCTGTACAAATTATAAATAGCCTTTCGCTCCCTGTATTTTACCCCTGCCACCTTTAGAATTTCAGTCAACATTGTCAAAAGCTTTCTCTAAGTCTACAAATGCTAGAAACGTAGGTTTGCCTTTTCTTAATCTTTCTTCTAAGATAAGTCGTAAGGTCAGTATTGCCTCACATGTTCCAACATTTCGACGGAATCCAAACTGATCCTCCCCGAGGTCTGCATCTACCAGTTTTTCCATTCGTCTGTAAAGAATTCGCGTTAGTATTTTGCAGCCGTGGCTTATTAAACTGATAGTTCGGTAATTTTCACATCTGTCAGCACCTGCTTTCTTTGGCATTGGAATTATTATATTCTTCTTGAAGTCTGAGGGTATTTCGCCTGTCTCATACATCTTGCTCACCAGCTGGTAGAGTTTTCTCAGGACTGGTTGTCCCAAGGCCGTCAGTAGTTCTAATGGAATGTTGTCCATTCCGGGGGCCTTGTTTCGACTCAGGTCTTTCAGTGCTCTGTCAAACTCTTCACGCAGTATCGTATCTCCCATTTCGTCTTCATCTACATCCTCTTCCATTTCCATAATATTGTCCTCAAGTACATTGCCCTTGTATAAACCTTCTATATACTCCTTCCACCTTTCTGCCTTCCCTTCTTTGCTTAGAACTGGGCTGCCATCTGAGCTCTTGATATTCATACACTTGGTTCTCTTCTCTCCAAAGGTCTCTTTAATTTTCCTGTAGGCAGTATCTATCTTACCCCTAGTGAGATAAGCTTCTACATCCTTACATTTGTCCTCTAGCCATCCCTGTTTAACCATTTTGCACTTCCTGTCGATCTCATTTTTGAGACGTTTGTATTCCTTTTTGCCTGCTTCATTTACTGCATTTTTATATTTTCTCCTTTCATCAATTAAATTCAATATTTCTTCTGTTACCCAAGGATTTCTAGCAGCCCTCGTCTTTGTACCTACTTTATCCTCTGCTGCCTTCACTACTACATCCCTCAGAGCTACCCATTCTTCTTCTACTGTATTTCTTTCCCTTATTCCTGTCAATTGTTCCCTTATGCTCTCCCTGAAACTCTGTACAACGTCTGGTTCTTTCAGTTTATCCAGGTCCCATCTCCTTAATTTCCCACATTTTTGCAGTTTCTTCAGTTTTAATCTACAGGTCATAACCAATAGATTGTGGTCAGAGTCCACATCTGCCCCTGGAAATGTCTTACAACTTAAAACCTGGTTCCTAAATCTCTGTCTTACCATTATATAATCTATCTGATACCTTTTAGTATCTCCAGGGTTCTTCCACGTATACAACCTTCTTTCATGATTCTTAAACCAAGTGTTAGCTATGATTAAGTTGTGCTCTGTGCAAAATTCTACTAGGTGGCTTCCTCTTTCATTTCTTAGCCCCAATCCATATTCACCTACTATGTTTCCTTCTCTTCCTTTTCCTACACTCGAATTCCAGTCACCCATTACTATTAAATTTTCGTCTCCCTTCACTATCTGAATAATTTCTTTTATTTCATCGTACATTTCTTCAATTTCTTCATCATCTGCAGAGCTAGTTGGCATATAAACTTGTACTACTGTAGTAGGTGTGGGCTTCGTATCTATCTTGGCCACAATAATGCGTTCACTATGCTGTTTGTAGTAGCTTACCCGCATTCCTATTTTCCTATTCATGATTAAACCTACTCCTGCATTACCCCTATTTGATTTTGTGTTTATAACCCTGTAGTCACCTGACCAGAAGTCTTGTTCCTCCTGCCACCGAACTTCACTAATTCCCACTATATCTAACTTTAACCTATCCATTTCCCTTTTTAAGTTTTCTAACCTACCTGCCCGATTAAGGGACCTGACATTCCACGCTCCGATCCGTAGAACGCCAGTTTTCTTTCTCCTGATAACCACATCCTCCTGAGTAGTCCCCGCCCGGAGATCCGAATGGGGGACTATTTTACCTCCGGAATATTTTACCCAAGAGGATGCCATCATCATTTAATCATACAGTAAAGCTGCATGTCCTCGGGAAAAATTACGGCTGTAGTTTCCCCTTGCTCTCAGCCGTTCGCAGTACCAGCACAGCAAGGCCGTTTTGGTTAATGTTGCAAGGCCAGATCAGTCAATCATCCAGACTGTTGCCCCTGCAACTACTGAAAAGGCTGCTGCCCCTCTTCAGGAACCACACGTTTGTCTGGCCTCTCAACAGATACCCCTCCGTTGTGGTTGCACCTACGGTACGGCCATCTGTATCGCTGAGGCACGCAAGCCTCCCCACCAACGGCAAGGTCCATGGTTCATGGGGGGGAATCTGATCAGATGGTACGGAAATGAAATGTCGTGTGGCTAGGATGTCCCGTCGGGTAGAGCGGTCGCGTGGTGCAAGTCATTTTAGTTGACGCCACTTCAGCGGCTTGCTCGTCGATGGGGACGAGATGATGATGATAAAAGACAGCACAACACCCAGTCCCTAAGAGGAGAAAAATTCCGCGCCACCCGGGAATCGAACACGGGCCCCTTAGCATGGCATCCTGTCGCGCTGATCACTCAGCTATCGAGGCGGACGATCCGATGATCTGAACTTGGTACTGAAAGATCGATATTACAAAAAGAAAACTAAAATAATGATACAGGGACATGTGACCCACAAAAAGCAGAAATGAGCTAGTTAACCTGATAACAACGCAATAGAAACTGTTCTCAAATATTTTAGGGAGAGGACCAGACATGTCACACAGTCTTAAAGCCTGTACCACATTAATGTCATTTTTATCTAAAATACAGGACAAATGTGCAGGTAAATTAGCCGCTGTCTTCATGTCTGAATAGAAAAAAAAAAAACAGTCAGGCAACATTAGATGCACTGTGATCTGGTCCTCTCGCTGGAGCAAGAGGCCATGTGTCATAAGAGATGTGTGAGGAAAACATCTCGTCTGTGTAGCTGCTAGGAGGTATCAGCCCCGCTGTTGTTTTTAATAAACGTAGCTGACTGTCCGTCACTTCCCATCTCTCTTCTTCCTATACATCCCGTGACTGTGTGGCTTAACAGTAAGGCAGTAGCATCTAGGGGATGGCATACAGAACTGTCTGATTATGCCTATACGCGTCCTTGGCTGCTACATGTGCTGATTAGTTTCCGCCAGTGAACAGTGATTATACGGTTCTCAGTCCAATGCATATACGTGTGTTTCTTTCAGAGAAACTTTGACTCGTGTATTTAGCAAGGGTTCGATTTATTGGTGTTTTTTTATTAGACTGTCTCTTGTATTTTGTAGGTGTTCTATTTATTGTTTAATTTTTAGACATTGACCCTTGTATGTTGCAGGTGTTTTATTTATTGATGTTTTTCTTAGACGTTGACTATTGTACTTTCAGAGCTGTTTTATTTATCAATGTTTGTTTTAGTGTGATGTATTAGATTTGTGATATTTTGTTTCGTAAATTCATTACTGTGGCATTGCTTCGTTTATCAGTCAGATAGCTATTCATTCTCATTGTACTGTGATCGATTAGCCTTTGCATGGAGCATATTTATAGTGAGGAACCACGTAAGGGTAACAATCACAGAATTAATTGTAGTTTCAGTATAACGACACAGTGACCATTGTTTGCTAACTAACTGAAATACAGTAGAGTGATTAAATTAGTGCCACAAAGTTATTTTAATTCTACAAATTATTAGTTTTGTAAGATATAGAATTTTTTGCGATAATCACTTTGTAAAAAAAGATTTTTCTCTTATCATTCTTTTTGCTTTCGCCGATTGTGCATTGTAATGTCCTGCTTTATAATACTGATGTTATTTTCATGTTTTTTTTTTAAATTGCTGTGGCACCTTTGCTATTTTCATAAATTTTACTTGTTAATAAACATTCATAAATTTTCCTGTGATCAGCTGGCTCTTCCAATGAGCAAATACTGGTGAACTCCATAAGGGTAACAACCAGAAATTGTTTTCATATTAATGACGCAGGGATGGTTTTTACTTGCTGACCGAATTAGGTCTACACTATCTTTTAAATAGATATCACATATTGTTTTTTTTTTCTCTTTGAAATTGGTAGACTCTAGAGATGTGTTGAAATTATTGTGTTTTAGCAAGCAGCTGCTGACCTTTTGCCTTTTCTTTACATTTTTGGTTTAAGTTGGGTGTGAGAAGCCTGCTTGGGAATGTCCTAGCACGGCCAGAAAATTCCCTGCACAGTCTTTTCCCGGAGCGTTGGGGTTATGAAAGGTCTCTGTTGGATTCCTTTCATGTTAATTTCTTAAATCTGTTGTCATTTACGGCAGACATTCCACTTCTAAATTTACTGTGGAGTTTCTGACTATGTGAGAGGAGACTGAGCAGTGGAACATAATCAAGAACGATGTGTCACAATACTACACTTTACAACACAGTTTATATGTAATTCATGTCACACCGTCTCATACGGAACCTACATCCACTTTCTTTTATATACTGTATATGATAAGATACTGTCATCTCCCTTCCCTTCTGTGTGAAAGAATGAATGAGCAAATGTATTTCTAGTTTCATGCTTGATGGTAGCAGACAAGTCTGTCTGCTAGAGAACAGTAGGACCAACGTCGGAACATTCTAAAAGCAAAGAGTTTTCTCTTCTTAGTATGGTCCTCTCCGTCCCTTGTCATGTTGGTATAGAAAGCTGCCTCTCTGGTCACTTCCGTTTGTATCTGTTAAGCACCCTCGGTAGGGGCCCACGGCAGTCTGTCCACGGCGGGCGTCTGAATTGGTAAGATATCCGGCTAAGTGCGTCTCTGCTAAGTCCATAGGACAATGGATTTCTTAAGTTCAGCCTAACGGAAAATTTCATCACCTTTATTTCAGGTTTAGATCTAAAATATCTAATGTTATCTTAAATTGCAACGCAGTGTAATTCGAGTGTGAATTTCAGAATATCTTCCAGTAGTTGCTTTGTCACTACTTTGTGAGTAAAGTGGAACCACGTGTTAACGATCCGTAACTCTAACTTCTATCATCAATCTTAAATGCGAATCTGCGTGAGATTATAACGCCTCGTCTTGACAATATTTTTCAATATAGCAACTTTTCCTTATGTTCAACCCACGTGGGGTGTACTTTGTGAGACCAGTACCACGTGCTTATACAATTGTTTGACCCATCAGGTTAATAGTAAAACGATAGTAACCAGTTTGAGGTTTTTCTTTTGTAAATTGCGATTCGATGTAATTTATTTTAATTATCAAAATTATTGTAGAGTTACACTGTTTGTGTAAACCAAGTTGACCACGTGGAGCATGTGGTGTAATCATCAAAGTAGCCCTCAGTTTTTCTTTTCGGGAAGATTTCACAGAGAGTTAGAATGAATTTAGTATATCAGTGTGTGGTAATTTCATGACGGACAGGATTGCGCTACGAACGTAACTTCTCTGGGTGAAAATTGAATCGGTTAGTTGTGGTTAATTTCCTCTTGCATATGTTTCAACGTTCTTCGTGTGTTATTTTATGAATTTAGTGTTGTATGGAGTCTCCCAATCTTGGCTTCATATTTGATGTGTTCCGTAAGATTACAAACTCACATTTTCACAATCCTAAATAAGGCACCAGTTTAGTTATGAATGAAGTTTAATATGCTGAAATTTTAACGGAACAGTTATCAATGTTAAAATAAATGTCCATATATAAACTGATTTATTTATTTTTATTTAAATTCTCTTATGTACACACGTACACACACACACACACACACACACACACACACACACACATATATATATATATATATATATATATATATATATATATATATATATATATATATATATCACTGGTTGTTGTTAGATGACTATTAAAAGATTATTATTAATGAATTTGATAACCTAGACTGGATACCTGGTGAAACAGTTGCTCAGTAATGCAATGTTAACTTCCCCAGATAGCTCACAGCTTTTAACCCGCTTTTATTGTCTTGAACATCAGCACAGATTTCAGAACAATTTAATGCATCAACATTACAACATTACCATACCTAATACAGTGTAGGAATCCTGTCCGAGTTCAAAACAGCATCTAGTAGTCTTGTAATGTATGAGGTGCGACAATAAAGTAATGAGACTGATGTTAAAGAAAAATGTTGCTTACCGTTTTAGTCAAGTTTAGTGTTGTCTCCTTCAAAGTAGTTTCATTCTGACTGCACACTTTTTTTCCAGCGCTTCTGCCATTGATGGTAACATTTCTGGAACTCATCTTCTGTAATATCCTCCAAGACCGTCACAACTTTTTGGACATCTTGTGTTGTTTGAAAATGGTGTCCCTTGACAGCCGTTTTGATCCTTGGAAATAGAAAAAAAGTCGCACGGAGCGATATCTGGTGAATAAAGGGGCTGTGGTAGTACTGAAATTTGTTTTGAGGCTAAAAATTGCTTTACTGACAGAGCAGTATGGGATGGCGCGTTATCGTGATGCAGAATCCAGTCATCTGCAATGTTGGCACGGACACGAGGAACACTTTTACGAAGTCTTACTAAAATTTCTTTGTAGTAATATTGGTTAATGTTTAATATTGGTTAACTGTTTGTCCAGGAGGCACCAACTCTTTATGAACAATTCCCTTGGAATCAAAGAAGCACACAAGCATGCAATTCACTTTTGACTTTGACATGCGAGCTTTTTTTGGTCTGGGTGTTTCCTTTGAGCACCATTGCGAACTTTGGCGTTTTGTCTCTGTACTGAAAAAACCAACTTTCATCACCAGTGATAACATGGCTCAAAAATTCTGGATTGATTTCCGTTTGCTCTAACAGATCGGGTGCCACATTTTTCCGTGTTTCTCGCTGTTGTGGTGTGAGATTTTTGGGGACCGTTTTTGCACAAATCTTTCTGACAACAAGATCTTCTGTTATTATTAGACGAATCGTTTCTTGATTTATGTTCAGTTCTTCTGCAATCATTTTCACGGATAATCTTCTATCAGATCGTATGTGTTCACGTACCCTGGTCAAGTTGACATCTGTCCGTGAGGTTGTTCGTCGTCCACTGCTGTCTACATCTTTAACATTCGTTCTGCCTTCACTAAACATTTTATGCCAACGAAAAACTTGAGCTCTTGACATAACCTCCTCTCCAAAAGCCTTCTGAACCTTACCGAAGGTTGACGTCGCGTTTTCACCAAATTGAAAGCAAAAAAGAAATGGCATACCGTTGGGCAATATTATGCGGCTCCATTTCCGTGACGAGAGACACAAACACGTATTAACTTATTACAGCGCAACTCACGACTGAGCAGTTGCACCGATGTGCCGCTTAGACTAGAAGCATCTTATAGACCAAGGTCAAAGATATTGTGCCAATACAAGCCTGCAGGGTTGCCACATCTTACGAAGAAAATCAGTCTCATTACTTTATTGTCACGCCTTGTATATATATATATAGGTTCTGCACGGTTTCCAAGGGAATCTTATACTATCGTTCCTGTAAAACAGTGGCAGGCTGAGGTAACGATGGTGGAGGTCGACAGCGATCACGCATCTTTCTCTCCAAAGTACACCACACAAGTATTGTACCGTGGGATGGGCCTGATCTGCCAGAATGGTCACATAATCCTTGGCAGTAATGTGCCCTTGCCGAGTACTCAAGGAGCCAATGGAATACCACGATATGGCTGCCATATCATCACCTATCTCCCGCCATGTTTCACTACTGGGACGTTAACTTGGCCAGATGTTGGAAACAATGTAAAATAAAACTCATCCGACCGAATGACTTTCTTGCTTCACAGGCCAGGTTTTATGCCTTCGGCACCAAACTTTCCTGTTAATGGCATCCACGGCGCTGATGTGTGGTTTGGAATTTCCAGCTGGTCCTGCAATTCCCTGATTATGGAGCTTTCTTCGTGCTGCTTTGGTGCTGACAGGTTTCGCGAGTGTGACATTCAGTTCTGTAGTGACTTTTGCGCCTGAGGGCCTGTCATTTTTGTCACAATTCCCTTCAGTGACCGTACGTGACGATCACTCAGCACACACTTTCGTACGCTTTGCACTTAACGATTAATGTTTTTCTTCTTTCCCCATTTGTGGTATAAGTCTTGGATACTGTGCCTCTTGATACACCAAACACTTCGATTTAATTTGGTTATAGAAACACCCACTTCAGGAATACCAACAATTTGGTGACGTTCGAAGTCACTTAGCTTCCACATAATGCAGATCAGTGTTATGACCACGACTGACTCTTGTAACGTACTACGGATACTGCACAGGTGCCGTTCGTCGTCAAATACAACAGCAGGACCTGCAGGTTTGGTTAGCATCAACGTTTATGTTCAAACACGCGTTTCTCACGGCGTTTGCACATTTTTGTCCAGTCCCTGTGGGTGGCAGGTAAAGTGTCCTCTGGAATAATGTCTGGAGGTGTAATCCTGTAGTCGCTGGTCAATGATCCTTAGTGATCAACCAAGGTACTTTACAAAAATGTAAAACCTTCAAGAATCCCAAAATAAGTTCCCATGCTCGGGCGTGCAATTCTGACAGAGCTATTTGAAGTCATCTGGACGAATCAGATGGTTCAAATGCCTCTGAGCACTATGGGACTTAACATCTGAGGTCATCAGTCCCCTAGAACTTAGAACTACTTAAACCTAACTAACCTTGGACATCATACACATCCATGCCCGAGGCAGGATTCGAACCTGCGACCGTAACGGTCACGCGGTTCCAGACTGAAGCGCCTAGAACCGCTCGGCCACAGCGGCCGGCTGGACGAGTCAGGGTTCGTAAATGAGATCAGGGATCCAGTAGTTGGCTAGAATTTGTGTTCTCTGAATGAAGCAGTCTTCTTGAGGTTTAATTGCAGTCAACAAATTCCAGTGGTGTACGAGGAAATGTCAATAGTTTCTTTCTCCTTCTTTTCTTTTTTTACTTGGCTCCCTGTTGTCTTAAGACATGTGTGCGATTTGTTGGCTGTGTACGTTTTTCTGTGCAGTGATAAATCCTTGGATCCTTTCTGAACACAATTATTGAGTTACGAGTGGTGGTGATTTTAACCTTGTCTCTCGGGACTCGAACAGCAGTACAAAGGATTAATCTGGGTTCGCAAATAAACATTTACGAGTAAACTTTCAGTGCAGTACTTGGCGTAGATTGTCTGTCTCGCCGCACATCGCAAAAGTTGTGATAACAGTTGTGCAGCTGTGACGGCACAAGCCACGTGGCAGTGCCCGGTGCGTCCGCCCCGCGGCTCTCCTTTAACGTAACTGAATGCAACGCTTTCCAATAGCGCCACAACAGAGGCACCAAAGCGGCGCTTTCAGCCACATTAAATTGGTGGTGCTGACTGGCGCACGGGAACAGCCTCGTGGCTTGTGTCGAGTGAGCGGATCCAGGCTGCGATTGCACGTATAACGTCGTGGGACACCGCGAAAGCTCCGAGAACGGGCGAAAGGGATATTCTGGACGTTACCAATAAACTTTGAAGGGCTATAGTGTGTATCTTGGGGAACAAATAAATAATGGGGATTCGTGGCTGAAAACGGCTTACAACGATGCTACAAAACTTCAAAGTTGCAGCGGCTAAACTTCTGATGCTACTCCATCCCTTCGGCAGGGAAGATATGTAGCTCTACATTGATATGATAGGTGTGGACATACTCAGCGCGATCTAGTACCGTGAATGCTTTTAAGCTATTGCGAGGAATTTTGGTTGCAATCCTTGAGCGTGCAAACTCAGGTTATCTACCGAAAGGCGACCTAGTGACAGACATTAGCCCTCGTAAATTCGAGATGATGGGAGATCGTAGAATGAGAAAGGGTAGCATGTAATCATAACTCTGGAACACCTGAAGCAGTTTTAATAAATTCATACACTGAAGGGCCAAAGAAAATGGTATAGATATGTAAAGAGGCAGAATACGGCGCTGCTGTGGGCAACACCTGTAAGAGACAAGTGTCTGGCGCAGTTGTTACATCGGTTACTGCTGCTACAACAGCAGGTTATCAAGATTTAAGTGAGTCTGAACGTGGTGTTATAGTTGGTGTAGGAGCAATGGGACACAACATCTCCGAGGTAGCGATAAAGTGGGGATTTTCCGGTACGACCATTTCACGAGTGTACCGTGAATATCAGGAATCCGATGAAACTTCAAATCTCCGACACAGCCGCTGCCGGAAAAAGATAGTGCAAGAGCAGGGCCAACGACGACTGAAGAGAATCGTTCAGCGTGACAGAAGTGCAACCCTTCCGTAATTTGCTGCAAATTTCAATGCTGGGGCATCAAAAAGTGTCAGTTTGCGAACCATTCAACCAAACATTATCGATATGGGCTTTCGGAGCCGGAGGCCCACTCGTGTACCCTTGACGACTGTACGACACAAAGCTTTACGCCTCATCTGGGTCCGACGACACCGACATTGGACTATTGATGACATGTTGTCTGGTCGGACGAGTCTCGTTTCAAATTGTATCGAGTGGATGGACGTGTACCGATATCGAGACAACCTCATGAATCCATGTACCCTGCATGTCAGCAGGGGACTGTCTAAGCTGTTGGAGGCTCTGTAATGGTGTGGGGCGTGTGCGATTGGAGTGATATGGGACCTCTGATACGTCTAGATACGAATCTGGCAGGTGACACGTACGTAAGCATCCTGTCTGATCACCTACAACCATGCCAGCCGGAGTGGCAGAGCGGTTCTAGGCGCTTCCGTCTGGAACCGCACGACCGGTACGGTCGCAGGTTCGAATCCTGCCTCGGGCATGGATGTGTATGATGTCCTTAGGTTAGTTAGTTTTAAGTAGTTCTAGGGGACTGATGACCTCAGATGTTAAGTCCCATAGTGCTCAGAGCCATTTCAACCATTTTGAACCTCCAACCATTCATGTCCACTGAGCATTCCGGCGGACTTGGGCAACTCCAGCAGGACAATGCGACACCGCACACGTCCAGAATTGTTATAGATTGGCTCCAGAAACACTCTTCCGAGTTTATACACTTCCGCTGGCCACCAAACTTGCCAGATATGAACATTATTGAGGATATCTGGGGTGCCTTGCAACGTGCTATTCAGAAGAGATGTCCACCCCCTCGTACCCTTATGGATTTTTGGATGGCCCTACAGGATTCATGGTGTCAGTTCCCTCCAGCACTACTTGAGACATTAGTCGAGTCTATGCCACGTCTTATTGCGGCACTTCTGCGTGCTCGCGGGGGCCCTACAAGGTATTAGGCAGCTGTACCAGTTTGTTTGGCTCTTCCTGTACGATAAATACACTGCTGGCTTTACTTATTGTGCATATACAGGATAGTACGGAGAATGCACGAATAAATTTGTCGGTTTTGGGTATAGAACAGGAGCGACCTCGACTTGGCAAACTCCACACGGGCCAGAAGTGCGGACTGCGTTTGGGCTGACGCTCGGCCTGTCTTGTCTTCGCTCGTTCCTTCCCGGAAGTACTCGGCACAGCGCGACATGTCATTTAGGAGTGTGGTGCGGCACGACTTTCTTCAGTTCGTCAGAATCCTGGAATCAGTGGTATTTACCATTCGCTATTTGTTCGTGGTATGAAGGACTTTCACAGGTCCAGTGGCTGTTTGCTCAAATAGAGGCAGTCTAGTCTTCACCAGCCTTCAAAAATTAATGGGAATGACAGAAGAGAGGGATGAGAATTTTCAGCGTCTATTATGGAATCACATAAGCGTCGGGTACCTCAAATTTGCTATAAAGCAATATTACAGTACCATGCAGAAATAATTTAAAAGTTTAGTTGACGCTGAAAGAGCAAAAGATTACAACGATCGCCAGACAGGATTCATAGTTCTGTCTATCGAGAAGCAGTTTGTGCTAAATTTGCTGGTATGGATCACGTGAAGAAATTGGTGATACAAATAGTAAACTTTCTGAAGTTGAATGCCTTTTTGAATTGTGAGTTACAACAGTTGTTGATGGAATGGAACGAATAGTTTGGAAACTTCACACGTTATTGAAAAGTACGTCGGTTAAATCGAGAGGCATTCCTGGAACGATTATTCGATTTGAAACCGGCTATTGTTCAATTTATGAAGGATTAAGAAGAGCAGGAACGAAAATTAGAACTTCTGAAGTCGATTGCAGACCCCGCATTTTAAATGGACTTCAGTGAACACTGTTCACTGCGGGACATTGCAACGTGAGAAACAACTTCTTTCTGATCTGATGGGGAGGCATTTAAAAAGAAAATCGCATTGTGGAAGGGACACATTCTGATAAAAAAATCAGCGCCCATTTACCTAAGATCAATGGCATTAAAGAAATCACGAGGTTTGCAGAATTCATTGTGGCCTTGAAAGGATTACAAGGATAGTCTTCTAAATGTTTAGAAGACACTGCCAACGTCATGCCTATTTCGATAGATGTTTTGGAGAGCATGTGTCATTCCAGGTCAATGTGTCCCTGTGCATGTGCAGATGGAACTGATTGATCTACAAAGTAATTCCCGTTTAAAAGATAAATATTTTTACGTTAAAACTGTCCAGGAGGTTTACGTTGTTTTTCTCAGGTACAATTTCCAGGTCGCCATAAAATATCTATATCAACGTACGTGTGTGATTGGCTTACTTCGGTTATGAAACTTGATAACAATTACGTGACAACCTGAGTACGAAAATCTGTGAAGCCGTCTGCGTCTGTATGTATGGCAGTCCGTTTGTGCCAAATTAAAATTGCATTGTTTGTGCAGTGCACAAAAAAATAATTAAATAATACTGAAAATTTGTTTAGTTTGTCAGCGATGCTCTTGAGAAATACGAGATCAGATTGTATGCAGTCTGGCTGCATTGCCGTTTAAATGTTTCACGTTCGCAGTTTCCCCTCTTCCCGCTCCTCAGGCTCAGACAGCGTGGTTTGGTGGTGGGGGAAGTGCGCAGCCAGGCACAGCTACGGCACAGGAGCCACAGCCATTGTCGTATGCCGAATTCTTGCCTATCACTGGTATAGAAGTTGTGAAATATAATACATAGAGCTACATCATCTGTCTGCACCTATATGCCTCACCCGGCTCGTCACAGATTCAAACTGGGCTTGGATACGGGTATGTCACTGCATGCTGCTTCAGCTCTCTGTGAGAATACATAAATTGTAGTGGCTGATTGTTGCTGACGTTCCAATCTCTCAGCAGTCCATGATTACATGTTTTTAGTGGATGATAGATCTGGAGACTGTTCTGGCTTGGGCAACACTCTAAGATACTTTGTATCTTTGTCTAAGTCAGGACAGCATGGGCAACACTTGATAATATGTTATTTTGTTGAAAGATAACGTACAGAGATCTCGAACATACGGCACATCCTTCGGCTTTAACAAGTAAAAAATGTAACACTCGCTGTCCAACTTGTTAGTTACTAAACTCGGGCGATTTTGTTGTGCGCAGTCCGGAACCGTGCGACTGCTACGGTCGCAGGTTCGAATCCTGCCTCGGGCATGGATGTGTGTGATGTCCTTAGGTTAGTTAGGTTTAAGTAGTTCTAAGTTCTAGGGGACTGATGACCACAGCAGTTGAGTCCCATAGTGCTCAGAGCCATTTTTTTTTTTGATTTTGTTGTCTACCTAATGACACTCCATATGCCTACACCAGGTGCTTGGATCTTCTGACGATGACAGTTGCAAATTGGAAACGTCCACTCTCTTCGGTACCTCCAGTTTAACACCCCACCCAGCAAACATTTTATAAGTTATCCAATAAGCAGCATTCGCGCATATACAATTCTCCGAAAACTGAGCTCCATACTGCCACTTCTCAAATATCCTTTTACGTCACCAAATGAGCTGTTTTCCAATCTCTGAAATTCCTATAAATTGGCTTCTTAAACTCCAGATTACAGATACTTTTTTAGATCTCCCAATAAGCTATCTTCGCGCCTTGCAAAGCACAGAAGTTTTCACTCCATGCGGAGTAGAGTTCAGCTGTCGCACTTCCTTCCCTCACAAGGGAAGAGGGAAAAACTGTCAATAATAAACAGCGGCCGAGTTTACCACGAGAAAGCAGAGATGAATATCTCCTGCTCAGCGTGACACCCTCCAGCTTTCTAGGAAATGCATACCAACGAAAATCAACATTCCGCCAAGCTAGTTTTGGAACAGAGAGCTCGCCTTGTAAAAGTATTTTTTTCTGCTCTGCCCAAACATGCAATACGATTCATTATCCTGGTCCTTTTTTGGCAGTGACAGGGATGCCCAACATGGGCAACGGTGTGTGGAATCCTGACTACTTGTGCCCCTTCGGTGCCGAGACAGACTATGTAGGTCGTGTAAACTCCTACGTGACCGTCAGTGTCTGTGTTACCGTCCCTGGTCCACATGGCTTCGCTGATGGAAACCGGATATTCTCCCTAGGGAACTCCGGGAGCTGGCCGCTAGCTGCCCCTGGACCCTCCTACCGTGAGACCCGTCCAAGTCCGTATCAGACTGCACAGTAAATACGGGACATGCAATTAGCTACAGAGGCAGAGGCAAATTAAGAGATGTGTTAGCGGCTTGTGCTTTGCATTCACCAACATCAGCCATATTATTAGCATTAGATATTCATCAATCTGTTGAAACATGATGCGGATTACGGTAAAGTGAATCAATATCAGTGATATATAAGACATGCCGGTCCACCACGTGACTGAAAAGTTTCAGCCGGATTTATACTTCTCAAAAAGTAATTTCCATTTTTACTCTGTAGACATCTGCAACTATACTCCTCTAGCTACATTTCCTGTTTCAGTCATGACTGACACGCAGGAAGAACAATTGTTGGTAGGACTCCATGTGAGCTGGAATCTAATTTTACCACCATGCTCTTCTCGTCATACTTACGTAGGATTACGCAACAATTGTTTGACTTTTTTAGGATCGTGCACTCTCAGAATTTTAACATTAAACCTCACTGTGATGCGCAACACTTAGTAGCGTATGCCACTGGAGTTGCACAAAGATCTCCGTGAGCTTGCTAAATGAGCCTGTGACTAAATGCGCTGGTGTGCATTGAATCTTCTCTATTTCTGCTATAGATACTACCTGTTAAGGTACGAATTTCCTCAGTGAAACTATTTTGCATAAATGAATTTAGATTTTGGCCTCCTCTCTGATAGAAATTACTTTTCCTATCTTATTCAGGGCTGGAACTGGTAAGCAATCATCTAACACTGGGTAACTAGCTAATGTTGCTATAAATGAAAATGGAAATACAAGTGAATTGTGAAAGATGTCCGTTACATTTGACCAAAAATTGTGTGTGAAATCTTATGGGACTTAACTGCTAAGGTCATCAGTCCCTAAGCTTACACACTATTTAACCTAAATTATCCTAAGGACAAACACACACACCCATGCCCGAGGGAGGACTCGAAGCTCCGCCAGGACCAGCCGCTGTCCATGACTGCAGCACCCGAGACCGCTCGGCTAATCCCGCGTGGCCACATACATTTGACAACTTCCATAGATACATGTTGTTCCGTATCGATTATCCATGAGCACCTTGGGACGCAATGATGGACTTCCATACAGTATAAGACGTCGTGGTCTCCTGACTTTCATTGCTTACATATTCCGCCCTCAGAATCATATTCTACACATCAAGACACTTCATTTGAACCCAAACTTGATAATGTAAAGTAAATTTTGTATGAATTCATGTAAACGATATGCAAATAAGTAAGCGCACTGTGGTTGAAATACTCGAGGCTGGCGTACACACATACATTCCAGACACAACGGTCACAGGAGCTTTTAGTTCGAGAGAGCAACCACACGCCAGGAGGCGGGTCCCATTCTATCTAAGTCGGCCAGTGACCGCCCATGGAGCAGTCAGCGTTTGCTCGAGTAAAAGGAAGAACGACCCTGTGTTTGGCTTAAAAGCAAATTCCGCTACATTGTGTGGGAGCGCCCAACCTACGCATTCTTTACAAATGTAGCATGCAGTTTCAGAGATTTTCACAAGGAGATACAAATGCCAAACGCCGATGCTACAGATTTCCGGATTGGTCGCCTTAAACGAAAAGTCATTCTCCAGTTTTAGTAGAGCAATGCTGATTGGCAGACGATATTCCTGACGTTTTGAGCTGAAGGAGTAATGGAAGAGACTCTTCACGTCTGGCGTGGAGAGGGGACGTTCTGTTGTCGCTCTTGAAGCAGGAACACGTAACGAGAGCGTGCGCGCTCGTACGTGTACTCAAAGAGCGAGGAACAAGTCTCTCCTCAGTACTGCATTGGGAGAGCACCTCTGTCGAGAGCGAATCGGAGTGCGACTCTAATTGAGTCCTTGCGATTAAGCGTTGTTCACGGTGTTGGCCACCACACTTGTGCGGTTGAACAGACAAAGTAATAGTTAAACGCCTGCGAGCGAATTTTTGAGTGGCATCGCAGTGGACTGGTTATCTGACCGGTGTACCTCACCAATAGTTAGACTAGGGGCGAGCAGGAGTCCTTGACCATCAAGGCGTAGGGAGATTTTGATTGGCGAAGGTCAATCCAGATAGAACGAGAGCTATCTCATTTGTCAGCAACGAGCGGCGCAGACAGCAGTCATCTCAGCTTACAGTATTGTGCGCTACAGCTCTTGCGAGTCCTATATTTCCTCCACAACAGTACACTTCACTGCATTTCACATGCGACAGCTTCGACTGTACCTAGCAACATTCTAACGGATAATTATTCAAGATGAGAAGGCGCGGCTCTCAGCCATTCTGCCAAGTCAATAACAATTTTAAATTTTGTATAGAAATTTCATTAGCGAATCATATCCTTGAGAGGTAACTTCACATTCCGAAAAGAACCCGGAAATAAATTGTTCAGTTCTTAACTAAAGGTGTCATTGTGATTTCTCAGAATTTTAGCAAAATAAATAATAATTTTTGTTAGTTTCATGTTTTTCTTACACTAACTAGCACTACTCCAGTATCCAAGTATCCCACTAGTTACGTAAGAAATTTTGTGAATTTTTGTGTCATTTCCTTACAGCGGACGACTCCAGAAGATATTTATTGCTGAAAGTTTTTCAGGCATTTCTCTTTAGAACGTTAGGAGAGTCTGTCTGACGTCTGTAGTAGTGTGGGGGTGGAAATTGCATCTTGCAGCAGCCACAGGGTAAAAGGTACATCTCAGATTAATCCGTTGCTCAGAATGACAGAATAGCACCCACAGGCTCACAACGGTGTCTGCTAGAGTAGGTTATCGACTAAGGTTCTTTGGTAAGTGAGCGGTCTGGTCAACGAGGTGCTTAATCTTTTGATTAATAACTTTGACAAAATCAGTTGCATGTCTGTTGCAATGAACGCCCGAGCCGTCACGCACTGCCGCGTATCGAGAGGCTAAAGCGGAAACGGTGGAGTCGCGGAGCAGTCACCATGCAAGAGACACTACAGGACACACCTGCAGGTGTACTTCTACGACAAACAATAAGGATATATCCGTGTGGCAGCCAGTCGTTGGATTATATTCATTCTGGGCTGATGTGTTCATAACTGCAACAGGCAAGGCCTGTTGCAGTTATCATCGATATTTTTAAAGACTGCTTGTGCCCGTAATTTTATTGGGATAATGTATTGCATTCTTAGTTCCGTGTTCAACGGTTTATTTTAAGATTCAGTTTATGTGTAAATGTGACCATTTATTTTTTGTAGCTCTGCATGCTGTGTAGTTTTTATATCACTTCATGAAATTAAGTCAAACATTTGTTCTTTGGAAATGCTATTTCTCAATTTATTATTTTGCTAGCGGAAGTAGTGCGTATAGACGAAGGGCAGCGAGGGTGGCCAGAGGCCAGTCTGGCTCCTGGCAGAATTTGACGGGAGATCTGGAAAACGTGAACTGGCGTATGCTTGTAGCTCAGCCATAAAATCTTACGAAGGCAGAGAAAAAAGAAAACTGGACCTGTCAGTATTTCGTTGGCGTCTGACCACAGAATGTTAAGTGACATTAATAACAAAAACGAATGTATGTTTGTTCTACACTCCGATTGTGGATTGAATCGAAAGGAATTTCAGTCACACTACACAATAAGAAGTACTTTATCCGATACACCATGTGTCCTTATTGTACTGATGCAGACGTGGATATAGTTGACTTCGATAATTCGTCAGTGATTTTAATAAAGACTTTCTTTTTAGTTCGCGGCAAGACAAAGTCCAATAATCTACAGATACTGTTAGAAAAATTACTGGAATACTGTTGTCAAACACTTACTCACAGTGAACAATTCAATAGATACTTGGAGAGATTAAAATAACAGTTACCTTCAAAATTCCCTGTAAATTTTTAGTGTAGTCTGAAATTTCGTTGTTATTGAAGAGCTATTGATGGCAAACACATCAAAAATAGGAAACCAACTCGAACGTAAGCTATCTTACTTGTAATGGTGTTAAGGAATTTCGTGTCCCCTAAAAGGCAATGATACTGTACTGCGACATGCTTTTATGACAAGGAAAAAGTAGATGAGAAAGGTTTTAGTTACAAATTGAAAAGCAATATCAAAATCGAAGATAGTGTGTTAAAAGAAAACTTACTCAAACCAATGACTGTAATTTTGGACTGTTCCCAAAATTTCAATCTATGTTTTCTTCTCGACGTATTTTAACATCCCGAGAATGCACAAAGAGCCAAGGAATTGTCGGGGTTTGCGTCAAACAATGAATAACTGTTAGTTTTTGACTTTTAAGGAATCCTTCATATTCAGGAAACATAGATGAGAAGCGATTTGCACACTTACTTTTTTGTGATACTGCAGGCTTTTATTAAACACGGCAGCAGCCATTTTATCCAAACTGAATTATCGTTCACTACGCACATTATTTCTGTTATAGAAGACATGACAAACGTTCCCAGAATGACACCACAAAACAAGCAGAACTGGAGATATTAACAAAATTCTCTTATTCGCTATGAAAGTTGTGTTTGTGTGTGTGTGTGTGTGTGTGTGTGTGTGTGTGTGTGTGTATCTGTGTGTGTGTGGGGGGGGGGGGGGGAGTGTGCGTGCGTGTGTGTCCATATGTGTGTCCCACATCTCCTAAACAAAAAGGTCGATTTTAACGAAACTTAGAACACATACTAGTTAATGTCCGCAAAGAAATAATGTAGGAGTAAATACCATATACAGCCGATAGTAGCCAACTCATTCCGCATTTGGAAACAGCATTTATATTGGAGAAGCGTTTCATCAGTGTTTTTAAGCTTTGGTGTTTGCAGCATTTGGCCCCTTTTACATGAAGATCGGGGATCTGTATGCAGTGAGCCACTTCGGCGCACAGAGCAGGTCCCATGTACTATGGCTTAGATGTGGTGTGGTAGCTGAACTACCGACTGTCACATGTTACTTTTAAACCAGTGAGTCATAAAATGCGTCTCATGCAGGAGATAGTTGTGGTTGCCGCCGTCCAGACTCACTACAAAGAGGGAATAGAAAAACTGCTTGCTATCAGTCACATATTCGGGTTGCTGATACAATTACGAGTTCAATGGTGGTAGGCACAGAGCAGCATACCCTTTTATTAAAAACACGAATTCGTATAATTCGCTTGGATAGGCATTTAAAAAAAGCCATCTCTAACCAGAGATATGTTGCCTGATGACAGGACTATCAAATAGTGGGGACGAAGAAGTTTGTAGCTTCACCCATCAGATAATTCATAAATTCCTCGAAATGGCGTGCCAACGGCCTTGCCGCAGTGGTAACACAGGTTCCCGTCAGATCACCGAAGTTAAGCGCTCTCGGGTTGGTATAGCACTTGGATGGGTGACCATCCGGTTTGCCGAGCGCGGTTGGCAAGCGGGATGCACTCAGCCCTTGTGAAACAAACTGAGGAGCTACTTGATTGAGAAGTAGCGGCTGCGGTCTCGGAAACTGACATACGGCAGGGAGGGTGGAGTGCTGAGCACATGCCCCTCCAAATCCACATCGAGTGGTGCCTGTGGGCTGCAGATGACACGGCGGCCGGTCGGTACCGTTGGGCCTTGAAGGCCTGTTCGGGAGGAGTTCAGTTCAAAATGGGGTAAAACTGTAGGAACTCCAGTGGTCATTGGTTTCGAACATCCACGCCAAGGCAACGGTTGCGCGCAAGGTCACCGGCCTCTCCGACAGTCAGACGCCTGGTGCCGCTCCAGTAGCGCAAGCCTGCGCGTGGGCAGGACGAAGAGCTCCTCGGCTGGAAGCCTAAGCGGCCGTCGGCGTCCCGCCCCCACTGATGCTGCAGCACGGACCTGTTGCTCTTTTAGAAACATACGGTGTGCGATTCGTGTGCTCGTTTCCAACACCTTGGAAGCAACCGTGCTTCGTTACGCTCAGTTTTTATCGAGTCATTAGCGGCAGAACACTCATAGCAAAGCCGACCGGTTTGAGATGTGATTATTCGGTTTCCAGCGTTAGAGATGAACCTCAGGGCTTTATCAATGTTAAACCGGTAATCTTTGTCGTGCTGACCCTGTCTGCGTGCACGCAGCGCGTTTCTTCTCGTGGCTCTTTACCTTAATTTGTGATTCGTATCCTGGAGTCCCATTTAGGAAGCTGCATCATATTCTTTCTAGGGCCTAGAATAGTTATCGATATCTTTGTCCGTATTTTATGACTTTCCATGTACTTCTGGCTTGGCCCACAGCGAGCCTGCTGCCTGTCTAGTCCGAAACTGTGGACTGACTAGTTGCCATCTATTTTGATTGAGACTATCTTTCGTTTCATACGACGACATATATGCTTTGCGTTTAGTTGCCTGATACTCGTCTGTAGCCTTCCCCCAGTTCTTTTCTTTAACGAATCAATTTCAATCGGCAATCGAAATGGCGGCGCCACCAGAAGAAGAAGATGAAAGAAGAACACCATCACGGTCCAGAGAGCAGCAGATCATCAGTGATGGTCTTCTAATCTGATAGTACGGAAGACAGCGAGAACTCAGTTAGCTAAGTTATTTCTTTCATTTCAGTTCTTCCGAAACCGGGAAAACAAAGCAAGCTACAAACTGCTGGACACCAACATGAGAAAACGTGAAACGGTGATAAAAAAGGGTAGTTGTGACTCCTAGATGAGTACAAAATTGAGTTTCTTCGTTTCAAAAATTCTGAATATTTTATTCGAATCATAATACATTATGCGTTACAGTGAGAGGCACGTCACTGAATAAGCTATCTAATGTCAATGATGCTTCTCTAATTTTATAGCTATCAATTGACTACACCTTTTAACTACGTAGGAAATCAATTTTTTTCAACGGCTCATGACCGATGAATTGACGGCCGCGAATGACTTTCTTCAGGGCTCCAGAAACATGAAAACCGCATGGTGTGAATTGGGACTACATGGAGGATGTGTAGGGACTACCCAGCATAGTCGAAACAACTTTGGCATCACATGGGAGGACATTATACCGCAACACGATGACGCTGTCCTTCAAAATACCTGGGCGTCCGGACTGGGCGTACTTTAGTTTTTGCAAAGTGCCCACGTGCCTCTGTGCGATATCTATGGTGCCGTGTTCCAGACAGTCAGTGATCAGCTGGTTGACGGACGATATAATTCAGTTCCAAAGTGATGTCCGCCCACATGTTTCCAAGGGTGTTTAGACTACGGTGCAGACATTTCGCTTAAAAAGGTCTTACACATCCTCCGTACTGTCGATTTCGCTCCATGTGATCACATTTTTGGGGCACTGATGAAAGACATTCGCGGCCATCGATCTGCTTCTGAGGAGGAAATACGTGTCAATCATTGTTCCGTAGGCACTGATTCAAAGAGGCACTGACGATCTTGTCCCACAGTGGGATAGAAGTATTTACAGTTACGGCGATCGTTTGTGAAATAATAAGCAACTTAATTTTTTCTTCCATATGTCTTGTTTTCATTTGCCTGCCCCTTATATGTGAAACGTCCCCTTAGAAAAATTTATACACGACTGTGCTTAAGCTGACACACAATATTTTTAGCGCAACGCAATCTGACTTCCAAAAATCCCTACGAAAGAATGGCCCTGACTAACATTAACCTATACGTTTCACAAATCACTTACCTCACAAAAATCTTCGTTACTCGAACTACTGCAATACAGCGAGCGCCACTACTGCCAGCTAAATAAAAGATTCAAACTACTGAAGGCACTAACTACTGATAGGCATAGTTAGCAAATGAAAGATTTTAATACAGAACAAACAATGTATTTACCTTAATAGTCATAATATATATATATATATATATATATATATATATATATATATATATATATATATATCAGTTCGTGACACCAATTCTTACAAATTTCAAAACTCCGCCATCTCTCTCCCCACGTCCACCACTGCTGGCGGCTCACCTCCAACTGCGCAACGCTATGCGCTGTTAGCATCCAGCTGCCGCTGCCCAACACTACAATGGCAGACAACAATGCAAACCAGCCACAGACTGCATACGGCACAGCCAGTGATTTTCATACAGAGCGCTATGTGGTGGCGGCGTTACCAATAAAAAAAAAATCAGCCTACTTAGATAGCCCCCATGCTCCCCACAAAAAATAGTCAAATTGTTTTGGGCAGTGGCCAATACAGATTTGAAATTTTTTTTCATATTTACAATAACAAAGAAATGAAATGCACACACTTATTGATACAATGTTGGTCATAAGCTAAAATTTTCTCACAGTCCATAAAGACAGTCCTGATCGTTCATCACAGTAAAATAGCAGTGTCTTTTTTTTCTCAAAGTCTGAGCAGCAAAAGGAAGTGCACACGGAAGTAGTGGATTTCCATGCAGTCTTGAAGAAGTAGTGTTGTCCTTCCAACGAAAAGACAGTGCTGACTCTTAACATGCTGACAGGTAATGGGCAACAACAGAGCAAACCCACAGCATAGTCAGTCGAAGTTTTGAAGAATATTGGTAGGTAGGTCAACACAGAGTAGACCCATTGTAGTCCTACTAGAGATTACGGTATTGGTGGGCCACCAGAGGTGCAGACCCACTGCAGTCCTTGTAGAGAGGGCCAGCAGCCATCTTTTGCGACTGTGCAGGTGCACAATCACCATCGAAGAGTCTTGCGCAGAATATAGCAAGTCCATAAACCACCACTTGTGCACTCACAAAAATTGTTTTTGAAATGTCCTTAGAACCAGCAATGCTGTTATCCAGTCCCTTACTGAATTATTAACATACGTGCAAACACTATCAGTCCCTACTTTTCACATATTGTCCATATACTATGACCAACAGAAACGTGTGCAGTGAAATGTAATTTACAAGTTACTTAATTTGATGAACTGGTGTCAATTACAATTTTATAACATGAGAACACAATAACAAAGGTACAAAGTATATCATTAAAGAACATAACAAAACAGATAACATTTGCAGTAGTACAGGCTTTACAAAAGAATCGAAATAGCAAATACATCAGTGTTACAAAAATTACGACATAAGTACATACATAAAATATAAGAATAAATTTCGAAACATCAACTTCACACATGAGCTTTAAAACAGAACAGAATAAATAAATTCTAAACATATTTACAAAGAAACCGACATATTATTAATGCAAATTATTTTTGAGGATAACAGTATTCCTCATCATAGTGAATGTAGCTGAATATCAGAAAATTCTACAACATAAGTCTTATCAGATGAACATATAAAGACAGGAAGAACATAAATACATAGGGGTACACAAACGCATAGTGGGATAACACAAGGAAAGGGCAGGGTTTGTTTTACTGCACTATTTTGCAAACATAACTTTCTTTACTTCTCGGAGATCTTCCTTCGTTCTTCATTATTTCCAAAAAGTCCTATCTATACCTGCTTTCTGTACTTTTCTCATATAACCTCTCAGTGCATTTCTTCAAATATATCGCATCTTATTCTCTTATATAGGTTACCCCCTCTTAAGCTAACTTAAATCTACTGAGCTCAGATGCTTAACTAAGGGACGAGGCAATGCAGCAGCACAAAACAATTTACACAAACAGCAATGATAAATAAATGGAAATTGGCATAAAAAGGCAGCAATATTACAACTAATATAAGGCAATGCGCAGCAAACAAGAAAAATAAATCAGTAATAAAATTGGCTTAACCTAGTAATACAAAGTGACATTCAGTAGCACCATGAATGGCAAACAGCCACAGCAAATGCTATAACTTATACCTAAACATGACAAAGCTCAATCAGAAAAAATGTTACACTAAAGACAACAATGCAGATAAGGACAACGTCTATTCACATCTTAATGTCTATGCAATTAAAGTGGTGCACCACAAAAACTAATGCTAAAACAAATTACCAAGTACTTGAAAAGAAAATTATATATACAGTTACTGTTATTAGTCGCTTCTTATTGCTCTTTCCATTCCAAGAGCTCGTTTTTCGAAGAATGTGGATCATAAAATAATTATTTAATAGATCTGTTGACAGAAAGTGTTCACATTAGCAAATGCATTTAATTTTATCTTATAAAACCAATGCTGCAACACAGCTGGAAAACAGATATCAAATGAAATAAGCAACTATGTACAAAGCATAAAAATATCATTCAATAGTCATGTGACATTTCATAAGTTAGTAAAATTCTCTCAACTCTTGTAGAAAGACGTTTGTTATAATCAGGTGTCAGATGTAAGTATCTTAGCAAGTAATGGGCGTGTCGTGTTTGCGATGCTTTCTACAAAGGAATGCCCTTTTTCTTTCTCCACCTGTGCCTCTGACAGGCACACACTAATGGCTTTCTTTTGTCAGGTGGTTGTCGCGCAGCTGGGTGCCCACGACGCATTACGTGCAGGTGGTCACTTAACTGTCTTATCTAAATATTTACGACACCAGTTTCCGCTACAGTGGCAGTTTCATATTAAAAAAAATTCACAGGTCAAGAATTTGCGGTACAAATCTGTAGAAATAAAATCATTTAAATATAATAGTGTCCAAAAAATTTTCGTCAGCATAGTGATACATTCACACATATACATACATTTCATAACTCTTAAAGTACGATCCTCGGTTTCCAACATCCTTTTTCACAAACCAGAGTCCCTAACCACTACACATAATTCCTTACCTTATTACACATTTACATATTCGTTGACACTTCAATATTTTATCATAACAGATACATAGCATAATCAAATAACTCATATAGCATTAGCATATTGATCATAAACATACCGCAAACAGCATAATACACATAGTCATCGTAATAATATCGTAACACCTCAGTCAACTCTCAAAATCGTCGTAGCTTCCTCCAATAATTACAAAACCAAAAAAATTCTCTGTTCATGTCGAAAGTGTCATCTACCTCAAACGTACTTTAAAAATCATGATCTCATACCCAATTATGTCATTCAAAGCTCTCATAGTATCACAATGGTTCCGAAAAAGTATGAACAGTACACAAAGTACAGAAAAATACAATTTCGTAAGTGTGAAGTTATCCAACTGTGTAATTACGTAAACATCTGTCACTGATGTAGTATAATAAATGTTTGTTTCTCTCAGTTAAATGATCAGATAACTGTGTAATTTATGTGTTAGAGAAATATGGTACCGATGTGTAAAGTTGTATAAGCAAGTACCATATTAGCTAGGGCTCCTTGTGCTTGCCACACACATGGTACACAAAAGAGCCGTGTACCCCCCTGAGGATTAATGTAATTATAACCTCAAGTGTTACAGGTTACAGCAATGGAATGAAATGTATCACGGAAAACCTTTGTATCATTGTATTTCAAATATCTTTAAAAATAAATGTTTTAAGTATAAAATTAGGCACTCAAATACGCGTACTGTAGCGCTAAACTGTGCATTGTGTTGTAAGATAATCTCTGTGGAAGTGCCGTAGTAATCGTCCTCCGAAAGCTAAGTTCTACAGAAGTCAATGTACTTACCTCATGATAAACAAAAGTGAAATGCTTTGAGTATAGATATCGTAGTTACTATGCTTATTGCCGTGATGAAGTAAGTACTGTACTGTAACGTATTGTTGTGCTACAGAAAAGGCTGTCTCATTGTAGCTATACCACAAAGTTACTACTAAAACATGTTTTACTTTCCAGAATAATACGGAGAAACTGTGCAGATATAAAACACATACAGTGCAAAAGCAACATTGTAAATTGTCACTCATTAGTAGCGTCGTGATAAAATCGTGTAGCTGTCACATAAACTAACCATTGAGTCATCTGGTATCTCACAGAAAGTACTTTAAATCCAGAATTTATTTTCAAGTAAACCAAAATGTTGCATTAAAATCTCATTAGCAATACTGATAAATGTTCTAAGTATGTGAGCCTTATGGTCGTTACGTTATCGTGCAACTAACAAGCAAGAATGTACAAATAACAACACTGTATCGTCTGTTCACTATAACAATGCACTTGTATTACTTGTCTAAATAAGTTGCCCAGTTTCTTGACTGGATAGTTAACTTTAAAACATTGTTGCATGTTAACAGTCTCTCAGTGTGACAAATAGTACTAGTAGCGTGAAGTGAAAATTTTTATAGCAAAGACTAAGTTAAAAAGCAGATTATCATTCAATA
Organism: Schistocerca gregaria; assembly: GCF_023897955.1. Taxonomy (NCBI): domain Eukaryota; kingdom Metazoa; phylum Arthropoda; class Insecta; order Orthoptera; family Acrididae; genus Schistocerca; species Schistocerca gregaria. The sequence goes on along the minus strand of NC_064921.1, from coordinate 523,225,996 downwards.
AACGGTTTTACATGTGAAATGTGGTGTCAACCTTTACTCTTCCTAGTACGCAGACTGTCAACGGAAAAGCAATTATCATGTGATTATGTCGGTAAGGAACACTGGAATTTTTCTCAAGGTTAGGGTCTATCTTATTTTTCTCTGAGCCAGCCGGCACACGCGGCTGCCTGTGGTGCGAGTCATTGTCTGTTTCTTTGTTGGCGCGCGTCGTTATTGGGATTTGGAGATCTAACTTTTACAAATTCACCTTGTCGAGAGGGCCCAGCTCTGTTTGAATCCCGCCAGTTCTGATGAAATTCCGGTCTGTCGTTATGATTATATCGTTTGTCGTCATGTCGGTAGTTCCTGTAGTTTCTTTCTTGTCGGTTAAGTGGTGGAGAATTTCTCCCTGAATTATCACTGCGCGGTGGACCATTGCGTCTGAAATTATTCTGTCTCCCGTGATAATAATAGTTCTGGTTGCCATATTGTCTATTTCTATGATTGTCTGTGTAATATTCATTACTACGGAAATGCGATCTTTCTCTGTAACTATTACTCTGCGAGTGGTTGTCATACGGGTGGTGTCTGTTTTGGTCACGATTTGTGTTGTGAGAATAGCCTTGTCGTGTCCAGTTATTATTTCTTTCATCGCGGAATTGCGACGGATATGATCTGTAATTGTTGTGCTTCTGTTTTCGCGTTCCGCGATTGTCAGTGTCAAATTCCAGTTCTTGTAAGAGTCGCTCAAAAGCTTATTTGTCGTCTTTGCAACGTCCTACCAAAATAATATTCCTTAAATGTTCCGGCAATTTGATTAAGCAAATGCGGATGAGTTCTGACGGGCTGTATGGGTTTGACAGGTACTGATTCTGGTGCAACATGTCTTCAAAATATTTCACAAGACTGGAAAATTCAGATTGTTCGAAACGTTTCATCATTATGATGCCATGTTTTACTAGGTCTTGTGTGGCTTGAGACCAATATGCTGAGAGGAAGGCATGGTAAAATTCTCCTTCACTGTGGCAATCGTGAATCACCGATCGCATTCTTACAGCTGGTTCATTCTCTAAATAGCCACACATAAATTCTAATCTGTGCTCTAATGACCAGTTGGGGGGGAAACAATGAGAGAATTGATGAAGCCACGCTTGTGAATGAATGTCGTTGCCAGAATTCTTAAATGTTTTGAATTTACGTGTAGTAATGAACAGCTTATAGTCAAAATCATCATGGCGGCGAGTCGCATGTCGGTCATTGTTACGTCGTTTCGGCGGTTCCATCTCAAAATTCGGTGTACTTTGCCAATTTCTTTCATAATCTCCAAAGTGCCCTGTGTTATTATTTTGTGGCAGTTCCGTATTTTTATGTCCCTCTTCCCGTATTGGAGTGCGAGTGTCCTCTGAAATACGTAATTCTTGTATTACCTGTGTCAGCTGACCTTGTACTTCCCGGATTTCTCTTTGGTGTTGCGTATTAATTTGATTCTGATTTTGTTTGAATTTCCTAATTTGTTCGAACTCTTCTGTGTCATTAAAGACTACTGGTTTTGTGTCATTCGGATTATCATCTACCTTCGTAGATAAATTATTTAGCTGATCCGAAAGTTCAACTATTTTCTCTGATAATGAACGAATGTCCTCCATGTGTCTTTCTGAACCAATTTTCAGAGTATGTACTGTGTCCTTTAAGTTTTCTTGAGTTTTTGCAAGTTGCGTAACCGAATCGGTAGATGCAACTGAGTCCATTTTATCTTGCAAGGTCTCATGATTTTCATGAACAATAGTTTGCAGTTCTTTTATGGCTGCTTCGTGATTCAGTAATGCATTTTCATGCCGTGAAAAAATAGGTTGGAAATGCTCACAAATTTGTGTTTTTACGTCATTACAGACTTTTTGACATTTCGATTCGATTTTATGTAATTCAGTAGTTAAATCTTCACGTGTTTGTTCAAGCGTATGTTCCACTGAGTCTAACTTTTGAAGCATTTGTTCCATTGTGTCTAGCTTTTGAAGCTTTTGCTGTGTTTGTCTCTGATTTTGTTCCATTGTGTCTAACTTTTCAAGATTTTGTTCCATTGTGTCTAACTGTTGCTGTGTTTGTCTCTGATTTTGTTTCATTTGTTGCATTAATTGCAATAATAATGTATTAGTGTCTGGAATCTGTTCCTCTATGTATTTGCACTGGCAACGTTCACATTTTGACAAACAGAAAATGTGTCTTGACTTATTTGAGAAAACGATAAGGACGCAAACCTGAATGTACAGTATTTGCAAGTTTGTGTCCTGTCATTTCGGATTCCTGACGCGAGCTGTTGCCGACCGAACGATCGATAATGCTTCCCTGTTCACTAATTGTTTCACTGCCTACACCATTATTGGCAACCCGCTCCATTTCCCTATGCACTATTACCAAATTACTACTTTGGACATTAGTTAATTCGTTACATGGTGGCGCTATCGCACTGCTTTCGTCTTCACTGTCATGTCTCAGTTTACTTTGGAGCCTAGTATTACGTTTTTCACACGCCATTATTGTCAAAATATTTCACACGACAACACAGAAAAACACAATTTGAAGAGCAAAAATAAGAGAACACATTAACATAGGACTGAAAATAATAACTAGTTAATTCCAAATGCAGCTGCGAAATACTTGGTGCAAATTTACATGCATGCCACAACTGTTTTATTGTACAACAATGAAAGACTGCAACTACAAATGAGATTCTCTCTACAATTACGCGCTAGCAATAAACAAAATCTACACTAATTACAAAAACTACAAGAAAAAATCAGAAGATTCCAGCGAGGTGTCCTTGGCTAAGGGTCGACATATGAAACGTCAGTTTAGAAAAATTGTACATCACTGTACTTAGACTGACACACAATATTTTTTAGCGCAACGCAGTCTGACTTTCAATAATCCCTACGAAAGAATGGCCCTGACTAACATTAACCTATACGTTTCACAAATCACTTACATCACAAAAATCTTCTTTACTCAAGATACTGCAATACCGCGAGCGCCACTACTGCCAGCTAAATAAAAGATTCAAACTACGGAAGGCATTAACTACTGATAGGCATAGTTAGCAAATGAAAGATTTTAATACAGAACAAACAATTTATTTACCTTAATAGTCATAATATATACATATATCAGTTAATGACATCAATTCTTACAAATTTCAAAACTCCGCCATCTCTCTCCCCACGTCCACCACTGCTGGCGGCTCACCTCCAACTGCGCAACGCTACGCGCTGTTAGCATCCAGCTGCCGCTGCCCAACACTACAATGGCAGACAACAATGCAAACCAGCCACAGACTGCATACGGCACAGTCAGTGATTTTCATACAGAGCGCTACGTGGCGGCGGCGTTACCAATAAAAAAACCTAAACAGCCTACTTACATATGTTCCATATTTTTATCCTAAAATTTGGTTCAAACGCCTCTGAACCCTATGGGACTTAACATCTGAGGTCATCAGTCCGTTAGAAATTAGAACTACTTAAGTCTAACTAACCTAAGGACATCACACACATCCATGCCTGAGGCAGGATTCGAACCTGCGACCGGAGCAGTCGCGCGGCTCCGGACTGAAGCGCCTAGAAGCGCTTGGCCACCGCGACCGGCTAAAATTTGGTCTTTAGTATTTGTTTGAATGTTCATTTGGTGAGATCTCAGTATTAAGCTGCTCCGCATTTCCGCAAGATAACTCACTAAATCGATTAGTCACCGTTTTCTACAACGTCTGACACACATAGAAGACCTTAGTTACATTTCATAATCGTCAACGGGGTAGTCTGTAGACACAGTGGAGCTGCTGCCTTGACAGTGTATTCCCAAACTACGCTGCCGGCCGGTGTGGCCAGCGGCTCTAGGCGCTTCAGTCTGGAACTGCGCGACCGCTACGGCATGAAGTGTTATTCTTCATGCCACCAAAACCAACACATATTAGCGTTTTTAGACCAGCTCTGAACAGTGCAAACAATGTTCATGCTGAACCTGATGTAAAAACCTAATAGATAAACATTTTAAAAACTATAGCCCATAACAATGCTCATGAACCATTCATAGTTTATAATGACATCTGATGCGGTAAGTTTTCTATTATAATTTATGTCTGTTGTTATAACAGGCTATATTCAGGTCAGGAAAATTGATTTCTTGTTGTGTTTGGTGTTCAGCTGCAAATTGTATTTTGGGATGTATATTATTAAGTTATTCAGCTAAGCTTTCTATTTCAGTGATTTTCCCATTGTATAGTCTTATAAGAGCAGAACAAAGAGACTCTCTGCCCTAACACAAACTCTTTGACATAACTTTAGCTATACTCCTCGGTTCCTCGGTTTATATACGTTTTTTATAAAGCACATGGAACGTGTTACCTGTGGCTAAGTATGCAAAAGTAAATTAAAGTTAACGACACTTGAAAACATTCAACATGTTTTCCAGAATACTGTGTGCACCAACAACCAATAAAAGGATACTCATAATTGTAAGTAACACAACAAAATCTATCTCATAGTGTGAACTCTCGCCACACTCGGCGCTTACATGTTTCGTTTGTACAACTTGTCACAGCTACACGACTCCCACACTGCTCCAGACAGCCAACAAACATGTATCATCTGATCATGTACCGCTAGGCGGTTCGAAACCGGTTTTGGGATAATGAAAACTGAAGAACAAAACAAAAGGCGACTGGTTGCAGTAACTTAAAGAAATGTTTATTCATCACTGTCGCAGTAAGCTTCATCCATAATGCATAAAAGTTTTATTGACAAGTGATTTTGGAATTCCAGCTCACCCTGAAATTCCCTGTTTATGGAGCTTCCTTCGTGCTGTTTTAGTGCTGATAGAGATCGTGAGTACGAAATTCTATTTTGCAGTGAGTTCTGCAATTGTCGTCTTATGTTTCATCACAGTTCTCTTAGGTGACCGTCTGTCGTGATCACTCATACACATTCGTCCGCATTGTTACTTACAGGATGCCGTTTTTCCGACATGTCCGAAAGAACAGACGCCATCTTCATATCGTTTAAGGCTCGGCTGATGACCTTCTTCAGTGCGGATGCACACGATTTGCCTAAACTCTTACGGAACTCGGTGGATTGTCTGCTACGAGTAATGGGTATAGTGGCAGCGACATTACGAATGTAGTGTGTGGGCTATAAGTTGAGAATGTGGGTCTTACGGGGAACGTGCCGGAGATAAATCCCTGCAGTCGCACTATCCTCTGTGCCCTCTGTGGCTCAGCTGGATAGAGCGTCTGCCATGTAAGCAGGAGATCTCGGGTTCGAGCCCGGTCGGGGTAGGTATTTTCAACTGTTCCCTACGCCCGTCAGCAGCTAATGGTATTTATTTAGTTGTAATTTCATTCTAGAGAGCTGCACGGTCACCAAAGGTTTCTGTTCTTTCAGACATGTCCGAAAGAACAGATGCCATCTTCATATCGGCTACCATAGTTATGAAGTCACTAACCATACGATCACCAACAACTTGTCCATATTCGAATTCACTTGGCTTTGACATAACGCACTCTCAACTAGGTAGAACACTGATCTAATCACGAGTGACACTTGCAACGTATTGAGGGCACTACACAGGTGCCGTACGTGGTAAGACACAACATCGCAGCTTGCATAGTTGGCTAGCATCTGAATTTGTGATCAATCGTGTATTTCTTGCGGTGCTTCCATACTTTTTGTCTGTCCCCTGTATTTACTCAAAAATATTCAAATGTGTGTGAAATCTTATGGTACTTAACTGCTAAGGTCATCAATCCCTAAGCGCACACGCTACTTAACCTAAATTATCCTAAGGACAAACACACACACCCATGCCCGAGGGAGGACTCGAACCTCCGCCGGGATGTATGTACTCACCTAGAATAATATTACGTTGCCTGATACCCAACGTTCCTGTATCACATCCATATCACCTCTTTAAGGACTGGACGCACAAAATAGTACGTTTTAATTGGCTATAGTACTTAATATATGAAATGAATTCGCAGTTGCAAATTAGGACTACCATCAGTTAGAGAATGGAAAGACGATAACGAAAATTTGTGCCGGACCAGGCTCGAACTCGGATTTACCGCTGATTGCGAGCGGTCACCTTACCATTTTTCTATCCGTGCATGCCTCACGGCCAGGTCCAAACTTCCATACGCCTGCGACCAAGCGTCTACGACCTAAACTTGTACATCCATTATGCGTATTCCCGTACAGGGCAGACGTTGTATTTGAAAGTCTGTCCCCTATCCGCAGAGAAATACTGTATTGCAGTGCACGCATGTCCAAAGGAACTTTACATCGTAATCAGAATAACACAGGCGCTGAAATATATTTTAGTACTTGGTCTGGCACTGAGCTCAATGCATCAACTGCATTCTTTACAGGTAAAATAACCAGATAAAAAGTAACTATTCCAAATCTCCAAGACCCAATAACCATTTCAGTCAATCAGAATTGCAGAAGTTATCTTTCGCCCTCTAAATCGTGACTCGAGACGTGACAAGGCATGCTGACACTATAACCCGTGGCTGTAGTGTAGATACAGTCCCTGCCAAAAGAAGGGAAGCACCCGGAACACGTGGCCGCATGTGGATGTTGCGTTTTCGTGCTTTTACAGGGTGTTTAAGTGGAGAAGCGCGAAAACGGGACCTCTTCTAAAAGTAAGTACACATATTTACATTTATACGCTGTTCCTCCCCAGTCAACATTTCACTATGCCTAACTATAATTAGCATACATTTCAACACAGTTTTTCGAAAAATTGTAGTATAACCTAAAAAATTTAGTCACAAAGAAAATAGCGTATTTTTGTTTACAAAACAACATACTACATTGACAATAGTGCAACAGGAAAAACAAAAAATCGGTAATATGGCCTAAAAATTAGAAATTACGCTAAAATAAAAATCATTGATAAACACTTAAATAACTGCAGATGACGTACTGGAAGGCAGTAATTATAGCCGTATTGCCAATCTCAAAAACGTAAATATTATAACGCATACATTCTCTGTATATTGTTCAACAGATAATAAATAAAACCCACTGAATATGAAGATACTTATGGGTAGTAAAACAAGAAAAATTATATTTGCTCAAGGCAGAACCGCATTACCTGGTGTATTCTACTTGCTAGATGCTCCTCAATCCAGTCGAACAGCTACTCCGGTGTTCCGTAAGCTCGTATTTCGCTCATTAGGTAACAGTGAGAAACTATCTACGCACCCCGTAAGTCAAGGAACATGGAATCAGCCTCGGTGCCGGTAGGCACTGCCTTCTGGGTCTCCTGGGAGAACGGAAAGAGCTCGGTTCAACACGATCGTTGTTCACGAAATCTATGTTGATTCCTACAGAAAAGATTTTTGGTCTCCAGAAAGGTACGAATAACTTAATTTTATCCATTGTTTACCAGTGTTTTCGTCCGCGACTGTTTTACTTTCGTAAAATAAAGAACAAACCGCCTTCAGTCACAAGTTGCATTTATTTATTGCACTATGCATTTCGAGCCCTGGAGGCTCATCTTCAGGTGCTTTTTAGTGATTTACTTCATGTGTTTTAGTTGTTTGCCTGTTGATATTACATTTTTGGTTACAACATGGTATATTGTAAATATAAGTTTAACAGCGTTAATAATATGAAAGTAACTTACAGTTAACATTGTATACTGTCTGCTTCTGTTGTCCAGTTGGTATACACAATACACATCTTTAATTTTACGGTACATACTGGTATATATAGATAGTCACACACTTTTTTGCACATTGTGTTAGCAGAACGTAAACATGTCAAAGATTCTCGTTCATACAGATATTCTACTTCTAAATATAATCGATTTTTTTCTTTTTTCGTCACAGAAGATAATATGATATAGTATTACCAGTACACAGGTAGTATTAAAATAATTATTTGGTACCATGTTGTAGGTTGTCAACTGTTTGTACTATTATAGATTTGATTCCTCAGGAAAAAATAGAGCTCTTTACCACCTACATTTAGAGTTAACTAGCATACTCCATCCATTAGAAATGTATTATGTAGATGAATATGTTACAACCCTGTGTACAAAAGTTAGAACTACTATAACTGATAAACATGCAAAAAAACTTGAATCCCTTAAAGAAAAATATGACAGTGCCCATAATAATGTAACTTCTAAAACACAGACTTTCTATGAAAGAGTTATCAACGAAACCAACATTAGCTTCACAAACACAGAACAAGCTTTACTGAACAAAGGTCTTAAACACAATATTAAACCAAAATTTAATCATCATAATTTAAAAAACCTCATTGTTGATACAAAGAAAGCTGCAGATATGGCCAACCTGAACCACAATGAACAGATTGTCTTAGCACATAAAGTTAATGAAATTATCCAGAAAGAAGAAAAGAAAGCAAAACAACACTCCAACCCAACTTTTGAAGAAAACAAAGTGCTGAAACAACTGAAACACAAACTCAATGAACATGATGCTCTTGTTGTGAAATCAGATAAAGGAAATTCCACAGTCATCCTTTATAAAAATGATTACATTACTAAAACTCTTAATTTTTTTGCAGAAAATAACATTACTGAACTGAACCATGATCCAACCACTAAATTTCAGAAAAAAATTGAAGAAAATGCTTAACCAATGTAACTTCCTGCTGTCTGATAAACAAATAAAAGGTTGCACATTAATGAATCCCACTGCCCCTAAACTCAGAGCACAGCCAAAGATCCATAAACAGAACTCTCCAATTAGACCAATTGTTAACTCCAAGAACACACCTGCATATAAACTTTCACAGTTGTTAAATAATATCCTCAGAGAATTTTACACTTTTGAAACCACATACACAGTAAAAAATGCACACGAGTTAACAACACTCATCAAAGACATAAAAATCCCCGGAGAAGCTAGATTTGCCTCATTTGACATTGTCAACCTGTTCACAAATATACCTGTTAAAGACACAATTGAAATTATTAGAAAAAACCTCATCACACACAAAAAACTAACCATACCAGAGATTACAGAGTTGGTAGATCTACTTGAACTAGTACTGTCCCACAACTACTTTTCATTTAATAATAAAATCTATCAACAGAAAGAAGGCTTAGCTATGGGTAACTGCATGTCAAGTTTCCTAGCTGACATTTTCATCAACCACTTAGAGAATAAGTTCTTCAAAGGAGAAAATAAACTTGTTCAAAAAATTGTATATTACAAGAGATACGTAGATGACACACTACTCTTATTTGATGGCACTAAAGATGAACTTGAAGAACTCCTCACATCATTCAACTCACTCCACAATAAAATAAAGTTCACAATAGAACATGAAACTAATCAATCCATAAATTTCTTAGACCTCACAATTGTGAATGAACAATAAGAACATAACTTGTACATTTACCGAAAACCAACCTACACTGACATCACAATACATGAATCTTCATACCACCCGAACACACATAAGTATGCTGCATTTAGATCATTGTTGAACAGGGCACATACATTACCTTTAAAACCCAAAGCACTAACACAAGAAATAGATACTATCAAAACAATTGCAGTAAATAATGGTTACTCTGTAAAATCAATTGATAAACTATCTAAAAAAATTCAGACCAACATCATCCACAAAAACACTGATAAGATAACTACCGACACAAAACAAATCTTCACAAGCATTCCATACTTAGGCACAGTATCACAAAAAATAGCTAACCTATTCAAAAAAACCAATATTAAAATATCTTTCTCCACAAACAGCAAACTTGGATACCACTTACCTCACACAGTGAACACAAACAAGCCAATAACACAACACAGTGGAATATATAAATTACAATGTAACAGTTGCCCTGCATTTTACATAGGAAAAACTGGAAGAACCTTCCACACACGGTATAAAGAACACACCGACGCCTTTCGACTAAACCATTTTGAAAAATCTACAATAGCTAACCACATGTATGTTAATAAACACAGACTTGACAACATCCACAACAGCCTAACTGTACTTCACACAGAACCCAACAGTAAAAAACTTAGCCTACTAGAACAGTTAGAAATAATGCTACACAAAGAAAAATATCCTCAAAACTTGTTGAATGAACAAACAGAGTTTAACAGCCACAATTTTTTCTACACCTTTAAAAGTTTATTTTTTCCTGAGGAATCAAATCTATAATAGTACAAACAGTTGACAACCTACAACATGGTACCAAATAATTATTTTAATACTACCTGTGTACTGGTAATACTATATCATATTATCTTCTGTGACGAAAAAAGAAAAAAATCGATTATATTTAGAAGTAGAATATCTGTATGAACGAGAATCTTTGACATGTTTACGTTCTGCTAACACAATGTGCAAAAAAGTGTGTGACTATCTATATATACCAGTATGTACCGTAAAATTAAAGATGTGTATTGTGTATACCAACTGGACAACAGAAGCAGACAGTATACAATGTTAACTGTAAGTTACTTTCATATTATTAACGCTGTTAAACTTATATTTACAATATACCATGTTGTAACCAAAAATGTAATATCAACAGGCAAACAACTAAAACACATGAAGTAAATCACTAAAAAGCACCTGAAGATGAGCCTCCAGGGCTCGAAATGCATAGTGCAATAAATAAATGCAACTTGTGACTGAAGGCGGTTTGTTCTTTATTTTACGAAGGTACGAATAAATGTAAAGCTCATCAGGGAGAACTTAAATGACAAGAAGCTACAGCCAACAAGTAGAAATTTTACAAATATAAAGTTTGCAATAACCAGCTATATTCCGTCGTCAAGACTCAAGAAACAACTACTCTACAGATACCGGTTGCCAAAAGTCAGCAAGATCCCACCGACTGTCACAGCGCTCACGTCACGAATTTTAGGTTAAGCATAGGATAATGGTGTAATACGTTTTCTGAATGGTGGCGTGAGGTGCGCAACGCGTAGCCACGTATTTTACTTGCTAATGAAGTGCACGTAACATATAGTAACACTGTTTAGTGTTACCAATTTTAGCAGGGGCTCTGTAGGGACTATCCACAGGAATTCCTCAAAACGTTCCGTTAAAGTCTGTGCACATTGGAAAATTCTAGCTATATTGAATAAATGAAGCGTATTTTTTCAACAAATATTCGTCAGATATTCTGATGCCTTAGTAAGCACACTAACAAAAACAGAATATTGAAGAGTATTGCTCATAAGTTGTTAACCACTGCTATGCAATACAAAGGTATCTAATAACGAGAGCCTCGATCATTGGTTGATTGTTAAGAACACTTTTGAACCGTGATGATCCGCCACTGACAAAGAGAGGCCTCCTGTTTGGTGAGCAAGCACATATATTGAGGTCGTTAACTAAGTGGGTAAGGTTACGTTCCTTTCCCCGATCAAGTACAGGTGAATCAACTATTTAGTTTCGTCGATAAACGTCGAAGCACAGACATACAAATAATAATTGTATTAAGAACAAAACGAAACAGTTAAGGGCAACACAAAATAACATGATGACAGAATACTTCTCAAATCAAACTTACAATAATCAACGGCTATAGTGCGTGCCACAGTTACACTGATGGAAGTGGAAATTATTGGACCAAGACGCATCAGTTCGGTATGTATCAGACTTTTTGGGGATCTTCATTCCGTGTGCGTCACCACTAACATCAGTTCACTTTTCTATTCGTTGTGACACGGTTGCAGACAGCCTGAGAATGTCATCTTTTGGAATTTCTTGTCGTGTCTGAAACACATGCTGTGCCAGTTCTTGAAGGTTTGGAAGCTGGTACGAAAGTATGCATTTTGTCATCAGATCACAAGCGACATGTCTGACAACGTGGGGAGTGGAAGGTTGGTTAGTGATCCAAACACCCCTAAATCCACCTGTGGTGTGAACTGCATTCTGGGATCTTGCATTATCCTGCTGGAATATTCCATTTGGTGCCGTGGACATGAAGGGTATGGCAGTAGGGATTAGCGTTCTTACCACATACTGTCGAGCATCTACCGCATCAATCTTGTAGCATATAGTCTCCAGCAGTCATGATTCTCGAGAATCGCTACTTTGGTCGACTACGGGCAGTATCAGTTCCAACTAACTGCCACAGGCGGAAGCGAGGCTCTTGATTGTATACCAGAAAAAGCCTCCCAGTATCCCAAGTGATTCTGACTCTGCAACAGACAAGTTTATCTCTGTGGTACGGTGTCAGCAATAAACAACACATGTCAATTCGAGATTTCAACCCAGCTTCAAGTAATCTGTTCACTACGATTCATGATGACACCCCGTCAATAATCTGTGTTCTGACATGAGCTTTTGTCACCCCTCCATTCGTCACATCCGGACTAACAATGCAACGATCTTCTCGTGGTGAAGTCCTCCTTGAAGAACGCGTGTCTACTCCTCGTGCCGTTCTGTTGTCCAGAGTACATCTCGTCACCAAAGCCGACCGTCTGTGCGATATATCAGTATGACGCTCCCATGCCCCTGCTGCCTGTGATTGGAACTTTCTCAAAAACCGAAAGAAGGTGTAAGCTGTGTCAGCACGACCTCAAGGCATACTGTGTTGGCAATCTCCAGTAATATAAGACACGCCCAATGGCAATCATTTACACATACATTTTTTCGTCTGTAGGAATGGCATTTTTCTGTACTGAAGATAGCATAGTATAAGATTGAAATTTTAATCAATGAAATCCAAAAGCGTGGAAATACTGGGGTACCAGTCTGGTAGTGTTCGGCTAAGGTGTTGATAGTGTTACATTCTCCATGTCCGTCAGTTTATAAGGTATGTCTATACCGTCAATGAATGCTAAATGTCTAAAAATATAGCGACAAATGAAAAATCGGATTATAGTAAGAAGCTATCTGCCTTCCATTTAATTTACTTCCTTTATCGCATGTGCCTACTTAACAGACTCGTTACATATCTTAGCCCCGGTGAAATGTAATAATTGTAGTTAATGGCAGAGTCATTGCAAGATGACGCAGTCATAAAGTAGGCCCTCTAATCTTAGAATGACGTTTCTTTATATAGAGTGATTATGAACTTCACCGACAAAAATTTAGCGGTTTTTCAAGAATATTGTCTGAATATTCTGCTACTAGGGAGTTGTTATTTCATGGCTCTGTAACACTAACTGTATTTGACTACTTTCTTAGAATTGTCTTTCTGTCTGCGTTGTACTTAAATATCAGCGCAACGCTGAAAGTGTCAGCGGTATGCGCTGTTTCTCCGTGAGTGTAGTACGGTGTGACTTAGTAAACTGACGAGTTACTGCCTGAAGATAACTGCGTGATGAAGTTGAAACCGTCGCCTTAGATAAAGAAAGGGTAGTGATCTAGACGTTACAATGAAAAGTTGTATTAATTTTAGTCTATGTGTTATTGCCTTGCTCTGTGTTTAGTGTTGGATGTTTTCATGATTACATATTACACGATTTTTATTGTTGTGTAGGTATTTTCACAGCTACAAAAGTAATTCGGGTCAAACCGAATAAATCACAAGTTGATCACTACTCTGTAACGAGTCACCGGAAATCGCGAACTCTGTATACCAATATACTCAGGAAATATCCTTGACGAACCTCTGAAATTTTGTACAAGGAGTTCGTGTCTGCTCTGTACATCACAATAAATAGGACGTTCTTTGTCTGGCTTATTACTTACAACTACCGTGTGGTTATAATTCAAGTGCAGCTATTCAGTGAGGTCCAGCATGAGCTGTAATTATCTTATGGCAGATATGGTAGATATTCCAATGCGTTAATCTGGAACCGACTAACTCTGGAAAAAAATTAGTTACAGATTTGGTCACCAGGTGCTAATCTGGCACTATGAATACAAGAAAGACGTGTAGAAACGTTCCCATATGTAATGGGTTGGGAGCGGGACATGGACGTAAAATATCAAACAACTGAGGAAGACATGATTTTGATTTTGTTATCAACCACCACATACATAATTTGTTCAATATGACCACTGGAGACAACGAGATGTCGTACAGCGCCGGATTTGCACATCGTGGCCAAAATTGGAACCAGTTTTCTTCGCGCGTTAATGGGTTCCGCATCGACGTATAAGCAAATCGACCAAATTTTAATGTCACACGATAATTAAGCCCACACTGGACCTCCATGAGTGACTGCACTTTAATTACAAGCGTCTGGTATTTCCCCGATGCTAGAGAATACTGACAGGACTAGGGAAGAAACACACTTGGAAAAACGGGCAAATGAAGTTAATTTGACTTCCCTAAAACTCCATTTGAAACCAACAATACTTCTTAAAAGTATTTGCGTTTTACAATAACTAGTGGAACATGTTTCGGAAAGTAAGTCGTAATAGATAGAATAATAATAAATGATTTGGTACTAATATGCCACCAAATACGCCGTTATTCATTAACACATAGATTACACAACAAAACATTACTAATTTCTTGTTCATTTTCGCAACGGATTATGGGACATATAAATACTGTTGAAAAGTAACTGGACGCAGTTGCCCATCGAATTATCCAGAAGAGTTTTCAACAGGGTTCGGTTGCTTTACTCGAGCGATTCGGCAATTTGTTTTCATATTCCCTGCGTTATGTGTTTAGCACAGCATGATGCCTGTGATTCATAGGGAACTTTTGTGACAATAATTGAAGAGTTTTACATGAAAAGAAAGACTATACGAGCGATACATCACGATTATCAACGGAGCGCTGTTCAGGCAGGAGGGCTGTGTTCTAGTGTACTGCGATAGGATGATGCGTCTGCCGTAGGTTCTTGCTGGCAACGATAAAGGAACCTTCTGTTCGATCGTGTACATCCGTTTCTCTGTGCACAGCACTTTCTCTGTGACATGTACTCTCAGGAATTCGATTTATCACCTCATCACTCTCGAACTAAGAAACACTCCCATGTCACCTCTCCTGTGGCACATAGAAAATATTATTGAGTGAGATACATGACCTCCGACAAACACCTGTGAGCTGTGATCGGAAGTTGTTCCGTCAAGGATCAGAATGGATCCTGAATTCATTCGGTGTCCTCTGGAGTCCACGCCATGACGTGTCAGCGCAGTCATCAGAGAGAAAGATTCCAGACGCTGCTAGGTACATGCCTCTAATCCAGCTGCTCAAGAGCGCATAACTTGAAATTTCCTGGCAGATTAAAATTGTGTGCCGGACCGAGACTCGAACTCGGGACCTTTGCCTTTCGCGGGCAAGCGTGTGTTAGTTCTGGAGGGTTCGCAGGAGAGGTCCTGTAAAGTTTGGAAGGTAGGAGACGAGATACTGGCAGAGGTAAAGCTGTGAGGACGGGACGTGAGTCGTGCTTGGGTAACTCAGTTGATAGAGCGCTTGCCCGCGAAAGGCAAAGGTCCCGAGTTCGAGTATCGGTCCGGCACACAGTTTTAATCTACCAGGGAGTTCCGTATCAGCGCGAGTGAAAATCTCATTCTGAGCGCATAACTTGATTGTCGAGTCATCGCAAGATATCCTTCTAGATGCCGATTATACAGGCCCTGAAGCTGTACCCCATGAGACAGATTTCAAGAACAACACACTATGTAGCACCCACTGCATTGTCTGACAGGAGATGCTGAATGTGTTCAATCCGAAGATGGATAAGATCAGTACAATTGGTATTACTGATTTCATTCCATTAGTAAACCTTGCCGAATCTAATTCCATAACAACAAGTCGCATGTAGCAATCACTCCAGCGTTCCAATAAAGGCACATACCTGTCACCTTGCGTCAAGTAAAATATTGACTAATCTGGAAATAAGACAGGTCTTACAGTGGCGAAGTTGCCAGTTTACGTCAGTGCGATGCGATCAAAGGCGAACTGTTTAACGGTACCGACTAAAATGCAACACGCAGACCGGACCTGTGAATCACAAATTGTTTATTCGTAACTTGTTTCTTACGTCTGATCGGACGCCGTGACTGCAGTGGCCTCTCTGGTGCCCTGCTTCAGTTATCTGGCCGCAACGCAGAGATAAATATCTCTAGCTCGTGGGGCTGCAATTCGTCGTCAGTTACCTTGTGTAACCCACCTTCAGACCTAACGTATCTCGTTATGGCGATTTCATAACAAGGTGATGATAGAGGGGAGATTCAGATTCCTAGCAGAACAATGAAAGGCCTTCTCTGACTTGCTCACTTGAATTCACTTTAAAAGAAATGATGATTGTAGTCTAGGTTCAATCCGTACATCGCAACACGCCAAAGTTCATTTCGCTTTTGCCGGTTACTGTGGCCGAGCGATTCTAGGCGCTTCAGTCCGGAACCGCGCTGCTGCTAGGCTCGCAGGTTCGAATCCTGCCTCGGACATGGATGTGTGTGATGTCCTTAAGTTAGTTAGATTTAAGTAGTTCTAAGTCTAGGGGACTGATGATCTCAGATGTTAAGTCCCATAGTACTTAGATCCATTTGAACCATTTCATTTCGCTTTGCTGGGTCCCTGGAACTGTTATGCAGGGCTACAGTTTAAACTGGTAACCAAAGATTTCAATAGTGGATCTGACAATATCGAAACAGAATTTACATATAGCACGCTGAAAAACGTTTTACACCGATTTTTTCAACATCGTCTTATCGAAAAATACATGGAGCAAAAAACTGTCTACATCGCAAGAACACCAAGGTGTTAGCTCTCTCCAGTACACACACTAGAATAAGAGGTATGACAACAGACTTCATGCTGGGTTGATGCTAAAATCTAAGTGAAATATCAGAAAAAAGCACCTCTCGCTTCATGCAGAAATTTCGTCGCGAAAGTAGTCTGAAAGTTTAATTCCAAAATGCCTGACTTGATGGCTTATAAAATGGTGAAAATAATCATAAATCAGACGAGATCTGACACCCACACAACTATGAGCTTTTATTCGACTTCGCTGCCTTCGGATAAAGTATCGTGGACGTTACCGATGTAGGAGCTCTGCTATCTTTGTTCAAATGGCGCAAGACCGTGTCGAGTGACGTGTGTACTCTTAGGCAAGCAATGTTGCAACACGAACCGCCTCCTATTACGGAGTGTGGCCGTTTCGAGCAACGGAGAGCGTTTCGCACAGAGTGGCCGGTGTCCCGCGAGATAAACGACGACCTGGTGCAGTCCCCTGTCGCGCTCGCCCACTGCTCAGCCTTCAGCTGCAGAGGCGCCGTGGGAGGCGACGTCCCAGTTGCAACGCTTCTGCCGAGGATTCGCCAGTGAGAGTTCAGACGGGTCAGCTCGCTCGACTCACAATCAACGCACAAGCAACACTTCACACAGTATCATCCACTGTATGAGGTCCAGGGCGAAGAACAAAGTCGTCGGTAATAAGACACCTGATACCAGTGGCACCGAACTGCAGTTGAACAAACTGTACTTCAGTTGAATGCTTATATTGCGTGTTAATGGTATTCTCATAAACCTACATCTCTACTCAGCAACTAACCTCACTGTGCATGGTGGAGAGTGTGTCCTGTAACATGTCACTCGTGCCTTTTCCTATTCGAGTCGCGAATGCTTCGATCGTTGCGGGAAGAACGACTGCTGCTAAGCCTTCGTGTGTGCTAGAAACTCTTTGGTTTCATCTTCATGGTCGTTTTGTGAGATATACATAAGAGAAAGTACTATATTGGTTGACTCTTCCAAGAACATACTCCATCGGAACTTTAACAGTAAACCACATCATGATGCACAACGCCTCTCTTGCAACACCTACCACCGGAATCAGCCGAGCATTTCCATAACGCTTTCGCGCTTATGAAATGAACCTGTGATGAAATGTGCTACTCTTCTTTTGATCTTCTGTATTTCCTCAATCAATCCTGTCTGGTACGGATCAGCATTGACAAACAGTATTCAAGGACTGGTGAAACGGCTGTTTTAAGTACCTGATTTGCTGTTGGACTACGTTACCTGAGGGTTCTTCCGATGAATCTCAGTCTGGCACGTACCTTCCCAGCCATTAATTTTCTGCGGTCATTCCACTTTAAATCGCTCTGTGTGCATACTCCTAGATATTTTATGATTGTAACTGCTCCAGTGACTGTTCTGCAAACGCGTAATCATACGTAACGGGTCTTTCAGTCTATCAATACGCAACTTCGTATTTAATCAATATGTACTGTAAAAGTAAGTGTACAATGTGCATGCTGCTGAGTCCCAGAAACGAATCCCAGAACGATCAACGGTGCACAGATATTAGTGGATTGAGAAGAGAAGTACTCCGAGATGTACTGTGGATCTTACACGAATACTATCAACCGATTCACATATTCAAACCAGCACTAGACCGAATGATTTCTGATTACAATCAAGTTATAATTCTAACAGACAAAAGACCACATGGAGAGAACGAACGTCGATGTAATTCATCTCAGACGAATTTGCCATCGTAATTGTGGACAATGAAAACACAAGGCAAGACATAATTGTACAACGAAGAAGAGAAGGTCTACAATGCATTGCAGACACACACCGTTCAAATGGTTTCCTCCAATATCCATTAATTTTTCTACACGAAAGGAACAGGTATCAGTTTACTGTGAAACAAATCCAACCTGAAATAGACACAGAAAGAAACCAAAAAAATGATTTCCAAATCGTTCTACACTTAACGGCTTAGTGATCAGAGACAATGAAATGATCACATTCTCAACATTCGCAGTTTGTTCCAACAATTCCTGGTAGATATGCATGCAAAAATAGTAGCGGAATGGATGCTTTACATAAGACTAAATCGTAAGAAACTACGCACGGAGGAATACATCTCCTTCGAGACGCAACTCATAAATGACGCAAAAATTGACATTGGGACAATGGTAACTATGGAACAATGTATGACCTTCGTCGCACATAGAAACTCCGAGACACAAGCACGAACACATAAGTGCCGTGATCTACGAAAGAAAATCTGGACAACCTGATCTCTTCCTAACATTCACTTGCAACTAGTCGTGGCCAGAAATCAAAGATACCGACTAGCCCTCATGCATCGACACAACAGAATTGCCCGAGTCTTCCGACAAAAACAAATGATATTTACTGAATTCATCACAAAATCGTTAGATGCTGGATATATACAGCCGAATGGCTAAAACGAGAACTGACTCACTCAAGCAATCTCATATGGCTACACAACAGATTTCATCCAACGAATGTAGACAAAATCATTCAAGCTGAATTTCCCAATCCACAAGGAGATCCGGAACTATACGACATAGTAGTGAATAACATGAATCACGGAGCATAGGGGGCCATTAAACCCCACTTTCGCATGTATGAGTGATGGAAAATGTACAAAAAAGTACCCAAACCCATACTTGGACGACACACAAAGAGGAGTTGATGGCTATCCCAAATACAGAAGACGATCACCCAAAAACGGTGGCTTCACAGCAAAAGTACGAATACGAGGCAGCAACGAACTGGAAATAGGTAATCAATAACGCACTACTTTCTTAAATGTTCCAGGCACACAAAAACTTAGACTACTGTAATTCAGTGAAATCCAGTCTGTAAGCTTTTGAACAAAGGCATTGACATTGCAGTATTTCAAATAGCCAAAAACAGCGAACAATACAGAAAGGACGAAATGCTTAAATAATAAAGGGGGAAGTGCATCAATAGAGGATTTTCGGTTTTCTCACACGCGAACCCGAACAACTGTGCAACGTCTAGCAGTACATTTGTAGAATGAACAGAGAGTTTACTTCACAAAAGACAACGCCAGAATAACTGCAAGTGAACCAGCTCAAAACACAACATTAACAGCTTTTTATCAACTGTGCGAGAAGGATCCATTCGCGAAGACACTGCTACATGTCGACATCCCTACCGAAAAATCTTTCAACAACGAAGGCAAGGACTCCAGTAAAAGATCATCCAGGAATCATGAAAATTGGTGCACTAGCCGGAGTATACACTGTACATCCGAATAACGCCGAATTTTTCTACCTCCGGATCTTGCTACACGAAATACGGGGACAAAGTTCCAGAAATCTCAAGACTGTTGACGGTTACCTGTGCCAGACGTGCTGAGTAGCATACTAACCCTTAGGACTACTGGAAAACGACAACCACTGGCAATTAACACGACAAGAATCATCACTCACAGCATCAGCTGAACAAATGAGAGATTTTTTCGCCGTAATTCTAACAACATGTAACCCATCGAACCAAAAACAGCTATGGGACTCCTTCAAAGAGAGTATGAGTGATAACACACTGTACCAAATCCGACAAGTTCATCCTAAACTGACCACAGATACAACGGCGACATCTTCAATGAAACAGCCATTCGCCTAGAAGATAAATGTTTATCAATAAATAACCAGACTTTAGTACAACTTGGGATGTAAGCACCACGAAAAGATGCTATCAGTGTGCTAAACTTTGAAATTACAAAGGAGAAGAGCCACAACATTAACGGACTACTTCAATACACTGCTCACAACAAACCACTCTTCAATGACAAGCAAAAGGAAATTTACAACTTTGTCATGGACCGAATCAACAACAACACTGGCGGAATTATTTACTTGGACGCACCGGGCAGCACCGAGAAAAGTTTCTAATAAACCTACTGCTGGCGCAGATACATGCTAAACAACACAACGCACTTGCAGTAGCAACATCTGTCACTGCAGCTTCTGGAAGGTGGACGAACTAACGTTGAATATAGCGAAGAACAATTCCAGGTATGTAAAATCTCAAGAGCATCTGGACGGGATGAACTTCAGAAGCAGGCTAATATTGTCTTCTGGGACGATTGCGCAATGGCACATAAAAATCACTCCAAGCCATGGACAGAACATTAAAAGACTTGGAAACTCAGGAGTGATGGGACGAGCTCTATTCATACCCTCAGGAGATTTTCGGCGAACGCTTCCAGTTATCCCCAAGTCAACACCAGCACATCTGGCCACACATACAAATACTCTGTTTAACAAAAACTCTGAGGACTGAACCATCGAAAGACGGAACAACAGCACATTTTGCCCAACAGCTTTTACAAATAGGCGAAGGCGCGTATGCTACTGACCAGACGACCGGCCTCATTAAAATCAACAGTGGTTTCTGCAACACGGCCGTCTCTGAAAATGAACTAATCGACCAAATTTATCCAAATATTGTTCTCAACTATATCAATCCGGACCGGCTATTTGAAAGGGCAAGTTTGGCAACTACAAATAATAATGTCGACGATATCCACTTTAAAATTCAAAACAAAATTCCAGGCGAAGAAAGAATCGATCGACACGATAGTAAAGTTGAAGAAAGTGTGAACTTCCCTACAGAATTTCTAAGCTATGTGCAAGTATCAGAAATGCCATTACGCTGCTTTCGACTTAAAATCGGATCTCCGATCACACTACTTGGAAATATCAACTCATCAGAACTATGTAACAGAACAAGGTTGATCGTCAAACAGATGTCCAATAATTTCACCGAAGCCGAACTTGTGACTGAAAAGTACAGAGGATACACACTATTTATCTCGAGAATACCACTGATCTCTACTGAACTACCATTCAAAATTAAAAGACTGCAATTCTCAATCAAATTAGCCTATCTTTTTACAAATAACAAAGCACAAGGACATACTTTAAAATATTGCGGCATCAGTCTCAAAGATTCCTGCTTTACTCATAATCAGCTATACGTATTCTCGAGTAGGAAATTCGAAAAATTTGTTCATATATATCTCGGATAACAAATGAAAAATGTTGTTTATAAACAAGTATTGTAACTAGTTAGAATGTCGTTTTCAATCATTTTTTCCCTCTCATACTTTAAAGTTTATCCTGTTATTGGAACTACCACACATTGTCATATCAACTTCCTGAGCGAAGCCAGGTACTCCAGCTAGCGTCCTATAAAAGAAATTTCATTAATTCTGAGTTGGTTTCTCGGAACTTCTTTTTATTCTGCAGTTCTAAAACTTTATGTCGCGTATTTAAAACTGGTGTTGACAACGATCTCTAACCTTCCGAATGACCCTTGATTTCGTGTCAGCACACTATTTAAATGAAGTCCTATGCTCGACTAATTTAGCACAGCTAGATGAACTACGAAATTCATCTATGTTGTGGATTCGCAATGACACCATGTTTATGGTGTCATTGCGAATCACAGAAGAAATTAAATAAGAAAATGCTGAACCTGGTTGGTTTGTGGGGGTTAAAGGGACCAGACTGCTATGGTCATCGGTCCCGTTTTCCAAATACTAAGAACATCCACAGAGAATAAAAACGATCAACAGACGATAAGACAGACGACACAGAACAAGAGAAACGTAGACAAAGACCAGACAAGACGAACTAAAATCACACAGAGTGTGACGGTGGTTGGTCGACCATACAAACAAAAAGGGAAAAGCCAACCACCGAGAAACACATTAAAAATCAGACAAATCTAGGCCAGAGGCCAGAATCAACACAAAAACTCACACACTTACATTAATCGATAAAATCCCCCTGCCCGAATAAAACACAGAACTATGTCCGCTATGGAAGAGTCGTCAGATAAAAGCGCAGAGAGCGTATCAGGCAGCGCAAAAGTCTGCCTGAGAACAGTTAAAAGGGCGCACTCCAACAGAATATGGACCACCGTCAAGGACGCCCCACAACGACAAAGAGGGGGATCCTCACGACACAGTAAATACCTGTGCGTGAGTAGGGTGTGGCCAATGCGGAGCCGACAAAGGACGACTGATTCCCTGCGATTGGCTCGCATGGATGACTGCCACACAGTAGTCGTCTCCTTGATACGGCGGACTTTGTTTGGCGCGGGCAGGTTGTGCCAATCAGTGTCCCATAAATCGAAAACTTTGCGGCGTAATAGTGCCCGCAAATCAGTCGCCGGGAGGCCAATCTCCAGAGATGGTGCACTAGTGGCCTCTTTCGCCAGGCGGTCAACAGTTTCATTTCCGGGTATCCCAACATGGCCCAGGGTCCAAACAAAGACCACAGATCTGACACAACGGGCAAGAGTATGCAGGGACTCCTGGATAGCCATCACCAGACGAGAACGAGGGAAACACTGGTCGAGAGCTCGTAAACCGCTCAGGGAATCGCTACAGATAACGAAGGACTCACCTGAGCAGGAGCGGATATACTCTAAGGCACGAAAGATGGTGACCAGCTCAGCAGTGTAAACACTGCAGCCAGCCGGCAACGAACGTTGTTCAGAATGGTCCCCTAGAGTTAGTGCATAACCGACACGACCAGCAACCATCGAACCGTCGGTATAGACAACGCCAGAGCCCTGATACGTGGCCAGGATGGAATAAAAGCGGCGTCGGAAGGCCACCGGAGGGACAGTCCTTCGGGCCCTGTGCCAAGTCCAGCCGAAGGCAAGGGCGAGGCACACACCATGGGGGTGTACGCAGAGGGGCCCGGAAAGGAGGTGGTACAGGGAAACACCCAAGCCCGCAGAGAAGCTGTTTGACGCATACGGCGATCGGACAACCCGACCGGGGCCGACGTTCTGGCAGACGGACGACTGACTGCGGGAACAGGACACGATAATTTGGATGAACAGGCAAGCTAAAAACATGGGCAGAATAAGCAGCCAGTAATTGTTGGCGTCGTAACTACAGTGGAGGGACACCTGCCTCCACAAGTATGCTGTCCACAGGGCTGGTCCGGAAGGCATCAGTGGCAAGGCGTATCCCGCTGTGGAGGATTGGGTCCAGCAGCCGCAACGCAGATGGGGACGCTGAGCCATAATCCAGACTCCCATAGTCCAGACGGGACTGGATCAACGCCTGGTAAAGCCGTAGGAGAGTAGATCGGTCGGCGCCCCACCTGGTGTGGCTCAGGCATCGCAGAGCATTTAGATACCGCCAACACGCCTGTTTAAGCTGCCGACTATGAGGCAGCCAAGTCAACCGGGCATCAAAAACCACCCCCAAAAACCTATGTAACTCCACCACTGTAAGATGCTCGCCGTCAAGATAAAGCCGTGGCTCCGGGTGAACAGTGCGTCGCCGACAGAAATGCAAAACGCAGGTCTTGGCTGATGAAAACTGAAAACCATGCGCTACAGCCCAAGACTGCGCCTTGCGGATTGCGCCCTGACGTTCAGCAGCTGCAATGCCAATAGAGCTGTAGTAAAGGCAAAAGTCGTCAGCTTACAGGGAAGCGGAGACAGAATTTCCCACGGCCGCAGCGAGCCCGTTAATGGCTATTAAAAACAGATAGACACTTAGAACAGAACCCTGTGGCACAACGTTCTCCTGGACTTGGGAGGAACTAAATGAGGCCGCGACGTGCATGCGGAAGGTACGATACGACAGAAAATTGCGGATATAGATCGGCAGAGGGAACTGAAGGCCCCATCCATGAAACGTAGAAAGGATGTGATGACGCCATGTCGTATCATACGCCTTCCGCATGTCGAAAAAGACAGTGACCAGATGCTGACGGCGGGCAAAGGCAGTACAGATGGCCGACTCCAGGCTCACCAGACTGTCGGCGGCGGAGCGGCCTTTACGGAACCCACCCTGAGACGGAGCCAGAAGGCCCCGAGACTCCAGGACCCAATTCAAGCGCCGGCTCACCATCCGTTCAAGCAACTTGCAAAGAACGTTGGTGAGGCTAATGGGACGGTAGCTGTCCACCTCCAAAGGGTTCTTCCCCGGTTTCAGAATGGGGACAACAAGACTTTCCCGCCATTGCGACGGAAACTCACCCTCGACCCAAATGCGGTTGTAAAGGTCGAGGTGGCGTCGCTGGCAGTCTACTGAAAGGTGTTTCAGCATCTGAGAGTGGATGCTATCTGGGCCAGGAGCGGTATCAGGACAAGTGGCGAGGGCACTGCGGAATTCCCAATCACTGAATGGAAAATTGTACAATTCAGGATGGTGGGTGCGAAAAGAAAGACTCCGACGTTCTATCCGCTCTTTAGTGGAGCGGAAGCCCAAGGGGTAGTTGACAGAAGCGGAATTCATAGCAATGTGCTCTGCCAAGCGGTTTGCAATGACGTCGGAGTCAGTACAAACTGCTCCATTCAGTGAGCGCAGGGACGCTGACAGGGGTCCGACAGCCATAGAGGCGGCGAATCTTGGCCCAGACCTGCGATGGAGTGACATGGAGGCCAATGGTGGACACATACCGCTCCCAGCACTCCTGCTTGCGTTGGCGGATAATGCGGCGGGCTTGAGCACGCAGCCGTTTGAAGGAGATAAGGTGTTCGATTGAGTGACGTCCTTGTAACGCTGGAGCGCCCGTCGGCGAGCTTTAATCGCTTCAGCGATCTCAGGCTACCACCAAGGCACAGTCCGCCGCCGAGGGGACCCAGAAGAACGGGGAATGGCAGATTCGGCGGCAGTAACGATGCCGGTGGTGACCGATTGAACCACTGCATCAATGTCATCGGTAGAGAGAGGCTCAATAGCGGCGGTGGAGGAGAACAAGTCCCAGTCAGCCTTATTCAGAGCCCATCTGCTAGGGCACCCAGAAGACTGACGCTGTGGCAGTGACAGAAAGATCGGAAAGTGGTCACTACCACAAAGGTCGTCATGCACTCTCCATTGGACAGACGGTAAGAGGCTAGGGCTACAGATCGAAAGGTCAATGGCGGAGTATGTGCCATGCGCCACACTGAAGTGTGTGAAGGCACCATCATTTAATATCGAGAGATCGAGCTGTGCCAATAAATGCTCAACGATGGCGCCTCGACCTGTTGCCACCGACCCACCCCACAGATGGTTATGGGCGTTAAAGTCGCTCAGTAACAAGAAAGGTGGCGGCAATTGGGCTATCAGAGCAGCCAGGACATGCTGCGCGATATCATCGTCCGGTGGAAGGTAAAGACTGCAGACGGTAACAGCCTGTGGCGTCCACACCCGAACAGCGACAGCCTCTAAAGGTGTTTGGAGAGGTACAGACTCGCTGTGAAAAGAGTTCAGGACATATATGCAGACGCCACCAGACACCCTTTCATAAGCTGCCCGGTTCTTATAATAACCCCGGTAGCCACGGAGGGCGGGGGTTCGCATTGCCAGAAACCAAGTTTCCTGCAGAGCAATGCAGAAGAAAGGGCGAAGGCTGATAAGTTGGCGGAGCTCAGCTAGATGGTGGAAGAAACCGCTACAGTTCCACTGGAGGATGGTGTTGTCCATGGCTGAGAAAGGCTTGACGGGACTGGGAAGGGAGATTACGCCGCTGGGTCACCTGCTGCCTCCGATTTAGCACCTGTGATAGTGCTTTCCATGGCATCTGATGGACCGGCGAGATGGAGGTCTTCAGCGGACGCCAGAATCTCCACCGCATCCTCAGACGCAGAGCCGGAAGATTGTGGTGGGATGGCTGCCACTGCGAGTTCCTTGGGCTGAGAGCTCTTCTTGGGTTTCTCACGCCGTTCCTTGGGTCGCACTGACTGGGAGTGCTTCACCGATTCAGTCTCCGGGACGGAGGAGGATCGTGAAGCCCTACGACCAGCTGATGGCGGGCACTTACGCCACTGTCGGTCGTCAGCCTTCTCGCTGTTGGAAGCCTGGGAAGGGAGGGACCCAAGGGATCCCTTGCGAGGGTGAGAAGCCAAAGAAGTTGGACACTTCTCCGGCTTAGAAGTGGAGACGGACGTCCCCGATGGGTGGGATGGTGTTGCTCCTGAGGTAGGTGGCGCAGGAACAACCCGATGGGTAGAGCCCCCCACTGGCGAGGGGGCAGGAGGAGTTGTACTACTCGTCGATCCGGCCACAATTGGAGAACCAGACGGGGCTAGCACAGGTGTTGTAGCAGCAGCGTAGGAAGATGTCATTCTCACAGGATGGAGTCGGTCGTATTTCCTTTTGGCCTCAGTATAGGTTAGTCGGTCCAGGGTCTTGTATTCCATGATTTTACGCTCTTTCTGGAAAATTCGGCAGTCTGGCGAGCAAGGTGAATGGTGCTCCCCGCAGTTGACACAGATGGGAGGCGGGGCACATGGAGTATTGGGATGTGATGGGCATCTGCAATCTCGACATGTGAGGCTGGAAGTGCAGCGAGAAGACATATGGCCGAACTTCCAGCACTTAAAGCACTGCATCGGGGGAGGGATATAGGGCTTAACGTCACATCGGTAAACCATCACCTTGACCTTTTCCGGTAATGTATCCCCTTCGAAGGCCAAGATGAAGGCACCGGTAGCAATCTGATTTTCCTTCAGACGCCGATGAACGCGCCGGACGAAATGTACACCCCGGCGCTCTAAATTGGCGCGCAGCTCTTAATCAGACTGCAAAAGAAGATCCCTATGGTAAATAACTCCCTGGACCATATTTAAACTCTTATGGGGTGTTGGACACTTCTCCGGCTTAGAAGTGGAGACGGACGTCCCCGATGAGTGGAATGGTGTTGCTCCTGAGGTAGGTGGCGCAGGAGCAGCCCGATGGGTAGAGCCCCCCCACTGGCGAGTAACCGTCGTGACTGGGCAGAGGATGCCGTTTGTATCAGGACTCCCAGAGCGCATTTTTGATAAGCCCTCCACCTCCCCAAACTTGTCCTCTAAATGCTCGACGAAGAACTGAGGCTTTGTGGAGAGAAAAGACTCCCCATCAGCCCTCGTACAAACTAAGAAGCGGGGCGAATAACTGCTACTGCCATCCTGAGACTTACGTTCCTCCCACGGTGTGACCAGGGAGGGGAACGTTTTCGGATCGTACTTCTGAGATTTAAACTGAGCCCGAGAACGCTTAGAGACTGCTGGCGGCTGGCCACCAGCGAGAGACGATGTACCACGCTTCATTGCGGCTCATCCGCCCTGATGCCACCTACTCCGACCAAGGGCCCTCCCCACGGGCGCCACCCAGCCACTGCAAGAGCCACCTGGCAGGATGGCCGTTGCCGGGAGTCCCGATACCCCAGGAGGATAGGCATCTACTCCTTGGCATACGTGGGGAGTTAACGGCGCAGGCATCAGTAGAGCGATCCCTGTGTTGTCAGGGAGCTACAACCAACAGGGTACATGGCGGCTCCATCACAACGGACTGTCTACCGTGCTGGATGTTAGGTAACATGTGGTCCATGGTTGCCGTCGGTGCAGAAAGAGGCACTGCACAGTGCAAGGTGTAATCTGCACGCTGAAACAGAGTCATGCCCAAGAGATGGAGAGCGGACAGGACTGCAGTTCAACGGTGTATAAGCTGGCGAAAGGTCTGATCGCAAGATGGACACAATGTACCAAGTAAGGCACCCTTCCCCAATCGGCTGGCTCTTCGGAAAATTTTGAGATAGAGGTCAAACCCAACAGGGGACCATCATACAAGGCCGAAAAGTTTGAGACTCCTTTTAGTCGCCTCTTACGACAGGCAGGAATACCGCGGGCCTATTCTAACCCCCAAACCCTCAGGGGGGAATGCTGAACCTACTGGTTGCACATTTGGCTAATGACGTCATCAAAATAACGAACATAAATTGGTAACTGAAATCGAAAATGCGTAAAATATCCGTCACACCAACAATTTCGATTCGTCAACCCACCGCAAGGCTGTCACTTATCCAAATCATTTATATAATAATCATTTTATTTGTAAGTAGGCTGTTTAGGTTTTTTTATTGGTAACGCCGCCGCCACGTAGCGCTCTATATAAAAATCACTGGCTGTGCCGTGTGCAGTCTCTGGCTAGTTTGCATTGTTGTCTGCCATTGTAGTGTTGGGCAGCGGCAGCTGGATGCTAACAGCGCGTAGCGTTGCGCAGTTGGAGGTGAGCCGCCAGCAGTGGTGGACGTGGGGAGAGAGATGGCGGAGTTTTGAAATTTGTAAGAATTGGTGTCATGAACTGATATATATATTATGACTAAAGGTAAATACATTGTTTGTTCTCTATTAAAATCTTTCATTTGCTAACTGTGCCTATCAGTAGTTAGTGACTTCCGTAGTTTGAATCTTTTAGTTAGCTGGCAGTAGTGGCGCTCGCTGTATTGCAGTAGTTCAAGTAACGAAGATTTTTGTGAGGTAAGTGATTTGTGAAACATATAGGTTAATGTTAGTCAGGGCCATTATTTTGTAGGGATTTTTGAAAGTCAGATTGCATTGCGCTAAAAAAATATTGTGTGTCAGTTTAAGCACATTCGTGTATAATTGTTCAAAGAGGACGTTTCACATAGACCAGTCTTGTATAATTTTTCTAAGGGGACGTTTCATATGTCGACCCTTAGCCAAGGATACCTCACTGGAATCTTCTGATTTTTCTTGTAGTTTGTGTAATTAACGTAGTTTTTGTTTATTGCTAGCGCGTAATTGTAGAGAGAATCTCCTTTGTAATTGTAGTCTTTCATTGTTGTACAGTACAACAGTTGTAGCATGCATGTAGAGTTGCACCAAGTATTTCGCAGCTGCGCTTGCAATTAACTAGATATTATTTTCAGTGATATGTTAATGTGTTCTCTTATTTTTGCTCTTCAAATTGTGCTTTTTTGTGTTGTCGTGTGAAATATTGTGACAATAATGACGTGTGAAAAACGTAATACTAGGCTCCAAAGCAAACTGAGAAATGACAGCGAAGACGAAAGCAGTGTGTTAGCACCACCGAGTAATGAATTAACTAATGTTCAAAGTAGTAATTTGGTAATTGTACATAGGGAAATGGAGCGGGCTGCAAACAATGGTGTATACAGTGAAATAAGTAGTGAACAGGGAACAATTATCGATCGATCAGTCGGCAACAGCTCGCCTCAGGATTCCGAAATGACAGGACACATTCTTGCAAATACTGTAGATTCAGGTTTTGCGTCCTCACCGCTTTCTCAAATAAGTCAAGACACATTTTCTGTTTTTCAAACTGCGAATATTGCCGGTTCAAATGCATTGCCGAATAGCACTAAGGAACATGTTTCAGACACCAGTGCATTGTTATTACAATTAATGCAACAAATGGGACAAAAGATTCAAAAGTTAGAAACAATGGTGGAACAAAATCAGAGACAAACACAGCAAAAGTTAGACGCAATGGAGCAAAAGCTTCATAAGTTAGACTCAGTGGAACATACGCTTGAACAAACACGTGAAGATTTAACTACTGAATTACATAAAATCGAATCGAAATGTCAAAAAGTCTGTAATGACATAAAAACACAAATTTGTGAGCATTTCCAACCTATTTTTTCGCGGCATGAAAATGCATTACAGAATCACGAAGCAGCCATAAAAGAACTGCAAACAATTGTTCATGAAAATCATGAGAACTTGCAAGCTAAAATTGACTCAGTTGCATCTACTGATTCGGTTACGCAACTTGCAAAAACTCAAGAAAACTTAAAGGACACAGTAGATACTCTGAAAATTGGTTCAGAAAGACACATGGAGGACATTAGTTCATTATCAGAGAAAGTAGTTGAACTTTCAGATCAGCTAAATAATTTATCTACGAAGGTAGATGATAATCTGAATGACACAAAACCGGTAGTCTTTAATGACACAGAAGAGTTCGAACAAATTAGAAAATTCAAACAAAATCAGAATCAAATTAATACGCAACACCAAAGAGAAATCCGGGAAGTACAAGATCAGCTGACACAGGTAATACAACAATTACGTATTTCAGAGGACACTCGCACTGCAATACGGGTAGAGGGACATAAAAATACGGAACTGTCACAAAATAACAACACAGGGCACTTTGGAGATTATGAAAGAAATTGGCAAAGTACACCGAATTTTGAGATGGAACCGCCGAAACGACGTAACAATGACCGACATGCGACTCGCCGCCATGATGATTTTGACTATAAGCTGTTCATTACTACACGTAAATTCAAAACATTTAAGAATTCTGGCAACGACATTCATCCACAAGCGTGGCTCCATCAATTCTCTCATTGTTTTCCTCCCAACTGGTCACTAGAGCACAGATTAAAATTTATGTGTGGCTACTTAGAGAATGAACCAGCTGTAAGAATGCGATCGGTCATTCACGTTTGCCACAGTGAAGGAGAATTTTACCATGCCTTCCTCTCAGCATATTGGTCCCAAGCCACACAAGACCGAGTAAAACATGGCATCATGATGATGAAACATTTCGAACAATCTGAATTTTCCAGTCTTGTGAAATATTTTGAAGACATGTTGCACAAGAATCAGTACCTGTCAAACCCATACAGCCCGTCAGAACTCATCCGCATTTGCTTAATCAAATTGCCTGAACATTTACGGCATATTATTTTGGCAGGCCGTTGCAAAGACGACATTGAAGCTTTTCAGGCACTCTTACAAGAATTTGAAATTGACACTGACAATCGCGCAACGCGAAAACAGGAACACAACAATTACAGGTCACATCCGTCGCAATTCCGTGATGAAAGAAATAATAACTGGACACGACAAGTCTATTCTCATAATACAAATCGTGACCAAAACAGACACCACACGTATGACAACCGTTGGCATAGTAGTAATAATTACAGGGAAAGGTCACCTCTCCGTGGTAGTGACTATCACAGAGACAATCAGAGAAACAGACAATATGGGAACCAAAATAATTACTGTCAAGGGAGACAGAATAACTTTAGACGCAACGGTCCAGCGCGCAGTTGCGATTCAGAGAGAAATTCTCCACCACGTGACCGACAAGAAAGAAACTATGGAATCTACCAACATGACGACAGACGATATGATCGTAACGACAGACCTGAATTGCAGCAGAACTGGCGGGAATCAAACAGAGCTGGGCCCTCTCGGCAAGGTGAATTTGTAGAAGTTAGGTCTCCTAATCGCAGTAACGATGCGCGCCAACAAAGAGGTAACAGACAATGACTCGCACCGCAGGCAACAACGTGCGCCGGCTGGCTCCGAGAAAAATAACATAAGCTAAACTTGAGCAAAATTCCAGTGTTCCTTACCGACGTATACCACATCATAATTGCGTTGAAGTTGAAACTCTGCGTACTAGGAAGAGTAAAGGTTTACACCACATTTCACATGTAAAACCGTTTATTTAAAGATAATCTGCTTTTTAACTTTGTCTTTGCCATAAAACATTTCACTTCACATTTCTAGTATGCTTTGTCACACTGAGAAACTGTTAACATGCAACAATGTCTGAAGTTTACTATCCAGTCTAGAACCTACAGAACATATTTAGACAGTATTTACGAGTGCATTGTTATAGTGAACAGACATCACTGTGTTATTGCGTGTGTACATTCTTGCTTGTTAGTTGCACGATTACGTAACGACTATAAGGCTCACATACTTAGAACATTTATCAGTATTGCTAATGAGATTTTAATGCAACATTTTGGTTTACTTGAAAATACATTCTGGATTTAAAGTACTTTCTGTGAGATACCAAATGATACAGTAGTTAGTTTATGTGACAGTTACACGATTTTATCACGACGCTACTAATGAGTGACAATTTACAATGTTGCTTTTGCAGTCTATCTGTTTTATATCTGCATAGTTTTTCTGAATTTTTCTGGAAAGTAAAACATGTTTTAATAGTAACGTTTGTGGTATAGCTACAATGAGACAGCCTTTTCTGTAGCACAACAATACGTACAGTACAGTACTTACTTCATCACGGCAATAAGCGTAGTAACTACGATATCTATACGGAAAGCATTTCAATTTCGTTTATCATAAGGTAAGTACATTGACTTCTGCAGAACTTAGCTTTCGGAGGACAATAACTACGACACTTCCACAGAGATTGTCTTACAGCAAGACGCACATTTAGCGCTACAGGACACGCATTAAACTATTTATTTTTCAACATATTTGAATTACAAAGAAAGTTTTCCGTGATGCATTTCATTCCATTGCTGTAATATGTAACACCTGAGGATATAATTACATTATTCCTCAGGGGGGTACACGCTTACTTTGTGTACCATTTGTGTGGCAAGCACAAGGAGCCCTAGCTAATATGGTATTTGCTTATACAACTTTACACATCGGTACCATATTTCTCTAACACATAAATTACACAGCTATCTGGTCATTTAACTGAGAGACAAATTTTTTTTTTTATTACGTCAGTGACACATGTTTACGCAATCACACAGTTGGATAATTTCACACTTATGAAATTCTATTTTGTCTGTACTTTGTGGAATGTTCATATTTTTTCGGAACCATTGTGATACTATGAGAGCTTTGAATGATGTATTTGGTATAGGATCATGATTTTTAAAGTACGTTTGAGGTAGATGACACTATTGAAATGAGCAGAGAATATTTTTTAGGTTTTGAAGTTATTGCAGAAAGCTACGATGATTTTGAGATTTAGCTGAGTTTTTATGATGTTATTATGACGATGACAATGTGTATTATGCTGTTGCGGTATGTTTATGATCAATAAGCTGATGGTATAAGAGTTATTTGATTATGCTATGTATTTATTATGATGAAATATTGATGTGTCGCCGCAAGATTGACATGTCGACGAATATGTACATGTTTAATAAGGTAAGAAATAAGGAGTAGTGGTTACAGACTGATTTATGAAAAGGATGTTAGAAACCAAGAATCGTACTTTAAGAGTTATGAAATGTGTGTATACGCGTGAATGTATCACAAGGCCGCCAAAAATTTTTGGATACTGTTATATTTACAGGATTTTGTTTCTACATATTTGTAACGCAAATGCTTGACCTGTGAAATTTTTTATATGAGACTGCCACTGTAGCGGAAACTGGTGTCGTAAATATTTCCGTAAGAAAGTTTAGTGACCACCTGGACGTAATGCGTCGTGGGCGCCCAGCTGGGCGACAGCCACCAGGAAACAATCCATTAGTGTGTGCCTTTCAGAGGTACAGGTAAAAAGAAAAAAAAAAAGAGGCCATTATCCTCGCTATTGACATTCCTTTGTAGAAAGCATCGTAAATACGACACCGTCAAACTTGAAAACATCATTACACTGTAGAGTTCTTAATTGATGATATTTACTGAAATGAAATGATGAGAAACATTTTATATCTATTGTCTTTCTAGCTAAGAGATTGCTCATTTTGTTTAATATTCAGTTTCTATCTGCACTGCAGCATTGGTTAAAATAAAATTTAATAGATGTACTAATATCACTATTTTCTGTCTACAGACTCAGTAAAGAATCGTTTTATGATTTACTTTCTTGGAAAAGAGAGCACAAATAGACATTTCCCTTCACGGGAATTGCAAAAATAATTTTTTTTTACGATTTGGTAACTTATCTGCTAGCGTATGTTCTCGTGATGTATCACTCTAGTGTTAAGATGTGACATAGGTATTAAACATTTTTACTTAATACTTTTTTCTGCTTCAGCTTTGTCATGTTTAGATATAAATTATTACATTTATTGCTGCTCGCTATGCTTACTTGCATTTTTTTATCATTGCTGTTTGTGTTAATTGTTTTGTGCTGCTGCATTGCCTCGTCCCTTAGTTTAGCATCTGAGCTCAGTAGTTTTAAGTTAGCTTAAGAGGGGGTAGACTATATAAGAAACTAACTATGATGAATTGGACGAAAAGCGTTGAGAAGCTATAAGAAAATGGTTTGGCCAAAAAAGTAGTGTATAGTGGAGGAAAATTATTTTTGAAAGAGGATGAGACCAGAATGCAGAAAGCATGCTTGGATAGGATTTTATTTGGCTGGAGCAAATGTTGAAATAAGAGGGGCGATCTATGGAATGACGTTTTCGGTTGGACTCCAGTACCAAACGTTACATTGAAAACAAATCCTGTCCTTTCCTTTTGTGTTATCCCACTATTTGTTTGTGTACCCTTGTGTATTTATGTTCTTCCTGTCTTTATATGTTCATCTGATAAGACTTACGTTGTAGAATTTTCTAATATTCAGCTACATTCACTATGATGAGGAATACTGTTATCCTCAAATATAATTTGCATTAATAATATGTCGTTTCCTTTGTAAATATGTTTAGAAATTATTTATTCTGTTCTGTTTTAATGCTCATGTGTGAAGTTGATGTTTCAAAAGTTATTCTGATCTTTTATGTATGTACTTATGTCATAATTCCTGTAACACTGATGTATATGTTATTTCGATTCTTTTGTAAAGCCTGTACTACTGCAAATGTTATCTGTATTGTTATGTTCCTTAAAGATGTATTTTGTACCTTTGTTATTGCATTATGTTATAAAATTGTAATTGACACCAGTTCATCAAATTAATTAACATGTAAATTACGTTTCACTGCACACGTTTCTGTTGGTCATAGTATATGGACAATATGTGAGAAGTAGGGACTGATAGTGTTTGCACGTGTGTTAATAATTCAGTAAGGGACTGGATAACAGCATTGCTGGGTGTAAGAACATTTCAAAAACAATTTTTGTTAGTGCACAAGTGGTGGTTATTGACTTGCTATATTATCCGCAAGACTCTTCAATGGTGATTGTGCACCTGCACAGTCAAACAGATGGCTGCTGGCCATCTCTACAAGGACTACAGTGGGTCTACACCTTTGACGACCCACCGATACCATTATTTCTACAAGGACTGCAGTGGGTCTGCACCTCTGGTGGCCCACCAATACCGTAATCTCTACCAGGACTACAATGGGTCTACTCTGTGACGACCTACCTACCAATATTCTTGAAAACTTCGACTGACTCTGCCGTGGGTTTGCTCTGTTGTGGCCCATTACCTGTCTGCATGTCAAGAGTCAGCACTATCTTTCCGTTGGAAGGACAACACTACTTCTTCAAGACTGCATGGAAATCCACAACTTCTGTGTGCATTTTCTTTTACTACTCAGACTTTGAGAAAAACACTGCAATTTTACTTTGATGAATGATCAGGACTGTCTTTATGGACTGTGAGAAAATTTTAGCTTTTGACCAACATTGTATCAATAAGTGTGTGCATTTAATTTCTTTGTCATTGTAATTATGAAAAAATTTTTCAAATCTGCATTGGCCACTGCCCAAAACAATTTGTAAATTTTTTTGTGGTGAGCATGGGGGCTATGTAAGTAGGCTGTTTAGGTTTTTTATTGGTAACGCCGCCGCCACGTAGCGCTCTGTATAAAAATCACTGGCTGTGCCGTGTGCAGTCTCTGGCTAGTTTGCATTGTTGTCTGCCATTGTAGTGTTGGGCAGCGGCAGCTGGATGCTAACAGCGCGTAGCGTTGCGCAGTTGGAGGTGAGCCGCCAGCAGTGGTGGACGTGGGGAGAGAGATGGCGGAGTTTTGAAATTTGTAAGAATTGGTGTCATGAACTGATATATATATATTATGACTAAAGGTAAATACATTGTTTGTTCTCTATTAAAATCTTTCATTTGCTAACTGTGCCTATCAGTAGTTAGTGACTTCCGTAGTTTGAATCTTTTAGTTAGCTGGCAGTAGTGGCGCTCGCTGTATTGCAGTAGTTCAAGTAACGAAGATTTTTGTGAGGTAAGTGATTTGTGAAACATATAGGTTAATGTTAGTCAGGGCCATTATTTTGTAGGGATTTTTGAAAGTCAGATTGCGTGTTGCGCTAAAAAAATATTGTGTGTCAGTTTAAGCACAGTCGTGTACAATTTTTCTAAGGGGACGTTTCATATTTACTGAACGAAACTAGATTTTTTCCTAATGCCAGTCCACGCGTAATTCTGTTGTATGCGTAACCCTTTCAATTCTTGTGTCAACACAGATACGTCAAAAAATGAAACGATATAGGCCTACTTTTTACGGCATTCGAAAACTAGAAAAGAAGAGTATATTTATATAAATGTTTGTAAAGATCGGCGCTGAAACTTTTCGCACAAATATTTGAGACACTTGAAAAAATTGAAATGCAAGGAGGCCAGAATCGGAGAAAACCGCAAAAATTTTTCCACGAAATCATTGACGATTTGTCTCACAGTGGGATGAATATATTAATAAATATGGCGATTACTTTAGAAATAATAATAAGTTTACCTTTTCATTTAGCTGCGGCTTATACTTAAGCATGTAGTTGCGGAAAAAAACAACGCTAAGTTTCGGAGGAAAACAGGCACATAGGTACCAGGTTTGGTAATAACTTACTGTGTAACCTCCCCACAAAATAAAATAATATGAATAATACTCTCATTTAGCGTAACTACCCAACAGTGAAAATATAATACAATGTGACAAACCTATAACCTTTCAATAATTGACACTCAATTTAACCTGGTAAATTTGGACGTCAGCAATGCTGCGTCATGGCCCTGACATCATTCTGAATAAACTGAAAAATCTTACCTTAATTAGATCGCCGCATAACGCGTATATATCTGCTCCTATAAGAAATTTTCCTGGCGCAGCTAAGTGCAATGCTGGCCGATAGATTCGTCTTATATAAAAGGAAAGAACTGATTTTTCTTTTCAATAATCGGGATGGCCAAGGATTGGAGAAATTAGTGCATTCTTTAAATTGAGATGAATGTCAAAAGTTACTTTTATGAGAAAAGTTATTATTAACAGATTTTTTTTAAACATTTACATGGGACTTGATGTAACAATACTACATATGCGCGAGGCTGCTTTTACCTTATCCTACAACGCTCAGGCTCCGCCATCGCTGCACACGACCGGCCCAGCCAACACGATACACCAGGCCACACTGCTCGCTAGCAACAACTTACTCCTACTGCTACACAGTTCCTACTGCAGTCAATACTGCTCTTTGGTCTCAGATTCTCTTCTAGCTTACATATCGTAGGCAGCGCGTGAGCAATACATCGAAATTACATCAGCTCAAGTGCAACAAACTCTTTAATCATGGACCTCTTACAGAACCCTCCACTGGGGGCAAAAAATTGGCAGCGATGGTGAGTCAATTGGACTTGCCATGAGCAACAAATTTTTCTCTAATCTATTTAGTTTACTAAGGCTACACTCACAGAGTATATACATCATTGATAAGTGCAGAACATATTAAGAAATTAAATAAAGTGCACACGCACTGAGTACAAAACATATTCAGAAATGACAAAGTATATACGCAATGAGTACAAAATATACACTCCTGGAAATGGAAGAAAGAACACATTGACACCGGTGTGTCAGACCCACCATACTTGCTCCGGACACTGCGAGAGGGCTGTACAAGCAATGATCACACGCACGGCACAGCGGACACACCAGGAACCGCGGTGTTGGCCGTCTAATGGCGCTAACTGCGCAGCATTTGTGCACCGCCGCCGTCAGTCTCAGCCAGTTTGCCGTGGCATACGAAGCTCCATCGCAGTCTTTAACACTGGTAGCATGCCGCGACAGCGTGGACGTGAATCGTATGTGCAGTTGACGGACTTTGAGCGAGGGCGTATAGTGGGCATGCGGGAGGCCGGGTGGACATACCGCCGAATTGCTCAACACGTGGGGCGTGAGGTCTCCACAGCACATCGATGTTGTCGCCAGTGGTCGGCGGAAGGTGCACGTGCCCGTCGATCTAGGACCGGACCGCAGCAACGCACGGATGCACGCCAAGACCGTAGGATCCTACGCAGTGCCGTAGGGGACCGCACCGCCACTTCCCAGCAAATTAGGGACACTGTTGCTCCTGGGGTATCGGCGAGGACCATTCGCAACCGTCTCCATGAAGCTGGGCTACGGTCCCGCACACCGTTAGGCCGTCTTCCGCTCACGCCCCAACATCGTGCAGCCCGCCTCCAGTGGTGTCGTGACAGTCGTGAATGGAGGGACGAATGGAGACGTGTCGTCTTCAGCGATGAGAGTCGCTTCTGCCTTGGTGCCAAGGATGGTCGTAAGCGTGTTTGGCGCCGTGCAGGTGAGCGCCACCATCAGGACTGCATAAGACCGAGGCACACAGGGCCAACACCTGGCATCATGGTGTGGGGAGCGATCTCCTACACTGGCCGTACACCTCTGGTGATCGTCGAGGGGACACTGAATAGTGCACGGTACATCCAAACCGTCATCGAACCCATCGTTCTACCATTCCTAGACCTGCAAGGGAACTTGCTGTTCCAACAGGACAATGCACCTCCGCATGTATCCCGTGCCATCCAACGTGCTCTAGAAGGTGTAAGTCAACTACCCTGTCCAGCAAGATCTCCGGATCTGTCCCCCATTGAGCATGTTTGGGACTGGATGAAGCGTCGTCTCAAGCGGTCTGCACGTCCAGCACGAACGCTGGTCCAACTGAGGCGCCAGGTGGAAATGGCATGGCAAGCCGTTCCACAGGACTACATCCAGCATCTCTACGATCGTCTCCATGGGAGAATAGCAGCCTGCATTGCTGCGAAAGGTGGATATACACTGTACTAGTGCCGACATTGTGCATGCTCTGTTGCCTGTGTCTATGTGCCTGTGGGTCTGTCAGTGTGATCATGTGATGTATCTGACCCCAGGAATGTGTCAATAAAGTTTCCCCTTGCTGGGACAATGAATTCACGGTGTTCTTATTTCAATTTCCAGGAGTGTATTAACAAAATAGAGTGCACACGCACGATAAAAGTTATCATTTTACAAGAATTTAAATGCACTGTATAAGCCTTTACTATTTTACAGGAACTAGGAAAGGAATGGGAAGGATTGCATCGTGGTTGTAGCACAGTAGGTTGCACGTAGCTGCACTGGACGTCCATATCTTTCTACAGAAGCACAACACCAAGTGAGACAATCTGAAGTTCTCTTCCCTTAAGTATTTATCAGTGGAGCCAAGACACTGAAATGTTGTATTAATATTCAATGTTATCATTTTGGTAGTACATTAGGGACACCAAACAGTAGAACCATAATAATATCTCCATCGTCCAAGGTGGTGGATAGCTTGATATGTCAACACCCTATACTTGTAGAATCCATACTCTTACAGCAACGTAGAATTAGTGCAAAAACCAATATAGTGCTCCATGATCATGAGGATGGACAGGACAAACGGATATTGCAATAATTGGGTCAGAAGGTGAAGGAAACATTAAGTCTTATGCTAGTCATCATAGAATTACACTAGTGTATCAACCGATATCAACAATTATTGGCACTCATTGGCTAGTTACTGACCATTTTTCTGCATTATTCAGAAGTCATCATTTAAAGCAAGACTTAATGGCATAGCATTTATGCCTAAGTCATCATATTACAGTAATCAGTGGCATTCATTGGCCAGTTACAAAGTATTCATACAGTGTTACAAAACATTATTCAGTGATATTCACAAGTCATCATTTAAAACAGGAGCTATTGAGTGTAGCATCAAGCTACTGGTGTTTATATATGATATCATGTAAGTGACATGAGACATATTTAAAATGTAAGACATTGGAACTATTACTCAAGGTCGGTATTCCAATAATACATAGAAATAATGGAATCAATACACAGAAAATTTGCATTATTTTTAGGACTAAAAATATATCTTAAACTGGTAGCATTATTTAGTTGTATACTGGTAATAGCTGGGACTTGTAATAATTTTTGTTGTGCTAGCAATGCATTGTACTGGGATCGATAATTAATTGCTGGGGCATGAAAATATTCGCTTTTGACTTATTGCTGGAAATAAGGATTAATAACGTCATTCGTCATGAGGCAGCTGTAGCAAGGTTATGAAACAAGTACAGTATATGTGATCACATTCATAAATGATAGACACAACTGGGTAAAAAAAAATGCAAGTAGTAGAACAGGTTTAATAACTAACTACTTATAGCATATTACGTCACGAAAAGCTTCTCCTGGAAAAAATACAAAATGTATTATTGAGCTGAAAGAAGAAATGCATATAATGCTGAAAAACAGCGAACTTCGAATTAACAG
Source organism: Schistocerca gregaria (assembly GCF_023897955.1). NCBI lineage: Eukaryota > Metazoa > Arthropoda > Insecta > Orthoptera > Acrididae > Schistocerca > Schistocerca gregaria. The sequence continues at coordinate 523,185,335 of NC_064921.1, read as the reverse complement.
GTAATGAAACGTGTACTTAATATGTATGTACTCTAGCTGTCTTTTCCACAACATTCAGTCATTATACTATGCGACATAAGACATACTGTCAAAAGGAACTGCTACAAATACTTAAATAACTACATAGCATTTCTTAACTAAAGTAAATATTATCATCATCTGCAAAGAAAAACTTCAATTCATATTACCATATCTTCATCACTATACTCACCTGCAAAGAAAAGCTTCATTGTTCGCATTAGCATATTCTTCATAGAACTATTCATCATTTATTATCATCTTCAAAAAATGGACACTCCATTATGCATATTCCTATTACCATTTACGTCATACAACTATTCGTGATCATTCATTACTTCATATAGTATAGAGTTTCTTACTTCTAGCACATTTCATCACTAAAATTAACATCTGTAGTTCTGTCTGACGCCCTGCAATAATCGCCTCGTATTCTGAAAGAAAAATAATTAGTCAAGACTGCTATCATACGATGTGTATAGTATATTCTGGTTAATGCTTGTTAATTCTGATCCATTTACTCTTCATGACATATTATTGCATTTTCTTTCATTCATTCCGAAGGTGAAATTTCCAATTCATAGTAAACCACTGTGGTTGTATTATTTATTTCCTTTACATGGTATTGCTTTCTGAAAAATGATGTATAAGGATTAATATCTTGTATTTAATTCATATACTTATTAAATAAAAACTTGTTTCTAGTGATATAATTAAGCGTACAGCATAGCATGACAGAAAACGTATTAGGTCAAAAACATAGTTTCCAAGTGCAAAAATGTACACACAGTATCATAATGTAATAGCAAAAAATGTAGAATAGTCAAGATGTTGAGATAACATAATGCAAAATGTCAATGTCAACTGGTGTTTGTTACATCCTAAACATTTCATAGTGTATACAGACAAAAATTCTACTTTCGACAGGAAAACAATCATACATACACAAAAAAATCGAAAATGTGCACAGTCTGATCTGCTAACCTTACCGTGCCAGGCACTTGCCAGGAAAAAATATGATAATCATCAGTAAAAAGTCACATAAATATAATTGCATGAGTGGTCATAAATATCAGGAAATGGCGGTACAGTGTGATAAATCGTAAAGTATGTTCATTCAGTAACGAGTTTAATATTGCAAATATGGTGATTGCCCTTGCTTTTTCTGGTTCTCAAAGTTTCAACATGTACCACATTGGAATGAGGAATGCTGCGAATTCTGTATGGACCTGCGTATAGAAGTACAAATTTACTGCATCTACTCTTTCCTCTGTTGGATAAATAATGCGTGCGTACTAACATTTTCTGTCCAATGTGGAAGTCACGGCGTGTACAAACCTGTTCGTGCTGTCGTCTCCGGCGCTCTGCGGCACGTTTGATGTTGTTGAGCGCAATGTCAATTATTTCATGGTGACGTAGTCGACGAGTTGTAGGAAAGGATACTAATTCTTTAATTTCGTTAGGTGGTTCAACATTTTTCAATATAACGGTCGGAGATAGCATAGTGAATTCATTTGGTATGGAGTTAATTACATCCTGGAATGAGAGTATGTGTGTATCCCAATCAATATGTCTTATGGCAGTACATTCTACACAGTTTACCAATTTCTTTCATCAGTCGTTCACAAGGGTTCGAAGAGGCGTGATACTTGGATATATAGATCGCAGAAATGTTTCTAGCTCGTAACATATGTGTCCATATCGCAGATCGAAATTGTGGTCCACTGTCGGAAATTACTTCCAATACATGGCCTACATTAAATAAAAAATATTTTACAAATGCATTCGAAATAGATTTAGCAGTAGTTTTTCGCAACGGAGTGAAGGTAACAAATTTCGAAGTGAGTTCAACAGATGTAGCAAAAACCTCTACTAGTTATGGGAATCGGTCCAAAAATGTCTACAGCGGCCATGTGTCGCAATTTAACAGGTACAATGGGATGTAACGGAGGAATATGTGAAGTCGTGTCTGATTTAGCTTTCTGGCAGATTTTACATGACGCTAAAACTCGTCGAATACGTTTCTCCATGTTGGCAAAATAACAGTTCTGTCTCAGTATAAGAAAACATTTTCTGGCTCCATAATGTGTGTAACTTAAATGAGTATACCAAATTAATTTGTTAACAAGTTCAACAGGAATGCATTATAACCAGTTGTTGCCGTCAGGGTGAGAGCGGCGAAACAATGTTATTGCGTACCGTGTAATGGTTTCTAATGGTAACGTTACTCTTATCTTGCCAAAGGTGTTTAATTTCTTTCCACACGTTGTCTTTACTCTGCTCTTGTGCTATGTCTCGTAATGACGATGAAATGAAATTTTCAAATGCGACATGTTGAATATACATGATGCTAGAATTTGCTTGGCAGAAGTCGGTTGCGATGTCTTGCTGATTGTTGCAGAGAGAACGGGATAGTGCGTCTGTTACAATATTTTGTGTACCGGGAATGTGAACAATTGTAAAATTAAATTCCTGTAAATAAAGTTTCCATCTGCTTAATCTGTCATGTGTAAATTTAGCGGAAAGTAAAAACTGGATAGCTCTATGGTCTGTGTAAACGGTAGTATGTCTTCCATAAAGAAAAGGCCTAAATCGGGTAAATGTCCATACAACACAATGTTTCAAGTACTGTAACAGAGTAATTGCGTTCAGAAGGTGACAGAATGCGACTTGCAAAAGCGATGTTTTTAATTACTGTATTACCGTCTTCGTCAATTTCCTGAAAAATGTGTACGCCTAAAGCTGTGTTAGAGCTGTCGGTGGCAATGGAAAAATTTCTAGTGAGATCTGGGTGTGATAAAAGTGGTGCATTCAACAAAGCTTGTTTCAGATTGACAAATTCAGACTGCGCTTGGCTATCCCAGGACCAAATAGTGTTTTTACCCGTCAGCTGGCATAATCTAGGGGTGTCTAAAGCAGAGTTATGAATAAATTTACGGAAAAAGTTAACTAACCCCAGAAAGCTGCGTAGTTGTTTCTTCGTCGTTGGAACAGTAATGTCACGTAAAGCTTGAAGTTTTTCCGGGTCAGACGCAATGGCTTCTGCTGAAATTACATGTCCAAGAAATTTTATGAAAGTTCTGCCAAAGTGCGATTTGTTAAGATTAACTGTGAGTCCTTGTGCACGAAAAGTTTGCAACAGTTGTTCCAGAATTTAATTGTGTTCAGACCAGTTAGCTTCTGCAATAAGATGTCGTCTACATACTTTGTGATTCTGTCTTTTAATTCTGTCGGAAGCATAGTATTCAAACCGCGAATAAATGCTGCTGAAGAAATTGTTAAACCGAACGGTAATTTGCAAAATTGTTAACAGTCACCAAAACAGAGAAATGCTGTGTACTTTCTGCAGTTCGGATGGAGCTGAATTTGCCAAAATCCCGATCTCAAATCTAATGTGGAATAAATAGCAGTACCATGAAATTTCTGTAGAAGTTCTTCTAGTGTATGTGGGCGATCTGTTTCATTAATAATAATGTCGTTGATGTGACGTGAATCAAGTACGAGGCGAAGTGGGCCATCCTTTTTCTTAACAATATGGAGCGGGTTTATGTACGGACTAACTGCTGGTTCAATAATACCTTGGTCAAGCATAGTTTGCAATTCTTTCTTAACTTGTTCTCTGTGAATATCCGGAATGGGATACTGTTTGGCTTTAAACGTGTCGTGCTGTTTAACTTGAAATTCATACATGAAACCGGACATAGTACCAGGGATGTTGTGAAAAACTGGAGCTTGCTGTAAAAGGATATTGCATAGTTGAGTACTTTCGACATCTGTATTTGCACTGCTTTGTTTTACTTTCTCAGAAATCATTTGCATAACGTCGTAGTCGGCTTCGTCTGGTGTATTATAGTTGCGTACGAACGTATCTGTGAACAGTGTGGAATGACAGTCTATGTTACGTGATGCAGAAATGACCTCTGTCCGATTAATTGTTTGTTCTTCTGCAGATAAAGAGTGCTGAAAATCTAATTCCAGTTGTACATTTTCATCCTTAAACATGAAATAGGAATTTTGAAAGTCAATAATTGCGTCGTGTTGTACCAAAAAATTCGTACCTAAAATAACGTCTGTTGTCAATAAGGGAATAATCCAAAAAATTGAGTGGAACGTATGACCTGCAATACAAAATGATAAGTGTGTCTGTAATTTTACATCTACTCCTTTACCAGATACTGCTCCTTTTACTTTAGTTTTACCTAATGGTAACGTTGGATAAGTATTCTCTTCGTTACATTCGTTGAAAGTTTCCTCATTTATAACTGACATAGGTGATCCAGAGTCGATTACTGCTGAAAATGTGGATGATCCAATCTTTACTTCAATGACAGGCTGGGAAATCGTTTTTTGAATAACTGGTTTTTCAGGCAAAAGAGTGTCTCGGATGTCGTCAAAAGCAATAACATTCTCGTGAATAACATTCTGCGTGTCAAAAGTAGTGCTTACGTTGTTGGAAGATGCAACCTGTACTGTATCTAGTCAAATTCTTTCTGACGTACTGTTATTTGCGGGAGGATGCTGTGGTATTTCGACTATTTGTACTGTTCTGTTATTTCTCCCTGACGTATTACGTTCGGGATAATATCTACTGTCTGGTTCATTCATGATAATCTGTTGTTGCCGATGATTCTGCTGCTGGTAAGACCGACTGTTACGCTGAAAACTGTGCTCATTACTTTTACGTCTGTCATAATAATCGTTGCTATACGGCGCATTGCGATAGGAATTGAAATGATGTGTTTTCTGTACGTAGTGATTTCCTTGTTGCTGTGCGTTACTATTTGGTGGAGCCGACGCGATACGTGTAGGCGGCGTAACATTAAAGCTTGGTTGACCTTGCAGACTACATTGTTGGTTAGGTATGCTAACCGGCTGGTTTTGATGCTATTACGGAGAAAACCCTCTATTGTAGCCAAAATGTGTCTGCGATTGCTGAAAATTTTGTATATACTGATGATTAAAATTCTGACTGTTATTAAAATTACGCTGGTATTTCTTTTTATTTCGCGAGTGCCTAATTAAAACTGTCACTTTCGGTGAAACTTGTCATATCTCTTTACTCATTCATTACCTTAGATAGATTGATAGTTGAAGAGTTGTTTCGATAGATATAAAGGATAGTAAGAGAGAAAGCAGCAGTGCAGAAAACTAAAGATGAAATAGCACTACTACGGCTCGGTGCCCTGTGCACGCTACGGCACATACTCATCGAAGTGTAATGAATCCCCTGAGGTCTCTTGCGCGCTGCAAATAAATTATAGTTTCTGCATTACAGGCAATGTCGGTGAGAATTCAAATGCAAATTGTTGTATCCAGGCCAATTCTAGTTTCTGCATTACACGCCAAGCTGATGAAAATACAAAAGCAAATTGCCGTATCCAGTCCAAAGAATGTATTTGTGTTCTGTCATTTTTAAATACCTTAGATTTTTTTAAGGATAAAAATTGCTTATAATCAACGTTATTGTCTCTGAATGTGTGAACTGGTTCAGGATTGTATGGTAATCTGTTTGTCTGTGTCTGCCAGGAATCCAAGTCAAGTACTCTCCGTAAATTACCTAAATTATACTGGCTGTGTGAGTGTGAGAAATGTTCGGAGAGTGGCGTATGCTGTGATGTGTTAAAGGCTGAAATATTTTTCATCTCCGTCAATTCGTGGTGTAAAGATGACAATTTTCTACGTAATGTATTATTGGACGAACCTATCTCACTAATCGTCTGCTGTAAATTTTGGAATTCGGGTGTTTGATTAAACGAAACTGGTGACGTATTGTCTGATTTGGTGTCATTGTTATTTTCGATAACGTCAATACGACTGGCCAATTCATCAAATTTTTCAGTCAGTGCTTTAATCTGGTCATCATTTTTAGTGTCACAAGCACTAATTTGTTTTTGGATTTTACGGGTAGTTTTGTTCAATTTCTTAACGTCTGCTTTAATGGCATCGGGATCCTGTATTAATTCTAATTGTTCGAGTCTGTTGGTCACTGTCTGAAAGTCTTCTGTGTGTGTGTGTCTGTTTTTGTTTTAAGATCGGATATTTCATAATGCAATTCGGTGTTCAACTGTTTAATAGTATTGATTTCGTCTGATACTGTAGCAATGTTATTGTCTACGTATGTTTTTGCTTTCGTAAATAATTTACGCTTATCTTCCTGTCTCTGAGCAGTAATTGTTTCCATGACTTGTTTCTTTACTTTGTTCTGTTCCTGTATGAATTTACGGTAACTCGTTTCACTGTTTTGTAGGTGGTGATTAAAACGTTCGTCAATTAGGCTGTTCTGTTGTTCGAATTTCTTGTCTACTTTCGCATCCAGTGTGCGTGAAAGTTCTGCTGACATTAATTTAAACTTGTCGCGTAACTGTGTTACGTTTGCAGAACATTGTTTAGCGACTGCACTAATTTCATCTCTAAGTAATTTAGTTGTGGCTGCATGTGTATTACTTAATTCTTGTGCCACAGATCTAATTTCTTCACTACTGTTCCTAGCACAAGCCTTAATTTCCTCACGTAATTGTTCTTTAGCATCATGACATTGCACGGCAACGGCTGTAATCTGTTCACTAAGTTGTTTGGAATTGTTGTCTAATTTTCATGAAGTTGTTTGGAATTGTTGTCTTGTTTTTCATTGAATTGTAGCAGTAATGCTACAACTTGATCCAAACCAAAATTACCGACTCTATTCTCTGTACTGTGTGATGGTGTGTCTGCATTTGTAACGTTTTGTGAAACCATTTGGTCATTGTCTGATTCACGAAAAGGTTTGCTAATTGGACGTGCACTGTGGGTCACTACCTCGGAATCAAATAAATCTGACGTATTTTGACTACATTGTTCATCTTCGTGAGAAAAATTTATCTGTTCACTGTGTAAATTTTGCAAATCAGGTGTGTTAAACTGGGCAGCGTTCATTGTAACGGAAAGTGCCGCGTCATCAATTGTCGTTAAATTAACAGAGGACACAATTGAATTTCTTTGCTCATCATTAGCATTAAAATCATTACTAGTGATCGGTACGCACTGATTATAACTGGAGGATTATCATCAAGACACTGAGTGTCGCTAGTATTATCAGTCAAATTATTGAAGTCGGCTTTTTCACTCATTACGACTCGCGATGTACTGTTAGCATTTTCACAACTCAAAAGTTAAGCACAAAATCAAACAAAGACAAAGCAAAAATGGAACAAATACAGTTACAACAAAGAGCAATAAATTGCCGATGATCTGTGAAAGAAGTGACAAATTAGTAAATGCGTTGCGCCAGATGCAAACTACTTTTAATATTAAGTAAATAAGAGCAGATATATAGCTGACCACTTCTCAGAAATTCACAAAAATACGATCCTGGCCGGTTGTCGCCAAGTGTAACCCCCCACAAAATAAAATAATATGAATAATACTCTCATTTAGCGTAACTACCCAACAGTGAAAATATAATACAATGTGTCAAACCTATAACCTTTCAATAATTGACAGTCAATTTAACCTGGTAAATTTGGACGTCAGCAATGCTGCGTCTTGGCCCTGATACATCATTCTGAATAAACTGAAAAATCTTACCTTAATTAGATCGCCGGATAACGCGTATATATCTGCTCCTATAAGAAATTTTCCTGGCGCAGCTAAATGCAATGCTGGCCGATAGATTCGTCTTATATAAAAGGAAAGAACTGATTTTTCTTTTCAATAATCGGGATGGCCAAGGATTGGAGAAATTAGTGAATTCTTTAAATTGAGATGAATGTCAAAAGTTACTTTTTATCAGAAAGATTATTATTAACAGATTTTTTTAAAACATTTACATGGGACTTGATGTAACAATACCACATATGCGCGAGGCTGCTTTTACCTTATCCTACAACGCTCAGGCTCCGCCATCGCTGTACACGACCGGCCCAGCCAACACGATACACCAGGCCAGACTGCTCGCTAGCAACAACTTACTCCTACTGCTACACAGTTCCTACTGCAGTCAATACTGCTCTTTGGTCTCAGATTCTCTACTAGCTTACATATCGCAGGCAGCGCGTGAGCAATACATCGAAATTACATCAGCTCGAGTGCGCTAGCAACAAACTCTTTAATCATGGACCTCTTACAACAGGCATATAGGTACCAGGTTTGCTAATAACTTACTGAATTAGAACAGCGATACTCAAAGTGCAGTTCAATACGCAAGGTGAATCTACACACTTCTCTCAGACTGCAGTATGTTCGATCCGTGTTTGATACTGACTACAGTTGCAAAATTCCGTATCTCCTGGCGATATTGTTCTACAAAAAGTTTGTTTGCGCGGCCATCCTCCGTAGCAAGCACAGAAATATTTGCTCCACAAAGCCTTTGCGAGAGTTCTGCCGAAATATCAACCTAAAGATAACACCACATTAAGTCTTGTCACACACTAAAAAAAAAAAAAATAATTAGTATCAAATCAATATTGGTTTCACAAAAGTTGTTTTTTCTCTCAGTGAATAATAGCCGAAAAATGGGCTACAATTAGCATAATAAATCTACACTGATGTTGCCATTAACAGCTACAAACAAAATAATTGAGTTTGTATGAGTAGGTATGTGGCGACTCGAAACTTGTTTTTACACTCTTACGCAGCGATCGTACTGAGGCTTTCCATTCCCCTCCCCCCCTCCCCCCCCCCCCGCCGCCCTCTACACTCTCTCTCTCTCTCTCTCTCTCTCTCTCTCTCTCTCTCTCCCTCACTACGCGTAGTCGCACCAACACTGCAAACATTCCACTATGCTCTGTGCATCTCTCTCTCTCTCGTCCGGAAACATATTGCACCGTCTCAGGGGATCTCGTCGCTTCGTCGTCCGTCCTTCACCGCCCGGGGCTATAAAAACCCGCACCGCGCATCATAGAGTGCAGTTTCTTCTAGTGTTCGTGATTGCAACGAGAAGTTCAATACGGCAAGGTGAAATACACACCTCTCTCATACTGCAGCATGTTCGATCCGTGTTTGATGCTGACTACAGTTGTAAAATTCCGTGCCTCCTGGCGATATTGTTCTACAACGAGTTTGTTTGCGCGGCCATCCTCCACAGCAAGCACAGAAATATTTGCTTTGTAAATAAAAAACGCCTTCTCTTGCTGCACTGTATTTATTCTCTCAGACACGTTCGCCTTTTTTCATTTCAAAGCATCTTCAGTGACATAGTTCGTAAACAAACCAAACAGGATGGGATACACAGTGAACTAAAAGTAGTTACGTCTTTAAGTTACTGTTTTCGATCAAATGTCCATGTTAGTGACAGAAAAAGTGGGAAGAAAAATGTTCTAATGATAAAAGCATACTTATGTTTCGTAAATAGAGCGATAGTGCGACTTCCAGCATGTGACCAGATGAGAGGAAACGCAGTTGCCAACTAAAAACGCGAAGAACAGTCCCAATGATGACGCCTTAAAGTGAAGAAGGAAAAAGGCGTACACCAAGTGGAGATATTTTTATTTACAAAACAAATATATTATTCTATTTTTGCCGTACTGTAGAAATAAATTGTTCATTTTAGGAAGATAGAATAGGGCATTGGTGTAACGAAGTTGCAACAAAACCTTTCATCGGTGCAAAAGATGGTTCATCCGGAAGATGCGGTATCAACCTCCAAGATTCCGATCAAGACTGTAAGATTCTAAAACGTAGTGTAACGGTTTCAAGCTCCGTGGTTTGAAGAAATATTATATCTGACGCGTCACTAAATGTTAAAAAAGGAAAGTATGACGAATCTTACATCAATCTCGGATCCATTGATTCTAACTGTTTCACCTCTCTGCGTGTTATATAGCAAGTACTTCCGAATAGTTTCATGGTACCTGCTAAGATGCACCGACATTTACAAACTATACGCTCTTATTGCAAAGGCAAGAATGAAGAATTTTTTATACGTAAGAAAGAACACTTATTAATAAGTGAAAAAAATGTGAATGAAGAACCATGGAGGCATCGTATTTTCTCAGCTAACTCATTTCACAAGCGAGTGAAGCGAATAGTATTCTTGAAATGAACAATCTCGATAGGAACTATTGTATCGTGACTGATAAACCAGCAGGAGAGGTATCACTAATACAAAGCAAAGCTGGAAACTGTAGTTCCAGCTATTGTAACCTACATAGATGAACAGTCGCAGTAAAGAAGATGTCGCCATATGTAACAATGATTCTTGATGAAGCAGCAAAAATAATCAGTTGCGTTGAATCACTCTCTCTTCAGGATAGATTGTTTTCAACTACTTGTCGAGATTATGAGAGAAGACATAAAACACTACCGCACCACACCGATTTTAGAGAGTACAATTGTTCTTTCCCTGTGTTATTAGATTTTAAACGTTGATCGTAAAGGTTAAATTGATCAAACAGAGAAATTGCAATTATATTGATGATGGGAGCAGTCATGAAATCGGCGTGAGCAGCAACTGTCGGTCTGTGATTAATAAGATGATGCGTGACAGTGAGAAGTAAATTAAAAAAAAAATATATCGCATGTCTGGTCTTCGTAACAAAAGACATTGGAGTTTGTAATATGAAGTTAAAGTGAAGACACGTTCTTGCACTGACTATGCGGTATGCAGCTACGTAAGGCTGCTACAATAGCGGCTCATCAGTGACGTCGTCGATTTGGTTCAAGTTCTCCGAAAAATTGCTGCAAAAAGATTTAGAAATCAGTTTAGGACAAGGAATGCTTAAAAGTAATACATAGTTCTAATATGCATCTCACCAGGATTCTGATGTCATAAAATATACAGTGAAAAGTGAGCCCATCTTCTGCCTGACGCGCTGTCAGAGGAAGCGCCAGGAGAGGAATGAGAGCAGTACTTGTGGCGGCACCAACTTTAAACAAAATACAGTTGAGAAGTAGACAGAGGACTTTTATACTACACATATATTTGACCATGGTATCTCTAAGGTTGGGAAGCAGTCAATTTTATTCTGCAATGTTCTATTACAAAATTATCTGGGTAAGACCTTAACAAGATTGTACTAACTAAAAGCTGAATTACAAAATTTTCTAACTGACTTTTCTTTTAAATTAAAAGACCAGTTGAGCGATGTGACTTGGTTGTTCAGACTAGTTCCTTGGTAGATGTATTAGGAAAAATAAACGCATTAAATCTATATTTACAAAAGAGATAATAGTTTTCAAAACTAACAAAACATATGCCTCGAGAAATATAGATTTTTGGATTGTTTGTGTAGATAAGAGAGAAGTAGCAAGTATTTTAACACTGTGTCCGTTGGGGAGGCAGCAGAATTATCAAATGAAGTATTTGAAGAATTAGTCCAGTTATCCATGATATGCAAATTTTTTTAAACATATTTTTCTGAAGAACAGAATACGAAACTGGAAACGAATTCATGGGTTCCGAATCCTTCTGTACCGAATTTTCAGAAGCCAGAATGTATGTCAAACGAAACCAGTGAATCATTTTAGAATGGTATCAGATTCAAGCATAGAATCATTGTTCAGAACAATGTCACTTGATTTTTTGTGCAGAGTGAGTGATGAATATCCACAACTTCCCACACAGACTCTGACTGTTCTTCTCACATTCCCAGCAACATACTTGGATGAAGTGGGATTCTCAGCATATGCAACCACAAAGACGAAGTACTCGAACAGACTGGATGCTGAATCTAACATGCGTCTTCAATTCTCTTCTATCCAGCCTGGCATTAAACTGTTGGTTGAAAATATAAAAATTCGAACTTCCCTTTAAATGGAAACACCTTTATCAATTTACAGTGAAATCAAACAGTGTTTTTTGTGTATTGCCGTAGAATCCAGTGGTGCATAATATACCAATATTTTGGACTGATCTTCATTAAATGATTATAACTGCAGAATGAACATAAAACCACGTTTTTCGTATTTTATGGCTCTGGAAAATATCTAATATTTCAAAAGCGTTCCATCGCCAAAAGAGTTTGAGAATCGCCGTGTTAGAAAACCAGTCTTTCCACAGAATAATTGGCTGTACGTTGAAGCTCGTTTATCGGTGTAGAAATTGAGACTAATTACAAAAGAAACACATCATTTTATAGGATACAAGAAATAATGATGCCAAACAATCGAATCGACATGTTACTGAATGAGAGGGGATTTAGTGTCCAGTAAGGTCATGAATGGCTATAGAATACATGGCTATCCAAGCCCACACGGGCACATAACTCAAACCCATTCACAAAAAACTATGTCCTACTTTCAGTCAGAATGGCATGTAAAACTATAACATTCTGTAATCGTAACTAATACTTCGGAATGATAAGCTTACACTATATGAAAGCAGCCAATTATATCTGCACTGCAGTATTCAAGCCAAAAGCATGTATCGATGTCACCAAATAGATTTACGTCAACAAGAAATGAACACAACAGCCAACGTTTGGGTAGCTGAGCATAACCAAGACAGATAGTAGAGTAAGTGGAGTTCACGCCATGGCATAGTTCAAAACGAATTCTCATGGGAAGTGCTGGTTGGCTGTCACAAACCAAAGAAAAAAATGAGCCATACCATGCATCCAGCTAACTGCAACACCATAGAGCTAAGCAAGACGTTTCACCATTGATGCCTAAGTGCCTCCATGGATAATACAGGATAACAACATGTCAATGGATGAATCGATGAAATGGGAGAAAGGAAAAGCAGTCGATTTTCAGAGCAGTGTTATACATCAATCAGGCAATTGACAATCTATATGTGTACATATGTCTGCATGTGTGCACATGTATGTGCATATAGGTGTGTGTCCATGCACGTATGTGCATGTGTATGGCTGGGATATCCTACAAAACCCCTGGATCAGTTACAACCAAAGCTGGTACAGAAACAACAAGCTTCGTATCAACAGTGTGGGGTTTATAACCACCTAGCTCTAGCAGGAGGAGAGATTTGGGAAACATGGTCTTCCACTACTGCCATGTTGACTGCTCTGCTCGATAGGTGTGTAGTGTGGAAGTAGTATTGACATGTCCAATCGACCTGCTGTGCAGTGATCCCTGTACATCAGGGGCAAGAAACTGTTTTTCAGCTCCTGACGTGCAGACTGCCTGGCATGATAGACATGTTGTGCTGGAGTGGTAGCGGCCTGCTTCATTGACCTTTGCCGGCCTGAGCGGCCGAGCGGTTCTAGGCGCTACAGTCTGGAACCACGTGACCGCTACGGTTGCAGTTTCGCATCCTGCCTTGGGCATGGATGTGTGTGATGTCCTTGGATTAGTTAGGTTTAAGTAGTTCTAAGTTCTAGGGGACTGATGACCTCAAAAGTTAAGTACCATAGTGCTCAGGGCCATTTGAACCATCATTGATCTTTCTGCAGGGCAGTTTACACATGTGGATGGGTGCAGCTGTAGGAAACTTGAGATAAATAATGGAGAGGATAGAGGGAGAAGAAGGAGATGGACAGAGAGGGGGAAGCAGGAGGAGAGGGAGAGAGTGGGGTTACAACGAAGGGAGGGAAATGGGGAGGGGTACAGGACGGGGCAGAGAGAGGAGGAGGAAGTGGATAGGGAGAGTGGAGCACAGGAGATCGTTAGGGAGATGGGGGAGGAAAGAGGCACAGGAAGGAGGACATGGACATGGACAGGGCAAGGAGGGGATGGAGAGGGAGAGAAGGAGTCAAGGAGATGCACAGGGAGATGTAATTAGGGGGAGATGATTAGGGTTGAAACGCCACTTAGAAAAATTAATGAATGACTGAACTGATAAACATCTTATGTTATTTGATTTTCAAACAACTGAGCAAAACTGAATGTACCCAGACATTCACTAAAGTGACACACAATATTTTTAGCGCAACACAATCTGACAATCCCTACAAAAAAATGGCCCTGACTGACAATAACCTATACCTTTCATGAATCACTTACCTCACAAAAAATCTTCGTTACTCGAACTACTGCAATACAACGAGCGCCACTACTGCCAGCTAAATAAAAGATTCTAACTACTGAAAGCACTAACTGCTGATAGTCATAGTTAGCAAATGAAAGATTTTGTTGGAGAACAAACAATGTATTTACCTTAATAGTGTTCAAAAGTCATAATATATGTATCAGTTCATGACATCTAGTCTTACAAACTTACTGTCTCCGTCCAGATCATCCGCTCTCAAAACTCCGCTATCTCTCACCCCACATCCACCACTGCTGGCCGCTCACCTACAACTGCGCAACGCTACGCACTGTTAACATCCAGCTGCCCAACACTACAATAGCAAACAACAATGCAAACCAGCCACAGACTGCACTCGGCACAGCCAGTGATTTTCATACAGAGCTCTACGTGGCGTTACCAGCCCCATGCTCCTCAAACAAATTTAACAAATTGTTTTGGGCAGTGGCCAATAATGATTTGATAAAGTTTTTCATAATTACAATAACAAAGATATCAAATGCACACACTTATTGATACAATGTTGGTCAAAAGCTAAAATTTTCTCACAGTCCATAAAGACAGTCCTGATCATTCATGACAGTAAAATTGCAGTATTTTTTTTCCTTAAAGTCTGAGCAGTAAAAGAAAATGCACAAGGAAGTAGTGTATTTCCATGCACTCTTGAAGAAGTAGTGTTGTCCTTCCAATGGAAAGACAATGCTGACTCTTGACATGCAGACAGGTAATGGTCCACAACAGAGCAAACCCAGAGCATAGTCAGTCGAAGTTTTGAAGAATATTGGTAGGTAGGACGTCACAGAGAAGACCCACTGTAGTCCTGATAGAGATTACGGTATTGGTGAGCCTGCAGAGGTGCAGATCCACTGCAGTCCTTGTAGAAATAATGGTATTGGTGGGCCATCAAAGGTGCAGACCCACTGCAGTCCTTGTAGAGACGGCTAGCAGCCAACTGTTGCGACTGTGCAGGTGCACAATCACCATCGAAGAGTCTTGCGGATAATATAGCAAGTCCATAAACCACCACTTGTGCCCTCACAAAGTGTTTGGAATTGTCCTTAGAACCAGTAATGCTGTTAACCAGTCCCTTGCTGAATTATCAACACGCTTGCAAACACTAACAGTTCCAATTTCTCATCTATTGTGCATATACTATGAGCAACAGAAACGTGTGCAGTGAAATGTAACTTAATTTGAACAACTGGTGTCTATACAATTATAAATTTACAACATAAGTATACAATTACAAAGGTACAAAATACATCATTAAAGAACATAACAATACAGATAACATTTGTAGTCATAGGGGCTTTACAAAAGAATAGAAATAAACATATACATCAGTATTACAGGAATTATGACATAAGTAAATACATAAAAGGTCTGAATAACTTTCGAAACACCAACTTCACATGAAAGCATTAAAGCAAAACAGAATAAATAATGTCTAAACATCTTTGCCAAGTAAACATCATATTATAAATGCAAATAATATTTGATCATAACAGTATTCCTCATCATAGTGAATGTAGCTGAGTATTAGAAAAATTCTACAATATAAGTCTTATCAGATAAACACATAAAGACAGGAAGAACATAAATACACAAGGTACACAGACACATAGTGATATAACACAAAGGACAGGTCAGGGTTTGTTTTCAGTATGACATTTGGTACTGCAGTCCAACCCAAAACATCATTTCATAGATACCTTGTCAATGCATTTCTTCCAATTCCTCACAACTCACTCTCTTATATAGTCTACCCCCTCTTAAGCTAATTTAAATCTACTAAGCTCAGATATATATATGCTAAGGGACGAGGCAATGCAGCAGTACAAATCAATTAACACAAACAGCAATTACAAAAAAAAAGCAAATTGGCAAAGCAAGCAGCAGTATATCTAAATTAGCAAAGCAAATGCAACATTACAACTAATATGAGCCAATGCGTAGCAACAAGAAAAATAGATCAGTAGTAAAACTGGCTAACAGAGTAATACAAAGTTAAATTTAATAGCACTGTGCCTAGCAAGCAGCAGCAGCAAATGCAATAACTTATACCTAAACATGACAAAGATCAAGCAGAAAAAATATCACAGTAAAAATGGCCGTATTTAATACCTATGTCACACTTTAACACTAGAGTGATGCAGCACGATAACTTACTGTAGCAGACAAGTTACCAAATCGTATTTTTTTTTTTTTTTGAAGTAGATCATAAAATTATTATTTACTGTATCTGAAGGCATAAAATATCTGTATTACTACATCTATCAAATTTTATTTTAACGAATGCTGCAGCGCAGCTAGAAACTAGATTAAACGATATGAGCAAATATATATAGGCTATATAGAGCAAGGCATGAAACGTCATTCACTAGGCAAATGGCGTCTCCAAAGGCAGTAAAAAAAATCTCTCAACTAGAAAGACAGTATATGTAAAAATGTTTCTCATCATTCCATTAGACATTTTAGTAAATATCATAAATTAAGAGCTCCACAGTGTAATCGTATGTTTTCAAGTTTGAGGGTGTCGTAATTGTGATGCTTTCTACAAAGGAATGTCAATAGTGAGGTTAATGGCCTCTTTTTTCTCCACCTAACGGATTTTCCTCGAGGCAGGTGGCACAGCTGGGTGCCCACAACACGTTACGTCAGGGTCACTTAGCTTTCTCACCGAAATATTGACAACAGCAGTTTGCACTACAGTGACAGTCTCATACAAAAAAATTTCACAGGTCGAGAATTTGCGTTAAAAATGTGTAGAAACAAAATTCTATAAATATAAGTGTTCAAAAATTTTCTCCGGCGTTGTGATACATTTACGCATTTACACACATTTCAAACTCTTAAAGTACCATTCTTGGTTTCCAACATCCTTTTTCACAAATCAGAGTCCCTAACCACTACTCATTATTCCTTACCTGATTACACATATACATATTCGTCGACACTTCTTCAGTATTTCGTCATAACAAATGTGTAGCACAATCAAGTTCCTCATATAGCATCAGTTTATTGATCATAAACATACCTCACAACATAATACACATCGTTGTTGTAATAATAATATCATAACACCTTAGTCAAATCTCAAAATCGTCGTAGCTTCCTCCAATAATTTCGAAACCTAAAGAAAATTCTCTGCTCATTTCAATAGTGTCACCTACCTAAAACGTACTTTAAAAATCCGATCCCATCCCAAATACATCATTCAAAGCTCTCATAGTATCACAATTGTTCCCAAAAAATATGAACAGTTCACAAAGTACAGACAAAATACAATTTCATAAGTATGAAGTTATTCAACGGTGTAATTATGTAAAGAACTGTTACTGATGTAGTAAAATAAATGTTTGTCTCTCACACTTAAATGATCAGATAGCTGTGTAATTTATGTGTTAGAGAAATATGGTACCGATGTGTAAAGTTGTACAAGCAAATACCATATTAGCTAGGGCTCCTTGTGCTTGTCAAACATATGGTACGCAAAGTAAGCGTGTAGCCCCCTGAGGATTAATACAATTATACCCTCAGGTGTTACAGATTACAGCAATGGAATGAAATGTATCACGGAAAAATTTCTTTTTAATTCAAAAATCTTTAAAAATAAATGTTTTAAGTACAAAATTAATCACTCAAACGCGTGTCCTGTAGCACTAAATGTGCGTCTTGCTGTAAGATAATTCTGTGGAAGTGTCGCAGTTATCGTCCTCTGTAAGCAAAGTTCTGCTGAAGTCAATGTACTTACCTCGTAATAAACAAAAGTGAAATGCTTTGCGTATAGATATCGTAGTTATTACGTACAGTACCATGATCAAGAAAGTACTATAATGTAACGTCTTGTTGTGATACGGAAAAGGCTGTCTCATTGTAGCTATACCACTAGTTACTACTAAAACATGTTTTACTTTCCAGAAGAGTTCAGAAAAACTGTGCAGATATAAAGCAGATACAGGGCAAAAGCAACAATGCAAATTGCGTCACACATTAGTAGCGTCGTGATATAATCGTGTAGCTGTCAAAGAAACCAAATGCTAAGTCATCTTTAATGTCACAGAAAGTACTTTAAATCCAGAATGTATTCTCAAGTAAACCAAAATGTTGCCTTAAAATCTCTTTAGCACTACTGGTATATGTTCCAAGTATGTGAGCCTTATAGTCGTTACGTAGTCGTACAACTAACAAGCAAGAATGTACACACACAATAACACTGTGTCATCTGTTCACTATAACAATGCATTCGAAATTACTGTCTAAATATGTTCCCTATGTTCTAGACTGGATAGTTAACTTTAAAACATTGTTGCATGTTAACAGTTTCTAAGTGTGGCAAAGCATACTAGTAACGTGAAATGAAAAATTTTATAGCAAAGACTAAGTTAAAAAGCAGATTATCTCTCAAGAAACTGTTTTACATGTGAAATGTCGTGTAAACCTTTACTCTTCCTAGTATGCAGAGTTTCAACTTCAAAGCAATCATGCTGTATACGTCGGTAAGGAATGATAAATTTTTTCTCGAGGTTAGCGTCTATGTTATTTTTCGCTGAGCCAGCCGGCGCACGTGGCTGCCTGCGGTGCGAGTCATTTTCTGTCTCTTTGTTGGTGCGCGTCGTTATTGGGATTAGGAGACCTAACTTCTACAAATTCACCTTGTTGAGACAGCCCTGACCTGTTTTAATCCCGCCAGTTCTGATGAAATTCAGGTCTGTCGTTTTGTCGGTAGTTTACATAGTTTCTTGTTTGTCGGTCATGTGGTGGAGAATTTCTCCCGGAATCGCGACTGCGCGGTGGACCGTTGCGTCTGAAGGTATTCTGTCTCCCTTGATAATAATTTTTTTGGTTCCCATATTGTCTGTTTGTCTCATTTCTCTGTGATAGCCATTACTGTGGAGAGGTCATCTTTCCCTGTAATTATTACTACTCTCCCAACAGTTGTCACACGGGTGGTGTCTGTTTTGGCCACGATTTACGTTGTAAGAATAGCCTTGTCATGTCCAGTTATTATTTGTTTCATCGTGGAATTATGACGGATGTGACCTGTAATTGTTGTGCTCCTGTTTTCGCGTTCAGCGATTGTTAGTGTCAATTTCCAATTCTTGTAAGAGTCCCTGAAAAGCTTCAATGTCAGCTTTGCAACGTGCTGCCAAAATAATATGTCGTAAATGTTCAATCAATTTGATTAAGCAAATGCGGATGAGTTCTGAGGGGCTTTATGGGTTTGAAAGATACTGATTCTTATGTAACATGTCTTCTAAATATTTGACAAGGCTAGAAAATTCCGATTGTTCGAAATGTTTCATCATTATGATGCTATGTTTTACTCGGTCTTGTGTAGCTTGAGACCAATATGCTGAGAGAAAGGCATGATAAAATTCTCCTTCACTGTGACAATCGTGAATGACCGACTGCATTCTTACAGCTGGTTCATTCTCTAAGTAGCCACACATAAACTCTAACCTGTGCTCCAATGACCAGTTGAGAGGAAAACAATGAGAGTCATGTTTGTGAATGAATGTCGTTGCCAGGATTCGTAATTTTGAATTTACGTGTAGTAATGAACAACTTATAGTCAAAATCATCGTGTCGGCGAGTCGCATATCGGTCATTGTTACTTCGTTTCGGCGGTTCAATCTCAAAATTCAGTACGCCTTGCCAGTTGCTTTCATAATTCCCGAAATGCCCTGTGTTATTGATTTGTGACTTTTCCGTATTGCTAAGTCCCTCTTCCCGTGTTGGAGCGCGAATCTTCTCTGATATATGTAATTGTTGTATATCCTGGGTCAACTGCTCTTGTACTTCCCCGATTTCTCTTTTGTACTGTGTATAGATTTGATTTTGATTTTGTTTGAATTTTCTAATTTGTTCATACTCTACTGTGTCATTAAAGACTACCTGTCTTGTGTCATTCAGATTATCATCTACCTTCATAGATAAATTATTTAGCTGATCCGAAAGTTCAAGTACTTTCTCTGATAATGAACTTGTTTCCTCCATGTGTCTTTCTGAACCAAGTTTCAGAGTGTCCATGTGTGTTGAAATCGTATCTACTGTGTCCTTCAAGTTTTCCTGTGTTTTTGGAAGTTGCGTAACCGAATCGGTAGATGCAACTCAGTCAATTTTAGCTTGCAAGTTGTCGTGATTTTCATGAACAATAGTTTGCAGTTCTTTTATGGCTGCTTCGTGATTCTGTAACGCATTTTTATGGCGCGAAAAAATAGGTTGGAAATGTTCACAAATGTGTGTTTTTACGTCATTACAGACTTTTTGACATTTCGACTCGATTTTAAGTAGCTCAGCAGAACACCTTCAAGTGTTTGTTCAAGCGTGGTGTCTAACTTTTGAAGCTGTTGCTGTCACTGTTTTTGATTTTGTTCCATTGTGTCTAACTGTTGCTGTGTTTGTCACTGGTGTTGTTCCATTGTGTCTAACTGTTGCTGTGTTTGTCTCTGTTTTTGTTTCATTTGTTGCATTAATTGCAATAATAATGTATTAGTGTCTGGAATCTGTTCCTCTATGCTTTTCGACAGTGCATTTGCAACGGCAACATTCACATTTTGACAAGCAGAAAATGTATCTTGAGTTATTTGAGAAAACGGTGAGGACGCAAAACCTGAATCTAGAGTATTTGCAAGATTTTGTCTTGTCATTTCGGATTCCTGGGTCGAACTGTTGCCGACCGGTCGATCGATAATGCTTCAATAATTGTTTCACTGTCTACACCATTATTTGCCGCCCGCTCCATTTCCCTATGCACAATTACCAAATTACTATGTTGAACATTAGTTAATTCATTACACGGTGGTGCTGATACACTGCTATCGTCTTCACTGTCATTTCTCAGTATACTTTGGAGCCTAGTATTACGTTTTTCACACACCATAATTGTCACAATGTTTCACACGATAACACAGAAAATCACAATTCAAAGAGTAACATAGCAAAGATTAACATAGCACTGAAAATAATATCTAGTTAATCGCAAGCGCAGCTGCGAAATACTTGGTGCAAATCTACATGTATGCCACAACTGTTTTACTGTACAAGAATGAAGGACTGCAAGTACAAAGGAGATTCTCTCTACAATTACACACTAGCAATAAACAAAAGCTACACTAATTACACAAACTACATGAAAAAATCAGAAGATTCCAGTGAGATATCCTGGCAGGGTCGACATATGCAACGTCCCCTTAGAAAAATTAATGAACGACTGTCTGATAAACATCTTATGTTATTTGATATTCAAACAGCTGAGCAAAAGTGAACGCACTCAGACATTCACTAAAGTGACACACAATATTTTTAGCGCAACGCAATCTGACAATCCCTACAAAAGAATGGCCCTGACTGACAATAACTAATACCTTTCATGAATCACTTAACTCACAAAAATCTTCGTTACTCGAACTACTGCAATACAACGAGCGCCACTACTGCCAGCTAAATAAAAAATTCTAACCACTGAAGGCACTAACTACTGGTAGGCATAGTTAGCAAATGAAAGATTTTGATAGAGAACAAACAATGTATTTACCTTAATAGTATTCAAAAGTCATTATATATATATATATATATATATATATATATATATATATATATATATATATATATATATATCAGTTCATGATATCCAGTCTTACAAAGTTACTGTCTCTGTCCAGATCATCCACTCTCACAACTCCGCCATCTCACTCCCCACATCCACCACTGCTGGCGGCTCACCTCCAAATGCGCAACGCTACGCGCTGTTAACATCCAGCTGCCCAACACTACAATAGCAAACAACAATGCAAACAAGCCAAAGACTGTACACAGCACAGCCAGTAATTTTCATACAGATCGCTACGTGGCGTTACCAATAAAAAAAACCTAAACAGTCCACTTACAGGGTGATGTCTCAAACAGGAGCGATATAAGTGGCATAGAGGGAAGGAATGGATGGTCAGAGAGGCGAGGAGGAGGAGATGTACAAAGAGGGAGGGTGGACATAGACAGAGGGAGGGGAAGGAAGATATAATCGGCGAAAGTGGACAGAGAAGAGAGACAAAAAGCTGGAGGGAAGAGACAGAGACATAGAGATGGGAGGATGAGGGGACAGAGAGGCAGAAGAGGAAGAATGAACGCAGGGAAAAGGGAGGACGAGATGTGTGCAGTAATATGTCGAGCACGTATGTGAGCGAAGCTGAGTGGAAAAGGAAAACAAATATTGTAACAGCAGTATTCCGCTCTATCTCTCTTTTTGGACATATGACGTCATGTGACACATTTCCATTGTGTCAAATCCGATGTGCACTATAGATGGACTAAGCAATCCCAAAATATAGCGTCAGTATGTTCTACTGAGGTGCCTCCAACACCACACAATACTAAACACGGAGATCCATCAGCAGCTGACAAGTAGTGAACCAAACAGCAGGAGACCTGATACGTTTTGCGCGGTGAATGCCTCCGTGAAAGTCCTCACATTGAATGGCGGCCCGTTCCGTTGGCGCAGAGCCGTCGCGGCAGCAGGCTGCGACCGCGTCGCGCGCTCTGCTAATTTCCTGGGCCGCCTGGCTGCGCTGCTGTCGCGATAAGGCCCGCCTGTCGGCTCGGCCGCTTCCCGGCGCGGCTCGCCTCCACACAGAAGCACGTATCGTATCGCCTCGCTTCAGCACATTGTGTAGGCCTGTCTACAGGCCTACCAACAGGTGCCGCTGCCACTCACCCCTCTGTCTATTCTTCTCCATAGCCCCCTCTCCTCAGGTCCCAAGCGCGCGTATATCGTACCTGAGTCTTCGCTTTGCCATTGTGGCAATAGACTACGTACTATAATACCCAGTCTCGTTATCTAAATAAATATATACCTGTCAGATATGAATGTGCTAACTCTAAGTAACAATAACAATTACACTGATGGACAAAGAAAGTGATGCACCCAGAGAATGTGATCGAATGTCAGTGTAAGTTTCATACACTACTGGCCATTAAAATTGCTACACGACGAAGATGACGTGCTACAGACGCGAAATTTAACCGACAGGAAGAAGATGCTGTGATATGCAAATGATTAACTTTTCAGAGCATTCACACAAGGTTGGATCCGGTGGCGACACCTACAACGTGCTGACATGAGGAAAGTTTCCAACCGATTTCTCATACACAAACAGCAGTTAACCGGCGTTGCCTGGTGAAACGTTGTTGTGCTGCCTCGTCTAAGGAGAAGAAATGCATACCATCACGTTTCCGACTTTGATAAAGGTCGGATTGTAGGCTATCGCGATTACGGGTTTATCGTATCGCGACATTGCTGCTCGCGTTGGTCGAGATCCAATGACTCTTAGCAGAATATGGAATCGGTGGGTTCAGGAGGGTAACACGGAACGCCGTGCTGGATCCCAAAGGCCTCGCATCACTAGCAGTCGAGATGACAGGAATCCTATCCGCATGGCTGTAACGGATCGTGAAGCCACGTCTCGATCCCTGAGTCAACACATGGGGTCGTTTGCAAGACAAGAACCATCTGCACGAACAGTTCGACGACGTTGTCAGCAGCATGGACTATCAGCTCGGAGACTATGGCTGCGGTTACCCTTGACGTTGCATCACAGGTGCTGAATCCAGGTTCTGTTTACAGCATCATGATGGTCGCATCTATGAAAGCACACTGGAAGCGTGTATTCGTCATCGCCATACTGGCGTATGACCCGGCGTGATGGTATGGGGTGCCATTGGTTACACGTCTCGGTCACCTCTTGTTCGCACTGACGGCACTTTGAACAGTGGACGTTACATTTCAGATGTGTTACGACCCGTGGCTCTGCCCCTCATTCGATTCCTGCGAAACCCTACATTTCAGCAGGATAATGCACGACCGCATGTTGCCAGTCCTGTGCGGACCTTTCTGGATACAGAAAATGTTCGAGTGCTGCCCTGGCCAGCACATCGTCCAGATCTCACATCAATTGAAAACATCTGTTCAATGGTGGCCGAGAAACTGGCTCGTCACAATACGCCAGTCACTACTCTTAATGAACTGTGGTATCGTGCTGAGGCTGCATGGGCAGCTGTACCTGTACACGCCATCCATGCTCTGTTTGACTCAATGCCCAGGCGTATCAAGGCCGTTATTACGGCCAGAGTTGGTTGTTCTGGGTACTGATTTCTCAGGATCTATGCACCCAAATTGCGTGAAAATGTAATCACATGTCAGTTCTAGTATAATATATTAGTCCAATGAATACCCGCTTATCATCTTAATTTCTTGTTGGTGTAGCAATTTTAATGGCCAGTAGCTTACATGAACATACCTCATGAGTGTATGGACGAGGGACGTTCGGTAACTGATGTGACACTTTTTTCCTCGGATGAAAAAATGCGGAATTTTCTATGGGACATCGTAGAATATTCGCTCTTCTGCCCTACTGTTTCATGAACGTTCGACAGGTAACGGAAGCGCGTTCCATGCAGAATGTAGCCACCGAGTTTCTTTTGGCGGAAAACCAAAGCATCGTAGATATTCGTAGGTTCTTACAGAATGTCTACGGACATCTGGCAGTGTACAAAAGAACTGTGAGTCATTGGGCGACGGTCTGTCGGTGTGATGTAAACCTCACCGATCTTCCGCGTGCTGGCCGGCCGCGCGCAGCTGCAACTCCTGCAATGTTGGGACGTGCGGACACTGTCCTTCGAGGTGATCGATAGGTCACAATCGAACACCTCGCTGCTCAACTGGACGTCTCCATTGGTAGTACTCACACACTCGTCCACCAGTTGGAGTATTCAAAAGTGTGTGTTCCCTTCGTTCCTCGCCGCCTAATAGCAGCTCATAAAGAGCAACGCAGCACCATTTGTACGGAATTTCTTGCGCATTCCTAGACTGATCATGAAAATATTTTGTCGAACATCGTCACCAGGTGATGAAGCATGAGTTCATCACATACAACTGGAAAAACGACAATTCATGGAGTGGCGCCACACTACCCCTCCTCCGAAGAAAAAATTCAAAGCCACATCCTCAGCTAGTGAAGTTATGGCGGCGGTCTTCTGGGACTCTGAAGAGGTTATTTTGTTTCATGTCCTCCATCATGGTGCAACAATCAGTTGTAAAATGTATTGTGGTACCCTCAGGAAATTAAACAAACGACTTTAGAGTGTTCGTCACCACGAAAATGCAAACGAGTTTCTCCTTCTTCATGACAATGCAAGATCCCATACAAGTTTGCGCGCCCCGGGGAACCTCACAAAACTTCATTGGACTGTTCTTCCTCACCCATTCTACAGCCAGATCTAACACCTTACGACTTCCATCTGTTTGGCTCAATGAGAGATGCCCTCCACGGGAAGCAGTAAAGGGATGATGGGGAAGTTATTGATTCTGCAAGACTCTGGCTTCGACGTCGATCAGTAGAACAGTACCGTGTGGGTGTAACGGCTCTCACAGTAAGGTGGCACAAGGCCGTCGCATTGAACGGAGATGAGGCTGAAAAATTGCTTTTTTTTAGCTAAAAGTTTGAGTAATAATATATTCTATTGGAATACTGAATAAAACTAAACTGCTTTAGAAAAAAAAAATGTGTTGCATTACTTATTGAACGCCCCTCGTAAGTGGCTGTATAAATGCAATTCTCTTTGATAACTGGAACGTATGAAGATAGTTTGTGTTCAGTGTTCTTATGAGTCCTGGCAGGGTATGTAAGGGGCGTGAAAAGCATCAGTTATTGGGTGATAAATGTAAAGGACACGGAGATGCCGCGTATCCGTGTGGAAAAGCTTTATCGGCACCAGAATTTGAAACGGACCTCATTGTGGGCCTCCATTTGGTCTGTTGGTCGAATCATGCAGTATATATATTGGGGATGGGGGGGGGGGAGGCATTCCAATGGACTGCATGGGAACGTGAAGGCAGGTATATTAGTCCTCAAGTTTTTAGCCGAGCACATTGATCGCTGTAAGGGAGGATCCCCGTATTGTGCACGAAGCACATCGTAACGCCACGACATTTGTCTCTGCCATTCGTGGACAAGTAATGGACTCCCTGTAACGTTCTGTGCGCTGCAGTACCGAACGATTACTGCTTGAGTAGTTACTCTTCCAAACAGCATCACATACGAGCAAACCAGTTGTGGTTACTCGTGCTTTAGGTACTGGGGCTATCGACGGCTCTGTTTGAAAAGAACACCTCGGTGGAGTCATGCTTTCGAGCCGCGCACGACTGCTTTCACACCCCCCCCCCCTGCTAATTTACTGCGAATAATAATTTAAACATAAAATTTAATAACAAGGGTTCTATTCTAACGACCGTAGTTGACGAAGGGGACAGAATTACGTTGAATAATGTTTATTCAAGAAAGGACATCTCAAATAAACTGTATGTGGCCCTACGATATTCATTTAAAATACAGACAGAAAATACTTTTATCAATTGCAGTAAAGTTACATCGAGAGCGTTGTGAGAATGGTAACAAAATCCCCAAACTAAACAGTCATCAAAGACTCGTGAAAACTAAGACCATTTCCTGAGTACAATATATTCATCAGCTCAGAACAGTTCAGACTTCAGCAGGATGACTCACAAATTAACACAAGCCATACAAAGAATAGTAACCCATACTCTGACTGTCCACAGCTCCGTAATATAAGCGGAGCACATTCAGATCTGTCGTGAGTTGAAGTCCTTTCAAAATGTAGCTCCCGTTCACTGACAAGAATCAATGACGTATACCACTGAATCACGCACTTTAGCATAAGCAGCCTGCCTTCCTCCAGCACTTGATACCAAGTGTCCAGAATCACTGCCTTGAGTGCTCCACTGGAGAAGTCTCCGTCCCCACTTGACTCCAGCAGTGTTCCGCCACTGTTCAACTCTCGCTGGCTGAAGGCCATCCCCACCAAGCTCTACAGATACGATTTGATTCAATATGACCACTTCTCAGACTAAACTAGTATGTTACAACGACATTTAAAAAAAGAAATGTTGTAAACATTCTATCACACTCAGATAATTTACAACAATTATAAATAAAGTTTTGTCCATAAACAAATATGCCAGCATTCTTATGCAGTCGCGCTCATGTTAAATGAGTGCAGATTATCGCTAAACATTACGTAAACAATTATTTATGTGGTCTTAACAGAAACATCTTTTATTTCTCTCTTCAGTTGTGATGTCTGCTAACGCATGCGACTGACCAGTTCTAAATTAGTAGTTTTTTGATAGCACATACGATCAGTATTTAAAAAAGTCACTGGTAAAATACTAAACTGTTCAGTAAATAAATACACAAGTATGACAAAATATGAGGCACTGACGCTGTATTCATTTGGTTAGTAAATGTGGAGAATAGGACGTTCTGACAAACGTTTGCATAATGAAAGCTATATCAAAGGCTTCGTAAATCGATAAATAAAATAGATAAAGATAAGTAGCTTTCAGGGACGATAGCTATAGTGCAATGAACTCGTCTCAAATACTATTTGCTGAAATCGCACAAAGCGACCAAAAGTTGTTAATTCAGAGGTTCATTGTTAAATGTTTATGTACTGTGAAATTTTAACTTCTGCAGTTTTAAAGATGTTGAGATATTGTTGTGTCTTTGTGTGTGCTCCGTAGCCGGCCGCTGTGGTCGAGCGGTTCTAGGCGCTTCAGTCCGGAACCGCGCTGCTGCTACGGTCGCAGGTTCGAATCCTGCCGCGGGCATGAATGTGTGTGATGTCCTTAGGTTAGTTAGATTTAAATAGTTCTAAGTCTAGGGGACTCATGACCTCAGATGTTAAGTCCAATAGTGCTTAGAGCCATTTCTGATGTGCTTCGTTTTTCGGAGATCGCAGATGTACTCAGATTTGTCTGAGTTACTGCGAACCTCAAAGAGCTGTAACTTAGCCATCCTTAAGATTCTGTGGCACTCCACCATTTCCTAGAGCGTCTCCTACATAGGGGACATGCGAGTAACAGCCGTCCAGATTCCCATCTTCGGCATTTTCCTCACATCCGGACCTTGCTCCGTGGCAGCCCGCCCGGCCGCGTCGTTCTATCGGCCCTGGAGCCACACAGCTTCGCAACCAAATTCACCTCACCTTGTGCAACTTCTAGGCGGCCGAATGGCTCGCCTACATACCCGTAAAGTTATATGTGTGGCACCGCGCCATTGGTCGGGCACTAGCACCAACCGGCCTAGGGAATTACTACCGCATGCATAAACTGTCGTTAACACCACAACAAGATAGCTGTGTATGGGGTGGTCCATTGATACGAAATGTAAATTGCTGATAAATGGCGTCGCATTCTATTCAGCGATTAATCGTGTATCTCCATTACAGCGGATCATGATCCTTGTGACCTGAGAAGACGTCTCATTCTTCCAATATTTTGGAGAGGCACACCGGTGTTTGCCCTTGAGCCATAGTGTGGGAGCCATCGAGTATGACTTCACGTAATGAGCTGGCTGTAATTGCTGCTTACTGTAATTGCTGTAGTTCGTGTTAAGAAGACTTTCTGTGAGTTAAGTGACTTATGAAATAGTATGGGTTATTGATAGGATTTCTTGCAATTCAGGACCATTCTTTTGTGTTAATTATTTGAAGCCATGTTGTCACTGTGTGCTAGTCAGATTGCGTTAGACTTGTATATTGTGGGTAATAAATGAATAGGTTAAGTTTGAGTTGTCTTTGTCAGGGAAAATTCTATAGCTCAGAGATTTAAATAATAAAAATAAATAAAAAGACTCTGAAGTTTCATCAACTCAGTAGTTTCACTCAATAGTTTCACCTCTTCAAGGTTACATGGTTGTCCACTACTTACATGTGCATTTTCATATATTGCCAAGCCTTTGTGCATAAAACTGGTGTAAACTTCTCTTCTGATGAATTATTAGGACTGTCTTTAGGGACTGTGAGGAGAATTTTTACTTTATTGTGCAAAAGCATATTACTTAACATTTGTGTGCATCTGATCTATTTGATATCTCTAATACAAAAAATATTAACAACTTAGTCTTGGCCACTGCCCAAAACAGTTTGCAAAATTTTTTGAGTGGAGTAGGGGGCTATGTAAATAGCCTGTTTGTACGTTTGTATGTTGGCATCGTCATAGACTGTATTAATATCGCTGACAGAGCTCTGCCCCGTAGGCAGGAGATTCTGTGGTTGGGTGGACTAGCAGTTAGCGAGCAGGTAGAAATGGGTTTGGACATGATTTTCTTAGTGGAGACTCAGTGTTGGTAGGACACGCATTTTAAATGAGGAAGGATGCACTTGGTAATGTATGGGTAGTGGAATTATTTACAACTATACAAGTTTTGAAACTGGATGTCATATGAATAAGGTAAAATCTCCTAAATACGTTGTTTGCTCTTCATCAAAATCTTTCTTTTGCTAACCATATGACTCCTAGTAGTTAGAGTCTATAGTAGTTAGAATATTTTTATTTAGGTGGCTGCAGTTGCTGCTTGTTGTAGTTCGTCTTATGAAGATTTTCTGTGAGGAAAGTGATGTATGAAAAAGTATGGGTTATTGATAGGATTTCTTCCAATTCAGAGCCATTCTGCTGTGTCAATTATTTGAAGTCATGTTATCATTGTAGAGCAGTCAGTTTGCGGTGGGATTATATTTGTAGCTTATAAATGAATAGGTCAGTGTTTTAAATGATAAAAATAAGTAAGACTCAGTAGTTTCACTCAATAGTTTCAGCTGGTGAAGAGACGTGGAACTGCACTTTGGCAGCTTTACCACCGAATAACACATGTTACTTTTCCTCGAACATATACGTTTCATATATCAAACACTTCAGAAAGATGTACGCTACAAAATGAATACATTTTTGAATTTTTTTTATTTTTTATTTTTAGTGTCCTATCTCAAAGGCTCGAGGTGGAGATGGGGTCACTATCAAGCTTTTGACCCGGTTCGGAAATATCTTCGTTCGGGGCTGGAACGACCAGTTGTATGTGGCTTTGTCCCATGTTAGTGTATCAGCCAAGCTCTTCATTCTTGTACCCAATATACTACTTTAAACTTAGTATGCAAAGAGGTTTTATAAGTCAAAAATAAATTCTACATACACGAAGTCTCGTGCACAGCTATTAATAAATATCCAGACTATGCTGGGTTTCTCAGCTAGTCCATTAATCAAAGCATTTTCACACAGATAAAACTCAAAAGTCAAAAATAGTTTTTTAAAGAGTAAATATTTTACATAATTGGTGTAAAATTGTTGAAATCAATTAAAATCTTGTACTACACTCTTTCTAAAGCAGCCTATGTTCTTCCTCAGGCTTCAAGCCACAGTATCTCTGTATCATATTTTATGGAAATCGGTTCAGGCGGCTTAGTCGTGAAAACGTAACAGAGTTAATTTCACATTTATAATTTTAGTAGGTATATGGGTGATGTGAATATGGATGTAATAAGAACTTAGTTCTGATTGGTCAACGGAAATCATGGTACCAATCTAAAATCCCAACGCTAATCGTCTTGACGAAAAATCATTGAGACCGTTATATTATTATGTTATAGCAGTAAAACATTTGAACGGATGATAAGAAAAGACGAGAATCCTAGTTTGAATCGAGGAAATTACAGAATCTCAATTTGGTTGTCGCAAGCGTAAAGAAACGTTTGACAGCTTCTCCAGTTTATCAACTTCAAGAAAAATCAAATTCTCATAGCGATGTCTGCATATACTTTTTGGGCTTACGACAGTGTATTACTCCCACTTCTGCCACAAAAATTATGAAATATGGACATTTCTTCCAGTTTTGTTTCAAGACTCACATCCTTTTAAATTACATCACATATTTGTACGACAATAATAAACTACACAGTCCAAGGATTGTACGAAAAAGATTACTCCGAGTTCTCATTTTTAAAGAGTTTGCTTTACTTTATCTATATCTCAGACCTAGAAACATTTTTTCTCCGTCAATCAAAATTCTTCAGTATTCTGACGAAATATGCGTATCTACTGTAGACTAAAGTCTACCCAAACGAGATATTTATCAGATCAAGCGGTCCAGAATTAGCTCGGTGGATCAGTGTACATGGCGTTTCAATATCAGAAAAAAAATCCTCTGTTGTCCGCTTTACGAAACAACGAATACAATATAGATAAATTTGATTCTGTTGGGTGAAAGAAATCTCCCAGTTCAACCGCCTCGAAATTTTTGGACTTGATTTTAGACATGTGTTTCACATTGTTTAGCCACATCGAATACATGTAAATACAGTAGAACCGTCCATGAACGTTACAAGTTCAGTAGTTGCTACATCCACATCATATTTAAGTGCCTGGCAGAGAGTTCGTCGAACCACCTTCACAAATCTCTATTATTCCTCTCTTGTATAGTGCGCGGAAAGAACGAACACCTATATCTTTCCGTACTAGCTCTAATTTCCTTTATTTTATCACGGTGATCGTTTCTCCCTATGTAGGTCAGTGTGAACAAAATATTTTCGCATTCGGAGGAGAATGTCGGTGATTGGAATTTCGTGAGAAGATTCCGCCGCAACTAAAAACGCCTTTGTTTTAATGATGTCCACCCCAAACCCTGTATCATTTCAGTGACACTCTCTCCCCTATTTCAATATAATACGAAACGTTCTGAACTTCTATGAACTTTTTCGATGTACTCCGTCAGTCATATCTGGTAAGAATCCCACACCGCGTAGCAGTATTCTAAAAGCGTAATGTAGGCACTTTCTCTAGTAGATCTGTTACATTTTATAAGCCCAAAAAAAACACAGTCTCTGGTGAGCCTTCCCCACAATACCTTCCAATTTAAGCTGTTCGTAATTGTAGTTCCTAGGTATATAGTTGAATTTACGGCCTTTAGATCTGACTGATTTATCGTGTAGCCGAAGTCTAACGGATTCCTTTTAGCACTCATGTGGTACTTGCTGACCAGCACATTACTCTGTGTTATTGATTTTATACAGGTACAGGACTCTGATTAGGTCAGCGGTACACCATTGAACTTTCCTTTATGCCAATGGATCAACAAAAGCTCTGTCTAATCTCGATAGTTGTCAATACCTTTGTTAATGGAAATGTATCGAAAAATGCGTTCTTCACCCATAAGCAGTGTAAAAGGAACTTTTAATCAGAAGCATGCTGTTGCCAAAGAAGTACCTTCTACTGATGATGCAAGACTCAAATCATATTGTACACAATTAGTGAAGCACACCACCATTATGAACCATAAAACCAATTTACTACACGGAGCTTATTATTGAAAGCAGAAACTGTTTTATGAGCTTCAATGACATATCTGCACCATACCTATACCATTTGAATTTCCATTCAGTTGCCAATTAAGCAATATTACGACTTGGTATTGCAACTTGACAGTACATTCTTCCTACTTTTGTAACAATGATTTCGAAGTTTCATCTAAGGCATTAGCAATATCTATAGGACATAAAGATCATCAAGATACGAAACCAATATTTTCGAAACTTGCAAACATCGACGTAATAACTCATGCAGTTGCATCTTACATCACCAGCGTGGTATATTTCCACTCATATACTTGTTCGAGCCTTTCTGTCAACAGTGCACACAGACAACAGGTAGATACCATAGGTTTATCTGAAACACAGATCCTATATGATACAGCTCCTTCTGCCCAGAAACATACAGAAAAATCCACGTGAGGTCCGATGACAGAGTTAGCACTCCACAACAGACTGAAAATGATTTAATGCCAAAAACGCACTATAATCCAGTCCCCACATCAGCGTAATGGAAACTGTACATTCGCGCCATAGCATAGGCACTAACCCGATGGGCAACCACCAATAACGTCTGTTCCGTTAGTGAGTTTTATATTGCTTAGGGGGCCACACGGCAAGGACCAACTTTACCGACCATAAATTTGCGGCAAAACGTGGCAAGAAGCAATGACTAATGTCAGTTCAGAGCAGGAAATTCCATTCCATACCGAATTACTCAGAAGGCCTACCATATATACTGAAGTGCCAAAGAAACTGGTATAGGAATGTGTATTCAAATACAAAGATATGTAAAGAGGCAGAACAAGGCGCTACGGTCGGCAATGCGTATAAAAGACAACAAGTGCCTGGCGCAGCTGATAGATCGGTTACTGGTGCGACAGTGGCAGGTTATCAAGGTTTAGATGAGTTTGAATGTGGTGTTATAGTCTACGCACGAGCTATGGGACACAGCATCTCCGAAGTAGCGATGAAGAAGGGATTTGGATTTTGCCCTACGACCATTTCACAAGTGTACTGTGAATATCAGGAATCCGGTAAAACATCGAATCACTGACGTCGCTGCGGCCGGGAAAAGATCCTGCAAGAACGGGACCAACGACGACTGAAGAGAGTCGTTCAGCGTCACATAAGGGAACCCTTTCACAAATTGCTGCAGATTTCAATGTTGGCCCATCAATAAGTACCACCATGCGAACCATTCAACGATACAGCATCAATATGGGCACACACTTGTATCCTTGATGACTGCACGACACAAAGCTATAAGTCTCGCCGGGGCCCGTCAACACCGACATTGGCCTGTTGATGACTGGAAACATGTTGCCTGGTCAAACGACTCTCGTTTCGAATTGTATCGAGCGGATGGAAATGTACGGTTATGGAGACAACCTCATGAATCCATGGGCAGTGTATGTCAGCAGCGGACTATTCAAGCTTGTGAAGGCTCTGTAGCCGGCCGGTGTGGCCGAGCGGTTCTAAGCGCTTCAGTCTGGAACCGCGAGACCGCTACGGTCGCAGATTCGAATCCTGCCTCGGGCATGGATGTGTATGGTATCCTTAGGTTAGTTAGGTTTAAGTAGCTCTAAGTTCTAGGGGACTGATGACCTCAGATGTTAAGTCCCATAGTGCTCAGAGAAATCTGTAATTGTGTGGGACGCATGTAGTTGGAGTGATATGGGACCCCAAATACGTTTAGATACGACTCTGACAGGGGACACATACGTAAGGATCCTCTCTGATCACGTGCATCCATTCACGTACATTGTGCATTCAGGCAGACTTGGCCAATCCCAGCAGGACAATGCGACACCCCAAACGTCCAGAACTGCTACAGCGTGGCTCCAGGAACACTCTTCTGAGTTTAAATAATTCCGCTTGCCACCAAACTTCCCAGACATGAGTATTATTGAGAGTATCTGGGATGGCTTGCAATCCGCCCCCCTCGTACTCTTACGGAATTA
Organism: Schistocerca gregaria; assembly: GCF_023897955.1. Lineage (NCBI taxonomy): Eukaryota > Metazoa > Arthropoda > Insecta > Orthoptera > Acrididae > Schistocerca > Schistocerca gregaria. The sequence continues at coordinate 523,151,240 of NC_064921.1, read as the reverse complement.
CGGACAGCCCTGCAGTATTTGGTCTCAGTTCCCTCCAGCACTACTTCAGACTTTTGTCGAATCGATGTCACGTCGTGTTGCGGCACTTCTGCGGGCTCGCGGCGGCCCTACACGATATTGGGCAGGTGTACCAGATTCTTAGGTGCTTCGGTGTAATAGTCCCTTGACTCGGCCGATCCGTACTACGAACAGGAAGCTGCTCCCTTTTAGTACGTTCCATAAAAAGAAACATACATTATGTCCATGCTATACGGGCCTCGCCCCTCTCTGAAGGCAGTGATTCAGTCTCCATCGACGCAAGCACAGTATTCACTGAAGGTTTCAGCGTCAGTCACAGAACACCGACTATCTTAGCCTCACTTGTTACGCACACGTTCGATTACGTCCTGCCCCACATACAACCCACAATTGTTTGTTGTCACTCCGCTGCCGACTTCCCAGCTATGCACGCAGCTCATCGACCGCCACATCCCTATCGATAGACAAAGACATGCTACCGGTGGTGAAAAAGAGTGGTAAGGTAATCAATTCTCTTCTTTCATTTGGATCCCTTCTTACGGAATTACACTGAACAGGTAGATCAACTAACGAAGTCTGCTACAACTGTTTGAAAAGTATTGTATTTGTAATGTGTATAGCCGTCTTGTGCTAAATTCCAAGCAAAATAAAAAAATAATGTATGCTGTCTTTTATTCCGAGGGCACTGTTGGTGTACCGTATACCAGAGACGATACTCTCACAATTGCACGACAGACGATGATACATCATTCTTAATCGATTTGGTCCACTTTTAACGTACTTGTGATGCATGTCGCCTTATTCAACGTAACGTCAGTTACAGTGGTGTATGAATTTCCTTGAATGTTACATCTTTGAACCACACTGCGGAAATACGTCTGGGAAATCAGCATGTTCTTTTTGCTATACTTTTGGTTCGTTTGATTGGGAACTACGTGACGTCATAAAAAACGTTTATTAATCCAATGCAGAATGCAAGCAGAATAAATGCGACAACCTGTAAAAATCTGCAACAAAAGTAATATTTTTAATTATCTGTTATATCTCTCTGAAGTATGTGGATTGCACGCATTGTTGCCCTGGCATGCTATCGAACATGTAAGGTGAAGCAGTATAAGAATTCTGGTTGATACTCATTCAGCAGATTTGCTCTGGATTTCGCAAGCTGGTACTTTAAATGGAAAAATACATCTTTATATCTTTCTGCCATAGTTAGGTCTATGAAAATAATTAAGTAGAATATTCCATTGTTTCCTGCAGAAAATGTTTAAAAGCATGTATATTCATAATTCTATGAAACTGCTACCCGAAGTGTATAATGAAATAATTTCCAGCCCTTTTTTGGCTCCCTGTCAAACTGAACCGCTATTTGAATCTAATTTCGAACTCTGCAAGTATATAAACGTTCTCGACTGCCACGAAATTCCCAACAGGGCGAAGTTTTCTTTTGATATCCTTTATACCAAAACATGGAAAAAATTTGCAGCATTTGTATTAAATTATTTCGCTATTTTACAAAATTGTCCCATCCTGCGAAAAAGTTGAGCTCCTATACTTTAACCACGAACTGAGTGTGAGTGTCTTTTCTCTCTATGTCGTTTCGAATAATTCCTTTAAGGTACATATTTCTTCAGTAACTATGGCTCTTTCCTTGTTTGATTATGCAACATCAGTTTACTTGAAATGACCTTATTGACCGAGAGAAAATATGTTAATCAGGTACACAAAGGATACACCGGGAGAGTTTTATCGTTTGTTAACACGAGTATTTCATTAAGTTTATTCTTCGTGTAATAACATGTCATTCACACAGAAAGATCGACAAGACACATTCATTACTTAAGATCAGATTTCTAACAGCACTGAGGACTACGTAGAAAAATTTCAGTTTCCTGCCCATAAAGCCGAAAATGTGCCTTTACAGTGAAATGTGTCCAAATTTGTCACACCTTTTGAATTACGTCACTGATTTAACTGCGACCACATGAAGTTTGCCCTCTGGCGTCTGATAGCGTTTGGTTATTAATTAATTTTTCAAATTTGAACTATAAACACTTAAACACTGTGATAATCTCAAGCTCTGACTTATCAGATTCTGTTTGCTCATGAAGTTCGAGAGTAGTTTACTATTAATGTTTTGCATCCAAATGGCGCGACCTGTTGTGTTTAAATAGATATCAACGAAATAAATCCTGCAATAATTAATTTATATTGATTTTTCTAGGCTGTGTTATTTGATATAGCCACGGTAGCCATACGGGCAGCAAAATCAATTAATTCGACGATTCGAGCGGCTATGAAGTACCAACTGTGGCATAATACATCGATTCCTGCTCGTCTCGCGTATGCACGGTTGTGTTTCACTTATGTACCCTGCCGTTATCAACTGGTTTCGGGATTTTACTTTCTGGATAATCTTCGCAGTTGTTGTAATAGCTGAAAAAATTTCCCAGGTACAGAAAAAGGGCTATGGGACAGGGCTTTGAAGAATGATCACATTTTAGCAGGCGAGCAGTTCATTACAGCAGAAACACCTACTTCGTCCTAACTGAATGTGTTCGATGTGGAGGGGAATGTAATGAAATGAATTTCCTAGACGTTGAATAATCATTCATACGATTGGCGTAGTCAACTTATTACACTGTATCTGTAGGGTTGACGTTTCACCCTTTCAGCAGTCTAGTAAGTAGAGTGCCCGTGTCCGCATTCGAGATCGCTAATGGCAGTATTGTTCAGAAACGTTTATACGAGATCGTGATCTTTACGCATGAATAAATAAATAAGAAAATTATTGATACGCTGAAGTGCTGCAACGGAGACTGATAGTTCACGAAACAGATTAACTGGAGAAACGCTCCTTACACTTACACGTCTTTACGGAAATTGCTTCTTGTAATCTGAGTAGAAACATCTCTGGCGCTTGTCTCGAAGTTTTCTCATCTTTTGGTACATCCTTAAGTCAGGACTGGAAGCCACAGCTGCACATAATATTTTCGACAAAGGATGACACTTCAAATTTATGTAAATGATTTCAGTGTCAGAATTCTTTTGTTTACATTAGTATAGATTTTCAAAATGTTGTGACTTGTTATCATTTGTACAGCTCTTAATACTGTTGTGTTTTTCCTTATCGTTCAGCGGATTTTTTCAGCAAGTAATTTAATTTTTTTGCCTAATGTTTCTTCTAAAGATCTTATGATCTACAGCGGAAAATTATAGCACTATTGAATTTTTTCATTGTTTTCTTTCCTTATAGTATTTGTGTTCCCAGCTCTTCTTCAAAGGTGAAACATGAAAAAGAGCAGTACTGCACCCTTGTCTTATCTTTCTTAACATCTACACGTATTTCTGCATTTTACACTCATCTTATTGCAGTAAACATTGTAAGCTACTACTCATTCTATAAGCTTTACGTGTGGTTACCTGATATCTTCTGCTGCCTTCATCGGCTTTGTAGCATTTCAGAACTCCCTCCAGACATATCTTATAGAACTGTGTACAGTCTCTTGCTTTAGTTTATTGTTGAACGCAATATCGAAGCTATCGAAGCTAGGGGGCCTATTTCTCGAATACGTTTATTGTCATCTGATAACAACGGTACTATCTCTTAACATATTGTCGACTTAACTATCGAATATTTTCGTTAAGAATGTAAATATTTGAGATGATAGACTGGCCATGGAATAAAACTCTCATTTAACTGCTCGTGCTCACTTTGGGGCGCAATGATAATGCTTAAGTTTGGTTATAAATCTCCTGCCCGATAGATTTTAGCCTAAAAATTATATGTCGTTGGGTATTTGCACACTGCGGCTATTTTAGTAGCCTTGAAAAGGAGGTCTTGATTGTGAAGCTTTGATTTTTAAAAGGCTTACGAAATGTGACGGAAAAGATGAAGTAATTTTTTTCTTTTTTCAAGAATGCTACACCACTGCCTTGTGCACAAATGTAAGCATATTATCTCTGACGTAAGCGAATAGTGCCCAAGGAGTAAACAAAGATAATGTTTATGAACTATGCTTCTTTGTTTCCATAACTTAGCTGTTTAGTGCATCTACAAAGTGACATGTGACAAGATAACTGTTTACGAAATGAAATCGCGTTGTACGTAGTTCGCTACGACTACTTGAGAAAATATTATATGGATGACGGGACAATCATATTAATATCAGTACGTGGAGGCTTCCTTTTAAGAGCCCCAAAGCTGCTACTTTGCAACGTCAGCCCAAAACGGTTTTTACGATTTTCTGTTTCAAAATCTCAAGGGAATAACTACTACAACATGAAAGACGAAGACCTGAAGGAGGGATGCATTACCTCACGGAAAATCCTACGCGTTCTCGAATGGTAAGGAAGCAAAATTCTTAAGTACTCTCTATCAACAGTTTCCGTATGTCTGAAGTTAAAACCCCTTTTATTTCAGTTAGTGCGCACTGCTTAGAGCCATTAATTATTGATGAGTTCGCTAGCCAGCCAGAAAGGAACTTTAATTAAACAAATACAACGAAACATAGTTCATTCTACTGTCAGTAAGCCGCGCGGGATTAGCCGAGCGGTCTTAGGCGCTGCTGTCATGGGCTGTGCGGCTGGTCCCGGCGGAGGTTCGAGTCCTCCCTCGAGCATGGTTGTGTGTGTTTGTCCTTAGGATAATTTAGGTTAAGTAGTGTGTAAGCTTAGGGACTGATGACCTTAGCAGTTAAGTCCAATAATATTTCACACACATTTGAACATTTGAACTGTCAGTAAGAAACATTTCGATCTTATGCAACCACAGTTGCACTATGTATATATATCTAAGTTTAATACTGTGCTTAACTGATTTTTAAATACAGAGCTGTTTCCCATTGCGCTTTTACCATGCAACGTTCTATCCATATTAATTATTCGATACAAGAGGCCGTTTTTAGTGATGACTCCAGTCAAAACAGTGACGTCGATCTCATAATTTACGACGCCTTGTATGACGCAGTTAATGTGGCGTTGGCGTTACAGCATTGATTCCCTTGTTGTTTTTCTTTTCCTTAATTAATTTTTGCTTTGTCACATAAGACAAAAATGAATCTGAGGATTCAGTATTTGAGCATAGGTTGGTGATGCAATATTGTACGTTTCCGTAGCAACATTTTACATTTTCTTTTCAGTTGCTAGTAATTTTTGTTTCCACAATCGAACACTGTTCCTCTTTTCCGTTTATTATTATCAATGCCCGATGTTCTTTCGCTACCATTCGTGAATGGACGTAAGGACGAACATCTGCTTTTGAAATTTTGTTCATGTTGTACCATAACTTATCTTTTGCTCCGTTTTCATTGTGTCGTTTCAGAATGTAGTTTTAAAGAATTAATTGGTGTTCATTTCGAATTTCTGAAGCAAGAAAACTGGTATAGTCGTTCGTAAGTGTTAAATGGTGATGAGGACAGAATGATGTTGATTCTACATGAACGTACAGTATACAAAGACATACTGCAACATATTAAACATATTCGCCTTCGTAGAGTAGTCTCTGCCGTCCACTACTCTACCATTCATTCGAAATTTTTCATCTGATTGACTCTAACGTTTATTTCACGTGTCATGAGTGCACTAGTAAACGAGACTTGATGATTGAGCTTCAATTACTTTAAATCAAGTAAAAGTGTATGAGATCCGGCGTTGAGTTCCAGTATTCCGGGATAGCCCATTCTATCTCTGGGTGGAAGGAAGTTTGGTGACTTAGAGACACGAATATATTTGTCATAATTATAAAATAATTTTTCTATACCACTATCTTTTTGTTGGCCGTTGCTAGAGCAGAACAGAAGGACTTCACTTGATTGCTGTTAGCCTAAAGAGAAATTCACTATAAAGATCAAGACTGCTCTTTTTTCAATTTGTTTCGGCCTACTAGGGACCACGGGGCTCTTCTTAACTCTCAGCTTGGGTCTGCTTCTTTATCTTGGCCCAGTATGCCTTCATCTTCTGGCTGTGAGCCTGCTTCCTCTCATTCATCCACTTAGGTCTGGTGGTGCCTGTACACTTCTTGGTTGTGAGGGACAGTGGGAAGACTCCCTGCACAATGGCCTGTCGGTATTGAGTTTGGTTCTCGGTTGTCTTTAATGGGATCTGCAGTTCCTCTAAGTCTGATTTAACAGAGATGATCCACTTGGCTTTGGACACCTTTCCCCTACTTGTCACTGTGAGGATCCTGTTAGTGAGCCTGAAGTGATTCAGATGGGTCATGTGCCCATAAAATTTCAATCGCCTTTTCCTTATACATGTGACCATGTCTTCCTGATGTTCGTAGAACTCGTTTTGTGCCTGATTCTGTAGGTACCGTCTTCCTCTCTTATGGGTCCTAGTATTCTCCTAAGCATCTTCCTCTCTTTAAATTCTAGTTTCCTGAGTGAGCCCTTTCGATTCATCGAGAGGTACTCAGAGACTTAGAGTGCAGAGGGTTTTACTACCGAGTTGTGGTGCTTCTTGGATTGGTACTTGGAGGTATAGATGTTCTTATAGGAGTGATAGGCCCTCTCTAACTTGTTGCACCTGGCGTCTATGGTCAAGGTTTAGCTCTCGCTTGCTGAGATCCATTCTCCCAAGTACTTGACTGCAGGAACTTTATAGACAGTATTGTTTCCTAGTGGAATTGTAGAAGAAGCCTGCTTGATATTGGTGATGAACTCTCCTGCATGTTGACTCTCAAGCTGGTTTTTGTCACAATATTGCAGAGTCTCTGTAGCTGGTGAGTAGTCTCCTCCATACTGTTGGCCAATAGGGTGACATCATCAGCAAAGCCTAGACAGGATACATTGAGGTTGTCTTTCCTGTACCCAAGTCTCACTCCTGCTTCTGGTGACAATGTGGAAGTCCATTCTCCGACGATTTTCTCCAGAACACAGTTGAGGAGGATGCAAGAGAGGCCATCCACCTGCCTGACTCCTGTGTGGATGGGAAAGCTCACAGATAGTTCACCCCTGAACTTGACTTTGGAGGTGGTGATCTTCAGGGTAGCTTGGACAAGTCTGGTAGTCTTCTCATCTAGGCCTAGTTTCCACAGGGTAAAGAAGAGGGTCTGTTGATCTGTTGAGTTATATTCCTTTTGGAAGTCTACTATAATGGCTATCCACTGGTGTCCCTCTTGGTTCCTATATAAGAGGATAGTCTTGAGGGTTTGAATCTGTTCTGTGCATGACCTACTTGAATGGAAACCAGCCTGTTGTTCACCTAGTTGGGAGTCTAGCTGTTTGGTGCCTCTATTTTGCAGTTCTTTAGAGAAGATCTTGTAGGTTATAAGCAACAAGGAGATGCCTCTGTAGTTGTTGAGGTCGGTCTTACTTCCTTTCTTGTCTAGTGGATGGATCACAGCTGAGGTCGATCCCTCTGGCAAGACCTCTGTTCTCTGTATGTCCTGAATGATATGGGTGATACTCTGCAGGGGCTGGTCATGTATGTGCTTCCACATTTCGGAACTATATCATCTTCACCTGGGGCCTTGTTTTACTTAAGGTCGTTCATGATCTTCTCTATTTCTTCCCTGTTGGGTGGTATAGAGTCCTGATTCCTGACAGTGCGCTCGGAGAAATCAAGTCTCTCTTTCGGTTGTTCTCCAATGAAGAGCTTCTGGAAAGGTTTTTGTGCGGTCCCTGTTATTCATTTGGAGTTTCCCATCTGGCCCACTGAGATGTGGGTCTTGGCCATGCATGAAGTAGTCTGTTTCTTGAGTTGCTTGTAGAGCTCTCTTGAATTGTTTTTCTTGAAGTCTTCTTCTGCCTGTAGTATTTGAGACCTGTTGTAGTTTCTCTTGGTTTTGCATATGATGCTTGCTGTTGTTTTTCATTGTACCACGAAATCCTGATGGTTGGACTCATCTTTGCGCTGATTCCACTTTATCCAGGCTCTACGCCTTTCCTCTGTAGCTTGATCACATTCTGTGGTCCACAAGGGTGCTTTCCTTTGTTCGATGAAGCAGGTATAGTTTCATGAGCGGCATCCACTAGAGCCTTTTGAAGAGTAGGCCACCCTTGTTTCTGTGTGTTCTCCTCAAGGGTGGTCTGCAAGTCGTAATCCTTATCACTCAGCCGGAGGGCGTTGGTATTCTCGAAACCTTTGGGGTATTGTGAGCTCTTCTCAAAGAGCGAAGGTTGGTCTTATCTAAGGACAGATAGTGGTCAGAGTCGAGGTTTGCTCCCCTCAATAACTTGACGTTTTGTATTTCATTGTGGCATCTCCTGTCAATAGGAACACGGTCTATATGAAATTCACCCAGCTTGTGATTTGTATTCCTTCAGGGCATGGCCTTCCTTGGTAGTCTCTTGAATGCAGTTGATTTTAGGACCAGATTGTAGTTGTCACATAGGTCTATGAAGCGATCGCCATTTCTGTTGGTCCTCTTGTGGGCTGAATAACCACCTACTCGCCTACTATCCTGCTGTACTTCTTTTCCTTGCCAACTTCTACATTGACGTCACCCATGAGTATGATGGTGTGGTGGTTAGGGATCCTGTCTCTTCAAGGGCGTTCCAGTAGCATTCTACTGCTTCCAGATCTTTCCTATTGGTGTCATTTGTAGACTTTCACCTGGTTTTACTACATAGATCCGGTATCCTTGGGATTCTATTGCATCCTCATCTGGGAACCAAGTCTCTTATAATGCTGCTATCTTTATGTTATACTTCTCCAACACATCAATGGTATGTTTGAGTTCACCAACCTTTAACAGTGAGTTCATGTTCTCTGTAGTTAGATAGATGTTCCTTTCCTTTTTCTGTTCCTGTTTAGGTGAGGTTAGTAGTGGTGGAGTACATGAAGGTGCAGGCTCCCCAGAATCCGATGACCTGCTTGCCCCATCATGACTGGGAGTGGGTTGGTTACCATCTGGGGTATTATTTCTGTTGATATTTCCCTTCATGTTAAGTCCAATGAGTGTGTGTATGAGGTCACCCTAGTGGCTGACGAAGTTAAATCTCAAGGTTGTTAGCCCTGAGGTTTATTTTATCAGCCGCCACTAACATGTGCAACAGACGCTGTTGACTGCTTGCTTTAAAAACTTGGGAAAGTTTTGTTAAACGTGCGGTGAGCCTGATGGGTAATTAATTATAGCTAGAAACCTTATTAAACAAGGACTTCCTCGACGAGATTTCAGTGTTAGAGGTTTGGTACAAACATCAAATAGTGAACGTTTTTGGCCTTGCTTAAAGTCAATCATGTAATGAGGCCAAGTATTTTCGCGAAATCCTTCAGAAAATAATGAAAAAGAAAAGGTTCCCTCTTAAGACTAGCAATAGATGACTTTAATACAAAATCGGTTCTCAGACAAAAGGAGACACAATCGTAGGTAATCATGGAAGTGATATAAGAAAATGAGAAATTTTTCAGATTTGATTTTTTTATTTTTATTTTTATTTATTTATTTATTTATTTATTTTTGCTACGCCCAAGTCTGGTTCCCTTGGATGAAAAGATGAGTTGTGTGTAATTTGGGCACCATAGGACGTGAAGAAGTCAAACTTTTATTAAGAAAAAGTCATATAACAATATCACTTACTTTCTTTCTCAAAAAATATTACAATGAAGATGCTGATTTCACCTGAATTACTTAACTTCTTGTATTTATTTTGATGTTTCAATCTGTAACACCGTTATGTACCATGTTTTCGAAGCAAATACGATGACAATATCATTTTTTTCGAATTCTTATTCGCTGATGAAGTTTTTTGTTCCTTTAAACTTTACAGCTGTAATGGGATACAACCTGAAGCACATACTGCGTCTGTTTCTCTCTCTCTCTCTCTCTCTCTCTTTTAAATAGTTTATTGCAGTCCCCCAGGAGCTTGACGGCTCCTTCTATCGGAACATTTGCAGCTACCAGTTTATTAACTAGTCGCAAAGCGTTGACGAAATCTTTATTTTCAAGGAACTGCGAATGGTCTTTCTTATGGAACTCGTTGCTTAAGTCAAATACGATAAAAGTAGTCATGTTTTATTACAAACAAAGTGTTCGATTCCATTGTTGATGACTTCAAGGAGTTAATCGATTTATACTTGAACTGTTTTATTATATTCATCTGATTGTTCGTCCTTATGATTTAATGCATTGACCATTTTTATTTTTGTATCAAAAGACAAGTTAGTTTCAAATAATGCATAGGTGACAGATTCTTGGGGCAGGTACCTTGATTTTTCAGTTTGTTCAAAGCGGCATGAGAGATATCATTATCGGCAACCTGATGTTTATAAAGCCTTGAAAAAAATACTCAAATCAGTATTCTGCGTTTCGCCTGCAGAAGGTCAGAGAAGTACGCTTCCACGAACATAGTGACAAGGAAAAGTACAGGTATCACAAACTACGTTCTCTTCTTGTGGAGATAACTGAAATTCATCACAGAACACTATTCTCAAACAATGAATGGTTTTTACAATCCATCTTCCGTGAAGCATAGCTTCTGGATCATGCAAAGATATTCCGCAAGATGGTACTTCGCCAAAAAAGATTGTAGTTAACCCTAAATATAATCTGTAATCCTCTCAGTGATTCTATTCTCCTAAAGTATTCCGAGGAAATGGAGTATTCGAGAAACAATGCCATGAGTTTTTTGACCTTCCCGAAATGAATTTATTGACATCGATTCCAGCAATTTTGTAAAGATTATTATAGTTGTTTCTGTGCTTCTACAGCCCGTCTTTCCCTGGAAAACACTTTTCTTTCACAAGGTAAAACCAAGACACCTTTTTAGAAAAGATTTTGAATCAAAACATAAATACTTCGAAAAGTTCCCCCAATTGTGTAAAATAGAGGTGCTTTAACACAAGACTGAAGACCTTTTCCAGTGAAAATTGCATTACAGGCACTCCAAGAAGCTGCTCAGTACCATCTGTTACTGTAATGGACAGTAACATCAATAATCTTTCGTGTGTATGGCTCCACAGCCGCTGTGAATTTTTTAAAGGAAGTCATATTCGTACGTAGTCTGTACATTTAATCTGGAAATAACATTTTATTTCAGTATGTAACAGCCTGATGCAAATTCTTATCCTTAAATTAGTTCTTCATTTCAGTAAGCTTCTCCTCGCAGGATTTTTCCCATGACCCGTAAATTTAACTCTTGTTGACAGTAAAATCGTTGATACTTTGATCTAGCAATTCGGTAGTAGCTATCAAGATGTGAAATGCTTCCCTGCCATTCATCTTCCATGGATCAAAGGCAGCATCAAGCATTACAGTCATTGCTGCTTGACGTCACCTTTTAGTAGTTGCGATGAAATTTTTGGTATAGTGTAATCAGTCGATGATCCAGGAGCTTTCTCGAACTCAAGTAACTCTAATTCAAGACTACTTGAATTGACGTCACTATTCGGATGGTCGGTCACAGAAAAAATGGTAAGAAAGAGCTGGAGGATAAAAAGCTAAATAACCTAAACATGAATGAAAATGACTAGTGGACATTTCTTTTACATTACTTGAAAATGTATTTGTGTATAAAATTTATGTTATAAATTCATAAATAAGTGCCTTACAGAGCTGCTGAATTTCATATCCTCAGTGCTCTTGCCTCATTCCAGTTCTCCCTGCTTGTGCAGATGCTGGTCTCTGTTCCTCATGTAACTGATAATTGTTACATTAAATGTATTCGCATTTGCATGCTTTTCCGAATTAACATAGCATCGTTCTTCTTAACAACACAAGCACTGCAATATCGTTTTTATCCGCCAATACCGGGGAGCGACTTTCAATGAAAATTTCCTCCTCTGTATGAGAACTACATAATGTGAGTACGAGTACAGGTTGTGACGCAAGAACAGCGACATTGGAAGTCTGCGTCTGGCTGTGTGTCGTGCACGGCCGCCCACGTACAGCGTGAAATCCGTGTTAGAGTCGCGGTCCAGCACAAATTTTCATGGTCGTCATTCCCATATACAGCTGAGGCTGTTCGTATTCGCAACTGCGAATATATTTCGTGTATTTCATAATGGCTGTAGTCGCTGCAGTGCCTGTTTCTTCGGCCATGCATGCTGGTGTAGCAGTACTTGTTAAGATACAGGAGCATCTAACACATAACGCCAAATATCTAACAATTAGCACTTAATGCCTCCAGGCAAGAAAACAATAACGTGCAACTGAGGGATGCAATTTTCCGCCTACAGTAATTGGCATCCACCAGCTTTCGAGACTAGTACGTAGCATTATTACTACTCATCAGCATTCAGTTGAAGTACGTGAACAATGCTTGCGATACTTCCATTAGAAAAGAAGTTGGGAGCGCTAGGCGCTAGGTGACAGGTGTTAGGCGCTAGGTGTTAGAAGTTGTGTGTTGTGATATATCTGTTACCGTGAAGCACCGAAATCTGGAGAATGTCGACTTTCACCGGTGAATGTTGACATTCACCATGCACTAATCGTGAATGTTGAACCTGTTGGAGATTTATATTTTCTTCTCCGCAATTCAGTCGCTATAAAACGTCACAAGTGTGACGTAACTTTTTCGCCTCTCTTTCTGAAAGGAATGACCAAAAATTTAAAATACACAGTACATTCTACATGAGAAAAGAAAATAATAGTTATAAAAAATTACTTACTTATGTGATTCAAATCTTATTTATTCTAACAACTTACACTATTATGACACTTTCAACTGCACAAGAGTCCCTTGCTTTTACAACTGCATTTATTTGTGGAACACTTCCTTTTGCAATGACAGCGTGTATAGCCTCGTCCCCAGCTTCTCGAATTAGCTGCAGCTGCTTCTCTCAGTGACATTTGTTGTAAAGAAATCTCATATATGGAAAGTAACTTTTCCTTACAAATTACGTGTGTAAAGCTGCTTGAGGGTAACATTTTTATTTGCCAGTTTCTAGAAGTCGGAGTCTTGTATTCCAGCAACAACACATTTCGGCTATCTGTACTACCACGGTCGACATCAGGGGCTTGTATTCGTACATTATCACCAATTTGAGCAGGAGGATATTGTTTTTGTGAGGTTCGTAACATCTTTGTTGCTTGCAGAAGAATATTTTCTTTCCCGGCCGCTCTTTTTGTAGAAATCAACTCTTGTTTTTCAGATAGTATTTGATGTGGAGCCGTTGTAGGTTGTAGGTCCTCTTCAATATTTTTCTTTGGAATATGGTTTTCGGTATGAACACCGCTCAATTTTTTTTGTAAGCATTAACAATTTCTTCACGCTGTTCTTCGGTTTCAGAAGTATTGGCAATTTCTTCGAGTTGTTCTTTAGTTTCAATATTTGCTATATGTTCAACAGGCAAAAAAGATGATGCTATGCCTCTTTTTGCTTTAACGCCAAACATGGCTTCATAAGGACTTTGGCGTATTCCTGCGTGGTATGTAGTGTTCTTGTGTTTTTGGCAAATTGAACAAAGGATAAACCATCTGACCATTTATTTGTATCGTTATCGTTCATCCATGCAGTTAGCATATTCTGTGTATCCTGATTGGCCCTTTCAACTGAGCCTTGTGTTTGACTGTGACGAGGCTTTCCATGAACTATTTTAACATCCTTCCACATAGCGCATATTTCGGATATGACTTGATTACTAAATTCTCTACCATTATCTGATTGCAATATTGCTGGTGCACCAAATGTTAAAAATATTGAAAGAACGTTATGCGCTACGTCTTCAGCTCCTTTAGTTTTCAAAGGTCGTAGCTGGACAAACTTAGTTAAATGATCTTGATACACCATTTTGAACTTATATTTGCCATCTCTGTTTGACTGCAGATCTATCAGATCAACTTGACATCTTGAGATTAATTCAGAACTAACCATTGGCTTCACAACAATACCTTTCTTCGGTGCACTGTGTTTCATTTGACACTGTTTGCATAAATTTAAAAACAACATTAAAACTTCATATGTAATATTTTTGTATTTAACTTGCAACTCTTTAAGCATTCATGTTCTTCCTCCGTGGCCTATTCTGATGTGAGTTTCATATAGTATACTGTACAATTACTCATTGGTACCATAATACTGTATGTTTGTTCCCCCTGGTTTTAATGGTACAATTAACTTCTCTGCATCATTAATTTTTAAAACATCAAAACGTTTCAATCGTCTGTAATCCAAATGTGTGTTGCATTTAATTTTAGCAGAAACCACTTCAGAAAGTATTTTAGAATACTTTTTTGAGAAAAATATAAAAACAATTGTCTTCTCGTTTACCCGCAATTAATGCATTTAACGTTTCATGAAAAAGATCACGATTTACTGCAGTATCAATTCAGTATAAATTAGGGTATCGGAAAAAAATTAAGAAAACGTTGCTCGCGTTATCAAAGCTTGCATAAGACTGACAAAGCTGATTGGCTCCGAGCAGAACAAAGGATTTGGCGGGAGAGAGCCAGTCGCTTGTTTTTTGACTCTTCTGTTTTGGACCTCCACCAGAGCATATCTGTGATTGTCGATACACACCGGAGAGGGTCCGAATATACAACAATGTAATGAAATATTCGATCTTTCACCGACGTATTTGGTATCTGTTGACATTCACCGGTGAAAGTCGACATTCTCCAATTTCGGTCATTCACGGTAACATATCCTTTATGCATTAGCCGCTAGGCATTATGCTTTACGTGTTACGCATTAGGCGTCAGGCATAGATTTTCAGCAGGTCTCTCAGCCCTGTATTTGGATCTACAGGTCCAGGTGTCATGTTCCAGTGACAGCAATTTTTGTTATAAAATCATCAGTGACCTTATAGTCTGGCGACATCACGTGACGGAAATGGTTCTGAATGAGCGACTTCATCAAAATGGTAGATACTCTGAAAAATTAAAGATGAATGGTGGAGGAAATAAATTGGCTACAACAAGAGTAAATGTATCGACTTAGCCCAAAAATGAAACAAATACAAATACGACAAATTGCATTATATGCTTGTGTACACACATCACGGAACATACACGTTTTGAAGCAATAGATAGCTTTCCTCGTCTATTTTGTGTGACTGAGCACGAAATTGTGACTGACATTTCAGGTAGTTCAGAAACCTCGTAAAACTCTGCCTGGTCTGCTACTGTTCTTTGCGTGGTTTCAAGAATCAGCGACTCGGATCTGTGTTACTACAGCTCATCATTTCCTGAGAAACGCTTTCATATGTCTAACTCCTGCAAGAGATTTTTTCAAACAAAACATACAGCATAGTGTTTATTTAGTACTGCTGCTTCGAAAGCTATTGCATTAACACAAAATTGAAAACTTCGTTCGGCGAGAAATTTGCTAGTTCTTTTAGGTAGTAAGTTCAACGTCCGAAATATGCCTAAACCTTTTTATCGGTAGCTGCATGTATTTTAAGAAATACTAACTTCCTGTGATGCCTAACTTTACTTTCTTCTCCCTCCTGTCTGCCTTAAGTCCGGAAGAACAGACACAGTTTGATCCCGCAGCTAATGTTATTAATTTCTTTGTTGTTAAACAAAATGGTTGGAACCTGTTTTGCGGTGGACTACCGATACAGAGTGCACGGGTTTTATTTATTTATTTATTACAGAATCGCGTCACCCGGATCTATTGTAGCACAATTGTTGGTTCTGATATTTAAAGCAAGTCTAAATTTAATGAACCATTTATTTACTCAAAATCTCTTTGCATACCACCTTAAACTGATGGAAAATAACTTTCTAACAAAACGAAAATAAAGTCTCGAAATGTTGACAGAAATTGCTCCACCACAACATGCATAAAGTTGTCTTAAAATATTGAAACACATAGTTCTATAGAAGCTTGTTTAATCATGACTGTCCCGCTAACACCGTAGGAGACAGCTCATCTGCTTTGAAGATTGCTTGGGAACCGCTGCAAGATTTCGTAACCGTGCAGCTAGCAAATGCAATGTAACCGAGTCCAAGACCCACGAAAGAATACAGTTTATCAGGCAGCTCAAGTTGGGTAACAAATCGTGGAAATTGTGAAGTGCTCAGAAAGCGGCTTGCGCTAATGTGGAACACGATACTTAATCAATATTCGTCAAATTTGGGCCAGACCGCGCCGGTCAGCACTGAATAAAGACAGCTCAGACGGCAGCAGAAAAGGCTGCTCCCGACGAACACTGACCTAACAGTGCCCCAGACGTCTTCCCCACAAAATGTGCCGAAAATCTAAATCTAAATCTAAATCTAAATCTAACTCCCAACTTCATGAAAAACTCTATATGGATGGGAGGACGCGAAGTCAATACCACAGTGATCAGCGATAGCTCCGATTTATTTACAAGAACACAGGGAAATGCTGCAGAAATTTCCCATTCGTGGCTTATGGAGTGCATTTTAACTTGCAACAGACAGGTATTTATTGTTATAGGCTGCTGGCCACGATCCGCTCGTTGATCACGCCATTTTCATCTAAACACGGTGCCAGGCAAGACTCAGTTGATTAGATAACTATATTTGGAGGGAAAGGCAACGGATAACTCACGGTATCCAAGGAGCGCCCTGGTGGCCCGCTCGTAGATATGCGTACAGGAAGGTTAAGTCATCACTCACAATTATACTCCAGGGACTTGGAGCGGCATAGCGGCAGCTGCCTTCAAATAAGGAACCCACATTGGGGTAGGGCATTATCGCGGCCGTGACTTTCCTCCTGATGTCAAGCTACACCGTAGGACGTACACCTGGGTTTGCTCTCTTCTTAATAAGTTAGCAAACCTTGTATTCATCTCAACAACTATAAGTGAATAGGAAAAAGTAATCAAATATCACTCAACGATATGTGATGTCCATGTCACAAGTAATAAAGCCAAATTACGTGTAGAAATATTTCATTTTAGAGTTTACTGTGCTTGTAGATTGTGCGAAATATAAACTAAAACACAAGTTCATTTTGCTCGAATTTTCATAGTGACTTTGTATGTTACGATAAGCATACAAGTTGCCTGTATTTAAATAAGTAATAAAGACACTTTAGAAGTAGACGTATTTTGTTTAAATGTACATAGAGGGGCTTGCAAGTATGGTGCGCATATCGATGTTTCGTCGTAAACAAATGCTGCTTAATCTAAAAGCTCTCGTTAGTAATGCTAATATGCAAGCTGCATGCATTTTAATAACACAAACAATTCAGACGTTGATAGATTAAATTTGCTTGCAAAACTTACGACACCTTACAGTAAATAATAAATATTTATTTTGGAGATATTGACTCTACAGTGTCTTTAGATATGTCACACCTCCCTGTTACCGTCTTTGGTCATCTCGTGAGCGTGTGTGCGTGTGTGTTCATTCTCAGTTTAAGTGATATATCGTAATAAAACACCTTATCCCTTCCTAAGATCGAGCACGTTCTTCCTTCCCTAAAAATCGTGCTGCGCGTGTGGTGGCACTTTTACTAATGTTGGTGTAGCTAATTACAGGTTTTTAACGATTTAATGACGTTTAGTGCCGAATACAGCAATTTGTGTAATACTTGTCATCTATTGCATTTTTTCTAGTGATGTATTACCTTCGCCCCCCTCCTAAACTGGTGATGGGGGGAAAAACTTAGGTGATGACAGTGCACATTATCACCGACACACACACACACACACACACACACACACACACACACACGTGTGAGTGGGTGTATGTGGATGGGTGGGTGGGTTTGTGGGTGTGGGTTTGCATATACACAGCGGTCACAGGCCATGCAGGCCAGGTGCTGCTTCCACAAACTGCCTCCATTCCTTTCTGTCTTGTGCTCGGTTCCTCCAAGTGTCTTCAATACCCAGGGCTGCCAGGCCGTCCAAACAGCGGCGCCTTCGTCGTCCTATGGGGCGTCTGGTGTTTGGTTTCCCCTTAGTACTTTCTTCACCTGTCTTTCTTCTGATATACAGGCTATATGACCAGTTCACTGGATTCTTTTGCTCTTCGGTTTCTGTAGGATCGTTGTTTGTTGCATCAAGGGGTAGATTTCCTCATCCTCTCTCCTTCTCCATTCTCCTTTACCTAAGATCGGTCCCCGTATGTTCCTGCTTACTCTTCCTTCAGATATCAATAGCTTTTCTTTTTTCATTTAGTCATAGGTCAGCTTTCTGAACATGACTTCTGGGCATATCACTGTGTTATATATTTGTATTTGCTGATATTCATTTAAAGCTGAGTGTATGCCTGAGGGGCCGGCCGCTGTGACCGAGCTGTTTTATGCGCTTCAGTCCGGAACCGCGCTGCTGTTACGGTCGTAGGTTCGAATCCTGCCTCGGGCATGGATGTGTGTGATGTCCTTAGGTTAGTTAGGTTTAAGTAGTTCTAAGTTATAGGGAACTGATGACCTCAAATGTTAAGTCCCATAGTGCTCAGAGTCATTTGAACAATTTTTTCTGCCCGAGGGAATACATGCATTTAATTCCCACTGCTGCTCTTTGATGTCCATTTCGATGCTGTTGTTGCTGGCAAACCGAGATCCGAAGTATCTTAATTGGTGAATTCCCTTGTATTTCATGCCATCTATCTCAAGAAATTCTCTCTACTCTTCTCTTCTTCCTGACTGCATACACTCCGTTTTGTCTTGAGTCACCTTTAGACCAACCTTCTGTGTTTCTGGTGCATTTCTTTCAACTCACTGTTTAATTTACTGAGCACTACTATCTGCATATGCGAGACAATTGAAATTACCACCCGTCTGCACTTCAGCCCACTCCTGTTTCCTACATTCCCTTACTGCTTTCTTTAAGATGACATTGAACAGAACACACGGGCGAGCACCCCTTATTTGACACCTGTCTCAATGACGAACGTTTCTGACATGACGCTTCAGAAACACACTGCTACCCTTGACTCATCCATACAAGTTTGCACCATTCTCACTAGCTTCTCAGGGATTCTAAAGTCATGCATTGCACTGTACAAGCTGTTCCTGTGAATGATGTCATATACATGTTGCAAATCGACAAATAATGATGGCGGTGCCTTCCGGGCAGGCCACTGCCTTGGTAATACTCGTCAGGCACCTCCCCTTTCAATTTGTTTCTGTGATTATAATACAATTTCATTAGCCTTTGCTGTACCGAAATTTTCCGTGACTGATATTAATCTGATGGACTATTAGGTTTAGTGTAAACCACTGATTGATCTCACAGTAAAGTGTGTGTGTGAATTGTGTGTGTGTTTGAATTCCGAAGGGACCAAACTGCTAATGTCATCGGTCCCTAGACTTACACACTACTTAAACTAACTTTAATTTATGCTAAGAACAAAACACACACACACACACACACACACACACACACACACACACACACCCATGCGGACTCAACCTCCGACGGGGGAGCCGCACGAACCGTGACATGACGCCCAAGACCACGCGGCTACCGAGCGCAGCTGATCTCGCAGTACTTGCGTGACTTGAGTAGCAGTAATAGAATTAAACTCGGCTACAGAGACAGATTTTTGGACGCTGGAGATGACCATTGCTTTAGGAGCAGCTCTAGAACTTTCTTCGAGCAGCAATCCAGTTCACGGATTCCTTTGGAGTCACTAAAAGGGCCCATGGTCCTGGCAGGGCATTGGTTTATGGGCCGCCATTTTGGCCGCCGGCCTTGTTTCGCTAGCGGCCAAGCAAGAGGGTGGGAACGCCTTGGCTAGAAGTGAAATCACACTTCTTTAGAAACCGGCAGCGCCTGGCATCCTGGCGCCGGTCTAACCGCGTTATTAGCGAGTGGGCGTGGTCTGGGAGCCTGGTCTCTTTATCACGAGTGCGGGTCCAGGTAAAGCAGCGTCGGCGTGGCGCCCGGCCAACGTGTTTATAACAAGAACAACCCTGTGAGATGGGACGACGAATTTCTCCGGATGTCGCGTTTCTCAGATGCCGCCCCGCCCCGCCAAAACGGCGCCCACTAAATCCTTTTATGGACGTGACGGAGCTTGTTTTCACTAGGAAGCTACCCTCATGTTGTGAAATGCGCCGGGGGTTTGGCTGTAGGACCTCCCGGCACTGTGTGCTGTTTTTTCGGAGAACAGAATGCGTATTGCACTGCAGTGATTGGTTGAGGAAGATCGTGTCTCCTAGCTAGAAAACATGGTTGGCACGGTAACCACTCCCAGGCCATGATAGGTTTATTTCAGAAGATCAGGAGGGAACGGCTGTTTTTTGGAAGGTTTTGAGCAAATGGGAGAGGCAAGATCTTGCTTCTCGACCGCCGTGGAGTACAGTCGCTAGAGCTCTTCCATTTATACGGAGAGAGCAGTTAGTTGTAAATACGTCTGGGCACCTGGGCGAAACTTTATAATTTCGTAGACGTGAGACAATACCGGCGAACGTGAGGTCATCTCCCGCAGTACGACGCTTCAGCAGCGAACACACGCAGACTTCAGCGTCTCTTCTTTCACAGGCTATATCGGTAACGTTGCGCAGCTTCGGCAAATACAGAAGCCCATCAATCGTTTTCACGACCATCTTTTTTCACACTAGCCGTCAACTCGCAGTAGTCAGTTCCAGTGTCTATTGCATGCTTAACTGTATCTTGATGCGAGAGGCCAATCAGTGGAAAGGACAGCAGAGTGTGTTTGCCTAGACTGGCATCCTTCCACTCACAGCTACACGTAAATTCCAGTTAGGTTCCCCAAGTCTATTGGCAGCCAACACGGAGTTCGTGTTGCCGGCCGGTGTGGCCGAGCGGTTCTAGGCGCAGCAGTCTGGAACCGCGGTCGCAGGTTCGAATCCTGCCTCGGGCATGGTTGTGTGTGATGTCCTTAGGCTAGTTAGGTTTAAGTAGTTATAAGTTCTAGGGGACTGATGACCTCAGTTCTTATGTCCCATAGTGCTCAGAGCATTTTTTTTTGAGTTCGTGTTAACGAAATGTTACACAGTTTCTGTTTATATGTTTGTTCTCTCTTGACCTTGATATTAGTTAATAAATCTGTTTGAGATACCGCAGGTCCTTGTTATTAATTTTTCAATGACACCTATTCTCATTCCCTACGATGTCATTTATTTCGTTGTGGATTTGAAGTAATTAAATTAATTTTATGTCTAGTTAGCCAACTGAGGGGTGATCCACACAGGGGCCACTGTTTAGTGTCAAATTTCCTTGTGCTATCGACAAATGTGGCACCCCTTGGTTGTGGTGGTTATGACGTTTTAGTCATTCGGCAGATGGAGGCTGCCGCCACCATAGGCTAGCTTGCAAGGTCATAGATATCTTTGTCATACTCTCAGCGTTTTTCAAACGATTGTCTTAGGTTGAAAGTGTTACCCACTGTTGACCAGTTTCACCGAAAGCCAACTTGGTATTCCTCTATTTTGTTTACTGCATACACATTACGTATTTAGATATTGTTGCAATGTGAATATTAATTTTTTTATTGATGAAGTATTTTAGAATATTGTATCATCTGACAAACATTATGGATGAGGCAAAATAATTGTTTTGAGCCTTACAGCGCTTTGTAGCTAGTTAACCTCAACTATGTCCCAATCATCTGCAGTAATTGTAATCAGTTATGTTTTTATAGATCATATTGTCTTCATTCTCGCCTTTCTTGACGTATCTTAGTGACAATTATGTTTCATAGATGGACGTATGTGGAAAATAAGTTTATGTGAATACTTCAATAATCGACATAAATCTTGCACTTTTTGCGTTACAAATGTAGGCAATGAGAGGGGGAAGGGTTTCTGATTTACCTTTAACACAATTGGACTAGTTCTACCGTCCTGGATTTTTAATACTGCACTACGATTGGTTGGATACAAGTAGTATTGCACTGTGATTGGATGGAGACAGGGGCAGGGGAGGTCTTTTTTTAATTGTAAGGTAACATAATAGGGTTGTTTCCACCGTCTTGGATTTTTAACACTGCACAATGACTGTCTGGTGATGAGGAGGGAGAGAGGTTTCTTAATTACCAATTATGTGTTGACATTAATTAACTGATTTTATTGATCGATGACGTCATGAGTTCAAAGTCTTCGGTGACTTCATGTGTGAGATCACAGACAAGGATGATGACGTAACTGCTGCCGTCGCTTTTCAAAGTGAGGGTAGGAGGCGCAAGCTCGAAGTGAGCCAAAAATGGCCTAGTTGTACATACCTATAATATTACGATCAGCTACAGTATAGATCAGAAGGTAACTGAAAGAAATATGCAGAAAGACAAACAGAAGTAACTCTTTTATTCAAAGACAATGATTACACTGCAGCCACCGTGATTCATGGTGTTTCTCTGGATATTACAAAAGGGATGAGCTGGTTCTTGATCTACATCTACATCCATACTCCGCAAGCCACCTGACGGTGTGTGGCGGAGGGTACCTTGAGTACCTCTATCGGTTCTCCTTTCTATTCCAGTCTCGTATTGTTCGTGGAAAGAAAGATTGTCGGTATGCCTCTGTGTGGGCTCTAATCTCTCTGATTTTATCCTCATGGTCTCTTCGTGAGATATACGCAGGAGGGAGCAATATACTGCTTGACTCCTCGAGGAAGGTACGTTCTCGAAACTTCAACAAAAGCCCGTACCTAGCTACTGAGCGTCTCTCTTGCAGAGTCTTCCACTGGAGCTTATCTATCATCTCCGTAAGGCTTTCGCGATTACTAAATGATCCTGTAACGATGCACGCTGCTCTCCGTTAGATCGTCTCTATCTCTTCTATCAACCATATCTGGTACAGATCCCACACCGATGAGCAGTATTAAAGCAGTGGGCGAACGAGTGTACTGTAGCCTACTTCCTTTGTTTTCGGTTTGCATTTCCTTAGGATTCTTCCATTGAATCTCAGTCTGGCATCTGCTTTACCGACGATTAATTTTATATGGTCATTCCATTTTACATCACTCCTAATACTTACTCCCAGATAATTTATGGAATTAACTGCTTCCAGTTGATTACCTGCTATATTGTAGCTAAATGATAAAGGATCTTTCTTTCTATGTATTCGCATAAACATAATGCCTCCCCATAATATAACACCTGGACTACCGAAACGACGTTGTTCGACAATGCCTGAAGTACCCTCATGTGGCAAGAGCTGTGAACACATAATGCGCCAAGGAACATTGTCTTGTTCCTTCTAATGTCCAGAAGACCACCATGAATCGCGGTGACTTCAGTGTAATTATTGCCTGAATTAAAGTATCATTTCGTTCAGATATGTTCTGTACTATATTGCAACATTTATTTCTATGTATGTTCCAAGTTTAATCGAACTAAGTTAGCTCGCAGTGACACATCATGAGAAAATTGCTTTCGTCCTTAAGTTTTGCCCACCAGTGTACTCCTATGGCACTTTGCCTAGACAACTATAGAAGATATTATGTGGTATTATAAGTTGTGGCCTATGGTGGGATGACGCTTTAGAAAAACAGAAAATTATCGCCGGGGACGGATGAACGTCAAGCTGGCAAGAGCAGACCTCTCTGTCCCCACGCCCACGGTGAGGTGAGTCAGATATCGAGTCATCTGTTAGTGTAGAGCCGCGACGCCATCAGTGGTAGAGTGTCGACTGGACTGCAGAAGCAGATGATGGCAAAGCTACCCTCTGTGAACAGCAATAGCTGATGAGGCGTCTTGTCTCCTCCAGTACTCCAGTTGATCAGCTTGTGTCCAAGCCTCCAACCGAATTACGCTCTCCAAGTATTCTTCATCCAGACTCCAAGCGATCAACAGTCTCCCTCAGACGCACCACTTGGCCTTGCTCCTCTTTTCCATAACTTACTCTCATAGGTTCTTCTGTAATGCGGTGGCCTTACAAACTAATTTCTTCTTGGTCTCAGACTGTGCATCTCTCAAACAAATTTTGGTAAAAACGTGTTGCGATAAGAATTTCCATATTTGGCTGCCATGTATTTGTGCGCTTGTGGAAATTCCTTCTGCCAGGTTTTCATCCAGTCGCTTCTTTCTTGTAGTTGTACTATCCAGCCGCCATTATTCTTCAGCGAGTGCTATTTCTTGTGTCAAAGCGTACTGCCTAAGATTTGAGAGTTCATTTTCTACACTGACCACAGGAATGTGTCAATAAAGTTTCCCCTTCCTGGGACAATGAATTCACGGTGTTCTTATTTCAATTTCCAGGAGTGTATTTATTTATCGGTATATTTAGGTGGACCAGTATAAGGCCCTCAGATTCTCTCTTACTTGGATAAAAAATGTCTACTTATGCGAAGCTATGTAGGTCTACGTACATATCACTATGAGGTTGATAATAATTACCAATATAAATAATAATATTCATTTTGTAAATAAAATATGCCTTTTTCTTGCTGCAATGTATTTTATTTATTCGAGACACGTTTCGTATTTTACTTTAAGGCGCCTTCAGTTGAATCTAGAACGACTCGGTTTTGTTTAGATACGCGTTATTTGTAGATTATAAAATATTTCACGTCTTACTGTTTACGTAAATAAATGATTGCTAACAGTTATTCGAGTTTTTGGCTGCCATCTGCGTTTCTCCTAATCTGATCACATGATGGAGGTCGCGCTATAAGTTCACTTACGAAACGTGATCACATTTCCACACCATGAACTGTTTTCTTCACAATTTTCATGTTCTTTGTGCCAACTGTTGTAGAACACTGTTATTCTTCTGTCCCTAGTTGTAATATTTCACCGAAGATTGTCGTAACTACTGTGTGTTCAATTTTGGGTGTATCTATTTCGTTTGTTTATATGCATGTTGCCAACCTAATGATGAATATGCCGAAAACTAACGTCTGTTCATAATCTCTTGGAGTGTTGTTCTACTATTTTATCTATTAATGTAAACAATGATTTGCTTCTTATATTAATTTATCGTTCAACAGGATTTTTTTTTCTACGTTGCTTTTTTTTGCATGTGGTAATTTTCTTGCTGGGTTAGAAGATGTTTTTTATTGTTCATTCCAGTTATTTTCATGTATTGTTCTCTAGAGGCTGGCATGTGGCTGTGCTCAATAGGTGCATTGAGAATAGCAATAACACTAATTGACTTAGCACTTTTCGTCTTTAATAACTTCAGAGACGGGATGATGAGAGAGGAGAAGGTTAAAGAGGCAGTGACAAAACTCTGTAGACAAGATCATGGAGGTGGACGGAGGGAGCGATTGGCTGCAGCTGTAGACAAGGGTGTGAAGAGAAATACTGATTTAATTCATCTGACATTTTGAGGAAGGTCTTTTCAAAGTCAGGTTCCTGATCTAGATAATGATTTAAAAAAATGATTTTGTTACATAGTGGTATTTTCAAGTGTTGGGAACGGATATTTCTGCTATGCTGTTCGGCTAGCAGTGTCAGATTTGAAGGTGAATTAGAGGATGTGCAGCGATTGAACGGACGGTAGATTTCAGAGAAGCCTTCCAATACATCTGTCGACTAACAGCTAACCGGAACTGTATATAGGAAGATCTCTTCTCTACTTAGCGGCATTCCTTCCTTTCCCACCATCTGCCCTTGTGGAACTGAATCGTCTACAGTACTTACACTTCTGACTCGAACCGAGGATCAATCGCTTATTTAATCACTTTACTTTTATATTTGCCATGACATACAAAATTTTTATCGTGAGAGCGCAATATTTCTACAAAGTTCTCAGTCGTTAAGTAAACAAAACAAGCTGGGAGGCTCTGTCAGATGACCTGTATGAAAGGACTCGACTCGCGAGAGGTAATATTAAAACAAATAAGGAAAACGAAAAATTGAAGTCATGACGAAGTTAGAGTATTTTGAACTCTGCAAGTGAGTAAACAAATGAAATGTAATATTTATAAGTACAATGCAGCCTTTATAAGGACGAAACTAGAGAAGAAGACAAACTAAAAGACAACTGGGTGTAGATTTTTAAAAGCAGGCAAAAGAACGAAGGGAGGTAACACTCGTAGTATTAAGGAGGGAAGAATGCTGAACTTCGTCAGAGACTACTATAGCAACCGATACGAGAAAATGTATGATGCTGTCAGAGTTTAACAAATACTTTCACTGAAGGGCTGTTTGCAATAGACAGTGTGAGAATGGGAACGGTCCCTGACTACAATGACCTCTTTTGATATTATTAATCTTGTGGTTCGGGAAATTAAATAACAATCAGCTCAAATGCTGTCACTCAATCTAGTCCTCTATCAAGAAATATATAATTATACAAGCATAAATAGGAAGTATCCACAAAATCTGAAAGTACTGCTGTATCAGTCTTCGCTGTGTAATGTATGAACTTTTCACTATGTTCGTCGTAACCATTCTTGCTTTAGCTCAGGCCATAGAGCAAGTGGGTTCCGAATCGGCTTATAGGTTCTGTGTAACATCTGTCAATTGTGAAAAGGCATTAGATTCAGTCTGTTATATTTTCGTCTTTCGAACCTTATACCAGCATAGTCTCTAGACAGGTTATGTAACATCCTCAGCCTCTTTTAGAATCAGCGAACGGGCGAAAGACATCCACGTAGAAGGAGTTCTCTGATTTGATGATTACATCTCACAAGAGCTGTTATAACTTTGCTCTATGTGAACTGGGATAATAGGGGAATAAGAGTCGACAGAAAAAAGCTCAACAATTTGAGAATTCAGGACGGTTTTGGGTTATTAGCTAACGACAATGAAGAACTCCAGTTGTTACAGCTGTTGTATCCAAATCCAGGTCATTTATCCTCATCTTGAACATTTCGAAAGTTAATATAATGTACAACAAATGGACCGCGTGGGGAGATGTTTACAGTGACAATATGGCTCTGGAAAATGTAAAGAGTACGTCTACCTTGAACAACTCGTAAAATATAGAGGGTAATATGCGACCTGAAATCTTCCGTCGCAACAAAATACGATGGTAAGCTATTGGGTAACATCAATTAGTCAGACCCAAGATGCCCGTAAGTCTATAGAAAACAGCTTCTGCCAAAGAGTTTTCCCAGTGTTGACCTACAGGTGTGAGATATGGACAATGAATGAGTTCACCTTGAAAAACCGAAGACTACCCAGAGAAGTATGTGAAGGGCTTTACGGACAAAGATAAGGGATGGCCAACTGACTTACAGTGTGTCACAAACCTCGACAGCGTTCTAGAAAGGTCAAAGTCACCTAAATCGCACTGGGCCGATCATCTTGCCAAAAGCTAAGATGAGAGATAGGGAAAATTGGTGGCACAATGAGAATCTAAGACACATTCAAACGTACTGAGAGAGAAAAGCAGTTAGAATGACTGGAGAACGACAAGCGGAAAGGTAGAGAATAGCCCAAAATCTTATCGGTAGTGGTAGCGATGTGCTAAAAAATTTACCTTAAAGTGAGATTTAAAAGCAGCTGAAACGTAAACATTTCTTACTCATTTGCTTTTGTATCACTGCTCATGTTCCTGTAATTAATTATTTACCACAGTTTGCTGATCGTTTACATCCATATACTGTAGCTAGTATTTACGAACTTCCAGCTCGCTTCAATAATTGCAAGTCAATAATTTATATTAATCAGTACAACGAAAAACTAACCAAAGCTGCAAATTTCACTTTTTTTTATTTACTCGATGACCCATTTTCAAATCATCGTGCCAGATAATCAAAACTGTACTTCCAAAAATACAAAAACCATGTGAGAAATTTATATGTATTGTGAAGTACAAATGAACAGTTACAGCGCATACAGATTCTGTATGCGCTCTAACTGTTCATTTGCACTTCAGAATACACATCGCGTAAGGGCTCGCGCAGAGACATATAGATAGTCCTTTTTCCGTCGCTCTATTTGCGAGTGGGGCAGGAAAGAATATGACTAATAATGGTACAAGGTACCCTCCGCCACGTGCCAGAGGGTGGCTGGTGCCCGATGGGCCACTTGTGGCCTGCAGACAGAGTGCTTTTTTTTTTTTTTATTCACTGGAGTTCAGACTGTTTAGTCAACATTCGAAGAGTATTAGATATCTTGGTGTCGTATGACCTAAATATTTCCGGTATTTATTACCCTCCTAATTAAAAATATAGACTTCTACTTCAGCTTCCCCTTTCTTAATTCCAGACTCTCTTCAGAAAAATTCGTCATGTGAAGTATATTCTTTTATATGCAACGTAAAAGATGTTCAGTTCTATCTGTTAACTGTTGTCTGTAGATTTTTTCCTCGTAAGATAAAAAATAAATGAAGAAAGATGAGGCTTCAACGTCCCGTCAATGAAGAGGTCAGTAGAGGCGGAGGCCCAGCTCGGAAAGGGGAAGGGGAACAGGCAGGAAATTGTCCCTGTCCTTCCAAACCAATCGGTTAGACATTTGTTTTAAGCGATTAAGAAAAGAAATCGCAGAAAACTGAATGGCTGGATGAGGATTTGAACCACCATCCTCCCAAATACAAGTCCACTGTCTCGCTACATCGCTAGGTCGCTCGGCCATACAAGCCGGCGCAATATCGTTTCTCAGTGATTTGGATCGGAGTTCTGATAGCTTCTCAATTCTTTTTGGAGATCACAAGTACCAAGGACGTGTCACAGGGTACATAAATTATTCTGAAGGTGAAAAAACCGCGGTTAGGCTAGGCGCAAATTGAGACGCGTATAGCACGTGTGACGTGACACTACAGCGCGACACGCACGTGCCACACGGGTCACCCGAGTCCAGCGCATGTTGCGACGCGTTCACCATACTTCGCACGCGCCGACTGGCGACGCACTGCGCTGACTGAACCGAAGCGCGCGCAAGATCTTATCTTCCTTAACGATTTTACAGAAACTATTCTCTAAAAATGTATGATTTTTGCCTTACTAGTAGAGTTATATGTCAGATACGTGACTAAGTGCCCATCACCTCGCTAATGACCATTCTTATTGTGATGTACACATTTTAGCAATACACTACGCAAAACTCAAAAAGTTTGCAACGAAAATTAGGGGTCGCTATGATTCTGAGTTTGGTGCGTATTGCACCATATGTTGCTGCGTATGAAATTTAGCTAACATGCTGAATGTTTGTTTTGACTTGGGAGGAGATCTCTATCTGCTTCCGATCTCGAGAAAATTGATCCCATGTAGCGCGCTCACTTCCGATCTCACGCCCGCGAGAATCAAATACTCGCAACATCTCTCGTATCTCCTAAACCGCTCGAGACATCGAAACTAAAGTTTGGCAAATGATAGCACACAAGGAGGAGAGTATTTTGCCAATTTTTAAACACACGGAACTTTCTTATCTATGGCGATATATTGCTACTTATACTTCCTTTATTATTTATTTCACTCAAGTGACTGTAATTTTTTAAGAGTTATCGACACCTAGCGTAATAAGAGCTTCCTAGTATGAAAACAAACATGAAATTTCTTCTTTTATGTTACTGCAAACCGAATCTATGAGGTTTATCGTAAGCTATTGAGCTCTGTGATTGCCAATTAAATGTTCAAAAAATGGTTCAGATGGCTCTGAGCACTATGGGACTTAACTGCTGAGGTCATCAGTCTCCTAGAACTAAGAACTACTTAAACCTAACTAACCTAAGGACATCACACACATCCATGCCCGAGGCAGGATTCGAACCTGCGACCGTAGCAGTAGCGCAGTTCCGGACTGAGCGCCTAGAACCGCGAGACCACCGCGGCCGGCTCAGTGAGAAGTAGTACGCATTTCCCGCCCGTAGTCTCTTCTTCAGTTCGGATTCAATCTAATTTCTCGAAGTGATGTCCACGCCTAGATACACTCCTGGAAATGGAAAAAAGAACACATTGACACCGGTGTGTCAGACCCACCATACTTGCTCCGGACACTGCGAGAGGGCTGTACAAGCAATGATCACACGCACGGCACAGCGGACACACCAGGAACCGCGGTGTTGGCCGTCGAATGGCGCTAGCTGCGCAGCATTTGTGCACCGCCGCCGTCAGTGTCAGCCAGTTTGCCGTGGTGCCGTGGCATACGGAGCTCCTTCGCAGTCTTTAACACTGGTAGCATGCCGCGACAGCGTGGACGTGAACCGTATGTGCAGTTGACGGACTTTGAGCGAGGGCGTATAGTGGGCATGCGGGAGGCCGGGTGGACGTACCGCCGAATTGCTCAACACGTGGGGCGTGAGGTCTCCACAGTACATCGATGTTGTCGCCAGTGGTCGGTGGAAGGTGCACGTGCCCGTCGACCTGGGACTGGACCGCAGCGACGCACGGATGCACGCCAAGACCGTAGGATCCTACGCAGTGCCGTAGGGGACCGCACCGCCACTTCCCAGCAAATTAGGGACACTGTTGCTCCTGGGGTATCGGCGAGGACCATTCGCAACCGTCTCCATGAAGCTGGGCTACGGTCCCGCACACCGTTAGGCCGTCTTCCGCTCACGCCCCAACATCGTGCAGCCCGCCTCCAGTGGTGTCGCGACAGGCGTGAATGGAGGGACGAATGGAGACGTGTCGTCTTCAGCGATGAGAGTCGCTTCTGCCTTGGTGCCAATGATGGTCGTATGCGTGTTTGGCGCCGTGCAGGTGAGCGCCACAATCAGGACTGCATACGACCGAGGCACACAGGGCCAACACCCGGCATCATGGTGTGGGGAGCGATCTCCTACACTGGCCGTACACCTCTGGTGATCGTCGAGGGGACACTGAATAGTGCACGGTACATCCAAACCGTCATCGAACCCATCGTTCTACCATTCCTAGACCGGCAAGGGAACTTGCTGTTCCAACAGGACAATGCACGTCCGCGTGTATCCCGTGCCACCCAACGTGCTCTAGAAGGTGTAAGTCAACTACCCTGGCCAGCAAGATCTTCGGATCTGTCCCCCATTGAGCATGTTTGGGACTGGATGAAGCGTCGTCTCACGCGGTCTGCAGGTCCAGCACGAACGCTGGTCCAACTGAGGCGCCAGGTGGAAATAGCATGGCAAGCCGTTCCACAGGACTACATCCAGCATCTCTACGATCGTCTCCATGGGAGAATAGCGGCCTGCATTGCTGCGAAAGGTGGATATACACTGTACTAGTGCCGACATTGTGCATGCTCTGTTGCCTGTGTCTATGTGCCTGTGGTTCTGTCAGTGTGATCATGTGATGTATCTGACCCCAGGAATGTGTCAATAAAGTTTTCCCTTCCTGGGACAATGAATTCATGGTGTTTTTATTTCAATTTCCAGGAGTGTATTTAAATATGTTCACTTTTTCAAACTGCATGTCTCCAACTCTTAACATTTCCTGATCTACTGCTGTTGGCATTCTAGTAGTAATCAGGTATTTAGTTTTGTCTTCACTTATCCTTAGACCTACATCTTCACCAGCCTCGATTAACGCATTCGCATTTGCTGTTGCAGATTCTTTCCTATCGCTAATGATGTTTAGATCATGTGCAGACTGATGACCACAGCAGTTGAGTCCCATAGTGCTCAGAGCCATTTGAATCATGTGCATACCCTAATATCTTAATATTTCCATTTAACTCCACACTCTCTGAATTATCTGCATCCATTCGTACAATATATTCTACGAATAAATTAAAAAGTAGCGGAGACAGGGCATCTCCCTGCTTAAGACCGTTCTTTATTACAAATTCTTCTGACTCCAATTTCCCCACGCGTACTCTACCTTTTGTGTTTTTCAAACTCGCTTCTATAAGTCTAACATACTTCTTTGGTATTCCAAGTTCCAAAAGAATTCTGTACAATTTTGACTGCAATACTGAATCATATGCTTTTGTAAAATCTATGAAAAGATTATGATTGGGTTATTGTATTCCCATTTCTTTTCCAAAATTTGACGCAGGGTGAATATTTGGTCTATAGTTGATCTGTTCCTCTGAAAGCCGTCTTGGTAACCTCCCACAATTTCATCTGCATATGGTGTAAGCCTGCTTAGTAGAATATTTGAGAATATTTTGGAACATACTGGTAATAGCGATATACTTCTATAGTCACTACAATCCATTTTGTCATCTTTCTTAAAAATTGGGATCAGAATCGACTCCTGCCACTCTTCAGGTATCATCTCTGAGTTCCATACTTTAGTTATCACTTTGTGAACTACTTCCACCAATTTCTGTCCCCCATTTTTAACTAATTCTGCAGTTATGCAATCTGATCCTGGTGCTTTATGGTTTTTCAATTTGTTGACTGCATCTCTTACTTCCTTTAACGTTGGCTCAGGTATCTGGGGCTCTGCTGTATGTATTTCGTACGACTGTTCATTTCCTGCTTCCTGGTGTGCATTTAATAGATACTCAAAATACGCCCTCCATTTACTTATTATAGCACTGGGGTCTGCCAATATTCCCCCAGCATCCCCTCGAAGTGCATTTGTCCTAGCCTTGAAGCCCTTCCTATACCCATTTATGTCTAGGTAAAGTTCCCTAATGTTTTTTTGTTTTACTGTTTGTTTCCATTTTTGTAATTTGATTGTTCAAATAATCCCTCTTCTTTGCTCGTAGCCTACGACCAACTTCCCTTCTCAAGTTCAAGAACTCCTCTCGTTTTCTGTCTCCCATTCTATCCCAATCTAATCGCGCTTTTCTTCTTTCCTCTACCAATTTTTTTGCATTCCTCATCAAACCACGGTTTCCTCCTGTTCTTCTTAATTCTACCTATTGTGACCTTCGCTGCCTCTTTGATATTATTTCTCACAGTGATCCACTGTTTATTTACATCCTAGTCTGGATCTTCGTGTGTCCTGAGAACATCAAACCTATTTGAAATTTCTATCATGTACCTTCTTCTAAAGCTTTCGTCATTTAGCTTGTCAGTGGCGAACCTAACAAGTTCTGCACTGTGACACCTTGATGTTGCTGTATATAGCCGTTGGTGGACTTTGGCAACTACAAGAATATGATCAGAATCGCAGTCTGCTCCCCTGAAAGTCCTAACATTTTCTATACTAGTGTGACATCTCCGATCTACAAGAAAATGATCAATTTGGTTTCGGGTGTGTCCATCCGGAGAGTCCCAGATTGCATTAGTTTATTAATGCTGATAATGTCCATGCAACAATTGAAATGCTTTTTCTCATCACGGTGAACCAATTAAAACATTGTTGTGAGTGCTTTTCGACTGTTTCTAGCTTGCAGTGTAAATATGTTGTTCACATGCATGTAGTGCAGTGTGTCGTATTACATTATTACATCCATATCAGAGTAATCACAGTGAGACTTGTATACTTCAGATCTTGGACGCTTTTTACAAGAAGCACAAAGGGATCACACCTGTGGAGATCATCCCTTTCTAAATTTTTGTAACAGATCGTACAGATACTCTAGCATACTAGATAGCAAGAAGATAACCTTGCTTTACTTTCCTGCCTTGATTCTTAATCACATGATGTTATAATTTTCCTTGCTTCCTTGTTCACTACCCTCTGTCCCTTCTTGCGATCTGAAAACATCACGGAGGCATATGATGCAATTCCAGCGGCCAATGGCTCATCAGTTACTGAAGTATTCATTTTCCCTGACAGAAGAAAAACAAAACAAAACTATACAGATATAAATAACAGAAAAGTATAACGTACAAACGAAGAAAGCTGGAGCGTTTAAATGGCGAAAAACGATACACTACCCAAAGGCAATAAAATGTAGTACACAGTAAGGCAAAATTTATCGTATGGGCAATACTACGAAAGTACTACCACTGCTCATGTCCGCCGTTCCGATGTGAGCATATGGCCGGGTTACTTTTCCGCTCCCCGCCTCAAATTTCCCACGGTGTTAGCGAGGCAAGCGCGACGCGCGGCGCGAGAAACTGTGCCTCAACCACAACGCCGCGCGACCTGGCGCAGGCGCGTGTCGCGTCCCAGTCGCGTCGTGTCGCATTTTTCGCGGTCCCATTTGAACCTGTGTTTTTACAAAAACGCGGGCTACGCTGCGTCGCTCCACACGCGCTATACGTGTCTCAATTTGCGCCTAGCCTTAGAAGTTCAGTGCGTGGAAAAGGTCTCCTGGGGTACTGAGAAACTGTGTGAGTTGGCGCATGTGGAAGACAAAGTACAGGTGGCCCCTAACTTACGTGAGGCCATGAACCATTCTTCCCAGTAGCATCGCACAGTAACTTCCTGCCTGTAAGTGCATAAAACAGCACCCCGTTCGAGTTCTATTGGTTTTTTTGACAAACTGTATTCCAGTTACTTTTGACTTACGTGGTAACGATTTTATGAACACTTGCACGGTGCGGTTGTCAAAATCATCTAACACTGATATCAATCACAGTATCTGTAACCTGATTTCTGACATTTTCCCTATGTAACTGACAAAATTTATGAATATGTGTATCCCCCCGAACAGACTATTCCGTTACTCTGTGCATCACTCCAACGACTGATCTTAAAAATTTATCGGAACCAGATAGTAAGCATATATATGAGCATCGATTGTGAGATGAGGATTAGATCAATCATCGAAATTTTGCTTAGCAAAATCATACTGCTTACAAACAGGAGCGGAACAGTCAGTGAAGCTGTGAGAAACGCAAAACTGCCGTACATTAACCGACAACAGAAACAGACCAGCTGTCCTGTGGAAAAACCTACGTGGTCTTGGTATAGGCAAAGTAAAAGCTGCACTTGGTCGAATTGTGCCAGCCAAAGAACTTTACATTACTTCATTCACAGTTTAATCACAATCAAAACAGAGACTCGTTGATTGCTTCCTGGAGGTAAACGACTATAGCCACGAAAAATTCCATTTAAAGCAAGTTACGTGCAGTACCGTCAAAAAGCCATGATGTGTATTAGATCATCATCTACTGGACACAATGGTATCACAGCCTAAATGATTAAGCTTGTTATTGACCCACTACTGCCCATTATAACAGATATCTTCAACCGCTCATAAACTACATGTGTTTTCCCTGAAGCGTGGAAATAGGGACTGGTTAAGCCAACACATAAAAACGACGTTGACTCAGCACACTCTGAATACCGACATATGTGTATACTGTCCAAGGCCTTAGAATATAGTCCACAACCACATAACAACTACCTAACCAAAAACACCCTATTAGATGAATACCAATCAGGTTACCTTAAACGTCGAAACACAACTTCTGCCTTAAAAAAAGGTAACAGATGATCTGAAACATCCCATGAAGGCACAAGACGCGACTATCAAGTGCTTCTTAGACTTCAACAAAGCCTCTGTCACTGTCGACTACGACATTTTACTTGCCAAACTTAGCAGCCTACATTTCTCGCCAACTACCGTGGAAAGGTTTCGCTCATATCTGTCGTCTCGCCAGCAGTCTTTCGTGTTCTGCAGCATAAAGTCACAATGGAGGCAGGCAGTATCAGGTGTCCCCAGGGTTGGTTATTAGGTCCTATACTCTTTTCATTGTCCGTAAATGATGTTTCATCGCCAGCCGCGGTGGTCTCGCGGTTCTAGGCGCGCAGTCCGGAACCGTGCGACTGCTACGGTCGCAGGTTCGAATCCTGCCTCGGGCATGGATGTGTGTGATGTCCTTAGGTTAGTTAGGTTTAAGTAGTTCTAAGTTCTAGGGGACTGATGACCATAGCAGTTGAGTCCCATAGTGCTCAGAGCCATTTGATGTATCATCAGTTTTGTTTTCCTGCAAATACCATATGTATGCTGATGACCTCCAGTCGCATCTAAATGCAAAACCAGCGCACCTGCACATAGCTATGGAGAAGTTCAATACCGACTTGTGTGCACTGTCAAAATGGGCGCAGGGTATAGGGTTAAAGCTCAACCGACCCGCCGGCCGGAGTGGCCGTGCGGTTCTAGGCGCTACAGTCTGGAGCCGAGCGACCGCTACTGTCGCAGGTTCGAATCCTGCCTCGGGCATGGATGTGTGTGATGTCCTTAGGTTAGTTAGGTTTAATTAGTTCTAAGTTCTAGGCCACTGATGACCTCAGAAGTTAAGTCGCATAGTGATCAGAGCCATTTGAACCATTTTTCAACCGACCCAAAACCCAAGCTCTACTGGTTGGTCATTCTAGGCTCATTTAGCATGAAGGGAATCGCTACCATCTTTAATACTAAATGGGACAAATATCAACTTCTCTCCTTTAATAAACAGTCTAGGAGTAATAATAAACCAAAAATCTAAATTGGACTGATAATGTAGCTGCAAAGTGCAAGAAGGCATTAACACCTCTCCATGGCCCCTTTACTTCCAATTATTGATTATAGTGATGTTTCTTGAAGGTCTTTCTCAGGAAAGCTGACGGCGCCTGGAACTGGCTATGAGTCTTTGTTTTCGTTATCTCTGTGATGTTCGACTCTTTGATCATATTTCATAATCATGTGCATGGACATTCCTTGCTGCGTGCAGACAAATGCAGAGATTTCCTTGCCCTCTGACTTCTCTACTGTCTTATCAACGTACACTGTTTCCATCTCTCCTCGACATTAAACACCGGTTCCCATCGGAGCAAAACCCTTTCTGTCCCACTCCATCGTTCAGCCACTTGCTCTAAGTCCTTCTCAGTAGCAGAAACCAGACTCAGGAATAACCTCCCGTAGCATGTTAAACAAATGAATAACGTCTCCAGCTTCAGAATACAGCTAATGACACAGCTACTAAAGCAACAATAATGATTACCATTGCCCCTGTAAGCACTCGTTATCCTTGTACATCCTTCTTTTCAGCCGGATCTTTCTCATTTGCCACTATTCTCAGTTGGTGCAGTATCCTTAAATTTCCTTTCTCAGAACTCGCTCTGTCAGAAAGCATCTGTTTTGAAAACATATTTTTTTTATTTCTGCCAGTCATTATTGTTATTATTGTCATTATTACTATTATGTATTATTATTATTATTGTGTCTATTATCACTATCAGTGGCAGCAACAGCAGTACCACAAGTACTGTCTGTATTAACATTATTAGTTCATAATCAGTATTACTTACTCACATTGTCAAAATAGATCCACAGATCACTTAAATACTATTTGTCATGTTAAAATTGCCATTTCTTAGGTAATTATGGTGTGTAAAAAGGTACTGTAGGCGTAAAACGTTGATCAGACGTAAGGAGGCCCTGGTGGCTCTAATCAGGTCAAGTTAAATAAACAAATAAATAAAAAAAAGGTTAAGGCTATTCGGTAGAAGGCCCAGATGAAATCTTCCAAGAGCCCGGGGTTTAGTCACGAGATATGCGAGCGCTGTAGAGTGTCTGTTTGTCTGTGCCTGTTAAGCATCCATAGATGAGATCAGGAGTCGCTCTTCATGTGAAGTCCGTATCGTGACTATCCGCTGTTAGCGTGGCTACATAGGTACCACACTCCACTAAACTGGTGCCTCTAATAAGCCGGTTGATCTGTTTCATTAATAGGCGTAATGTAGAACAACATTCTATTGTCTGTCCAACTACCGACTCTACATTTAATGTTATTAGCTTGGAGTATTTTTGCTGAAGTAGTTATTTATATTTTATTCTAATTTAAGTTAGTTATGACATGTTTTATTGCAGAGACAGCAGGTGGTCCTTTCTACAATTTTATACCAGTCAGTAAAATGTGTTTCTCTCTCTGTTTGTTTCTCTTCCGATGCAGCGTGAGATAGATGAATATGGCTACACTACTGGACATAACGCTCCTCCATACGCTTTTTTGATTTTGGATGTTCTTCCTGTCTCCTTACTTGAAACTCTTCTTTTTCTTCCGGTATTTGTTCTAGACTTTAATTTTTTCTTTGTGATTTCCGCTTTGAGACGATAACTGATCACGAGATTGCGGAATTACAGAGAGAATGCAATGCAGTGTTGCATAAAATAGTATTTGTTACATATCTCGTCAAATTGATTTCTTCTTGTGTAATGATTTGGCTTCGGTGTTCTTATATCTAACAGAAACCAAGAAAACATTAGCAAGGAGCCAAACAGTTATTCATATCGAGCACTGGGAGACAATAGACCACGATAATTTCCCACTTTGTGAAAGTCTCCATAGAGCGTATTCCGATCATTCTGATACGATGGTGTATGTGAGCAGACTTCCAGAAAAAACAAAATGATGAAACCTGAGAGTTTCTGGGTGTATCGTCATGAAACAGCTTGTTTTCTTGTGTGTCATCTTTGTCGGATGCAAAGGCATCATACCAGCTGTAGGCTGGAACTCATTCTGGAATGTATCGACAGTAGATTTGTTGAAGAATCACTCGTGGCAATAGTTCGAAATTTTTACAAAATAACAGAAAACCCTAAACGAGATAATGTATCCGACTGTTGGCCAACTTAGCAGATGCTGATTTGTAGTCGGGAAACTCTGTACATTATTGCCGTAAGACCTAAAAGAAACTCAGGACCTATATTAAGCCACCAGCGACTGTACAATGCTACAGAAGTTAGTAATTCGCCGAAAGCGGACGAGAAAGCACAATTACTGAATTTGGAAAGGGCATTACTTGCGAGAAAACGTCTGTAACAACAGATCGTCTTAGTCTTAGAGTGTAACACAGAACATGACAAAGGTCTTCAAAGGATGAAAGCACAGTTATTTTATCTTCTGCAGATGTTTTAATTGTTCTGATCCTTTGATTACCTGACGAAATTCTGGGGACTTAAGGCAGTTACTCTTCCAGTTACTCTTGTTTCGTTGTAGCGATTTTTTTTTTCATTAGGAATGAACTTCTGTGGGCAAGGAAATGTGGAGGGGGTGTCGCTGTATTAGGACGTGGCTTTAGCAATTTTCTCAGTATTTCTATTATTGTAAGGTTCTTGTGGGTGTTTGGTAAAAGCGTTTGGGCAAACTGATTTCTTTAAAAATATGGATTTAATTGTCAGTATTTTAATTGTATTTTAGGGGCCTGGTAGATTATTTAAGAACTTAACTTGATTTATGTATAACAGCCTTGTGTCCAATCAGTGACGTGTTGCTGTTGCTTCGGTTTTACACGTGGAATAGCTTTTGGCCAGCTTGGCCGTATGTTGTCTGTGTAGTGGAGATGTATGCATTTTAATGTCTTTTATTTGACGTTTGTTGAACGTATATTCAAGTCCTGCTGTGGGAAGAGCCGGCGGACAGAGTGCTGTAGAACTTTTAATTGTTCTGATCCCTTGACTGCGTGGTGAAATTCTGGTGTATTAAGGCACTGCCAACAAAATTCCTCCGGACTCCCAGTTACTCTTGTTTCGTTGTACCGAAGTTTCTTTCCATTAGAAAAGAACTTCTGTGGGCAAGGAAAAACTCGTGAAGAATTTCTTTCCGTGTATTTTATCGTAAGCTTCTCAGATGATAACGAGGCCACCTCAAAGAAACATCGAAACAGTATACAAATCCATATACACGCGGAAGTCTAACTTAAAACTTAAACCAGTGGTCTATATTATTTACGGTCTTCCTTAAGTTTTACGAGATCGTTTACGGTGAAAACCCTTAAAGCTTTTCAAATAAAACAAACGTTATTGATATTCTACATCTTTATTCTTTATGTCGACACATTTATTTCTCAACATAATCATCCTGGTGACGAAGACATTTCTCCCAACGAGAAACCAGTTTATTGATACTATCACTGTAGAATGTTTGACTTTGTTGCCGGAACCACAAGCTTACCTCTGTTGGAACCTGTTCATCAGTATCAAAGTATTTCTTAAGTTTTGGAAACAGATGAAAATTGTATGGGAGACTGGTGAAGACTGTATGTAGGATGATCGACAACAATGAACCCAAGGAGTCGGACTGTTGCAGATGTCGCAGCGCTCGTGTGTGGTCTGACATTTTCATACTGAAGGACAGGATGCTCTATGTGTGGAAGATATCTTCGAATTCGAAACTCGATTACAGCACGCTGTTTCTCACGCAACGACATAGTTACGTTACACACCGCCCTGTAAGACGCAGCAATTGAGGGCCCTCTAGCGGCAGAGGATCGCAAATACGTAAACCTGAAGGATAAATGAGTAGAATGTTAATAACATTTGGTTTATAAAAAAGGTTTAAGAGTTTTGACATAAATAATTCGGAAGCATTATTTTCCAGCGCATCCTCGCGTAGTAACAAGGAGGAGAGTGAACTGGTCTAGCCACTTTACACTTATTTGTAATTGTGTGATTGCTGCTGAAAGAAACCGTGTGCAAGTTCCTTTTTCATTATTATCAGATAGATGTTCGTGCATAGCACCTAGTGAGCTAGCTGTCAGATCGATATTAACCGTTACGAAGAAGAAGAAGAATAGAGAGAACAATGGGAATATAATTCTTATCTTGTGACCAGCGTTCGTATTACAAAAAGCTTAGCCGGTTATTGACAGGACATTATTTAGTATGACCTACTATTTCGTGACCGCAGTGTGTCTCAGACAATGCAGTTCAACTGTACAGTTCTAATGCTGAGACTGATGTCTAGTGTTCTCTACAATGAACCTTGTGCTCTGTAAGTGCGAGATCAAGGTATTCGGAGTATTTACTGGCTGTGAAGAGACCTCGAGGACATGAATTATAGATTTTTTTGTATTTTACTTTTGCCTCAGTATCTGCTCGCTGACTCGCTTCATTCTACCTCTTACCATCTGTTTGTACTCTATTTTGATCAGTGGAATTAGCCACTAGAGGTGCTGTACAGAAACAGTGAGTTATTCGTACGCACAATGACAATTGTCCTACTTGCTACTATCCGCAAACTGAATAGGCATTTGGTGAGGGGGGAGGGGAAGGAGCAAATCATTCTAGTACGCTACATATCCGACGCTGCGGCCCAACATTCAGGTTCAGGTTCAGGAGCAGACGAAATGAAATTAAAGTGAAACATTTTTTTCTAATTTTTAGGCAGCTTATTTCCAGAAAATCATTTAAATCTCCCTTTTTTTTCCATCGGTTGAACTCCATTTAAATCTTGTTCCATTTTAATATAAGAAAATAATCCCATATTAAAGCCCGTAGGTTTTATTTTTATGTTAATACTGAGTACAATCTCGAGCTCTAGTTCAGCTTGTCCATCGCCTAGAACAAATAACTACCGTGGTTGCTTCAGTGGCCTTCTTTTGTAATATTCACTTAAATACTACAATTACAGGCGAACTATTAGCTGTAAAGAGAGATGAAAACCTTCCATCATAGAGGTCTGCTATATCTGCCTAGATGAAACTTTTTATCGAGTGTCTCATATCGAAGAACATCGAAACATTGTTTCCTAAGTACCAAACAACACTATTTGTCATCTCTTGGTTGCAGAAGCGCTCACTACAAAAAATTCATCTCTGCACCAGTAATTCCTATGCGTAATCTGTTTATACTTTTCTAGATAGACTATGGTTCTCGATGCGTGTGAAGTTGAGCTTCTTCTTGTTTCTTCACGTCATCGTGCTTATTTTCTTACGTCTATTCTTAGATAACTTGGGAATATAGGTAAATTCTTCTTACGCTCTGTACTTCGGCTGAACCTTTGTACTGCAATGGATGACACTGAAATCATCCTAAGCGTTTCTTGTCCTGTTGGCTGGTAGTTTGTGGTCGGATTTCATCTATCATTATGATGACGAGAATACATGTACTGATCATACATCCATTGAGGGTATCTTCTGCGTTAGGAGAATAAACGTTAGGCACCTAAGGTGTAAATATAGACAGTGTCCATGTGTTTTTTCCTTGGGGTAATTGGGGAGCTGTGTTATATTGAATGAGGCATTCATATTTTTAGCATTGTAAATGCTATGCCATAATGAGCACTCATAGTATACAGATGATTAGCATAGAAAAGGCCAAAAAGTTGCTTTGATACACTAGGCAAATAAAATAAAAGGTGAACAATTTTGTCCACTTGTTTTCTCTTTCATTCTCACGGTATTGCTTCTGCCCAATAACTACGTCAATGTATCAGATGTTCTTAATCAGATGAAGTTCTGTTGCAAACCATCTGAAATTAGTCTTAATTTTGGACTCATGGTTGCCCTCGTGGAAGTCACAAACTTCTCTTTGCGTTAGTTTTGGGGTGAAAGAGTTTAGTCTGTAGCTTTCAGTTAAGTCTCTGGCTAGTTTATTGAGCTTATCTTCCTCTAATTCAAAGTTAGAGCTGTGACTAGCCACAGCTAGACAATACGTGTAAAGAAAGACCTCCACTCATCATTAATATATATGTTACATAAAATTACTCTTCTTGTTGATAATTAGAATAATAAAACTGGGAAGTAATTGTTCGACTACCTGAAAGAAGCTAAAATTCCTATCTATTTAATCAAGTTTCGGTAAATATCCTATGCAATTCGTCGTCAGCATTTAATTTTGAAATGCATGCTAGAGTAATGAGTTTGTTTTCGAATCCAAGGATAATTTGCTGTGACGCTCAAAATCTGATCAGCGCAGGATTGTGCGAGTTTGAGCCACACCTGTGCATCAAGGTCCTTCCTTTCCATGAGAGGTGCGAGCCGGACTAATTGCAGCGTCTGTAGCAAAACACAGCAGATGTTTAACGAGACTAGCTGCTACAACATTTCAGTAAAGCAAAGATGTTTCAGCTGTTCGCTCATGCTGTAAAATACTCCTTCCTTGCCTTGTACGAGCTTTACTCATATGAACTTGTAGCTTTTTTACGGATAAATTGGTTGGATATCTGATTTGAAACGACACCAGTTATGTCACAGAGTCTACAGTTTTCGATGGTCATGAAACAGGTCACTTTCTTAGTTCCAGTGCACATAGTTCATTGTCGGATCCTACACCTACGCCACTCTGTGGACTGCAATCAAGGTCTCAGTGGACTATAAACCACAGAAACTGTCGCAGCAGTTTCCTTGTTCATCAAAATCTAATTGAAGGAGTCATTAGAACTCGTTAATGAAAGGTTAGACTTTGCAGTGATGGACATGTACAAGTACTCACTAGCATCAACATACTCCCTGTACAAGCGACAGTATATCTAATAATCTGAGGGAACAGTCAAGGCTACTTTCCTTATAGAACGTTTTGTGGAAGCAGACAAACCTACGTATGCCTGCCGTTATGTGTACGTCACATTCGTTACATGACCACAAGCCTCGGAACATCCTAACTCTTGCTGCTCAGTAGGTAACTAGGACCAACATGGGCCCAGAGGAGAATAGACGCAATTGCTGGACGTTATGGTGAGGGGGGCCGGCCGGAGTGGCCGAGCGGTTCTACGCGCTACAGTCTGGAACCGCACGACCGCTACGGTCGCAGGTTCGAATCCTGCCTCGGGCATGGATGTGTGTGATGTCTTAGGTTAGTTAGGTTTCAGTAGTTCTAAGTTCTAGGGGACTGATGACCTCAGAAGTTAGGATGGTTCCTTTGAAAGGGAGCGGCCGATTTCCTTCCCAATCCTTCCCTAACCCGAGCTTGCGCTCCGTCTCTAATGACCTCGTTGTCGAGGGGGCGTTAAACACTAACCACCATCACCACCACCTCAGAAGTTAAGTCCCATAGTGCTCAGAG
Source organism: Schistocerca gregaria (assembly GCF_023897955.1). NCBI lineage: Eukaryota > Metazoa > Arthropoda > Insecta > Orthoptera > Acrididae > Schistocerca > Schistocerca gregaria. The sequence goes on along the minus strand of NC_064921.1, from coordinate 523,108,087 downwards.
CCATTTGAACCATTTTTTATGGTGAGCTGGAGGTGAGATAGGTCACTCGGACATCGAGTATATCGCAAGGGTACACATACTGACAAGAATTGTCAACATTCATCAAAGAAGAATGGTGTTCTGAGGGTCCTGTCAGACGAAGAGGCTGTTCCCTCTGAATTACGTCATCTGTGAGATGTCTTTCGCAGGCATGTATATTCCTATCATCAGGCAGAAAGAGCGTTTCGGCACAAAGATACCACACAAAACTAGTAAAAAGGACTGGAAAAGCGAAAGGCGGCAGCATATCTTCTGTACGCATCGGCGATTTCAGCAGAAATCAGCAGAGGGTTTATGAAGAAGTACAGAATCAAGTGCGTAGAATACTTACAGGACGACAAAAGCAATCTAAGTGAAAGCCCAAAAGATGTCTTAGCCTCACGCTAAGTTCCGCATTTGTAGCACTCCACGTCAGTACGCTGTTGTGCACTCCGTAGATTACAGAGCAACAAAAATCATGCAACAGATGCCTGCATTCTAGGGCAATGTTAATCAGTTTGGCAAAAAACTGGAGGAACAGAAAAGCTACAGGCTCTGCATGTTATCATATGCTGCCTCAAAATCACCGAAAGAGCGAAAGCAAGCATGATCTCAGAAACATCAGCTCTTAGTCTTCCAGGTTGCCATCCGCCTTCCGTGAAAATGCTCTTTGCTCAAATATGATTGGACAGCTCAGACTGTGAGGCCACTGTTGGTGCATATCAATTGATAAAAGTCCAAAAACAACCTCTGTCAAGTGCGACAACGCGCGATGAAGTATCTCTGGACTCAACATTGAGTTTTACTGTCGCTTGTTTTCGTGAGCGTGCAAGCGCAGCCGTGGAAGTGGGCCTACAAGGTTTGGTCAAAGAAGTATTTAAAAGGTAGCCAGGTAGTGGACTGAATGTTAAGTTCTTATGTTGGCATAATATTCTGCGGGGAATATCATCCAAGGTTGATACATTCACGAAAGTTGAACGTTTATTCGGAGCTCGTAGCACGATTTTGCTCCTATAATTCAATAACAGCTTTCGAGAAAGCGACATCTCAATCCATTGTGCTTAATGAACTGCACCCAAGCTATTATCAAATTACCCTAATGATACATAAATGTCGTGTGACTAGGATCTACCGTCGGGTAGACCGTTCGCCAGGTGCAAGTCTTTCGATTTGACGCCACTTCGGCGACTTGCGCGTGGATGGGGCTGAAATGATGATTAGGACAACACAACGCCCAGACCATGATCGGAAAAAATCTCCGACCCAGCCGGGAACCAAACCCGGGCCCTTTTTTTATTTGTTTTTAAACTTTGTTCGGTATTGTTCGTGTCGTTTGGTCTGGACGGACGACACACGATATTCATTCAATTTGATCGTTGATTCCTTTACTCAGCTTTTTATTACAGAGGGCAAGCGGCCCTCTGACCGACCACGCTGAGTTACCGTGCCGGCTTGACGCCACTTCGGAGCCCTTAGGATTGACATTCTGTCTCGCTGACCACTCAGCTACCGGGGATACTAATGATGAAACAATCCATCTTCGACCAGGAGAGGTGTAGGTATCAACGACTTGAGCAAGCTTGTGGGAGCCTCACAACCTACACCTGTGAATGGACAGCTACGGAAAACCGACTGCAGGTCCCTTGCAAGGCAAAATCACATGGTAATTATCGCATATGAGCAGCTTTCTGGTTGATTTAGTACCTGGAGATAATGCCGTTGTCGAAATGTTGCGGCAAAAGAGACACGAGAAACATGTGGCACACACGAGAGCATTTCATCAGGTTTACTTTGTGTGGGTCTCTCTATTACTGATGTGAGAACTGCTACTAAAAGGTGCAATCCGCACACTGGAACACTCGAGTCGACCCAGCTGCCACAATGTGTTGCAATTGTGACGTCGTAGTTCCTCGTACACACTTGATGTGTAGGTCCGCCAGCCTCTCTGGACCACAACTCCAGCCTTTAAAAGAACAGGACTCCCGAAAACAATCGGCTCCTGAGGGCGTCAGTGTAAGAAACATTATCCTTTACTCAAACTAGGTTTTTTACACTCATAGACAAAAGAAGATGCACCACAAAGGAATTATCGGAACGGGATGGAAATCGATAGTTGTGATACACGTGTATTGACAAACAAATCATTACAGTTGCAGAAAAATTGGATCATTTATTCATCAGAAATACCTTCACAAACTGAGCAAGTCAGCAACGTGTTGGTCTACCTCTGGCCCATACGGAACCAGTTATTCTCCTTGGCGTTAACTGACACAGTTGTTGGATGTCCTCCTGAGCGATACCGTGCCAAATTCTGTGTAATTGACGAGTTCGATCGTCAAAATTCCAAGCGGTCTGGAGAGTCCCGCCAATAATATTCCAAACGTTCTCAATTGGGGAGAGATCCGGCAATCTTACAGGCCAAGATTGGGTCTGTCAAGTAGAAAGACAAGCAGTAGAAGCCCTCACCGTGTGTGGGCGGACATTATTTTGCTAAAATGTAAGCACTGTCACGGATGATAACCAAAGGGGGCCCCCTCTCGAAAGAAATGGCACTCCAGACCCTCACTCTTGGTTGTCGGGCCGTATTGAGGGCGACAGTCTTATTGGTATCCCACCGCTGTCCAAGACGTCTCCAGACATGGCTTCGCTGGTCATGGGGATTCAATTCGAAGCGGTACTCATCAGTGAAGATAGTTCTACTCCAGTCAATGAGATTCAGGGCTGAAAATGTGTTGGAGACAGCGATGGGATACAACCTGACTGTCGTCCGCCTTGTGACCTTACAACGAGAAGTGATGGTTGGGGATTTCATTTCTTTTCATAACAGGATCCCTTTGTTTGTCATCCGAGGCACTCTTATCACACAGCCATACGTCGAAGATATTCTACGCCCCATTTTGTTGCCCCTCGTGGCAAGCCATCCTGGGCTGACATTTCCACAAAATAATGCCCGCACCCATACGGCGAGAGTTTCTACTATTTGTCTTATTGGTTGCCAAACCCCATTCTGGCCAGCAAGGTCTCCGGAACTTTCCCCAGCTGAGGACGTTTGGAGCCTTATGGACAGGGCCTTCTAGCCAGCTCGGAATGGTGACAATCTAATGCGCCAGTTGGGGGGATTGTTTGAGGGGGAGGACCAGACAGCGAGGTCATCGGTCTCATCGGATTTGGGAAGGACGGGTAAGGAAGTCGGCCGTGCCCTTTCAAAGCAACCATCCCGGTATTTCCCTGGAGCGATTTAGGGAAATCACGGAAAACCTAAATCAGGATGGTCGGACGCTGGATTGCATAAGGGCTAGAGGTGTTATTGACTTGTTCAGATTGCAAAGCTCTCTCTCTTGAATAAATCATCAATTTTTTTATGAAATTGTAATCACTTGTTTCTCTGTGTATGTACATCACATCTGCCGATTTCCGTCCCATCTGGATAAGTCCTTCGCGGTGCGTTGTTTCTTCAGATCTTTGAGTGTATTTAGACTGTCTGTCAATCAACATAGCATATGCATAGTGACTACCTTTTGAGTGACAAGAAAATGAATCTATGGTTTTACTCTGTCTTCTACTAAATTTACGCATGTCTACGAGGAGGTGATTCCTCCACAAGCGTCTACCACTACACCGCTAGCCATTAAAAAAGCAACGATAGGAGGGATACCAGATACCGAAGCCGGCCGGCGTGGCCGGGCGGTTCTAGGCGTTACAGTCTGGAGCCGAGCGACCGCTACGGTCACAGGTTCGAATCCTGCCTCGGGCATGGATGTGTGTGATGTCCTTAGGTTAGATTGGTTTAATTAGTCTACGTTCTAGGCGACTGATGACCATAGATGTTAAGTCGCATACTGCTCAAAGCCATTCGAGCCAGATACGGAAAGTATACATATTTGTATGTGATTTGAGGGTTATGGAGGGCACGAAATTTGGCACGCAGAGCTGCCACCTCTGGTAGTAACAATGGTTCTATCCTGGCTGGGCATCGAGTCGAACTCAGCTTCGATGAGAGGTGAAAGTTCGTCATTTCATGCTGCTTCAAGTCTACGGCTGATTTCATCAATCACAGTGACTAGAGAGTGGTGGTAGGCCCATCTCTCGTCAACCAATAACCAGATGTGTTCAGTGGGGGACAGATCTGGAGAATGTGCTGGCCAGGACAACAGCTGAACACCCCGTGAAGGTATGACAGTGAAGTTAGGTGCTGGGCCCATATTAGGATGATTCATCAAAGGATGACGTGGTGCAACTCATGTGGTGGGGCGCAGCAATTTCGGCACACCTCTCTCTGCTGCCGGATCAAGCCAAGCTGCGACAGTGGTCACCACAGCTACTAACAGCCCGTTTCCCAACTCAAGGTTAATGATGTGGCTGTACGATTCTGTACGGCCGAGCAAATAATATCTCTGTCCTCTCGACCGCTAATCGTGCTGATCCATTAAGGTACTGCAAGGCATTGAGTATGGCCCTCCTGAACCCATCGATTCCATTTCAAAATTACATTCATGTGATTCCGGCCAATGTGAGCGCCAATGTCATCGAATAATAATCCTGCCGCTGTGAAATTGGAAATATTGGAAACGTAATATAATCTTGTCATAAGCAAGCAACATTCAGATGTAATATCTGACTGAGGAACCCACAGAGCAATCTTTCTTTATATACACAACCTAAATGTCATTGCTCCTACCTACTTTATGCGGTTTCACAAAAACGCTAATCATCTGCATATCAAATTAACGTATCGTACAAGTTTGACATTTATTGCAAGCCATCTACGTTACTTTGCAATTTTAACATTCAGGAAAGTTTACAAAGACGTCATGGTAGATCTCTTGACAATTATGCCAGCCCAGAAACTCATGAGAAACAACACTCTAAGACAAATAGAAGACGAACTACGAAGGAGTTTTGCAAATTGGACGCAAATTAATAAACGCTAAGTATCGATGGAAAATGCAAAATTGTAAACTTTGGCGGCCGATGGATGAATGTGTGATGCTGCAGCGCAGTTTCACCGTACTACTGGCACGGAAAGTAAACAGGGACATGTCGATACCAGGGCGTAAAGTCTTAGCAAATTTCGTTCTGTTTAATCCGTTGGACAGTAACTATGCCTCGCAGACAGGGGCGTGAACAATATACGCAGATATGCGACGGCAGGCTTTCTCGGCGTATTCCAGCTATGAAATCTTCACGGGTTATCAGCCGAGTGGCGTTGTCTTCTGGTCGCAACGTTTCAACGGATTGCATATCCATCGTCTTCAGGCGAAGTGTAGGGATTCTGTTTGTCGCCCGCCCTTGTAGCCGCTGGACCGCTATCATTAACCTCTGCTCACTACAAGGTCGTCAGGAGTAATGTCGGGCACATTCGACATGGAATCTCATTGACTGGTGTAGAAATGTCTTCACTGATGAGTTCCGCTCCAAATTCAACTCCGGTGACCAGCGAAGACGTTTCTTGAAAAACCCCGAACGCCGGAGGGATACCAACCACACAGTCGCCCGTCGTACGACCCGACAACCAGGACTGATGGTCTGAAGTGTCATTCCATTTCATAGCAGAACCCTTTTGGTTCTCATCCGCGGTACCCTTACAGCACCCGCGGTGCGCCGACGATATTCTACCTCCCGTTTTGTTGCCCTTCATTACTAGTCTTCCTGGGTTACATTTCATCAAAATAATCCCCGCCCGCACAAGGCGAGACTTTCTACTGCTTGTCTTCGTGCTTGCCAAACTCTACCTTGAGCAACAAGGTGGCCCAATCTCTTCCCTCTCCCTCCGCCCTCCCCTCCCAGTTGAGAACGCTTGGAGCATTACGGGCAGGGCCCTCAAAATGATCTCGGGATTTTGATCATTTAACTCGCCAACTGTACAGAATTTGGCATAGCATCGCTCAGGAGGGCATCCAACAACTCTGTCAATCAATGTCAATCCGCATAACTCTTCCATAAGGGCCGGAAGTGTACCAACTCGTTATTGATTTGGTCAATTTGGAAAGCTCGTACTTCACATGAATAAATCAACCAATTTTTCTGAAATTACAATCATTTGTTTGCCTGTACATGTACATCACAAATACAGGTTTCCGTGCCGTCCCATTGGAATAATTCCTTCGTGGTGCGCTTTTTATTTATTTTTATTTTTAAAATTTTTGTAAGTGTACCAAGAGTCAGCTGGAGGAGGTACATGAAGATCAATTGTGTGATTGGATTGAGGAGTTCCTAGATAACAGAACGGAGCATGTCATTCTCAATGGAGAGAAGTCTTCCGAATTAAGAGTGATTTCAGGTGTGCCGCAGGGGAGTGTCATACGACCGTTGCTATTCACAATATACATAAATGACCTGGTGGATGACATCGGAAATTGCAGATGATGCTGTGGTGTATCGAGAGGTTGCAACAATGGAAAATTGTACTGAAATGCAGGAGGATCTGCAGCGAATTGACGCATGTGGCACGGAATGGCAATTGAATATGAATGTAGACAAGTGTAATGTGATGTGAATACATAGAAAGATAGGTCCCTTATCATTTAGCTACAAAATAGCAGGTCAGCAACTGGAAGCAGTTAATTCCATAAATTATCTGGGAGTACGCATTAGGAGTGATTTAAAATGGAATGATCATATAAAGTTGATCGTCGGTAAAGCAGATGCCAGACTGAGATTCATTGGAAGAATCCTAAGGAAATGCAATCCGACAACAAAGGAAGTAGGTTACGGTACGCTTGTTCGCCCACTGCTTGAATACTGCTCAGCAGTGTAGGATCCGCACCAGATAGGGTTGATAGAAGAGATAGAGAAGATCCAACGGAGACCAGCGCGTTTCGTTACAGGATCATTTAGCAATCGCGAAAGCGTTTCGGAGATGATAGATAAACTCCAGTGGAAGACTGCAGGAGAGACGCTCAGTAGCTCGGTACGGGCTTTTGTTGAAGTTTCGAGAACATACCTTCACCGAAGAGTCAAGCAGTATATTGCTCCCTCCTACGTATATCTCGCGAAGAGACCATGAGGATAAAATCAGAGAGATTAGAGCCCACACAGAAGCATACCGACAATCCTTCTTTCCACGTACAATACGAGATTGGAATAGAAGGGAGAACCGATAGAGGTACTCAGGGTACCCTCCGCCACACACCGTCAGGTGGCTTGCGGAGTATTGATGTAGATGTAGATGTAGATGAACTGTTAGCGGTGTACATATGCCAGACTAAGGGGCTGGATCTTGAAATCTCTCTAAAACTAATTGGATTGCTGCAGGGCTTTGATTCTTAACTTTAGGGTAGTGAGAAGCTTAACCCAGTCGCGTGGGTTAAAGTGAGGACACTGAACATCTGTAGTCAATTAAGCTTAGCCTAGGAAAATTTGCTCACCTGTTTTCTAAGAAAAAAGCATGAGTGTCTGTGAGCAGATCAGGTAAATCTTGCAGAAACTGGCCACCAAATACCTGCCCCAATGTGAGGGACGCTGTTGTTGTATTGGTATCACATTTATCTTCTGAATCACAATCTGGATTATATAACATAAGTGTGGTTCTACAGTATCCAGAAGTATCTAATTATTTATTTATTTATAGTTGTTTTGCATATAGTACTGCTTCGTAGAAACTAAAGCAGACCTTAACTTTTATTCTGTACAACTATTTCTCTATAATTTCATTTGTTATCCATTTGAAAGAGAGAACAATTTGCAGATAACTGGTTTATTACTGCGAAAACACTACTTACTGACTAAATTTACTAAACTAAGATCTCAGCCCCTCCTTAACAAGACTTACTTCAAAAATAGATTGTCAGATTCTGACACTAGCATACCGTTTCTAAAATCCACGAGGTCATAAGCAGGTTGAATGGTTTGAAAACGGAAACTTCTGCAACTTTTTCAAAGTTTTCACTGGTCTGCAATACGTTCTCATTGTACCACTTATCGCAGCTTTCAGCGCGTACTGTTCTCCCAGTTGAGGCTGGTTCTGTGACTTGTAATGCAACAATTGCGAGTTTCCATATACCTCTGGTCTTTGTGCAGCAACAAGTTGCGGAACTCTGCCCCAGAGTCCAAGAAGGTAATTCCTAGCCGTCCCCGACGCTCATTACCCCACGCATGAAGCTCTTCATCGCGAACTAACTTTTTTTTTTCTTTATGGCAAATCAGTGTTATTCTTCTCTCATCTTTGAAGCCAAATTTCCAGCTGTCCCCTGAATACTTACTCGACCATTTTGTTTAACTTGTTTCACTTTTATTTGATCGGCATGAGGTGTTTCCTGCTTCATCTTCTGTTCCAGCTCTTTCGTGCTGGCGAGATCTCTGAAGTGAATGTAGTGCTCAACAATATTCCAGTTCATACACCGTCACTGTAACCATTAAGTAACGACGATGTCTGTTCATTTACGTCTTCCCCTCAAATGAGGAAAGAACTCATCGACTCGTCGTCTACATCTACATCTACATTTATACTCCGCAAGCCACACAACGGTGTGTGCGAAGGGCACTTTGCGTGCCACTGTCATTACCTCCCTTTCCTGTTCCACTCGCGTATGGTTCGCGGGAAGAACGAACGCCGGAAAGCCTCCGTGCGCGCTCGAATCTCTCGGGAGGTATAAGTAGAGGGAAGCAATATATTCGATACCTCATCCACAAACGCACCCTCTCGAAACCTAGACAGCAAGCTACACCGCGATGCTGAGCGCCTCTCTTGCAGAGTCTGCCACTTGAGCTTGCTAAACATCTCCGTAACGCTATCAAGGTTTCCAAATAACCCTGTGACGAAACGCGCCGCTCTTCTTTGGATCTTCTCTATCTCCTCTGTCAACCCGACCTGGTTCGGATCCCACACTCATGAGGAATACTCAAGTATAGGTCTAACGAGTGTTTTGTAAGCCACCTCCTTCGTTGATGGACTACATTTTCCAAGGGCTCTCCCAATGAATCTCAACCTGGCACCCGCCCTACCAACAATTAATTTTATATGATCATTCCGCTTCAAATTGTTCCGTACGCATACTCCCAGATATTTTACAGAAGTAACTGCTACCAGGGTTTGTTCCACTATCACATAATCATACAATAAAGGATCCTTATTTCCATGTATTCGCAATACATTACTTTTGTCTATGTTAATGGTCAGTTGCCACTCCCTGCACCAAGTGCCTATCCGCTGCAGATCTTCCTGCATTTCGCTACAATTTTCTAATGCTGCAACTTCTCTGTATACTACAGCATCATCCGCAAAAAGCCGCATGAAACTTCCGACACTATCTACTAGGTCATTTATATATATTGTGAAAAGCAATGGTCCCATAACACTCCCCTGTGACACGCCAGAGGTTACTTTAACTTCTGTAGACGTCTCTCGATTGAGAACAACATGCTGTGTCCTGTCGACCCTGTATGTTGGGGGACGGTTGCGCAGGTGGCGTACGCTGTCGCAGTGGCCGGAGCAGCAGCTGCTGGGAATGGTATCTTGCGCGCTGGCGCTGCTCGGTTCGCGGCTCTTGGGCGCTCCTGAGCTGGCGCCACTGACGCAGGCGCCGTCGTCGCAGCAGGTGCCGCCACTGACCATCCTGCTGGCGCTGCTGCCCATACTGGCGCCAGCCGTCCTGCTCTACGTGCACACCGCTCGCCGGCTGCTGCGCACCTGCGCCCTCACCAGGCACCGAATCGATGAAATACGTAGCGACATGCACCTGATCCACAAGGTATACACCCCCGCCCCTCTCTTCACCACGACCTCTCTCTCTCTCTCTCGTAGTTCAAGGATAGTGTATGGTGTCTGACCTTTTGTTTTGGTGCAGTATATTGGCTTTCGGATCGTGCCCATTCAGTCATCTTAGAAATGGAAAGATAATACGATAGCGCATTGGAGACAATTTTCTTGTCAGTTACGACGATGCGAACGCAGGTACAACACAACACCCAGTCCCTTGTGGAGAAAATCTCCGACCGTCTACTGCACTGACCGCACAGCTGCCGAAGCGTATCTGTACCTAATTTCAGATGCTAATTAATCAGAAAATAGATTAAGGAAAGGCGAACCTTCGTTTCTAGCATTTGTAGATGGTTCAAATGGCTCTGAGCACTATGGGACTTAACATCGATGGTCATCAGTCCGCTAGAACTTAGAACTACTTAAACCTAACTAACATAAGGACATCACACAACACCCAGCCATCACGAGGCAGAGAAAATCCCTGACCCCGCCGGGAATCGAACCCGGGAACCCGCGCGTGGGAAGCGAGAACGTTACCGCACAGCATTTGTAGACTTAGAGAAAGCTTTTGACAATGTTGACTGAAATACTGTCTTTGAAATTCTAAAGGTGGCAGGGGTAAAATACAGGGAGCGAAAGGATATTTACAATTTGTGCAGAAACCAGATGGCAGTTATAAGAGTCGCGAGACATGAAAGGGAAGGAGTGAGACAGGGTTGTAGCGTCTCCCCGATGTTATTCAATCTGTATATTGAGCAAGCAGTAAAGGAAACAAAAGAAAAATTCGGAGTAGGTATTAAAATCCATGGAGAAGAAATTAAAACTTTAAAGTTCGCCGATGACATTGTAATTCTGTCAGAGACAGAAAGGACTTGGAAGAGCAGTTGAACGGAATGGACAGTGTCTTGAAAGGAGGATATAAAATGAACATCAACAAAAGTAAAATGAGGATAATGGAATGTAGTCGAGTACTGAGGGAATTAGATTAGAAATGAGACACTTAAAGTAGTAAAGGAGTTTTGCTATTTGGGGAGCAAAATAACTGATGATGGTCGAAGTAGAGAGGATATAAAATGTAGACTGGCAATGGCAAGGAAAGCGTTTCTGAAGAAGAGAAATTTGTTAACATCGAGTATATATTTAAGTGTCAGGGAGTCGTTTCTGAAAGTATTTCTATGGAGTATAGCCGTGCATGGAAGTGTAACATGGACGATACATAGTTTGGACAAGAAGAAAATATAAGCTTTCGAAATGTGGTGCTACAGAAGAATGCTGAAGATTAGATGGGTAGATCACATAACTAATGAGGAGGTATTGAATAGAATTGGGAAGAAGAGTAGTTTGTGGCACAACGTGACCAGAAGAAGGGATCGGTTGGTAGGACATGTTCTGAGGCATCAAGGGATCACCAATTTAGTATTGGAGGGTAGCGTGGAGGGTAAAAATCGTAGAGGGAGACCAAGAGATGAATACACTAAGCAGATTCAGAAAGATGTAGGTTGCAGTAGGTACGTGGAGATGAAGAAGCTTGCACAGGATAGAGTAGCATGGAGAGCTGCATCAAACCAGTCTCAGGATTGAAGACCACCACAACAACAACAACAACTTAACCAGTAAGCACACATTTCGTGTAAAATGCACTTCGCTGTAGCTTTGATACGTCGGTAACATTACTAGATAAATTCTACAGCTGTGACCATACACATATATTTCAACCAACTATCTTTGTAACAACGTCTAAGTTCCCTGGTTTCACACATTGTCTTATTGAGCACCTGTGATAACATAGCCACTGTAGCTCCTTTAGGAATAGGTTGCAGATTCCAACGTGATAAAGACATGACATCCTATGTAGAACATTGTACAAATGAATGTGAGTTAAATAATGAGTCTGAAGAAGGAAATCACCACATTTCAGAGAGTGATAAAAATCTAAGAAAGTGGTAGATAGTGATGATTCAGAGGATGTGGCTGCAGGATGTCAAGAAAGCTACCAGGAGAAGGGTGGCACTATGTGGAAAAAGTGTGCACCACACTGAAACACTTTCCGTCTCTTATCAAATCTGCTGTAAGGTCCATCACTGAAGTGGAAAAGGTAACAAAGAACAAAGCTAGACTGTCTTCTCGGAGATGTGGCATGTCCCCGAAAAAGGACCAGAAAACGAAAACTACATGTTGTTGGTTAATATGTAAAGAATATTAATTTTCTGTTTGCAAAGAATGTATCAGTTATGATTCTGATTTAGATATGAAAGCCAATACCTCCAGAATCTTCGTGAGATTTAATTTTTGTCGTTATGATATGTCAGTGTTAACCCCTTAAAAAGTTATTAAATATAATTGTATGTGTTGTGTACCGCACATTCCAGTTTTTTTGAACAGTTTCAGGGAAGTATTTTTTTCTTAGTGGGCTAAAAAGTACCCCACACGGGTAGTAATGTCATAAAAATACGCACGTGTGCTTATGGGTTAATGGAACGAGATTCAGCTAAATAAAACAGCTAAAACTACCTGATATATGCGGATTGTCGATCACCTAATAAAAACCAGGACCGAAGCTTCCTCACAGAATTCATTGACATTCTCCCCCAGCTTTGTAGATAGGAGCACAGTACGCCACAAAAGTTAAAAAGTTTCCTAAAACAATTCCCATTGTCAGCTAGGATGGTGCACAGGCCTCCAGCCAAGCTATATGTTGCCCTTTTACCAGCACATGAAAAAAATAGATGTAAAATACCAAGCGGTTATAATTCAACTTTCCCTATTTAACACGTTATAACACGGAAACTAATTACCAAACGAGTACCAAACTTGGTAGCATTAATGTCCAGAGTATGGGGTGTATGATTTCCATGCGCCAGAGCGCCATCGTCCAGTTTCAACCACGGCCACGAGGTGTCGAGATCAGTCATCGTGATTCATATCCCCCGTCCATACACCTGACCAGCTGCAGTGCCCTTATTGAAGTGTCAACATAAACTTGGACAAAAGGAGCAAGGCATTATTGGTGAAGCTCTGTTATCAAAATAACAGTAATGCTGCAGGTGCACTTCGAGAATATCGCCGGCTGACAGGTTTACAGGAGGGTCCTCTTTCCCCACCTCTTGCGCGGAGGATGATGATGATGGCCGAATCAACTGGTGAACTGGGCGTCGCTCTGAGAAGAGGCCGACGAGCGGTTGTACCACAGGTGGTTGATGAAATCACTGTTGCAGTGGCAGACAACGGTGCTTGCAACTCCCAATCGTCAGGCAGTGCGCGTGCTGCGTCACGACAGTTGAACATCCCGTGGTCCTCTGTACGGAGGGTGCTTCGAAGCATTCTCAAATGGTATCCGTACAAAATTCGCTCTCCACTTCCACGCAAGGATTGAAGTTGAGAAGGGCTGGACCAGACAATGGACAGACGAAGCTCATTTTTCCCTGATGGTTGAGATGAAAACACAAATTTGCCGAGAGTGGGGATCTTCACGTCCAGTCTTTGTGCATCAAGTCCACTGCGTCGTGAACGTGTCACCGAATGGTGTGGCTTCACGACTACGTTAATCATGGGCCCATTCTTTTTTGAACAGGCTGGCGCTCAAGGACCAAAGACGCACAGTGTGACTGGCCAGCGTTAGGCTGTGACGTGCTTCGACAGCGCGTCATACCCGCCCTACAGGAGAGAGACGCATTAAACTCAAAAGTTTTCATGCAAGATGGGGCCCCACCGCAGACCGCTCGTGAAGTGCATCTGCTTCTCCGAAATACATTTGGAAATGATGGAATTATCAGCCGATCGTTTCCAAATGCTTGGTCGATACGATCACTAGCTCTCGCTCCCTGTGATTTCTGGTTGTGGGGCTAACTGAAGAGCAGGGTTTACCAGAGGAATATTCATACATCTGCTGATCTGAAGCGCAGTGTACCATGAGAGGTAGCCAGCATACCTACTGACATGCTTCGTTCTGTTGTGCAGAATGCATTCTTGCGCTTTCAGACTCTTCTGCAAACTGATGGGCGCCATACTGGGCCCCTTTTGTAACAGTAACGGTACCGGTATGTATTGGTATGATGTACCGTAGTAGAACATTAAAAATATTTCAGTTGAATTTATTCTGCATTATTTCTCTTTCTCATGCCCTTGACATTAATGCCGCCAAGTTTGGTACTCGTACGGTAATCAGCATCTGTGTTATAACATGTTGTATAGGAAAAGTTCAATTATAACCACAAACTGACTACAATTTGTTGTTTACCACTCTCAGTCACCTGTTCTCCCTCTGGAACACTAGCATTCTGACTGGGAATGAGATGACAGAGTGTAGAGGTTGGTATGCTGAATCACAGCGACACCTCTGTCCACTGTGACTGCTTTGTCAGCTGTATCATTTCGCAATATCCCTACATGTCCCAGTACCCAGCAGAACACCACCACCTTGCCTTGGCTTCAGATCTCTTGTAAGGCATCTTGGACAGTATAACAAGGGAGACGTCGCCATACAAGAACAATGGTCCCATTGTTCTTATGTAAACCAGCCACTTGGCCTAACATCCTTATTTAAATAAACTGGCATAATTTATGACCATGATGTAAACATACAACTCACTTGCGCACTTAGTATTATTTACTTAGGATATGGCCACGAAGTAGTCCACTTTCAATTCTAATTTATGTGAAAACGCTTTTATTCTAATTTTAATTACTATAATTTATGATAAAAAAATGTCAGCCGCCCTTCCACCATTCGTGTGGTGTGTTACTGTAACCACAAGCCTCTACAGGGTGCCTAACAACAAGAAGTGCACGTAGCATCCGTGCTCTGTACGTCGGTCAATCAATAGCAGAAAATTCACGTGATATTTTCCATTTCAGTTTTGCAATTTGCAACAGAGTATTGTGGTCAATGGCACTTTGGCAAACACACCAACGTCTGACCTCCTCCCTCCACCGCTATTTATAGTTTTGGGGCAATTTGTTGCAGCTTTACAAATTTACTCACAGTACTTCAAATACCCACGTTTCCATTCTAAGCCACATGTAAATATGATACTTCAAAAATTTCACAATTTGGCACAGTTCGATATTTTTACAACTTACACTGATATCCCACGTTAAACAATCTTTGCTATGCCTTATTTAACAACAAATGCGCTCTTTCTAAATAATAGCTCTTTGTTTCACTGCAAGAAACTTATCCCACCAATATTAGTGTGCTGAAAAATGATGACTTACCATCAGCTCACCTAAGAGGAGAATTGCACTATAAGATAAAGCTGAATTTGTAAATAATGGCAGGAAGCTTTCTACACATGTTCTGGAGTTAGACAGGCGAGGGGATATTGCGCACGTGCACTCTGCCGCACTATGGACATTCCTGGCATCGGATAGTCGTACCTGATCATCCAGTCGCAAAAAATTGTTACTGCACAGGTCTTGATGCAGCATAAAATACAATGAAGCGCCAACGAAACTGGTATAGGCATCCGTATACAGAGATATGTAAACAGGCCGAATACAGCGCTGCGGTCGGCGACACCTATACAAGTGTCTGGCGCAGTTGATAGATCGGTTACTCCTGCTACAATGGCAGGTTATCAAGATTTGACCGAGTTTGAACGTGATGCTATAGCCGGGGCACGAGTGATGGGACACAGCATCTCCGAGTGTACCGCGAATATCAGGAATCCGGTAAAACATGAAATATTCGAGATGGCTGCGGCCAGAAAAGGATCCTGCAAGAACGGGACCAACAACGACTGAAGAGAATCGTTCAGCGCGACAGAAGTGCAACACTTCTGCAAATTGCTGCAGATTTCAATGCTGGGCCATCAACAAGTGTCAGCGTGTGAACCATTCAACGAAACATCATCGAGCAGTTCTAGGTGCTTCACTTCACACTTTCGAGTGGAACAGGAATGGGAGGGCTCGGTTAGCGGTAGTATATCCTCCGCCACACGGTCAGGTGGCTTGCGGAGTAACGTGTAGATGTAGTTACGACTTCTGGAAGAGGGAAGGCATTGTCCGTGCTGTACTGTTATACATGTTGCTTTCTAACGCATGTTGTGTCTGTGTGTTGCCTCAAGATTTAAATGACATGAGACTTGAACTGCAAATGGCCAAATACTTGTGTTCGCCACACCAAAATCACAGGTATTTTAAGAACCGCCTTATAAGTGACATTACTACTGAACTTCCTAAAAAAAAAAAAAAAAAAATGTTCAAATGTGTGTGAAATCTTATGGGACTTAACTGCTAAGGTCATCAGTCCCTAAGCTTACACACTACTTAACCTAAATTATCCTAAGGACAAACACACACACTCGAACCTCCGCCGGGATCAGGCGCACAGTCCATGACTGCAGCGCCTAAGACCGCTCGGCTAATCCCGCACGGCCTGAACTTCCACTAAACCACCTCGGAATGTATATTAGCAAATGACTAAAACCTTCACCCGGCTCTAGTTCCGGACTGTCTGCCTAACGGTTTCCAGAGGCTGCAAAATTATATTTTCAGCATTCCAAATAATTAATGATTGAATTCAAAAATTTAAACGACTGTTATAATCAATTGCGTAAGTGGTATAATATTACGTTATAACTTTAACACAATGAGTGAAGCGTTTTAAGTTAGAAACTGCGTATATATCTTACGGGAGCGAAACCCACAGCACGCAGAATATACAGATTTCATGTTACATCTACATTGACATCATTATTCTGCAACTCGCAACCAAGTATCTCGCAGAGGGTTCCTCGAACCACTTTCAAGATATTTCTCTACTTTTCCACTCTCAGCAAGTGCTCGGAAAAAACAAACACTTAAATCTTTCCATGGCAGCTCTGATTATTCTTATTTTATTACAATCACCATTTCTCCCTACGGCGCCAATAAAATATTTACGCACTCGGAGGAGAAAGATGGTCATTGAAATTGCAAGAGAAGATCTGTCTCAACGAAAAACTCCTTTTTTTTATGATTGCCACCCCGATATCAACTCATTTGTAAAGTCATGAGACGTTTGAAGCTATTTTATTCATAGGTTGTTTAACGAATTGGAAGGCGGAGGTGTTACTGGTGTTATTAGTGACTGAAATTTGTCTGTGAATGTCCTTTCACTAATAAAGTATAGATTGACGCGACGAAACCTCTGAACAGTCTAATATGGCAGGACAAGTTATCGCCGTCATTGCCTTAGTTACGCGACAATCGCCTGCTTCCCTTCTGTGCAACTATGTGTGATTCTCGGAAACATAAAAATAATGTTAAGTGTACTTCGCATGCACCAAATGTTTAAATCGAAGACATCAAAATTAAACTAAGTCTTTTTATTATCAACAGTCACGAGTTTTCGCGTGAAGGTTACCCGCTTCGCACGCCTGTGCCACGGTCAGGCGGGAGGACAGCTTTGTATATCGGCCTCCTTATCAAGCAGCCGCCAAGGCCTCCTAGCCAGCCACTTATCTACCCGGAAAGCGCAGCAGGAGCCTGATCACTCGAGCTGCTTCCGTCCCTCGCATTCTGCTCGAAGCACGACTGCAAATCTCTGCTATTGGCGACTGTAGTAGAGGTGATGTTTTTCTTTTTCACTCCTTAGCGAAGTATGTGCTGGGATTACGATTTTGTGTCTAGTTAAAACTCTGCTGGCCTGCGCATCGTTTTCTGATGCCTAGCTTTCGTGGGTAGTAGGCTCCCAATGAGCTATCCGAGCACGCTTCACGAATCGATGGAAAGCTTGAACTTGTCACTGGTTGCCTTCATTATCTGTCAAACTTCACAGAAAACACTCACTATGTGCTGCATTAGCATCCTTTGAGCAGGATTGTTAGGTGTCTGAGGAAACCCAGTTGCTTGCGCATTAAGAACAGAAGGTAACGAACTGGAATCGAACACCTGTACGCCACGAAGTTTTTACCTGCAAAAATCGCTACTGCGTGTTGGCAGCTAAGGCTTAAAAACTTATCGCCGAAGTCCTTGTGGTTAGCCGAACCACTGTTACAACCATTGCCGTTGTCCTTGTTGGTGAAAATGAGCTTGAAATGTAAAATTTTCTTTTAAGCCTCGTCTAATTTGACTCATGCCAGCTATGACCTTCCTTAGCAAGAAGTACAGCACTTCTTGAGGGTATTACATGTTACAATTTACATTCGCACGCGTTGAAGGACGTGCTCCACGCGTTGCCCTCGTATTTGGATGGAACCATGCAATGGTTTCTTCAATGAGTTACAGTTCTTTCCAATACACCTGGATCATTTCGTAAATCTTTGCAAGACTGTTCAGCTTGCTGCTGCACTTCTTCAACCATATAAACGTGAGTGCTGCATTGAGATTATCCTGACGGAAAAATCCAGTGGATTGAAGTCAGATGGAAACCAAGCTACACACATTGCTCGACCGACCCACCTTTGATTATATCGAATCGTGAGATTTCTTCTTACATCAGTAGCAAAATGTATCGGTGCCCAATCATGCATTTCCCAATACGGGCAGTAGATGATTGGCTCGTTGGTTGGATGCTTAAAAGGACCAAACTACTAGACTATCAGACCCTTTGTCCTCGAACAGACTATGTGACGGTAGATTAGAGATAGTCTACGGCGCAAAATCCAGGGGAGGAAAATCCCAAGGTCCACCAACGTCAGCGAAACTGAAATAAGGGACAAGAAGCAGAAAGCCAGAAGGAGGAAGAAAGGCAAGCAGTGTTACCCATCTATGGACCAGCCGGAAGCCCCTGCCACTTACCAGAGGTACTGTACTCCGAGATTGCCTTGGAAAGACTAGCAACACGTGCAGGGCAAGACAAGCACAGAGAGACAGAAACCGACCAAGTCTAAGAGATCACACGAGAATAGGGGGAGGGAGGAGAAGAGTAAAAGAGCTGGTGGGGTGAGGACCGGACTGGACCACCAAGTCTAGACAGCTGCAGCTCGGTCTGTACACAGGGGACAACAGAGTAATCTGCCAACCTATCAAAGGGTCGATGAGGGTAAATGGCCCTCCCTGAAAGAGAATGGTAAAAGCCCACTTCACGAATAAAACGTAAAACTAAATCAGCCGCTGGGGCATCGTCTCCTAACACCAAGGGTAACGAGTCGGGAAGATTAAGATTATGAGGCAGGGTGGCTTGGTTGGGACAGTCCAGCTAAATGAAGACCACTGTCAAACCGGAGCCACAACGACAGTGGGGTGGGTCTTCGCTACGGAGGAGATGACCATGAGTCAGCCAAGTATGGGCGATGCAGAACTAGCAAATGATGGTACAGTCCTTGCGAGGCCTGCATGGAGGACCTCCACAGAATCGTATTCTCCTTTATCACCTGTAGTTTGTTTAGTGAAGTCACAGTAAGCCATTCCGTATTCCAGGCACCTAAAACTTGACGGCGTAATGCCGATCGGAAGTCTATTTCCGGAATACCGATCTCAAGAGTCGGTTCACTGGTAGGCAGTTAGGCGTGGCTATCCAAGAGTTCATTCCCCGGTATCTTGATGCGGCCCGGGGTCCAGACGAAGGTCCACACTGTTCAAGGGCATACAGGGAATCCTGGATCGCAATGACAAATGATTGGCGAGTTTAGCACTGGGCGAGAGCTTGCAAACTGCTCAAGGAGTTGCTGCAAATGAGAAAGGACCCTACCAGTGCAGTAATGGATATGCTCAAGAACTCGAGAGAATCTGCAATTCAGATATACTTGTATTGACTACGACAATATTTCATGCTGAGGTCAGTGGCGTTTCGTAACAGCACATTCGCAATTATCTCACAAACGAAGCCTCTGTGGACCTATATTTACTGGAACGTTTTGCCATTTTTCCTACGAGGGTTGAATGCCTCCAAGTTCGTTAATCGAGTTTTGATCGGAATATTTTAATAAATCAAACCCAGAAATAATGCTTCGAATATGGTCTTTAATTACCAATATTCACTTTTCCACAAATCACCAGCCAATTGGATACATTTCTCCCAGCGATGAACAAGTTTCCTGAAGCCGTCACGGAAGAAGTCGACACTCTGTTTCCGCAACTACAGTCTCACAGTTCTCTCAACGTCTTCATCAGAAGCCTCTCCTGTCACAACTGAATAGAGAAAGACGCCACCTCCATTCTCGTAACGGAACAGGAGTTCCTGGCAAATTTCAAGTCTGTGCGCTTTCATTTCAGCAGTTAGCATCCGGGATACCCATCGTGCATAGATCTTCTGATAGCCAAGCAAAGCAATAATGTGACCCACACGTTCTTATGAAATGCCGAGTGTGCTTGCTGTTTCTCTCTGAGTGATACGACGATAGTCCTGAATCAACATGTCAACATTTTGCTTGTGAAACTCTGTGGTTGCTGTCACAGGACGTCCAACTCTCTGTTTGTCATGCAGGTCAGATGTTCCCGCTTCAGCATCTTTAAACTTACTCGCCCAACGATGCACAGTATTCACATCAACACAATTACCACAAACTGCTTTCATTCTCTGATGAATCTGCTTTGGGATGGCACTTTCTGCCGTCAAGAATTCAATGACTGCACGTTGCTTAAATAGCATTGACTGACCGTATGTGCAGAGTTCCATACTTTACACTGTAACAACACAACCGTTCAATGCTATTGCTTTCCGCCAACTCGAGCTATAGAGAAGAGGCTATGGAACAGGCCAGTACCTGCCATATACCAATGCCGCCAACTGTTGAAGAGTTACGAAGGTGGAGGCATTACTTTTCAGTCAACCCTCGTAGTATAGCTTCACGCCTGTGAAATTTCGCTGTAAGTCGTGTTTACATATGCATATATACTCCTCAAACCACAGTAAGGTGCGTGGTGCAGGGTACCTTGTACCACTACCTGCCATTTTCTTATTTTTCCCACTCGCAAATGGAACAAGAGAATAACGACTGTCCATATACCTCCCTACGGGACCTAGTTTCTCTTATCGTGTCTCCATGACCCTTTTGCGACATGTATGTCGGCGGCAGCCGCAAATGTCGACTCTCTAAATTTCTCTCAATAGTGTTTCACATAATCAATGGACTGAAAGAAGAACTATCTTAAGGAGCCTTTCTTCCCGCGTCAACCAAAAATTCACTACTTCTTGGCGCTATTCTGAGAAGAGTTGGAGAAAATGTAGAGAAAATAATCTTGGAAGGAAGATTGAGGGTAAGAGCAGCGAGCAGGTGCACAGATCAAAGCAAGAGAGCTGGTCTACGCCTTCAGCAGGCTCCATGAGAAGCCTGCAACCGTCCAGGATGGAGACTCTTGGTTGATGGGGTCACGAAGCTCAGCAATGAATCCAGCGGCTTGTGATGAGTGTTTCGCGAAAAGAACGTGTTCTATCTAGGGATTCCCACTTGAGTTCTGGAAGCGTTTCTGTAATACTCGCCTGTTGATCGAACCTACCGATGACTGTTTTAGCAGACCGCTCTGAGCTGCATCGATTTCTTCTAGTCCGACCTGCGATTCCAAATACTCGAGCTGCACTTAGGCATTGGTCGTACTAGCGTGGTCTCCTATTAGATAAACTACATATTCCTAAAATTATCACTATCCTTTCGGCTTCCATACTACCAGCTGCAGGATGCTTGTTCCATTTCATACCGCTTTGCTACGTTACCCTTCGATATTTAATCGACGTTACTATGTCAGCGCACAACTAATACTGTATTCGAATGTTACGTGGTTGCTTTTCCTACTCAACTGCGTTAACTTACATTTCTCTACATTTAGAGCAAGCTATCACTCATCGCATCAAATAGAAATTGTGTTAAGACCTCACGTATCGTCTAACAGTCACTCAATCACGCTTCCCTGTATACTACAGCGTTAGCAGCATACCAGATTAGTACACACACACATACACACGCGCGCACACACACACTTTTTTCGCCACAAAATGGCGGCTTCAGTCGAGCATTATTGGAAACCATCTGATAATGGGCTTTGGCGTCAACACCTAATGGAATTCGAGAGCTGCATGTTCTCCCTCACAGGTCGGACCTCACCCCACGTCATGCAGAGTCTCATTTTGGACGTGAGCCTTGGCTAAAGTTGACGGCGTGCACCGGCGGCTGAGCGGACCCTTCAGAACACGACGGCGGGCGCGCGGCAACGCTATCAGGTGTCGGCCAGCGGCCTGCTGCTCAGAGGAATCTCTCTCTTCTCTACGCGCGGTTGCCTCATTACCCGGTGTTTGAAGTACCGACTTAATGCGTCCGGTCAGGTCCGTGCTTTCAAGAAAAATGAAGCGTTAAAACTTACTGCCGGAGTTGTAGCTTGAAGAAAGGAAACTTAAAGTTTAACGTCCCGTCGACTGCACAGTCATTAGTGTAGGAGGAGAAACTCGGATTATGAAAGGAGGCGGAAGGAAATCGGCCGTGCCCTCTTCAAAAGAACCATCCTGGCATTGTCCTGGAGCGGTTTAGGGAAATCGCGGAAAACCTAAATCTGGATGGCCGGGTGAGGTTTGAACCGTAGTCCTCCCAAATGCGAGTGCTGTGTGCTGACCACTGCACCACCTCGCTCGGTACGGCTTAAAGGGTTCACAACGAGAAGTCGACCTCTAAGGAAAATGTAGCTATAGGGCTGCTACTTTCTCTCCCATTTATCGCAAACAAGTCAGAGAAAATTTTAGTAGATTATTTCGGCACAACAGACAAATCTCAAGAAATTTATAGCGGAATGATGTGAAGTGACAATCCCAATACCCCTCCGTCCACTTAATGATGTGGCTCGCTTTCAAAAATTGTCAGCGTTTATCGCGAACGGTTTATTTGCTTTTCAAACCACACGCGAAATGTTCTGACTTGCCCCATAAAGCACAGACAAAACATCGTTTGAAGGAAACAAACATTGGTATTTCTCCAGCAGTACGTAGCCCGTAATAGGAGGGAAAAGAAGATATGAATAGCTGATAGGAGGTTCATCAAGAGCTATGCGAGGTTTTTGTTTTGTTTTGCTTTAGGGCACAAAAAACAACTAGGATCATACGCACCTATAGAACACGAAGACAGAGAGGAGTTAAAAAACAACTACACATCAGTCCCAAGTGACATTAGAGAAGACAGCTAAAAACAGGGACATGAAGAAACGGATAAAAAAGACGCCATACAGAAACGGAGATCCAAAATTAAAAATATAATGGCTTTCTCCATATTGCTTTGGCGGATAAAAAGTAAAGCGCGGACGAAGCCCGCGCGTCATTTGCTAAAACGGCCGATAACTCAGACAGCAAATCCAAGCGGGAACGTAAAAGTTAAAAAATGGGCATTCAGTCAAGAAGTGACGGACAGTTAAAACTTGGGCGCAGTGTGTACAAAGTGGTGGGGTAAGGCCACTTATCAAATGACGATGGATAAAAAGGTAGTGCACAATTCGCAGCCTAGTTAAAATAACCTCCTCCCGGCGGGAGGGCCGAGAGGAGGCCGTCGAAGTCACTGGGAAGAAAGGACCATTGGCGATGCCAAAGGGACCCAACCTCTTGACAGACAGCAGCACAGATATCACCAGAGGGAGTATACAAATTAGTGGGGTGAGGTACCAGGACTGCAGCCTTGGCAGCAGCGTCAGAAGCCTCGTTTCCTGGCAGACCAACATGACCAGGAACTCACAGAAACATCACACTGGCTCCACCAGGACCGAGCAAGTGACAGTTCTCCTGGACCCACTGCACTAAGGGATGGGTGGTATACAGCGCACATAGACGTTGAAGGGCGCTGAGTGAGTCTGAGCAGAGGACGCAATTGAAAAGTCCATGTCGCCGGATGTACTCCGTGGCCTTATACAGGGCGAAGAGTTCGGCTGTAAATACTGAATTTAAATTTATCCATGTTGTATGGATGTTGTTTGAGGTCTGCGACTGTATTATAAGATTATGTGGAATAATTTATACTGCTGTAGTCACTTTTTACTAATATTTTATTAACACAACGCATTTCGGCACCATGCTGTCATCATCAGGTGCATTATACAGTTACTTATACATCAGCTGATAGTGTATGTACCTTAGTTGTGTGTGCCAGTGGGGTTGACAATCGAAAAATAAACCTATGTAGAAGGATAAATCTGTTACAGTGTGCACATTATGTGAATAGCATGATTAGGTAATATATTAATACGTTTACTTACATTTATGTTGGCGATTTCATTTTCTGGCACACAGAGCACAGTAACAGGTGAATAACAACTTAGCACTTTCGCAAACACCTGTTTACATCTTTCCGAAGAGTTTTAAAATCTAAGATGAACTACTTAGACTTTCAAATACTGTTAACATCTTTCCAGAGAGTTATAAGATCTTAACTAAACTACTTACTGTTTCGAACACAGTGATATATACCTGTAGTGAAGATGAGGACTTTTATCTAGATGTATAGGCAATATGGAGGATGTTACATGGATACCTAATGAAAACTATTCTGTCAATGAAATAAACATGTAATGTTGGAGAAGTTTTTGAAGAAATTATCATTATTACTTCATGGATCTCCTTGAACTAGTACTACACTACGACTATTTTACATTTAATAATAAAACCTACATGCAACATAGAGGTCTTGCAATAGGCTCAAGCATAGCTGGTACACTTGCCAACATATATATTAACCACCTTGAGCAAAAAAACTCTTGCTAAAAACTCAAGCTCTGTGGATAAAATTATTTACTATAAGCGTTATTCCTGGTAGATGGTAACACAACTAATAATCACAACACACTTGACACTCTCAAAAAACAAGATAGAAATATAACATTCGCAGTGGAATATGAGAGCAATGGTAGCAACACCGATAAAGAAAGTAACTCGCACATCTTCATAGTTTACATAAAGGCAACAGCAACAGATACCACCATACGCAGCTCATCCTGTCACCCCACAACTCACAAACGTGCTGCATACAGAGCACTAGTTAATAGAGCCAGCAATATACCAATGGATGAATATGCACATCTTGATGAGCTCAGCATAATAAAACAAATAGCTTCAGCAAATGGTTATGATGAAGTATTAATTGATAACCTTACACAAAAAAGGAAAAACAATAATAAACTACTTCCCATACATGAAATGAAAAATAAACCCATGGCTTGAATACCTTTCACAGGCAAACTCTCCTACAACATAGCAAACATTCTCAGACCACACAACATTAACGTTGCCTTTATAACACACAAAAACGTACAACACACACTGAGACACAATATATACTCACAGACAGATATACACTGACAATCAGGCATCTACAAAATAGTATGTAATACTTGCATACCCCTCTCTATAGGCCAGACAGGGAGAGACTTCCAAACAAGAAATAATGAACACATAAGTGCTTACCACACTAACAATTACAATAGATCAGCAACAGCCACTCACATAATAGACACAGGCCACCCATTCCATGATATTGCGTATGATCTTCCTGTATTACATAAAAAGAATAAGGGACACCAAATGGACTTACATGACGAACTGGAAATCTTCATTCATGGCACAGCACATGGAAATGTATTATTAAATGATAACCTTGAAAGTAATAATGTTACCTTCTTCAAAAACTTCCTCAACATTAAATGTTTATTCCATTGACAGAATATTTTTCATTAAGTATCCATGTAACATTCTCCATATTGCCTATATATCTAGATAAAAGTCTTCATCTTCACTACAGGCATATATTACTGTGTTCGAAACTGCAAATAGTTTAGATTTTATAACTCTCTGGAAATATGTTAACAGTCTTTGAAATTCTAAGTACTTTATCATAGATTTTAAAACTCTTCGGAAAGATGTAAACAGATGTTTGTGAAAATGCTAAGTTGTGATTCTCCTGTTATGTGCTCTGCGTGCCAAAAAATAAAATCACCAACATAAATGTAAGTAAACGTAATAATCATGCTGTTCACATAATGTGCACACTGTAACAGATTTATCCTTCCGGACAGGTTTATTTTTCTATTCTTAACCCCACTGGCACACACAGCTAATGTTCATAACCTATCAGCAGATGAATAAGTAACTGTATAATGCATCTGATGATGGCAGCATGCTGTCGAAATGCATTGTGCTAATAAAATATTAGTAAAAAGTGACTGCAGCAGTATAAATTATTCCACACAATGTAAATGCTGAGCAGTGTCCCGGAAGCCGATATTGAAAGACATGGGAGCCAATAACGAAAGCACATCCTACCACACAGATAGTCTGAGAGTCGTCAGTGTACACAAAGATACTATCGCGGAGTTCCATGTGAAGGTCGTGAAACAAAAGACGATAGAGCGAGGCTGGAGTAGTGTCCTTACTAAGCGAATGAAGGCCAAGGTTAATATGAGTCGCTTCACGAAGCCAAGGTGGTGAAGGATTCACATGCGCTGAGAAACTTGCAGATAGTGTAAGTTAAGCCTCCGCAGCAAGTGCCGAAAGCAGTCTCCAGGAGGAAACGGAGAAGAGGGATGCGTCCCATAATGGCGAGCAAGGGAATCATCGAAGAAGGAGGCATAGGATGGGTGGCCACGCATGGCAAACAAACGGCATGCATACCTGCTGAGGAGAAAGCCACGGTGGGAGGACAGTGGTAGTTCAGCAAATTCAGCATACAGACTCTCAACTGGGCTGGTGTAAAAGGCGGCTGTGGCCAAACGGATGCCACGATGGTAGATAGCATTGAGACGGCGTAAGAGGGATGAACGTGCAAATACATAAACAAAGCACCCATAGTCGAGTTTCGAATGGACAAGGGACCAGTACAAACGGAGGAGGGTGGTTCGATCGGCACCCCAGGGAGTACCATTGAAGACACGTAGGACACTTGAGAAACTGTGTACAATGGGCTGCCAGGTAATATACATGGGAGGACCAAGAGAGTTTACTATCGAGCATGATCCCCAGGAATGTCTTAGTTTCAACGAACGGAAGAGCAATAGGACCAAGATGTAAAGGTGGTGGGAGAAACCATTTATTTGCGCCGCCAGAAATTCATATAGACTGTTTTGTCAGTGGAAAAACGAAAGCCATTGTCGATGCTCCAGGAGTAAAGACGATCAAGACAGCGCTGAAGACGCCACTCAGAGAGATATGTCCGTGGAGAACTGCAATAGATGGCAAAATCGTCAACAAAAAGGGATTCGGAGATGCCCAACAGGAGAGAGGCCATTATAGGGTTAATAGCGATAGCAAAGAGGACGGCGCTAAAGGTGCCCAACAAGGCAGAACCCACACGCACACCTCAAAACTCGGTCTTTTAAAAATTCTTGAAGGAAACAGGGCAGACTGCCAAGGAAGCCCCATGTGTAAAGAGTACGGAGGATACCATTTCTCCACCAGATGTAGGCCTTCTCCAACTCGAAAAACATGGCCACAGTCTGCGATTTCACCAGAAAACCATTCATGACATGGATGGACAAAGTAACGAGATAATCAACTGCAGAACCCCGTGCTCGAAATCCACACTGTGCATTCATTAGTAAATTACGCGACTCGAGCTATCATACCAGCCGGGCACGAATCATATGTTGCAGCACCTTGCAAACGCAGCTGATGAGAGAGATAGAACGGTACCTAGAAGGAAGGTTTATGTCCTTACTGGGCTTAGGTATGGGTATGATGGTGGCTTCACGTCACAGTCCGGGAAATGCGCCCTCTGCCCAAATGCGGTTGTACGTGTTAAGCACAAAGTGCGTGCCCGCAAGAGCAAGGTGCTGCAACATCTGAATGTGGACAGAATCTGGCCCCAGTGTGGAGGATCGGTATGAACTGAGAGAGTGATCTAGCTCCCTCATAGTAAAGGCGACATTGCAGCACTCACCATTGTGAGAAGAGAAGGTTATCGCCCGAGCCTCCTCTGCTCGTTTCCGATGAAGAAATGTAGGGTGACAGTGGGAAGAACTCGAAACCTCCACAAAATGACGGCTCAGGATGTTGGAGATAGCAATAGGGTCAACGATAACATGGCCTGCTACTGTCAGGCCGGAAATTGAAGAATGGATCTTGGTCCCAGAGAGCCGTCGGAAGTTGGCCCACACGACAGAGGCTGGCAGGAGTGGAACTGTTAAAGGAGCTAGTGAATGAAATCCAACTAGCTTTTTTGCTATGCCGAAGAATGCGACGACACTTTGTACGCATCTGTTTATCATGAATGCAGTTTTCCATCGTAGGATGACGGTTAAAAATGCGGAGAGCACGTCTCTGTGCGCGAATTGCCTCGTGGCACACCTCAGTCCACTAACGGACTGGGAATAGAACGTTCCACAGCAGTAAGGATAACGTTTGTGAGACATTCCACCTGGTCATCGCATTTGGGGAAATCTTGTTCTTCGAAGGTCGCCAGGGAGGAGTAAAGCCACCAGTGAGCCTTAGTAAGCTGCCATTTGGGTGTGTAAGCACGTTGGGTAGGAGTCAGCAAACGGATAGCACGGAAATGGTCACTCGGGTAAGCATCAGAAAGAACGGACCACTCAAGACGATGGGCAAGCTGGGCAGTTCAGAAGGAGAGGTCCAAATGGGAGTAGGTGTGCGAGGAATCAGAAACGAAAATGGGTGCTCCAGCGTTAAAGCTGAAGAGGCTGAATTGATTCAGAAGATCAGCCAAGAGGGCACCTCTCTGACAGGTTGTGGGAGAACCCCAAAGGGGATGATGCACATTAAAGTCACCAAGTAGCAGAAATAGTGGACATAGCTGCCCAATAAGCTGAACTAAGTCTGCCCTGGTGACATCGAATGATGGAGGGACATAAATGGTACAGAGGGAATAAGTCAGTTGGGGAAGGAATAGGCGAACTGCCACAGCTTGAAGATGGGTAGTCAGGCAGAGGGGTTAATTATGAATGCCATCCTTTATGAGCAGCATGATGCCCCCACGGGATGGGATGCCGACCTCAGAGGGAATGTCAAAACGCATTGGGAGGAAATGTGAAACCTCAAAGCGGTCGTGAGGGCGCAATCTCGTTTCCTGAAGGCAGAATACAAGGGGACGCTGTGATGCTAAAAGCAGCTGTAAATCCCCTTTGTGGGGCCGAAGGCCGCAAACGTTCCATTGGAGGAGAGTCATGATGATGAGGAGATGTAGAAGTGTCACCTCAGCGGCTGCAGAGTGACAGCATGTGAAGAGTCGCTACTACAGGGCAGGCGGATCCTGCTCCATGGGGTCCACAGAAACATCGGCTTGCTTGTCCAGTCGGTCTGTGGAGCCAACGCTGAAAAACGGTTGGTGGTGTGCACCGGCGACACGGAGGGCGGCTGGGATAAGATATCACGTGGCGACACCATCGAAGAGGATTTTCATGTCGGCGAAGGAGAAGACCATTTGCCTTTGGTGGACTTCTTCGAGCCTTTCATTTTAGAGGAAGACTAGGGTGTTGGTTGGCTGGAGGAAAGTAGGAAGTCATTACAGGAGTATTCCTTCTGTCCTTTCCGTCCTACCGGTTATGTAGCTAGTGGATTCGCCCCTTGAGGCGAGAGTTTGGTGGCATGTTGCACAGCTGGACGGCAGGTGACGATGCTACCTAGTCACTGGGCGATTTCACAACCTGAGAGCTGAATTCGATGTCGCATGTCTGCGTGGCCATGTCCTTCATGGAGCGAGGGGTTACAAGAACAGAACTGTAGATGCCAGAAGGGAGAACACAGGGTTTGCAACTAGCCAATAACTTGCGAGCGATTGGGTAAGGCACTTTTTCCTTTACCTGGTTCTCTTGGACAGACCCCTCATCAAGATACATGGCACAATCCCGAGAGGCGGTAGCATGGCTGCCATTGCAGTTGATACAGCGGGGAGAAGGAGGCGGACAATCGCCCTCGCATGCATCCCTACCACAGGTTACACATTTGGCTGGGTGTTGAGAAGACGTTCTAGTGTGGTTGAAACAATGAAACTGGTAGCAGCGCATCGGATTCGGAATGTACAGCCGGACTGTGATAATTTCATCGCCTGATTTGGTCTTGGAAGGAAGCACCACTCTATCAAGGGTGAGAAAAAGAGTGTGGGTGGGCACTAAGGAGGAATCTACTTTTTTCATTGTCCGGTGGACGGCAGTGACACCCTGAACAGAGAGGTAGGGTTGGATTTCGGCCTCAGTTAGACTATCATGCAGCCTAGTGTAAGTAACACCACAGGAAGAATTCAGAGTTCTATGGGCCTCCACATGAACAGGGTACCAATGGAGAAGTGAGGCGGCAAGCAGTTGTTGTGCTTGAGAATCAGAAGTAGTCTCCAAAAGCAAAGTGTCATTCTGTAAATGAGAGCAGGACTTCACAGGGCCAGCAACTGCATCAACATCTTTCTGAATAATAAACAGATTTACTGTGGCAAAGGAATGTGTGTAACAGGCCGGTGTGGCCGAGCGGTTCTAGGCACTAAAGTCTGGAACCGGTACAGTCGCAGGATCGAATCCTGCCTCCGGCATGGATGTGTGTGATGTCCTTAGGTTAGTTAGGTTTAAGTAGTTCTAAGTTCTAGGGGACTGATGACCTCAGAAGTTAAGTCCCATAGTGCTCAGAGCCTTTTTGAATGTGTGTAAGACCACGAGAAACTATGGTGCAGCGGGAAGAGTCTTTGAATCATTAGCTTCATTACGTGTACGTTTCGTAGACGTTGATTGTGAAGATGATTGACCGACTGCGAGAAAATCCCCTACTACTGCCAGAGTCTCTGATGGTGTCCTCCTTCTAACTGGGGGCCGCCTCCACAAGGAAGGGGGTTAACGCGCCTGGGCAATTTGGGAAGGTTGCAGCTCAGGCAATCACCCCTCCCTGCGCCTTGCCTGTACCTGGGGGTACGTGAAAATCCTACCTGTCGACCCGGGGGTGGGAATTACGCGTTACCCAATCACCTGTTACACGTGGGCCGGCCTTCAGGAGTGCACATGGAGGAAGAAGAAAAAGAGGAAAATCAAACGCCGAAGCCGAGGAACGAGAGGAGAAGGGATACAAAGAAAGGAAAAGGATGTGAAAAACAATGGTGAGACTGTCCTAACGTCATCAACAGGCAACGGAGAACGTTCCCAATAACACCCCAGACATGATCCCCACGGGAGGGGAAAAAGAACAGAAAGAGAATAGACATGCAACACGAAAGGGAAAAAAATGCTGCAAAGGCTGGGGCCCCGTGTTAGCCAAGCACGAACTCACCGAAGTGTGACGAGACCGCTGGGGGAAAGGGGGGGGGGGACTGTCCAGAGTACCCTTACCAAAGTAACATAGTAGAATAATTATGAATGAAACAAACACAACACTGGAATAATATTGTATAGTATTTATTATTTGTCACACGAACCGGTTATCGGCTGTTACGCGATCATCAGGTAGAAAGATAAGCATGTGTTGCACTGAAATTGTGTTGGATCAAAGATTTCAAACGAGTGCATCTGCATAGTATCTCCGTTTCCAGAGATGAAATAAAAAAAATAATGTTAGGATTAGGACTACAACGAGAGCGATTATTTCAGTGAAAATGCGATGTAAGAGTATTTAACTAAAATAAAATATGTGACACATTAACTAATGAACTATAGATAATTACAACAGTTGTAACGTATGTGAGATATTCCAAAGATACGGCTGAACAAAATAATCTTGTCTTTAATAGGTCCTAAGTTACACGGATGTAAGAGGCTTATACACAGTTTTTCATTTTTCATTTACACTGATTTTAGTGGGCACAGGTTTCCTTGACAAACACCGCAGCATGCTGTATTTTCCATTTCTCATCGACAGACTGTAACAGGAGAATGTCTACCAGTGGTGATTATTTAACGAAGTATTCAGAAATATTGTACAAAAAGTGGCAAACTTTTCCATACTGAGACAATTATCGAGGCTAAATGCTGGACTAATCTGCCAGCCACATAAAGGTGGAGTACTCAAAGGAACAAGTCTATATACCTGCAAGTGCTCCCATAATCCTTCCTGTAAAGAACGGTCTTGGAGGATTAAAATGAAGCGTAGACTCTAACCCATTCATTGGTGTACTGTACTGCCCAGAACCATCAAGCTTAGCTGGACTATTGTTGGCTAAAAACAGCCCAGAATGCGATGGTGTAGTGTTTAATACAGTGGCTTGTTATCCGGGAAAACGTCCACTCATCTACGTGTTCCGTGGTTTCTGTAAATCACGCAAAACCTATCTGTGAACAGTTCTTTAAACAAGGTCAAGTTCGATCTCCTGACGCACGTTGGTTCACCTGAGGCAGTGACGCAACTGCAGTTACCTCAGTGTCGACGGACTGTTCAACTCTACCCTTCCGCCCTTTGAAAATGACATGGAACGTGAGAGAGGGTGCTTTAAGCTCACCCTCCGTCTCGTGTCTCTGTGTACAAGGCGCTCGCCCTTGGGTATTCTGTTTCCGAGATGTATTTGTATCTCCAGTTAATTATTTAAAGGGGCTCAGAAGCTGTCATCACAGTGCCACGGCGATAAGCGCGGTCATCACCACCATAAGAATCAACATGGATTCCGCAAACAGAGATTTTGCGAAACTCAGCCCGCTCCACGTGATCCATAGCGCTGTAAACAATGGCGCCAGGTTGGTGCCGTGTTTTTTGACTTCAGGAAAGATTTGACATCGTCCCGTAATGCCGTTTAGTGATAGAAATGCGAGATTACCAAGTATCAGGGCAAATTTGCGACTAGATATAAGACTTACTGATAGAAATCAACACGTCGCTCTTAACGGAAGAACATAGATGTAAAGTAATTTCCGGAGTACCCAAGGAAGTGTGGTAAGGCCGTTACTGTTTACTGTGATTGTAAATGATCTCGTAGAAAGCGTCGGAAGATCTTTAAGACTGTTCGCAGACGATGCGGTTTTCTATAAGAAAGTAGCAACTCCAAAGACAGCAACGAGCTTCAAAATGGTCTGCAAGGGATTGATGAATGGCGTAGATTCTGTCTGTTGAGCCTGAACGTACTCATAAATACATGTAACACATTGTGCATGCATAGGAAAAGAAATTATTGATTATTGTTCATCAATCTGAGAGCCTTACCAGATAGCAGTGATAGAGGAGACTAAGAAGACCCAACGAAGAGTGGCGTGTTTCGTCACAGGATCGTTTAGTCGGCGTTAGCGCGTTTTTACGGAGACGCTCAACAAACTCCAGCGACAGACGTTACATGAGAAGCATTGTGCGTCGCGCGGAGAGGCTTAATATTGAAATTTCGAGAGAGTACTTTCCGAGAAGAACCGGACAGCTTATTATTTCTTTCCACATACATCTCGTGAAATGATCACGACGAGAAAATTCGAGAAATACTTGGTGGGTTGCGGGGTGTGATGTAGATGTAGATGAGACGTGTTGCAGGCCCCCATATACGACCAATCTTCAGGAAGTGAAACACAGACTGCTTTCTCCCCTTAGCTACATATAGATGTCATGAGAACTTCGTTCACTCTCTCCGGAAAATATCTCATGTTAATATTTAAGTCGGTCGAGAGTCTAATATTAGCCAAACAAGTTCACTGGACAAAATGTTACTCATTCTCTTCAAATCGTACGCTGATCGGTTTGGAGCACTGAAGATGCTTTAGAATTAGTACCAGCGGTCGTGTCACCCTCACCCTCTGACGTATTTCATGAAAGTGAAGCGCTGTTTCTGTACCAGTAGCGTGTACCCAATTAGTGCAGAAAGAAAGGTGCAGGAAGGAGCTGTGATATTCAGACGTGCCCATGGTCTGAGCATTCTCGGTATTCTGACACTGGCCTCGCAGTATACAGGTGAAGCGAGATCCACGCACTCGGGCTTCGCAAAGCGACTCCTCACATGCTAGCAATAATAAAAATGTCTCTCACAAAATTTCGTCTGGCGAGTACATGCGGCAGAAAATGGACGTTAAAGAGTGGGAATCTGGTAACACTGTAACCATATGTATGGCAACTTCCTGTATCAGCACCTGATAGCATTGGTGTACAATTGATGCACTGGATAGAGATTTCGGTTAGCATGTAGGAAGTCGATGGTTCGATCCTCGTTCGGAGCGCATTTTTTTTATTTGCTAATTTCATTCTGACATTTCACATGTATCCTAAATTTACAGCATTTTGTAACGCTGAACATAACAAATACGTGGTTAGACAAATAAGAAGTAGACAATTTAAACACATTACCTGTCATAGGACAGAATAACTACAAAAACAATATCAATTTCGAGATACTAAATATGATGTCACAATACAGTAACACAACATCTACTTGTCATTTATACTACATGTAATATGAGTGCTCATATGTCGCACATTAGAAAGCAGTGACAATAAT
The DNA here is from genome assembly GCF_023897955.1 of Schistocerca gregaria. Lineage (NCBI taxonomy): Eukaryota > Metazoa > Arthropoda > Insecta > Orthoptera > Acrididae > Schistocerca > Schistocerca gregaria. The sequence goes on along the minus strand of NC_064921.1, from coordinate 523,074,166 downwards.
AATGTCCATATTAATGACCACATGACTTTCACAATGGAATATGTTATCCTCAGAACAACAGATCTCAAAGCGACCTCGCTATATGTCCAAACACTGCGCAGCACGCTGGATCACACAGCTCTGGGCCCTTCGCATCAAAGCTGCGTAAACAGTAACAAGAACAGCATGAACACGTGCTACCAATTCTTCCACATTCGTCCGTGGAGTAGAGTACGCATGCTTCTTCAGGTGTCCCCACTGGAACAAATCCTGGGGATTTAGGTCAGGTGAACACAGTGGCCACACAACTGGACCTCCACGTCCGAGCCATTTCCCTGGAAATGTTCTGTCCAAATACTGTCACACATTAATTCCAGAGTGTGGAGGTGCACCATCATGCTGGAACCATATCCCCTGCCGAACATGTACTTGAACATCTTCCAGCATGCCACCTTCATGCAGAACAACAGGTCTCAAACCGACCTTCCTGTATGTGCTAACATTGCGCAGCCTGCTGGCTCATACAGCTCCGGACCCTTCGCAGCAAAGCTGCGTAAACAGTAACAAGAACGTGTAGTTGAACATCTTCCAGCATGCCACCTTCGTGCAGTCAACCGGTCAGACAACATGTACGGGCCCAAACACCTGTCACCCAATATTCCGGCCCAAAGTGAACTTGATACCCACGGACGCAGGTGATGTACAGGTTAACCTCACACCAATGCTAGGCATTGTGCATATTGAAAACACCCTCACGAGTGAATGCTGCTTCATCAGACCATATTACGGCGTTCACGAAATCATTGTTGGCTTCCTGTTGTTGTTGGAACCATTTACAGAATTGCATCCGCTGATGGCGATCTGCAGGATGCAGGTGTTGCGTGAAAGCATAATGATAGGGGTGTAGACCATGCTCATGCAGCATGTTAACGACCATGCATTGCGATACACGCAGCTGCCTTGCTGTGCTACGTGTACTTTAGTGAGGTTCTTGGTCTATGCCCTCCAGATTAGCTTTGTCAGTAGCTGGAGTACGGCGAGTCCGTGGACGACCTCTGTCACGCGATGGTGGAAGGAGAAAATCTGACTTCTGGAGGCGCAGCTTCAGACGATGAAACACATTTTCATCTGATGGCGTCGACGAGAAGATCTAGCTGGATATTCACAAGTGGCGACACAAGCCCAGTTATCAGATGCACCAAGGAGCAGAAGCATATCCACATATTCATTGTCTGTGTATGTCATAAGTCTACCACAATGGTTTACAGGTTCACAATGAGAAACTTTGATACGTGTAGGCATGCACATTGGAATTTGTCATGGGCGCGTTACTCCGTTCGCAACTAGCCTCTGTCTGGTGGACAATGCGTACAGTACAAACACGCCGTCAGTCTTTGCGCGCTGATCCACCTAACGTGCATTACCCCTCTGACAGATATTGTTCTGCGTGATTCATACCTACACTGCTAATTATGAAATGTTCAGTTTCGAATGACACTGTTTCCCTAATAGTAATAGATGTGATGTTTCCACAATCCCATCGTAGAATAATAATAATAATAATAATAATAATAATAATAATGCATTGATACACATACTAAACAGGATGTGGTTAGCGGACTCAGTATTGAAAGGCATAATTAGTGAGATCATAGTGATAACACACACAAATAGTAGCCGAGTTTGGACATTATTTGCAAAGCACGTTGCTAGTCCTACTGGTAACGCAAGGCCCTACCGAAATGTAATGGACCTGAAGGAGGCAAGAGTAATAGTTGGTACTTATCTATGGGGCCATTGGAGAAGGGTACAAAGAAAACAGGTTTCGCATCTACTAGATGAAGTGGTGAGAATAAATTCAAGATCTCGACGTGGAAAGGGCTTCTTTCAAAGCTGACCAATCTTCCATTTCTACGATTGCAGTATGTAAGTACAAATGTTTTCTAGAGGACCCTCAGAAATCGCTGTTGACGATTAAGATGCAACATAGTATATCACATGGACTACATTTTAACAAACAAAAAACGTATACCTCAACGCAGGATCGATCCATCGTTCTCCTGCATGCTAACCCAAAACTCTGTCTGCTGCACCAAACGTACAGCATTTTTGACATCTGCTGACAGAGGTAGTTAGCACACATGTGATTACAGTGTTGCCAGATTGCCACTATTTAACGTCCTTTTTCTGCCTTTTCTGTGAGAGGTGGTTTTTTCCGCTGGCATGTGAGGAGTCGAGCCGCGAAGCCCGAGTGCGCGAATTTCGCATCACCCTGTATGTATTCTTTACTGTCGTTTCTTGTTAACAGTACCAGCTTATTCCCAAGAATTAATAGCTTTCACTCAGTTAATACTAGGCAGAAATCCAATCTGCATTTGGATCACACTTCCTTGACTATTTTGCAGAAAGGTGTGCAGTATAATGCTGCATCCGTTTTCAATAAGCTACACAAGAATTCAAAGATCTTAGTAGTAATCCACGCGCGCTCAAATCGAAACTGGAGAGTTTCCTCGTGGATCACTCCTTCTATTCTGGCGAGGAGTTCCTTGAAAAATTGAGCCGATTCCCGTGTACCATTACTGATTGCGTTTACATAAACTTACGGCTTGTCTTTTTTTGGGTTCATAAACACATTATTACATCTGTTATTACTTTTATGTTTTAATTTCCTTCACTGACGGGTTCCATGGCCTTCGAGATTTGATCCTCAATTTTGTTCTAGAGAGCTAGACGTGTAAAACAAATTTTAAAAAATCCCGCTGTGAATAAAGTTGTCCGATTTAATGTAGCCCGATTTGTCGGTGTATCAATTCGGACCATCTTACTTGTGTACGAGGGATGGTGTACAGCTCGCAGCCCTGTAACACAGCGTAAAAACGAAGGCCGTAAGAATATTCAAGTACAATCGGTTTAAAACCCGACAGGAATTGCTGATGTCAGTAAAAGCAGGTCCGTCTCAGCCAGTTTCTGAGTGAAGGGAACTGTGTCCTTGAACATTTGGACGTGCGAACATCGCAAAATACTGTTGGTCGCAGTGACACAGAAACCTGGACGTCTTCAGTGGCCGGCCGAAGTGGCCGAGCGGTTCTAGGCGCTACAGTCTAGGTTGTCCTTAGCTTAGTTAGGTTTAAGTAGTTCTAAGTTCTAGGGGATTGATGACCTCAGAAGTTAAGTCCCATAGTGCTCAGAGCCATTTGAACCGAACATCACAAAAACTGTATTGTAACTGACAGGAGTAGTGTAGCCCAGAGAATTTGCTTCTTTTCAAATGATGGAACCCAATGAGGCGTTTAACATACAGGGCGTCGAGCATGTGGTTCAGTCCAGAGGAAGATGTGTAATGTTTTGACATGGTTTCCGTTCCATGACTTGGGCCTACTCATTCGAGTTCCCTTAAACTTTGACCAAGATGTTTGTTTAAAGTTTTTTGATGTTCAATTATTGTGTTTTCTTTTAAATCTTCATGATAAGTTTGCTGTGGCAAGTCTTGTCTCTCGAGTTGACAACAGCCATGTTTGCAGTACCGCACGCAATTGTTCCTGGTTTGACGACCCGCCAAGGACCCCATCGTACTGTTACTGGCCCTCTATATCACTCCACCTCAATTCCAAAGAAAGATTTTAAATGAAAGTTCCACCATTTGGCAGTACAGTACTTGTTCCCTTGCCTCTCCTCCTCCATCCCCACTCCACTACTCTACCACCCTATCATATTCTCCTCTACCATCTCCCTCCACCCCTCCCCTCGTATCTGTGCACTTATTTACGTTACTACATTTTGCTACATCTCCCTACTGCCGCCTGCTTTCCCCTCCTTTACCCCTCCTTGTCCCCTTCATCCCTAATACCCCACCCCCACTCTATTGTACCGATATTCATTTATATTTTTTATTCTACTACATCCCCCCCACCGCCTCCCGTCCCGGTTTTCTCCCATCAACATCCCTTCCGTCCTTCCTTTCTTTGCTTCCATATCTTACATTTTGACCGATACAACTGTGTGCACAACTTCTGTGAAATACATTTTTGCATTTGTAATATGGAATATTTGTGTGGTGAACATCCGTAGACCCTTTCGTAGAACGATTGTATACAATCCGATGGTCCGCTTCATAATACACGACGACACGTAGTTCCATTCTGTTGCTTTACAGCTGACCTGTAATGTACCAAGGTATGATTACATTGCATATTCCTTGTAGTAAAAGATGTTTTACAGTCCCTTCCTGCCATAGTTAAATTTCCTGGCATAAGTGACCATTTTATGGGACAGTTACTCAACGTATTTCAAATATGTTTGTTTTGTTTCTGCCAGGCATTTCTTGAATATCTTATTAATTTTTTAAAAATTTTCAACTTTAAAAAAATCGCATTCTACATTGAACCTATTTAATGTTACACTTTACTGATCCACTGTATATATATATATATATATATATATATATATATATATATATATATATATATATATATATACTCTCCTGGAAATTGAAATACGAACACCGTGAATTCATTGTCCCAGGAAGGGGAAACTTTATTGACACATTCCTGGGGTCAGATACATCACATGATCACACTGACAGAACCACAGGCACATAGACACAGGCAACAGAGCATGCACAATGTCGGCACTAGTACAGTGTATATCCACCTTTCGCAGCAATGCAGGCTGCTATTCTCCCATAGAGACGATCGTAGAGATTCTGGATATAGTCCTGTGGAACGGCTTGCCATGCCATTTCCACCTGGCGCCTCAGTTGGACCAGCGTTCGTGCTGGACGTGCAGACCGCGTGAGACGACACTTCATCCAGTCCCAAACATGATCAATGGGGGACAGATCCGGAGATCTTGCTGGCCAGGATAGTTGACTTACACCTTCTAGAGCACGTTGGGTGGCACGGGATACATGCGGACGTGCATTGTCCTGTTGGAACAGCAAATTCCCTTGCCGGTCTAGGAATGGTAGAACGATGGGTTCGATGACGGTTTGGATGTACCGTGCACTATTCAGTGTCCCCTCGACGATCACAAGAGGTGTACGGCCAGTGTAGGAGATCGCTCCCCAAACCATGATGCCGGGTGTTGGCCCTGTGTGCCTCGGTCGTATGCAGTCCTGATTGTGGCGCTCACCTGCACGGCGCCAAACACGCATACGACCATCATTGGCACCAAGGCAGAAGCGACTCTCATCGCTGAAGACGACACGTCTCCATTCGTCCCTCCATTCACGCCTGTCGCGACACCACTGGAGGCGGGCTGCACGATGTTGGGGCGTGAGCGGAAGACGGCCTAACGGTGTGCGGGACTGTAGCCCAGCTTCATGGAGACGGTTGCGAATGGTCCTCGCCGATACCCCAGGAGCAACAGTGTCCCTAATTTTCTGGGAAGTGGCGGTGCGGTCCCCTACGACACTGCGTAGGATCCTACGGTCTTGGCGTGCATCCGTGCGTCGCTGCGGTCCGGTCCCAGGTCGACGGGCACGTGCACCTTCCACCGACCACTGGCGACAACATCGATGTACTGTGGAGACCTCACGCCCCACGTGTTGAGCAATTCGGCGGTACGTCCACCCGGCCTCCCGCATGCCCACTATACGCCCTCGCTCAAAGTCCGTCAACTGCACATACGGTTCACGTCCACGCTGTCGCGGCATGCTACCAGTGTTAAAAACTGCGATGGAGCTCCGTATGCCACGGCAAACTGGCTGACACTGACGGCGGCGGTGCACAAATGCTGCGCAGCTAGCGCCATTCGACGGCCAACACCGCGGTTCCTGGTGTGTCCGCTGTGCCGTGCGTGTGATCATTGCTTGTACAGCCCTCTCACTGTGTCCGGAGCAAGTATGGTGGGTCTGACACACCGGTGTAAATGTGTTCTTTTTTCCATTTCCAGGAGTGTATATATATCGACGCTGTACCTGAAAGGGCCAAGGCCGAGACATTATTGTACAGCAGAGTAAACGAACTATACAGTCAAATGCAATATTGCCATAAAATGGTCACCATTATCTCAAGCCACACTGTCGAATTTACCATCTGATGGAAGGCAAAGATACACCGTGGTCTGTCGGTATATGTGGCGTACTCTATGGTGACTGCAGAGAAGTGATGAAGGCACTAAACCACAGATACATAAATTGAATAAGGTTCATGGTCACTGTAAATACATAATGTAAACAAATGCATTATTGTACAGTAGAATAAACGAACTATACAGTCAAATGGCGGAACTTCCACGGAAAATCTTTTGCATGACTCTGTTCCCAGTTCATGGTAAAATTACCCAAGGAAAGTGTTTAGGCCAATTTCGAATAGCATATGAAGTGTAGCGCCCAGTACTCCCACAGGCTCTTATACGGGATCGTTTCATCAATCAGCGGCTTCGGCTCGATATGATATGCCTGAAGAAACGTGTGGATTCTCTTACCTGTCGAACTGAGTCCATTACTGAAATTATAGATTGGTCGACGTGTGTGTGATACGAAAAGCAAATACAGCTCCCATAAGTAGTGATAATCTACTCATGACACTTTCAAGATATGCAAATTGTATAATTCTAATGCCCCAGAAAAAATAATTTGGAGACGCTATCTGACTCGTTGAAGTTGAATAGGCATACCCACACACGCAAGCACTTTCACAAAGTTATCGCAACGAAAATAAATAGGGTATGTACAACAAATACTTGTATACGCACAGTGGTTACTGATTCGCAGAGGCGATGAACTGATCTGAACATACGTTAGCTTTCTGCTTGCAGCGCCCAGTTGTGCTGTGAGTCATACATTTGGCTAAAGCATCTATAACTCCCTACAACTGTCTCCTGCGCTCTGGCCCCATGGCAAAAAAAAATTGTAACCGCCGCTACCTCTCTCTCAGTTTACGTGCCTCAAACGTAACTTAGCCGTTTTCTGTGAACTTTTTAGATAAAGTATAAATGTCAGAAAACTACCGTCACCTTTCCTCACCCCAACGCACGCAGTTAATCAATGTGTTCGTCTCTACAGCTTCCAAAATAGTTCGAGTTTATTTCTTTCAGCTAGTCTGCCATGTGGCAAAGCGTAGTTGGCTTCTGTTTCAGAAATGGAAATCCCTACTGACGCTGTCCACTTTACTACCCATTAGGCACCTCTGCGTTGTAGTGTCTCCTGGCAGAAATTCAAATCACTAATGTTTTTAAGCTAAACCATCAATGTTTACCTTGTCTGACAAGAGATCCTTCGACTTTTTGCACAGCGCTGCCTGGGCTTTTAGAGTGTTGGCATCCTTCTGGAGCGCCGACTGGGGAAATCACATTAAATTCGCTAACATTTGCTGAACAAGAAAGCAGCCATCGGTGACAAGCTCGACAGTAATCTTCCCGATAAGAAATTACGAGCACCTCATTATAATAGATGACCTACACATAAGGCTTATCACATACCTCTCTGAATAAAAATCGCAGTCGGGGAATGAGGTTCTAAAACAATACGTTGCGCTTTAAGCGAAATGAAAATTGGTTTCTCGCGTGAGGCGTCATAAACGCCAGTAGTCAGCAGTAGTGTGCTACAAAACATAGAGAGGACACAAATCTCATTGTGAATGTAATGAGATGGTATCAATACCGATAGAAAAATCGTATGTAGTCGTATGTAACTGATCAGTCATGTGCAGTCAGAAAGCAAATGTAGAGTAGCGATAAAATGAGACAAGAAAATTTACAGTAAGAGAGATTGGCTCAGTTGCTGCAGTCGATATTCGATAGGCTCATCACCTTTGTTCAGTCATCTGTCGTAATGTAGCAACAAATTCTGCAATCTCGCCTAATAAACTGTATTCTGCTAACTTTTTACTGTCAGCAACAACAAGAGGATCTGCAAGGAAATATTACGGTTCCACTTTTTTGGTATCGCTCCGGACGTTCGTAAAACTAGGAAGATTGCATTATATACTAAGTACTCTTGAAAGGTTTGCAGAACCTGTCTGAAAGTGATTCTTGGTGTTTCCATTTATTGTAAATACATCCGAGGCTACAAATTGTAATTTTTATATTAATTTGAGACAAAAAATAATAGGCACAAACCTGTGTGTGTCTATGTACGTTATTACGTATGACGACTTACGCTATGAGAACGCAGAGATTTCTGTGGTTGAAAGGAAAGGGCGTACAATTTTGAGAACTTACAGTTTTTGCTATAATTTTGAACAATACAGCTATCTCAACGATTATAGCCCTTCTTTGAGATCGCTGTGTTATGATTTGGCTACACGGTCTGTTATAACCTCCTGTCCGTGTATCTCAGGTAACAGCCGGCAGATGTCTGCCGACTTCCACTAAACGAGCAGAATTCTGACTGCGACACGCTCTCCGGCGACTAGAAACTGTTGGGTCACCACCTTCCTCTTAGCATTGCGATGCTAATAAGACTGTTTTCACGGCACTGCGACTTCAATACTTCACGGCCACGTAGCATCTCTATCCGCTACCTGCAAACAGATGTCAAGATCCAGCCACAGGCGAAGCTGACAACTGCTGTCGGAACGTGTTGCACAAATTACTGCATACTATGTGGCTGATGCCATTTTTCGTTGTGTCGCATACTTTACCGTTTCATTTGGGGGCTGAGCAAAGGAAAGAGGCTATTAGTAGGCTTCTCTGTAATTGATGTAATATAGCTGTTGGTGTCCCCCCCCCCCCCCCTCCGCGAACCGCGGATTATCTTGCCGAGTGGGGTGCCTTGAGAGCATCAACGATACAGGTAGCCGTACCATAGGTGCAACCACAACTGAGGGGTACCAGCGGAAAGGCCAGACAAACATGTGGTTCCTCAAGAGCGGCAACAGTCTGGATGATTGACTAAATTGACCTTGTAACATCAACTGAAATGGCCTTGCTGTCATGGTACTGCGAACGACTGAAGCTAAGGGGAAACCACAACATATTTTTACCAAGACGATGCAGCTCTTCTGTGTGGTTAAATGACGATGGGAACATCTTGGGTAGAATATTCCAAAGGTCAAATAGTCCATCGTTCGGAATTCTAACTGGGTAGTTGGGCTATGCACGGATCTGTTCTAAAAAGAATAGCTTGATTTAGTCATAGGGTCGAGATACGCACGTGTGATTTCATTCCCAGCAACTAGCTCGCAGCAGATAATAACATGTAGCTGTGATCTTGCAGTCATATAGTCTATGTATGGGTAGAATCTCGAATTAATAAAATACGCAGAAATATGAAATAAAAGATAAATAAATAATTTAATAAAAGGGGTTCCATTCTAACGTCTTTAATTGATGTTGACGACAGATAATTTTGTGGATAATATATATTCAAAAAAGGACATCTCAAATAAACGAAAAGTGGTTCTACTATATCCACTTAAAATACAGACAGAAAATATCCTTACAACATGCAGTAAAGCTGTGTTGAGAGCATTACAAGAATGGCGGTAGAATCCCAGATTAAGTGTCATCAAAGACATGCGAAAATTGAATCTGTTTCATGATCACAATACTCAAAATATTCACCAGTTCGTGATAGTTCAGAGTTCAATATGATGATTTACAAATCAATGCACATGAGATAACGAGTAGAAACTCATATTCTGTCTATTCTCAGTTCCACAATGCAATAGGAAAAGTTAAAGTCCGACACCAGAGCACATTCAGACCTCTCGAAATATAAAGCCCCTTCAGAAATTGAAGTAACGTAGGCGGCCGTTCACTGCCCAGAGTCTAGCACTGACACGACTGGGTATCACACGTTACCACAGGCAGATCTGCCTTACACCAGATCTCAACATAAAGTACAGAACCACGTTCGCGACAGGCCGCTACCAGTCACCTAGCCAGATCAGCCATGGCACGCTCTGTGCCCTGGGCACACCAACTGCAAAACCGATTTCTTCTCTGTTATTTGAGAAATAGTGCATGTGGGGATCTGAGCACATCAACAACTCTTGACTTGTCAGAGATATTGCCAACTAATCATATATAACGCCCCTCCACAGCCCTCGTCACTTCAGTAACGTTACGGGGACAGTGCTAAGTCAGCTTAGTCAGCAAGACCTTAGACAAGTCAGGACTTGTTGGCATGTTCAAACTAGCACACTTCTCTCTTCTGGTATTATAGAAATACAGGCTGCACATGTGTGTTGAAGGAATCATTGGGTGCCATTTTGCACATGGGCTGCACCATCGTCAAATGTGTCAAATGACTTTTTTTAGCATTTTTTTTCTTTATAGTCCTCTATGAGAGATACTCTTCATGAAGAGTGAACACTTCCTTTTTTCGTTATTATTGCGTAAGATTGTCATATTGGTTCAAATGGCTCTGAGCACCATGCGACTTAACGTCTGAGGTCATCAGTCGCCTAGAACTAATTAAACCTAAGTAACCTAAGACATCACAGACATCCATGCCCGAGACAGGATTCGAACCTGCGACCGTAGCGGTCGCCCGGTTCCAGACTGTAGCTCCTAGAACCTCACGGCCACTCCGGCCGGCATTCCCATATTCATTCATATTTCTTTTTGTCCTGTGTTTCCTTTGTTAGATGTCCTGTATTTGTGGCATGGGTGCGTTATTGTCTTCAGTGTCCTTGTATGTAGGGGAAAGTGTTGCACCTTGCAAAACTTTCAGACTTTCGTCTCTAGCCAGCCCTGTAATACAAGTTTAATATATTTTCTTGTTCTGTTTCCAAACGACAGTATTCACTATATGTACACTGTTCTCTTTTTGTGAAATTACAAAAGTTGTTTTGGAAAAGTAAGGTTTTTCCAAACATGAAGAACTGTTCCAAGGCAAAGCAATGTCATGTACCTAAGAACTACTATTCTATTCAACTTTAAAAGTGTTGCAGTCAAGAAAATCTCTCAATACTGTATCTAATAGTCCATGTAGTACATTTTTAATCAATTACACACCAATAACAGGAAAATGAAATCAGATTGAGATTAGTATTATCAAAAGCAAGATACAAGTTAAAAAGATACTGTAGTAGAAGCTATTTGCAGTTTATAAGGAATTCCATTTTCAAAACAGAGAAAAATATTAAAACATTAAAGACACTCAGTTCATTTGCAAATATCATGTGTTCCTTCACAGAAGACCTTAAAGTGAATTGCGTTTTACTAATAATAAAACTGAATTGCTGAAGAATAAACAGCATCCTCCTAAGAGTTTTAGTGTATAACGTAGCACTTAAATAAGACTGCTGCACGGATCACAGCTTCATGTCTCACAACAAAAACAGAGGAAAATGTCAGAAAGTGCTTGTGGCAGTGATTCTGCAATCGGCTGTTAGGTTGAAACTTTGACCAGGCAACATCATGTGCTCCTAGGTAAGCTATCCTCCAGGTACAACATTCTCTCCTACATAATAATAAATTTCTTCCATCATTCCAATATATTTACAGTTTCAGCTATAACATTTTAATTCGTTTATTCCTGAACTACTGTCTTGTGTTTAGCTTTTTTCCTTTTAGTTTTAATCTCCTTTTGTATTTTGCTATTTGTCTACTGTTTTTGAAGATTTACTGATTTTGTGTGTGAGCTGACAGTGCTATGTTATGCTGTACCATTTTGTGTTTGTATTGTAGATTGAGCTTTCTGGTGTGAGTGTGCATTTTGTGTTACTGTTGTGTGTCAGTATATCTGGCTTATTTTTATTTTTACTATCTCCTGTTTCTACCTTATTCTCATGATGTTGTGTGTCTTGTGTACCATCTTGCTGTTGTATCTATTCTTTAATCCTATGTTTCAGATAATGTTCAGGTCTTCTTATAAATGACTTTTGCTTAGAGGTGTTATGCATTGTCTGCATACCATATGTCTGATGAATGCTATGGCTATTTTTTGAATGTGTTGAAGCTGTGCCTGTCAATGGGTTTTGTGATTCTGTAGTCCTGTTAGTGTTGTTCTTACATTCCCATTTCCATACTGAATGGAATAATGGAATATTGTTGTGTGTGTTCCATATCTGCATGTGTGATCTTTCTACACATTATTGTGGTTCCTGTATAAGGTATGTGAGAGTGCCCAGATATATGTGGTAGTATAAGACTATTCTTTTTAATTCTCTTTTTGCAAAAAATTCTGTTTTCAGTGTGATTCGTTAAGATAGTAATTAGTATATACACGACTGGGCTTCCCTTTAGGATGCTTCCCTTCATAAACATAATGAATTGTTAAACTGAATTTAGTTATGCTTGGTTACAACTTTTGTAATTTTTATCAGTTCTTCTATAATGGTACTGGACATTTCCTAGTTTCTTTTCTTTGCTAATTCTGCCACAAAGGGGGATTAAACTGTAAATGTGGTGGAGGACAAAGAAAATCAGTTTTACAGTTGTTGAGATGTATGTCTCTTGTAGTTTGTGGACTAATGTTAATGAATTTATATGCTTCTATTGTCTTTTATTTTGTAATATTCAGCTAAGTGTTAGTGTCCCAACTTTGCAATGTGACATGTGGAAGCATTCTTGAAACTTTTAACTAGTCTCATGGGACCATTGTCTTCATGTATTTTGGGCTAGAATCTGAGAGTTGGTGCTGCTGATTTTTGTGTTATGTTTTGTTTCTGTTTTTGTGACTCTTTTTTTTATTTTAATATCTTTCAATTTCAGTTGTAATCTAATAGTAGGTTCTGACTTGAGTCCTTCAACATTACTTTTTATGATATGATATATCATTGTTTTTATATATATTCCTGTATCTTCATCAAACTGCAGTGTTACTTCGATCAGTTTTTATAGTTATTCCTCCTCTTTCCTGACGTTTTTTCTTTATTGACTTAGTTGTTAGTACCTAATCATAACATACTGAAAGATAAGATTAATGCTAATGATTTTACATTCTATGACATGGTTATCAACCTCTATCACATAAAGGGACCGCTTATAACGTAGGTCAGAAGCCTAAAACTAGTAACGTTATCACAACACACTTTATGCTGTGGCAGTCACGCTGTAAGTATACATTATTGTTAAAGAAAACCACAGCAGCTGTTGAATAATCCGCTACTAGTACAACTAGTTTACAATCTAAAGTTGCATCATAAGGTACATGAAATCAATATTTAACTTCTATGCTATTTAGATACCAAATATAGAAATACGGGCAGTAACACTGAAGAGAATCGGGTGTGCAAAAAGGAAAACAGTCACATTCAAATCATTTACAGCGAAGCATAGAGATTGTTGGATTCCCCCATAACTCTCAGTCAAGTTGTATTAACAAATCCTTAAAAGGTACGGTAGTACAAATAAGAGTGGTGGAAGTAGATTATCGTAGTAAATCCCTCAAACCTAAAGAAACATGGAGTATAATATAATAAAATATATCAACTGGACATGGATTAAAACCCCTAAATGTCTGTTGTATATGCTCTCCTGAAGGAAAATAAACATATTATCGTACATGGGAATGAAACTGGCAGAATTATAAAAATACTAAAATCATATCACCTGTAGTGAAATAAGATGAGCAGAAGACAGAAAGAGTGTCACGGAAAACAATAAAGTGAAGGATAAAAATCACGAAACATATACATTCGACGTATCACAACTTATTCTCGCATTACAAAAGAAGTGAAGCGCCCCAGAAGAGAAGGGGGAAATGAAATAAAACTTTTGAGCCTACTTATCAGTATGATGTTGAACGCCGTCTGGCCTAGATACGAACACTTATTCGGTTGGGAAGAGTGTCGTAAAGCCGTTGTATCCTCTCTTGAAGCAAGCTGGCCCACAACTGTTGTGTCAGGCCTTTGATATCTTGAATCTGGTTCTGGGACAACATAGATGTCCGAGCTTGTTCCACAAACGTTCTACACTCCTGCAAATGGAAAAAAGAACACATTTACACCGGTGTGTCAGACCCACCATACTTACTCCGGACACTGCGAGAGGGCTGTACAAGCAATGATCACACGCACGGCACAGCGGACACACCAGGAACCGCGATGTTGGCCGACGAATGGCGCTAGCTGCGCAGCATTTGTGCACCGCCGCCGTCAGTGTCAGCCAGTTTGCCGTGGCATACGGAGCTCCATCGCAGTCTTTAACACTGGTAGCATGCCGCGACAGCGTGGACGTGAACCGTATGTGCAGTTGACGGACTTTGAGCGAGGGCGTATAGTGGGCATGCGGGAGGCCGGGTGGACGCACCGCCGAATTGCTCAACACGTGGGGCGTGAGGTCTCCACAGTACATCGATGTTGTCGCCAGTGGTCGGCGGAAGGTGCACGTGCCCGTCGACCTGGGACCAGACCGCAGCGACGCACGGATGCACGCCAAGACCGTAGGATCCTACGCAGTGCCGTAGGGGACCGCACCGCCACTTCCCAGCAAATTAGGGACACTGTTGCACCTGGGGTATCGGCGAGGACCATTTGCAACCGTCTCCATGAAGCTGGGCTACGGTCCCGCACACCGTTAGGCCGTCTTCCGCTCACGCCCCAACATCGTGCAGCCCGCCTCCAGTGGTGTCGCGACAGGCGTGAATGGAGGGACGAATGGAGACGTGTCGTCTTCAGCGATGAGAGTCGCTTCTGCCTTGGTGCCAATGATGGTCGTATGCGTGTTTGGCGCCGTGCAGGTGAGCGCCACAATCAGGACTGCGTACGACCGAGGCACACAGGGCCAACACCCGGCATCATGGTGTGGGGAGCGATCTCCTACACTGGCCGTACACTTCTGGTGATCGTCGAGGGGACACTGAATAGTGCACGGTACATCCAAACCGTCATCGAACCCATCGTTCTACCATTCCTAGACCGGCGAGGGAACTTGCTGTTCCAACAGGACAATGCACGTCCGCTTGTATCCCGTGCCACCCAACGTGCTCTAGAAGGTGTAAGTCAACTACCCTGGCCAGCAAGATCTCCGGATCTGTCCCCCATTGATCATGTTTGGGACTGGATGAAGCGTCGTCTCACGCGGTCTGCACGTCCAGCACGAACGCTGGTCCAACTGAGGCGCCAGGTGGAAATGGCATGGCAAGCCGTTCCACAGGACTACATCCAGCATCTCTACGATCGTCTCCATGGGAGAATAGCAGCCTGCATTGCTACGAAAGGTGGATATACACTGTACTAGTGCCGACATTGTGCATGCTCTGTTGCCTGTGTCTATGTGCCTGTGGTTCTGTCAGTGTGATCATGTGATGTATCTGACCCCAGGAATGTGTCAATAAAGTTTCCCCTTCCTGGGACAATGAATTCACGGTGTTCTTATTTCAATTTCCAGGAGTGTATCATGACAGATCTGGATACCTTGCTGGCCGCAGGAGTACCTCAACATCACGCAGACAGTTCTCAGAGACATATGCCTTGTGTGAACAAGCAATGTCCTGTTGAAAAAATTTATTTCTATT
The DNA here is from genome assembly GCF_023897955.1 of Schistocerca gregaria. Lineage (NCBI taxonomy): Eukaryota > Metazoa > Arthropoda > Insecta > Orthoptera > Acrididae > Schistocerca > Schistocerca gregaria. Next base: position 523,058,835 of record NC_064921.1, on the reverse strand, counting down.
CCTTTCTTGGGTAATATATCGTATAGGATAAAACGTCTTCTAATGAAAAAATATAACTGTAACGTCTCCTTCTCTACAGATAAGAGTTTAAAAAGAAATCTTGTATATTCAGTAGAGATTGCCGGCGATTGGTTTTCCAATTCGGGGGTTTACAAACTAATCTGTAATAACTGTCCTTCATACTATATCGGTCCAACAGGCAGAGCTGTGAAAACAAGATATAAAGAACACGTATTAGGTAAAAAAGGAGCGAATATACACAGCTCTACTTTTGCTGAACACCTCCTGATAGCCGGTCATACGCCTAAACATTTGGAAGACACTTTTGTCCTACACAGAGAAGTCAAAGGGCGTAGATTGTTTATGGTATGACATTAATGATGGTAACCTTAGTGGTCTATTTCATCAGGAAGCTATGATTCACCTTCAATGCTTTAAGCTCACTATCCTTTACGTAATGTGGTTTTCTCACGATGTATGTTTGCCACTACATCGGCCGTTATGTGATTTTGTCTGGCTCTAAAACTTTGGTTCCCTGTGAATGTGTATTAACTGGATTGTGTACCAGTGTTCGTAGTTCTGTCTTGACAAGAGCCATTATTGTTAATTTTAAAGTTCTGGCATATATACCGTTGGTGGGATTCACTAATATAGTAATGTAATTTTTTATATTTTGGCTGTATATGCCACTGGGCGTAATTCTCTCGGTGTAAGCGCCACCTGCTTTTTTTATGTATAACTAAATTATTTGTACCAAGCTCCCATACTGTTATAACGGGAGTGTTAAACGCCTTCCTTCTTTTTATTGTTACTTTATCTAAGGACGTTATTAATACTGATGATTTACACGTTGCCTTTGTACACCAATTGGCACATGGTTCTCGCCATGAGCGCCACCTGCCCTGGTCTCAGAGTAACTACGCTTGCCGATTACACTCAGTCGGTTGTGAGCTCTTTAAGATCCATGTACTAATTTATATTTACGTGACAAACCCTAATTCTAGGGCTATATTTCATTCTGACAAATGGATCTATGCCGACATTTGTAAAAACGGCGATGGTACATTAGTCCTTACTAATGTAAAATTGTAAGTACCAGTCGTCGTTCTCATATTTATGTAATGCAAGAGCTCTCTCATTTGTGTTAAAATTTACTCTTGGCTTAAGTTTCATACTTTTCTAATGTAAGCTATGATGTTCATTGTCCTTAGGCCACCTTCTGAAGAAGACAAATTTATATTTGTCGAAACCTAGGTATGGAATTCTTTATCCATTGCAACTGGTCGGCTGTTTATAATTTTGTTATAAAAATACTTAATGCCGTATTATACAAGGTGCTATTCCTTGGTGCCTCACAAATTACACACCTCTGCCTGCTGCAGTGCTTGGCTGGCTGAGACACACTTCCGTTCACTATGATGTCTCCAGGCTACCTGGCACATCCGCTCTCGACGGACGCTCATCAGTACCTGCATACACAGTGGACCTTGAAAGTCCTGTTCTGCACACGCAGAGCTACAATATTCCCATTATGAAGCAGGTCGGACTGGAAAAGATAACCTGTCCAGTTTGCAAGATGCCACAGGATGGGACTTGGAGTGGCAGAACGATTTATGGAGCTCAACATCTGGGATTGTGCAGAAACACGATTCGCCACTGAACACAATGTGATGCCACTCATCAGCAGTCCATGCTTTCTGGTCACAGCACCACTCCAAACACAGCCGTTTGTGTTGTCGTTTGTGTTAATGCATCCTATGAAAGGAACGGTAATTCTCTAGTCTGCTGCTGCTAGTTTATGATCTACAGTGTTGGGTGACACATTACGTTACAGGGAGTCCATTACTTGTCATCAGATGCCAGGTGCAGACGTGAAGGGGTTACGATGTGCTTGGTGATCCTCCCTCGTGGTGGTCAAACGTGGTCGACCTGAACCTTGATCTCAAGTATGCGTTGGCATGCAGTCCAACATCGGTTTACTGTCACACACGAATGCGTCACACCTCTAGGCGTCGCATGATTTGACCGTCTGGCTAAATGGAGGCCCACAATGAAGCCGCTTTCAAATTTCGTCAGGTGCTGTGAATACTGTCTCATTCAAAGAAGGGGCTCTCTGTGTTCACAGTGGCTACTCAATATCTGACGGCGTACACTTCCCTTATATATTATACCAGCCTTATAACAACATTAAAGATAAACAACATGAATACTCTGGTGGTCGTTCTGCCCATCACAGAGAACTGCATCTCTAATCATTTACATATCCGCCAATGGAGTGTATGTGGGCGAAGTTAAAGTGACATCCGACCATGTGTTCTGAGTGCCTGAGTGCTTTACTGTTTTTGTCAGGTAGTTCATATAGTGACTGCATGTCACAGATGTATCTAGATATCTCACAGATAAAAGGAGGCCTGTAAATAAAACTATGTCGTGGTCACCAATTCCACGTTCCAATCCTATGACAATAGCATCCAATAAGACCCAGAAGTATGGTCGTTAGAGTAGAACTGATATAACATATACACACGATAGCCTTTGTACCACAGACGTAAGACGAGTAATGGACCCTATGGTGATCACATAGGCACGGGTATGTTAGGTTTTATACGCCCACAGGGTCCTATATTTTCTAGATCCACATCAGTTTTAACATCATAAAGACTTCATACTTGATAAAAATGTGATTTAATATAGAAAACACAATTTGGTAATTGACATGATATATTTGCTATTGTACTGTACACGAAACGATCTTATATTATAGTCATCAATATATATATATATATATATATATATATATATATATATATATATATTCCTGGAAATGGAAAAAAGAACACATTTACACCGGTGTGTCAGACCCACCATACTTGCTCCGGACACTGCGAGAGGGCTGTACAAGCAATGATCACACGCACGGCACAGCGGACACACCAGGAACCGCGGTGTTGGCCGTCGAATGGCGCTAGCTGCGCAGCATTTGTGCATCGCCGCCGTCAGTGTCAGCCCGTTTGCCGTGGCATACGGAGCTCCATCGCAGTCTTTAACACTGGTAGCATGCCGCGACAGCGTGGACGTGAACCGTATGTGCAGCTGACGGACTTTGAGCGAGGGCGTATAGTGGACATGCGGGAGGCCGGGTGGACGTACCGCCGAATTGCTCAACACGTGGGGCATGAGCTCTCCATAGTACATCGATGTTGTCGCCAGTGGTCGGCGGAAGGTGCACGTGCCCGTCGACCTGGGACCGGACCGCAGCGACGCACTGATGCACGCCAAGACCGTAGGATCCTACGCAGTGCCGTAGGGGGCCGCACCGCCACTTCCCAGCAAATTAGGGACACTGTTGCTCCTGGGGTATTGGCGAGGACCATTCGCAACCGTCTCCATGAAGCTGGGCTACGGTCCCGCACACCGTTAGGCCGTCTTCCGCTCACGCCCCAATATCGTGCAGCCCGCCTCCAGTGGCGTCTCGACAGGCGTGAATGGAGGGACGAATGGAGACGTGTCGTCTCCAGCGATGAGAGTCGCTTCTGCCTTGGTGCCAATGATGGTCGTATGCGTGTTTGGCGCCGTGCACGTGAGCGCCACAATCAGGACTGCATACGACCGACGCACACAGGGCCAACACCCGGCATCATGGTGTGGGGAGCGATCTCCTACACTGGCCGTACACCTCTGGTGATCGTCGAGGGGACACTGAATAGTGCACGGTACATCCAAACCGTAATCGAACCCATCGTTCTACCATTCCTAGACCGGCAAGGGAACTTGCTGTTCCAACAGGACAATGCACGTCCGCATGTATCCCGTGCCACCCAACGTGCTCTAGAAGGTTTAAGTCAACTACCCTGGCCAGCAAGATCTCCGGATCTGTCCCCCATTGAGCATGTTTGGGACTGGATGAAGTGTCGTCTCACGCGGTCTGCACTCCAGCACGAACGCTGGTCCAACTGAGGCGCCAGGTGGAAATGGCATGGCAAGCCGTTCCACAGGACTACATCCAACATCTCTACGATCGTCTCCATGGGAGAATAACAGCCTGCATTGCTGCGAAAGGTGGATATACACTGTACTAGTGCCGACATTGTGCATGCTCTGTTGCCTGTGTCTATGTGCCTGTGGTTCTGTCAGTGTGATCATGTGATGTATCTGACCCCAGGAATGTGTCAATAAAGTTTCCCCTTCCTGGGACAATGAATTCACGGTGTTCTTATTTCAATTTCCAGGAGTATATATATATATATATATATATATATATATATATATATATATATATATATATATTTCTTCTGTATCAGATGCTACAGATAATAGGCACTAAGCCTGAATACTGGTGTAGAATTAATTGTTTCTACATGCAGGTCATGGTGTGCAGCGAGATGAACTTCAAGAAATCCTCTTGTTTGTTTACATGAGTTTTCTTGCTTTTGATGAAGCCATTCACTTGTTTTACTATCTATTCTCTGACTGGTCCTGTATTTATAGTGTGGAGAGGAGGAAGGCAGGGAGGGCAGGGGAAGGGTGAGGATGAGAGGAGGGGAGCCGTTGGGGAGCTCAAGGTGAGGCTGTCGGTATAGATCCTGCTGAAACTGAAACATTAAAGATACGTAAGTAAGTCATGAACACCGTTTCTGAATTATCTAAATGCATTGTAAAGTCTGCTATAAAGAATTGTGTGGTTTGTGTGAGCAAATCTTCCTTAAAATATGTAGGGAAGGAGCTCTCAGATGCGCGCTAGTATTGTAGGCTCGCAGTTCAATAGGGGTAACGAAGGCTGACCGTATCCAGACACGGGCGTCAGAAGTATCGGCGAAGTGTCCAAGTGAAGCGATTATGGGTCTAACATTCTTAGCTGCTCATTGAACAATGCAACAGTTTAACGGTTTATTTAACTACGATTACAGAGCTACACTTTATTGCTTTTGTTTTATTTATTGATAGTTCTTTGTTTGCTACTTGTTTCGGGGTCGCAACCCCTTTCTCAGCTCTAGACTAACTGTCGCTGCTGTGATGTCTGGTTGTGACAACTTCGCATATTGCAAGGGCCAGCGCTTTTGAACAGAATTGCGACCCGCAGACTAATGGCAAAGAATGAAATATAAATAACTGAAATAAAAGAAACTAGAGAAATTCCGTAAATTGTTTTTAATTTATTTCAACAAACTGGATGCTTCTGCAAAGGATGAAGCGTGGGCTTAGGACGTGTGTCAGACGAGGACTAGATTATAGAGAGCTTTGTGTGTAGTCCAAGTAAGTTAAGCAACAGCCGCCCTAGTAGAAATTTTAGAACAACTCAACTAAATTTATGGCGAGTTTTGAGGTGCCATTTGCTGTACAAACCTTACCGCTTACATCCTGTTTAGCTTCTTGCTGAAAACAACAAAGAAAAGGGTTTTGAATTTTGTGATAAGATGTGAATAAAGATGAAATATGACACGTTTCTCTTGCGATTAATTTTTAGCGTCGAAACGCCCTTCCACGTTAATGGAAAGGTGAATATACAGTGTCCTCATGTTATGTCTGCAAAGTCCCTGAGAAGGGCTGCAACATGAAAGTGATTTATCGAAGCTAAAACGTAACTTATGCTGTGCCTTATCGCAAAACAATCATTGTACGCCATTGTTTCTTGTGGAGGGAACTGTTAGTGGAATAATATACCTGGACATGTATAAACAACGGGATTTCCTCAAATTTCCGAAGACTGACGAGACTTCATTTTCCAACAGGTTGGAGGTGCCCCCACTGGCACTTGATGGCACTAACCACAAAGATCCCCTAGTCCCACGCCAACTTACTTTTCCTTGTGGGGCTTCGGGAAGAGGCAGTTTACGTTCCAGCTCTCTCACAACTGTGGCGGAACCATATGACAGCTGTGGTGAACTCAGTAACAGAATAATTCTTCGCTCGTTGAACGAGTTCGGCTATCGTTTAGATGTTTGCTGTGTAGCAGATAAGGGACACACTAAACAGCTGAAACGTCCCCTTAGAAAAATTATACAAGACTGTGCTTAAACTGAAAAACAATATTTTTGGCGCAACGCAATCTGACTTCCAAAAATCTCTACGAAAGAATGGCCCTGACTACTTACACAGCTATAACCTGTCTTTGTAAATTTTAGAAACTCCTGTTCCTCTCTGTATTTATATCATCATATGAAACGTATCTACACACTAATTAGTGGACATTAACATGGGGTTTTCCATACTTTGCCTCTCCGATGGCTTCAACTCTGCCGAGTACACTTTCAGTGAGGTGTCTGAATGCCTGTGAAGAAATGGAGTCCATTGTTCCCCTACAGTCGTAACCAGAAAAAGTAGTTATGTAGTACGCTGGGGACTGAAGTGAAGCTGGCGTTCTAAATTAGTCCAATGGTCTTCCAATGTATTCAGCTTGGGACTCTGGACAGACCAGTACATTCCAGGAATGTTGTCCACAAACAACTGCCTCACATTTGTTGAAATGCGTGATGAACACAATGATTTCCTATAAATCATTTTATTGACGACCGATTTCGGTCAAGACCGTTTTCACAGTGCTGTACACATAAAACGAAATCAACAAAAAATAGTGAACTTCGAAATCGAAATACAGTTTACACAGGAAACCGCAATCAGAGATTTTAAGTACCTGACGTTTCAGCCATTTTTGTTATTTAATCTTAATGATTTTTTCTGTATAGTCGAACTATTTTATGCTGGGACATAATAATATACATAGTTTATCATCTAGATTTTACACTACATGAGTGATTGGTTTTACTATTTGATAATACACTCCTGGAAATTGAAATAAGAACACCGTGAATTCATTGTCCCAGGAAGGGGAAACTTTATTGACACATTCCTGGGGTCAGATACATCACATGATCACACTGACAGAACCACAGGCACATAGACACAGGCAACAGAGCATGCACAATGTCGGCACTAGTACAGTGTATATCCACCTTCGCAGCAATGCAGGCTGCTATTCTCCCATGGAGACGACCGTAGAGATGCTGGATGTAGTCCTGTGGAACGGCTTGCCATGCCATTTCCACCTGGCGCCTCAGTTGGACCAGCGTTCGTGCTGGACGTGCAGACCGCGTGAGACGACGCTTCATCCAGTCCCAAACATGCTCAATGGGGGACAGATCCGGAGATCTTGCTGGCCAGGGTAGTTGACTTACACCTTCTAGAGCATGTTGGGTGGCACGGGATACATGCGGACGTGCATTGTCCTGTTGGAACAGCAAGTTCCCTTGCCGGTCTACGAATGGTAGAACGATGGGTTCGATGACGGTTTGGATGTACCGTGCACTATTCAGTGTCCCCTCGACGATCACCAGAGTTGTACGGCCAGTGTAGGAGATCGCTCCCCACACCATGATGCCGGGTGTTGGCCCTGTGTGCCTCGGTCGTATGCAGTCCTGATTGTGGCGCTCACCTGCACGGCGCCAAACACGCATACGACCATCATTGGCACCAAGGCAGAAGCGACTCTCATCGCTGAAGACGACACGTCTCCATTCGTCCCTCCATTCACGCCTGTCGCGACACCACTGGAGGCGGGCTGCACGATGTTGGGGCGTGAGCGGAAGACGGCCTAACGGTGTGCGGGACCGTAGCCCAGCTTCATGGAGACGGTTGCGAATGGTCCTCGCCGATACCCCAGGAGCAACAGTGTCCCTAATTTGCTGGGAAGTGGCGGTGCGGTCCCCTACGGCACTGCGTAGGATCCTACGGTCTTGGCGTGCATCCGTGCGTCGCTGCGGTCCGGTCCCATGTCGACGGGGACGTGCACCTTCCGCCGACCACTGGCGACAACATCGATGTACTGTGGAGACCTCACGCCCCACGTGTTGAGCAATTCGGCGGTACGTCCACCCGGCCTCCCGCATGCCCACTATACGCCCTCGCTCAAAGTCCGTCAACTGCACATACGATTCACGTCCACGCTGTCGCGGCATGCTACCATGTTAAAGACTGCGATGGAGCTCCGTATGCCACGGCAAACTGGCTGACACTGACGGCGGCGGTGCACAAATGCTGCGCAGCTAGCGCCATTCGACGGCCAACACCGCGGTTCCTGGTGTGTCCGCTGTGCCGTGCGTGTGATCGTTGCTTGTACAGCCCTCTCGCAGTGTCCGGAGCAAATATGGTGGGTCTGACACACCGGTGTCAATGTGTTCTTTTTTCCATTTCCAGGAGTGTATTTCAATACCATTTGGTATATGCTGGATCACATGACCAAGTATTTTTTTCCTTTTAATAGACTTATGCATAGGTGTAGAATCAGAACAAAATTTTAGATTATGGCTGATACTATTTCCACAGATTTACTTGAGGAAGACATGTTGTCCCCACTTATTTCAACGTGTATATAAAATGATATATAAAAAACTGTATATAATTACAATCCATATTCGATTAATAGCTCGTTTTCCAGTGATCGTATAGATCTCTGTGATGATATTATGTTGTACTTCGCTTTCTTCTTCGTATTTGGCCATGTGATCTTGAGCTTAGCTTCGTGACCTCCTAGATCGCAGTTCTAACCTGGACTATCAGTAGTCTACTTGCCTGAGCCAGTGCTGCAATGCTGAATACTTATGTTCTTCTGTTTTTCAGGTCATTTAATAGTTTTCCTATCATTTGCATGTGATGTTGCCTTTGTAATAGATGTTTTTCGTGAGTATTTAAAATATCTTCGATTACCATTTCCTGTAAAATTGTATTGCGATCTCGAAATTTTTTATTTTCTGTTGCTTTTGTTTTATGTGAAGCACTATGAAAATGGTCTTATAACTGATACTGGTCGGGAATAAATTGATTCACAAGACAGTCGTGTGTTCATCATGCATGTTAACAGTTCCCTGAAAATTTTTTTTTGGATTGCCTCATAGCTGCTGCTGTATGACAGCGTGTACTATCACGCTCATGCGAACAGATATTGTCTTCGATGTCTTTCTCTACAGTACGCGGAACACAGTTCTGTAAAATGTCTTCACATCCTTCGCATTTAACATTTTCTTGAGCGTAATAAGGCGACCATCTCATAACCATGGTAGCACTGAACATGATTGCTATTATTGTTGTGTACTACTTATCTACACGATTCCCGCAGCGTCGGCTGTTACGTACAGTGCATGGGGGGGGGGGGGGGGGGGGGGGGGGGGGATCAGATTAAGTTAGCGCTCAAAGCACGATTTCATCTGCTGTGACTGAATAGTTCACTGCCTATTTAATGGTAGCACTGAGTCATGACTGATTAAAATGTGATATTTGGCCTAACACTTCTCTCTTAAATCTGTTCGACAAAAGAAATAAATTCATGTAGTTGAAATGCTAAGAGCCAGTATAACCACACAGTGCATTTTCTTTGATAGATCACCAATAACGGTTGGGTACTCAATGATGAGGAGAGGAGTATGGTATGAACTAACATGATAATTAATTCGCATACGATTGACTAATGATTTATCACAGAAATTCAACATTTTTCGTCACAAATGTTAAACATCAGTTACCTACTACAGTCCCTTACATTCAGCACGGGTTTAAAGTTTTGTACGTATGACGTCAATGCGGGATAGTCCTGTCATACGGGGGATTTGATCTTATTTGTGGCAGGAAAGCGGACAAGCACACAACTTAAGAAACTGGCACAGACAGAAACTAAGAAAACAGACGATAACGTCACGAATTCTAACAGACTTCAATAAAGCCGCCAATAAACTATTTGGTACAGAGCTCACTTTAACTATTTGAACTGCCGCTGTAATGACAGCGACCCGTTACCACGAGGCGACTGATCCCGCGTTAGCAAACCGGCTCCTGTGACCGAGCGGTTCTAGGCGCTGCAGTCTAGAACTGCGCGACCCGCTACGGTCGCAGGTTCAAATCCTGCCTCGGGCATGGATGTGTGTGGCGTCCTTAGGTTAGTTAGGTTTAAGTAGTTCTAAGTTCTACGGGGCTGATGAGCTCAGATGTTAAGTCTCATAGTGCTCAGAGCCATCTGAACCATTATGGAACCGTGTTAGCACAAGTGCAGGCTCGCTCGACAGTGTGCGTCCTTCACAATCCGAACCACGTTTGACTGTTTAAAGCAGCAGTGGCTCGCGGGTCGCACGCCCCACAGTGAAAGTCCCAGTGCGGCCCGAGAAGTGATAGTTTATCACACGACCGTGGGGAAAAATCCATAACATTCCGTTTATATAAAATTATGATAAACCGAATATTTTCAATATGAAACTACTTTTAATAGTGTTACGTATATTATGTGCGCCCCGAAATACTCGACTTCTTCCACCATAGCTGAGGAAAGCTAAAATATTGGGCACCCGTGCTCCAAAGGTCTCAGTACAAAACTCATCACTGACTTTGTGATATGGCCACAGGGATGGTTCGTCGCTAACACGAGACCCACGTGCTCGATATAAAACTTCACAGGAAAAGATTAAAGTACACCAACGATTGTCAATGTGAATATAGTGAATCACTCTCTACTCCTGGTGGCGCTGATGCCAACAGATTTGAATGCGAGAACTCATAAATACCAACCCTGATTAACACTTAGATTCACGCTATAGCAGAAACGTGGGTATTCAAACATGTCTGGAAGAAGAGCGTCTTCTCGCCAGGGGCTTAACCGCTACCAGCGGACGCTGAGTCCAGAGCAAAAATCTTTTGGTGGGGCCAGATACGGCCAACCTCCAAGCCCACTTCATAAAGCGATACACTAAGCCCATCAGAGGAACTGGCAAAACGCAAGTGGCTTGTGGCCTCATTTCCCTGAGGACAAGGAGCTTCTGGTACATTCTGGAAGTTTCCTCATACGATGTCCCTTTCAGCAATCGAAAGAATTGATTTTGAAAATGGCGAAAAGTGCTTTGCCCCATTTGTGGGCGCCCCCGACGACCAAGTTTGAAGGAGGCCATCAAATTTCGCAGGCCACTGTGGCCGAGCGGTTCTAGGCGCTTCAGTTCGGAACCGCGCTGCTGCTACCGTCGCAGGTTCTTCGAATCCTGCATCGGGCGTGGATGTGTGTGATGTCCTTAGGTTAGTTAGGTTTAAGTAGTTCTAAGTCTAGGGGACTGATGACCTCAGATGTTAAGTCCCATAGTGCTTAGAGCCATTTCAATCATTTTGAAGCCAGCTAATTTCCGTTGTTCTCAGTGATGAAGAAGAGAAGGAATGAATCGCCACAGACCGGACGACGAGAAGGCATGCTACCGTTATCATTCCAATGTCCGTATAGCGGATTGGGGTATGAAAGCGAATGAGGCGGCTGATCGCAATAGTTACATGAGGAAATAAAATAAAATAAACAGGTCACGATAAGTCCTTTCCCAGGTGTTAACACGGTTCAGAACAATCGGAGTATAAAAAGATTAAAATAAACCAGCAACAGCTCAAAACATGAGAATATTAAAAAAAAAACGCTAGTTGCCACCTTTCAATACTACCTCATCCTTACTTCACTGTCGGCACGACATGTGATGGCATGTAACGTTCTCCAGACATTCGCCAAGCCTAAAGCCTTCTATCAGATTACCACAACTGCTCGAAAGTAACTGGCTCCCAAAATAGCGTGAACATCTCGGGTTTATTTTATGAGCGTAAGTTGACGTCATAGGGGCAACGACGTACACGACATAATCTACTACTAAAAAATCATCCATAAAATAATTGAAAATGTACAACCGTACATGAAATAAAGACAATGGCAGCTGAAAGCATCAAGAAATATTTTAAAAAAATACACTGAAGAGCCGAAGAAACTGGTACACCTGCCCACTATCGTGTAGGGCCTCCGTGAGCACGCAGAAGCGGTGCAACATGACCTGACATGAACTCGACTAATATCTGAAGTAGTGCTGGAGGAAACTGATACCATGAATCCTGCAGGGATGTCCATACATACGGAAGAGTACGAGGGGGTGAAGATCACTTCTCAACAGCACGTTACAAGGCATCCCAGATATATTCAATAATGTTAATGTCTGGGGCCAGCAGAAGTGTTTAAACTCAGAAGAGTGTTCCTGGCGTCACGCAATTCTGGACGTGTAGGGTGTCGCACTGTCCTGCTGGAATGCCCAAGTCCCAATGCACAATGGACATGATACAGGTGATCAGACAGGATGCTTACGTACGTGTCACGTGTCAGAGTCTTATCTACACGTATCAAGGGTCCCATATCACACCAACTGTACACGTCCCACACATTACAGAGCCTCCGCCAGCTTTAATAGTCCCCTGCTCACATGCAGAGTCCATGGATTCATGAGGTTATCTTCATATCCGTACACGTTCATCCGCTCGATACAATATAAAACGAGACTGTTGCGGTCAGGCAACATGTTTCCAGATATCAACAGCCCATTCTCGGGCCGGCCGGAGAGGCCCAGCGGTTCCAGGCGCTTCAGTCTGGAGCCGCGCGACCGCTACGATCGCAGGTTCGAATCCTACCTCGGGCATGGATGTGTGTGATGTCCTTAGGTTAGTTAGATTTAAGTAGTTCTAATTTCTAGGGGACTGATGACCTCAGATGTTTAGTCCCATAGTGCTCAGAGCCATTTGAACCATTCCATTCTCGGTGTTGACGGGTCCAGGCGAGGCGTAAAGTTTTGTATTCGGCTCCGAAAGCCCATATCGATGATGTTTCATTGAACTGTTCGCACGCTGACACTTGTTAATGGCCCAGCTTTGAAATCTGCAGAAATTTGCGGCAGGGTTGTACTTCTGTCACGTTGAACGACTCTCTTCATTCGTCGTTGGTCCCGTTCTTGCAGGATCCTTTTCCAACCGCAGCGATGTCGGAGATATGTTTTACCAGATTCTTGATATTCACGATACAGTCGTGAAATGGTCATACGAGAAATCCTCACTTCATCGCTGCCTCGGAGATGCTGTGTCGCATCGCTCGTGCGCCGACTGTTACACCACATTCAAATCCACGTAAATCTTGATAATCTGCCATTATAGCAGCAGTAAGCGATATAACAATAGCACCAGACCCTTGTTGTCTTATATGGATGTTGCCGACCGCAGCGCCGTATTCAGCCTACTTACATATCTCTGTATTTAAATGCGCATGTCTACACCAGTTTCTTTGGCGCTCATTGTATGATTCGGAACTCAAAATTACTCGTTTGCAGTCAGCTATTGTCCAGGAGGAGGAGATTAGTTTTGAACGTCCCATCGGCAACGAGGGATTTAGAGACGGAGCAGAAGCTCGGAATAGAGAAGGATTGGCGTCCGACCCCGGTAGCTGAGTCGTCAGCGCGACAGAATGTCAATCCTAAGGGCCCGGGTTCGATTACCGGATGGGTCGGAGATTTTCTCCGCTCAGGGACTGGGTGTTGTGTTGTCCTAATCATCATAATTTCATCCCCATCGACGTGCAAGTCGCCGAAGTGGCGTCAAATCAAAAGACTTGCACCCGGCAAACGGTCTACCCGACGGGAGGCCCTAGTCACACGACATTCATTCATTCAGAGAAGGATTGGGAAGGGAATCGGCCGTGTTCTTTCAAAAGAACCATCCCGGCATTTGCCTGAAATGATTTAGGGAAATCACGGAAAACCTAAATCAGGGTGGCCAGAGAGGGTTTGGAACCGTCTCCCTGCCAAATGCGAGTCCAGTGTGCTAACCACTGCGCCACCCCGCTCGGTCAGTACTGCCCAGTGCCCTCGCTCTTACACCACCTCAAGCAACGCTTAGCAATGACTAGAGAAATGTTTGACTTATGAGGCGCTGTTCGATCACTACAATCTATTCTTTTTAACTCCATACCCAAAGTCATTGTACTAGCTTGACTGCTGATAGTACTTTTGCACACGAGTGATTCCTTCTGCTAATTTCATACGATTTTTTACAACCTCCGCAATTCTCGACCGTCCCTGACAGACAGCACATGAGGTGTGATTGGTCTTGGTTTAGCTGTTGATGTTCCCTCGAGTTCGCACTTCACAGCCACAGTGCCAAAAGTCAATTCGGATAGCTTTAGAAGACTGAAAAGTCGCTGACGAACCTATTATTTATTTATTTATTTATTTATTAAACCTGGCAAGATTAGGGCCATCAGGCCCTCTCTTACATCTAACCAGGCATTCTACTTATTTTACATTCATATGTTTTAGTAGGCATGTTAAAGTACATCTAGTACAAAAAGTGAAATAAACAATTAGAAAGGTACACCTGGAAAAATACATACATACAGAGTCTATATTCGTAAATCGTAAGTACTGTTATAATTAGACGTTATTGAAGAGACAGATTTTAGATAGGAGTGCTGGCAGCAGGGAGTATGAGGGCGACTCATGGTGAAGGGAGGAGAAGAATAGAGAGACATGATGAAACATAATTAAGGAAATATAATGGAAAAGTAGATTGCGTGGCTAATAGAGATAGATGAAGAGGAAGGCATCTCAGGAGCAAGATAGGAGACGCTAGCTTTGCTATTTGACAGATGAAAGGATTGGCCTTGTACATTAATTTTGTGGAGAACTTTATGAGGAAGATAGTGGGAAATGCTTCAACTTCTTCTTAATAGCAGCAGGAGATTGAATTTTGCGCAAGGTAAGGGGCAGTTTGTTCCAGAGACGGACAGCGGCAACTGAGAAGGAGTTTGCAAAAGTTTTTGTTTTGTGAGTGGGCACAGTTTGGATACCAAATAAGAGTGACCTCGTGTTTCGATTATGATGGCATGACAGGTTTTTAATCTCTGAAGCAAGGTACTGGGGTGCTTGCGCGACGAGGAGTCGGTGAAGTAGACATAGAGTGTGGTAGTCACGCAATTTGTCCGGCCGCAGCCACCCTAGCTCGGAGTATGAAGCACTAATATGATCATATCGCCGAATGTTGCAGGTGTAACGCACACAGCCATTCATGGTTAGCTCTAGCCGTCTTTTGTTTTCACTACTCATGCCTTGTTGAATCACATCACAGTAGTGGAGGTTCGATAAGACGAGTGCTTGCACGAGCTGGCGTTTCAAGTCCTGTGGAAATATGTTCCGAAACTTTTTGAGAGCATAGAGACAAGCAGACCTCTTTCGGCACACTGCGACTGTATTCTCCGCCCAGTTGAGATGCTCATCCAAAGTTACACCCAAGTTCTTCACTGTTTTCTGATATGGTATTGGAGTACCGTCGAGCAGAATAGAAGGTAGCCGTTCACGGAAATCTGAACTTATTAATTTCTGATGGGCTATTAAGATTACTTGCGTCTTTTTTGCATTTAGTTTAAGCCCAAGGTTTTTCGCCCATGTCACTACTGAAGACAGATCATCATTCATCTGAGCGATTGCAGTGTTTACATCTTCAGGTCTGACGCTTAGTTAGAGCTGGAGGTCATCGGCAAAGAAATGATATTTACAGGAGGACAGAACCGACGAAATATCGTTGACATATAAAGAGAACAAAAGTGGTCCTAAGACTGATCCTTGTGGCACTCCCGAGGAAACATGTTTCCAGGAAGATTTTTCATTTACGCAGACAACACATTGCTGTCTGTCTTTTAAGTAGCTTTCAAACCATCTCATTGCACTATCAGAGAAATTAAGCTGTTGCATTTTTCTGAGCAATATGTCAAAGTTAAAAGTGTCAAAAGCTTTGCTGAAGTCCAGTAGCGTCAATATTGTTGCCTTTCGATTGTCGATGGCATATTTCAGGTCATCAGTTACTTTAATTAGAGCAGTGTTTGTGCTGTAATGTTACGGAAACCGGATTGAAATTTGTCATATAGGCTGAATTCATGCAAGTGTTCAGTGATTTGGTCATGAATAATATATTCAAGTGCTTTGGAAACAGCAGGCAGTATGCTAATTGGTCGGTAATCACTAGGCAGTTGCGGGTTTTCGATCTTAGGGATGGGTCGAATTATGCTTCTTTTCCATGCAGTGGGGTATATTCCGTTCACGAGGGAAAAATTAAATATGTCAGTTAAGACAGGTACTAACATATCGGCAACATTCTTAATCATGGTTATACCGATACTGTCGTTGCCTATTGCATCAGAAGAGATTCTCATTATTGCTTTTCTTGCCATATTTGGTGTTACATGTTTTAGATGGAAGGTATCGTTGTTAGTTATCCTGTTTGGGGATTCTTATGGACGGTAATTATGAGCCGTGCTGGTATCCAGAGGTGCAGAGAAGAATTCATTTAATTCGTTAGCTGACACATGAAAAGCAGTTTCCGGTTTTGCCTTTCCGACCCCCGAAGCTACGGAGATCTTCCATAGAGTCGTGGGCGTCAGATCGCTGCATACAAGGGAGCGAGCGTGCCTGATTTTAGCATTGCGAATGCATTGTTTCACTCTGTTCCGTAGCTTTCTATATTCTTCGAAACGCTCGGGTTTTGGATCTGCCTTGAAACGCCTGTGGGCAGCATCCCTATTAGTCATCATTTGACGTAATTCAGCTGACAGCCATGGAGCAGGAGCTTTACTTACACGGATTGTGCACACACGTGTATGTTTACTCAGGTAACACCCAATCCTTGTTCAAAGTCACTTACCTATCCTGACCGACCAATCATGTTGTTACTGTTTCTCTACTGAAAACACAATACTCCCTTCCTCCCTTAATAAAGGCGGGCCAGTCTCTCTGTCATCCAGTGGTCGCAGGTTCGAATCCTGCCTCGAGCATGGATGTGTGTGATGTCATTAGGTTACTTAGGTTTAAGTAGTTCTAAGTTCTAGGGGACTGATGACCTCAGAAGTTAAGTCCCATAGTGCTCAGAGCCATTTGAACCATAAACTGGATCCATAATATGAATACGCCTGTATTTGATAATATATACTACTAGTAAATCTTAAATGATTCTGACCATATAAATGTGTGAGTTACATACAATTTACTGTAAATACCTTATGTATACTGATGACCTCCAGTTATATTTAAGTGTAAAACCAATAAATCAGAAGAGAGTTATCGAGAATTTTAGGTTTGAGCCGTGTTCACTATCAAAACGGGCGTAGAGTAAAGTGCAACCCATCCGAAAACTAAGCAGTACTGGTTGATTATCCTAAGCTTATTAGCCCGAAATATCGGGAGTACCTACCATCTTTCATCCTAAATGGAACATATATCAATTTCTGTCCCCCAGCACAGAGCCTTGGGATAATTATAAATGAAAACGTAAACTGGCTTACCATTTAGCTTCAGTTTGTAAGAAAACATAAGGATTTTCCATCTCCTACAAAAACATCAAGAACTCCAATTTTTCCCTGCAAAAGAATACTGTACAAGTACCAATTATTGATTATAGCGATGTTATGCTGCGAGGCCTGTTTCAGAGGTCTTACTGCGCTTGGAATTGGTGTTTAGCGCCTGTGTACAATATACCTGTAGTGTTTACTGTTTGACTATGTTCCACCATCTTGTGCTCAGCTATCCTAGCTACGTGCAGACAAGCGCAGAGATTTGCATATATCCTGGCTTCTCTGCTGTATTATCAACGTACTCCGTCAGCCCAACAAGTTTCGAGACTGGATCAATAAAAAAAAGAGAAAATTTAAAACGTAGGCTTTGTATTCTACATACTCTCCCGCCAATAGAGTACAACACACAGAAAGTTAATACGAGTATGTAACTGTCAGCAAAGTCATTATTTTGAGTGATGTTCAACTCGAATGTGACATATATATAAACACTCCTTTAAATTGAAATAAGAACACCGTGAATTCATTGTCCCAGAAAGGGGAAACTTTATTGACACATTCCTGGGGTCAGATACATCACATGATCACACTGACAGAACCACAGGCACATAGACACAGGTAACAGAGCATGCACAATGTCGGCACTAGTACAGTGTATATCCACCTTCCGCAGCAATGCAGGCTGCTATTTTCCCATGGAGACGATCGTACTCGTAGAGATGCTGGATGTAGTCCTGTGGAACGGCTTGCCATGCCATTTCCACCTGGCGCCTCAGTTGGACCAGCGTTCGTGCTGGACGTGCAGACCGCGTGAGACGACGCTTCATCCAGTCCCAAATATGCTCAATGGGGGACAGATCCGGAGATCTTGCTGGCCAGGGTAGTTGACTTACACCTTCTAGAGCACGTTGGGTGGCACGGGATACATGCGGACGTGCATTGTCCTGTTGGAACAGCAAGTTCCCTTGCCGGTCTAGGAATGGTAGAACGATGGGTTCGATGACGGTTTGGATGTACCGTGCACCATTCAGTGTTCCCTCGACGATCACCAGAGGTGTACGGCCAGTGTAGGAGATTGCTCCCCACACCATGATGCCGGGTGTTGGCCCTGTGTCCCTCGGTCGTATGCAGTCCTGATTGTGGCGCTCACCTGCACGGCGCCAAACACGCATACGACCATCATTGGCACCAAGGCAGAAGCGACTCTCATCGCTGAAGACGACACGTCTCCATTCGTCCCTCCATTCACGCCTGTCGCGACACCACTGGAGGCGGGCTGCACGATGTTGGGGCGTGAGCGGAAGACGGCCTAACGGTGTGCGGGACCGTAGCCCAGCTTCATGGAGACGGTTGTGAATGGTCCTCGCCGATACCCCAGGAGCAACAGTGTCCCTAATTTGCTGGGAAGTGGCGGTGCGGTCCCCTACGGCACTGCGTAGGATCCTACGGTCTTGGCGTGCATCCGTGCGTCGCTGCGGTCCGGTCCAGGTCGACGGGCACGTGCACCTTCCGCCGACCACTGGCGACAACATCGATGTACTGTGGAGACCTCACGCCCCACGTGTTGAGCAATTCGGCGGTACGTCCACCCGGCCTCCCGCATGCCCACTATACGCCCTCGCTCAAAGTCCGTCAACTGCACATATGGTTCACGTCCACGCTGTCGCGGCATGCTACCAGTGTTAAGGACTGCGATGGAGCTCCGTATGCCACGGCAAACTGGCTGACACTGACGGCGGCGGTGCACAAATGCGGCGCAGCTAGCGCCATTCGACGGCCAACACCGCGGGTCCTGGTGTGTCTGCTGTGCCGTGCGTGTGATCATTGCTTGTACAGCCCTCTCGCAGTGTACGGAGCAAGTATGGTGGGTCTGACACACCGGTGTCAATGTGTTCTTTTTTCCATTTCCAGGAGTGTATATAGTTTAGGCTCACCAGCCACTTGGCCATGCGGTTGCACAAACAGTGCCCGAACTCTTACGGGAACCGGCAACGCGCCACGAGTAATGAGTGTAATGGGCGGGCAGGGGCACTATGAATGTAGAGCGGGACTATACGTCGAGAGTGTGGGTATCGCGGGAGGCGTGCCAGAGACAAGTCCCTGCAGTCGCACCATCCTCCGTATCCTCGCTGGCTCAGATAGATAGAGCGTCTACCATGCAGGCAGGACATCCCGCGTTCGAGTCCCGGTCGGACCACACATTCTCATCTTTTTCCTTTGACCTATGTCAACGCCTGTAAGCAGATAAGGGTTATCATTTCATTGTAATCGAATGTCACATGCTTGGAATTTCTAAGTCATCAAAACGTTGACCCTTCGTAAGACTTTCATCACTTTTTCGTTTTATAGTAGGTTCGTACTGGTAACGTCACATGTCGTCAACTGTCATGGCTTTTCTCAGAAAAGGATTGTCGGCGCTTTGCATTTCAAGCTAGTCGCGGCGGGTGTCCACGGGTCGTTGTTTTTATTCGGGAATCAAGGTGTTCTGTACGAACTTTCCACTCACTCTTCTCTCCTACCAAATATTCTGAAGAAAGCTTTGAGCTCTTGATGAAGTGCTCCCAACTGCGATTTGTGACAGATCAACGTTAACACACTACGGCCGCTTCACTACTTAACACTGCCTGCTCAATACTCACTGGTCGAATGCACGTCTGTTTCTTACCATTGTTACTGTAAGCTGTCACTGTAATTGCTGGGCGGCTGATGTCGCTTATAAGCCAGGAATAAAACCAATTTGGAAACTTTTTGGCGGACGGTGTATCTAGTCCGTCACATCTCTCCCCAACTTCAACGGTCTCGCCTGAGCAACACAGCAGAAACACTCGTTCCCACCACAGTTACAATCCTTTCCGTCCCACTGGATCACTCAAACGCTTTCTCGAAGTCCTTTTCTATTACAGCAACAACGATGTCTGCCTTGGTTCCTGTACGTACTAGTTATTCCACCACAAACAAATATCGATCTTTCCAAACAGATCTTACTCTTTCACCAAAGCTTTCAGCTGGTGCAGTCTACCTAAATTTATCTCCCACAGGACTCTCTCTCGCAGAATATAGAACTTTTGTACACGTGAAAATACGTTTTATACATGCTACTGTCGCTATTAATATTAATATTATCACAACAGTAAACACAGCAAATAAGATCACTAAACTGTATTTCGTATTTTATGACTTGTCAGACATTTTCCAGCTGTGCAGGACAGCATGTTTTGTCAAAGAATAATTAGTGCGGGCCCCAGTAAAGTGGCTTTTTGTATCTGGCAGATGTATATTTTATCAGTGTCAACGGTTTTCAAGTGCTCAAGATCTTTCGGCACTGCTCGCACTGCGCCTAGAACTACTTTCACCGGTTTACGTCAGAGTCGATGTTGTTCGAGTTTGAAGTCCTTGTACCCGGTAAATTTTTCAAGTTGTTTATCGTCTATTCTGCTATCCCTAACGTCGATAAGCAATGTTTTTCCCTCCACTATTGCCATATCTGGTGTATTATGTTCCACCATCAGATCTGCCTGAAGACAGAAGTCCAAACTAATTTCGTATGTTCGTTTTCGTTCCAATGGATCATTCGTGCCACAACATTGTGCCTCTCCTTGTAATCAGTATGAGCGATCTTTTGGCGGTACCTCAAGATATATTCAATTATATTCTCAACTTATTTCCAGAACATGCACTTCAGGTCTTTCGCTCATTTCTCGATTCAGTTTTTAATGACGTTATTTCTGAAGGCTTGTTCCTGTACAGCAAAAATCATTTCTTCCTTCTTTAGTGTTCCGTTGATCAACCAAGACCAAGTCTTATCCTTATCTATTTTGCGCCGGCCGCTGTGTCCGAGCGGTTCTAGGCCCATCAGTCTGCTGGTATGGTCGCAGGCTTGAATCCTGTCTCGGGCATGGATGTGTGTGAAGTCCTTAGGTTAGTTAGGTTTAAGTAGTTCTAAGTCTAGGTGACTGATGACCTCACATGTTAAGTCCCAATAGTGCTTAGAGACATTTGAACCATCTATTTTGCCTTCGAACTTCTTCGCAAACTGCGCATGCAGTGCTTTATTTAACAGTACTAGAGTGCAAATTTCCGGTATTTATTTTTGGTTTGTCGTATTTTAGTATGCTTTCCGTTACTGATATAAATCAGAGCTGATTCTTGGATATCTTGCATACAGCCCGCCAATATATGCTTCTCGTGTTCCACTGTCTGCCTCACTTTCAAGAGTCTTCTATTGTCTGCTTTTCTGGGTAAGTACAACCTGCCGACATCATTGCAGTGATAAAGTGCATGGAGAATTGTCAAGAATTTTCTTGTTTTCCTGGCCGTATTATCCAGAACTAAAACTTCCAATTCACGATGCCTGCATTGTGTTTAATGATGGACATGGCCCAGGTGTGGATTTCCATGATGGGTTTGCCGCCATACAGTTCGCTTTTCGAAGTTTTTCTGATCTCTCAAGTGTACTATTTGTTGACCACACTTGTTACAAGGGATCTTCAAAAAGTAAGTTACACAATGTTATGGTAGGACAAGTAACAGTCATTGAATGCTGCACTACACTTCAAAGTGACACAGGTACATGACATTATTTTTCAACATAATTACCAAGTTTCTGTCGGTCGGAAAGCTCTACCAGTCCTTCCGTTCCTCGACGATAGAAATCCGCTCCTCGGTCACGGAGACATTTTAGAACCGCTGTGTCAACTTCGTCATCCTTAGAAAATCTCTCTCCCCTCAGATGTTCTTTCCGCTTGTGGAAAAGAAGCATATCGCATGGTCGAAGATTCGGACTCTCCGATCAGCATCACTCATATTTGTGCGGAATTGCTCAAATTGTTGGCATCATTTCACTACACCTAGGTGCGACATTGCATTTGGTCCATACACCACAAGAAGACGTTTTGCCCATAAGGACTGTACTGACGTGCGTGCAACAACTTTGAACCACTATACCATTTCACACCCGCAATGTAACGCGCCTGTTATTCGTGCAGAAGCAGAACTATGTCTGCAGGAAACCCGGACCATGTACTCTATTCTGACAATGCGCTAGTCTTGTGGCACAATGGTCTTGGCTTGGAGAGGAATGTTCAACATAGTCTCTAATGTTCCTACGTACGAGGGGCGTTCTATAATTAATGCATTGGTTTTATTTACAACTCCAACATACAATAATATTCCCTAGTGTTTTAGCTAGAAAGCCCTCTTTTTCAACATGATCTCCGTTCACTGCGGCAGCCTGTACGCCTGCACGGTATCACTCTACTGGTCGACGTCGGAGCCAACGCCCTGCTGCATCAATAGCCTCCCCATCATTCATCTACTGCTTCCCGGGGAGTGCGTTCTTCATTGGGCCGATCAGATGGAAGTCGGAAGGTGCGAGATGCGGGCTCTAGAGTGGATGAGGAAGAATAATCCAATGATATTATGTGAGTTTCTGTCAGGCGCACAGACTCGTGTGAGGCCTTACTTTGTCAAGGAGAAGGAGAAATTTAAAACTTCCTGGCAGATTAAAACTGTGTGCAGCACCGGGACTCGAAAAAGAGACCTTTGCCTTTCGCGGGCAAGTGCTCCACCATCTGAGCTGCCCAAGCACAACTCAAGTCCCGTCCGCACAGCCTAGTTCTGCCTGTACCTCGTCTCCTACCTTCCCAACTTCACAGAAGCTCTTCTGCGAACTTTGCAGAGCTAGCACTCCAGGAAGAAAGTATATTGCGGAGACATGGCTTAGCCACAGCCTGGGGGATGTTTCCAGAACTGGCGGAATTAAAGCTGTGAGGACGGGGCGTGAGTCGTGCTTGGGAAGTATGACTATTAAGGTAAATACATTGTTTGTTCTGTATTAAAATCTTTCATTTGCTAACTATGCCTATCAGTAGTTAGTGCCTTCAGTAGTTTGAATCTTTTATTTAGCTGGCAGTAGTGGCGTTCGCTGTATTGCAGTAGCTTGAGTAACGAAGATTTTTGTGAGGTAAGTGATTTGTGAAACGTATAGGTTAATGTTAGTCAGGGCCATTCTTTTGTAGGGATTTTTGGAAGTCAGATTGCGTTGCGCCAAAAATATTGTGTGTCAGTTTAAGCACAGTCATGTATAAATTTTTCCAAGGGGACGTTTCAGTAGCTCAGTTGCTAGAGCACTTGCCCGCGAAAGGCAAAGGTCCGAGTTCGAGTCTCGGTGCTGCACACAGTTTTAATCTGCCAGGAAGTTTCATATCAGCGCACACTCCGCTGCAGAGTGAAAATTTCATTCTGGAAGGAGAAATTTGTTTTCATTCTTGCAGTGACGAAGATGTTTTTTAATTTAATCGTTTGGCTAGACCGTTCACCGGGTGCCGGTCTTCCAATCTGACGCTGCTTCGGCGACCTGCAGTCGATGAGGATGATAGGATGATGATGAGGGCAGCACAACACCCAGCCCCTGGGCGGAGAAAATTCCCCGACCCAGCCAGGAATCGAACCCGGGCACAGAGGATTGACAATCCGTCACGCTGACCATTCAGCTACCGGGGGCGGACGCGAATATGTTGAAGTTATTCTTCAATCTCCTGAGAGTAGCACAGTACACTTCAGAGTTGATCGTTGCACTACTAGGAAGGACATAACCCTTTCAGAGCTCCAGAACACCGCCGCCAAGACCTTAGCGGCTGAGGGTGTGGTTTTAACCTTTTTCTTCGGAGAAGAGTGGTGTGGCGCCACTCCATGGATTGCCGTTTTGTTTCCGGTTCAAAATGATGAACACTTGTTTCATCGTCTGTCACTGTGTTCGACCAAAATTGTCTCGATCACCCTCTTTAACGTACAAGCAATTCCGCACAGGCGGTTGTTCTTTGCTCTTTATGGTCTTCTGTTAGGCAGCTATAGTCTGACCGACGAACGCTGGCGTTTCCCGAACTTTTAGGCACGGAAAGAGGTTCCAAGCGACAGTTACGATACGCGCATGCGCGTGCTTTCCGTTTGATGCGAGCACATACCCTGCAAATTATGTCTCCCGCTTGCTTATGCAGAATTTATCACTTACCACCACAATCAGCCACGACAACTCACAACTGATTGAATCGAAATTCGCTAAACAACTTCCTACGATCACGCTTAATGCTCGCATTAGCTACGGCATTCACAACGGAGCGCTGAGAACGCTTCTGAACGCTCATGGGCTGTTGGAGAATGCGTGAATAGGTGCGGAGAACAAGACTAAACTCGACCGTCATCGTTCGTGACTCCAGCAATAGGAACCCAGCAGGCACGGCTCTTGGAGTACTCCACCTAATGGACAACTGTATCAGCACTACCAACAGAGACGTCCAGTTGCGCAGCGAGGTGTTTGATTGTGATCCGTCGATCACCTCGAATGAGAGTGTCCGCACGTTGCAACTTCGCAGGAGTCACAGCTGTGCGAGGCCGGCCGGCACGCTGGAGATCGGACAGAATTGTTCGACCTCGCTGCGATGGTAAGACGCCTCGCCCAACGACTTACCGTGCTCTTGTTCAGTGCTATGTCTCCGTAGAGAATCTGCAAGCACCTACGAATATCTGCGTTGCTCTGGTAATCAGTAAGAGCTATCTGAATGCTACGCGCCACCGTTACAGACGCTATTTTGAAAGCTACGTATGCCGCCGCCAGAGGGCTGAAGTAGGACTCCACGTTATCCCTTAACAAATTGCGAATGTTTTCAATCGAATCTGGCTGAGAAGAAAAAGTCTTACTCACTTATTGAACGCCCTCATAGCATGATCTAAAGAATGCTGTACACGTAAAAAAAAAAAAAAAAAAACCTGGTCCAATGTAAGATAGGCCCGAAGCCCCTAATCTGATTGGGTTAAGTAAATAACATTTTATAACACCCCACCCGTCACTTATCAGGTTTTGGTGTGTGTTCACCCCAGGTAATTGACTAACACATCAACAGAGAGTGCAAAACTGCCGCAATGTCGGATAACGCAAAGAAAGTAATAAAGCCCTGTGACTCCTGATTGAACTGCGGTGCCAGGGTTGACATTAATTGATTCAGAATTGATCCCTTTTAATTAAAAAGGGGTGCACATTGATGTTATGTTCAGCTATTGAACACCAGATGCAAATGTTGAACATAAAATTAATTGAGAAAGTGACTTTGGATTTCAACTACTTGATTGAAAACAGATGCAGTCGCTTAGCACAGATTTATTTTAACTCACGACCTTCAATCATCACATTACACGACTCTCCTAACAGGCAGTGGTAATAAATTGCGTCTGCGTGGAGTAAAGCGCGATAAAACAAAAGTAATTCCTATCGACTGACCTAGGCGTAATGCAAAGTGCGAAAAGAATTCTACAATACACGGCCCATTAAACCCTCGTGGAAACTTTCCTGACGTGATCCAACAAATTAATCAGTGGCCGGAGCGGGCGCAATGTCACCGAATACAGCATGGCGGGGAGTCGTCTTTATGCTGACGTTGGCCGACCTCGTGGTGCTGCAAGGCTGCGCTCGTCTATTCACTTCCAGCTATCTTGCTCAGTAAATAGCTGAAAAAAACTTTCTATCTCCAAGCTCAATTGTTTCGTTTGCTAAGTCCTAAACTGCAGAGATACCCACTCTCTCTCAGGCAAGCTGAGTAAAGAACGCCACGTCCGCACTCTAGGCAAGCTGGGAACGGAAGACCTCTATGGGGACTTCTCCCAGTCTGCTCTTTGCCTCGGTTTCCCCTCCAGCAAAATCACTTACGCCAATTGCAGCGCAAGTTGCGTTAATTATGTGTCGCTTCCCAGCGCCGACCAATGCCTGCTCTGGGAAGTGAACAAATTCCCACAAAATTACCCTTCCTCTTAACTTCTGCTATTTAGCTCCTCCCAGGCCTCCCATCAAGGTTAGTGTCTGCACAAAACACCAATTTTTCTGGAATTCTGACTCCCAGGAGAGTACTTCAAATTCCTTGGTCCTACGTTCCCATCAGAGACTGGAGTATTTCATTCTGTCGCTCTTCACCTGATTTACTTCAGACTCTGCAGACCGTGAATTCAGCGTGAAGTTGCTATAGTCACGAACACGCAAATTTTGGCTTTGCGTGGCTTACTCGCATGTTTCACTGAAAACGGGACGACGGACATTTATCAACAGGGCGTACAAGTTCTCCGTCTGCTTCCCGGTACACCAGCATGGGGTCAACCACCCACTCACTGTCACTCATCTTAAGGCAGCTGGATGCGCACCCCGTTGCCGCTTTCTCAGAGCTTGAGCCGCCATAAGTTGCCTATTGTCGCTTCCCTTAGCCGCTCCCCCGGCGGCCACGGTCAATTCTGAGGACTTCCCTGGGGTAAACCAGCCTCCAGTAAATCGACACGTTTCCACAAAGTTTTTCATGTCGTGTGAATTACTTTAAAACCATCACCCGACATTAATTATTCCAATACGTTCATACTATTCCCTCTACAAGATTCATTGTGCCTTGTCAGTCATTTTTGTTCAGCCCTACTGTTTGCTCAACGTGAGTTAGGTGATCTTTAATGACTTCATGTAAGGGGCATAGTTCTTGCCATCTTACAATTTGGTAAGTATTAAGTAATTATCACTTGTAAGGACCTGCATTTCCGAATTGTGTTGTTAATTTGTGAGAGCGTGCCTTACGTGCGGCAGGAACGCGGCCTGTCGGCGAGGGACAGCGCGTGGCTGTACTCTGTGTCGGTGCGGCGGCTGATCTACACGGAGGGCTCGGCGCGCACGGCGGCTGGCGGAGACGCCGGCAGCAGCCGCAGCGTGGGCGTGCCGCCGCGGCTCAGGCCCTGCTCCGCGAGGCGCTGAACTCTGTCTGCTCTGTCTCATTAAACACCTGTCTCTCCTGACAACTCGCGCCTTCTGACTGCGACACTCTGCCGCCCTTAGACCGTAGACGATACCAGCGGAAAAAGGCTCCTGTCGGAGCGCAAAAAAAGCCAATAAGTTCTTGTTTATAATACTCACCGAAAAGTGGGATACCTGTTACTTCATTCTGCCTTCCTCGGCGCCTTTAAAAGTTATCCAAAAAATTTTACTAATCGAACACATTCACCCTCGTTTTAACATAGAACTCATCTCTAACTCCCACGCCACGCGGAATGGCCGTGCTGTTTGATGCAACATGTCACGGATTGCGGCACCCCTCCCGCCGGAGGTTCGAGTCCTCCCTCGGGCATGGGTGTACTCGTGTTGTCCTTAGCATAATTTAGCTTATGTAGTGTGTAAGTCAGGGTGCGATGACCTCAGCAGTTCGATCCCTTAGGAATTCACACAAAACTTTTTTTCTCACCCCCACAAGCTCCCCTAACTGTAACTCGCTCGTACCCACTAGTCTACCGCTGTAAGTCATTAATACCCATCCACTCTGATCTGCCAATTCTCACTCACTCATTCAGCCCACATCATTTCCATTATCTCTCATTGTCTCCTATGTCACAGCCATGGTCACCATCGTCATGTCCTGCCACTACTGATCCTTTCACAGCCAGTCTCCCTCTTGCTCTCTCTTACTGCTGCTATCTTATTCGTTCCTTCCCACTGCTGCTGCCTCTTCTCGGTGTCACTATCTCTGTCTTCCCCGTTGTCGTGCTCATGCACTCTGTTCTCATTATCGCTAGCTCTCGCCCAATTCCACTTTCTCCTTCTCTTTATTGCTCTCTCGCTGGCACAATCTCCTTCACTCTTTTCCTAGCAGTGTTCTGTCACTGTCAACTACCTTCCACTGCCCTCTCTTTCACATTGCCATTGCCTCCTTCAATCTTTCTACAACACGACAGTTGTCTACTATCTTACAGTATTTATAACTTATCAGTCCCTTTTCCACTGCCGCTGTCTCCTACTCAATCAGCATAAAAGCGCGAATATGTTCGCATACCAAAATACTTGGGAAAAATTTTATATGCACTGGGGACAGTAGAATGAGGCAGTTGACTTTGCAGTCAGAGTCTTTTATAAAAGAGAAGCATATTTGTCTCTTTTGTACTCTGATAGCAGCTTCTTCCCTCTGGTTCCATTCTTTTCCCTGCTACAGCAGGGCATGTCACTCATATGAAAAGAAATGTATTGGTCAGTAAAATTTTGATAGTTTACTTGTGTGAAAGTGAAATAACGTGAGCTATATAATTTCACATCTCAGACTGGATTTTATGTGCTGAAACATTTTGTATCTGCTTCGGTACTACAACATCGGGTTCTCAGGTGTAAGGGAGACACTTTATAGCATATTTCCCGTGCTACGTCACTTCATAAACTACGTTTTCGTCTCACACCGGATTTTACGTTGAACCTCTGTATCTCGAAAACGGATAAAAAAATATCAAGAAAATTTTCAAGGTTGTTCGAGATCAGGACACTAGGAATATATCGTAAAAATTACAGCTATCTGCTGCGCAATAGCCACCTTCAAATCCATGGCTAGGTTTTGATACCCAAAAACCATGTTTTTTGCTTGTTTCTCGATATTGGATAAATATTTTTGAATACGAAAGATGGCACGTCCAGATAAATCCATAAATAATACAGTTAAATCTGAGCAGTTTGCAGTGGATAGTTATTTAGATATCTACTGCTGACGACGAAAAATTTGTGAAAACGCTTGTTTAGGGTTTTCTCAGGAAGCGCCCAGGAATTAAGCGGTGCTTCCATAAGCTCTTTAAGGCGCGCCGTAAACTGCATCTAAGGCAAAAATAACCAACCGGTTTGCTCCATTTGCTTAAGCTGGAGGAAGTGTGTGACATTCGAAAATCAGCCCTGTACTGTAAGTCAGTTAAGTAAGACAATCTTTCTGTTGTATATACAAATGGTCCCTAGCCCCAGAGCTATTCAAAACACTTCTCCCCAAGTTTCTATAATTAATAAAATAAGAGGTATGAACCCCGGGAAAATTCTATTTTTGTGCGCATCGTTTTGGAACATATTGTAAAATAATATATAAATAAATACAGACCGCGCGTGAATTGAATTGAAACCATCATTTCGATCAGCTGACTGATGGTGACTTCTGTTCGTTTCATTTATACTGTACTACTTCCAGTAAAGGTTTCATTAAGACAATGCTGGAATCGTCTGCGGCGTTTGCTTGCATCGAACCGTAGGTAAAGTTTTTTCATAAACACAACATTTCCTAACACACTTTTCGAAATGAAATTACGGAATTCACTGGCTGAGGCTAAGGAGTTTCCAAAGAGATGCGAGTGGTCATCTGTATGAGAGTATTTATCTTTATCTATATATCAGGAATTGAATGATAAGGGTCATCATATGGATAGTGGAAATATCGAACATAGTAAATAGTGCTATTGTGTTCTCAGTACTGTGTTCCAAATCCCTGGAGTC
The DNA here is from genome assembly GCF_023897955.1 of Schistocerca gregaria. Lineage (NCBI taxonomy): Eukaryota > Metazoa > Arthropoda > Insecta > Orthoptera > Acrididae > Schistocerca > Schistocerca gregaria. The sequence goes on along the minus strand of NC_064921.1, from coordinate 523,029,385 downwards.
GTTATAAGTAACCCAAACGGATAGCACTGCGTGTTAACGCGCGGTTTGCCTACCCCAGATCAAATCCGCCGGGTGGATTAACGACAAGGGTCGGTGTCCCGGCCAGTTTGGATATGATTTCTAGGAGGTTCCCATCTCCCACTAGGTGAATAGTCTCGAATCAAATATATGAATCGCAAACATGTAGGAAGAATGAAGTTTTTTTTTTTGGGTATCAGTCATCCGCAGCAAGTACACAAAGACTTATTTTATAAATTTAAACGCCTTTATCTTGTTGCAGTGATACAGTTTTATTTAATATGCGATATTTCTGGATTGTTTTTGTAAAAATTAGGACGTGAAATGTTTGAAACCAACAAATATCGCTCATAAAAACACTGAAGATGCCTTATTGTAAAAGACGAAACACGTCGGCAGCAAATAAAATACATTACAGCAAGGTAAAGGTGTTTATAAAACGAAAATTTAGACAAAAATTTTTGCCCACTTTCCCATGTATAATTACACGCAGAAGGTTGTAGTGCATATGTGCCTTGCAGGAAGCAGTGAGGGAGGGCGGAATGGGCGTGTGACATGAAGGGCATTCGGCCATCCTCTTAAAATAACCACGCCAAATCCGTTAATAACCACGCCGACTCTGCACCGAGGAGGGTCAAAGGCACAAGAAAAAGATGAAGAAGAACAAGAAGAAGACTTGTCACAAGCGGCAAATCATCAATAAAATGTTTCAAACATTCATTACTCGATGATGCATGCTCTTTGTGGCAAGCAGTGCTTCCCTCTGGATTTCCAACTGTCTTAAGTCCAAGTCTTTGTTCCACAAGATTTTTCAGCCAGCTAAACCCACAAACCCATTCCATGTAATTCCAGTGCACACAACTGCCTTCCTCTATTATAAAAACGATGCTGAAACATTGATGTAAATGCACTGTGGTTAAAATGATTCATACTCGTCGATCTCTAAGAACTGCTGGCGGAAGTATAGTTGTGAGGCCGGGTCGTGAGTCGTGCTTACGGTGCTTAGCCGGTAGAGGCCTTGCTCGCTAAAAGCAAAGGCCACGGGTTCGAATCCCGGTCCGACAGACAGGGTTAATCTGCAAGAAGTTCGACATTCTGTTTTTTGCTTCTAAGGAAGCTACTAACTAAATGCGTCGCATTGTAGCAAGTACAGGAATTCACTGAACAACTGTAATTCTGTCGCCCGTAAAATGAAAGAACTAGCAGTCCTTCAATGTGTTTACTACTGTTTCGCCTGGTAAAATGTAAAATCGATAACCAAAATATTAATATTGCAAATTTGAGAGAAATTAGGTCATCTATACTACATCATGTGTAATACTGACACAATAAGTTTTCTAATTGTTAAAATCAAAGCATGATTTCAGTTATAAATGGAAAAAAACTGTAAATGTCGGCTCTACTTCGCATAGTGCACCCTCCGTTACGTGACTTAGCACGACAGAGGTTGGGATATGCGCGGTGTGCAATGTATCTGGCAGCACTACCGGACAAACAGGCCCCGTCGACTTCTTGCCGGCAAGAGGCCTCTCGAAAACGCCTTGGTGTGCGACTCGATGCATCACGACTAAATTATAATGGCCTTACCCCCATCTGCATTAAATTACACTTGTCTGCCAGTATTCTTTCCACTGAAAACGAAAAAGCTCCGCGACTTGAACGATAGCAGCATGTCATAAGTGTTGCAGGATCTTCATTTATGCATACCATGAAAAGTTCACAGCATCACCTGCTGAACAGGTTGGAATATCATATAGTATATCAAAAATATTCGTCTAATTTTGCGAGACTCTCTGCATCTACACACGTACTCTGCAAACCATTGTGAAGTGCATGGCAGATGGTACTTAGAATGTACCAAAAGTTCTGCTTTCTTCCTCTTCCAATAGTGTATTGAGTGCCGGAAGAATGACTGGCCGGCCGGCCGGCCGGCCAGGGTGGCCGAGCTGTTCTAGGCGCTACAGTCTGGAACCGCGCGACCGCTACGGTCGCAGGTTCGAATCCTGCCTCTGGCATGGGTGTGTGTGATGTCCTTAGGTTAGTTAGGTTTAAGTAGTTCTAAGTTCTAGGGGACTGATGACCTCAGAAGTTAAGTCTGATAGTGCTGAGAGCCATTTTGAGTGACTGGCCGACTGCCTCTGTAATAAATCTGAATTTGTCATTGTGGTCCCTACGGGAGGTAGGAGCTAAAGTATATTTTCAGATTCATTACTTAATGCTGGTTCTGGAAACTCTGTAGACTTCCGGGGGACAAATGTTTGACAATTCAGGGTTAGGAACATATCCGTGACGCTCTCCCATTGGTGAAACAAACTTTTGATCATTCGTGCCTACCGAGCGAGGTGGCGCAGTGGTTAGCACACTGGACTCGCATTCGGGAGGACGACGGTTCAATCCCGTCTCCAGCCATCCTGATTTAGGTTTTCCGTGATTTCCCTATATCGCTTCAGGCAAATGCCGGGATGGTTCCTTTGAAAGGGCACGGCCGATTTCCTTCCCAAACCTTCCCTAACCCGAGCATGAGCTCCGTCTCTAATGACCTCGTTGTCGACGGGACGTTAAACACTAACAACCACCACCACCACCATTCGTACCTCCACTTTTTATTAATTTTCAGTGTCCCCTACCCTGTTAGTCCTAAGTGCTGTGGATACAACACAGTTGAGCAGTATTGAAAGGTGTGAAAAGGTGTTTTACAAACGGTTTCCTCCGTATACTGACCACATTTTCCCAGTATCCTAGCGATCAGATGAACTTCCGCAACTCTTTTACCTACGACAGCCACTGTGATCATTCTGTTTCATATTTCCACAAATTGTTACGCCCACGTATTTGTATGAGTTGACTGATTCCAACACAACTACACTATAGTCACAACAATTCATAACCGTCCGCTGGACATTGGAAAAGGAGAGACATGGTTCTTAAATAGCGTATGTGATCACCACGAACGGCAGTGCTCCTCTGCAACGTATTTCCTCAAGGTTGGTAAGGAGCTATCGTGGTAAGGCGTTTCATTCCTCTATCAGCGCCTTTGATAGCTTTTGGATGGTCGTTGGTGCATGTGGACGTGGTGCAATACGTGTCCCCAACGCATCACACCTGATCGCTGTGGTGGTCCTGGTGTTATGGTGTAGGGAGGTATAATGTTGCACGGGCGTACTGACCTGCACATCTTTGAACACGGAACAACACTCACCGGTAAACGTTATTGTGACACCGCACTCTTTCCCCTTGTGTGTCTTCGCAGAGGTGCGTTCACCTCTGACTTCATTTTTATGGGGCACAGTGGTTCCATTTGGTATGAACTGTAATGTCACTCATTTTTCAGGGGAGATAGATTGCTCTAAGAAAGCATGATTTTATACGCAGACCAGAAAACAAGCAAAAGCAAGTTATTTTGGCCAGCTATTGGCCAAAATCAGTGCTAATATCATAGTTGTAGTTCTCTTACGCCCATTTTCCCACTTTTCCTTGCTGTGACGTAATATTCGCTACTGTCCTTGCAGAAAGAACGTAGGGGGTAGAGCACCACCAATTTCTCCCAACATAATAAATAACTTTCCAGCCAATTTACCATCTTGTTATCTTACATATTGCACTTCTGTAGAACTGTTTCAAATTATGCAACCATCCACTACTCTCCTTGAAATCACTATAGTCCACGTAGTGCGCTAGTTGGTGTGCATAACGTAGTAGGTCACTATCTTGCGCATCCTGTAAATTGTATCGAGCTTCTGTGAACCGTGAACCAATTTCCTTGTCCTCCCTTGAATACTTGCAGTTTTCCTTATGCACTACACGGTCATATTGCTGCGGACCTTATTCGAAGTCTGTCCTTTTTTTTTGACTACGCTGTGATTGATCTCTCATATACGTAATTATGTTAAGTACCAGCTCCTTGAACGATTGTTCCTTGCTACATTTCTTTGGAGACAGGAACTGAGGCTCCCTGTCCGACAAGGATGTTGAACTACACGTATCTGTCTCTACACCGGTTTCAATATCATTTTTACTTGTTAAGCTCGTATCTGCTATGTCCGCGAGTAGCCAGGTACCGTTGGACATGTCAGAAAAACCGGAGAAACGATAACGACACAAGACGGGAGGACCGCCTGCGGATGGGACTCAAACCCCACGCCGGAGTCGAGCAACAGGACTTATCAAACGGCGAACAAGGCACAACAAGAACAAGTCAATAGCAACTATTAAACAACGAAGTGCAACGAACATACGGCACAACTCATTCAACAGGTAAAGTACGAGCCACAGTCCAAATCTAGACCAAAGTGGAAAACTAATATCAAAGCAAAGCCGTCGACGAGCAGTCAGTAGTACGGTGGAAATTGTAACGAGAAACATCAGACGAAGTACACGACAGACTGAGCGGCCGAGGTGCGGCGGTATTTATGCCGGCCGAGAGGGACACTATTGGATGGTGTATTCAGGTGGCGAGACGGTGGCGCACTCACTAGGCGAGCGCAGTGCTGCAGCGACACTGCCGTCTATCGTCCATCGAGGTACATTTGCTCCGACAGGCATTCAACTTCCAAGCAGCCCGACACGAGATTCCTCCCCTTTGAAAGTGGTGTATACTGGCGGAAACTCCTCGGATGGTGCCGTGGAAAGTGGAATGATGGTATGGGCGAAGGTGCAGTCTCAAGCTGTAGGCTGTGAGGAGGAAGTGCGGTCAGCAGTGTCCACCGGAACAGCGCTGGAGATGAGCGTGCAGGGGGAACCACTGATACACAGGGAGCCAGAGGGAAGGGCCGGAGCAACAGCGGGACGTCCGCAGTATCTGCCCCGGGATCTGGCTGTTGCGTCAAATGGACACCAGAAGACGGCGGAAGAGGGGCTGCGGAGGGGATGCTTGTGTCCGACGCTGAGACTGGTTGTGGAGACGGCGCTCGAGTCCCTTCTGCGTTTGGACGACGTAACTCGTTGTCCATAGATGGATACTACCGTAGCTGGCGTCCAAGTCTCAGCACTCCCATATGAGCGAGTCTACACCGTCATGCCAGGAGTGTAATGCCTGGAGGGACGCGAGCCAGGTTCCGACGGCGGCGGTGTCAGCAGATGAAGAAGGTCCGAGGCTGGCGACCATGGAGGAGCTCCACAGGGCTATGATCGTTAATTGATGATGTGTAGTAAGTGCTCAAAAATAAAGTAAGGGCCGCTATAGTGGCGGAGCATCCGATAGCCTTCTTCATCTGCTGCTTAAATATCTGGACCAGACTTTCAGCTTCGCCATTGAAGGAAGGATGGAATGGAGGGCTACAGAAGTATTTGATGCCACTGGCATCACAGAAATCCTTGAAGGGAGAGATCACGAATTGCGGGCCATTGTCAGAGACCAATATGCGAGGCAAAACTTGGGCTGAGGCAGTAAGAGTGGTCTTGGCCACTGTCGATGTCATGTGCTCGACATAGGGGTACTTAGAATAAGCATCCACAATGTGAAACCACATAGAACCCAAGAATGGGCCTGGGAAATCGAGATAGACGCAGTCACAAGGAGGCGAGGAGTAGGCCAGGGGGCAAAGAACTGAGATGGCACTGCCTGGTGCCGAACACAAGATGTGCAGCTGCAGACTGTCCTCTCGATGTCGCTGTTGATCGTGGGCTAGTACACATGGTTGTGTGCCAGCGTCCTCACGAGAGACATGCCCCAATGACCCCAGTGGACCAACCTCAATACCTGGCGATGTAGTTCCGCCAGAATAGCCACACAATGTGCATCCATCTCAGTGTTCAAAAGAATGACACCATTCACAACCGAGCGTTGGTGACAAAACTGTTTCCAACGGCAGCGCTCTATCATCAATCAATAAGTGAGGTAATGGGGCCGGCCACTGATTACATAGTGAAGGACCTGTAGCAGGGTGGAGTCCCAGTACGTTCCACTGGTTACATAAGTGGCTGTAAGGGGAAAACCGTCCAGTGTATGTTGTCGTTCGGCATTTAAGTGGAGGCAGAGTACCTCCTGTTGGTCGAAATCAGGGTCCAGCCCAACAGGTAGATGGGATAATGCGTCAGCATTAGAATGCTGTACTTTTGTTCATACCGGATAGTAAACATTTAGGCGCTGAGGGACAACGCCCAGTGCTGAAGGTGTTGGACTGTTCCTTCTGGGAGGTTGGAACGTGGCCGAATAACGCCACCAAAGGCTTGATCCGTTATTAGAGAGAACTGTGTTTCAAAATGGTAGACATGAAATTCCTTGACTGCAAACACTATTGCCAAGACCTCCTTTGCAATCTACGAATAGTTACCCTGTGCCAGGGTCAGAGACATGGATATGTATGTAATAGGTTGTTTGGAACCATCCTCATTCCTGTGTCCCAAGACTGCTCTGATGCCGTAGGTGGAAGCACTGTCTGCCACTATCAATGGGCGATCGTGGGAAAAGGGCGTGAAGTAGGATGCATATCTCAGCATGGTTTTAAATTTGAGAAAAGCGTGATCATAGGTGGGGGGGGGGGGGGGGGGTGTGCCTTGGGTTAGAATTTAGCATAATAGTTCAGCTTGCTCAAAAAAACACTTGTAATTTAGGTAAGTTCACCGTATGAGGTAAAGAAGTGATAGCAGCAACGTTCTGAGTTTCTCTCTTTAGAGAGCCAGTGCCCCAAATACTCCACTGCTGGCTAAAAAAATCTGCACTTCAAACAACACAGGCCCGTGTCCCACAGGGTCGTGAACAGGTGCGGAGGTTTTCTAAATGTTTCTGGTGGGATGATGCTGTGATAATAAAGTCATCAAAGTAACTGACACAAACTGGAATTTGCAGTATCAACTGTTCCTCGCTGGAATATTGCAGAGGCTGAGGAAATGACAAAAGGGAAGCGCATGTACTCTAACAACCCAACCGGCGTGTTACGGACGATAATGTTCAAAGATGCGTCATCTGACGGTAGCTGGAGATGTGCATTGGCGAGGTCCGTCTTAAAGTACATTCCCCCAACCCAGCCAGTTTGGTGAGGAGGTTTTGTGGGGGTATAGGATAGCTCTCTACTTGCGATTGAACATTGATGGTCTCCTTGAAATCCCCACACAAGCGAAGAGAGCCATTCGGTCTCTGGATGATGATTAGGGGCGTGGCCCATGCACTAGATTTGACAGGTTCGACAACCCCAGCTGCCTGCAGATAATCGAGTTCTTGCTTCACAGCATCTCGTAAGGGCACCGGAATCGGTCTGTGGCGGTACAAACGAGGCATGGCATCTGGCTGAAGGGTGATGTGTGCCTGGAAGTCTGAAGGACACCCCAAATCCGGTTGATAGAGAGACGAAAATGCCATGTAGAAGTCGTCCAGTTCCTGAAAAGTGTCCGCAGCGAAAACCACCTTGACTTCATCTGAGATAGAAAATCCAAACGCAGTGAAGGCTTCCAGGCCAAAAATGTGTGTAGCCGAAGGATGGTCGACGATCAATAACGTCAAAAGCCGAGTAGTGTGTTTGTCAGTTGCCACAATCGAGAACTGCCAACAAAAAGGAATTGTACCTTCTCCACAGGCCACCAAACTGCGCGAGGATGGGGTCAAGTAAGGTGAACTCAACTGGACGTAAGTCGCCCGATTGATCAAAGAGAAGTGGCCCCTGTGTCCACCAGAAAACTGATTACCGATGTGACATGCGGAGCGTGAGAAACAATTTCGGCGTGAAGGGGTCGCCCTGAGGGACTACTGTATGTAGCATTTGAACCGTATCCTGGCATGGCCGCTGCACCAGGTCGGGGAGAGTCGTGCAACTGCGACACTGAGTGCAGGGCACTCAGCGATCTGCAGAGTCTGCTCGAGAGTGAGAGGAAGGCCACTGCGGGCACGAAGGGAGTGTGGCCCCCGTAACCGTCGACGAGAGGCGACAGGAGGCTCAGAAGTCAGAGTCATCGGACAAAGATGAATCACGACGTTGCTGCAACCTGGAGGATGTCCTACGTTTACGGCGCTGGGGTGGCGTACCTTGTGGATTGTGAATGGCCGCTGCTTACGGTCTTGCCATGAGTCGTTCGTTAGCTGCCTGTGTGATTTCGAACGAATGAGAGATGCGCAAAATGTCCTCTGACAACGGGTTATGCAGTTTCAACACCGCCTTGCGAACTTCCGGGTCAGGAACCAGTTGAATCACCACATCTTGAATCAAGGAGTCTGCATCTGAACCCTTACAGCCTTGATTGGCTCAAATAAAATCACATTTTCGGATGAGTCCTTGTACATCAGTGACCTACGAGCAGTCTGACTGTCCCGACCGTTTACGGTATTGATGAAATGCTAGCATGGTGGCAACCATATGGTACTACTGGGAATAATAATTTCTCAGCAGAACGCATCTCTCCTGAAAGAAGAGGGCGATGGTGTGAGACAGAGGCTCTAATTTTCGGAGAAGAAAAAACGTGTCCGGAGACGCCCAGGACAGAAAGAGCGGTCGCTGCACTGAATCGTCCGAGACTTGAAAGCGGTGAAACGTTGCTTCGATGCAAATAAGTGTCCCTGTCCTGCGTAGCGTCACTGAAGGTGACGTAGTTTGTCCACCAAGAGCTGTAGCTACTTTGTAACACCTGGTGATGCTGTTGCTCGAGCAGGTTAATCAACTTAGCTGTCATGGGTTCATTTCTGACGAAATGTCAACTTCGAAAACTGCTGTTGTAAATACAATACAATGTTTGCTTTGTTTATCGTTGCGATTGTTCTGTATCAACACTTCTAGCACTGTAGTAGTGCTGTGAGTTACTCGTCGACTAAACAGTTCAACTGCACTCCGTAGTCGGTCGGTGTGGCCGTGCGGTTCTAGGCGCTTCAGTCTGGAACCGCGTGACCGCTACGGTCGCAGGTTCGAATCCTGCCTCGGGCATGGATGTGTGTGACGTCCTTAGGTTAGTTAGGTTTAAGTAGTTCTAAGTTGTAGGGCACTGAGGACCACAGATGTTAAGTCCCATAGTGCTCAGAGCCATTTGAATCATTTTTTGCACTCCGTTGCCTCATGCTGTACTCATCATTGAATACTTCCAGTCCCACCCCTTGTTGCCAGTAGCATTCATAATTGCAGTTGCATGGTAGACAATATATGGGACATCCGTCAGACTTTAGAGAAACATCATCCACATGTGTCCGAAGATACTACAGGCAAGGAGAACTACCGCACAATCAGCTTAATAGCTCATGCATCCAAGTTGCTGACAGCAATAATATACCAAAGAATGGAAAATAAAATTGAGGATCTGTTACATGACGATCAGTTCGGCTTTAGGAAACGTAAAGGCAGCGGAGAGACAGTTCTCACGTTGCGGTTGCTAATGGAAACAAGACTGAAGAATAATAAAGACACCTTCATAGGATTTCTTGGTGTACAAGATATTAGAAATTTTGAGAGAAAAATAGGAGAGAGCTATAGGGAAAAACGAGTAATATTCAATATATATAAGAACCGAGAGGAAATAATAAGACTGGAAGACAAAGAACGAAAAGCTAGGCATAAAAAGAAAGAGAGACGAGGATACAGTCTTTCGCACCTACTGTTCAATTTATACATCGAAGAAGCAATGAAGGAAAATAAAGATAGGTCTATGAATGGGATTAAAATTCAAGGTAAAAGGATATCAAGGAAAGGATTCGCTGATGACATTGCTATCTTCAGTGAAAATGCAGAAGAATTACAGGATCTGTTGACTGGAATGAACAGTCTAATGAGTAGAATATGGTATGAGAGTAAACCATAAAAAGAGAAAGGTAATGAGAAGTAGCAGAAATGAGAATAGTGAGAATTTTAACATGAAAATTGGTGATCACGCAATAGAGAAAGTTCAGGAATTCTGCTATCCTGGAAGCAGAATAACCCAGAACGGACGAAGCAAGGAGGACGTAAAAAGCTGACTAGAACACGCAAACAGGGTTTCCCTGGCCAAGAGAAGTCTCCTGGTATCAAACATAGGTCTTACAGTGAGCGAGAAATTTCTGAGAACGTACGTTTGGAGCGCAGCATTATTTTGTGATGTATCATGTACAGTGGGAAATTCGGAACAGGAAAGAACCGAAGCGTTTAAGGTGTGATGTTACAGAAAAATGTTGAAAATCTGGTGTAGAAATGTGCAGGTTCTCGCAGAATAGGCGAAGGAATGCCCAGATGAAAAACACTTAGAAGAAGAAGAAGAAGAAGAAGAAGAAGAAGGGACAGGGTAATAGGGCATGTTTTGAAATATGAAGGATAACCTCCATGGTACTTGAGGGAGCAGAAGAAGGTAGAAATTGTAGGGGAAGACAGAGACTAGAATACGTCCAACAAATAATTGTGGATGTAGGCTGCGTATGCTACTCTAGAGGAATTCATAGAAAAAAATAAAAATAAAAAAAAGGAACCAGGGAAAGACTTCACGCTTCCCTGTATTGCGCTCTATATAAGCGTGTCCCATAGTATAAATCCGTGATTGTCTGTCGTAATTTTATAGTCGAGTACAGCCTACGACAGGCAGCGACATAAGAACCTGCACATGTCGATATTTATGTGCGTACTATTATGAACTTCCCTCTGTTGCTTCTATAGTACCAATTGTTCTTCACGCGTACTTTTTTAGGTATAATAACACTAAGTCTGGGAAGCAAGAAGAAACTTCGAGATAATACTTAACACTAAAATCTACTCATCTGGTTCTCGTAGATCTTCTTCGATAATATGGTTAATTGAAAACATGGCTCGCTGGAAACGTTAATTGGCTAGGTGGTACCATCAGGATGGCTCTTAAAATTTGAATACTGCTGGCTTCCATTTCTTCGTTATTCTTTTTCTTTTCTTCATCTAATATTTCAATATAATGTGACAAATCGGTCTCCATTGTGGTAGGATGAACTCATTTAAACAGAACAACTTCATAATCACTTCCCCGTAACTAATTCTCTCACCAACTGCATGACAACAATTAGTCCATGACTGTTACTTAATAACTGCTGATTTGAAGAAGTACAAAGATTGAAGAAGTCACAGTACAGGGACGTTAAACAATGTCGCCTTACATCCAGAAAGATTAATATGCAGTTAGTTGTTTTACAGATACTATCAAATTGTTATTCAGAATAACTTATAGGATGACATTCACAATGTCATGTGTGACTTTAGTTTTGATTCAAAGGAAGTGTAAAAAATAATTAAGTTTTCTGAAAAATATATCCAGTCAACTCCATATTTCTTTTCTGTTTATAAAAAGAGATGGCTGTAAACTATCAGATTTAGATTAAGCACAAAGTAACGTTTTTGATTCTATTGGATTGTGTCATTAATTTAATGTGAGTATCGTTTTCTTCAATATGTGACAGAGAAAAGCGCACGGAAACAAAACAGATATTCTAGGCTTTCATATTTTTGTCCAGGACATATTGGCCCACACGCAAGAGAAAATACTTACCCTCTCCCTGTTCGGGAAGTTTCCTTTCGTTGTAAGGGTAATGCAGAACAGGAAATCCTCTCCTCCCCCTTTCTTATATTGCCTATTGGGACATCTAGTGACCCACTACAGCTCACTTGATATTTGGCTGGAAAGTCTCTGAATGCACAATGGGTCATTACTGACCATTCTGCTCTCCGTAAAGAACTAACAAAAGGAGTATTTAGTTAAATGAGCTGTCAAAATCCGCACCAGACTTTCGTCCTCTAACCAACGTCAAGGGTACCTGTTGCCAAGGAGACCTCATAGGGTGCGCACCAAGCCGGGTTAATAGGGCCTGCATTGACCACAACGGATAAAGCGATTTATCAGATGGGGACAACAATACTATGAGATTACTGACTGTTGGGGGACTGGGTATTTGTGTTGTCCTCATCATTCCATCATCATCATCATCCGTGACAATGGTTAGACTGAACTATGTACAAAAATTGGGCTGTGTAACAATGGGGACTTTGTATGGGCGCTGCTGACCCCGCAGTTGAACGCCCCACAAACCAAACATCATCATCATCAGTACTGACTGATGATACATTATCATGGTGGTTGGTCGGCTGTGATAAGACTAAATGTCCATAGGTCCTTGTAAATTAACTGAATTATTCTATAAATGGCTCTAATGAAACATGAGACTCTGGTTGACCATCTAGTAACACATTTAATTAGTGACAAGAAGAGAATCTAATTACCAAATTAAACAGGACTCCAAATCAAAATAATTTATTACATATTATTAGAAAACAGTGACATGAATTTAATCGTACAGTCTGACAGATGATTGAAAACCACAAGTACACAAGCTAAATGAATGTTGATACTAAAGTCTTGACAAAAACCGGAATAAAAGATAGGTATGTCTCGTAAAACATCTATACAAATTTGCGGTTCCTGCTCAGTGATTACACCAGAAAGTTGGTTATCCAACTTCATGAAGAAATAAGCTGAATGTGCCCTCTAACTCTCTACGAACTAACAAGGTCCGAAACAACTGCTCAGTCCTAACGTCGCGTATACCAATAAAGTCTGAGTTTCCTCACTCGTTTGTCTAAGCCCTCGTCATCTTATTAAACTCTACACACCGTGGAGCAGAAGTTACGATTTGCCGCTAATTGTTGCTGGCAGAGAGGAAACCATCCCTCATCGGCTCTCGGTGACTAAGTGCTCCGCTCTTGGCGGTGGTGTTCCGTTCGACGCCCAGAACAGAAGTGCTCTCGTTGCCTAGTGTAGAGGAAGTCCGCCCAGCGAAGAAGTCTCCTCCTCGGTTTCCAGATCAGTTCTCCTGTGGTATCCACCACTGTTAAAACTCCGCACCGAGCAGCGGCGCGCTCCATTACCCGTGGCCGAGAAACGCATCGTTGGCCGCACTTCCCCACGCGCAGGCCGCCTTCGCTACTCAAACCAGAGCGACTGGCCGCCCAGAATATAGAGCCACCCCAGCCGCCGGCTCCGTTAATTATGGAGCCATATTTCATGCCGTTACTGACGTTTACGAGCCAATTCTCAGCGTGCTATGTTCTATTCCGTGTTATGTTCTGCGCCGCAGTGGACCTACTGTTCGATGTTGATTTGGCTGCTCTCTGGATTTAGAATCCGAATGCTATACTGGAATTTGGACTTCAGTGTTCACCAGGTTTAGTACGTCAACGGGACTTGTGATTCCGCCGGAATACTGCATTTCACTTGCACTTCCACTTGCATCTCGATCGGTTTATATAATTTTCAATCAAGTGCTCATCTACAACTTGGCGCTCGGTACCAGAATTATTTGTGTCAGTGGTGTGTCAATAAACCGTAGAGCGGTGATATATTTATTGTGTTATTCCTGGATATTACATCTCCCTTCTGTGCCTGTGCGCCTTTCGGTGCGCCAGACAAACGCTTTTATAAAACTCTGCTCTATGACATGACTATAAGTAAATCAACACTTTCCGCGTTTCCAATGGAAGGACTAATTTCTGAACAAGCTCCGACCTCACCACTCTGTTATCGAGTTCTCTCTCTGGTCAATCTACTGGCTCCATTTTTTTGAATTTCTGGAAGCCAGCGCTCAGCTCCACTTCTCTGCTAAACTATTGCTGTTAACCAGTAAGGAGGCCCTTTGTAACGTCCCCTTAGAAAAATTTAAAACTGACAGTGCTGGAAAACCTCTTCCGTTATTGATTTTCAAACAGCTAAGCAGAACTGAACGTGCTCAGACATTTCTCCCTTTACTTATTCTGATTAACACTAAACTGACACACAATACTTTTAGCGCAACGCAATCTGAATTTCAATAATCGCTACAAAAGATTGGTCCTGACTAACAATAACCTATACCTTTCATGAATCACTTACCTCACAAAAATCTTCGTTACTCAAACTACTGCAATACAGTGTGCGCCAATACTGCCACCTAAATAAGAGATTCTAACTACTGAAAGCACTAATTACTGATAGGCATAGTTAGCAAATGAAAAATTTTGATAGAGAACAAACAACGTATTTACCTTAAAAGTATTCAAAAGTCATAATATAGATATCAGTTCATGACATCCAGTCTTACAAATTTCGTTTTTCTGACGGACACACACACACGTCCAAATTGTCCGCTCTCATAACTCTGCCATCTCTCTTCCCACATCCACCACTGCTGGCGGCTCACCTCCAACTGCGCAACGCTACGCGCTGTTCACATCCAACTGCACAACACTACAATAGCAAATATTCCAACAATGTAAACCATCCACAGACTGCACACAGCACAGTCAGTGATTTTTCATACAGAGTGCCACGTGGTGTTAACAACATAATGTAAGGTGGTAAGAACTATGCCCCTTACATGAAGTCATTAAAGATTACCTAACTCATGTTGAGCGAACAGTAGGGATAAACAAAAATGACTGACAAGGCACAATGCATCTTGTAGCGGGTATAGTGTGGACATATTGGAATAATTAATGTCGGGTGATGGTTTCAAAGTAATTCACACGACATTAAAACCTTGTGGAAACGTGTCGATTTACTGGAGGCTAGTTTATCCCAGGGAAGTATTCAGAATTGACCGTGGCCAGCTGGGGAGCGGTGAAGGGAAGCGACAATAGGCAGCTTAGGGCGGCTCAAGCTCTGAGAAAGCGGTAATGGGGTGCACCTCCAGCTGCCTTAAGATGAGTGACAGTGAGTGGGTGGTTGGCCCCAAGCTGGTGTACTGGGAAACAGACAGAGAACATGTACGCTTGTTGATAAATGTCCGTCGTCCCGTTTTCAGTGAAACATGCGAGAAAGCCGCGCAAAGCTACGGTGGAGTGGTCAACAGAGGCCAAAATATGCGTGTTCGTGACTATAGAACCTTCACGTTGAATTCACGGTCCGCAGAGTCTGAAGTAAATCAGGCGAAGAGCGACAGATTGAAATACGCTGGCCTCCGATGGGAACGTAGCACCAAGGAATTTGAAGTACTCTACTAGGAGTTAGAATTCCGGAATAATTGGTGTTTTGTGCAGACGCTAACCTTGATGGGTGGCCTGGGAAGAGTTAAATAGCCGAAGTTGAGAGGAAGGGAAATTTTGTGGGAATTTGTTCACTTCCCAGACCAGGTATTGGTCGACACTGGGAATCGATGCATAATTAACGTGACTTGCGCTGCAATTGGCGTAAGTGATTTTGCTGGAGGGGAAACCAAGGCGAAGTACGGACTGGGAGAAGTCTCCGTAGTGGTCTTCCGTTCCCAGCTTGCCTATAGTGTGGACATGGCGTTCTTTACTCAGCTTCCCTGAGAGAGAGTGAGCATCTCTGCAGTTTAGGACTTAGCAAACAGAACGATTGAGCTTGGAGATAGAAAGTTTTCGTTCAGCTATGTACTGATCAAGATAGCTAGAAGTGAAAGGACGAGTGCAGCCTTGCAGCACCACGAGGTTGGCCAACATCAGCATAACGACGACGCCCCGCCACGCTGAATTCAGTGATATTGCGCCCGCTCCGGCAACTGATTAATTTGTTGGATCACGTCGGCAAAGTTTCCACAAGGGTTTCATTGGCTGTGTTTTGTAGGATCCTTCTCGCACTTCACATTACGCCTGGGTCAGTCGATAGGAATAACTTTGATTTATCGCGCTTTACTCTACCCAAACGCAATTTATTACCACTGCCTGTTAGGAGAGTCTTGTAATGTGATGATTGAAGGTCGTGAGTTAAAATAAATCTGTGCTAAGCGACTGCATCTGTTTTCAATCAAGTAGTTGATATTCCAAGTCACTTTCTTAATTAATTTCATGTTCAACATATGCATCTGGTGTTCAATAGCTGAATACAACATCCATGTGCACCCCTTTTTAATTAAAAGGGATCAATTCTGAATCAATTAATCTCAGCACTGCCACTGCAGTTCAATCAGGAGTCACAGGGCTTTATTACTTTCTTTGTGTTATCCGACATTTTGCACTCTTCGTTGATGTGTTAGTCAATTACCTGGGGTGAACAGACACCAAAACCAGGTAAGTAACACGTGGGGTGTTACAATAAAAACCTAAACAGCCTACATACACCTTTATAAATTTTCAAAAAACTGTCCGGGCTGTTCCGAATAAGGACTCTGCCCTTGTTGTTTCTCACGGTTAGACAGAGTGCTCGACATCTCACAACAGTCGTTTCTGGGAAGGACTTTCCAACATGAAAATAAACATCTTTTTTGAAACAAGCTGCATATCGCTACACCAGCCCGCTAAGCCGAGGGAGTCGTATGATCCGAAGTGTTCTACTATAACGTTATCTGATTCTCTGGGAAGCCACTGGGCCACACGTAATACGAAATACGGCACGGTGACCGCTCTGGGATCCACCGCAGGCGGTACGCAAGACTCAGTCAATGCAGTGGTGACAGGCTTATACGCTCGGCCGCAAGGTACCTTCAAGTACCGGTCGCTCCAAAGCACTGAACGGGACTTCGCTTCGCAATGCCTCGGTCTGGGATTCTCCATTCATGAAATCTACTGAAAGATTTGCATGCAACATCCGGTACGTAGATAGAGAAAGTGAGATGTCAATTGACGTCCTAAACTCCAAAACCACCGAATGTTGCTGTCTACGAATATAAGCATACATCCACTAGCGTCACTAGAACTCAAACCAAACCAGTTAAAGTACATTATGACGATAAAACAAAAGATGTATCAGTCTAGCAGAGGCCTGCCGCATATCACTATTCTCTATAGAAAAATACCATCGCGAGATGATCATAGTGAAATGAAGAACGACTCGGACAGTAATTTCACATGGTGTAATGGGTAGCAACACTAATTATATGTGGATAAAACCAAGCTAGTACTTCAAACGAGGACAAAGAACCAGATAAGGCTCAATTACGAGAATACTGGCAATCGTTTCGAGTTCATCACGTGGTTCAAATATTTGGTGCCAGCATTAAAGAACCGCTATGAAATGGGACAAACACCCGAAAGCAGTGGTAGAGAAGGTGAATGGAAGACTCGGATTTGTCGGAAAGATTCTGGGAATATGTGTGACATCTGTAACGAAAACTGCATACAAGACGCTAGTTTGAAACATTTGGAGTCGTAGGCATGACTACAGACAACGAACAATTTCAGAGTCATGGTGCGAATATCATAACAGGTCCGTATAGAACATACGACAGCATAATAGAGATGTTTGGATAATTTGAATGGAATTTGTTTTGAGGAAAAGCGACTTGTTCTGACGAAATCCTGTTCCATGAAGTTGGATAACTGCATTTCGAGACAATTTTGTGACATTTTCGCGCCTCGTTTTAGAAACATGATGATATGATAAGAGAGACTGGATACTTACCGGGCCATTGCGTGAATGGGACAGGGAATAAAATAGCTAATACTGTTGCGAAGACAATAAGCCTGGACTTCCAGTGACTTTCGGGGTAAATATGTGGATGTAGATTGTTGGCCTGGTCGACCATTGCCACGTGTGCAATGGCTAGATGGCTGCCTGTACTGAATCGAGTTTAGCATGCACAGGACTCTCTAGGCCGACAGACAGCAGATCTATCACCGCCACCACAGATCGCAGCCGACCGGGGAGCGCACGGCGCTTGCCTAGCTGTGGGAGTCGTTACCTCAAACTATGGTGCACAGCTAGCATGCCTAGGCAGTGCAAATGCTAAGAGCCCACGCACAACGCAAATACACACACACACACACACTCACACACACACACACACACACACACACAAACCAACTAATCGCTTAATGCAGCAATGTCTAGCGAAGAGGACGTCAACATGCCAAGTTGTGAAGTATTTCTTATGTCATAACGGGTACTACGATTTTATTAACACTTCGCCCTCGACCGTAAGCATCTGAAGATTGGAGGAGTGGGGGGGGGGGGGGGTCAAGACACTTCCCGCCCCTCATCCCCTCTTCAAATCCCGCACTGTAACCTGAGTACAGGCATATTAATTCATACACGCGGGCACACACACACACACACACACACACACTCTCACACACACACACACACACACCACACACACACACACACACACACACACACACACACACACACACACACACACACACACACACACACACACAAACCAACTAATCGCTTAATGCAGCAATGTCTGGCGAAGAGGACGTCAACATGCCAAGTTGTGAAGTATTTCTTATGCCATAACGCGTACTACGATTTTCTTTACACTTCGCCCTCGACCGTAAGCGTCTGAAGATTGGAGGAGTGGGGGGGGGGGGGGGGGATCAAGACACTTCCCACCCCTCATCCCCTCTTCAAATCCCGCACTGTAACCTGAGTACAGGCATATTAATTCATACACGCGGGCACACACACACACACACACTCTCACACACACACACACACACACACACCACACACACACACACACACACACACAGAAACCAACTAATCGCTTAATGCAGCAATGTCTGGCGAAGAGGACGTCAACATGCCAAGTTGTGAAGTATTTCTTATGCCATAACGCGTACTACGATTTTCTTTACACCTCGCCCTCGACAGTAAGCGTCTGAAGATTGGAGGAGTGGGGGGGGGGGGGGGGGGGGGATCAAGACACTTCCCGCCCCTCATCCCCTCTTCAAATCCCGCACTGTAACCTGAGTACAGGCATATTAATTCATTCAAGAATTCCCAAACCTTCCTAGAAATTACTCCCTGTGCCACTGTTAAACCACAGTTATACATTCCTGTAAATTGAAATAAGAACACCGTGAATTCATTGTCCCAGAAAGGGGAAACTTTATTGACACATTCCTGGGGTCAGATACATCACATGATCACACTGACAGAACCACAGGCACATACACACAGGCAACAGAGCATGCACAATGTCGCCACTAGTACAGTGTATATCCACCTTTCGTAGCAATGCAGGCTGCTATTCTCCCATGGAGACGATCGTAGAGATGCTGGATGTAGTCCTGTGGAACGGCTTACCATGCCATTTCCACCTGGCGCCTCAGTTGGACCAGCGTTCGTGCTGGACGTGCAGACCGCTTGAGACGACGCTTCATCCAGTCCCAAACATGCTCAATGGGGGACAGATCCGGAGATCTTGCTGGCCAGGGTAGTTGACTTCCACCTTCTAGAGCACGTTGGGTGGCACGGGATACATGCGGACGTGCATTGTCCTGTTGGAACAGCAAGTTCCCTTGCCGGTCTAGGAATGGTAGAACGATGGGTTCGATGACGGTTTGGATGTATCGTGCACTATTCAGTGTCCCCTCGACGATCACCAGAGGTGTGCGGCCAGTGTAGGAGATCGCTCCCCACACCATGATGCCGGGTGTTGGCCCTGTGTGACTCGGTCGTATGCAATCCTGATTGTGGCGCTCACCTGCACGGCGCCAAACACGCATACGACCATCATTGGCACCAAGGCAGAAGCGACTCTCATCGCTGAAGACGACACGTCTCCATTCGTCCCTCCATTCACGCCTGTCGCGACACCACTGGAGGCGGGCTGCACGATGTTGGGGCGTGAGCGGAAGACAGCCTAACGGTGTGCGGGACCGTAACCCAGCTTGATGGAGACGGTTGCGAATGGTCCTCGCCGATACCCCAGGAGCAACAGTGTCCCTAATTTGCTGGGAAGTGGCGGTGCGGTCTCCTACGCCACTGCGTAGGATCCTACGGTCTTGGCGTGCATCCGTGCGTCGCTGCGGTCCGGTCCCAGGTCGACGGGCACGTGCACCTTCCGCCGACCACTGGCGACAACATAGATGTACTGTGGAGACCTCACGCCCCACGTGTTGAGCAATTCGGCGGTATGTCCACCCGGCCTCCCGCATGCCCACTGGCTGACACTGACGGCGGCGGTGCACAAATGTTGCGCAGCTAGCGCCATTCGACGGCCAACACCGCGGTTCCTGGTGTGTCCGCTGTGCCGTGCGTGTGATCATTGCTTGTACAGCCCTCTTGCAGTGTCCGGAGCAAGTATGGTGGGTCTGACACACCGGTGTCAATGTGTTCTTTTTACCATTTCCAGGAGTGTAGAATTGGCGATTACGAAGGTAAATAGTGTCAATCCATAAAGAAATTCAATTTGTTTCGATGTCATGCTGTTGATGGGAAGCTTTTGCTAGGTGACGGTTTCGCGGCTTTCCTGCAGCCAATGCGGCTACTAAGCTTTACACAATAGTGCCAAAATTAACACAACCTTATCGAACTTCAGAAAAGGCCCAGTCCATTTTGTTGACGCAGAGTCTGCCGTCAGTTCCCAGAAACCTTCTCCGCCTCAGCAACACAGCACAACACGATACAAATGTGAATGTAGTACACCTGACCGACATCTGCTAATGGGGTTCTACAAGGAACCCCCTCCCGCAATATTGACTCAGTTTAATCCCAGCTGTAGTTTATCTCTCATAAACAAGGCCTGAGGTGGTCATGGAAGAGTGATGAGCTACAATGTTGTCCGATAGCTGTGCTTGTCTTTGTTTCAGTTACAGACTCAAATTTTGTGAACTACAAGGGAGAAAAAGAGTAGCGAAATTTCAATATTGAAAAGAGGTACTCTCCAAGAGTTGGTACCCTCTCGAACCATATAGGATGCAATGTTCAGTCAAAGACTTACGAGCCGGCCGGAGTGACCGTTCGGTTCTAGGGGCTACAGTCTGGAACCGAGCGACCGCTACGGTCGCAAGTTCGAATCCTGCCTCGGGCATGGATGTGTGTGATGTCCTTAGGTTAGTTAGATTTAAGTAGTTCTAAGTTCTAGGCGACTCATGACCTCAGAAGTAAAGTCCCATAGTGCTCAGAGCCATTTGAACCATTTTTCAAAGACTTACGAACCGTCCGACCCAGCTGGCATAGATGCTCTATAACGTGTTGACCTAGGAAGTTAGGAAGCGCCATTCGATCCTAGGCTACACATCCATTAATCTTACAACCAGCGGAAGTAAAACGCAGAAGGTGCATTCATAATTGTGTAACTTTGATGGTAAGCGTATTTCTTACATCTGATTTCTGGAGAAGCACTAGCAAATGATACTCTGTTACAGTTACTTATGTTGATATCCAACAAGATTTTCTCAGTTCCTATTAGCTTCATGAACATTTACTAGGTAAATGCTGGAATTAATCATATGAAACATGATGATCATTAACTCACAGAGATGGCATCTACTTTCATTGTAATAGAATGAAAGTGGATAGTGTTTACTACAGGTAGCCATCACGTTTTGTGACTATAAAACACAATCAAGTTACGTAACTCAACTTTTGTTTGTTTGGAGGTACATCTCAGCAGTCCTGGCACACAGTGAAAAATCTGTCAGCGTACCAAAGCAAGCCAAAACGAAATAGCACAGTCCACTGATAAAGTAGGGTATCGTGCGGTATTTTGTTTTCTGCACTCGAGGGGAATAACGCTACAGCAAAATATGCTAAGTTGGCTTTAAGTGTGCGGCAACGACGCACCATTATTTCACGCATAGTTAAGCTGGTACAGACGCTTTGGGTGTGGCCAAAGAGCTGCAAGTGTAACTGTGGCCTGTGCAGAGAGAGCTGTCGCACGTATGCATCTCCCCCCCCCCTCCCTCCCCCCCCCCCTCTACCTTCATTCTCCTGAATGGCACACAGTGGCCTATTCCTCTTCCCTCGGTAATAAACAATTGCATGGCAGGCATTTCAAGACAGAATTTCTTAGTGAAAAGTTCCCTGAATAGCGAAAATGCTGACTTCTGTAATCACCCTCTGCTACATCACCCATCGCGAGAAAGAATGAGACGCACTGAACAGTGAAAATGTAGAAGGGTGATCGCAGGTCACTTTTTTGAACTGATAATTAAAGCTCTGTAACTACCCCTCATATTAAAATGAAAGGTAACGTTGTCATCCACTCAAGGGTTGGTTACAATACTACATTGCCTTACTAGGCATTGTGGTATTTGTGGCGCTATGCCATTGCCTTCCTTTGAACTGGGTTACCCAGCAAATGATAGGGAGACCTAAAACTTAACGTGGATTCCCAACGACGATGCAGGTGACCTGTTTGCACATTAGCAAACATTTTCAGAGCTGTATGAAGCGTTAAGTAAGAAACAAAGCTTCTGAAATTGACTGGTGCCTGCTACTTTGGCCGAGCGGTTCTAGGCGCTTCAGTCGGAATCGCGCCGCTGCTACGGTCGTAGGTTCGAATCCTGCCTCGGACATGGATGTGTGTGATGTCCTTAGGTTAGTTAGGTTTAAGTAGTTCTATGTTCTAGGGGATTGATGACCTCATATGTTAAGTCCCATAATGCTTGGAGCCATTTGAAACTTTTTTTTTTGAGCCACACACCCCTCTGACAGGATAATAATACCATGTTTATCTTCTATGTTATAAAATAAATTATCTAGGGAAAATACTCTTCGAGCTACAATAGGATTTCTGTATCTTCTAAAAAACGATGTTTCTTAGGTCTATTTGTCTTAAAACTGACTACTGACTTGCTGTAATGACCTGCTTGGAAACATGCGTAGCGTTCTCACGTTTGTTTTTCCCGGCGGCACGCATTGCCCAAAATTTATAGGATGCATCGTTGCTGTTTCTAATGCAAAATGGAGAGGAGCTATAATGTTCAAAGGGCAACTGCACTGCAGTGCGGTCCACGATCTCCTGATACTGATTGCTTGAAAAACAATTGAACAGCCTTCTTTGTCCACAATACTGTGTAATCTAATACTTCAAATAAAATAAGGTGTCCTTGGTCACAACACATGAGATACATATGTGTTTGGAAGAGTGAAAAAAGGCGGAAGCATCTTGTTTAAAGTCATTGAGGACGGATCTCTTATAATGACAATCTAATACAAGTAGCCAGTCACGAATTTCACGTCTACTTTTTCCGAATGCCGTACCATCCGTTGAGAGTTCGACCTTGTAGACACAAAAACTTGAGAACAACGATTAATCCCCGAAATAGTGTTAGTTTTAGCTGGTCAGTAATGTTCATCCCTCAATTACATCATCCGACTGTACGAATTTTCATTCAGTGCAGTCTTAGACAGAGAGCAGTACGCTGCAAAATCTACGAGGCCGCTGCCAGGTCGAGGAATAATGAGCAGATTACGCAGAACAGTGTGTGAGAGGTACTCAAGAAAGACAGCACAGTGCTTTATCTCCACAAATTACAGCCTTGCTCACCGCCCACCCATCTGAACGTGAGCACTGGGAACGTTGGGCGGGAAAGGCAGTGTCGCCGGAAAACCATTATTCATAATAGGACTGCGTTAAACTGAACACAGGCCTGACTCATTGCGACGCACATTTCCTATCGCGAAGACAGTAATTACCCCGTACAGCCAACTGAAGGCACACACGGAATGTAGCGCCGTCGTGTTTACGCACGAGAAATAGGCATGGGGAGCAGTAGTGGCGAGTTATCCACTATTCTTACAAGTGAAGCACTATCCTGCGCTAAACGTCTTTATGAATTAGATGCCCATTTATTAAAAGAACAAAAAGAGGATGGACAGTTCATTTATGATGCTCATAACGCTTTGCTAGAATTATACGTAGAAGTGTCTTCCTCTCAGACCTCCGCCGGTTGTATGTTGATTCTGCGGCAGCCGTTTAAGTTGCGGATATAAACACGACTCTCAGCTGCGGCCATTATATTTTCAATTCCTCATCCATCAAAACATCACTATTTCAGTCACTATCACACACGTTTTTAACGTACCGCTAAACTTTCATCCCACCTGAAAATGACACAGCAGCAAAAACAAGAGCCCTTATTTTCTTTTTCAGTCCCGATTGTGAGATATGTGACACATTACGAGTACGGATCTTTTTCTTTGCAATATTTTAGATCACTTCTGTGCGATTCACCTCTATAAGGGGTGGCCATAGTCGGACAGGTACAACTGAGTTCTGTTGAAAAAAATTGTGATTGTAACTAATGTGAAAAATTCGTTGTTCTTTATCTCTGACTCATAATGTATTTGATTGTTGGGCAGCACCGCCTACATTTGCCTAATAGAAGGTGATTTAAAACTCCTGTGTGTTGTGATAGGAACTTAATATATATTATTCTTCTTCTACTCTTCTGTCTTCTTCCGAACGATATTCCGAAATGTTCGCTTCTAAGTCGCATAAGAGAAGTTAATCCGGAACGAAACTCATGTCACCGCCAGTAAGTACAACAATTAAACGTTGAGCACTCTTTTGTTTGACAACACTATTTGCACATGGTATA
Organism: Schistocerca gregaria; assembly: GCF_023897955.1. Lineage (NCBI taxonomy): Eukaryota > Metazoa > Arthropoda > Insecta > Orthoptera > Acrididae > Schistocerca > Schistocerca gregaria. The sequence continues at coordinate 523,005,263 of NC_064921.1, read as the reverse complement.
TATTCACAGCATAACATGTATTAACCCAACTTTCGTCTGCTATCTCCTAGTCCCATTGCCTTCCCCATTGACACTGTCACATCCACACTACTTTTCCCCGTCACTGAATTACGTATGTTAACAGCAAACTGTCGCGCCTAGCTAAGAAGAAATTTTTCGTGATCACTTTAGTTCTTGTCATAACAAAGCCGGAAAACTTTGAACTAGAATGTGACTTAACCTGGTCACATGAACAGGTTAGTTCCCTCTAACGAAAGCAGGATGTGTGGGTCTGATATGATTTGTGGATAACGGCCAACTGCAACGCACGATGAATGATGGAGTGTCTCAAGGCGGGTGAACACTTTCCGGTAGGACCGTACCTATCATTTCCCCCTGAAGAGTCAGCTGAAAGACCGGCATCCACAATGTGACGTCGGCCAGTAAGTGCGAACAGAGAACAGGCTGTCTTCCGAACTCCACTATGAACTCAGGATTTCAGTTCCGTTTTTTCTATGACAGTGTCACGAGGATAAAGACTCAATGTTCGGTGGACTTTACAAATATTAGCATTCTAGCTGAGAGATGTTAGTCCATCTCCTCGTCATCCCTCTCTCTTTCCATCTCCTCCTCACCCTCTCCCTGTTCATCTCCTCCTCTTTCCGTTCCTTATCCATCTCCACTTCTTCCATCTCTCTATTCATTTTCCCCTCCTCTCACTCTGTCCTTTTCCTCTTCTCCCCTGTCTGTGTCCGTCTCCTCCTACTCCCTCGCTGGCTGTCCATCTCCTCTTTTCCCCTACTCTCTCCACGTTATCACGCCCATGCCAACTGTAAGGGGGTGGTTCTTACCCTCACACTATTTCTTTCTAGAACATGTGTATCAAACTTGGTTGAAATTGTTCTAAGGATTTATAATGGGCTTTTACGCGTGGGTTTGTCCACATAGGCAGATGTCAAAAACGTTTCGCATAGATTTAACGTATTTCACGAGTACTTCACCTGTATCTCTGGCGAACTTCGCTGTCCAGTTTCATTTTCACGGAGCTTATCAAATCGTATCTCCCGGCCTATGTGCTGTATGCTGATGTAACGTTGCAGATACATCCAGTGGTATATGTGCCTATCGCCTGCGAAATGTATTGTGAATAGAGTCATGCATGATGCGCAATTTTTCACGCGTCTCAGCGTTTATGACGTCATATCTCCTGAACTATGGGTTGTACAAAGACAAACACACCAAAAAAAGTTTTGCATCACCTCGGTTCCGAGAGTTACGGATCCCGTACAGAAAATTGGAATAGAGATCAACATAAACATCATTTCCGCCCTTTTTATTGCTCATTAAAACCACACAATGCATATTGTACCATCATACAGCCAGACCTTCAGAGGTGGTGGTCCAGATTTCTGTACACACTTGTACCTCTAATACCCAGTAGCACATCCTCTTGCACTCATACATGCCTGTATTCCTCGTAGCATACAATCCACAAGTTAATCAAGGCACGGTTGGTCCAGATTGTCCCACTCCTCAACAGCGATACCGCGTAGATCCCTCAGAGTGGTTGGTGGGTCACATCGTCCATAAACAGCCCTTTTCAATCTATCCCAGGCATGTTCGGTATCGTTCATGTCTGGAGAACATGCTGGCCACTCTAGTCGAGCGATGTCGTTATCGTGAAGGAACTCATTCACAAGATGTGCGTGATGGAGGCGCGAATTGTCATCCTTGAAGACGAATGTCTTGCCAATATGCTTCCGATATGGTTGCAATATCGGTCGGAGGATGGCATTCACGTATCGTACAGCAGTTACGGCGCCTTACATGGTTACCAGCGGCGTACATCGGACCCACATAATGCCACCCCAAAACAGCAGGGAACCTCCACCTTGCTGCACTCGCTGGACAATGTGTCTAAGGCGTTCAGCCTGACCGGGTTGTCTCCAAACACGTCTCCGACGATTGTCTGGTTGAAGGCATATGCGACACTCATCGGTGAAGAGAAAGTGATGCCAGTCTTGAGCGGTCCATTCGTCATGTTGTTGGACCCATCTGTATCGCGCTGCATGGTCCCGTGGTTGCAAAGATGGACCTTGCTATGCACGTCGGGAGTGAAGTTGCGCATCATGCGGCCTATTGCGCACAGTTTGAGTCGTAACACGACGTCCTGTTGCTGCACAAAAAGCATTATTCAACATGGTGGCGTAGCTATCAGTGTTCCTCCGAGCCATAATCCGTAGGTAGCGATCATCCGCTGCATTAGTAGCCCTTGGGTGGCCTGAGCGAGGCATGTCATCGACAGCTCCTATCTCTCTGTATCTCCTCCACGTCCGAACAACACCGCTTTGGTTCACCGCGAGACGCCTGGACACTTCCCTTGTTGAGAGCCCTTCTTGGCACAAAGTAACAATGCGGACGCAATCGAACCGCAGTATTGATCGACTAGGCATGGTTGAACTACAGAATACACGAGCCGTGTTAACTCCTTCCTGGTGGAATGACTGGAACTGATCGGCTGTCGGACCCCTCAATCTAATAGGCGCTGCTCATGCATGGCTGTTTACATTTCTGGGCGGATTTAGTGAAATCTCTGAACAGTCAAAGGGACTGTGTCTGTGATACAGTATCCATAGTCAACGTCTATCTTCAGGAATTCTGGGAGCCGGGGTGATGCATAACTTTTTTTGATGTGTGTATAATTTTGCTGGAATATTCAGTGGTATATTTCAATACCGTTTGAAAAGTATATCTCTAATACAGTTCGACGCGAAGAAGTAATAAATTAAAACGTCATCCTTCATGTGACAATTTTACAGCATGGACAGTGAAAATAGAGCAAGCAATAAACGCTTTTCCTTTCATCTTTTTGTGGATGTTGCAGCGAGAAAAAGTTTTGCGAAGGTTCGAAATTATGCGTAAATTTTTTTCCAAGTAATTACGCGCTCTTATTCTCAAGTACTGAGTGACTAAATTATGGCTATTCGCGCGTCGTGGGCTCCACTGTTTTTTCACCTGCACCCCTTTGATAGGTAACTGGTTCTTACCCCCACAACGATGGTTTCCAGACAGTAAGTGATATGTGCACCAAGTTTGGTTGAAATCAATCCGGTGGCTTAGGAGATGTGGAATATGCATACATTATAAGTACACCCGTTTTTTAAGTATGTATGGATACATAAACGAAGGTTTTTTTGTGGAAAGTGAAAACTGAGTACCACGATTGAGGACGGATGACACGTAGACTGAACCAGTGGAAAACTGGAAGGAAATTGTATCACTCTGTAATAAATCTACAGCTCTACAGAAAATTAATAAATGGAGAAGCAGGTATCAGGCGTTAGAAAACATTAAGATCATCAAAGCAGGGTCGACTGTAGATGTTTACACATCGTAACTTAGACAGTTCATGTTGCTTGACGCGCCTAAAATATCACAGCAACACGCCTTAACGATGTAGAAGTTTCGGTTCCACGTAGAAAACTCAGGCTGTGACCTCGAAACTCGTTGCTGATGTCAGTCCTTTTCTGTATACTCATCATTCAATCACCTACGGATGATTTTTGTGAAGACGTTGCCTGTACAAGTCTACAATTCTGCTGTTCAGGAAACATTTCACGTCGAAAACCACCTTTTCTGGAAATACCATGATATGGTTTCCTCATCTAAGGAAAGAGGAAGAAGTCACTGGGTGCCCTGTCAGAAGAACATGACGGATGATACAAAATGTGGTAGCCCAAATACTCATAGGTGGCACAATGTCCTGTGAAGAACTAACTGGATTCCCCCCCCCCCCCCCCCCCCCCCCCCCCCCCCAGACAGTTTCTCGCGACTCTGGTTCTAGACAGCCTCTCGTAATTTCTGTTAGCACCAAACAACAGCAATCCCAAAAAAATATTCAGCATTGTGTTTCTCGATATTGTTTGGGTCTTTGCCGCTTGCGGCAGTGGTGATTCACTACTTGCTTTGTCCCTTTGTTTCGTGGCTATAGTGATGCACCAATGGCAGTGATACATTCATAGCAATTACGCGGTTAAAAAGAATCATCTGGATTAGCCTCACACAGCTGCAACATTTCTACTATTGCCTCGATTCGGCGGGTTTGTGACCGCTTGTCAGCAGTTGCGGAACAGAGAGAACGACTGAGTGCCTTTGTCATGCTTGAAATGTGCAAGATGTTGAAAGCTGATCTATGAGTGATTTTCACTTTTTCCACTATTGCCTCGATTGTGATAGATTGGTCTTCGAGAGCAAAAGGACTCCAGTGCTCTTGCACTTGTTATCTCTCCAGAGAGACATGTTCTGCCTCTTCGTCATCTGTTCTACGCTAATGATAACACACTAAAACTGTCGTTTCTGTCTGTCTGTCTGTTTGAACAGGCTAATCTCCAAAACTTCTTGACGAATTTTCATGAGCTTTCCATAGGTAACGTGAGCGTACCTTGGGGCACCGTATAGGCTTAAGTTCATTAAAATAGGATCACGAAAATAATACCAACAAAAAGATATCGTGATTTAAAGTTTTCGTGTCTGTCTATCTTTCACGAGGTTTTCACAAGTAACGTGAGCACAGCTTGGGGTAACGTGTACAATATATTTAATCAAAATTGGAAGGAAAAAAGATATCGTAATTGAAAGTAACATCCATACTAATACAAGTATTATAAATGTGAAAGTAGCTCTGTGTCTTACGTTTTCACGACTCACCCGCTGAACCGATATCGGTGAAATTGATATGAAAATAGCTTGAGCGTAATACAAGATAGTTACTGATTTGAAGCAATTTCGAGAATTAGGGACAGATACTTACTGTTTCTAAAAGTTATTTACTCTTCGACTTTCACAACACTTCCTGCAAACGTGACGTCATTTGACCTCGCGCGCAATATCGACGACCGCATGATCTGCTATCGACTTTGTGATGGGGAAGAATATGAATGTTATTGCTCCTTGTTTCTCTCGCAACAGTTTAAGCTGTCCTCTTAGGTTCCTGCGTAACTACAACCTCAGAAGTCGCAGAATATTTATGTCATACAACAAAATATGTGATATATTTATGTCATACAACAAAATTATTTGTTTCGCCACGTCCCCTGCTGGCGCCAGTGGACGACTCCGTATGGAATGCTCCCCTGACAGATGCGCCCTTCTACACAAGAAACTAACTCCAGCCGCAGCCCATACAGGGCTGAAGATAGGAACCAACATTTACGGAATTTATAAACTATAAATCGAATAGTAAAACGAGAGCTGCTCATACTCTGTCTAGGCAAGGAACTCAGGAATACAAACGAAAAGCTAGTTTTACTTCTTGTGAAAGCTTTTCTGGAAATGCAAAATGAGAATTGTTTATGAATAATGTGCAAGAATCGATTAATAACAGTAGAACTAGTGCAGATATGTATTTATAGTTGTTCAAACTGAAATAAAATTAATGAAAGTATAATAAACATATAGATTTATGTATCAGGAAGTCGTTTCTGAAAGTATTTGTTTGGAGTGTAGCCATGTATGGAAGTGAAACATGGACGATAACTAGTTTGGACAAGAAGAGAATAGAAGCTTTCGAAATGTGGTGCTACAGAAGAATACTGAAGATAAGGTGGATAGATCACGTAACTAATGAGGAGGTATTGAATAGGATTGGGGAGAAGAGAAGTTTGTGGCACAACTTGACTAGAAGAAGGGATCGGTTGGTAGGACATGTTTTGAGGCATCAAGGGATCACAAATTTAGCATTGGAGGGCAGCGTGGAGGGTAAAAATCGTAGAGGGAGACCGAGAGATGAGTACACTAAGCAGATTCAGAAGGATGTAGGTTGCAGTAGGTACTGGGAGATGAAGCAGCTTGCACAGGATAGAGTAGCATGGAGAGCTGCATCAAACCAGTCTTAGGACTGAAGACAACAACAACAATAAACTGAGCTTTAAAATGACCAGATAAATGAAATAAGAATGTTACAAAATTTATGTGAGCTTGTAAATGAGGCATCCTGACGCTTGGGCTCAACATTTTATGTCATATTTATCCTAATGACCATATGTTGGTACGTTTCAGAAGATACTTCACTTTGTTTTCTCGCACTATGTCGGTATTATAATGTGTGTGAATTCCTGTGGGACCAACCTGCTGAGGTCAGCAGTCCCTAGACTTACACACTACTTAAACTACCTTATGCTGAGAACAACACACACACCCACGCCCGAGGAACGACTCGAACCTACGGCGGCAGGGGCCGCACAATCCGTCACATGGCGCCCTAAACCGCGCTCCCACTCCGCGCGGCTAATCTCAGTATTGTGATGCATATTTTGGTGTTTTCCTTTACTACGAAAGCTCCTGTTTACTGCGAGTGGTACGTTTCCTTCCCCGACGTCCTCTCTGTTTTTTGTTCTTATCTTTCAGTCGAAAGTATGGCGTTTATTCCGAAGGCAACAAATTTCCGTCCTTGGTTTTCTGTTACGCGTATTTTGAACTAAGCTGTGCAACTCATAGTATCGTAATTAAACGCTAGGCCATATTTCCTGCGGCCAATTAGTTTTACTGTGTATTCCTCTGAGACGCCACGTCGATTATATTTTCGTTTCATTTATGTTTATCCCTGTACGCATACGCTTAACTTTTCTCACCCCTTTTAATTTTTACGTTGTTGCAGTGCCCACTCTGCCGCTTTTTTCCGTCTCACATTCTTTACCTTCCTTTGTTTTTCTTTTTCGGCTTTAGAATGTTCCGTGGTTCGCCATCAAATGAACGTAAAGTCGTAAACACTGTCAACCGTGCTGCTATTACGCAGCAGCTGCCATAAAAGCCACTGTTGTTTACCGGTGCCTATACAATTTTCTCCCGTTAAGTACAAGTCTTAATTATTCAAAATATCATATTTGTCAGAATTTTTTATCTATAGTATGTGGTTAAGAGCACTTATCGTATACGTTGCAGTTGACTTGTTCCTAAAGCGTGAAAGTTTTCTTAACAGGCACTGTTCCTGAAGCGCAACATTTCGTGTGTCGTTTGATTACTGCAGCTCTGTGGTCAGCTAACAATAGTCAAGTCCTTTTGATCAAGCGATTCCACTGCAACAGTCACGAGGAAAGTAATAAAGTAAATGTTCATGTTATAAGACATTACACAAAAACAAACTGTTTGGCTTTACTATCATCATAATCTATGACTCCGTCAGTTTCAGGGTGTCCAGTGATTAGTCACTATTTTTGGTTTACCTATTTAATCAGCTTGTACGTAAACTAACAACAATCTGGTAAGACAGTCTACTAATATGGGTGGAGAAACAGAAGGTGATGATAAGCTCAGAGCGGGGACGGGACGAAGAGTCGGGAAAACTTTCCTGATAGAAGTCGAGAACATGTTGTTGCGGAGCTACGACCATAAAATGACAGCCAGTCAGCGGCTAGTGCGACATAGCGTTTACATTTAAACTGACGTGCCAGAGATAACACGTGTTGCGCAGTTGCCCATTAAATTAGCTGAAGATGAAGAAACAATATTTGGGGACATTCTTTCTGATAGGCTACATCAATTGCGTTTATCGTGTACACAACGACAAATATCCGTCGTTTCCGACCGAATGTTTATTTTCTTTTTAACCAAACGAATTTCATTTATTGATGTTAGACCTTAGCGGTGGTTTATTAAACAGCCCTCTGTATGAAATTCTCTTCCTGGGGAGTGAGCATGCCCTTTATTTTGATCTTATGGAACAAGACGGCATTCTTTGTTTTTATCCCTTTGTTGAAATGATTTTTCTTCAGTTAGATGTTCTGCATATGTAGTGTGAGTACATTCTCTCTTCATTGTCCGTATATGCTTTTTCATTCTAATACTGAAATTTTCTACATCATCATTATATTTTATGTGGTACCCATTAATTTGATTCACATTTTCCTGAACTGTTGTATTTAGAAGTGTGGTAGGCAGTGCCCAGCGCATAAAACTACAAATAGAAATGGAGAACGGTTAATTGAATTTCGTTGGATTGGTTTTGGAGACATCGATGTTTGAGAGAAGACCACATAAGTTAATGACTTGGAAATATCCCAATGTAAAGCTAGGGCAGTTTCAAATAGATCGTATGGCTATAGATTGGAAATTTCATAAAGAAATCTGTAATGTCAAAGTCCTTCGTGGCGTCGATATTGATTCAGACCACTTCCCGTCAAAAATTAAGGTCAAAATATCACCTAAAAGGAAAAACAAATCTCAAAAGTTAGATAGAAAGAGAACTTATGACCCTAGTTATATTATTAATAATTCGATATATTACGAGAGATATAGAACAATTTAAGTGAAGCCTAAGGGCAATTGTCAATGGATTAAAACCCTTGGCTGAAGAAGTTGCTCCCTTACAGAAAGTGAAGAAACATGTTTGGTAGAATGAGGAATGCGATATGGCAAGTCGACGCAGGCATAAAGCTTCGGTAAGACCAACAAATGAAAACTGTAAGTTCCAGCAGGAATTAACCAATGTTAGACGATCACCGGTTAAGGAAATTAGAAGGGTCAAAATGAAATTCCATAGGGACTCACTAAAATCTATCGAAGCGGCTTTCAGTCGCCATGAGATGAGAGGTTACTATCAGACAATTAAACAGTACCATTCGAAATATACTCCACCTGACAGCAAAGGACTTGGAAGAGCAGTTGAATGGAGTGGATAGCGTCTTGAAAGGAGGATATAAGATGGACATCAGCAAAAACAAAACGAGAATAATGGAATGTAGTCGAATTAAGTCGGGTGATGCTGAGGGAATTAGATTAGGAAATGAGACACTTAAAGTAGTAAAGGAGTTTTTCTATTTGGGGAGCAAGATAACTGATGATGGTCGAAGTAGAGAGGATACAAAATGTAGACTGGCAATGGCAAGGAAAGCGTTTCTGAAGAAGAGAAATTTATTAACATCGAGTATAGATTTAAGTGTCAGGAAGTCATTTCTGAAAGTAATTGTATGGAGTGTAGCCATGTATGAAAGTGAAACATGGACGATAAATAGTTTGGACTATAAGGGAACAGAAGCTTTCGAAATGTGGTGCTACAGAAGAATGCTGAAGATTAGATGGGTAGATCACATAACTAATGAGGAAGTATTGAGTAGGATTGGGGAGAAGAGAAGTTTGTGGCACAACTTGACCAGAAGAAGGGATCGGTTGGTAGGACATGTTCTGGGGCATCAAGGGATCACCAATTTAGTATTGGAGGGCAGCGTAGAGGGTAAAAATCGTAGAGGGAGACCAAGAGATGAATACACTAAGCAGATTCAGAAGGATGTAGGTTGCAGTAGGTACTGGGAGATGAAGAAGCTTGCACAGGATAGAGTAGCATGGAGAGCTGCATCAAACCAGTCTCAGGACTGAAGACCACAACAACAACACTTTTGTGATGAAGGATATGAACGGGAAGCTAGCGCACAACAATTGTAACAATTAAGTGATTTTGGCCAAACACTTCAAATAGCTACTAAATAGTTAATGCGGAACCTGAACATTATTTGGAATTTGATACTTATCCGAGAAATAAAACGTATCTAGAAAAAGTTATACCCCACCTTCCAGAAGAAGTACAAGCAGCGATTAACTCATTTCGGAATTATAAGGTGGCGGATGAGGAACGACCGGAGGCAGAAGTTTGGCGATATGCGAGCGTGTAAAATATCAACGTGATCATCTTACTGGTAGTTGGAGTACTCAGAAGCTCCCAGAGGAATGGAACGCTGTAAAATTTATCCACTACACAAGAAAGGAGATAGATCTGTTGCAAATAATTGTAGATGTATATCCTTGCTGGATACGACTTGCAAAATTTTCTCTAAGGTGCTGTATTTCAGAATTCATGAACAACTTTATGGTGAGTTAGGTGAATGTCAAGGGTTTTCGTCCAGGACGAATCCGTCCTGACGAAATTATCTGTGTTAAATGGATCACGAAACACCAAATGGTCAGGAACAAGAAGCTAGTGATCACTTTCGTCATTTTAAACAAGTCTATGATAGTATCCATCGTGAATTTCTTCTGTCTATCTCTACAGAATTTGGTTTACATCAGAAACTTGTCAACCTCCTTGTGACCACCCGTTGAAATACTAAATCTAGAGTAAGGTTCAGAAATGAATTCTCTGAATCTTTTGAGATACGAATTGGCCTTCGATAAGGTGACAGATTGCCCCGTTACTGTTTAATTGCACACTGGAGAAAATCATGTGTGAATGTAACATGATATGTCTGCCATCTGTTAAGATTAGAAGAAAGAATCTACATAATTGTGCTGCATTTGCAGATGAGTTGGCATTGTTAGCAAACAGTACCGAAGGAGGAAAGTTTCAGATGGAAGAACAAGAACAATTAGCGGCGAAGGTGGAGTTGCAAATTTCTTTTGAGAAAACAGACACATCCCATATTATACTCCACAGTGCTAAAAAAAAAATAAGGTGATAAAATGTCTAAATATCTTGGTGAGATTATTACTTGGAATGCCAACGAAAGAACATCAAGAGATAGTAGAAGACTGAAACTACAACGAGCACAGAGAACCACGTGGCCAACTTACAAAAAATTCTCTCTTTCCATAAATACTAAACTTTGGCATTATTCCTCGCTCGTTAAACCGGAGGCAACGATTGCCAGTGAAACACTTTTTAAAATAAACACTCAAGCAACAACTGATAAATTGTAGAAAGTTGATAGAAGAATATTCCGAAACATTATATAAAAATAAGAAAATTTAAAAAAACATTAAGTTGATGATCAGTGGAGACTCTTTCCCAATTCGGTGGTTTACCAAAACCGTGAAGCCATTGTTAATATGAGGTGAAAAAGACGGGTTGCATTTGTGGCCACATTTCACGTTTATCGAGTACTAGACTCCTGAAACAACTTTTTGACTACTTTCGGAACAATAACACAAAAAACAAGTGGCTTAATGAAGTACGAATGGATCTGAATGAATTGAACGTTACCAAACATCAAATTGAACATAGAGAAGAGAAGCTGCTTCTGAAGAAGTAATAAATACGACTGACATTCAGAACATTACATCGGAAGAAGTACGTCATACCTGCAGAAGAACGAGCCGCCAGATCACTCCGAATGCAGAAGTTTCGGGAAAGGAAGGACTTGTCGACTGCTGAGATCTAAACCTATCCTTGATAGACTCTGTTGTATAATGTTTGATTTTAGTACTACAATGTGGGCGTGAACTATGTAATAAATAAATAAAAATATGAAACTTTTGGCAGATTAAAACTGTGTGCCGAATCGAGACTCGAAATCGGTCCAACACACAGTTTTAATCTGCCAGTAAGTTTCATATCAGCGCACACTCCAATGCAAAGTAAAATTTCATTCTGGAAACATCCCCCAGGCTGTGGCTAAGCCATGTCGCTGCAATGTCCTTTCTTCCAGGAGTGCTAGTTGTGCAAGGTATGCGGGAGTGCTTCTGCGAAGTTTGGAAGGTAGGAGACGAGGTACTGGCGGAATTAAGGCTGTGAGGACGGCTCCTGAGTCGTGCCTCGGTAGCTCAGTTGGTAGAGCGGAAGACAAAGGTCCCGAGTTCGAGTTTTGGTCCGGCACACAGTTTTAATCTGCCAGGAAGTTTCATATCAGCGCACACTCAGCTGCAGAGTGAAAATTTCATTCTAAAAGTAAATATCTTCCTCTGTGTCACGGCTAGTAATGTCGTTTGTATGCGCTACTTGTCTTCGAGCAGACATTAATTCCACGATTTTTCAAGATGTTACTAATATTTTGTGTGGGCTGGTTGTAGTACGTAACGGTAGTAAGTAACAGTAGTATTTTGCATGGAATGAGTGTCCTGGTGTGAGTGTGTGTGTTTTGCTCTTACGTGCCAGAATATCTACAGTGTTCTTATTTTTGGTGCTTTCCGTCAGGCTTCACCAGAATAGTGAGGTATTCAAAACCGAAAAAGAAGTCAGACAAGGAGACTATCAGTACGCAAAGCTATTCCTTAAACTGGGAAACCGAAGGTGGATTTGGTGTTAACTGAAGAGTTCAAACATTATGACTGCTGCCCACAGCGTTACTAATTGCCGCCTAGTGGCGTTGCAGGCGGAGCCCGAGAGAAATACGCCCCCCCCCCCCCCCAACCCCACCGAAACAAACTTCTGACGTCACCCTAGCCGGCTTCGAGGCCTACAAGAAAGGCAGGCCGCGGCGCGTACGTCACGAAGGTAGTCCTTCACTCGCTCGCTCAAATCAGCAGACAAACTACGTTTCTAGATCTGGTAACTCGTAAATAGACGTGTCCGTACAAATGAAAACTCTGTCTTCTGCTGGATCCGCTATTATGGAATCTTACTGTTATTAGTCCTATTATGATGGGAAGTCCATGGGCCTACTTATAATTTGTTACGGCTGTACTGGTGTACAATAAAATAAAATCATGCTAAAATGATTATCAGTTGCATTAGGCACCATTTTCAGCATGTAATGAGTACTGTTAAGCAGAAAAGACTAAATGCTATAAACACGCCGTTATATCATTTATATAGAGTTGTTGTTGTTGTCTTCAGTCCTGAGACTGGTTTGATGCAGCTCTCCATGCTACTCTATACTGTGCAAGCTTCTTCATCTCCCAGTACCTACTGCAACCTACATCCTTCTGAATCTGCTTAGCGTATTCATCTCTTGGTCTCCCTCTACGATTTTTACCCTCCACGCTGCCCTTCAATGCTAAATTTGTGATCCCTTGATGCCTCAGAACATGTCCTACCAACCGATCCCTTCTTCTAGTTAAGTTGTGCCACAAACTCCTCTTCTCCCCAATTCTATTCAGTACCTCCTCATGTGGTCTACCCATCTAATCTTCAGCATTCTTCTGTAGAACCACATTTCGAAAGCTTCTATTATCTCCTTGCCCAAACTATTTATCGTCCATGTCTCACTTCCATACATCGCTACACTCCATACATATATCGAGTACCGATCAAATTAAATTTTGCTGTAGTACTGTTTATCAGTAAGACTTCATAACAGCATATTCCAGTGGAAGGTGCAATTCTCGTTGGTACTTACACGTCCAGCTGCGAGTTAACACGTTTAGAAACGCATTTTGTCTGCTGAGCTGAGCGAGCGAGCGAGTTCAGGACTACATCGTGACGTACGCCCTGCGGCCTGTCTTTCTCGTGGGCCTCGAGTCGGTTTGTATGCCCCACTTCGCGAACGGTCTGCCCTCTGCAGAGCACACGGGAAATCAATGTGTAATTGAAAAGGTACCCGCTGAAGGTCTTAACTTCATCGTGTGCTGTCGGGAGTTTGATGCATTTACAAGCGCGGTCAAGAATTATTAAACTCGTCTGATATAGTCACTCGCTCCCCGCCATAGGCTGCAGCTGACACTGTCACGTGCTGTGATGTACGTGAAACGTCCTGTATTCTTCGTGGGCCTCGGTTGCAGTTACGTGACGTGTTAAAGAACGTATATAAGCGGAGCAGCGACGAATGAGGACTCATTCTAGCGACAATACGGGTCGCAGGTGTGAAAATCCACTGACTTGATAAGGACTTTGGCAAAAAGAATATTGTTATACCACGATGCCTAGAAACAGAGAACCTGGTTGGCCCTAACGTTCTCCAGTTGTGACCATCTACGAGAAGTGGTTGAAGGACCGTAAAACCACGGGTAAGGGACAAGGTGTTGGATGTCACAGAACATGGAGTTCGGAGGCTTGCCAGCTCTGTAGACCCAAAGCAGGATAGGCGGCGATCTGTGGCAGAGATTACGACAGACGACAATGTTGGAACAGGAAAAAGTATTTCGGAGCGCACCGTACGCATACATTGTTGAAAATGGGGATTCGCAGCAGACAACTCCCAACTGTTCCCAAGTTGACCCAACCACATCGTCATTTATTACTGCAATGGGCACTAGAACATCGTGACTGGACAGTGGAGCAACAGGCAGTGTCATCTCGTTGGGTTACGTTTCTTGTTACATCAAGTCGATGATAGCGTCGAGCTACCCATCATCCACCTAAATGGCTGCTCCAGTCCTGCACCGTGACAAGGACCAGGCAACTGGGCGGCAGTATTACTCAGTGGTGCACATTCAACTGGGATTTCATGGGAACTGCGGTAGTAATCGTAGCACCGCAACAGCTGTGGGCTGCGTGAACATTATTGCTGACCACCTGCATCCGTTCATGTCTGAAGTCTTCCCCGACGCCGATGCTATCTTCCAGCAGGATAACAGTCCTTGTAACAAGGCCAGAATCGTTCTGAAGTGGGTTAAGGAACTTGACAGCGTACTCATATCGATGTTGTGGCCAGCAATTCCCCTAATATGAATCGTTTGTAAGTCGTCTGTGACGCTACAGGGCGCCAACGCCGCAGACACAAACCACTGGGCCGTAATGTACGGGAATAGCGTGAGCTGTGTACAGGCCTTTGGGGTCACATACCTCGTGGAATCTGCCACGGACTTGTCGGTTTCACGCCAAGTAGGATCGCTTCTTTATGCGTTCCAACAACGGACAAACGCGCTATTAAGCTGGTAAGCTGGTGAATGTTTTGGCTTGTCTCGTATGAGAACCACATCCGGTTCTCTGATGACAATGTTTCTTTGTTTTTTTTTCTTTGCCCTCAACGTAGACGAACTTCAATAACGAACAGAGGAAACGTAATGAAGCAAAACAATCAAGTAAATAATAGTAGACTCTCCGGAAACTGCTGGATTCACTCAGCCACGATTCTGATATGACTGGGAATAAAGGGTTCTCATCACGCTCCTTGGAAAGAAAGGTAAAGAAAGAATTGCGAATATATGTAGACCAGCACTTTTATGTCCCGTCCCCTGCAGTATTTTAAGAGAATGCTCTGAACTGAAAAAGGAATATTTTGTCCACACGTCGGCAGCGGTTCAGGAGACACCTCGAGTGCGATACATAATTCATTCCATTCTTGAGTGATGTATTGCAAATCGTTGAAGCAAACAAACCTGTAGTGATGATTTCAAATTTTCGTAGAGCTAAATAGCAAAGATTAGGCTACTAACAAACATACGAATCAAGTGCCTATGTTTCCAAACGCTTGATTTTCTTTGATAGTAGTTTATGGATATAGAACGTTACGATGCCTATGGTCGCTGGCGCACATCGGGAACCGAAGTAGGTTTTCATATATCCCATGAAGGATTATACTAGCTTCAATTTATTAGCAATGTATCACACATAGCAAGTAATAATCTCACGTGTGGTGCCTACACGGAAGTGACACTTTGATAAATTAGGGTAACGCGTAATGACTGAGACAAAATTTATGCATGCAGTAACACAGGAAAGTTCGCCTTAGTATACAAGGAAAAATAATATATGTGAAGTGGTGAAAGATTCTCAAAATTCTCAGAAAAACAGGTTCACCCAATTGCCAATGACACAATACGAGTACGAGAATCGAATGAAAAAAAAATAAGAACTGAATACCAAGAACAAAGCTCGCGGTTTAGCGACGGGATAAGGCAGCGATGTATGATAGTCTTCCGCCGCTACTTCTTAATGCACACGTCAAAGAAGCAATAACGGAAATAAAATAAAAGTTCAGTAGTGGGATTAAATTTCGGAGTGAAAAGATATCAATTATAAGATTCACTCATGAGATTGATATCCTCAGTGAAAATGAAGAAGAATAGTAGGACCAGTTGAATAAAATGAACAGTCTAATGTGTGCAGCAAATGGATTGAGACTGAACCGAAGAAAAATGGAAGTAGTCAGAAGTAGCAGAAATGAGAACAGCGAGAAACTTAGCATCAAAATTGGGGATCACGAAGTAGATGAAGTTAAGGAATTCTGCTACCTAGGCGGCAGAATAACCTATGATGGACCGAGCATGGAGGATATATAAAGGAGACTATCACTGACAAGAAGGGCATTCCTGGCCAAGAGAAGTCTATCAGTGTCAAACATAGGCATTAATTTCAGAAAGAAACTTCTGAGAATGTACGTTTTGAACACAACGTTGTATGGTAGTGAAACGTGGACTGTGAGAAAACACATGAAAAACATTGAAAAGAAGAAGGAATAAAATGATAGGACGTATATTAAGACATCAGGGAAAAACTTCCCTGGCACTAGAGGGACCTGTAGAGGGTAAAAACTGTAGGGGAAGACAGAGACTGGAATACATCCAGCAAGTAAAGGAGATGTTACTCTGAGATGAGAAGATTGGCAGTGAAGAGGAATTCCTGTGGGCTGCATCAAAGTGCAGCACACTTGCCCGGGGGACCGTGCACGTGGCCTGTCCTTGAGTCCTGCTAGACTGTTTAGGATTCTCATCGGGTCTACCTGAAGGAAGAGCCCGACGGAATTCAGAAGCGCGCCCGCCAGGGCTGCAGACGGCAGATTTAGTGCATGCGGTGACTCAGAGGTGCGACCAAGGCGTTTAAATGAGGGTCAGTGGAAGGAAATGCCGACGTATTTCTCGCGTGGCACTTTTTGGGCACTGGTACTTTACAGCAAGATTATTTTAAAGTCTTACTGCCATCATGTGGTGAAGAAAAACAGGATCGCGAATCGGTTATACAGGCAGGACTTTTTCAGTCACTCAGTATGGAGTATACTCAGGACTGGAAAATATTAGCTGAACACATATCATGTAGAAGTCCGAGTGTCGTATATTGTAGGTCCGAAAGCCTAATGATTATAGTTTCGATTCACCATGCCTCGGGATGATTAACAATTAAGATGGCAATATGCTGGAAGTGGTCGGTGGTAGATGGACGAGTAGCGACCAATGTGCCGTTATTGTGTTTTCATATATTACTCCATCCACACCTTAAACAAAAACACAACTGTTGATTTCACATTTCAACTCGCGGACTACGCTATTAAGTACACTCACATCCTTCTCATATCGCAGTTATGCTACCATCGAGGACCTTCTTCGGGGAAGAACTTGTTTTCCTTCTTCTGTTGTCGAATATGCTATCGCGTGGCTCTGTATTGTCCTAGCTGATTGGTCTCTAGTCCACCAACGGCTTAAGCAAACCTGCTAGACTGCTAGAAATTGCAATTTCCGCAGAACATATAGAGGATATGGCAGAACAATGCGCTATTTCAATTGGTTTCTGAAAGTGGAATGGTATTATTGACAACACTGAACATTTGTAATAAGTTTCAGGCAGGCAGGCACAAGCGGGCCTGAAGGTGCTGTGGCTGTGAAGGCCTGTTACAAAAACGGTGAATGTGTTGCTGCTGCTTGTCGGGAATAGCTTCGTCATTTCAACCTTAGACGGAAAGATCCTTTGCCATCAGCACATGAAATCAGGGTATGGGTGAAAAAGTCCACTTGAGATGAAATAGCGAGAGTAACGCACAGCAGTTGTCGCTGACACTAACGAATAGATGTGGTGCAAAATGTTGTAAGCAACTGTCCAAAGCATTCTGTGATACAAATTGCGGAAGCAGTGGGAATGTCCACTCTTATTGGCCACAGAGTTGTATGGAATGATTTAAAGCTGCAACTGAACAAGATGCAGGTTGTGCAACCGTTAAATGAAAGTGATTACGAAAAGTGAATGACTCTGACTGTTGAACTGTTGACAACTATTACGAAAATGAAGGCTCCTTGAATCTGTTGTGGATGAATGAAGAGGCACATTTTCATCTCAGTGGCTTTGTCAACAAACGAAACAGCCGTTACTGGTGCGAGGATAATCCTCGTCAACTCCATCACCGCCCTTACACTGCCAGGAAGTCGCAGTGTGACGCGCTGTCTCTTCAGTGGGAATAGGCAGCCTTTTCTTTTTCTGAGGATGGACATAGAGGAGCAGCCATAATGACATCTGAGCAGCGTGCTGCCATGGTTGACGCATTTCTTGCACCTGAACTTAAACAGTTTCCAGCAAATAAGTGTTAACTTCAGCAAGACGGTGCTACATCTCATTGTATTCAAATTACAACAGCGGCAGTGCGCAGAATGTTTGGTAACTACACCATTTCAATAAATACGGACATTTTGTGGCCTCCCACATCTCCCGACTTATAGGTTTGTGATTACTTCCTCTGGGGGTTCCTGAAATACATGATGTATGCTAGACGTCTACACACAACTGAGGAACTGAAAGACACCATTCGTGCAGAAATAAGAAACATTACTATTGCTATACAGACGCTTGAACGTTCCGCGTACGATTTTCATCGCCGATTGTCTGAATCAACGTCTGTCAACGTAACAGTGGTGGCCACCTGCCAGACATCATTTTTAAAACATGAATGGCAATACGCAACGGTTTCGTTGTTATGATTGAAAATATTTAAGAACAATATCGTCGACCTGTTTCCCTATATCCAAATCGGCCTTTTTTTGCCACACCGTGTGCTCTTCTAAGGAATAAATAGTCTGTCACTTTCTGGTAAATGTTCTCCCAGCTCTAATAAATTGGAACATAATGGAAAGAAATTTTATTTATTTCATGGTGACCGTTTTCGACAGAACTTGTGGTCTAAAACGGTCATCGTGAAATAAATAAGTAACGATCTTGTCTTCAGAAGAAATTTCTTTTCGTTAAATCGATATATCGCTCACATACGCATCAGCAACCTATATAAACTGGAACTTCTTAATGATAAACTTGAAGGCCGGCCAACACATTAACAAATAAACTTCAATACACTCAAGTTACCAATTACAAAGTCAAGAAATGCTATAACTTACGCGTAATATATTGTTCCGTTCCTCATACAGATATTGCGTCATTAAGTCTCTGGCTGCCGTAAATAACTATTAATTCCATGTAAATTCATGTCAAGCAGTCTGGCTTGGCGCATATGTACAATACAAACTTTCCTACTGGTCCCATCATTGACAGCGCAGCTCGAGAAAGAGACAGTTATGAAATATACTCCTGGAAATGGAAAAAAGAACACATTGACACCGGTGTGTCAGACCCACCATACTTGCTCCGGACACTGCGAGAGGGCTGTACAAGCAATGATCACACGCACGGCACAGCGGACACACCAGGAACCGCGGTGTTGGCCGTCGAATGGCGCTAGCTGCGCAGCATTTCTGCACCGCCGCCGTCAGTGTCAGCCAGTTTGCCGTGGCATACGGAGCTCCATCGCAGTCTTTAACACTGGTAGCATGCCGCGACAGCGTGGACGTGAACCGTATGTGCAGTTGACGGACTTTGAGCGAGGGCGTATAGTGGGCATGCGGGAGGCCGGGTGGACGTACCGCCGAATTGCTCAACACGTGGGGCGTGAGGTCTCCACAGTACATCGATGTTGTCGCCAGTGGTCGGCGGAAGGTGCACGTGCCCGTCGACCTGGGACCGGACCGCAGCGACGCACGGATGCACGCCAAGACCGTAGGATCCTACGCAGTGCCGTAAGGGACCGCACCGCCACTTCCCAGTAAATTAGGGACACTGTTGCTCCTGGGGTATCGGCGAGGACCATTCGCAACCGTCTCCATGAAGCTGGGCTACGGTCCCGGACACCGTTAGGCCGTCTTCCGCTCACGCCCCAACATCGTGCAGCCCGCCTCCAGTGGTGTCGCGACAGGCGTGAATGGAGTGACGAATGGAGACGTGTCGTCTTCAGCGATGAGAGTCGCTTCTGCCTTGGTGTCAATGATGGTCGTATGCGTGTTTGGCGCCGTGCAGGTGAGCGCCACAATCAGGACTGCATACGACCGAGGCACACAGGGCCAACACCCGGCATCATGGTGTGGGGAGCGATCTCCTACACTGGCCGTACACCTCTGGTGATCGTCGAGGGAACACTGAATAGTGCACGGTACATCCAAACCGTCATCGAACCCATCGTTCTACCATTCCTAGACCGGCAAGGGAACTTGCTGTTCCAACAGGACAATGCACGTCCGCATGTATCCCGTGCCACCCAACGTGCTCTAGAAAGTGTAAGTCAACTACCCTGGCCAGCAAGATCTCCGGATCTGTCCCCCATTGAGCATGTTTGGGACTGGATGAAGCGTCGTCTCACGCGGTCTGCACGTCCAGCACGAACGCTGGTCCAACTGAGGCGCCAGGTGGAATTGGCATGGCAAGCCGTTCCACAGGACTACATCCAGCATCTCTACGATCGTCTCCATGGGAGAATAGCAGCCTGCATTGCTGCGAAAGGTGGATATACACTTTACTAGTGCCGACATTGTGCATGGTCTGTTGCCTGTGTCTATGTGCCTGCGGTTCTGTCAGTGTGATCATGTGATGTATCTGACCCCAGGAATGTGTCAATAAAGTTTCCCCTTCCTGGGACAATGAATTCACGGTGTCCTTATTTCAATTTCCAGGAGTGTATTTTTATACATGTGAATAAAGCAGCACTCCATCTTCAGGCCACAAGTGGCCCGTCACTTTGAATGTCTACAGAACATGAGTATAATAAAAAATGTATTTTGTAGAGCGATACGAATGTGTGAAATCGACATTAGATTTTTCTGGATTCAAATGAAATAGTTATTCTTTAAATAGTCGTTTAACTTCCCTAAATTAGCTTTTATAGTTATTAAATATGAAACGACTTTTCTGGAATCGGAGAAAAAATTTACCAGCCTTCATTGCAAGACTAAAACAAATGATCTATGAATTAACTAATTTATTCAAACATGCGCACTAACGTGTTAACGCAGTTTAATCGAGAACTTAACGAGTTATTGTTCACTCCGACGAAGCACTGCGTAGAAAATGCTTTGTGCTTAGTCGCTGTTCACATCAACATCGACAAAAAAAATTGAAGCAACATAAACACTGTATTTTGGTGACATTCAAAGTTGTGACCTGGGAGTGTTGTTTGCCAGAAACATATATCCTGTTTCTGTGTGTATTTCCAAAACAAATCAGCATGCAGAACGGGATAAATACCACGAAAATAACTTGGCAAGGCTAAGAATAACGTAAATTAGAGCAACATAAACTAACTTTCTAGAAAATACTGAATAAAAGAACCCACTGATGATGCAAAGTGGAATCGGTATGATCATTCATTTTATTACAGGTTCAAATGGTTCAAATGGCTCTGAGCAGTATGGGACTTAGCTTCTGAGGCCATCAGTCCCCTAGAACTTAAACCTAACTAACCTAAGGACATCACACACATCCATGCCCGAGGCAGGATTCGAACCTGCGACCGTAGCGGTCGGGCGGTTCCAGACTGAAGCGCCTAGAACCGCTCCGGTTATCTCGGCCGGCTTCATTTTATTACTGGGGTGGACAGAAATATGAATACCAAAAACACAGAATGTTACCATGCCCAACATGGCGTAGGAAAATCGTTAGCATTCAAAATAACTTACAGTTGTCTCGGAATGTATGTAGTTACCGTATGGTTTTCAAAGGAAACTTTTACCGTTCTTTCTGCAAAATAATAAGAAATTCATGTAACGCTGATGGAGGTGGATAGCAATCACTGACCCTTGTCACAAAAGTAGACCATGAAGACACAGTAGTATTGAAATATAGTGACTTTGGTGGCCAGACAAGATTCGACAATTCTGGACGGTACGAGCTGTGTGAACAGGGGCGACAGGGCCCTCAATCCTTGGCAGTGATGCGACCTTTGATACTAACCGTGGAGTCCTTGGAATACCCGAGCTATGTTTCACTTTGGGATGTAAACCCGGCCAGAAATTGGAAACAGCTCGAAACAAGACTCATTCGACCAGATTACTGTCTTCCATTGATCCATAGTCCAGGTTTTATGGCCTCGGCACCATGTTTTCCAGTTTTCCACTTGCATCACTGACGAGTTGTTTTGGAAATACGCCTCGTCCTGCAAATCCCAGCTTATGAAGCTCCCTTCGTAGTGTTCTGGTGCTGACAGAGTTCGCGAGTATGACATTCAGTTCTGCAGTGACTTTTGCAGCTATCGTTCCCTCATTTTTCACCTCAATTCTTTTGAATGACCATCTGTCACGATCAGTCCACACACTTTTTCGTCCACTTTGTGACTTAGAGAATGATGTTTTTCCGCTATCGCTGTATGTCGTTTAAATCTTCGATACGGCGCATGTTGAAAAACC
The DNA here is from genome assembly GCF_023897955.1 of Schistocerca gregaria. Classification (NCBI taxonomy): domain Eukaryota; kingdom Metazoa; phylum Arthropoda; class Insecta; order Orthoptera; family Acrididae; genus Schistocerca; species Schistocerca gregaria. The sequence continues at coordinate 522,983,279 of NC_064921.1, read as the reverse complement.
AAACACTTCAGCTCCCTTGGTTACGGGAGCACCCACCGTGCGAACACCAACAGTCTGACCGTGTTCAAATGTCACGCACTCACAACTGCACAGAATAATGTTCTGACAATGTGCGACGGCCGCGGTGACCGAGCGGTTCTAGGCGCTTCAGTCCGGAACCGCGCAACTGCTATGGTCTCAGGTTCGAATCCTGCCTCGGATATGGATGTGTGTGATGTCCTTAGGTTAGTTAATAGTTCTAAGTTCTAGGGGACTGATGACCTCCGATGTTAAGCCCCATACTGCTCAGAGCCATTTGAACCATTTTTTTGAACTTGCAATGTGCGGAGGCCATTGTGGAGGTGTCTTTCGCGGTAAGATACAATAGCACAGCCTCCAGGCTTGGTTATCATCTGCATTTACACTGATCAGCCAAAACATTATGACCATCCATCTCTAATAGCCGGTATGTCCATTTTTGGCAGTGATAACACCGGCGACTGTCGTGACACGGAAGCAATGAGGTCATGGTAGGTCGTTGGAGGCGTTTGGTGCCACCTCTGCACACGCAGGAATTTATCTCACATGCTGAAATCTACGGCTTCTTAGTCGTTAGAAAAAGTTAAGCTTCTAAGTGGATGCAATGAAAAGATACGGGCATTTATGTCAAATGCTCTGATACTCGCTAACTCACTCACCAAAATCTGCAGGGCACTCCCCGTTCACATAGAATCATGAAAATTGGCAAGCAGCAAGGTTTCATAGTACAAGGACGGGAAAAAATCCGAAAATTGTTGATTTGTAATTGTATCATACGAAAAAACTTTTTTTTGTCATTTGTTATTCACTGTCAGTCTGTCCGTCTGTTGAGGCATCTCCTCCTCAGGAATTACAACAGCAAATGAGAAATTACACAAAATAATTAAACTTAAAATTAAAACATTTTCTAAGGACCCAGGATAGATATCTCGCCAGTATCGATACCGATAACAGGTAACAAGCGTCGAGATTCTCGAGTCTCACGATGGACGAAATATCTGCATAGATAACTCCACCAGTTAGCCAGAACATTATGACCACCTACCTAATAGCCAGCATGTCCACCTTTGGCACGAATAACAGCGGCGATGCGTCGTGGCATGGAAGCAATGAGGCCCTTGTTGGTCACTAGAGGGAGTTGGTGCCACATCTGTACGCACAAGTCACTTAACTCCCGTAAGTTTCCAGGAAGGGGGACGATGAGCTCTGACGCCATGTTCAATCCTATCCAAGATGTGTTAGATCGGGTTAAGATATAGTGAGTGGAGGGTGGGGCAGCACATCATTTGGAACTCGCCGCTGTCTTCCTCAAACTAGTCCATCACTATTCTGGTCTCGTGACTTGGCTCATTATCTTCTTGGAGTCCGCCCCCGGTAGCTGAGTGGTCAGTGCGACGGACTGTCAATCCCAAGGGCCCGGCTGGGTCGGAGACTTTCTCCGCTCAGGGACTGGGCGTTGTGTTGTCCTAATCATCATCATTTCATCCCCATCGACGCGCAAGTCGCCGAAATCGAAAGACTTGCACCAGGCGAACGGTCTACCCGACGGGAGCCCCTCGTCACACGCCATTTCATTTCATCTTCTTGGAAACGCCACTGCTGTCGGGAAACTTGATCGTCATGAAGAGGTGTACATTATCTGCAACCAGTGTACGATACTCCATTGCTGTCATGATGCCTTGCCCGAGCTCCACTGGACTCGTGGATGCCCACTTGAATGTTACCCAGAGCATAATGGAGCCTCCACCAGCTTGTCTGCGTCCTACTTTACAGCTGTCAAGCAGCTATTCCCTGGAAGACGATGGATTCGCGCCCTTCTATCAGCATTACGAGGAAGGCACCGTGATTCGTCAGCCCATGCAACGCTCTACCACCACGCCATCGTCCAGTGCCAATGGTCAGGTGCCATTTTCAGTTGTAGTTCAGATGTGGTGCTAACATCGGCACATGCATGGGTCTTTGGCAGCGGAGGCCCACCGTTAGGAGTGTTCGGTACACTGTTTGTTAGGAGACACTTCTACTCTACCAATTAAAGTCTGATGTTAGTTCCTCCACAGTTCGCCGTCTGTCCTGTTTTACCAGTCTGTCCAGCCTATGACGTCCAACAGTTTCACCTTGGTTTCGCCTCGTGTTGAAGACACTCACCACATCGCTCCTCAAATACCCGACCAGTTGTACAGTTTTCGAAATCACGTGAGCATCACGTGGGCATCACAGTCTGCCCTCGATCAACCTCAGACAGATGGCGCACCTCTACACACGGACAGCACGCTTACTAATACTACAAGCACCGTGTGAGTGTCTAACTAGCAGTCATTCTTCCCACGGTGACAATACTATCGTCTGGATGGGTTTATATCGATAGTAGGTCGGAGGGCAGAATGTTCCAGCTGAGCAGTGTATGTTCAAGCAAGCATTTCTAGCGGTGTTTCCAGATTTTGTTCAACCTCTATACTATAGTTGCGACTGGCTGCGTCACAATGAATAAAAATATATAAGAAAATGTTGACTGAAATAGAAATAGACCGCTCGCAATAACTGCATTAACTCGTGACAGTGTTTCTCGATTTTCGACAGCCTCAGAACGACACCGCCTCCTAACAGTACTCTACGCGCGGCACGGTGCCCTCAAAGAAACAATGGAGCAGTTGAGGCAGTCGACGCGATTGCTTCCCGGCAATCTGTAGTCCGTCCTTGATCCCGAAGCCTAAAAGCCACCAGTTTATCGTGCCGTAAAAAGGGAAAGGAGCGCTCCATGTGAAGTAATGGCACGGCGCGCCGCGCTGCTAACGACCCGGCGGTGGGCGTGTGCCGGCAGACCATCAGCAGGGGAGGCAGCGGGAACCTTGAAAATTTTGAGGCAGAGAGACACGTTAACTCCAGCTGAGCGTAGCTTCTCAGTAGCCAGCTAACAAGATAGGCCGCATACCGAAAGAGCATCCGGATACCCCTCGTCGCGCATCCCCAGAGCAGCGGGCCACGAAGCAAATGGCATGCTAGGCGTCACAGCTGAATGACCCCATAAGCACCTTGGTTTTTATACGACCAGCGACTCACCGCGAGAGCCTCTCCGTGCAAGTGCTCCTGTGCCTGCCGGACGATCACCGTGCCGCTCTCGCGCATTGCAGCCACCCGGCCTCAAGAGCCGTAATAGCTAACGGGACGCTGTGCTCGCCCAAGACTACCCCGGTCCAATGGCTGAGATTTACATTCAGGAGGGTCGGGTCACAAATTATTGAACGATCGTACTTATTTTCATTTCCCACTGTTCACGAAATTGATTACAGTTAATTGCAGAATTGATCTTTTGAGAAAAACACCGAATTTTTGCCGTATTCTTGTTCAATACGGGTTTGTACACTGACTATTAATGTACTAGTCTTCGACGAGACAATAAACGTCAACGTTCCTTCATTCTTCTGCTGTGTGAACACGCGTTTTTGCATTTTCAAGCTTACAGCTTGCACAGGAAGAGCAAGTAATGGTTCACTGTCCGTATGGCTCAATGCTCTGTCGAAGTAGGTGGAGAGCATATCCATTCGTTTCTGTGGCCATACTGCTCCGAGGAAATTCACTGCTAATGGTCGCGTCTTGAAGTAGATAATAATAACATTAAGCCGGCCGCGGTGGTCTAGCGGTTCTAGGTGCTCAGTCAGGAACCGCGCGACTGCTACGGTCGCAGGTTCGAATCCTGCCTCAGGCATGGATGTGTGTGATGTCCTTAGGATAATTAGGTTTAAGTAGTTCTAAGTTCTAGGGGACTTATGACCACAGATGTTGAGTCCCATAGTGCTCAGAGCCATTTGCACCAATAACATTAAAAGTAAATGAGTAATTCGCTCATTACCTTCTGGCGACAGTACTATCATGCACACTAGAATTGAACAAAGGTTAAAAACCAAATTTTTGCGAAACAGTGTACACTGAGGTACACATGCAGATGGTGGTAGTATAGCGTACACAAGTTATAAAAGGGTAGTTCATTGGCGGAGCTGTCGTTTACACTCAGGTATTCATGTGAAAAGCTTTTAGACGTGATTATGGCCTTACGGAGGGAATTAGCAGACTTTGATCGCGGAGCTAGACATATGGCACATTCCATTTCCGAAATCGTTAGGCAATTCAATATTCTGCGATTCACAGTCTTGAGACTGTGTCGAGGATACCACGTTTCACGAATTACCTTTTCACCACAAACAACGCAGTGGTTGACGGCCTTCACTTAACGACCGAGAGCAGCTGTGTTTGCGGAGTGGTGTCAGTGCTAACAGGCAAGGAACATTTCGTTAAATAACCCCAGAAATCAGTGTGGAACGTACGACGAACGTGTCCGTTAAGACATTGTGGCGAAACGTGGCGTTAATGGGCATCGCAGCAAACTACCGACGCCAGTGTCTTTGCTAAAAACACTACATCACTTGCAGAGTCTCTCCTGGCTCATGACCAGGAACCTGGACGACTGGAAATCCGTGGCTTGGTCATATCAGTCTCGATTTCAGTTGGTAAGAGCTGATGGTAGAGTTCGGGCCTGGCGCAGGCCCCTCTAAGCCATAGTCCAAGATGTCAACAAGGCGCTATGCAACCTGTTGTCCATAATGGTACAGGGCTGTGTTTACATGGAAGGCGGCGAGTGGGTCTGCTCCTGGAAACTGTAAGGTTGGCCGAATGAAGGAAGCGAGTAGCAGAAGGTGAGGTAAAACACGTCGGTAGTGCGTTTTAAGTTATAGAGGTTTACTAAATGCAAAAAGTTAATACATGGTTACATAACTTTGCAATGAGGCACGAAGTGTCCCGGCCGTCTGCTCCTAATGAAATCTGGAGCCGAGCTCGTAGATCTCCACAGCACCGACTAGAGGTCACTGTCGTCGGTGTCTGTCGTAGTGCCAGCTTTAGAACTTGTATTTACGCCTTGGCATCGTAACTATCGATACCACAGAATGGACTGGTGCCTTTGGACGTTCGGTTACTTGGAGATAATTTGCAGTCACTAGTGGACGTTATGATCCAAATTACAATAGAATTCTTATGGATGACACTGCAACCTGTCACCGCGCCACAATTGCTCTGCTCCTTGGAGACTATTTGCAGCCATTCAAGGACGTCATGTTCTCAAGCAACGATGGGATTTTTATGGATGACAATGCAGCATGCCACCTGGCCACAATAGTTCGCGGTTGGTTTGAAGAACGTTCTGTACTCTTCGAGCAAATGGTTTGGCCACCCAGATCGCCCGACATGTATCCTATCGAATATCTATGGTACATAATCGAGAGGTCAGTTCGTGCACAGAATACTGCACCGGCAACACTATCGCAATTCTGGAAGACTACAGGGGCAGCATGGCTCAATATTTCTGCAGGGGACTTGCATCGACTTGGTGAGTCCATGCCACGTCGGGGTGCTGCATTATACCAAGGAAAAGGAGGTCCGACACGATATTAGGAGGTAACCCGTGACTTTCGTCACGCCAGTGCACTTTTGTTAGTGTCCGTCTAATGATCTGCAACGGTTCTGTTATTGTACACAACTGTCTCTTTAAAGATGCTGTGCAAAAATCGACTGCAATAATCATGCTAAACCTTACGGAAACAGTTCACCTCCGTCTGCTATTTTCAGGATATCATCTGATGCTAGTCTGTTCTAAAACAATGGAACAACTTTCAGGCACCTGTGCTATATCATTTTTCGGGGCACCGTAAATCTCCTCTGCTCGAATTAACATCAACCCCCTTCGTAATAAATGTATAAACAAAGAGGAAATTTTCTTCAGCTGGCACCAATAGCTCTTGGGATCTAGAATGCAGCAGATACCGGCGCCCGTGTTGACGTCGTCTAGCTTGACTTCTGGAAGGAATTTGAGACAGCTCAACGCAACACGACGTGGCATCGACTCGATTAATGTCTGAAGTAGTGTTGGAGGGAAATGATACCATGAATCCTGCAGGGATGTCCATAAATCCGTAAGAGTAGAGTGGGTGGAAATCACTTCTGAACAGCATGTTGCAAGGCATCCCAAGTACGCTCACTAATGTTCATGACTGGGGAGTCTCGCGGCCAGCGGATGTTGTTTAAACTCAGACGAGTGTTCATGGAGTCACCCCGTAGCAATTCTGGACGTGTAGGGGGTCGCATTGTTGTGCTGGAATTGCCCATTACCGTCAGAATGCACACTAGACATGCATGGGTGCAAGTGATCAGACGGGATGCTTACGTATGTGTCACCTGTCATAGTCGCAACTAGACATATCAGGAGTCTCATTTCAGTCCAATTGCACACGCCCCACATCATTACAGAGGCTCCACCAGCTTGAACAGTCCCCTGCTGACACGCAGGACCTATGGATTCATGAGATTGTCTCCATACACGTACACGACCATCCGCTCGATAAAATTGAAACGAGACTCGTCCGACCAGGGACCGACCAGGGAGCATGTTCCCAGTCAACAGTGTAACGTCGGTATTGACGGGCTCAGGCGAGGCGTAAAGCTTTGTGTTGTGCAGTCATCAAGGGTACTCGAGCTTCGAAAACCTATATCGATGATGTTTCACTGAATGGTTCGCACACTTATTGATGGTTCAAAATGGCTCTAAGCGCTATTGGACTTAACATCTGAGGTCATCAGTCCTCTAGACTTAGTAATACGTAAACCTAACTAACCTAAGGACATCACACACATCCATACCCGAGGCAGGATTTGAACCTGCGACCGTAGTAGCAGCGCGGTTCCGGACTGAAGCGCCTAGAACCACTCGGCCACAGCGGCCGGCCCGCTTATTGATGGCCCGGCGCTGAAAACTGCAGCAATTCGCGGAATGGTTGTACTTCTGTCAAGTTGAACTACTCTCTTCAGTCGTTGTTGGTCCCGTTCTTGCAGGATCTTTTTCCGGCCACAGCGATGTCGGAGGTTTGATGTTTTACCGGGTTCCTGATACTCAAGGTACACTCGTGAAATGGTCGTACGGGAAAATCCCCAATTCATCGCTACCTCGGAGATGCTGTGTCCCATCGCTCGTGCGCCGACTATAACACCACGTTCAAACTCACTTAAATCTCGATAACCTGTCATTATAGAGGAAGTAATAGATCTAACAACTGCGCCAAACACTAGTTGTCTTATATAGGCCTTGCCGACCGCAGCGCCGTATTCTACCTGTTTACATATCCCTGTATTTGAATAGGCATGCCTACACCAGTTTCTTTGACGCTTTTGTCTGCCTTTTTATCTATTTTTAAAATCACGGAGGTTCCAGAAAATTCCAGTGCCGAGGGAGTAAAAGGTCTGCGCCCGTGTCAGAAGACGGCGCCTGCGTCCGCCACTGTGTGGAGGCGGCGAAGCTCATTCGCAATTCAGCGCGGCGGGGCGGGGCGTGGATGGCGAGAGGTGCGGAAGTCTCGTTTGTATTCAAATCAAAGCCGGCGGCACTCTGGAGTCGCCCGATAAATGAACGTAAGGGACTTAAAAGTTTCCGGCCTCCGAGGTAAAGGGATTCGGCCTGGCGTCAAGCATAAATGAGCGACTGCACGGGTCACCGGCGCGGGCCTGCGTGCGCAGCATCGCTGATGGCGAGGCGAGAGGAGAGCGGGGCTGCCGGCCGCCGTATTATTCGGGACTCGTCGGCGGCCACAAGGACCCTGGCGTGGCTCCCGTCCCCGACACCGCTTTTTGAGCGCATTACGACGAGACCTCTTGACAGGCTGTAAGCGTACCGCGTACGCTCGCATCAGCACAGGCCGGTGTTCACCTCTGACAAGGGGACCCTCCATACTGTAAATCACGCATTTTGATGCACATCAAATATGTTGTAAAGGCACTTACCCTGAGTATCTGACTAACCGGTTTTTTAGAGACGGGTCTTGGTTTTTGAGAAAATTTATTTTGAATTTCATTGCGTGTTTTCTATATCTGTAACATAATAAACATCTGAGCAACTCAGTTTCATAGAACTCAGCTACGTTCGGGCCGATCTTCCAGTCACCCGTCCTCCCCGTACAAAAGATTATTATCGTTTCTTTTATTGGTGTCCAACCCTTGCGACCCCATGGTGCTACAGCATCCTGACGTTAACTGGCGAACGGTTTCGGGGTGTGTGCATGCACCCTTTTTACCGTCGTCTGTGTCTGCACTCTGGTATGTTTTAGTCTATGGAAAATTCCCGACTAATAGTCGACTTTATCGCATAGGACTGGCCACCTCCCCACTCTGCCCTGACTGTCAGCTCGAAGACACCGACGAGCTCCGTCTTACGTGACCCCTGAAGCAAAACGTATGGCTCCTCATCCAACGAATCGTGGGATTTTACCTCCGTGCCCAACCAACGACGGTTACCCCGGATTTCCTGTTGTTGCCCCAGACATTTCACTACCCTCTTGCTAAGCACTATACCCTAATCTAGTTTAGAGGACAGGCTTTAGAATACCTCTTTCAGAGTGGTCCGCATACAGTCCTTGACTTCTGGTACAAAGTTGTGACCGCGCATAGCACCCTCACCCGAAAACCATCTTACCGACAAACTTTTGATGGTTATATCCACAGCGTCTTCCTTGACTCCCTCAGAGTTGGGGTGTCCCATGCCTACCTGTCACATGATGCAACATCCTTATCCACGTTCTCATGCATTTACCAAAAAACAAATAAAAAAAGGAAGAAGACAGAATATGTTATATTTTGTTGTATTTAAAGTTTTTCTGATATTTTTTGTTTAACTAAAAGTCATTTGTATATGTTTAAATGATACCTTGAAGAATTCTTGCATAGTGTATACATATGTACTTTTAGTTTGTTCAGTAACGATTATTAAAAAAAGTGTAGCATAGTGTTAAAGGTTAACGGCTACCGCGCTGGAGGTACCGTGTTCAAATCCTGCTGGTGTAATTTTTTTTTCCAAAATCGACCGCGGTTTTGAATTTTATTTCAAAGAATATCAACAAACAGTGTAAGGTGTGCAACATGATGAAGATTTATCCAGTTATTAATTTTTCTGTCATACAATCTTATTTATCATCATCCACATTGCTTGATGTGCCAAAACAATATTTTGGGTGATACTTATCATAGAAACAACCGAAGCACAAATTTTCGCAGCACCACGCGCATTTTATGAAAGCAATCGTCTTTCAGGCGTACGGTTTCATCATGAGCGATACCGGAAACAATTCTTTCGCATTCAAAAAGATTTCTCTTTCAATCGCCGGCCGGTGTGACCGAGCGGTTCTAGACGCTAGAGTCTGGAACCGCGCAACCGCTTCGGTCGCAGGTTCGAATCCTGCCTCGGGCATGGATGTGTGTGATGTCCTTAGGTTAGTTAGGTTTAAGTAGTTCTAAGTTCTTGGGGACTGATGACCCTCCGCCACACACCGTCAGGTGGCTTGCGGAGTATGGATGTAGATGTAGATGTAGCAGTTAAGTCCCATAGTGCTCAGAGCCATGTTTGCTCTTTCAACCGCTAATTTCGACGCGAATCATGCGTATCTCATCCTGCTTTCAAAATTAGGTGCCCTGAATTGATGTAGGACTAGCGAATGTAATTTTATCGAATCTTCCCTAGAAGCGATCTCCTTATTGTCTTCCATCAAGTCGGGACCATTCTGAACAATTTTCGTGAAAATTTTCACCTGTCGGTAAAAATAAACATCAAAGGGCTGTCAATAAGGAGTGCACTTATAAGTAGGCTGTTTAGGTTTTTATACTGGTAACGCCACGTAGCGCTCTGTATGAAAATCTCTGGCTGTGCCGTGTGCAGTCTGTGGCTGCATTGTTGTTTGCTATTGTAGTGTTGGGCAGTTGGCTGTTAACAGCCATTGCATTTGCTGCTGCTGTTTGCCAGGCATAGTGCTAGTAAATTTCACTTTGTATTACTCTGTTAAGTCAGTTTTACTACTGATTATTTTTCTTGTTGCTGCACATTGGCTCATATTAGTTGTAATGTTGCATTTGCTCTGCTAATTTAGATTTACTGCTGCTTGCTTTGGCAATTTGCATTTTTTTGTCATTGCTGTTTGTGCTAATTGTTTTGTACTGCTGCCTTGCCACGCTTCTTAGTATATATATCTGAGCTCAGTAGATTTAAGTTAGCTTAAGAGGGGGTAGACTATATAAGAAACTGATTATGGAGAACATGGAAAGAATGCATTGAGAAGTTATATGAAAAATATTTGGGCCAAAATGAGTATTATACAATGAGAAATAATTATTTTGAAACAAATATGAATAGAATACAAAAAGGAGGTATAGATAGGACTTTTTGGGAATAATGATGAATGAAGGGAGATCTCCAAAAAGTAAAGAAAGTTTTGTTTGAAAAATACTGCAGTAAACAAATGTTGTCCTTTCCTTTTGTATTATTCCGCTATATGTTTCTGTGCCCTTGTGTATTTGTGTTCTTCCTGTCTTTATGTGTTTATCTGATATAATTTATGTTGTTGAATTTTTCTAGTACTAAGCTAAATTCACTATGATGAGGAACACTGTTATCCTCAAATATAATTTGCGTTAATAATATGTTATTTTCTTTGTAAAGATGTTTATAGACATTTTTAATTCTCTTCTGTTTCAATGCTCATATATGAAATTAATGTTTCGAAAACTATTCTCATTATTTCATATATTTACTAAAGTCTTAAGTCCTGTAACATTGATGTATACGCTTATTACTATTCTTTTGTAAAGCCCATATTACCAAAAATGTTATCTGTATTGTTATGTTCTTTAATGATGTATTTTGCACCTTTGTAATTGTGTTCTTATGTTGTAAATTTATAATTGTATAGACACCAGTTCTTCAAATTAAGTTTTACTTCACTGCACACTTTTCTTTTGGTCATAGTATATGCACAATAAATGAGAAGTTAAGGGACTGTTAGTGTTTGCACATGTGTTAATAATTCAGCAAGGAACTGATTAACAGCATTGCTAGTTGTAAGGACAATTCCAAAAACTTTGTGAGTGCACAAGTGGTGGTTTACAGACATGCTATATCGTCAGCAAGACTCTCTGATGGTGATTGTGCACCTGCACAGTCGCAACAGATGGCTGCTGGCCATCTCTACAAGGACTACAGTGGGTCTGAATCTTTGATGGCCCACCAATACCGTAATTTCTACAAGGAGTGCAGTGGGTCTGCACCTCTGGTTGCCCACCAATACCATACTCTCTACCAGGACTACAGTGGGTCTGCTCTGTGATGACCTACCTTCCAATATTCTTCAAAACTTCGACTGACTCTGCTGTGGATATGCTCTGTTGTGGCCCATTACCTGTCTGCATGTCAAGAGTCAGCACTGTCTTTCTGTTGGAAGAACAACACTACTTCTCCAAGACTGCATGGAAATCCACTACTTCCATGTGCATTTTCTTTTACTGCTCAGACATTGAGAAAAAAACACTGCAATTTTACTGTGATGAATGATCAGGACTGTCTTTAGCTTTTGACCAACATTGTATCAATAAGTGGGCGCATTTGATTTCTTTGTTATTGTAATTATGAATTTTTTTTTCAAAACTGTATTGGCCACTGCCCAAAACAATTAGTAAAATTTTTTGTGGGGAGCATGGTGGCTATGTAAGTAGGCTGTTTAGGTTTTTATATTGGTAAAGCCGCGTAGAGCTCTGTATGAAAATCTCTGGTTGTGCCGTGTGCAGTCTGTGGCTGCATTGTTGTTTGCTATTGTAGTGTTGGGCAGTTGGATAGTTGGATGTTAACAGCGCGTAGTGTTGGGCAGTTGGAGGTGCGCGCCAGCAGTGGTGGATATGGGGAGAGAAATGGCGGAGTTTTGAGAGCGGATGATCTGGACGTGTGTCCATCAGAGACACAGTAAATTTGGAAGACTCGATGTCATGAACTATATATATATATATATATATATATATATAATGACTTTTGAACACTTTTAAGGTAAATACATCGTTTGTTCTCTATCAAAGTCTTTCATTTGCTAACTATGCCTATCAGTAGTTAGTGCCTTCAGTAGTTTGAATCTTTTATTTAGCTGGCAGTAGTGGCGCTCGCTGTATTGGAGTAGTTCGAGTAACCAAGATTTTTGTGAGGTAAGTGATTTGTGAAAGGTACAGGTTAATGTTAGTCAGGGCCATTATTTGTAGGGATTATTGAAAGTCAGATTGCGTTGCGCTAAAAATATTGTCTGTCAGTTTAGTGTTGATCAGAATAGGTAAAGAGCGAAATGTCTGAGTACGTTCAGTTCTGCTCAGCTGTTTGAAAATCAAATAATGTAAGAGGTTAATCTGCATAGTAATTCATTAAGTTTTCTAAGGGGACGTTTCACACTTTGATGGGACCACTTTTAGGGTGCAGGTGCTCGCCTGCCTTTCATCAGTGAATATCGTATAAATGTGAATCGGTTTGCCCTCCCCATGAATCGCTAATGAACAAAAACATTTTCTGTCACACATACGGAAGAATTACAAAACGCAAAATTCTTCTTATAACAGTTTCGTGAACTTCCCACATTTCGTGCAGGACACGATAAATTTCTGTATTTCCCATTCAATTCGTCTACTCGTTCTTGAACGTTACTAGCAAAAATTCCGGATGGTCTTGCATACATTAAAAAAAAGTGAGAGCAGGATTCGAACACCGTACTTCTAGCGCGCTAGCCGTACATCTTAACCACTGCGTTATGCTGACTTGCTCTTGTTATGTCTAATGTTACGGTATACAAAGCACGCAAAGAACTTCAAATTCAATTTTCTCAAAAACCAAGGCCCGTCGCTAAAAAACCGGACAGCCTCTACAACATATCTGAAGCGCATCAAAATTCGTGATATACAGTATGGAGGGTCCCCTTATGAGCTGCGATAGAGGGGTAGCGCTATTTTGGTCATAGTCATCGCTGAACAACACCTGTGGTTATGAGTACGGGACATGTGGCTGAGTAGGGCGTCTGTCAAGTGACTTCACGAAGTACTGTCGATGTGTATGTGCGGAAGAGGTCTCAAGCATTACGATAATAGTTTAAGCTTTGGCGAAGGGTGATGACTTCATTTTGCATCCACGGAGTTTATAAACTAAAACGTAAAACGGGATTCCGTGAAGTCATGAGTAATAGTGAAAACAAGCCAACAGCTTTCACTACACATCTCAGACAACAAAATCATGATCCGACAGACGTACCACACTGCCTTTCAATTTTACACACAGGTTCTTCCTCGTGGAAGAAATAGAAATTTTCGCTCACATGAAAAAAGATCCGAGTAACATTCTAATTGAGCGAACTGCTATAAGAAACAATAATTTTATTGAAAATTTTACAAACATTCTCGTCCAGAGTTGAAATAACCTCCTAAATTAAACAACAAAATTTATACTAATTCTAATTTCCAACGTATTTTATGGTAGTGATCCCATATCCCAGGTATACAGGGTGGTCCATTGATAGTGACCGGGCCAAATATCTCACGAAATAAGCATCAAGCGAAAGAACTACAAAGAACGGAATTCGTCTAGCATGAACGGGGAAACCAGATGGCGCTATGGTTGGTCCACTAGATGGCGCTGCCATACGTCAAACGGAGATCAACAGAGTTTTTTTTTTAATAGGAACCCCCATTTTTTATTATGTATTATGTATTCGTGTAGTGCGTAAAGAAATATGATTGTTTTAGTAGGACCACTTTTTCGCTTTGTGATAGATGGCGCTGTAATAATCACCAACGTATAACTACGTGGTATCACGTAACATTCCGCCAGTGCGGACGGTATTTGCTTCGTGATACATTACCCGTGTTAAAATCGACCGTTTACCAATTGCGGAAAAGGTCGATATCGTTTTGATGTATGGCTATTGTGCTCAAAATGCCCAACGGGCGTGCGCTATGTATGCTGCTCGGTATCCTGGACGACATCATCCAAGTGTCCGGACCGTTCGCCGGGTAGTTACGTTATTTAAGGAAACAAGAAATGTTCAGCCACATGTGAAACGTCAGCCACGATCTGCAACAAATGATGATGCCCAAGTAGGTGTTTTGCTACTGTCGCGGCTAATCTGCACATCAGTAGCTGACAAATTGCGGGAGAATCGGGAATCTCAAAAACGTGGATGCTGAGAATGCTACATCAACATCGATTGCACCCGTACCATATTTCTATGCACCAGGAATTGCATGGTGACGACTTTGGACGTCGTGTACAGTTCTGCCACTGGACACAAGAGAAGTTACGGGATGATGACAGATTTTTTTGCACATGTTCTATTTAGCGACGAAGCGTCATTCACCAACAGCAGTAAAGTAAGCCAGCATAATATGCACTATTGGGCAACGGAAAATCCACGATGGCAGTAACATGTGGAACATCAGCGACCTTGGCGGGTTAATGTATTGTGCGCCATTATGGGAGGAAGGACAATTGGCACCCTTTTGGTCGATGGCAATCTAAATGGCGCAATGTATGCTGATTTCGTACGTAATGTTCTACCGGTATTACTACAAGATGTTTCACTGCATGACAGAATGGCGATGTATTTCCAACATGATGGATGTCCGGCACATAGCCCGCATGCGGTTGAGGTGGTATTGAATAGCATATTTCATGACAGGTGGAATGGTCGTCGAAGCACCATACCATGGCCCGCACGTTCACCGGATCTGACGTCCCCGGATTTTTTTCTGTGCGTCAGCGCATTTTCAATGCATGTGCGAACATTACGGAAGGCGAACTGGTCGCTGTTGAGAGGAATCTCGTTACACGTATTGCCAAATGCGTTGAGGTTGATTGACATCATTTTGAGGATTTATTGCATTAATGTGGTATTTACAGGTAATCAGGCTGTAACAGCATGCGTTCTCAGAAATGATAAATTCACAAAGGTATATGTAGAACATTGGAACAACCGAAATAAAATCTTCAAATGTACCTACGTTCTGTATTTTAATTTAAAAAACCTGCCTGTTACCAACTGTTGGACTAAAATTGTGAGCCATATGTTTGTGACTATTACAGCGCCATCTATCTCAAAGCAAAAAGAAGTGGTCCAACTAAAAAATTCATATTTCTGTACCTACTACACGAATATGTAATAAAAATGGGGGTTCCTATTTAAAAAAAAAACGCGTTTGATTTCCGTTTGCCCTATGGCAGCGCCATCTAGCGTGCCAACCACAGCGCCATCTGGTTTCCCCCTTCAAGTTAGTTCGCAGTTGTTTCGTTTGACGCTTATTTCGTGATATATTTGGCCCCGTCACGATCAATTGACCACCCTGTATATTATAAATGAGAAAGTTTGTGCGTATGTTTGTTACTCCTACACGCTGAAATGGATGGATGGATTTGGAAGAAATTTGGAATGAAATTAGGTTATATCCTGACTTAAGACATAGGCTGCTTTTAAAGTGGTTAGTACAAGATATTTATTGATTTGGAGAATATAACGCCAAATGTGTAGCAATAATTACCCTTAGAAAGAAGTATTTATTCTCTGAACAGTATCGTGCTCAGTCTAACACGTACAGTCACGACGCTCTCTGACGCGAAAATTGCTACCGTTTCACAGCTGAAGCGACACCAGCGCTCCAAGCGGTGAGAAAGCAGACATTCACATGGTTTTGAGAATAATGTTTGTTTTTATTTATTTTCTACTTAATTAAGGAAATAATTGTTACGTTATTGCGTTACATCTGTTAGTAAGTTATCAAGACACTTGAAGTATCATTAAATACACGTGGAAACAGTGGACCCATACTTAGTCAATGAAATGAGCTACAACTTACTCATGAGGAAATTCTTTCGAATATGTTTATTTACAGGTTATCCTCACTCAAAACAAGAGAATGTAAACACATTAACGAGAAACATACATTTCTGTTGCTATTATTGTAGGCACTTTCCTTGACACTACAAAAAATTTTTTGAAGTCTAATGATTAGCCCTTTTTTAGACTTCACTCCATTTTCTAATAAATGAAGATTTTGTAAATGTAATTACTTTTGCTTCAAAGGTGCATGTATTGAAGATTCTGGCCGTTCGTGGTTCAGATTTAACAATTGTTGAATTGGTTTCTTCTGTGTCGGGAAACAGTTTTATTGCTTTTGACGATTTATTATCACGTCTGTGTGGTTTTCCCTTAAGTTACAAGTGTGGTGGCCTATTTTGTAAGTTAAATAATGTAGATATTTGCATTCAGTATCTGTTTCTCATGTCTACATTCACTGGTCTGGCTGAAAGTGTAGCGAATAAAACTCCACATTGATAGTTAGATATATGACGTATTTCTGCAAAGGCTAGGTCTTCTGGAGTTTTCTAGCACTTTCTTGTCATTAAACGAAACCGACATTATTCTGTAAATATCTGTACATTACAAGAGAATAGTAAATAAACTGCCTGTAATGTACCCTTTCATACTTCCCAGCACACTTAGGAAAATAAACGAAGACAATGTGGTGTCAGTTTTTAGTTACTGTCGATTTTTATGGCACTACATACATTCCATATTGCAAAATCTATGTTAAAATCAATGTAAACCTAAGTATTCGCACTTATCTCATACCGTATTCAGAACTCTCTCCTCCTGAGCGTCTGGGGCGCTGCTGTCGCTATGGGTAACAAAAATGAGACGGTGCGTCACGACTGTTATGTTAGACCTTGGTATCGTATTTGTGAAAATGCCTTTGTTGTTTAAGATTCCCTACGTAATACGATTCAACGTAATGAATACTATGCGAACGTATCCGCTGATCACAGGCACACACGTGACGGCAGACGACGTTCTTGCAGGCACAAATTTTACAAAATTTGCGCTGCGCCGAACTAGAAATTGCTTTGTTTCTTTCTTCGTCGAGTCGGTACATTTGTTGCTCCTTCAAGCTGAAGCGGTTGAAAGAATTTGGATTAACTTTGGAATGGAGACAACTTATATCCTGAATTGACGCACAGGATACCTTTAATTCCGAAGAAAATCACTGTTCCCGTAGGATGATCAGCGTGTCTTGCGTTCCCATGGAATGGATTGCGTCACTAATACGTAATCCATGAATGTTAACTATCAAATGAATGCATTAAGTTTAAAGTTTAGCGTAGAGATTAGTTGTTTCATTGTGCAAACGAGTGCGTTGTGAGCGAAATGTATTCTGTGCGCTTCTCCCAACGTCTCAAAAATTTTGCTGCTTCGCTCGTGTGTCAGTAGTTTTGTTATGATGAGTGGTGGTGAGTAAATAGCGTAGTAGTTTCACGAGACGCTTGTGTATATAGAGACGTACGTATCAAAAAATATGCAGTGCCGGTATGTAGGTATATAATGAACGTGTTTCTGTTATTTTCATGTATGTCGAATCTGAAATCATGGTTTATATTTTATAATTCTATTTAGAAATGCCTCGATCCATTACATTAGTACAGAAGCAGAGTTTGTAGGGATTCTTTTGGCTCACCTATTACCGAACGTGAGATTTTGCCACCAGAGCAAGATATACCAACTGTTTCTTCCTTCCACTTCAGTGCATTAAGTGCCTATTTTTTGAACCATCCCCCTGTCTTGACTTATTTATGATTAATATGATCGGTTAATACACTCCTGGAAATTGAAATAAGAACACCGTGAATTCATTGTCCCAGGAAGGGGAAACTTTATTGACACATTCCTGGGGTCAGATACATCACATGATCACACTGACAGAACCACAGGCACATAGACACAGGCAACAGAGCATGCACAATGTCGGCACTAGTACAGTGTATATCCACCTTTCGCAGCAATGCAGGCTGCTATTCTCCCATGGAGACGATCGTAGAGATGCTGGATGTAGTCCTGTGGAACGTCTTGCCATGCCATTTCCACCTGGCGCCTCAGTTGGACCAGCGTTCGTGCTGGACGTGCAGACCGCGTGAGACGACGCTTCATCCAGTCCCAAACATGCTCAATGGGGGACAGATCCGGAGATCTTGCTGGCCAGGGTAGTTGACTTACACCTTCTAGAGCACGTTGGGTGGCACGGGATACATGCGGACGTGCATTGTCCTGTTGGAACAGCAAGTTCCCTTGCCGGTCTAGGAATGGTAGAACGATGGGTACGATGACGGTTTGGATGTACCGTGCACTATTCAGTGTTCCCTCGACGATCACCAGAAGTGTACGGCCAGTGTAGGAAATCGCTCCCCACACCATGATGCCGGGTGTTGCCCTGTGTGCCTCGGTCGTATGCAGTCCTGATTGTGGCGCTCACCTGCACGGCGCCAAACACGCATACGACCATCATTGGCACCAAGGCAGAAGCGACTCTCATCGCTGAAGACGACACGTCTCCATTAGTCCCTCCATTCACGCCTGTCACGACACCACTGGAGGCGGGCTGCACGATGTTGGGGCGTGAGCGGAAGACGGCCTAACGGTGTGCGGGACCGTAGCCCAGCTTCATGGAGACGGTTGCGAATGGTCCTCGCCGATACCCCAGGAGCAACAGTGTCCCTAATTTGCTGGGAAGTGGCGGTGCGGTCCCCTACGGCACTGCGTAGGATCCTACGGTCTTGGCGTGCATCCGTGCGTCGCTGCGGTCCGGTCCCAGGTCGACGGGCACGTGCACCTTCCGCCGACCACTGACGACAACATCGATGCACTGTGGAGACCTCACGCCCCACGTGTTGAGCAATTCGGCGGTACGTCCACCCGGCCTCCCGCATGCCCACTATACACCCTCGCTCAAAGTCTGTCAACTGCGCATACGGTTCACGTCCACGCTGTCGCGGCATGCTACCAGTGTTAAAGACTGCGATGGAGCTCCGTATGCCACGGCAAACTGGCTGACACTGACGGCGGCGGTGCACAAATGCTGCGCAGCTAGCGCCATTCGACGGCCAACACCGCGGTTCCTGGTGTGTCCGCTGTGCCGTGCGTGTGATCATTGCTTGTACAGCCCTCTCGCAGTGTCCGGAGCAAGTATGGTGGGTCTGACACACCGGTGTCAATGTGTTCTTTTTTCCATTTCCAGGAGTGTAGATCATAATCAAATACAGCCTCACCATAAGTCTACCACATTCCACATGTAAAGGTACGACTCTCTGTTTGTTGAAGAGCCTTTAAGTGATACCATCGTCGAGAATCTTCAAACGTCTTGCAAACTGTAATAGACGTAAAACGTTCAGCGACTAAAATGCGACGGGCTCTTAAGGCCGCCTAACGTTCTACATCCAAATTCCGGAGGGCATGAGATTACTCTGAGGTTTGTTGGCTTTCAGTAACTTGCATAGCTTGAGCTCTCTTAGAACTGTGCGGGAAATCAGACTTAAGTGTGCGCAGCTTATGGTAATAATTTGAAATATGGTTATCGGGTTTACCGTCCTATTTTAATGTTCTATCTCCACTAAAACTCATCATCAGTGCCAGGCGGAGTAGCAATTCAGCATCATAAACCACGCATCGCTTAACATTGGGTTTGCACTTTCACGGCATTATCTATAAACATATGGAATCGCCGACCATCGCGCCAGCGACGTCTGTGTGGAACTCACAACGTATTTAATAATGTTGATAATACTCAAAAAGATACAACTTTCTAAAGAAGCCTTTGGTATTCGTCAGGATTCAAGCCGTCTCTTTACCAAATGTCATCGAAATCGGTTCAGCGGTAGAGTCGAGAAAGCGTGACAGACATAGTCACTTTCGCAGTCACTAATAGTACAGAAATATGGATTAAACATGTTGAGAATTAAATGAGCATTTTATTGATTACGTCGTTTCATATTACGTAGAACATATCAACTAATAAGAGCATATTCACAAATATTATGAAGTTCAGAAGTGAAAGAGTAAATAGCTTCTTGAAAGTGCAAATATATTTTCCATAATTTGCATAATATTCTTCAGATCAGTAAATATCGTGTGCTGCACGCTTTTTAAAGTAGCTAATCTTCTTCATCAGGGTTCAAACTACTGGTGCTTGCTGCAATTCTTTTTATTTCACTCCACGTAGGTGATTTTCAATGATAAAATGATGAGGAATACAATGCACACATCCCCATGCAAACAGAAAAAAGGAAACAGAACGCTCTTTTTTTTGGTCGTACAGCTATAAAACTTTATTCAATTTATTATATCTACACAAATAGCACATATTATTAAGAAATATTACATTATATTTTGTTTCAGTTTTTCCTTTTAAAACTTTCCTCTTTTATTACATTTACATTGAATATCTCCTCGGTACAGTTCCGGGAACCTATGTTCGAGAAACAGCAACGCTAACCGCATGGCTACGGACTACGCGCGCAGATTTAAACGTAACATAGAGGTTATGAGCGACGCATGACGCTCAGCGGCTGAAGTGCGACGGGATTTGATTGATATTAGTATGAATTAAACTAGTAGAGGACTGTATAAGCATTGTATTCATTACGTTAAATCGTGTTCAGCGAACATATCAAACAATAAAAGCATTGTCGCAAATACAAATTTTTAAGAGAGTAATTATTGTTCCATATTTCACGTTATATTGTTCAACTCAATAAGTATGTTGTACTAAACACTTTCTAAAGTAGTCTAAATTCTTCCTCGGCGTCCAAGCTATCTCCATACCAAATTTTATCAAAATCGACTTTGTGGTTTAGTCGTAAAAGCGCACCAGAGTTACTTTCGCATTTATAATGTAAGTATTATATAGATGTGGGTATATTAGAAACAAGGGATGGATGTATGTGTTGTTGTTGTTGTGGTATTCAGTCCTGAGACTGGTTTGATGCAGCTCTCCATGCCACTCTATCCTGTGCAAGCATCTTCATCTCCCAGTACCTACTGCAACCTACATCCTTCTGAATCTGCTTAGTGTATTCATCTCTTGGTCTCCCTCTACGATTTTTACCCTCCACGCTGCCCTCCAGTACTAAATTGGTGATCCCTTGATGCCTCAGAACATGTCCTACCAACCGATCCCTTCTTCTGGTCAAGTTGTGCCACAAACTTCTCTTCTCCCCAATCCTATTCAATACCACCTCGTTAGTTATGTGATCTACCCATCTAATCTTCAGCATTTTTCTGTAGCACCACATTTCGAAAGCTTCTATTCTCTTCTTGTCCAAACTATTTATTGTCCATCTTTCACTTCGATACATGGCTACACTCCATACAAATACTTTCAGAAATGACTTCCTGACACTTAAGTCTATACTCGTGTTAACAAATTTCTCTTCTTCAGAAACGCTTTCTTTGCCATTGCCAGTCTACATTTTATATCCTCTCTACTTCGACCATCATCAGTTATTTTGCTCCCCAAATAGCAAAACTCCCTTACTACTTTAAGTGTCTCATTTCCTAATCCACCCGACTTAATTTGACTACATTCCATTATCCTCGTTTTGCTTTGGTTGATGTTCATCTTATACAGTCTTTTCAAGACACTGTCCATTCCGTTCAACTGCTCTTCCAAGTCCTTTGCCGTCTCTGACAGACTTACAATGTCATCGGCGAACCTCAAAGCTTTTATTTCTTCTCCCTGGATTTTAATACTTACTCCGAATTTTACTCTTGTTTCCTTTAATGCTTGCTCAATATACAGATTGAATAACAATGGGGAGAGGCTACAACCCTGTCATACTCCCTTCCCAACAACTGCTTCTCTTTCATGTCCCTCGACTCTTGTAACTGCCAACTGGTTTCTGTACAAATTGTAAGTAGCCTTTCGCTCCCTGTATTTTACCCCTGCCACCTTTAGAATTTGAAAGAGAGTATTCCAGTCAACATACAGGCTGTTTCACAGTTCATCTTACTCACTTCTAGAGGCTGTAGAAGGGACTGAGTAGATCAAGTTTTACTTAGGAACCCATGTCCGGGAACGTCATCCAACGATGCTACAGAGCGCGCTGGTGCCTTTAGTTATATCGTCGTTGGATGACATGGGTTCGTACGTAAAACTTGATCTACTCAGTCCCCTCTACAGCCTCTAGAAGTGAGTAAGATGAACTGTGAAACAGCCTGTATATCCATCCACCCCTTGTTTCTAATATACCACATATATATCATACTAATATTATAAATGCGAAAGTAACTCTGTTGCGCTTTCACGACTAAACCACAAAGTCGCTTTTGATAAAATTTGGTATGGAGATAGCTTGAACGCTGAGGAAGAATATAGGCTACTTTAGAAAGTGTGTAGTACAACACACTTATTGAGTTGAACAATATAACATGAAATATGGAACAATAATTACTATATATACGGTGAAGGAAATTTCGCGCGCTCTGATTTCGCAGATCGATTCGTCACATACTGGCAATACAAAAATGTCTGTCACAAAATTTCGTTCTAAGCATATTTCGGACTGTAAATGGACTTTAAATATTGGCAATCTGGCAACAATGTCATCATGTATACAGTGACTACATCTGTCTAATATAACGTAAATGCTGCACAGTTGGTACAGTCAATAGCGTTTTGGGTTAGCATGCAGGAGGTTGAGAGTTCGACTGTGGGAAGGGGTTTATTTGTTTTATTTGCTAAAAGTAGACTGCGTTGTACGGTATCTGGCGTCCCAATCGTCATACAGCGATTACAGTGGGTCTTCAGCAAAACATTTGCAATTGCGTACTATGAACACAGAAATGGAAATACAATCGTTTTCATTTGTCAGCTTTTAAAGAAACGTTTTGCATGTCGTGGACGCCAATGCTTTCACACCCCTGCAACTACTAGATAAGCATCTACTAAATTTCAAATGGTCCCACAGATTAATACCACCACCTATTCTTGCCAAGTCCAGGTCCATTACATTTTGTTAGGATCTTACGTCGCCAGTAAATTAGATGAAATCACTGGGGTTGGGTACAGAGAAAACAGGTTTGGAACCTATTAGACACCGTCACACGAAACAATTTGAGCCAACAAGGCACAAAGGGCTTCTTTGAACACTGACCAATGAAAAAAATGCATTTTCATTCCTGTGTTCATAGTACATAATTGCAAATGTTTTGTAGAAGAGCCACTGTTACAGCAATATGATGATTAAGATGCCAAATACCGCACCACGCAGACTTCATTTAACAAACAAAAACAAATAAACTTCGACCCAGAATCGAACCATCGACCTCCTGCATGCTAACCAAACACTCTAAACACTGCACCAATTGCACAGCAGTAGTAACTTTACTGATAGAGGTAGTTACGATTACAGTGTTGCCAGATTGCCAATCTTTAACGTCCATTTACTGCTTGAAATATGCACAGGTCGAAATTTTGTGAGAGACATTTTTGTATTGCCAGTACGTAAGGAACTGCATTGCGAAGTCCGAGTGCGAGAAATTTTCTTCCCTGTATGCAGGATGATTCCGTAATGATGTTACATACTTTCTAGAATGATGGAGGACGATAAATGTACCATTTTGAGGTAAGGGCCCCTGTACCGGAAACAAACGAGTCGATAGTTATAAGCGATTCCGTTCTGATACCCCTGACAATGGAATACATGTACTGATACTGTTGTTGCTAAGATTATAGAGTAGACAACTTTCAGAGGTGGCAGTATGGACTAAAATAAGAACCAATGTCTGGTAAATATGGCCAATAAAATGTATACCTTAAGAGATATGTGCGCTTTTTCCAATAGAAGCCGTGTGTTTCACAGCAGCGGAAACGGGCAAGTCCTCACAGCTCCTCAGGTATGCGTTTTAGAGCCCATGTTTACTGCACATTTCATACACACACTCGGCCGCAAGTGGGTCGTGCCGCTAAGAGGTAAATTTTGTGACGGCGCATAGGCGTAGATAGTGAGTTTCTCCATTAACATTTCTTTACAAATAACTGTTTAACCGCGAGTAACACCACAGGACGAAGTTAGTATTTTCATATTTATCATTAACAAACTTAACAAAGTAATTAAATAAATGATTACATACATCGGCAAAATCGCAGAAAACAATATGCATGAGCCCATATCGTAGTCGACGAAGCACGTCGCTAATATTGCAAAAGGACGCTGCCTTATCCACAACACTACCAGAACGTGCTGAAAACGAGCTAAAAGAAAAAAATTACGTAAACTCTCAAAAACATCTAAAAAAATTCTATGAGAGCAGAAAATATAAATTACACGTAATACATTCTAATGAAGTATTGTAAACATATCCTAACCCCCACAGCATTCTACTGTATTTTTGTACATCTTCTGCGGCACAGCTGAAGATGGGGATGTAGCACGATAAGAGTCAGGCTACAATAAACACTGTGGGATGCTGCCTCCAGTGTAATATAAGGTTCCTAGGAAGCTGTTTTCTGGGATAGCTAGGCAACCATTCAAGCAAATCATATTAGTGGAGTTTACTACAGTAAATTGAATTAACAATACTTAACTTTGCCTTTTTACAAAGAAGTGTCGCAAGCAATTGGCGACAAGCAAATAATCAATGTCGTTCGATGTGTACAATTTCCATGCAAGCAATTAATATAGATCACAAGTGACGGCTAAATCGTTTGGATCACGGCTCGTCTTCTAGTGCGGCTCTTCTCGTGTGCCCGAGGCCAGCTGGAGCGGCGCTTAGAGACCGCTCATGTCGTGGTGCGTGGTGGCGTCCTACTCAGCGAACTATTGGCTGACGTCGTCTCACAGTCTTCTCTGCTGTTCGTTGTTACGCCGGAACAACAACAAAAAAGGCAGTTGACAAAATAGGTATAAAGGCAGGATTTTCCTGCAAGAGTAATATACAATGTCTGAAGCATACAAGCATCGAATTTATTATCTAAACATTCATGGTGGTGTCTGATTGTTCTATATCGTGTCTCCCTACCACTTGCGCGCAACGACGCTCTGAGCGTGTTTTTTAGGGAATTAACTAGTTTGAACCTGGGACCTGTTTCTGGTAAGGAGACACCAGACCACACATGACATGTAGAATTCAGAAGAGTTCAGTGAAACTAGCGATGATATAACCAAATACTTAATGATTTCAGCGTCAGCTCCACTGCACTCCCTGTAAAAGAATTTTAATACTAACTAAATTTAGTGGAAGCGGTTCAAGGCTTTCCTATTCTTAGTTATCTGGTAAAATAACGTCGAAAAAGCAGTTAAGTTTGCCATTGGAAATGTTACTCTACTCACAAAACATTGTTTATAAATTGCACTATTGATAAAAGGAAGTGTTTTAATACAGGATGGTAAAAACCAACTGCGTTCAACAAA
The DNA here is from genome assembly GCF_023897955.1 of Schistocerca gregaria. Classification (NCBI taxonomy): domain Eukaryota; kingdom Metazoa; phylum Arthropoda; class Insecta; order Orthoptera; family Acrididae; genus Schistocerca; species Schistocerca gregaria. The sequence continues at coordinate 522,958,156 of NC_064921.1, read as the reverse complement.
AAAGTGAACGAATATTCCCTGATTGGGTTTCCAAGTTCTACAATGGGTCGAAGGATGACCTATGCCATATCACATCCATAATCTAGGTTTAAATTTAAGTTTCACAAAAGAGAAAACTATCAAAATGGTCTACAGTGACCCTCAATTATCTTTAATTACTTATCTAACTTGTCGTAAATTACAGTGGCTGATGTGGCTTCTCAATTACTATATAACAGAAAAATCATCGCGTTTCAGATTTTTACTTCAAGTGGCAAATGTGAACACCATGAGCTTTAATTGACGATCGACACTAGTATTACGCAAAAACTGGGTGTAACAGATGAGACTTCTGCAGTTCTGAGTGAAGCTTTATGCGCTGTTATGCGGCATCGCGTGCGTTCATTACATTGTTGGTGTTCGTCAGGGGGCGGCGGCCGGCGCAACAGCCATCCAGCTCGCCGTCTCGGAACTCACTAACCTCTCCCAACTTCTCCTTACTACCATTTACTGAAGTTGGTTTAAAAAAAACTATCTGGCTGTGTTTTCAGCTGACCAATCAGGGTCTCAATGTTAACCTTAAGCTCCGCCTACAAAAATTCTGTCTATCCAATGAGAAACGTTATACTTTTCGTGGTGGGGCAATTTTTTTTAAAGTTTGCAACGTAACAGAGACGCTAAAAAGTCTCACGCTAAAACCTGCAGCTGGTGTGGTCCTTTTAGCGTTATCGTGAGATCTATACTGTTCTTCTGGAGAGCTCTATCTTTTAACATGGGCTGGAGGATTGTCCTAATGTAACAGACACGCGAAAAAGTCTCACGCTAAAACTTGCGGGTGGTAGTGGCCCTTTTTGTGTTATCGTAAGATCTGTACTGCTTTTCTGGAGGGCTCTAGCTTTTAACATGGGCTGGGGGTGTTCCTTGACGTACCTGAGACGCGAAAAAGCCTCACGCTAAAACGTGCGGGTGGTAGTCGTTCAGGTAGTCTGGCCCTTCCTCCCTTATCGTAGGGCCTTCTAGCTTAACACGGTTCTGCTCTCGGCTTCTGTCCTCGTTTCTCCCCTCGGAACTGCGTCTGCCTCACGGTGGGAAGGTACGACATGCATTTAGGCTTTCTTGTGTTAGTCTGTGGCATTCCATTTGCTCACTCATCACTTGTATTACTTTCATTAATTTAATGTCACGATTTACTCGGAGCTATGTGACATACTACTAGATTTGCTTCTTATGTCAGGGTTTTCATGGAAGGTGTTGGATTTGCCTGACACCTTACAATTATGAAAGGTGTAGGTGGTGCACATAAGACATAAACAGTCATGACATAATTACAAAGGTCCTTTCATAACACAAGTACCAAAATAAGGCGTTTGTACTCGCTCGATGGACACCAAAAACTGATTTTTCAAAAATACATTCATTTTGTAGCGCACTTCTGTCCGAAGAGTTTGATGTATAAAACACATGTGTTCGAGGAAATGTAACACACATTACTTCTTCTAAGTGTGCCAAGGTACAGCTCTTCACCCAGCATTCTGCTACCGCACGTCACTGTATTTCACTCTATGGATTTCAAACTTGTATATTCTGTAATGGAAGCCATCACAACTATATTCAGGACAGTGGAAATTAAAATGTCCTGTAGTGCCTCCCCTGCTCCCAGTCGGCCGGTTCGACATCCTAGCCCCCTTTAAAAAAAACTGGAAAATAATACTGGGTTGGCACCACTCAACCATGAAATCGAATAGTAGTAGTACGGATTGTTTATATAAATTTGGAATTGTCATATTCTTCCATATAATTTGTGTGATGTCCCCGTTTCATCTCCTTCCTCCTCCTAAGAAACAATCTTGCCATAACTAATTCTGTAACTATTCCTGCCATTGTCAAAACTTATCCTCCGGTTAACTTTCTAACCCTGCCAGAATGACCAATTCAGTTATCCCGCGTTTATTCTCCGGTTTGGTGTTATTACGTGTTCGTACAAAGCGGTTTCTGGGCTGTTCTGAGAATAGAACTTAGGCGGCTGCTAACTGGGCAATGCACAACTGGCCCTTACTAGTGTAGCAATCTGACAAAGATTTTATGTCAAAACTTACCGATAAGGATAATATGTAATCTTTTCTACCTGTTGTTCCTGTTAGTCGTTTATTTCCACTCTGGTAGTCTGAATCTATGGATATCACTTGTAATTATAACAAGGCTTACAAAAAGAAATGGTTCAAATGGCTCTGAGCACTATGGGACTTAACATCTATGGTCATCAGTCCCCTAGAACTTAGAACTACTTAAACCTAACTAACCTAAAGACATCACACAACACCTAGTCATCACGAGGCAGAGAAAATCCCTGACCCCACCGGGAAACGAACCCGGGAACCCGGGCGTGGGAAGCGAGAACGCTGCCGCACGACCACCAAGGCTTATCATTCACACACCGAATCAACTACGTAAACAAACAGCGATTGGTATTCACCTGTTCCGGTTCATTCGGCTCAGCTCGTGTAGCCCCATCCCCTTTTGTCTTCGGGAAAGTTTTTTTTATTTTTAAATGTGACTGGCATTTACCTGGCAGAGACAGCACGTACACTATGCAATCATTCAAAATTAAGTTATGATTCGTTCACAAATCAAATTAGAAATGTCCAAAAACCAACAGGGATGCGTTTCAAAATCATATGAATAATCGATATATCAACGTGCGCAGGATGCTAAGCACTTTGTGAAGCAATGTTTTTCTCTTCAGGAATATGAATTGGGCACACCCTGAAACTGCCGCCCAGGCAGCTATCGCGGTTTGACACCCCTTCCCCGCCCCCCTCCTCCACCCCCACCGATCAGCCTAGATCCGGGCCTGTAAAGCACTCATTGTCCTTTTGTGTTATTGCATTGTTAGTACTTTGTCCAAATTCCATTCTTCCTAATTGCCTCAAAAATGCTATTCCGCATTGATTTTGTTAGGGTGAGTAGTTCTTGCAGTGAAATTGTCACCAACTCTTCTCGTATCGCTCTTTTCAGTTTGCATGCGGCCTCTAATTTGCCATCCATTCCGATAAACACGCCTTATAAGAATACCCAAAACGTTTCCACAATGTTCAAAAGCAGGCTACGAGCAGGCTATGGCAAGAAACCCATATCTTTACCTTTAAACAACTTTTTTGTTGTAGCTGAAACGTGCACAGGTGCATCATGTTGTTGAAATATTAGACTTTCGTTCCCCAGAGCCCCATGCATTTTAGTCCATTCTGTCTGTAGCATATCAGTGTACATATTAGACTTCAATCCAGTGTTCACGCAAGTAATGCATGATTTACCTTTACTGTAGAAGACTGCCCAAATCATAACACTTGCACCATCAAAATTTCTGCTCATTCTATCTGCTGCTCTGCTCTCAGATCATATCAGTCATACTGAAGTCCATCTGGACCATCTAAATTAAACTTCTTCGCATCACTGAAGATCATTTTATCCCATCTCAAGTCCATGACATATGTTTTTCATCGTACTCGAGTCTAGCCTTTTTATGTTTGGGTGTTCGAGCAGGTTTCTGGAGTCGTTTCTTAAATGCAAGGTGTTTGCCATTAAGTAAAATCTGTCGTACATGTCCGGCAGTTACTGACAACTGTAAATCAGTAACAAGTAGAGAAGAATAACGGTTTGTGGCCTTTTCTTTGCGCGAAAGAAACCGTTTCGATGCCGAAGATAATTTTCTACTTTGCTCATATTTCCCGTTCTGTCCATATCGTGCGCCCAGTATCACAAAATTGGAAATCGCTCCATTTGAACGGTTCAGCTTCTTAATTATTTGACTATTACAGAGCCCCATTCCCTCTCCCGATTTTTGCTTTTTATGACGTGATAACTGTTTTCCGTGTGGCAATTTCACAATCATGTATTATGTGCGTAATACGCACCACCACTAATGGTGCCTGTTTCCTATCTGCAAGAAAGGCACAGACGCACGCACTAACACCGCAAACAGCAAACTGATTTTATACCGAGTTCCACCCTCTACCATCTGAATGGTTGATACCTTCTTATATACTGTACTACTGACATCAAATGTGGTACGATTTGATTGTAGTTGTCAGTAAATTGGATCCTCTTATACTATTGCATAAACACTGTGCACAACTATTCCAACCGGCAATGTTGATTTTCCTACAAATACTCATGCTCTTATACTGATTCCCACTAACATAAAGGGTGTTAGAGGTATAAGGACAGATATTTTGATCATTGGTACCTTAATATTTTCCCCTTTCAGGGTGTTAGTTGCATTTTCGGTGTGTCTAACAGTCTTCACGCAAACACGTCACATAAATTACTATCTAAATTTACTGTCTGATGTTTTCTGCACGGTGTAAGGATACAAAGTCTCCCCTACATATGTCGATTTTATATCCATGTTGTGTAGCTTCAAATAAGCGAACAAGCAGAACGAGTTGAGAATTAGAGTATCTTTAGGTAAGGAGATAATTGTCTTTATTTCGTTTTTAGAATTATTTCGTTTTCGTACTCTGCTGTTGTTGTATTCTGATCTGAGGTGTTCCTTTCGAGCTACGTGCGGAGCCGAGAGCAGTCGGGCTGCCCGTGATGTCATCGCAAGTAGCAGCAGAGACGCCAGGCTGTACCCAGCTCCCAAGGAATACCGAAGACCGGAACGTATAGCTAACAAGAATCTCAACAGGAAATTCAATTCTCTCTAGTGTGAGAAAGAGATTATTCGGTCCCACTTGTCGGTATTCGTCTAGGCTTATGAAGAAACAATAAATTGTTATTGCATATTTGAGGAATACTGCTACTCCTTTAGTAGAGTAGTGTGATCAAAAAACAAAAAATGATGTTGTGAAGAGTTAGTCGACGTTTGTTCCATTGAAGACGCAAGATAGTCGAAGACCCTCGCAACGGTCGTAACTGCCTCCACTAAGTGGACTGAAGCTGTCAGTATAGACTAACCGTTTTGCGTCAACGAGTCCATACTTCAACACGTGACCAGCTTCCAATGGGAAAATAAGCATTAATAGTTTGTTCTTGCCTCATATACTTGGAGTGCTAACTACCTTGACGACATACTATTCCTAATAGTTACAAAAAAAATGGCTCTGAGCACTATGGGACTTAACATCTGTGGTCATCAGTCCCCTAGAACTTAGAACTACTTAAACCCAACTAACCTAAGGACATCACACACATCCATGCCCGAGGCAGGATCCGAACCTGCGACCGTAGCAGTCGCGCTTTCCGGACTGAGCGCCTAGAACCGCTAGACCACCGCGGCCGGCCCTAATAGTTACAAATACTAGTGTGTAAATGAAGTATATACTTAAGTAATATTTCAGCATAGAATCATCAGTTACCAATATAAATATCTGCACTTAACATTCATAACACCCTGTATGAGACTGAATGTTGAGAGAGAGAGAGAGGCAGTGAAGAAGATCAAGAGCTTCTGAAACGAAGGAAGATATTAATTTCAAAGGCAAAGATGGGAATGAGTCATTTTCTGCTGACAGTGCCAGCTCAGGACGCCATCTATGTGCATTCCCTTCCCACACATATGGATGAAGTGCGACGCCGCACACCTACAGCTGCAGATGCAGTGACGCCAGACGTGCTCACCAGAGCATCCCCTGGATGGTAGTCGCGCGCCAGGTGCCGGGGACACTGAACGAATGCGAAAGGTAAATTAAATCTTTGATCCTAAGCGGAATTCTAAAAACGATCTCTACGCTGTATGCGCATGCGTGTAAGATACACACTTCTGTAAAATCGGATGGTTCTTTTTAAAATAAAAACTTTGTAGTCCCTTGCGTAAGTTAAAATTCACCGCAAATTCTTATCGTCATTCATCTACAAGATATGGCGTTCGGATATCGGATGAACGTTTTTTTCAAACAGGCTGAAGAGGATCAAATAGGTAAAAGACGAGGGCAAGTAGAGATCCTCGGGTAACGCAAAAGATATTGAATTTAACCGATGAAAGGAGAAAATATAAAAATGCAATAAATGAAGCAGGAGAAAGGAATACACTCATCTAAAAAATGAGATCGACAAGAATTTGCTAAATGGCTAAGCAGAAACGGCTGGAGAACGAATATAAGTGTGTAGAAGCATATGTCATTAGGAGTAAGACAGATATTGCCTACAGAAAAATTAATAATACTCAAAATATCCACGGGTGTACTGCCGGTCTATAGTGTCCAACGGGCACAATATTTCGGCGATCAAACATGTCGCCATCATCAGGTGAACTGACGGACTGAGCTCCTGTGAACGTGCCGGCACGGAGATCCGTACGCTATGGCTGCTCAGGGGGAACTGGGTTCGGTCGCGGCGGCGCCCGATTTAAATACCCTCCGCCCGCGGCGCGCTCCCTCCGCCGTCTGCGCCCCGCGCCACGGTAGCGCGGTGGAACAGATTGCGACGGCGTCTGAGATGACGTCGGTGTGATGGCTCTGTCCGCCGTGGTCGTCACAACTATGCGTTTGCTCGATTTACTCTTGATTAACCCAATCGCTGGTTCCCAAGCCTTGCTAAGATTATAGCCACAGTCACGGTTTATGAGGTCGTCATTGGTGCGAATTTCGATAGCCTCTCTAACAACGCTGTCCCAGTATCTCGACGTCTGTACCAGAATCCTCGTGCGGTCATACTCCATAGCGTGATTTTCCGACAAACAATGTTCAGCTACCGCCGACTTGCTCGGATACATCAGTCGAGTGTGCCTCTGGTGTTCACGGCATCGATCCTCGACGGTACGCATCATCTGACCAATATACGACTTGCCACATTGACACGGAATCTGGTACACGCCGGCCTTCCTCAAACCAAGGTCATCTTTGGCGCTCCCCACCAGTGCGCGAGTTTTATTCGGAGGACAAAACAGAGTTTCAACCCGGTGTTTCTTCAGAATGCGGGCGATTTTCCCCGAGAGTGCGCCTGTGTATGGAATAAATGCAGTGCCTACCTCCTCCCTCGTGACTTCATCCATCTCAACAGGTTGTGCTGCAGTGGCTGGGCGGAGAGCACGTTGGATCTGCCACTCTGAGTACCCATTCTTTCGAAACACAGTTCTCAGATGTTCCAATTCCTGGGGTAGACTCTCTGTGTCAGAGATAGTGCGCGCCCTATGTACTAGAGTTTTAAGTACCCCATTCCTCTGTGAAGGGTGGTGGCAGCTGTCTGCGTGCAAATACAGATCAGTGTGTGTTGTCTTTCGATACACCCCATGACCTAGGGTGCCGTCATCCCTTCTCCTGACCAAGACGTCAAGGAAAGGTAATTTACCCTCCGTTTCAGTCTCTATAGTGAATTTGATGTTGGGGTGTATGGAGTTTAGATGTGTAAGGAAGTCAAGGAGTTTATCCATATCATGTGGCCAGATGACGAACGTGTCGTCCACGTAACGGAAAAAGCAAGTAGGTTTCCATTCGGATGACGACAGGGCTTCCTCCTCGAAGTTCTCCATGTACAAATTCGCTACCACCGGTGAGAGTGGGCTACCCATGGCGACTCCCTCCGTTTGTTCGTAGTATTCTCCATTAAAAAGAAAATAAGTGGAAGTCAAGACATGCCTAAAAAGTTCAGTGGTATTCTCGTCAAACCTCTGACCAATCAACTCTAGCGACTCTTGCAGGGGTACCCTCGTGAACAAGGAAACGACGTCAAAACTCACCATGATATCTGACTCATCCAACCTGAAGCTATCAAGGCGTTTAACAAAATCCACGGAATTACGGATGTGATGAGGGCATTTACCCACATAAGGACTTAATATTCCCGTCAGGTATTTGGCCAACAAATATGTAGGTGCCCTGATGTTGCTGACAATGGGGCGTAATGGTACCCCCTCTTTGTGAACCTTCGGGAGTCCATATAGTCTAGGCGGTACCGGACCTTGGGGTAACAATTTCTTAGCGTCACCCTCCGGTAAATCTGCGTCCTTGAGAAGAACCCTCGTCTTGTTCTCCACCTTCTTTGTAGGGTCAACGCTGATCTTCCGGTAGGAATCGTCATTTAGCAGGCTCTGCATCTTATCAGTATAGTCCTTATGGGAGACAACAACTGTGGCATTGCCTTTGTCAGCCGGTAAGACAACAATTTCAGAGCGTTCCCTCAGATCACGAATGGCCGCCCTCTCTTTACTGCTGATATTTGACTTCATCGGCTTGGATTTCGTCAACGCACGACAAGTTTCACGACGTATTTCCTCGGCTGATTCTGGCGGAAGTCGAGCTGCAACCTGTTCAACAGCACTAACAATTTCTGCGACCGGAGTGAACTTGGGGGTGGGAGCGAAGTTGAGACCTTTCTGCAAAACCGAGACCGCAGCATCACTCAACACCATGCCACTCAAATTGATGACAGTCTTGCACGGAACCTGCAGAGATGGTTTGTCAAGGAGACGTGAGAACTTAGCTGTTTGACGTCCCGTAGCCTTCTTATGGGCGGAATCAGCTGACACCCAGGTGACACCATCAATCCAATCCCAGGAAAAAGAAGTGAACTTAGTAGCCAGTTGCAAATGTAATTTGAGTAATTCCTGTGAGATGAACTCAAGGCTCCGGCGGGTGAATTGCTCTCTCTCACGTACCAATGCGAGGCTGGCTCGTTTCTTGATTCTCCTAGCTGCTGCAGAATCGATGTGATGGATAACCTTAGCAAAATTTGGAACAACATTCTCGGAACGACATCTCTTTAGAAAGGCAAGAGTACTTCCGAATGGAAACCTACTTGCTTTTTCCGTTACGTGGACGACACGTTCGTCATCTGGCCACATGGTATGGATAAACTCCTTGACTTCCTTACACATCTAAACTCCATACACCCCAACATCAAATTCACTATGGAGACTGATACGGAGGGTAAATTACCTTCCCTTGACGTCTTGGTCAGGAGAAGGGCTGACGGCACCCTAGTTCATGTGGTGTATCGAAAGACAACACACACTGATCTGTATTTGCACGCAGACAGCTGCCACCACCCTTCACAGAGGAATGGGGTACTTAAAACTCTAGTACATAGGGCGCGCACTATCTCTGACACAGAGAGTCTACCCCAGAAATTGGAACATCTGAGAACTGTGTTTCGAAAGAATGGGTACTCAGAGTGGCAGATCCAACGTGCTCTCCGCCCAGCCACTGCAGCACAACCTGTTGAGATGGATGAAGTCACGAGGGAGGAGGTAGGCACTGCATTTATTCCATACACAGGCGCACTCTCGGGGAAAATCGCCCGCATTCTGAAGAAACACCGGGTTGGAAGTGTGTTTTGTCCTCCAAATAAAACTCGTGCACTGGTGGGGAGCGCCAAAGATGACCTTGGTTTGAGGAAGGCCGGCGTGTACCAGATTCCGTGTCAATGTGGCAAGTCGTATATTGGTCAGACGATGCGTACCGTCGAGGATCGATGCCGTGAACACCAGAGGCACACTCGACTGATGTATCCGAGCAAGTCGGCGGTCGCTGAACATTGTTTGTCGGAAAATCACGCTATGGAGTATGACCGCACGAGGATTCTGGTACAGACGTCGAGATACTGGGACAGCGTTGTTAGAGAGGCTATCGAAATTCGCACCAATGACGACCTCATAAACCGTGACTGTGGCTATAATCTTAGCAAGGCTTGGGAACCAGCGATTGGGTTAATCAAGAGTAAATCGAGCAAACGCATAGTTGTGACGACCACGGCGGACAGAGCCATCACACCGACGTCATCTCAGACGCCGTCGCAATCTGTTCCACCTCGCTACCGTGGCGCGGGGCGCAGACGGCGGAGGGAGCGCGCCGCGGGCGGAGGGTATTTAAATCGGGCGCCGCCGCGACCGAACCCAGTTCCCCCTGAGCAGCCATAGCGTACGGATCTCCGTGCCGGCACGTTCACAGGAGCTCAGTCCGTCAGTTCACCTGATGATGGCGACATGTTTGATCGCCGAAATATTGTGCCCGTTGGACACTATACACCGGCAGTACACCCGTGGATATTTTGATTATCAAATACGCCGGGAGAAACTCAAGAATCACATTAATAACACTGTTTTAGAAAAGATAACCACTCTATCAATATCAGGAGCTCAGATGGAAAACCAGTCCTAATCAATGAAGGGAAAGCAGAAAGATGGAAGACGTATATAGAAAATCTATACAAGGGAGATGTACTTGAGGGGAATATTAAGAAAATGGAAGATGATGTAGAGGAAGATGAGAAGGTAGATATGATACTGCGTGAAGAATTTGAAAAAGCACTGAAAGACTTAAGTCAAAACAAGGTTCCGAGAGTAGACAATATTCCGTTAGAGCTACTGATAGCCTTGGAAGAGCCAGCCACGACAAAACCCATCTGCTGAGCAAGATGCATGAGACAAGCGAAATACCGTATGACTTCAAAAAGAATATAATAATTCCAATCCCAAAGAGAGCAGGTGCTAATATGTGTGAAAATTGCCGAACTATCAATTTAATAAGTCACGGCTGCAAATCCTTAACAAAAGAATGGTAAAATTGGTAGAAGCTGACGTCAGGGAATATCAGTTTGAATTCCGTAGAAATGTAGGAACACGCGAGGCACTACAGACCCTACGACTTCTCATAGCAGATAGGTTAAGGAAAGACAAACCTAAATTTATAGCATTTGTAGACTTAGAGAAAGCTTTTAAAAATGTTGACTGGAATACTCTCCTCCAAATTCTCAAAATGGCAGGGGTAAAATGTAGGGAGCGAAAGGCTATTTACAGTTTGTAGAGAATCCATGGCAGTTATAAAGAGTTGAGGGGCACGAAAGAGAAGCGGTGGTTGAAAAGGCTGTGAGACAGGTTGTAGCCTATCCCCGATGTTATTCAATATGTATATTAACCAATCAGTAAAGGACACAAAAGAAAAATTTGGAGTAGGAATTAAATTGCAGGGAGAAGAAATAAAAACTCTGACGTTAGCCAATGACATTGTAATTCTGCTAGAGACACCAAAGGACCTGGAAGAGCAGTTGAACGGAATGGACAGTGTTTTGAAATGAGAATATAACATGAACGTCAACAAAAGCAAAACGAGTATAATGGAATGTAATTGAATAAATCAGGTAATGCTGAAGGTTTTAGATTAGGAAATGGGACACTTAAAGTAGTAAATGAGTTTTGCTATTTGGGAAGCAAATGATGATGGCCGAAGTAGGAAGGATATGAAATGTAGACTGACAATGGCAAGGAAAGCGTTTCTGAAGAAGAGAAATTTGTTAACATCGAGTATAGATCTAAGTGTCGCGAAGTCCTTTCTGAAAGTATTTGTATGGAGTGTAGCTATGTAAGGAAGTGAAACACTGACGATAAATAGTTTGGACAAGAAGAGAATAGAAGTTTTTGAAATGTGGTGCTATAGAAGAACGCTGAAGATTAGATGGGTAGGAGGTACTGAATAGAATAGGGGAGAAGAGAAATTTGTGGTACAACATGACTAAAAGAAGGGATCGGTCGGTAGAACACATTCTGAGACATCAAGGGATCACCAGTTCAGTACTGGAGGGAAGCGTGGGGAGTGAAAATAGTAGAGGGAGACAAGAGATGAATACAGTAAGCAGATTCATAGGGATTAACGTTGCATAGTTACTCGGAGATAAAGAGGCCTGCACAGGATAGAGTACCGTGGAGAGTTGCATCAAACCATCCTTTGAACTGACGACGTACCCGTTACCGAAGGTTTCTTGAGGCAAACCTTTCACCTGGCAAGCGACATATGGTGTCGCCCCATCTTGCATGAAAATAGTGGTGTATAACCAGGTGCATTCTTGAACAGCTGGAATCACGTGTTCCACAAGAAGATCCTCATAAAGTGCAGATGTCACCATACACCTAACAGGCCAGCGAAATTTCATGTCCAGACAGAGAATGGTTGTTGTCAAACCACACCACACAGCAACATAAACTGAGTGCAGTGGAACTTCCTGAACAACACGTAATGGAGTAGGATATCGAATTCATGGTAACATTTAGAGTAAAATGTGTAAAATCCGCCCAGAAAATACTCCCCGGCCACATTTCATTCGTTTCCATGCATACTGAAAAAGGGAGGGCAAAATCACGGCGTTGCAGCCTATCTTGGAGCTTCAGTTACCGTACATTTCACACTGGAGAATACCGACAAACCAACTTACTTGGGCGTGGTGCTCGACAGATCTCTGACATACAGGTACCACTGCGAAACAAGCAACAAAAGATAACTGTCAGAAATAATATTCTGCAGAAACTAGCTAACAGCAAATGGGGTGCTAAACCTTCCATATTAAGAACCACCGCACAAGCCTTATATGCCTGCCCAGTATGGTCCAGAACAACACATGCAAAGCTACTCGACGTAAGTCTTAATGAAACATGTCAGTTAACAACGGGATGCATGAAACCTACTTCCCTACCAAAACTGTATAGAGCTGCCGGGTTTTAGAACTCCAACTCTCGGAGAACTTAACATGAATTCACAGGTAGACTAAGACAAACCATTGATGATCGGCATCCCCTTTTTGGCAGTGAGTGTAAACCCGGGCGACTGAAATCCTGTAAAAGGTTCTTTGCCGCGATAATAGAAGAACCACCAGCTGATTACCCACCTGCACAGGAAGTGTCCAGCGGATTCAGCACAAACTGGAAGACATGGAGGACACTGAACCGAATAAGGACAGGGGTGGCCCCAGTGAAGACAAATTCGATTAGACGGGGTCTTGGAACCGCGGATGATAAGTGTGACTGTGGCGCTGTCCAGGATGTGGAGCATCTGCTCGCCTGCCCAAACTGCCCTTGTAGGTGCAACCCTGACGATTTATGGCTGGACAAGGGGTAAGATAGATACTGCCTACAGGAAAATTAAAGAGACCTTTGGAGAGAAGAGAACCACGTGTATGAATATCAAGAGCTCAGATGGCAGCCCAGTTCTAAGCAAAGAAGGGAAGGCAGAAAGGTGGAAGGAGTATATAGAAGGTTTATACAAGGGTGGTGTACTTGAGGACAATATTATGGAAATGGAAGAGGATGTAGATGAAGACGAAATGGGAGATACGATACTGCGTGAAGAGTTTGACAGAGCACTGAAAGACCTGAGTCGAAACAAGGCCCCCGGAGTAGACAACATTCCATTAGAACTACTGACGGCCTTGGGAGAGCCAGTCATGACAAAACACTACCAGCTGGTGAGCAAGATGTATGAGACAGGCGAAATACCCTCAGACTTTAAGAAGAATATAATAATTCCAATCCCAAAGAAAGCAGGTGCTGACAGATGTGAAAATTACCGAACTATCAGTTTAATAAGTCACAGCTGCAAAATACTAACACGAATTCTTTACAGACGAATGGAAAAACTGGTAGATGCGGACCTCGGGGACGATCAGTTCGGATTCCGTCGAAATGTTGGAACACGTGAGGCAATACTGACCTTACGACTTATCTTAGAAGAAAGATTAAGAAAAGGCAAACCTACGTTTCTAGCATTTGTAGACTTAGAGAAAGCTTTTGACAATGTTGACTGGAATACTCTTTTTCAAATTCTAAAGGTGGCAGGGGTAAAATACAGGGAGCGAAAGGCTATTTACAATTTGTACAGAAACCAGATGGCAGTCATAAGAGTCGAGGGGCATGAAAGGGAAGCAGTGGTTGGGAAAGGAGTGAGACAGGGTTGTAGCCTCTCCCCGATGTTATTCAATCTGTATATTGAGCAAGCAGTAAAGGAAACAAAAGAAAAATTTGGAGTAGGTATTAAAATTCATGGAGACGAAGTAAAAACTTTGAGGTTCGCCGATGACATTGTAATTCTGTCAGAGACGGCAAAGGACTTGGAAGAGCAGTTGAACGGAATGGACAGTGCCTTGAAAGGAGGATATAAAATGAGCATCAACAAAAGCAAAACGAGGATAATGGAATGTAGTCAAATTAAATCGGGTGATGCTGAGGGAATTAGATTAGGAAATGAGGCACTTAAAGTAGTAAAGGAGTTTTGCTATTTAGGAAGTAAAATAACTGATGATGGTCGAAGTAGAGAGGATATAAAATGTAGACTGGCAATGGCAATGAAAGCGTTTCTGAAGAAGAGAAATTTGTTAACATCGAATATAGATTTAAGTGTCAGGAAGTCATTTCTGAAAATATTTGTTTGGAGTGTAGCCATGTATGGAAGTGAAACATGGACGATAACTAGTTTGGACAAGAAGAGAATAGAAGCTTTCGAAATGTGGTGCTACAGAAGAATACTGAAGATAAGGTGGATAGAGCACGTAACTAATGATGAGGTATTGAATAGGATTGGGGAGAAGAGAAGTTTGTGGCACAACTTGACTAGAAGAAGGGATCAGTTGGTAGGACATGTTTTGAGGCATCAAGGGATCACAAATTTAGCATTGGAGGGCAGTGTGGAGGGTAAAAATCGTAGAGGGAGACCGAGAGATGAGTACACTAAGCAGATTCAGAAGGATGTAGGTTGTAGTAGGTACTGGGAGATGAAGCAGCTTGCACAGGATAGAGTAGCATGGAGAGCTGCATCAAACCAGTCTCAGGACTGAAGACAACAACAACAACAACAAGATAGAAGTCTTGGACGTGACGCTATACTGGGCTGAGCGATTGTGACCTGGTTTCGGGACACGAAAAAGTAAAGTAAGTACCAGACATTCCGAATCTTGTAGGGATACCATTTTAAAATGAGCCGTAAAATTTTTTGAACCATAACCCAGGGAGAGACAAGTTCCGTGACACAACTCCAGCACTGAGCGCAGAATTTGAGGCATGTGGCGAACAGTCGTCTATAGGTACAGCGATTCCATTAAGAACTTCCATGGGAATGGACCGCCTCCCTCTCCCTACTGCACAACCTAAATCACGTTTCTTCAAATTTCTGGACTATATTCTTTAGCCCATTTATTGAGATGGGATCCCTTCGCAGCTGTTTCTGTCAGCGTTATTCCCACAGGACAACGCTGCTATTGCTGCTGTTCTGATAAAATAACTTTATCAGCAGTGCATGGTCTTCCTTCCCAATAGCCATTGCGTTTCGTAGGGAACACTTCAATCTACTTAACCCTTTACACCAACAGTCACTTCAGAAAAGAAACCAACCCACGTTGCCAAGCGAGAGACAGCACACTGACGTAAAATAGGAAACATTTCGAATTACGTCTGCCTACAACGCCATATTTTCATCTGGTGGCAGGATGTGTAACTATTATTTTTTCAGCATATTCTGCGAAATCACAGATTAATTCACATATTTACGATATTTCAGCATTCTGCGATATCTAGAGCCCTCACTGCAGCCCTCAGATCACCGTCAGTTTATGTACAGTCACCTGGTACTGCCTGTTTCACAACGCTTTAGTTGAATAACCAGGTAGATTTATTTTCAGATCATTTTCAGAATAAAACTGAGTGCACTGGACGTCCCATCGTTCCCAGTCAGTTTTAGACGAATTTATTGCACCTAACTGTGATTGATGGCAAGTCCAATGTGCTCAATTTTTTCTTGTAAATTATATGAAAAAATGTACCTGAAGATGCAACTCTAATCTTGTGAAACCGATAGTGCTATTAAAGGATCATACAACAGATCTTTGCAGTTTATTTTTGAAGAATAAACCGATAATATTAATAGCACAGTTCTTTGATTTTAGGTCGGTTTAAAACTCCCCTCGGCTTGAATTTACGTTGGGTTTTATCCATCATCCATTTGTTCCATTCCTCTCTCATATACACTTTAAATGATTTGTTTATCGAGACATCAAGAGGTTGCAATTGTGGAGTAAGTCCTCCCGGAATAATAGCAAGCGCTGTATTTCCCTCTCTCGGTTTCTCAGATATTTCAAATGGCTATTAAACTGATCTAGCACAAGAAGAGAACTCTTTTTCAATAAAGAACCTTCTTCTCTCCCACATTCTGTTAATCTATAATTTCATACCAGCCTCGTCCATTCAGTCCTTGTCGTGTACACGGACAACACATCTCCGGGTATTTCAGAGCGTTTCGGCATTGTTTTGCGTTTGAAAATGATCGTTAGATTATGTTTAGTATCATCAGCACAACATTATAGGACAACAGTGTAACGCATTTTTTCATGTCCACTTTCTTTATAGTTTCAATTTTAGAACCTTTCATGGCAACAGTTTTGTTATTCGGTACATCAAATGTCAGAGGAGTTTAGGAGTTTCGTCCATATTCGCTAATCCATATTAATTAACTGTTTTTCTTTCGATGTGGAAAAATAAAGTGATGGGAAGATAATATTTTCTCTTCATACTCTTGTGTCGTTTTCTGAGATATTTTGGTTTCGATTCGCTTGCTAAGTCCATAATGCCTCATAAACCTGTAGCACCAATCAATTCCATCCTTAAGGACTGTTAAGTTCCATCGTAACGCTAGTTTACAAGAGTGTATTTGAATCATTTTGTATTAATTACAATACCATTTTACGTTGCCCTTGAATCCATTCAAATACGTCATCTTCTAGTTTTGGGCATTTTGCGTTAAGTCCTCTATTTGCACGTTAAACCTTCCTCATTTTTTGAGTACTTCTTTACTAGCCCACCAGCCGCGAATGGTTTCGTCTGTTCGTGGAAGGTCGAAATGCCTCTCAGCTGCTCTGTTTTCATGTTCTTCTGCACATACTATTACTTTCAGTTTATAGCACCCATCATATGAATATTTTTTTTCCATTACGAAACTAGCTCCTGGCAGTAATATTGTTCTGTTATCGATAACTCACATCAGTTTCAGTTGAAGTTTACTGGCACTGTAGACTTCAGTGACGCATCATAGACTAGACAGTGGCCTGGGTTTGTTATGTCGGGGTGGGAGGGAGACAGTGGCAGCAATCTTACCAATCCCAGCAACTCATGTTCGTCGCATCGATGCACTGTTGCTGCCGGTTGAATGCAATTTTGCCAAATAGATAGGTTTCCCGCGGCATCCAAAATATGGCCATTTTAAGACTAGCAGGAATTTTAAAATGAAACACATTTCGAGTATAAGTGGCGCCTGAATTACGGAGGCAATTTTTCGAAGAAAAAAGTGCGCCTTACAGTCCGTAAAATACGGTAACTGTCTGGCGGATAACAGCGCAAGCCTTTGTAAACTGTATGATAAAATCGAATAAAATGTGGATCGACGTGGGGCACAAATGTCACAACGTCATGTTAATCAAGATGTTAAGACGCATAATCTCACTAGAAAGTTACTTATTTCAGCTATCACGAGCTTTGCGGTTACAGTGCAGGAAAAAATCTCATCAAATTACTCACTTTCATTTCTACTTATCTTGTTTTCACTTGTAGACTTGCTTCGTCCTCTACCGAAGCCGCCTTCTTCTAAATGTCTATCGTTACATTAAATCAGCTCAATCGCGCAACGCCTTTCATGGATCATTACAATTACGTGCAAAGCACCTGGAATTACTTTCTTTAACAATATGTACTAATATTTCGGAAACAAAATTAAATTTTATAATGTCATAAGCGCCCTTCAGACAGTCACTAAGAGTTCCGACACTTATGTGAAAGAAGAATTTTTCGTAGAGACTAATAATTAACTCCATAAATTAGCATATATTTAACACCTTTACATTTTTCTTGCTCTCCTTCAGTCGCCCCCAGCACATTCGAGGACCGCAATACGTCATCGGTCATAAAGTTGGACGTTGTTGCGTGGGCCACGTTTATATCGTTGCCTATCGGTGCTATTAACGCCTTGGCCATTTGCATTCCAGCGCTACTTGCTTCTCAGCTGGTATTCATGGGCGACATAGCAACATATATCGCGGTACCGCAAATTTTGATTACAGTTTAGATACCAATTAATAATGTTTACACAAGAATTCCATACATACAGTGCATTCTCTAGCTCGCTTCGATGCAAAGGACTTCCGAAGTTTGGCACACAGAAAGACAACAGGTGATATGTTATATTCACAAAGGTGCAATGGATTAGAAAAAAAGTTTCACGGTTATTTTTTATTTACTATATTTTTAAAATTACTTTTAGTGAATTCAAATTAATCAGCTTGAATGTAAAATGAAATTATTATGATGGACCACGAAACTAATCACTGTGGACGCAAAAGATCTGCAAATTCAAACAAACACCAATGCCATCGTATCTGAAAATCAGTAGGCACATAGGTACCAACAGGAGCTCGCAAGGCTTTATAGACCACGGCTCACTGAGCTATGAGGCATGCGGGAAGTGGCATAAAGTTACAGGGGGTGGACAAAAAACTAGTAACACCAAAACCAGAACACTTTACTGTGCCTAATACGATGTAGGGAAACCGTTGGCATCCAAACCAGCTTCCAGTCGACTCGGAATTGATAAATGCATGTCCTGTATGGTTTTCAAGGTATTCTTATACCATTCTTCCAGCAGAGTGTGACAACTTCGAATAACGATGATGGAGGTAGACAGCAATCACAGATCCTTTTCTCCAAAGGCTCAATAATATTGAGATCTGGTGACTGTGGTGCCCAAGAGAAATGCATCAACTCGTCCTCGGGCTCACAAAACCAGTCATGGATGATGCGAGCTGTGGGATCATGGGTCCTGTCATCAGATTAGATTAGATTAGTACTTGTTCCATAGATCATGCATACGACATTTCGTAATGATGTGGAACGTGTCAGGTTAATAAAATATGTCTATACAAATATTACATTACATAAAATATTACATTACACTTTTTTCTTTTTTTGTGCGAGGGTGAGGAAATTACCCACTTACTATATTCAAAAATTTATCTAATGAGTAGAAGGAGTTGCCATTCAGAAATTCTTTTAATTTCCTTTTAAATGCTATATAGCTATCTGTCAGACTTTTGATGCTGTTAGGTAAGTGACCAAAGACTTTTGAGGCAGCATAATTTGCCCCTTCTGAGTCAAAGTTAGATTTAACCTTGAGTAGTGAAGATCATCCTTTCTGCTAGTGTTGTAGCCATGTGCACTGCTATTACTTTTGAATTCGTTCGGATTGTTAATAACAAATTTCATAATTGTATATATATAAATTGTGAGGCTACAGTGAAGATCCCTAGCTCTTTAAATAAGTGTGTGCAGGATGATCTTGGATGAGCTCCAGCAATTATTCTGATCACACGCTTTTGTGCAATGAGCACTCTTTTACTCAATGATGTGCTACCCCAGAATATGATGCCATACGAAAGCAGAGAATGAAAATAGGCATGGTAAGCTAATTTACTGAGATGTATATCGCCAAAATTTGCAATGACCCCAATAGCATAAGTAGCTCAACTCAAACGTTTCAGCAGATCTTGAGTGTGTGCTTTCCAGTTCAACCCTTCATCAATGCATACACGTACCTTAGCTACCGATTTCTGATCGAAGTCTATATTTATCAATGGTGTCATTCCATTTACTGTGTGGAACTGTATATACAGCGTTTTGTCAAAGTTTAATGAGAGCCCATTTGCAGAGAACGACTTAATGATTTTCTGAAAAACATCGTTCACAATTTCATCAGTTAATTCTTGTCTGTTAGGTGTGATAGCTATACTTGTATCATCGGCATTAGGTACCAGCTTTGCATCTTCGTGAATATAGAATGGCAAGCCACTAACATATATTAAGAACAGCAGCTGGACCCAAGGCCGAACCTTGCAGCACCCCATTCTTGATTGTTCCCCAGTTTGAGAAATCATCAGTTTTTGCATATTACGTGAGCTGCTTATTTTAGCTTTCTGCACCCTTCCATTTAGGTATGATTTATACCATCTGAGCGCTGTCCCATTCATACCACAGTACTTGAGCTTATCTAGAAGTATTCGATGGTTTATGCAATCAAAATCCTTTGAGAGATAAAAAAATACCAAAAGGTGAATTCCAGTTACTCAGAGCATTTAATATTTCATGAGTGAAAGTCTATACAGCATTTTCCGTTGAAAAATTTGTCTGGAAACCAAACTGACATTTTGTCAAAATTTTATTTTTACAAAGGTGTGAAGCTACTGTACAATACATTACTTTTTCAAGAATTTTGGATAAGACAGTCAGAAGAGAGATTGGGTGGTATTTGTTGACATCAGACGTATCCCCTTTTTTATGCAGTGGTTTATCAATGGCATACTTCAGTCTATCTGGGAAAATACCCTGCTTCAGAGAGCTATTATATATGTGGCTAAGAATCCCACTTATCTCTTGGGAACAAGCTTTCATTATACTGCTGGACATGCCATCAATTCCATGTGAGCTTTTATTCTCGAGAGAGTGTATTATCTTCCTAATTTCAGGAGAGGTGGGTGGAATTTCAATTGTATCAAACTGTGTGGGTAAGGTCTCTGTCATTAAATGCCTTGCTTCTTTTAATGAACATTCAGATCCTATTTTCTCTACAACATTTAAAAAATGATTATTCAAAATATTTTGGACTTCTGGCTTGTTGTTTGTCAAGTTTCCATTCGCTTTGATGGTAATACCGCCATCCTGTACTCTTGGTTGCCCTGTCTCGTTGCCCTATCTTCCTTATAATAATATATATATATTATCAGGGGTATTAATCTCAGACATGATGCACATGCTTCTGGACTTTTTAATAACCTTTGTTAATGTACCACAGTAGTTTTTATAATGTTTGGCTGTTTCTGGGTCATTACTCTTTCTTGTTGTTAGATACAGCTCCGTTTTGTGGTTATAATATATTTTTATTCCTTTAGTAAGCCAATGTTTTTTGCATGGTTTCTTATAATTAGATTTAACTAGTTTCTTGGGGAAACAGTTTTCAAATTCTCTTACAAGTGTATCATGAAATAACTGATATTTTAAATAAGCATCGGGTTCCTTGTACACCTCATCCCAGTCTAACTGCTGAAGATTTTCCCTGAAATTTCTAGTTGTTGAGTCATTAATTGAACGCAGGAGAAAATTGTCTTCAGTCCTGAGACTGGTTTGATGCAGCTCTCCATGCCACTCTATCCTGTGCAAGCATCTTCATCTCCCAGTACCTACTGCAACCTACATCCTTCTGAATCTGCTTAGTGTATTCATCTCTTGGTCTCCCTCTACGATTTTTACCCTCCACGCTGCCCTCCAGTGCTAAATTTGTGATCCCTTGATGCCTCAGAAAATGTCCTACCAACCGATCCCTTCTTCTAGCCAAGTTGTGCCACAAACTTCTCTTCTCCCCAATCCTATTCAATACCTCCTCGTTAGTTATGTGATCTACCCATCTAATCTTCAGCATTCTTCTGTAGCAGCACATTTCGAAAGCTTCTATTCTCTTCTTGTCCAAACTAGTTATCATCCATGTTTCACTTCCATACATGACTACACTCCATACAAATACTTCCAGAAGCAACTTCCTGATACATAAATTTATATTCGATGTTAACAAATTTCTCTTCTTTATAAACGCTTTTCTTGCCATTGCCAGTCGACATTTTATATCATCTCTACTTCGACCATCATCAGTTATTTTTCTCCCCAAATAGCAAAACTCCTTTACTACTTTAAGTGTCTCATTTCCTAATCTAATTCCCTCAGCATCACCCGATTTAATTTGACTACATTCCATTATCCTCGTTTTGCTTTTGTTGATGTTCATCTTATATCCTCCTTTCAAGGCACTGACAATTCCGTTCAACTGCTCTTCCAAGTCCTTTGCCGTCTCTGACAGAATTACAATGTCATCGGCGAACCTCAAAGTTTTTACTTCTTCTCCATGAATTTTAATACCTACCCCAAATTTTTCTTTTGTTTTCTTTACTGCTAGCTCAATATACAGATAAAATAACATCGGGGAGGGGCTACAACCCTGTCTCACTCCTTTCCCAATCACTGCTTCCCTTTCATGCCCCTCGACTCTTATGTGGCGTGTCAGATCCTCGAAATGTCCAAATGTGTGTAAAATCTTATGGGACTTAACCTAAATTATCCTAAGGACAAACACACACACACCCATGCCCGAGGGAGGACTCGAACCTCCGCCGGAACCAGCTGCTTAGTCCATGACTGCAGCGCCTGAGACCGCTCGGCTAATCGCGCGCGGCTTCAGATCCTGCAGACAAATCCACGTGACTGCTGATTATGGGGATATCTGAAAGATCGTGTCTATCAGGGACGCACAATTCCTCACCTGAAGGATGGCACACGACGACATATCGCTCTGATTACACCGGACAACTGTCGGCCAATGCATGTTATAGACGCAGCATGTTGCTGAGTCGGTTGACCATACTGAATACGCGTTGTAACTTGTGACAAATCTTATCAAAGGTGCCAGAACCACCGTTATCATGTGTTTCATGACTCCTCCCCTTTCCCTGCACACACACCCCGTTCTGACAACTTACAGCGCCATATTTTCACCTAGTGGCTGAAAATTGAATTATCTTTTCAGTATACTACGCGCACGCACCAATACTACTGAAGGAACGTACAACAGCTGGTTGCCATTTATTTTCCAAGAATGCATATCTTCAGCTGCAGATGCCTATATTAAAGGTAAAACTGTTTAAATGTTTATGTACTATCTCTACTGTCGACATTATCCACGCGGAAAAATTCTTAAATTTGATTTCATATTACAGTTTTATTTACTTGCATATGTGAAAGAACAGACCTTGTCGACGATCCACAGCTGCACAAAATAATACGATATTTATTCGCTGGCTGCGAATTCTTTGACATGTATTAGGTATGGATATACTACCTATTAGCGACGTTCGAAAATTCATGCTGGACTGGGACATGAACGAGGGTTTCCCACTTATCGCAAGCGGTCGCCGTAACTACTTCGGCTATCCGTACACACGTCCGCACCTAAAGCATCCATCTGCCCTACTGTCTACATCCTTATTCCACAGCCACTCTATTCATCACCTAACACTTGCCAACATCATTAATTGGATTCCCGTGCCAGGGAGAATGAGACTGAAAGGAAATGAGACCTATGTTGTTTTCGTCATATGCCTTTCTAGGCTTGTCTTTTAGACATGCAACTACAGCAAGTATTACACGGTTAGACGGACGTACGGCGCCAACTGCATGGGTCTAGATTCCTCGTAGTCACACCCTTCGTGGCGCGGGAATCCAGTTAATAACGTCGGCGAGCATTGCGTAATGGGTATAGTGGCCTATGGAACAAGGATGTGGTGAGTGTGGCACATGGAGCTTTGGGTCAGTACAGGGAGAGCGCGTGCACAGCCGAAGTGGTTAACGCGGGAAATCCGGGTTCGAGTCCCGTGCCTGCACGAATTTTCACATGTCTCTAATAGGTAGTACATATATATCTAATACAGCTGATATGAAAGAATTCGCAGTCAACGAATAAATTTCGAAGAATATTATCAATAGCCTGTCACAGACTGGTTAAACAGACCAGTCAGCAACGCAAATTGTGCAGTAAGACACAAAAGACTGCAGCTAGCTCGCTACACAGTCTCGGACTGGTCTTCAGAGATGCACCTTATATGCACAGTGAACTGAATGTGTTTTCGCGCAAAAGCTATTATTTGAGTTAAAAGTGCTTCGTAGGACGTTTATGTACGAATTCGTATTGTCATAAATTCGTGTGGAGATGATTGTATGAACTTAAAATGGTGCTCGATAAGTGATGTTTAGAATTCGCGGACATACGTTCATGTATTAAGACTATTCCCCCTTTGCTCTTTCATTAAGACAAGTTGGGATCCCACTATTTAGAGACTTTTCATTTAAAGGAGGCTTCCCCGTTTGCCATTAGATTACTCACAGTCGGCTGAACGCTTGTGAGGAACCACCACTTTTGGATTAGACAAAGACCAGTTGGGACTTAAAGACAACTTTGCATGACGTTGAGGTAAGCAGACTTCTTAATGGTGAATCAGGGATCTTTCCGGCGTGCTGGACCTTGTCTTTACGAGCTGATAATTTTTGTCTCCCACACGCAACGAACTGCGAGGGACAGTTTGTACTGTTAACGTGTCCCACGCAGTAATGTGCCACGATAGGAAAACTCCATATCACGCCTTAATTCATCAGTTAGCTAGGAAGGGTAGCCACCTTTATCAGGTATTAATATTGGTTCACTGCACTGACGAAGTTCGTTGTAGTTCCTCTGTACCAGATGAGAGACAGGAGAAGACCAAGTATCCAAGATAGCAATAATATTTTGTTTGCTGTGTGTTTTAGTGTTTTCTGATAAAAGTTTTGTGGCCTATAGACTCGTATTTATGTTTAAAATTGTTTAAATATTTTAGTAGTATATCCTGTACAGAATTCACTGCTTCTCTTCAATCTATCAGTACTTACACTCACCCTGAATCGCGTTACTGAGATTCATTTTATTGCCTTCGTCTTTTAAGCAAATTTGTATTTCATTTTTCGCTTCACTCAAAAAAAAGTCGTGAGCATGTGAAGGAAGAAATATATAGCTCCAAAAAAATTGCTGATCAGTAGTACAGTGAATTAATTAGATTGATTTTAGTAGTAGGTCAGTGGGCACACTGGAACAATGAGCACACTAGTTTCCTTACATAAACAATGACGTCTCTTTGCCTTGCCTCTTATGCATACAAACCACACTTGTGTTCTTAAGTTATGACCCTAATGTAAACAAACTGTCAACCAATGCTATTATGAGTTTATTTATTTATGTCCCAGATGTTCATCGTCTTACTCCTTTCAAGTTGCCATATCCACCCCACCCCTCTTTTCCTACTGCTTGAAAAAAAAACTATGAAAATTCAAATGGGTATTATCCAACTGGCTGAGACATGATTGTCTTATCTTACTGACTATATGCATCACCAGCACAGTGCTTATGCATAATTATAACTCTTTTAAAAAGTCTGATAGGATTATTTCCAAGTCACTAAACCAGGCTTACAAAAAGGAAAACCAAATATCATCAGCACAATTATTTAAAAAACGCATTCACTGTAAGAAAGTTTTATTTCCATTGTTCGTGTGTAAAAATGCTTCACAGCATTCTTACTAATAGCTTTATAACCATTTAAACAAATGTATTCACTGCACAGCTGTTAAGTGCCACAGATGACTTGCCATGCCATGCCAGTCGAATCACAAAACGCTTCCTGTGTTAACACACTGCTCCAGCACCTTCAAAGTATAAACGTAATTGCGCTTGACTTTCATTACAAACTTGCCAGCACTGCCCCACATACAGAGATCTTGTAAGTAGATTGTTTAGGTTTTTTATATTGGTAACGCCACGTAGCACTCTGTATGAAAATCACTGGCTGTGCTGTGTGCAGTCAGTAGCTGGTTGGCATGGTTGTAATACTCGCCATTGTAGTGTTGGGCAGCTGGATGTTAACAGCGCGCAGCGTTGCGCAGTTGGAGGTAAGCCGCCAGCAGTGCTGGATGTGGGGAGAGAGATGGCAGAGTTTTGAAATTTGTAAGACTGGATGTCATAAACTGCTATATACATTATGACTTTTGAACACTATTGAGGTAAATACATTGTTTGTTCTCTATTAAAATCTTTCATTTGCTAACTGTGCCTATCATTAGTTTCAATCTTTTATTTAGCTGGCAGTAGTGTCACTGTGCTACATATTTATTATGATGAAATATTGAAGAAGCGTCTACGGATATGTATATGTGTAATAAAGCAAGGAATAATGAGTAGTGGTTAGGGACTCTGGTTTGTGAAAAACGATGTTGGAAACCGAGAATTGTACTTTAAGAGTTATGAAATGTGAGTATATGCGTGAATGTATCACTATCCTGGTGAAAATTTTCTGGACACTGTTATATTTACAGGATTTTGTTTCTACAGATTTGAAACGCAAATTCTCGACCTGTGAAATTTTTATATGAGACTGTCACTTTAGCAGAAACTGCTCTTGTAAATATTTCAGTAAGAAAGGTAAGTGACCACCTGCACGTAATGCGTCGTGGGTGCCCAGCTGCGTGACCGTCACCTGGAAAAAAGCATTAGTGTGTGACTTTCAGAGGCACAGGTGAAAAAAAAGAGGCCATTATCCTCGCTATTGGCATTCCTTTGTAGAAAGCATCGCAAATACGACATGCCCAAACTTGAGAACATATGATTATACTGTGGAGCTCTTAATTTATGATATTTACTAAAATGCCCAATGAAATGATGAGAAACATTTTACATTTATTGTCTTTCTAGTTGAGAGTGTTTTTTTTTCGCCTTTTGAGACTCCATTTGCCTAGTGAATGACGTTTCATATGTTGCTTTATATATATATTTGCTCATATTGTTTAATATCTAGTTTCTTGGTTAAAATAAAATTAAATCATGTACTAATATAACTATTTTCTGTCTACAGACCCAGTAAAGAATAATTTTATGATGTACTTTCGTACTTTCGTAAAAAAGGAGGAACACAAATAGACATTTTCCCTTACAGGAATTGTATGATTAATTTTTTTAACGACTTGGCAACTTTCTTGCAGAGTAAGTTTTTGTGACATAGGTATTAAACATGGCCATTTTTACTGTAATATTTTGTCTGCTTCAGCTTTATCATGTTTAGTTATAAGTTATTACATGTACTGCTGCTTGCTATGCCAATTTGCATATTTTTGTCATTGCTGTTTGCATAAATTGTTTTGTGCTGCTGCACTGCCTCATCCCTTAGTTTATGCATCTGAGCTCAGTAGATTTAATTTAGCTTAAGATGGGGTAGACTATATAAGAAACTAAATATGATGAATTGGAAGAAATGCATTGAGAAGCTATAAGAAAATGGACTGGTCAAAAAAAAGTATTTTGAAAGAGGATATGAACAATTAAAATTAGGGTTTAGAGACAACAAGTTTAGGTAGGATTTTCTTGGAAATAAATGATGAGAATGGAAAATAAATAATGAGGTAAGAAATATGTGAAGATATAAATACAAAAAGCATGCTTGGATAGGAGGTTTTGGTGGAAACAAATGTTGATATAAGACGAAAGATCTATGGAATGAAGTTTTGGGTTGGACTGCAGTACCAAATGTTACACTGAAAACAAACCCTGCCCTTTCCTCTTGTGTTATCCCACTATGTGTTTGTGTACCCTTGGGTATTTGTGTTCTTCCTGTCTTTATGTGTTTATCTGATGAGAGTTATGTTCCAGAATTTTTCTGATAATATGTTATTTACTTTGTAAAGATGTTTAGACATTATTTATCTGTTCTGTTTTGTTGCTCATATGTGAAGTTGGTGTTTCAAAAGTTATTCTAATCTTTATGTATGTACTTATGTCATAATTTTTGTAACACTGATGTGCATGTTTATTTCTATTCTTTTGTAAAGCCTGTTTTACTACAAATGTTATCTGTATTATTATGTGTTTAATGATGTAGTTTGTACCTTTGTTATTGTATTTTTATGTTATAAAATTGTAATTGGCACCAGTTTATCAAATTAAGTAACTTGTACATTACATTTCACTGCATACGTTTTTGTTGGTCATAGTATATGGACAATATGTGAGAAGTAGGGACTGTTAGTGTTTGCACGTGTGTTGATAATTCAGCAAGGGACTGGTTAACAGCATTTCTGGTTCTAAGGACAATTCCAAAAACTTTGTGCATGCACAAGTGGTGGTTGATGGACTTGCTATATTCTCCGCAAGACTCTTCAATGGTGATTGTGTACCTGCACAGTCGCAGCAGGTGGCTGCTGGCCGTCTCTACAAGGATTGTAGTGGGTCTGCACCTCTGGTGGCCCACCAATACCGTAATCTCTAACAAGACTACAGTGGTCTGTTCTGTGATGACCTACCTACCAATATTCTTCAAAACTTCGACTGACTCTGCGGTGGGTTTACTCGGTTGTGGCCCATTACCTGTCAGCATGTCAAGAGTCACCACTGTCTTTCCGTTGAAAGGACGACACTACTTCTTCAAGACTGCATGGAAATCCACTACTTCCATGTGCATTGTCTTTTACTGCTCAGACTTTGAGAAAACAAACGGCAGTTTTACTGTGATGGGTGATCAGAACTGTCTTTATGGACTGTGAGAATATTTTAGCTTTTGACCAACATTGTATTAATAAGTGTGTGCATTTGATATCTTTCTTACTGTAGTTATGAAAATTTTTTTCAAATCTGTATTGGCCACTGCCCAAAACTATTTGTAAAATTTTTTGTGGGGAGCATGGGGGCTATGTAAGTAGGTTGTTTAGGTTTTTATATTGGTAACGCCACGTAGCGCTCTGAATGAAAATCACTGGCTGTGCTGTGTGCAGTCAGTGGCTGGTTGGCATTGTTGTAATACTCACCATTGTAGTATTGGGCAGCTGGATGTTAACAGCGCATAGCATTGCGCCTTTGGAGGTGAGCCGCCAGCAGTGCTGGATGTGGGGAGAGAGATGGCGGAGTTTTGAAATTTGTAAGACTGGATGTCATGAACTGCTATATACATTGTGACTTTTGAACACTATTGAGGTAAATACATTGTTTGTTCTCTATAAAAATCTTTCATTTGCTAACTGTGCCTATCAGTAGTTAGTGCCTTCAGTAGTTTGAATCTTTTATTTAGCTGGCAGTAGTGGCGCTCACAGTAGTTCGAGTAACGAAGATTTTTGTGAGGTAAGTGGTTTGTGAAAGGTATAGGTTAATGTTAGTCAGGGCCATTCTTTTGTAAGGATTATTGAAAGTCAGATTGCGTTCGGCTAAAAAATATTGTGTGTCAGCTTAAGCACAGTCTTGTACAATTTTTCTAATGGGACGTTTCAATCTCTCTGTATTGAAGGCTAAAAACTGCCTCTTTAAAGGCTACCACTGCAGTTACATAGGACTCTGAGGTAGATGATTGACACATGCATTTGATCTGAAGCTGCCTACTCACACATCTCTACTCCACCACAGTAGCTCTTCTTATCTTAAATGTACATTCACGTTCTTTGCCCATAGAGAGAAGACACAACCAAAATAAAATGCAGCAGACACCCTCCAGTTTACCACATCAATGCCCAATGCACATGTATAAATATAGACAATATAATGCTTGCATTTTGGAGTTCATTTATTGATATATTTTCTTGTAAATGAGACAAAGCCATTACAGTCATCTGATGTCAAAATAATTGTGTTTAATACAACAGATAGTTTAAACAGTGGTGATAGTAAATACATCACTGTGGGAATGATAAAGGATCGTGTGTTCTAGGAAAGTTACATTATCCCTAGATGAGAGGATTCACCTGCACAATACCTCAGTGATAGTTACTGCCATGCTACAATGAAGTGCTCACACTCCCTCACTAATACTATATATTCAGACAAGCTCCACAGCGGATTTACATTTAACAGTTAAACTTTTAATAAGATGGACATTCACCTCATCATCAGCAGCAAACATTTAAAAATTTAATGCTAGTTGCATGATCAAGTATGCTCTTGAAATGTGACTAAGATGACAAACATATGTGTACAGATTCTACAAGAGTTATGAACCAATTTGAAAACACCAGCATGCTAAACACTTCATCTGTCAGAAGAAATTGTTGCTCAACTCTACTACACATGCTTTGTATTAATAATGGAAATTCTTATGAACCAGCCATACTAGATGTAAGCACTGAATTATGTTAACATTTAATCATGTACATATGTAAGAGTTTATAAATAAAATTAAAGTGTAAGAATCACAGGTGTTTTTTCTTTATAAAATTTCCTGTATTCTAATGTAAACCTGGAGTCATCACTATGAGAGACTTCGTAGTACCTGACTGGTCCTGCAGTGATAATGAAATCAGTAAAAGAAGAAGTAGTAGAAGAAGACCAATTATTCTTTAACAGTAGTATATGAGTGATAATTTTTGGTCATCAGACTGCAACAAGACAAATGTTACTACGACATTGCTAACACACCATGGTGGGATCCATTTCGAGCATGTGTACGTATTTTCCAAAAAGTTATTTCAGCCAAATACCCGCTATGACAAAGCTACTGCCTGGCATTGATGGCGTAATATACATAACAACCAGTGATGGCAGTAATATCCCATCAATAGAAAGAGTAACGCTGAAGACTGTGTTCGTATTTGACATGTTGCTGTGGAAAAACAGGATCAAATACGGAGACATTTCTTTTTCAGTTGTCATATTGTGGTTGAGTCTTTAATTTGAGCCAAATGTGCACTGGAATTCTGAAGCTGTCGGTAAGGGATAATGGAAACTTTATTATGCTTCCAAACAGGACAACACGAGTTTAAAACGCATTTGAGCGACAGGTGATATAGCTGAAAATTCCTGGAGTTTCTTTTTTAAAAAACAGTGCAGCAGTATTTAACTATGTTTATTATATTGTATACCATGGATAAGTTCACATGCATGTCAGGCATTCAGCCCGATAGTAGAGGAATGCAAACTTAGAAAATCCATCCTAATCTGGGTACAAAAATTGAAACTCAGAACAAAAATCTTAAAAATCATCCCACAGTAATCCAGACGATCAACGAAGTTCGTAACACTCAGGCTGTGAGAATTTCACCATTGAGTGATAGGGTCAAAAGTGTCAAGGAGAACCCTAAACTTCATAGTACAGAAATTCAAACCAGTACTAGGTGTGTTACATTGATCATGGAACGACAAAGAATACAATGAGCAGAGCCATCATGGCTCAAATAAATGCAGTAAACGCAGAGGTTCATGAATTTGGAAAAACGCTACAAGGTATAAAGAAAGACCTTATACACAGCTACTCTCAGAGAATGCAAATTGTATACTATCTCTATATCTGTTTAGTATGCAACAGCATCAACACAAAAAGGAAAGTTATCGACGCAAGGAAGACTATTCAGAGCAAATTACGATTGCTGAAATTAGGACAGTTGGAACGAGATCATTCTCTCTCAGAAACGTTTAAATCTGTAACTGACACTCTTGAACAGCTACCTCGGGTGTTAGATGGAGACAGAAGAGGTGCAGAAGAAGGATATACTATTACCGATTTCATTAACCATCACAGTGATAGTGAGGTAGCCAAAACACACAGGGTCGGCAGAGGTCAATGATATGTGATGGATGACCGCCCTATAAGTTAAACCGACCATGCATTACCGATGAGGGAAGTAGAATTTCATTGAGGACAAGTTTCGTGGACGCAGTACTCGTAAAAAGTTTGAAACTCAACGTTACATTCCGAATGATACAAAATTTCGCTGAAATATTTTGTATGATTAAAGTTCATAGGAAAGGCAAAACTTCAGATGGATGAATAAAATTCTCGAACAGTAGTCTATAACCGAACTCGTCGACTCCATGTGTGACCGATTCGTAATACCTGTAGTAATTAACGGTATAGGAACCGCGCGGAATCGTACTATTTTCGTAATGTAGTTGGGGAGGAAAATGCTCTTTAATTACCCAAGCTTCTCCCTATATCCTTAATACAACTAAGCTTGTTTAAATAAATGAATTTACAGTGTCCAGAAAAACGCTCGTTCTTTTCTGAGAGGCGAAAGTTACGGCTGACGTGCGTCAACAAAAGCGAAATTTACTTTAGCGTGGGAGCGGCCGCCACTGGCCGTAGCCACGCAAACAGTGCCACAAATAAAATAAATTTAAAAAAAGGGAAAAAAAGAACACAGTTACCTCCCTGGCCTCGCTACTGTTCGCTTCTCAAGCACAAAATACTGCCGCTAACTTACTCACTCCAGTATGGATTTTACACTATTCGTTACTATTAATGTTATTACTGAAATTGAAGCACAATAAATAGCAAACTTTTGACTGGTGCAACCTAATGGAATTTTGAGTGCAAGATTATCCTTTACTTTGGGCTTCTTTCCAAAGCTTAATGTGAATGAAGGGGCTCAATTCTCAGTTATTGGTAGGACACACAAATTTCACACTAAGTAAGGCCTGCCTGGCATTAGATCCATTCGCACCGCTGTAACACACCGCATTAGACACGAAACGTTAGCTTGGTTCAGATCCACTGAAAAACTATTTCTAAGTAATTGTGTTTGGTCGCCAGCTCTGAAAGTGCAATTTCAAATCTTTCTTTTAGTTACTATGACTTTTGACAGTACCTTAAATGGCTTTAATTACTTTCAGCCAAAGTGAAATTACTCTGAACATTGTGGTAGCAAACTGAGAACTTCTTTGGCCAATTGGTGGCAGCCATCTTTACTTTTAGCAAAATTTACAAAATGTGCACTTTTTTTAAATAAAGCAACTTTAGATCTGGAACGCTAAACTTCATCAAATTTGACTTTAAGTGACTTTAACAATGCGACCATAGATTCTTAGTTACATCGTAATTAATCAACACATCTGAAAAACTATTTTCTTATGAACTGTGAAGCAGTCGTAACATGGAAGATTTCAGTTATTCTGCATTTGCACATCTTTTAAAACAAACAAATTTACTTTAACACATAAGTGATTTTTACACAAAAATGACAAGGAAAAATGGAAATGGTGATGAGTTGGTGGTAAAGATTTTCATAAATGCTTTTAACAAGAAACTATTCTGTTTCATACCAAAACTTTGACTGTAACACCCCACATACACTCTGAGGTGGAAATGTTAATTAAATGTTTCTTGCCTTGAGCAGCTTTTCGGTGGTTGAACAGTGCTTCCTGCAGAATAATTTAGATTGGCTCTTGAAGTTTCCAGTGATGGAATTAATATACGATAGTTACTCAACCTGAGGTAGCCATCTCCATTTAATGATGTGTTGGCTGGATTCTATCATTCTCTTGCTTTCCGAATTTAAAATTCTGGGGACGGCTTTAGAACATAAATGTCGCTGCTGCACGAATATTAGTTGCACTTTTTACACATTAATAGCACTTTTTGAGCCATACATCAGCTGATATGACACATCACGACCTACACACTGTGAAGACTCCACTGTAACTAACTTGGTTTCCATATCTTTTCCCCCTTGGGAAACTCATTAGTTTGACCTTATACTTACGATATATATATATATATATATATATATATATATATATATATATATATATATATCGTAAGTATGGATTTTCTTCCACATTCATCGTCTATGCTGCTCATCCTGTACAGGGGATATAATTTTAACAATGTCTTCTAGACATCTATAGAATCAGCAACAATCACATGCCATCTCCTCCTGTAGATCATTATACGCAGCATAACATGCAAACTCCCATGCAATTAAGTTATGAAATGAGTTACACTGCTTATATGCAAACCACACTTTCATATTACCCTGTCTTTCACACTCATTAGTTTGACCTTAGATGCTGCATATAATGATCTACAGGAAGAGATGGCATGTGATTGTTGCTGATTCTATAGATGTCTAGAAGACATTGTTAAAATTATGTCCACTGTACAGGATGAGCAGCATAGTCGATGAATGTGGAAAAAAATCCATACTTACGGTACATAAAGCCTTACCCAAATATGCAGGAGTATTAGAGCAGCTAGTCGGGGGGCAAAATTGGAGCTTGCTTATTCAATTCAGCTGGGAGTGGAAGGGTGGGAAGGAGTATCATTGGTGAGAGACTGACCAGCCCAGGAGGAGCTAGCTCAATATGACTGGCAGAGGATGGTGAACTGAATAAAAATAAACTCTTTCTTAAAACATCTTTTACTTGACGCCTGACTTAAAAGTATTTCTATACAATCTGATGCACGCATAACACTATTTTCTTCCCCACACATCTGCTTGGGATGCCAGATAGATCTGTCATTGTATGATTCCAGGTTCTAAATTAATGCATTGTTGTAAATGTGACATATCCATTATGCCTTTTCATTGCCTTTGACGTTCATGATCATGTTTATGTGATCAAAGGTTCGAAGCGATGTCAGCACATCATCATAAGCCATGCCAGCATTATCCCAATCTATTGCACTGTAATTATGTATTAACCATAATATAGTTCTTCGTGTCTTGGCACACATCAAATCTCTGAGTGGTTCCAGTGGTGCAACATTTGTGGAGATAGTCGTTATAACATGTGCAATACTGTGCCTGTGACAAATGCAACAAAATATTCTTAAATACATTTCATTCACATTCATTGTAGAGGCCTTGAGCGTCTACAAGGTTTACATTTTGAGATGTCATCCTGAAATGCCTTGGATGCACGTTTGTACAACTTATACAATTTTTGTAATAACATAGCCATATAGCGCTGCTGTGCTGCCTTTGATGAAATTATATATATACACCCATTGTTCTTATTTACAATAACCTGTACCTTTATTCCCATGTTCAGTCATATATGGAGACAAAGGTTAACAGTTTTCTTCTTCGCTTATTTGTAATTTATGTATACAAAACAGAAAAAAATTAAATTTTTTCTGGTTTATTCACAATATGTTCAGAGATGCTTTAATAATAATGACTAGAAAATATTAAAGACGCACTTACAAGGGGACCCTACCTACTTGTCAAAACCAATTTCATTGAAATGTATGGTATATGGAGATCCTGGACAAAAATGAAAGTGACAGAAATAGGAGATCCAGACATCCAAACATTCAGAAAAATAGCATATGGTGTGGGTTGGACGAGGCATGAGCCATGAGCCATTTACGTTAGTGTAGCTCCAGGCAGCAGCTGGAGCAGCGAAAAGAGTGCAGAAGAATAATCCGAGAGTCGTGGGGTCAAGTCCATTTATAGTAGCTTTTTTATGTTCGATTTTCACCTTACTTGCACTGCAGATATACTGAAATATGAACAAAGCGTTCTTAAGGGTATTTTGGTTCTGTCTTTGTAACCCACATGGGTACAGTAAAATATGCTTTAACTGTTTCTGGAAAAGTATTGCCAACACTTTACATATGCTTACAAGAAAGTACGGGAACTTTTAGACTGAGGATTCAGGAACCAACGGATAAATAGATAGCAAAATGTAGGACTCTCGTCATTATTTCGTCAAAATCTGGGAACCTTACAACAGCCTTACATAACAATTTTTGACTAATGTGATGAAGCCAAGGAAACTGTTAACTGACTCGTGGGAAGACAAACAAATTCACAGGTATGCAACAAAACCGGATAAGGTGAAGAAGGATTCTGTAGAACAGTTTTTGATGTTGTTCAGCAACATGCATGCAATAACTTTTAAATGAACACACCACTATTTAACTGCGTTGTAGTTTATTTAATTACAACCCAGGTTTCGGCTTTTTATAACAAAGTAAACGTGTTTTTATTAAACATGACGTCCTCCCATTATTATTCATTGATGTTTTTACAAGATGCTGATTTTACATTTCGCATTTTGTGTGGAACGAATATTTTTCTTAATTTATGGCCAATTTTGAGCTTGATGTCCTGCAATATATGTTAATGTCATAAACTCAGTCACTTGAAACTGACATAAAATGCTGAAACCTGGGTCGTAATTAAAAAACAACCATACAGTCAAATGACGGTGTGTTCATTTTAAAAAAAAGATTCTGCAGAGTTTTAAAACAGCCATGTAATTGTAAAAATGCACCGCTTATAAAGTGTGAAAGATACGCGAGAAAATAAATGTTTCCTCACTTTTACGATGCACATCATCCCAGCATGTGTAAATCATTAATTGTAAAGCAACAAAAGTATCTAATTTTACATATGACATTTTTTTGTATGTCTTACAGTTCCTTCAAGGAAATTTACTTCTAACCCCAAATTTTTCTTTGCCTCTCCTTTTTATGCTTTTTATAGACAATATGTACAATATATTGAGCATTTAGAGGTCCCACTTCTTTCACTTTCATTTCTGGCCAAACTCTCCATACACCATAACCATGGACGAAATCGGTGATGACAAGTATACGTGGATCCTTTGTGGAGAAAGAATCTATATAGTATGTTTTCCATGACAGTTCTTAAAAAGAGGCTATAATGTGGGAATGCTACTGCAGCCATGAAACTTCTTAAAGTTGTCATTCGTCATTCAGTTTTTGATATAGTCATCATTCTTTTTAGCAGCTGCAATGCCACATTTTTTCAGTATTACAGAGACGGTTTTTACGTGAGAAACGAAAAGTCCTTTACACTAACAACAATACTGACTGGGACGACTACAGCAGATGAAAAAACTACAGTCTAAATACACTACACGCTTACACTATATAACGATAAACAGTGTGCAATAAACTCTGAAGTGTGCACAGGGCATATATACATTACATACACATACACTCTCCCCCATATACCTTTTTACACTATTCTACCCACAAAAACGGATTTTCACTTTATTTACATCAAATAAATACAACCAGTCTCTCTCCCTCTCTATCACCTCAGTGAATAGAATGAAGATACTAGGATTTCGATTCCTTTCCCACAAATGCCCCAGATATCGCTATGGCACAAGAGAGCAACTTTAGTTGTGACACAATGTGTACCACAGGATCCCACTATTGATTGGTAATTTGGTGTACTATATGTGGAGAAGGAGGTAGAGAACCACAAACACCACTGGGAAGGCAGTCCAAGTAATCACCAATCGTGAGAGCCATTGAGGCAGAACACACACCTTTAGCCCATCTTTGGGCGGAATGTATCACTGTTCAGCATGCATACATTTTCGATCTAAGGATTACAATCTCCACGTCTTTCTTTAGGCTGAAGCCCTTATTTTTTTAAAGCTGTAATTTTTCCCCTCCTTCCTTCTTCCATCTGTTGTCCACATTAAACAAAGCAAGTCCAAGTACTGAATAAGCAAAGTCTTCTATGAAGATCTGAGAGGAGCGAAGATTACATTAAACTTTCAAGTTTACTTAACATGTCATGTTGAGATGGCTCCAGATCCTCTTTTCTTGGGGTCTGATTCTTGAAGCTGAAAATCTAACATCATGTCCTCATGGTTGGTTTGAACTAAATACATTGGAAGATTGCTTTTGGAAAGTTTTTTACATAAATATATTTTCCATTGATTTTCTCACATTTTAGTACATCACACAGTACTTTGATTTTTTACATTAACAAAGAAGAAATTAGCATTGTTCGCACCTATTATACAAAAATACATCCGATCACATCAGAACCAAGCTTACAAATCTCACACTCTACAGAAATGACAATATTCCAAAGGGTTTACAATTTTTCTTAAAAAACGAAAATGAGCAGTAATTCTATTACTAGTTTTCGTTACATTATTAATTCCGATTATCATTTCATAAATGAATACAGAAATAAACATAGTAAATAGTACAGGGTTGTGTCATTAATAACAGAAACTTTATGTCTGCCAATAATTCGTAATTTCCAATGTTTCTAAAAAAAATATGTTAACTGTGCTTTCAGAACTAGTATTTATCGATTATAACATCGAAACTAATATATTTTATAAAGTAAGTCCCTTTCATAAATTTTAGCTTGAAATATAACATACTGTGAATAAAATTATACGAAAGTTTCACAAAAGCAACTGAGACAATACTGACTTGTCACAATAAACTTACATAAATTATGTGAGATCTAATTCCATCATTAAACGAGAGTGAGGAAGGTACTGCAATTGCTGCTTCAATTATGGAATTAAACCCTGTACACATATTGAAAATGAGATCTCAGACATTAGGGCAGACTCGTACTTTCAGTACTTGGAAATAAAAACCTATCATTGGTATTCAGACATGTGGGGTCGAAGTAACATTAAGGAATAACGTAATGATTGAATACTCCATTAGTTGAGTAACGCTTGACACAGTCACGTCGATTAAATATTTGGGCGTAACATTGCAGAACGATATGAAGTGAGACAAGCATGTAATGGCAGTTGTGGGGAAGGCGGATAGTCGTCTTCGGTTCATTGGTAGAATTTTGGGAAGATGTGGTTCATCTGTAAACGAGACCGCTTATAAAACACTAATACGACCTATTCTTGAGCACTGCTCGAGCGTTTGGGATCCCTATCAGGTCGGATTGAGGGGGGACATAGAAACAATTCAGAGGCGGGCTGCTAGATTTGTTACTGGTAGGTTTGATCATCACGCGAGTGTTACGGAAATGCTTCAGGAATTCGGGTGGGAGTCTCTGGAGAAAAGGATGCGTTCTTTTCGTGAATCGCTACTGAGGAAATTTAGAGAAACAGCATTTGAGGCTGAATGCAGTACAATTTTACTGCCGCCAACTTATATTTCGCGGAAAGACCACAAAGATAAGATAAGAGAGATTAGGGCTCGTACAGAGGCATATAGGCAGTCATTTTTCCCTCGTTCTGTTCGAGCGCGCCGGCCGCGGTGGTCTAGCGGTTCTAGGCGCTCAGTCAGGAACAGCGCGACTGCTACGGTTGCAGGTTCGAATCCTGCCTAGGGCATGGATGTGTGTGATGTCCTTAGGTTAGTTAGGTTTAAGTAGTTCTAAGTTCTAGGGGACTTATGACCACAGATGTTGAGTCCCATAGTGCTCAGAGCCATTTAACCATTTTTTTTTTTTTTTGTTTCAGCGTGGAACAGGTACCCTCTGCCACGCACCGTACGGTGGATTGCGAAGTATGTATGTAAATGTAGATGTGGATAACGTGCCGGGGAATTTTTTTTCATTTAATTCGAATTTAACAAAAATTTATGGAAAACGCAAACAAGTGTAGGTGAAAAGTTATGAAAGAAAGTACCACTTCTGGACGCCAAGACCCGGATCCTGGTGCTGAAATTTACGCCGGAGGAGCTCTGTACATTTCGGTGTTAAGTTCTTAAGCAGCTTAAAGATGAAGGCTTCTCCACAAAGGCAGGTAGTCTTGTAGGTGATTACAGCCTCTTTCGGCACACGTACGAAGGTATGCGCAGCTGGTAATGTGACAGAGTTGACGGCAGCGATGGGACATTACGTAAAACAAAAATGCAAGGTGACTGGTGGATGTTTTCATTCAGATCCTGCTGCATTAAACTAACCTTCACGGTGTTGCACCGCGGATAAAAACAATTGAAGTACGTGAGAGACGGCAGCGAATGACCATGCTAAACTCTCGTTTGGAAGCACCAAGGTTGTCCCTTCCTCTAGCTCCACCTGTTTTTTCTGGACGAAGCATTTCCGGGAGGATTCGTTTCATCAAAGCTGCGGTTCTTTTCTTTCTTGGTTTATGAAAATTAAGTTCTGTGTGTAACGACACGATACTTGCAGATGTAATAAACCGAATAACAGGTCAACAGCGTTTCTGAACTGCTCTCTTAACTGCAGACTGAACTTTTGAGGAGAAAGAATCATTTTATCTTATCTCTTTACGTTCACGGATGATTTTTGCGTTTAAATACTTGAAGCATGTATCTCATTTTTCAAAGAAAGAGCTGCAGCTAACAAAGATTTCGTTGCCCGTCTAATAACATTCAGCGCCGCATAGATGTCGAGGTGTCGTCCTCCAGATTTTGTGCCAAAAACTCTGGCGGTGATAAAAGAACATTAACAACTGGACGGAGGCTGCAAAGTGACTGACATAGTCTCAGAAGGAGTACATACGAGATCACCCTTTCCGGACTTCAGAGCCGTTTAACTTCCGAAAACTGCTGGAAACAGACCGAGCCGTTAACACTAAGGAATGAACTATTATGTAGCTTCGTAACAAGAATTTACAGAATTTAATCTGTCATCGCGGTAAGGGTGAGCAGTGTGCGTATTAAGCGGGTTGGCCGTGGAGACGCTCGATTTTCGAAACGGTATTCATGGTTTTTTTTTGCAATAAAATAACAAACAAATTACAAAACGGACTTCATAGCTTTTTGTACACATGTAAGATTATATTATGTATTTTTAAACACAAAACTTCCATCCAGACGACTCTACACGACATTGACGAAAGGCTTTCGTGGAATGCGAGGATAGTTGTTGGGAGCTCTGATCACCAGTTTTCAAACTAGAACAAAATTTCAAAAACTTCTTTGAGACTGGTTCGAATGGCTCTGAGCACTATGGGACTTAACCTCTGAGGTCATCAGAACTAATTAAACCTAACTAACCTAAGGGTATCACACACATCCATGCCCGAGGCACGATTCTAAGCTGCGACCGTAGCGGTCTCGCGGTTCCAGACTGTAGCGCCTAGACCCGCTCGGTCACCTCGGCCGGCTGCTTTGAGACTGGTGATACTGTCTAACGTAGTACGTAGGACAATTAAAAAAGATGGTTTTCAACCTAGAAGAAAATTTCAGAAACTGCTTTGAAACAGATTATAAAGTCTAACGTAGTATAACGGGATATTTAAAAAATATGGTTTTAAACAAAAAGGCGACACCCTCAAACAAAAGCCAATTTTATCGACATAAAAGTCGTTATAAAAACGTGAGCCAATAATCTGAATTAAATATATCACAAAAGTCCTACGTACTACAGTGGAAAGAACGCCAACTCGCACTTCGAAAGATATATTGTAACTGCATGTATGTTTCATGAGTTATAGCTCCTGTCAACATAAAAAATGTTGTATTGAAACAAGAAGCCTCTAAAGCTTGAACTTGCATTTTTTTTTTTAATATTGAAATGCAACAAACCCAATCCGCAAAGCCAGCGCCGTACAGTTGGCCTTCTTTTACTGATGTCGAACTTCAGTTTACGAAACTATATCTATTAACCCGGTCTCGGAAACTGACATACGACTGGGAGAGCGGTGCGCTGACCACATGCCCCTCCATATCCTCATCCAGTGAGGCCGGTGAGTACCGTTGGGTCTTGACGGCCTGTTCGGGAGGAGTATACAGTATATATCTATTAACCGGCTTCCGCTTAACAGTCGAGGCACGACTGGGATTCATTTTCGAACCTTTTCTATCCGTATAAATACGTTTGTTTGTCATTTTCGGGCAATCAGTTAAGAACCGACAAAAAAAAATGCGAAATGACAATTTAAACAGATGCGAGACAAACATGTGCTCTCAGATTGTTTGCCACAATTGAATCATGGTACGAAGAGAAATCTTGTTGAAAATGGTGTTTAAGTTGACACAAATGCCCTTGTGATACTATACGGAACTAACAGGACCTTTATTCCGTCGATAAGTAATCTAGTATTACATCGATTGCATTCGAGCACCGGATGCGCCAGACCCCCGTGCAGAAATCGCTGTTTAAACACAAATGACGTACTTCATACGAATGGATCTTAAAAACAGACTCTCTAAGGAACATTTTAAGCCTATAAGAACTGCAGGTTACAAAAAATTTCTACCCTGGTCTTACGCTTTAAGTATGTCTTCTTCACAAAAGTCCAAAACCCAAGCGGAGCGTAATTACAATGATAACCATCGTAGTGTCCGCCAGTCAAACGGAAACCCATCCTAAAGAACCGATCCAAACGCTTAGCTTACTTTGAAAAACACACACAGACCTGGGAAGGGAGAGATGCAAACTGAAAGACTTCCTCTCTTGACCTCCATGAGTATTCTTTTGTCTTGTCGTGTCAGGTATTCGTCCCCTTAATTACAGTATCTACACTCCTGGAAATTGAAATAAGAACACCGTGAATTCATTGTCCCAGGAAGGGGAAACTTTATTGACACATTCCTGGGGTCAGATACATCACATGATCACACTGACAGAACCACAGGCACATAGACACAGGCAACAGAGCATGCACAATGTCGGCACTAGTACAGTGTATATCCACCTTTCGCAGCAATAAGGCTGCTATTCTCCCATGGAGACGATCGTAGAGATGCTGGATGTAGTCCTGTGGAACGGCTTGCCATGCCATTTCCACCTGGCGCCTCAGTTGGACCAGCGTTCGTGCTGGACGTGCAGACCGCGTGAGACGACACTTCATCCAGTCCCAAACATGCTCAATGGGGGACAGATCCGGAGATCTTGCTGGCCAGGGTAGTTGACTTACACCTTCTAGAGCACGTTGGGTGGCACGGGATACATGCGGACGTGCATTGTCCTGTTGGAACAGCAAGTTCCCTTGCCGGTCTAGGAATGGCAGAACGATGGGTTCGATGACGGTTTGGATGTACCGTGCACTATTCAGTGTCCCCTCGACGATCACCAGAGGTGTACGGCCAGTGTAGGAGATCGCTCCCCACACCATGATGCCGGTTGTTGGCCCTGTGTGCCTCGGTCGTATGCAGTCCTGATTGTGGCGCTCACCTGCACGGCGCCAAACACGCATACGACCATCATTGGCACCAAGGCAGAAGCGACTCTCATCGCTGAAGACGACACGTCTCCATTCGTCCCTCTATTCACGCCTGTCGCGACACCACTGGAGGCGGGCTGCACGATGTTGGGGCGTGAGCGGAAGACGGCCTAACGGTGTGCGGGACCGTAGCCCAGCTTCATGGAGACGGTTGCGAATGGTCCTCGCCGATACCCCAAGAGCAACAGTGTCCCTAATTTGCTGGGAAGTGGCGGTGCGGTCCCCTACGGCACTGCGTAGGATCCTACGGTCTTGGGGTGCATCAGTGCGTCGCTGCGGTCCGGTCCCAGGTCGACGGGCACGTGCACCTTCCGCCGACCACTGGCGACAACATCGATGTACTGTGGAGACCTCACGCCCCACGTGTTGAGCAGTTCGGCGGTACGTCCACCCGGCCTCCCGCATGCCCACTATAGGCCCTCGCTCAAAGTCCGTCAACTGGACATACGATTCACGTCCACGCTGTCGCGGCATGCTACCAGTGTTAAAGACTGCGATGGAGCTCCGTATGCCACGGCAAACTGGCTGACACTGACGGCGGCGGTGCACAAATGCGGCGCAGCTAGCGCCATTCGACGGCCAACACCGCGGTTCCTGGTGTGTCTGCTGTGCCGTGCGTGTGATCATTGCTTGTACAGCCCTCTCGCAGTGTACGGAGCAAGTATGGTGGGTCTGACACACCGGTGTCAATGTGTTCTTTTTTCCATTTCCAGGAGTGTATTCTATTATTTATCTAGGAAAAGAACGAAATACTTTCTGGTGGGTAAATTTCTAAATTTGTCGGACTAGACTTTGATAGGCAGCACCTATTTTACGACTTGTGTAATATGTAAGCACTAGGTATCATTGTATTTCCGGCCGATATATATTGACCTTACATCAACAAGAAACAACAGTAGTCAAACTTTTTTGCTCGGAGCCAATACCGACATTGTGGGGCTGCAGCTCGTGTCGCATATGTACCGAGCTTATTATTAATCGACAACCTAAATAAGTTAGAATGTTACGAGCCCCCAATAGTCTAGCTTTAGTAAGAGCCCGATAACCTGGCCGCCGGCCTCCAAGCAATGTTCACCAAAAGTCGGCTCTATCTGAAGCACTTCGTGTCGTATGTTATTATGTTTCTGGTACTGCTATCCTCCGAGAACCCAAAGTAGTGACACTGTAATTGCTTCAAGGAGTACTGTTATGTTCTCTTTGTGAGAGGATGATTAACTGATTAAATACAGTAACTAAACTCATATTTAAATCCCCTATGCAAATGAGACACGATCACAAATATCTGTGAATGTTCTGATAGTCTTTTAATTCTACTTATTGGCATGTGTTACAATGATCTTTCATCATCATTTTCTTTGGGCCTTTGTCCCACTTCAACGTGGGGTCGGCCTTGTTACTACAAATTTGGCAATAGTGTCAGAGGGTGGCCAGATGCCCTTCCTGCCACTACCCCATACCCCCCAGGATGGAAGTGGTGTACCCCAGTGGTCTGCGTCTAGTGTAAATCATGAAATAGTGCAAACATCTTCAAATGTCTGCAAGTTGTGTAACTGAGGCGAGACGTGGGGACCAGCCCGGCATTCATCTAGGGGGATGTGGAAAACCGCCTAAAAACCACACCGGTCTTCATTGTTAATCTGCCTCCGCAGTGCAGGAAGTAGCGCATTAGTGTTCTCGATTACCCTGGTGGGTTCCATGTCCCTACTACAAATCTACAATCTTGAAAAAGACGGTCTCTATAAGGTGCTAGTCTACCCCGTGTGGAGT
This sequence comes from Schistocerca gregaria, assembly GCF_023897955.1. NCBI lineage: Eukaryota > Metazoa > Arthropoda > Insecta > Orthoptera > Acrididae > Schistocerca > Schistocerca gregaria. Next base: position 522,914,414 of record NC_064921.1, on the reverse strand, counting down.
TCCCAGGTGGTGGGTAGGGGAACACTCACCAGATATGGTGGGTACTGGGGAAATAAAATAACCAGGGCGGACCAAAACTAGCAAGTCTCCACCCATCTAACAAGGGAAGGGTGTTGGCGGCAGGAAAGGCATCCGGCTGTAAAAACATTGCCAAAACAAGAGGAATGATGGATGCTTCTCAAGATGTTCCAGAGTAATAGTCTCCCATTAGGATCTCCGGGGAAGGCGTTTTGCGAAGGATACAAAGGTGTTCAAGATCAGAGTGGGAACTCTAAACGTAGGAACGGTGACGGGAAAGGGAAGAGAGATAGTAGACATGATGCAGAGGAGGAAGATGAAGGCTTTGTGTGTGCAAGAGACAAGGTGGAAGGGCAATAAGGCAAATATCTTAGCTGCAGACTATAAGCTACTTTATAGTAGTGCAAGCCCAGAATCAAGAAATGGAGTTGGAGTTATTTTGTACAGAGAGCTTCAAGAAGAGGTATGTGAAGTCAGCAGAGTAAATGATAGGATAATGTATGTCAAGATGATGTTTGGCAGATGATGGTAACGGTGCTGACAGCCTATGCACCCCAAGCGGGATGTTTGGAGGATGAGAATGAAAAATTTTCGGGAGATTTGGATGGAGTAATGGTCAGAATACCAGAGAATGAAAGAGTGATAGTCGGAGGGGATCTAAATGGTCATGTTGGCGGAAGGAAAGGTGGGGAAGAGAGGTGGCATGGAGGATGGGGGTATGGCGAGAGAAATGAGGAAGGAAAAAAGATAGTGGAGTTTGCAGTGGCTTTTGATCTAGTGATTATGAATACCTACTTGCAAAGAAAAAGATAAAACTAATAACATACAGTGTGGCGAAAATAAAAGCCAAATTTATTACATATTATGTAGAAGGAAAAATAGTGGGGAGGTGCGAAATACTAAGGTCATATACAGTGAAGGAATAGCAACTCAACGTAAGTTGGTTCTAACGGATTGTGAGATGAAAGTATGTAAAAGACAGAGGCACATAAATCAATATGAAAGGAAAATTAAGTGGTGGAGATTAAAGGATAAAAATTTGAGAGAGGAGTTTAGTGAAAAAGTACTGGGAAACGTAAAATTGGCACGGAGTGTGCAGGAGTCATGGAAAATAAATAGTGCTGTTATAAGGAAGATCGGGGAGGAAGTGTTTGGGTTAACATCTGGGAGAAGGGTGCCAAATGATAAGGAAGCATGGTGGTGGAATAAAGAGGTGCACAAGGTTTTGGAGGAAAAGAAAGACGCTAAGTGGAAGTGGAATATGACTAGAAGGGTTGAGGATGGGCAAACATACAAAAGTGCAAAGAAGGAGGCAAAACGAGCCGTGGCTAAACCTAAAGCTGTATCAGTAAGGGAGGCATATGAACAACTACAGAAAAATCAGGATAAGAGACAACTGATATGGATAGGCAAATCAAGAGATAAAGCTTCTAAGGAACTAACAGCAATAAAACAAATGAAAGATGAAACAGGAATAATTCTGCATGACCATGGAAAATAATCCAAAGGTGGTTGAATTGTTTTGAGAAATTACTGAATAAAGAAAATGTAAGTGTGAAAACTGAGGAAGGAGGGGCCAACGAAGGATTAATGATGGATATAAGTAGAGATGAAGTCAAACGGGCAGTTGAAAAGATGAAAAATGGGAAGGCAGTTGGCCCAGGCCAGATCCCCATTCAGGTATGGAAGTGTCTCGGTAAAAAGGGAATTGAGCTCCTTTGGGATTTAATGAAGAAGATTTGGCGACAGGAGGAGATGCCAGATGAGTGGAGAAGTAGATCCCAACATTTAAGGGGGAAAGTGATGTGCAGGACTGCAGTAACTATAGAGGTATTAAACTGATTGCATACGCAATGAAAATTTTGAAAGAGTTATAGAAGCAAGATTACACAAGGAGACTGTGGTGTGTGAAGAACAGTTTGGGTTCATGCCTGGAAGAGGAATGACTGATGCAATACATGCTTTAAGGTAGATAATGGAGCGACATGGGGAGCTTCAAGCCGATCTACATATGGCTTTCATTCATTTGAAGAAAGCATATGACAGAGTTCCAAGGGACGAAATATGGAGAAGCATGAGAGAGCAGTGCATGCCAGAGAAGTATGTGAGGTTAGTGAAGGAAATGTGCAGAGGAGCAATGACACAGGTGAGAAGTAGTGTGAGCATGACAAAAGAACTTCCAGTAACAGTAGGGTTACATCAAGGGTCTGCTCTTAGTCCCTACCTGTTTGACCTGATTATGGATGTGCTGGTGAAAGATGTGAAGAAGAAAGCGCCATGGAGGGCTCTCTGGTCACCCATCGGGAGTGGATGACCGCTGACCTCACAGGCAAATATCTAATGCTTCGAGGGGTATGTACAGTGCTATCCGTCTTCATGGTATATGTACGAATGATGTAAGAGGGCTGATGTTATAGGGCACAGGACACGAAACGTATGTTTACTACATCAATACGGAACACAGTGATATACTGCTGGGCAGGAGATCGGATCGGTTTCACGCTCTAATATTCAAGTTCCTGTCCTCAGTGGGAGAGCAGTGTAATTAGCCAAGAGTCTTTCCGTATTTGACGATATGTAGGGCACTTTGCAAGGTTTAGTTGTCATTGCAGTATGGCGATCAGTGTAAAATAGTTTTTGCCACTGAAAGTCTAGTCTGCAAATAGAAAAAGAAGGCTGACAGGGCTTCCACAACGGAAGCATCAGAAATTCGGCAGGTAAATCCCATAATAGCCAATCACAATCCCCGATTCATGCGTAAGACATCTTTTGTGCTGGGATATAGGAGTCTCTGCATAGCAGTGAAAACATCTGTGTATGTTGAAAGCAGGAAGGGTAACATGTGATGGACGGGGTTCCACGTTAGGAATGCGAGGAAGAACGAATTCGCATTTTCCTTGTTGTTCAATCGATAGTGATGATGATTACAGTACACCAACTCGAGTTGGTGATGTCTTTCCAAGCATTACGTCCATGGGTGCAGCATTCATTATCACACATAGTGCCGGAAGCCTGTTCTTCATAACACTAGTATGAGAAAATCTTGGCAGGATGGAGCACCTTCCAGAAGCACCGATTTTAAGACTTTGTCAGATAACTTAGGAGAATCGAGGCGTATAGGCGATGTGAATGTAGGCATACCATAATTTTTTTTGGGGCGATGTACAGATATAAAAGATAACTGCACTGTTTCTGTACAACGTGTATATATTGCAGTGTAAAGATACTGTGTCTTATGTTGTGGCATGACCAGAGAAGATGAGTTTGTCTCCTATCATGAGGGACATATAGATTCAGCTCATCGATAAATGCGAGTGTATGAGAGAGATTTTTTTATATGGAAAATTACGTGTGCTATATATACTGAGATTCGTTGTAGAACCACAGCCGTCAAGAGGAGACATTACTTGTACATCAATCGGTGTCAGACTGTAGCAGCAATCATAATATTTAATTGTAGTTACACTGGTAACACTGGCTTTCAATATTCTTGTTAGTTTGTATGTATTTGATGATCTATAGACAACTTTTGTGTGTTTAACATTCAGTGCAATTTAGCGATCTGTGCAAAAAACCATGGCAAACGGTGCTCCCACTGGACCTCCACCGTAGCTATGCGTCATCATGCCAGCAACAGTTAAGACACACCCGCGCAGTCCAGAGGATAGGTGACTTGCCGCTTATTTAGATAGACATTTGATGTCAGTAAAACACTCGAAGTATTTTCACGTGCCGTCAGCAGCAGAGTGAGAGTGATGGCTCACGCTGTATTGCATCTGGCGGTGGCTCACGGCAACGTCGATGGGTGCATACCCTTGGAGCATCTGTACTCTGTAATTAGGTCTACGCTCACATCCGGTCAGGTCAACAACGGCGCCTAGGTGAACACGTATTTCGAGAAAAATTTCTCAGGTACCAGGTATAAAAGGGATGTCACCACCTCATGCTTGCGGAACCTGAACAGGCACCTGTGCGACACTTCCTGGGGGTTACCAAAATGCATCCTGACTTCTGGGAGCATGTGCAGTAGCCTCGTGTGCGACCCAGTGGACAGGGGGTGGTGGGCAGCGCCTGTGTACGTTCTTTGCATGTCTATTGCATTCATTTGCGAGCGGGTCTGTAGACTTGATATGCGTTATTTGGACAGTTTATGAGTTGATTTCATGTCTGCACTTCAGTGTTCTGCATTACTTAGGAGGAGTTTGCATGTCTGTACTGAAATTATTTCTCTAATTTAGGAGTTGTTTGTGTTTCTGCATATCGTTATTTAGGTGTGGTATACGGGTCTGTGGACTGTGTGGCGTGATCCCAAGCATGTCAGAGCATATGTTTTGTATCAGTGTCATAAATATACTGTCTTAAATCCATCCCTAAATAAAATGTTCCAAAATAAGTAAAGTACACTCCTACCTCTCTCCAGCAACGCAGCACAGGCTGAGTCATTTTCCCCTCCAGACAATCATCTTGAGTTATGCCACGGAATGGACAGCAGTGTCCTATGGTGACACTACTGTGTACTATGTCCATACCTCATGGAAACCACACTGTTTCCTGCCATTTTCCCCCACTGGCTTGGGCTACATCGCGGAATGGACGATATTGCTCTCTGGTGGTGGTACTGTGTACTAGGCTCAGACCTCATGAAGAACACACTGTTTCCCAGCAAAAGCCGCCATCATGGATAATGATACTTGCTACATCAGATGACATCATGGCCGCCATTTTGGATTACTTCACGGAACAGACAACAATGCCCTCTGGTGGTGGTACTGTGTACTAGGTCAGTTGGACTCTGGACCTTGTTGCGAACACACTGGATGGCAGTACTGCCTCAAATTGTTTAAATAAAGACTGGTGCACGATTTTGACAATCGACGATTAGCATGCACATTTGCAGAGCCCTTTAGATGGATTATTATTTTGACAATTTACGAGTTGTATGGCTCTATAGACATAAACGCATTGCATTATCTACGAGTGGTTTGCAGGTCTGTAGGCAGTGCAATGTGTTATTTTGACAGTTTACAATTACCAACTGTGTCTGCAGAGCATTATACATGGGTTATTTTGGTAATTTAGGAGTAGTTAGCAGGCCTGTAGACTGTGGGGTGTGACCCCAGTCATGTCAGAGTGTGTGTTCTGTGTCACTGTGTCACTGTGATAAATGTGTCTCTTAAAATCCATCCCTAAATAAATTGTTAAAAACGACTACAGTCATCAATATATTTTATTGTGGTGGTAACGCCATCCACTTTAAACTATCTAATAGTTGCTCAACATTTTTAATGTCATATAGAGTAAATCCTTCTTTGCTGTATTCTCCTAAGTGGTCACATAATATATCAGTAAGTTCTTCTTGTAAAGTGTATTTATCTCCTTCTTTAATTTTCTCGATCTCACATGTAGTTAGTTCTCTTTCCAACATATTATTTGGTGATATGGCGGAGCAACTATTATTGCTCTAGGACAACACAGATTGTCATTATTATTAATTATTTTAATACATCTTTTAGTCTCTTTGTCATCAGCTAGATTTATTACTCTCTTGCCTCTACTGCCTCTAGGAATTCATAACATTTGAATATTGAATGAAGCACCTGCTACATCAATATGCCCATCAGATGATAATATATTTCTGATTTCATTGAACAGATTGTTGAGTATCATCTGATGCTTTACATCCTGTAGAAATTGATTAAAAAATTTATCGATGGAAGATATTTATATTTAACTTATCCTCTTTTCTGTAGTTAGGTCTACACTTAGCTACTTTTACCATAGAACTGAGTGGTTTCATTAAATAAGCTGCTTTTCATTAATGGTAATGAATTTACTAACATTAGTATCATTAAAAGCAATTTTGAAGTTAACAGACCATTCCATAAATTTCTCACTACAACTCGATCTAACTTATTTAATTTCAAATAACTCTTTTTTTGACAGTTCATCCTCCTTTTCTTGCCTGAATAGTTTACTACTGAATGGAAATAATTTATCTAGTGTCACTATCCTTTCTGTTCTGTTTCAAAAGTATTGTCATCAGAAATGAAAAGTAATTTATGATCAGTGTACAATTAGGTTTTGATTTAGTCTTTTGGAATAATCTAGCACGAACACAAACTTATATAATATAGTTAATTTAAGTTCTGACTTCCTTAATTTGCTGTAGCCTCTAATGCCAAGATTCTTTGATATAGCTTTTACTGTAGTTAAATTATTTGTCCTAGAGACATCACAAAGTTGAGTGCCTGGAAAATCTCTCAATTTGCTCTCCATTTAACAGAGGAAAAATTTTATTAAGTTTCAGAAAAGTGAAAATCTAGGAAAATTTTATGAATTCTGTACATTTATTTAATAAAAAAGCAAATGTAGTGGTTTATTAAATTTCATTCTCAGTAATTTTGTATGTTTGGTTGACAGTAAAAGTTTTTAAGATGTTTTTAGTTATTTCTTTGTCACATTTACATCTCACTTTTCTATTTTTTATACCTTCTTCTTAGCAAATCTTGCAAGTACTTGAAAGATTGTCCCTGCATGTAGGGTTTAAGTAAATCAGTCAAAATCTTTAATTTCTTGACATTTAATACATTATTTTGTTGTTGATCATCATCATTTTTATCGATATATTATTTTAGAATGTTCAGTACTTCAAATTCATTTGAAATGATTCTCATGATATTTAGATGCATTTACACAAGGCACTTTATTATACCTATTTTTCATATTTGCTAACACAGTCTTTACATATATGTGAATGGTTATCCTTTGTATATTTGTATGAGTGAAAATTGTCATTTGACTTCTCCAATTCACGATTTTTACAATACTTGAATTTAATCACTTCCATTTTATAGAGACAATTTTAAATAAATCAGTATCTAATGAATACAGTAGCACCACAACACTGTGTTAGAACTGTTAATGCAAAAATCGAAAAAACGTAGAAATATTAAAATCATATTTCTTTATTATTGATGGATGAAAAATAAAGAATGTTTTGAGAGGGGCTAGGAAAAATTAAAAATGTATTTACTGTCATCAATTACCAAGAAAAATGTAAAACAACAAAAAACATTAAATTTTGGGAAAAAGAAAATGAAAGTTGCCTTCATTGTGGTAAAAGTGTTTGTAATTTAACCAGGTAGTTTCTAAGTAAAGCAAATGTGAGTGAATTAAAAAAATTTACAAAATGTGAACCAACAAATATTTCAGCTTAAAAATTATATATAAATAAAGTATATCATTATGCACTAGCTGCAGTTGATTTGAATTAATTAATATTTGTTAACATTGTAATACTTTGATTTGTTCATTACAATATTTCAGTAAAGATATGAAATAAGCGAATAGTGAGTAGTAGTGATAACAGATACACCAACAACACAAAAATATTACCAATACATGAATGAAGCAAATAGCAGCAACCAAACTATCATATTTAATATTTATTTAATAAAAAATTTGTATATAAATGCAGACTGTTCCAAGCATGCCAAATTTTGTAGCACCTATGATGAACATAATTTGAATTAATTAACTTCAAGATAAATTTAAGTACTTGGTTCAAAGATACCACTGTTCCATTATTTGTACAGAAAAATCTATTGGTTGCAAATGATATTTCATATTCCATTAGTTAATGGAACAGAGTACTGTATGTGATGTACTAACAATTTTAATACTGCAAGATAAATTTCATTAAATCCTTAAAAAATTAAAATTTAGAATATACTGAAGTACAACGTGATAATCCATTTGCTTCAGAATATGAATACATAACAAATGAAACAAAAAATATAACACCAAATAAGTTACACAAAGGACATGGATTTCATTAACAGTATGAAGTTTCAAAGTATTAACAAAGAGTTTAAGAAGAAAAGTTGCTAATGAAATTAAGGAGTATTTATTAAACAATACATGAGGATATATTAGTTGGTTATCTAAGGTATACAAGAAGTATAGAACAAAATAAATCTCAACAACTTGCAACACAATTGAAAATGGCATTAAAAATAGAAGAACAAAAACAACCTGCCGTGCAACTAGCATAGAGGAAAGGAAAGACTAAAAAGCTAAGACAGGTCAAATACAAAATATCGAAAAACACAACTGTATGATATCATCTACATCATTGGCACTGATAGACTACAAAAAGTTCATTCCTTTCAAGTTGGTGGAACATTCAATAAGTTAATGAAATCTAGTACCTACGTACAACACATGAGAGCATACAGATGCTACATTTTCCTTTGTGCATGCCAAGGAGTGTATCAACTACAAAGTGATTGAAGAAAAGTTTAAATCTGCTTTTAAGTTCTTCAGGAATGAAGAAGGCAACAAACTATAAAACATTAAATTTGATGGTATAAAATATTACATACATAGATTTGTTCAGGAAGAAAATAATTCATTCTTGCATGAACATAGTTTAATAAATATTAAACATACAAAGACAGTTTTACATGAACAGAATGTATTCATTCTATTATCACCACTTGAGAACTCACAACTAAAGCAGACAAAAACACAACTAATAAAACTATGTTGGATTATGTGACAAGAGAAGAACCAACCCAAATTATTTCTGAAATCTATGAAGAATATCTTGATAAAAATAATGTCGATAGAAAAATAATAGAACTTCTTGAGTCAGAAGGATATAAAATTTCGGAAAAGAAATGATATGGAATGAGTAATGAATATTTGAAAAAGCTTAACTCAAACATAAAATTCAAGTACTGCAATAATTAACGTACATCAGTTTATTGTTCAGTAAAAATGAAAGACTAATCACTTTTTTTCATTGTTAAATTTTATTTAACATTCTTAAAGACTCCATCTGATTCAGGCAGCTCAAATTTAAAATTCGCAAACTATTCTGACCTTATATCATTGCGTTAAATTGTTTATTTATTTTAATATTAAAATATCCTTGCATTCCTCAATAACATATCATCAAAATTAATATTATAACCAGAACCAAATAATTTTAAATTTTCAACAACAGTCTATTCATTTATATAAAAATTTTATAAAGTGAACTTCTCATTATTTACACTACTACTGTGTAAGTTGTGAGAACTTAGCCACTTCACGTAGGTTTTATGACCTTTCTTCCTTAAACTTTTTCAACAAGAAATATATCAGGATAATGTGTTTTTTGTAGTTCTTGCTAAAAGAAACGTGACTGGATTGAGAGATTGAGAAACATTAACACCTTCAATTTTGAAAATTTCTGTTGACCATTAGCTGTGTATCCTTTTACAGATAATACATTAGGGTTATTATTTCGAATTTTTTTCTGATATGTAAAATTTGGGTTTATCATTAGATACAATGGCATCTGACTTTTAATTTTTGTCATTAACTTTTGTTGGCTTCATTTTTATTGTTGAAAATTTTGTATTATTGTGTTCTTCAACTAGTTTTGTAACAGTAAACCAACTTATAATTTTCTTGAAGAGCAAATTGCTTCCACTTTTTTTCTTTTCATGTTCTATTAAATCTGTCGATAATGGATGCCTTTAATTCAGTGGAAACTGTATAATGATTAATATTATACTGTCTCATAAGTTCTTGAAATTATTTTTTGTACAACTTTTACCATTATTTGTCTTTAGATTTTGTAAAGTTCACTCTGTAATTTTTTTCAAAAGCCTGAGTAATATTTCTACCCATTTTATCTTTAACATGAACAGCCCTATCAAATTTTGAAAATAATCAATAACATTTAGCAAAATAAATTTTTATGTCCTTTATGTGCTTTTGAAATCCCTTTCAGTTTCCAGAATTTATTTCTACAAGACCAGCTTGCCATAAATCACATATACCAAGGGAAACAAGCAGTTATAGCTTTCATGTTGCACATTGTTCAAAGACCTGCAATCCTCTGTCCTCCATTCTTAGTTGTTACTGTTTGAGGAAAATGAGACTCGGTAAAATTTCTACATTTCAATTACGAGATGCACTTATCCATTTATACAGATCAAAATTTCATAAACCAAATCTATTTCCAGTAATGTAATTAATTTTGCATCTACATGTACAGTTGTAAATGTATCTTCTAATCTTACAATTAGGAAATTAGATTTGTGTAGCACTACTGATAGATTATGATTATTTATTTCATACAACTTATCAGCTGAATTTACTGTGACACGAAAATCATTAAATGTAAACCCTTTGTTTATATTTTTACCAAGAGCAATAACTCCTTAAATCGTATTCAAAACTTGCATTTTTAATTCATCTCCACTCATGAAAGAAAATTCAATTAATTGTGATCCTGCACTATATTTTATAGTATTTTGCATATATCTCAAGCAAAAGTATAAGCTGTGTACATGCTTTGCATCTCTTCATCAAGATTGGCTATAGCAGTATAGTTATCATCATGAAGCTGTAACATTTTTTTGTTGAGGTGCATTGCGGTAACATAGTGATTGAATTGTGTTAGGATAGCTTTTGTAACAAGATTGTCAACAGGGATTGAGCGCAAAGAATGATTATTTCATTCATTTTCAAAGTACTGTTTAGCAATGTTTCATAACCATTTGGAAGATATTTTATACCCATTAATCTTCTACCTTTAAAATCGATGTCTTTCAGTGTTTTAAGGAATTTGCTTAATTGTTTCTGAAACTATCTGATTACATTTTCCATTTTTGGATCAATTTCTTCGAAAACAGTGGCTAATTCTTTTTTTTTTACTTTTCGAGTCCCTTTTTATTTTTGATTCTAGAGATTTAAATTCCTTAGGTTTCATTTTAATTTTTGATTCGATTTTTTCAGTGCTTTTCATATTTTTACTTCCAGAAATATTCATTTACTAGATTCAAATTTTCATTAAGCTTCTATTTACCTGATGACAGCTTTAAAACAAATAGACACAAAAGGTAACATATTACGACACTAAAATTTTGTATTCGCTGTCTGTTATAGAACAACTCACTTGAATGAAGATACATACCCAATTATTTGGCAATATTTCCTCCAAATAATTTAAATACAAATTTTTTATCATAATTCTTATAATAACATATTGAGTGAGTGCCTAACATTATCAGAAATATCTAAATTAACTATTGCAGATACAAATTTTTTTGCTTATTGTGTAATTCATTAATCATAAAAAATTACAGTAAAGATGTTTTGATTTTTCCTTTTTTTTACAAGATGTCAAAATTATTTACTGTATTAGCGTATGTGTTGATTATTTTTTGGAAATTGTTTTTGTTCCACTTCCTGTTTTCTTCTTTGTAAGATTGCATGTTTTTTGTTCTTCCAATTCTTTATCACCTTCCTTATGTCTCATTGTATTTACTACCACAGATGCTGCTTCAGCCATCGTACCAAAAATGGTAATAGAGCCAGCAACAGAGGAAGAAATGCACCTTCAGGTTTTATTAGGGCACAACCTTCTTTTTTGTTAGATATTCAATAATTTTTTCATGACTGGCATGCCTAGTGCTTTGAGAAAATTTCTGCCACTTTTTTTTATCTGCCTTTCTACTTTGAGCATCAGTTACAAGTTATCAGTACTATAGAACTTTCCATTATTGAGTTTAATTTTAATTTATTTAGTTTAAGTCCTGGCACTGGATAACACAGAAAAATCGATGGTTAAATTATTGATTTATATAGAAAAAATTATGAGGATGAATATTTTCACAATTACAAACTACTTTCATTAATATTAAATCCACTCTCAATTTTTTGTCTTCCACACATTATTTCTCTAATTGCAGTTACTGCAACTTTTCATGAAATGAAACCACAGAAGTATTAATTCTGTCTTTTGTTGGTAATTGAAGTTCTTTGTCTGCTTCATGCCTTTGTTCTAAATCTTCATTGCCTCTGTATGCAATATCATGTTGATTGCAAGCTTCATCTAATGAATTAGTTCTTTGCTCTCCTCTAACTTTTCATCTAGTTTTGTTCCTGGACCACAAAATCTATGGTACATGCATTTCAAATGCTATTTTATTGATTAGTTTGTTTACTGATCCCTTACCAAGCTTTTTACACATCCAAAATGTGTAAGGAAGGTTGTTGAGAAATCTGATCTAGTATGGAATTCCCTTTGGATTAGCATGAAATCACTATTTTTATTCGGTAAAATTTTTGCTGTCCCTGACTTTTTGTCTGAGTAATTTATCTTCTCCACTAAATACTGCTAATCTGTCGATTAATTCATTCACCCAGATACATTCAAAAGGTTTTGCAGTATTTTTATCAAATACTGACTTTTTCTGATCTGATTCTGAAGGAACTAAACCTCATTCTAGTTCAAAACTTCTGTTGGAAGAACATCCACTACTGAGCATTATAGCAGGGGTTGAAATACCTCTTCAGTTGTAAATTACTTTATTTTCACACCACCAGTTTTGGACTGTTATAAGCCCATCCTCAGGCACTGTAGCTGTGCTGTGGTCCCAGAGTGCTGCATGTATGAGGTGCAGTAAGCTGCTTATGGCTGGTCTGCGTGTATAAGCAGGACAACGTGCCTGGTACACATGGCGCTTGGGGACCACCGCACAGCTACGACATCTGAAGATGGGCTTATAATAGTCCGAAAGTGGTTATGTGAAAATAAAGTAATTTACAACTGAAGCAGTATTTTCAGCTTCTTTCCTTCTACTTGTTTTAATTTCACAAAATATCTTAAAGATTTCTATTATCAGATTATTGTTCTTAATACTTGTACTTCATTTTATTTTATTAGAATTCTTGTCAGAATATAGTGTTCCTGAATGGGAGGAAATAGTTGCATATTTGACAAATCAGTACTCTCAAATTTTGTACCCATATTATCCACAGTAATCTGTTTTTTAGTTAAAAGATCTATCAGTCAATCTGTCATATCATATGTTTTTCACCAATTGTTTATTAATCTTCCTTGAATACAACTGGAAGACCACCAAAATATTTAAAGTAAGTGAGAAGTCTCAAACCAAAAACTTTATTTTCATATGGCTGATATGTTCCAACAATCTTTTGATTATATTTATTTTTGTAATGTTTTGTTCTTTATTAGTAATTTTTTAACGTTATGTTTCTTCAAAATGCGGGCGATTTTCCCTGAGAGTGCGCCTGTACATGGAATAAACGCAGTGCCTACCTCCTCCCTCGTGATTTCATCCATCTCCACAGGTTGTGCTCAAGTGGTTGGGCAGAGAGCACATTGAATCTGCCACTCTGAGTACTCATTTTTTCGAAATACAGTTCTCATATGTTCCAATTCCTGGGGTAGACTCTCTGCATCAGAGATAGTGCACACCCTATGTACTAGAGTTTCAAGTAGCCCATTCCTCTGTGAAGGGTAGTGGCAGCTGTCTGCGTTCAAATACAGATCAGTGTGCATTGTCTTCCGATAGACCCCTTGACAATCTGCTCCACTGCGTGACTGTGGCGCGGGCGCCGACGACGGAGGGAGTGCGCTGCGGGCGGAGGGTATTGAAATCGACCACTGCCGTGACCGAACTCAGTTCCCTAAGCAGTCATAGCTCAGCCGGCACGTTCACAGGAGCTCAGTCCGTCAGTTCACCTGATGATGGCAACGTGTATGATCGCCGAAATATTGTGCCCGTTGGACACTGTAGACCGGCAGTACACCCATGGATATTTTGATTTTCAAATACGCTGGGAGAAACTCAAGAATCGCGTTCTATAATTTTGTCTAAGTATATTTTAAAAATTTAGATTATCTCTCACTAATTGTTTTGGTACGTTTGAATATGTCTGATCCAAATAAAAGGAATTTATACCTTTTTGTCTGCCTGCCTCATCCTGATTTTCGAGAATGAAATAATCAAACACTATGAGTGAGTAATCTGGATGTTGATCCATTGATTTGATTTCATCATTAATTTCAATAAATGTTACAGTTTTCATATTATTTTTATCTTCAGTTTTCTTGCACATTTTTATGAATTCTTGTTATTTTGACTTATTAGAGTAAACATATAATTGGTCAATCCTGGAGTTAAATACCACTATCATTAACGTAGTTTTTCCACATCCCCTTGGCCCTATTATCAGACACTGAATAGAATTAGCAAGAGATTTCCATTATTATTTTTTATTTCTTCTCTGGAATACGTACTGTTGATTTCCAATGACTTTTGATTTTATTAATATTATTTTTGTCGAGAATGAGTCATCTATTTCAGTTTAGTGGTAAGTCATCTGTTCTCAGAACGAGATTCACTGTACCTATACCAAACATATATAGTAATGTTGCATTATTTGCTTTTATACAACATTTTAAACTACAAACAAGCTATCACAAAATAATAAATTGTTTTGTGATGGAGAGACAATAGAAATTCCAGTTCATCAATATACTTTGAAAAGCTTAGAAAAGTTTATTCATACCAAAAAAACAATATTCACATTAAGGTAGATGAAATTTTAAATAGAGTTATTACTTAAAGTGATGTTAAATTGAATATGGATGTAAAGGATAGTATTGGAAGTGCACTTGGATTTAGTGGCCAAACTATTCTTTCCAATGAAAAGACTGTTGCTAATGATGTTCCTAAAATTATTCTATTCAAAATAAACAACATAAATTTTAATCTATCTGATGGAATGTTTGTCAAGCATACTAAAAACTTTCGTCACCAAATTAATAATTTTGCTTCATTTAAGACTATTGCTGAATTTGATAGACCAATAATTTGTGAACCACATTATCCTGTATTTCGTCCAGTTAACAATAAAATTCGAGATTGAGAAATAACTGTAACTTATGAAAATGATAATTTTATTGACTTCAATTATGACATTGTGATATTTGTTTTAGCAATGGCTTAATAAAATTTATCCTCATTAAATGAATAAAACTGAATGCTATCAGTTTCACTCATTCCCAATGAACGAGTCAATTCAAAATAATGTATATCATCCCAACAAGGACCTAGAGATTAATGTTAATATTGGAGATGGTTGAGTTCATCCTAATCATGCCCAAGTGTATATTAGCTTCATTATTATTAGAGTTGACAGTATAAATTATCCAAAATACTATGGCAAGTCCAACAAAAAATTGATTGTTAACTATGTGGCAATGCTGTTCGAGGTTATCAGCAAAAAGAAAGGGAACAATATGTTGTTTAGAATAGTACATCAGTTTATTTCTTCATGTGTTCTGATGCAACTGACTTTCTCTCTAGCCAATGAGTTAACCATGAAAAGTCATATTCTCAATAATGGGAAGATAAAAAGTAAGAAAAATTAACTACTTTTTCCATTGGACTTGCTTGATAGATCTTTTAAAGATTATAAAGAAATGTTTAACTGTAATATTTACTTGGAGTTCTAGCACAACAGTGCCATTCTTTGATGGCTGACTATTATCAAGTTGCTGTCACCCGACATCCTAAAGAAAGGAATTTGTTTTCCTGTAGTTATATGTGTACCAGAATTTCACTTATGCTAGAGACAGAAAGGCTACAAAATTCGAAGATTCGAATATCTTTCTTTCAATCATGCATCAAAAAGATTGTTGGATTGTATAGAGAGAGAAATTTGAAGCTAGATATTACCAGTTCTGATGTTTCTGCAGAATCTGATAATTCTTATTTTATTTTTGTCATGTTTCAAACTAATCGAAAAAATTATCAGTTAATCGACTTTTCCCTGTTTGATTACAACCAATTACAGAATATCTATATAAACTATGGAAGAAATGAAGTTTTTCCTCAACAACTGTGATATCTGGATCCACTAAACAATTATCTGAAAGTATATGATTCTTTCCAAGATGTTAAACAGAGTTACAGAACTGAGTGGTGATATTAATGTAAATCCATACAATTTCATAACAAATTATTCCATCTGTGTCATAAATATGTCAAGAAGAATGAATGTTTTGGCCACACAGAAAACGACAACGAAGCTGTGTCACACATTCAGTGATAAAATTCGAAATGAAACTGTTGGTTTCATAATCATGTGTGGTAAAAGAAATTTAACATATGATGCACAGCATAGAATTCTGAGTGAAATTTTTCAAGCTTATTTATTTATGTTTTCTGGCTCTGTTACTTGCCAATATAATTTTTTTCATCTTAATAAAAAATTTCTCTTTATCGATGTATACGTTACTCAAGATACTTAACAGTGTTACATCTCTAATTTGTTTAAAAAAATGGTTAGCTACAAGTAAATGATTTATATAACACTACTGCTTGTGAGTATTTGGCTTCTAGATTTGGTGAGAAAATTGTATGTAACTCAATAAATATTTTAAAATTATTTTGCCAAACAGATATAAATGAATTACCAGGTATGAATTGAATTTTTTGAAGATGAAAATATTTAACTAATATATAAAAGAATAAGGAAAGTTATAAATAATAAGTGCTGTTTTTCTGGAGGAACTCTGGGGGATGCGTACCCCTAAACTTTTTTGTCGACAAAATAATTTCTTTACAATGTTGAGAACTTGGAAGAGTGCCAAAGATTTATTTCATGGACGTAAATTTTTTATTTCATTTTTTCGTGTTGGTAATTGCAATACGAACGATACCTGTGCAGTTTTTGGTGGTAAAAGCGATGTCATTGACTGTTTCAAGCATTCGAAGCTGCGGGCAACCGTTCTCAACAACTGAATAGCTGGCAGCCAGTTCAACAAGCATGTAGTTCCCTCACTCACTAATAGTGGCCTATGGAAGTGCTAAACAGATATGCATATGCTCAAACGCAGAGCTACCGATAGATGTCTCTACGGTCCTGCTACATAATGATGTTGATGACGTCATGGCTAAAATCAGACAGTTGGTATCCCATGCTTCAGTTAAAAGTAATTTTTGCTGCATTATATCCAATGTCGTAGTACCCTCACACTTTCTTTAGAAAAAAAAAGCACTGTAAATAATGATAGTGAATTTCATGATCTAGAATTTGTAGTTAATCGAAATTTTATCTTCAGTTTGGTACAATAATATAAATAATAAATGAAGTAATAAATAATAAAATTTTGTTATTACTCTCAGTGAGCCACTGCTGCCTCAGTTGGGTGGAGCTAATGAATTTTTAAAATCTATTACGTATAAACCTATTAAGTTATTTTACATGGGCTGAAGTTTTCAAGAAATTAATAAAATTTTGAGGTTTTTTTTTAAATTTCTTATAAATTTACTGTTTTTAGTTATATATTTATATTAATTTTTTATTTTGTGCCATTACTTGTTTGATTTTATGTTTTAAATTAGGTACATTTTAGTGATTTTTAATTTATTTTTTAAAAAATTCTAAGGTAATTTCAGGTTAAATTTTTATTATAAAATAGGGTTGATGAAACTTTATGACTGAGTCGTTTTCCATTCTCGTAGAGAGCAGGTCCTTTTGAAAAATCCCCTGAGTGCACTCGATGGGCCCACTAATTATGTTCGTTCCTGGGAAATTTTTGGTGAACTGAAAATCACATATGTCACCTAATGATGCTGCAACAGCCCCAAAACTTGTTGTTTTACAGGAATTTAACTATAATGATCGGTTATGTCATATTGCTTTATTTGCAGTTTAAGCTTTCAGAGACGAAGCAATCTATACAATAAATTTGGCTGTAAACAATTTATCCAGAGTAAGATTAAAAGTATAAGGGGGTATTAATATTAACCAATTCAAATGAAGCGTTCCACATTCCACGTTCCAATTTTTATTGGTACAGAGATGGAGCTGTTTGAATGTAACATCAAGACTCACAGAAGGTTTCAAGCAAAGACAAAAGATTAAGTTCACAGTTGATTTTCATAAATTCCCTCTCCAACTTGAATGCAGTTCCAAATTCTCTTGACAATACCAAGTACAGCTCTTCTGAGGTCATTTTGCTTTTCTTTTATGAGGGCAGCACTCTTCATAACACAAGCAATCAATTCTTCTCATGTTTGTTTCTTTGTAGACTTCCCTGTTTACTCTTCCCCATAGACAAAAATCTAAATGGGCTAGGTCTAGGGAACTTGGTGGCCAAGAGACAAGGCCACTTGTGGCCCTCAATTTTCCAAAGAATGTTAGGTTTAGCTGACAGACCATCTGACGATTAGAACATGCATGGCTCTGTCATGCTGGGAGAACATCCATATCCTTGTAGACAGAGGTAACTTCTTGCAGTGATAATGGAAGATTTTGTTCAAGAAAGTCTCATTAATATGGCCCTGTGAAACGATGCTTTAGCACAACAGTCTCAGGTAACTGATTTCCTATCATAGCATACTACATATTTCCAGATAAGTGTTCTCGAACATTTGTTCCCACAATGAGACGTGGGTACTCGTCAGGCCAGCGACTTGAGTTAGCGAGTGTTGTAAATACCGTCACGGCCCTAAGTGTCTTCATCAGTAAACAATATTAATGGCATTACTTGGAGATTTGCAGTTAGCCAATAACAAAATTCGAACCCTCTAACTTGATCTTCTTTAAGGTATACGGTAAGGGTAGATACTGTGCATATGTATTCTTGTACGTGGGACACATATACACAAAGAAAATCTGTGTCTGCTTTTTAAAGGAGAAGCTTCTATCAACTGAAATAATATCTTATAGTACACACTCTGTTCATTAGCACTATTACATGAAATTGCTTGGTGTTTGACGAATTCACTGCAGATTAGTGTAGACACGAGTCTGGTACTCTGATGAAAGGGAACTGTCTACAGTATTCTCCACAAGCAACAATTGCGACCCATTTTAAAACCCATCACAAATACCATTCCCAGGTACTCAGCATTCATAAATATGTGCGTCATGCTTAAGCGATACTGTAGGATTTGACAACAAGTCATAACCCCAGTTGAAAAATTCAGTTATGTAAACTGAAGCACAACTTCATGGTTCGAGCTTCAAAATAAATATGACATTCGACAAATAAACCTATAACAACTACAATAACAACACACGAAACAGTAACTGATTCTGCAACTAATAAAAATTGAACATATTAACATTAAAAAACAAGTCCTAGGTTGCATAATCCTCTTTATTGGCTCAAAATCTTTTGGAGATGTTACTAAGACTAATTCGTGTAAAACATTCCATATAATATATGCACAATTAAAATTTATTCCAATCCACTGTGGTGAGGTGATAAAGCAATCTTATATTCTGATTAATATTAAAAGCCAGTCTCAGTTTCCAGAGTGCTCTTCATTGACTTAAAAATGGTGCATTTCACACGGGTAGGGCATCATCGGGTTATCTGGAAGTACAATGAAAAGTGAACATAATAAGTAACAAGGCCTGGTCCTAACTGGAACTAGCAAATTCAAAGGTGGAAATGACAAATGTTAATGTGTAAAATATAAAGAAGAAGAAAGGACATAAACACTGTTACATATGCTACCAAAAAGCATTCGTCAAATACGCCTAAAACAGCCAGTAATCGAATGTGGAAAGTGCCTTAAGAGATGGTATGGAAACCATCAAGAATAAACCAACAGAAGAATACTTAAAAACTGTAACCGTCGGCTTAGCTCGTGCCATGTAGGTCATCAGCCATAGCAGCGTAATACCACGTTCATAAACTGAAAATATGGCCCTGAGACAAATTGGCGGTGACCAGTCCGCACTCACTGTGTATACACAGTACTGATAGGATCAGAAGCGACTGATGGCGTTAGTAAAGATAAATAGAACCAGGTGGGGCATTAATGAAATAGTCATTATAGTAGAAAGAATGAAATTCTCATAGGAGAGCTACAAACATCTGAAATAGGAAACAAATTTTATAAATATTATTACAGAATCCTGTTTAGTATCAGAGGCATAGGATTCAAGTATGTGAACATAATAAAATTAAATAGAAAATACATAGAAACGGAAAAAAGGCATGCGGCAGAGGTGCGTAATACAATAAAGAGACCTGGAAAGTTGACAAACAGAAGATAAAGTAAAAAGAACTATACAGTACAAAATCCGAAAAGAAAAGGTCCTAATTAAAAATGTAGAGAAACTATGCACCGAGGCAAGACTCAGAAGGTACATAAGCAGGAACGCTTGTCAGTAAAAAATTTAATTTTTTTGAATACAGAATGACTGAAACTGAAAGAAGACCAGTGATTGTCAAGAGCGTTTAGCCAAAAACATAGTTATTTTAGAGTCGTTTTAGGTGTAATAGACAAATGCTACTTGGAGGCAATAATAACAGTTTTTAAGTGCTTTCCTATCGTTTATGTATTACAGATTTTCATTATTGGTTTGCACTTTTGAGTATAGTACCTCAGGACAGGACCGCGCTCGATTATTTATTAAGTCCATTTTCATTGTGCTTCCAGATAACCTGATGATGCTCTACCTGGGTGAAACGCGTCGTGTGTGAAACGCACTGTGGAACCTGAGACTGTCTTGTAATATTAATCAGAATATAAGATTGCTGTATTACCCCAACACAAGGGACTGGAATAAATTTTAATTGTGTATATGTTGTATGGAATGTTTTACTCGAATTAGTCTTTAGTAACATCTCCAAAAATATTCGCTATTTGCCGGGAGCCGGTGAGTTCGTCTGTTGGTTGAGCTATCACTTAGGCAGCACCCTTTGCTATTGTCACAAAGGCCTAAGGGGCCTAAGAGAAGGGGAGAACGAAAGTGGCCCAGCGATAGGGAGGTGGGGGTGGAAGGCGGGGCAGGTGGTAGCACTTCAAAGGGGTGCGCGGCGATGCAATAACGCTGTTAGCGCGCACGCTCCGCCAATGAGATTAGGGCGGGGCAGAACACAGGCGACCCACGGCGCGCTGCGCCGCTGCAGCCGTGGAACAGCCTCTCAACAGCGCTCTGCGACGCGCCGCCTGGTTTGTTCTTTCTCGTCCTCTAACAGCTACCATTAACTGCTGCCATTACCGGCTACGTTATATGATTGGCTATTTGGTCAATCGAAACCCGTGATGATCTTATTGTGAGATCAAACGCGCTCCGTAGAACAAAGTAGGTTCCTTTTGACAGTCGGAAGCTGTTACGTAAACCATCCTGACACAGCGTTTCACGACTATTTTTTTCCCAGATAACAAAGCCTTTAAGCCGGAAAGTAAGGAACACATAGAAATGCTATTGAATTATCGTTGCAGCGCGCAAACGCTGTAGTATCTTTGAAAGAGCCACGCGGGGGTTCCAGGTGCTAGGTTCCTATTTGAGCGACGGACATGAGGTGAAAAGTTTTCGGTATAGTCCGGAACAGCAGTCATTAGTACAGCTATTCTAACATCTTTCTTTATGCAGTATATTAAGCAAAGGTTGAACGAAGAACCGGAAAACTGCGCGAATTGATTAATTTCTTTTGCAAAATTAATGCTCACCTAATGGCATCATTTGTATGTCCACTGCCTGCCAGGGTAGCCCAGCGGTTCTAGGCGCTTCAGTCTGGAACCGAGCGACCGCTGCGGTAGCAGGTTCGATGTGTGTGATGTCCTTAAGTTAGTTAGGTTTAAGTGGTTTTTAGTTATAGGGGACCGATGACTTCAGAAGTTAAGTCCCATAGTGATCAGAGCCATTTGAACCATTTTTTTTTTTTTTTTTTTTTTTTTTGTATGTCCACCGTTCGCGTTGAACGTGCAAAAACAGTCACCCTCGTTCGGATTTTATGTGCAAAAACAGTCACTCTTAAATAATTCTGAACTGGAACGAGACTGATGGTTGAAATTTGGTCCAATGGTGTCTGGACATTGATCTAATATAAATTTTAATCGTTTGAAAAATCTTGCTTCAATAGGATTTTACGAGCAAAAAAGAAGTTTTAAGCGGTTTCTAAAGTGCGCCACTTCTGTACTCTGAACTCTATATCTCTATACGAATCGGTTTAAATTTGCACGTAGGTAAATAAGTGGATAAAGTCAAAACAAAATTCATTGTGGAAGTACGAGGGTTTAAAGTCGAGCTAAATGTATTTCCGCAGAATCTTTCTAACAGTACTTCATTACACATAACTGAATCGTCTGCAAAAAGTTTGAGGCTACTATTTACACAGTGTGCAAGGTCATTAGCATATAACATGAGGAACAAGAGACTCAACACATTTCCCTGGGGCACACTCGAAGTTAATTTTACATTTGTCGATGACTCTCCATCCAAGATAACTTGCTGCGCCCTTCCTAACGAAAAATCTTCAATCCAATCACAAATTTAGCTTGATACCCCATCTGATCAAAACTGTGGTAAAAAATTTAGGTATGGTACTGAGCAAATGCTTTTAGGATTCGAGAAATAGTGCATCTGCCTGACTATCTAGATTCATAGCTTTCAGCATGTCATGTGAGAAAAGTGGAAGTTGGGTTTCACATGATCCATGTTTTCGAAGCCCATGCTGATTGGATCGTGAAGGTCATTCTCTCCAAGGTACCTCATTGCGTCTGAGCTCAGAATATGTTCTAAGATTCTACAAGAAATCGATGTCAAGGATATTGGACAAGAGTTTTGTGGGTCACTTCTGCTACCCTTCCTGTGGGTTTCATCGAAATACTGGGCAGTGCCTTTCTTGGTTCAATGGCAAGTTATAGTTAAGCGAGGAGCTGGCTCAGCCGCAAACTCAGTATAAAAGCTGTTAGGAGTTCCATCAGGCCCCTGGAGCTTTGTTCAGTTATAACGATGGCAGCTATTTCTCAACGTCAGTGCCTCTAATATCTGTTCCACCTGTCCTTTAGGTGGCATAAAAATTAAAGTAGGGCAATAATATTGGGTTTTCATTTGTAAAGGAACATCTGAAAATGGAATGAAGCACTTTTGAATTCGCTTTGCTACTCTCCGTTCCAGTTCCTGGCTTGTCCGCAAGTTACTGGACACTAACTTTGGGCCATTAACCACTTTTGCATACAACTAGCACTTCCTTGGGTTCTGTGAAATGTCTTTCGACAGTATTCTGCTGTGGTTGTCGCTGAAGGCTTCATGCATTGCTCTCTTGTCAAACGTGTTTCATCCAGCATATCTCTGTCTGTAGCGCTATGCTTTGGTTTTACATCTATTACGCAGTAGTCCATATTTCTTCAGAAGTTGCTTTACTGTGAGTGGAGGGTCCTTCCATTATGAACCATTCTGTTGGGTGCATATATATGCACCGCATGATCAACTGTTCTTTTAAACTTGAGCCATAGTTCCTCAACATCCTGCTGTCCTGAGCTAAAGTAGCAAGTTTGTCATTGAGATATGACGCTACTGCTTCATTATCTAGTTTGCTGAACACATACGTTTTTCTAGACTTGTTTTACTTGCCCTTTGTACTTTGGTAATCATTGTTACTACAACTGCCCTCATTGTAACTGACAGCAATTTCAAACGAACCATCCGCTATCGGTAGTTTCCAGAAGAGGCATTTATTAACGTTTCACTAGGTGTCTTGTCTCCACCACGACTAACAAAACTGAAGTTATCCCTGTCGATCGTCAGATGACTTAAGTCTCCATTGAACTTACGTCCAAGTGAACTTAGCTTCTCTGAAATTTTGGGTAAAACCAGGAGATGAATCGGGTGGTCAATAGAAGGTTCCAATGTGTGACAGTTTTCTGAAAGAGTGAAGGGCCAAAACGAAACTACTTGTAGCGTGTTTGAGTAGTCCTATGTCACAGGTAAAGAACGTCTACCCTCCACAGTGGTTGTTATAATGATGAGGAGCCAAAAAGTAAGGAAGTCTTGATGTACGAAATGGTAATCTTGCACATGCAAACATATCGAAACTTACTATAGGAGCTTCTATATTCATCGAAATAAAAATTATTATGTCACTATGCTTTGTGGTAGAATTTTTTGCTTTGACCAACAATGAAGTTATACAATTAATTGCGCATTGCCATTCAATGGTCATCAAGCAAAGGTTAGCAGAGGAAACGAAATGCGTGTACGAGGGGTACAGAAAGAAAACCGGAATAACGTTGCCGTGGGCGGAGTTTGTGTAATACGCATTTCTGCCGCTAGACGTGTGTAGCGCACTTCATTGCCAGTTCAGTGCAAACTGTGTTGCCAACCTGGCTTGTTCTGTTCATCTGCAGTGATTGTTTATGCTAGCGCTGTTTTGTTCTTGTTTCATTTATTACTATGGCAATTTCAGTGAACATAGTGCAGCTGTGAAAATTTGTTTTCTACTCAGTAAAAATGATGTTGAAGCTGTTTTAATTATGAAAACAGCTTACCAATCTGACTCTATGGGAAAAAACAAGAGTATGAGTGGTTTGTTCGATTTAAAAATGGCCATATGTCAATTGATGACAAACCTCGTTCTGGACGTCCATCA
This sequence comes from Schistocerca gregaria, assembly GCF_023897955.1. Taxonomy (NCBI): domain Eukaryota; kingdom Metazoa; phylum Arthropoda; class Insecta; order Orthoptera; family Acrididae; genus Schistocerca; species Schistocerca gregaria. Next base: position 522,890,179 of record NC_064921.1, on the reverse strand, counting down.
ACTGCCCTAATCGAAGAGAATATTGAAAAAATTGTACTCACAGACTGTCAACAGACAACTGGTCAACTGTGAGATGGGTTATCTTGGAGATCGGTTAATCGAATTTTAAAGGAAGAATTGGGAATGAAAAGGGTTGCTGCCAAGTTTGTTCCTCAGGTTCTGACTGGCAGTCAAAAGGAACATCGAGTTGAAACATGTCATGCTTTGAAACAACAGCTTGATACTGATCCAAATTTTCTGTCAAACGTCACTACCGGTGATGAGACATGGCGCTGTGGTTATGACCCAGAAACAAAGCAACAGTCAGCTCAAAGGAAGACGTCATCGTCACCCCATGCAAAAAAATGTCGTCATGTTACATCAAACACCAAAGCAATGCTGATTTGCTTTTTTGATGCCAAGGGTGTAGTTCATTCAGAGTTTGCCCCCCCCCCCCCCCCCCCCTATGTCAAACGTCAATCAAACCTTTTATTTGGAAGTTTTACGAAGATTGCACAACAATCAAAAAAGACTATTTGTGGAAGACAGGAGGCTGGTTCTTTCATCACAAGGACGTACCTGCACACACAGTCATCTCTGTTAGTTTTTGGCTAAAAATGGAATAGTTCCGCCGCCCCACGCACATTATTCACCTGACCTGTCTCTGTGCAGCTTTTTCTTATTTCCACCCATGAAAAGGGATATGAAAGGACACCGATTTCACAACACTGAAGAAGTCAAGAAGAAAACGACGGAAGAACTATCAGCCATCTTTCGAACAATGGAAGCACTGGCGGGACAAATGTATTAGTTGTAACAAAGAGTATCTCAAAGGGGATAACGTTGTTTTGTACAGCATCTGAAAATATAGAGCTTTAAAAAAATGAGACACTCAGCTCAAAATCAACATCTGTGAACGCTAAGATGAGAAAATATGACACAGTGAATGTCATGTACAGTTCTGAAACCTGGAGCGTGACTAAACGAGAAAAAGAAGAATTATTAATATTTAAAAGAAAAGTAATGAGGAAGGTGTGGGGTCCGATCTTAGATAAAGGAGAATGGAGGGGGAGTAGGAGGAAGAATGAGGAAATCTGCTTCTTGATGCGATAACCAACAATCCTACAGAAGCTGAAGAGCAAGGGAATCCTGTGAGCACGCCATGTAGCCTATAAGACAGAAGAAAGAGAGGTGAAGAAAGCACTTGAGGGGAAACCAGATACCTGACGCCCCATAGGATGACCTAGCGAAAACCCTGGCAATCTTGGGAATTGGAGACGTTTGAAGGAACAAAAACAGAAAGGAATTGAGACAGTTTGCTGGAGCGCTGGCCAGCAACGTTTGTGATGGCCAAATATGTATGTGGCTACAGTGAAATCAAGACCTGCGTATATCAGGCGAACTGTGACGTACGCTGAAGTTCATTTGTTAGACAATTAAATTTACGCATGTTTAAGCGACGCAAGCAACGCTTTCCAAGTGTCCCATGTCAGGTGATCAAGAGGCAGAGTGTCTACACCGAGCAGAACGGCTCAGTAGAAATCTGTGGATCGAAATCACGTTCTGCTAAAGTTATTTGTTCTTCGATTGCGTCGAGCTCTGGAGAATGTGTAAAAAGAAACACAATTCATCTAGAACTAGTATTCTCGAACGAAAAAACTATAGTTCATTAGAAAAAACGGATATTTGCATATCAGTGGTAAAAAAGGATACTCCAACGTGTTGTTCGCTAACTTATGAGGTCATGGTGACTATTCGTCAAAGTGAAAACATATTAAACAATCATCTGCAAATTAAAGAGTCAATAGTGAAATGGGTGCTTCACTTTACAAGCGCAGTTCCTGGAGGCGACGCCACCTAGAGACCACGGAGGAAGACTGTTTGCAATTTTCTGTCTCCTTGTTCGACCGGCCAACTTGGAGGCTCCACCTAAAAATCCGTGAAAGTTCCGCCTCCGGAAAAACCAGCACTGCACGCGCATTCGAATCGCATGACGTCTTCAGGCAGGCTTTTCCGCAGACCGGCAACACTTCATTAGTGACATTTTGTCTTTTCCCAACGGGAAGGATTTGCAAGCTGTGTTTCTGCAATACAACTGTAATTTTACAAATAATGCAATACATCGTACAACTGATGCAAAAGACAGATGTGTCTTCCGGTGTAACGTACTGAAGTGTCCTGAAAACTTTTGTTGTTCACGTTGTATATTAATGACCTTGCAGACCGCATTAATAAAAACCTCACACTTTTCGCAAAAGATGCAGTTATCTATAGTGAAGTAATGTGTGTAAAAAACTGAATAAATATTCAATCGGTTGTCAATATTTCAAAGTGGTGCAAAAATTGGCAACTTGATTTAAATGTTCAGAAATATAAAACTGTGCGTATGCAAAACGGGAAAACGTAGCATTCTATGACAACTGCATCAACAAGTCACAACTGGAATTGCCCGACTCATAACTACACCTGAGTGTGTGGATATGAAACGGAACGACCACATGTGTTCAGCCATAACAGGGTTATTGTAACAACCGGACTAGAAAAAACAATGCAGGTTTAAAATGCAAAAAGTCGAAAATCCCAAAAAAACCAACTACGCGGCCTAGTGACATCAATGTGACCACCTGTCAAAAGCCTGAATAACCACCTTTTACAGAGCGGACGTGCAGAAAGGGAGTTAGTGAGGTTCTGGAAGGTACCAACAGGGATGTGGAGCCATTCCGACTCTTTTGCCGCGGCCTGCTGCGTTAGGTTTTTCGGTTGAGGATCTACGGCGCGAACAGCGCCATTGAGGTGGTTTCGCAGATTCTCAATTGGGTTTAAATTCAGGAAATTTGGTGACCAGGAGACTCCAGTAAGCTCATCCTGGTCCTCTTCAAACTATGCACATACAATGCGAACTGTGTGACACGTTTCATTTCCCTACTGGTCGATGCCATCGTGCCGAGGAAAAAACAGTCTGCATGCACGGGTAAATATGGTCCCCAAGGATAGATGCACAGATTTGTTGCCGGCCGCGGTGGTCTCGCGGTTAAGGCGCTCAGTCCGGAGCCGCTCGACTGCTACAGTCGCAGGTTCGAATCCTGCCTCGGGCATGGATGTGTGTGATGTAGTTAGGTTTAAGTAGTTCTAAGTTCTAGGGGACTGATGACCACAGATGTTAAGTCCTATACTGCTCAGAGCCATTTGAACCAATTTGTATAGATTTGTTGATCCATTGTGCCTTCCTGATTGGCGAGATCACACAGGCATTGCCATGAAAACGTTTCTCAGACCATAACACTCCCTCCTCCGAAGTCAACCCTTTGAACGACTGTTGCAGTGCCTTACATGCCAACGGCCACCTGTCAGATGGAGCTTGTAACATGATTCATCTGAAAAGGCCACCTATCGATAGTCGTTGGACGTTCAGTTGCGGTACTGGTATGCAAATTCCAGCTTTCATCGCTGATGAAGAGCAGGTGCCTGCTGCAGAAGCCCGTACACAGCAACGTTTGCTCAACGGTCATTGAGGAGCCACTTTTGGTAGCCCCTCTGTGCCTCTGGGCGGTCAGTTGCTCAACAGTTGCACGTCTATCCTACCACACACATCTCCGCTGCCGTCATCTGTGGCTTATGGTGCACCACAGTTGCTTCGGAGCCGGTTTTGAATAGCACCACTTTTGCCATGCACGGTATGCCTTAACCACGGCGGTACGCGAACAGTTTACGAACTTAGCTCTCGAACCGAAAGCCAATGATCATGCCTTTTTACACACCATATAAATCGCTCCATTTCCATATTTCGATAAACACTGCATTGTATATTCGCGTTCCCCGTCATGCTTTATATTCCCTCGACTGCTAGTGCTATACCTGCCATCTGTAAGGGGTTACTGCACGTTGGCGTCCAGCATAAGCGGTGGTACATTAATGGGACTCGACCGTGCATATAATATTATGAAAATTTTATTAACATACTAAATGTTACACAGTTAAACTTACACAAATTAAAAAGAGCCATGGTATATATATTTACCGTCACAAGAATTTATTTTATTAATATTGTGTTTCAACTTTTCCTGAAGTATAAGAAATCTTAGCGGTACACGAAAGCGTGCTCTCGATGCAGAGGAGAGGAATATTCGTCGCAGTGTTGACGTTACTACGGGACCAGTGGCGCCACCAGCGCAGACGTTGACGCCATATGCGACAGCATTACGTATTTATCGACCAATCAGGAGGCGTCTGTAAGCTGTGTAAGACCACCACAGGAGCGGTTTTGACAGTTAGTTGCTTCTGACGAAGTCGATGGAGGTACTCGTCGAAAGCTCGAGGTTTTACTCTTAACTGAGGCGTAAATAAGTCTGAGAATGTTTTATACAACAGTGCCGTCGTGAAAGACCTCGTTATCATATTAGAAAGACAGTTAAATAACATTTACACTTCCAGAAGAGAGACTAACTTTATATAGAATAATAATGACTTTCAAGCTTAGTGTAAATGCGGAAACTTATAGACCTTCACTAATTTCTCAGGTCTTTTCTCACCTAAATTATTTCTTAATTCTGACCAAACAGATCTGTAGGTGTTGGCAAGACAAGAAATGAGGCACTAATATAGTGGTTTAAGATTGTATTATGTGTTATCACGTATCGGTACCAGCCAAGTGGCGACGAGCCATTGAGACTGCATGAGGCATTCCAGTCTAGTTGCTTTCTTTCTGTTCTGTCGCCTTTTTTATTGACTTTTTCGATTACTTGTCTTCTGCTTACCTAGTGTTTGTTTTTCTTGTGCTCTTTACGTTCCATATTCTGTAGTTGCTGCTTTTGCACCTCCACGCCCCTTTTTCCTTTCTTCGTGCTTATTTGTCTTGCCACTTTTGCTTTTCGCTGTTTGTCCTTGTACATTGCTTCATATAAAATGGTTACAACGCCACAATGGCCTGATGCACCGCCTTCGGTTGACCTAACTCAGTTATCCATATTCAGAGTCAACAAATCACCATTGTTTGTCCATCTGAACTTGCGGCTCGTCTCTAATAAGCTTATTGTGGACGGGATATTAACTTTTGGCTTTCCTTCCAGCGTTACGAAAATAAGGTGCAGATTACTGGGACATGTACCGAGGCATCCGGTAGTAGTTGGCATATGATGATGCATCAGAGGAGATAATTAGCTGCGCAGTGACAGAGAGCGGTATCAAATTACAGGTGAGCCAGTTGGAAAACAAACGCAACTTCAAAGTAATTTATCCGCCACAATTATTTTTATTTCTAACAAAATAATCGGTTTCTGCAGACATCAGTGATCCTCAGATCGTAAAATACAGGCCGTGGTTTTATACTACAACTACAAAAACTACGCTGCCGACCAAATATGATTTCTGCTGTGGTGGGATAAAACCCGGCAGAAACCAGTCATTTCGCTAGAAATAAATATGATTGTGACAGATAAAGAAATTAGTTTTCAAAACAATCACTGCAATCTCCTGCTCGACAGAAACGTCGTTGTTACCAGGAAATGACCAGTTTCGTTGTACACTGGTTTCACTAGTTTCACAATTTCTCAATTCGTAAAAAAACGTTGCTGTCGAAGTGAATTATCATGTCTTATGGTACACTATATTCATAATAAGATTTCATCAGCTCAAAATATTATGCAAACTGATACAACGTAACGTTAATTCTTCATCCTTTCTTATGTTATTAGTTATGTTAAAACAGTTAACTTCACTGCCTTCCTTTTGCACCAATAAGTGGCGAATTAGCAAAGCGCTTTTTGAAATACAAACGTACGTTTTGTAATATTACACAGTGTAGACATTGTTGCCTTGATGAGGCCATGCACGATTATTCTATCGTCTCGCGCGCAGAAACGTGACACAGCTTGTTTTTGTCGCCGTGTTCCGCAATGGAGCAACGTATTTTTCCTCCTCTACTGCTGTCAGAGTTCAAATGACGTTGCTTTTCTTGCGATGTATTTCTGCTGTCGCCGCTCGACGTAATTTTCAACGTCCTTCAACTTGAACCTTCTATAAAAATATCTGTACCTTGTAATGGACTTGAATTACGCAACCATTACGGCACCTTACCTGAACCTCTTGATACCAGTAATATATATATATATATATATATATATATATATATATATATATATATATATATATATATACCAGTAATATATATATTTCTGAGACAACATTCAGATTTGATTTCACTTTTGATACATCGATATGTTTATATTGCAATGATATTATTATTATGTGTATTCTTTCTTTTGTCACTATGATCTTTGACGTGCTTGTAACTCTGATTTTTGGGCGCGTAAGCGATTATTAGTTAGTTAGTTGTTAACTTGTTAGAGAGTCGTGGACGTCATGTTGGAAAGACGAATATTGTCGTCAGCTTATAAAATGTGAACTTTAACAGTGACTGTGAGGAAGATGTTTTCAAGTATGTTTTGTATTGTAAAGTGATGTTTTGTGTTTACGTTATATTGCAATTAAAAGGAAGTGTAACTTAAATTCGGAGTGCTGGTTATTTTTTTACATCACTATTGTGCTAACTTTGAAAGGTGTAATCTTCAAGGATGGTTTGTGAAGCGCATCTACATAACTTTTGAATATAGCAGAATAAAGTCTAGTCCTGTATGCATCCGAGCTTGGAATCATAACCACCTAGATTTTCAGCGATTGAGCCATAATTTTACGACGAGACCAGCGTGAGAAACACAAAAAGATGAGTGCCTAGTTTTTTGATTATTACATGAAATGACTTTATTAACTGTTCTCTAATGACACCTGCCACATAATGACTGTTGTTGCCCGAAAATGCAGTATTTAGCAGCGTGAGCAACACCACAATCGTTATTAAAATTTTGACCTTTGTTGTGGTAGGGTTGTTGGAACCTTCCAACCAACGCATGCGATTAAAAACCTTGTATACTATCGGTGGGCTTCATTTTTAAAAATTTGTCTTGTACAACGCATAAATAAGATGGGAAACACGTATCAGATGAGTGTAAAATAACTGACTGTGGTCAATAGATGCAGGAGCTGCTGCCATTTGATACAGTACAGAATTCGACTGAACTAAATTCAGCATTTCTCTCACAGGTACTAGAGGCACGAAATTTTTTTGTGTACTCGACGTTAACAAACAAGCACGTATACAATTAGTTGTTATAAATTTAGTAATAAGTATAAGGGATACAAATTTGTTGTTTACATGTAAATGATATCCTGTATATCGTCAAGTATTTGGTTTGTATTTTTATTATTTGTCTAAAGTTCTCTTAGGACGTGGCGTGGTGGATTAAGGTGGTCAGCAGGCGTCCCTATGTACGTCACAGCAGGTGCGGCATGGCGCTAACAACACGTGTGGAGTGCAAAGGAGAACCTCAGAGTGTTCCATTCCATGGACGTCCAGGACAACAATGACAACGAATATGTAAAATACGAATTTATGGAAAACTTAGTCAATGCTCAAACCGCACACCAGGTACTCACTCGAGTAATAAAAGATTTACCTTTATTTGAAACCGTTGGAAGTTATTTAGAAGAAAATAATAATAGAAGATAAACAATTCATTTCGATTAAAGAATAATTTTATGACCAGTTCCAAATATTTGGAAAAGCGAAGATACAGAAAATTGGAGAAACTAATGAATGAAATCCGAATTTCATAAAGACTACACGGTTGTTCAAATGGTTCAAATGGCTCCGAGCACTATGGGACCTACCTTCTGAGGTCATCAGTTCCCTACAACTTAGAACTACTTAAACCTAACTAACCTAAGGACATCACACACATCCATGCCCGAGGCAGGATTCGAACCTGCGACCGTAGCGGTCGCGCAGTTCCAGACTGTAGCACCTAGAACAGCTCGGCCACTCCGGCCGGCTACACGGTTGTTGGTTAACGTAAATTTAGAAAGGAGAAGAAATATTTTTAAAAGCAATAACAGACATCATTTTAATTTCATCACAACAGTATGCAAGAATTGGTGTCACCGTTCACACTGCTGATGAAGTACCCAGTCGTGCAGTACTTTGGGTAAAAATTTCCAGTGAGCTATACACATAACATTGTGGATGTCAGAATGATTCACTTGGGTTGGATTGACTGATAGTCAGATCGCTCCCCGTGTTCTCATATGAATTGAAAACAAGGTGTCGCACAAAGCATAATTAATATGGCAAGGGTGGTCCTAGCAAACGAATATGTGAAAATCGCACCCAGTGAAAATCGTACCCAGCCAGAAATCTGTGAAATTCGCACCTAGTTTTGCTGGAAGCTACCTGCTCAAGGGCAGAGCCTACCTGTGCCCCTGGTAGTTGTTATCTCTGTACAGCACGGCCTACCTGCACTCGGGATGTCCTTGTCCACTCAAGTGACTGACCGCTTGGCTAGTCACTATCAGTGTGAGTCTGACTTTCAGATTGTTCAGCTCGTTCGCCTTGTGTCTCTGTGTGCTCATACTTTCGATATGGAACTGTCAACAACCACCCACGTTCAACTATGTGCCCTCACATCGTAAAGAGAACTAAAGCAGATGGGACTGTGATATGGCACTGTTTGAAACATAGAACCACATAGTGCCAAAGAACGCTTATGAGCAAAGATGGTATCGAGCTTACTTCTAACGAGCATCAATGTGGGGCACCAGATGACGCTCGCTTATGAGTAAAACAGACGTTGAATCAGGCGAAGAAGAGATCACGAGGGGAAGAGACTTCGATTTCTACAATACTGTACAGGGTGGTCCATTGATCGTGACCGGGCCAAATATCTCACGAAATAAGCGTCAAACGACAAAACTACAAAGAACGAAACTTGTTTGGCTTGAAGGAGGAAACCAGATGGCGCTATGGTTGGCCCGCTAGATGGCGCTGCCATAGGTCAAACGTACATCAATTCCTTTTTTTTTTTTTTTTTTTTAAACAGGAACCCCCATTTTTATTACATATTCGTGTAGTACGTAAAGAAATATGAATGTTTTAGTTGGACTGCTTTTTTCGCTTTGTGATAGATGGCGCTGTATTAGTCACAAACATATGGCTCACAATTTTAGATGAACAGTTGGTAACAGATAGGTTTTTAAAATTAAAATACAGAACGTAGGTACATTTGAACATTTTATTTCGGTTGTTCCAATGTGATACATGTGCCTTTGTGAACTTGTCATTTCTGAGAACGCATTCTGTTACAGCGTGATTACCTGTAAATACCACATTAATTCAATAAATGGCCAAAATGATGTCCGTCAACCTCAATGCATTTGGCAATACGTGTAACAACATTCCTCTCAACAGCGAGTAGTTCGCCTTCCATAACGTTCGCACATACATTGACAATGCGCTGACGCATGTTGTCAGGCGTTGTCGGTGAATCATGATAGCAAATATCCTTCAACTTTCCCCACCGAAAGAAATCCGTGGATGTCAGATCCGGTGAACTTGCGGGCCATGGTATGGTGCTTCGACAACCAATCCACCTGTCATGAAATACGCTATTCAATACCGCTTCAACGGCACACGAGCTATGTGCCGGACATCCATCATATTGGAAGTACATCGCCATTCTGTCATGCAGTGAAACATTTTGTAGTAACATCGGTAGAACATTACGTAGGAAATCAGCATACATTGCACCATTTAGGTTGCCATTGATAAAATGGGGGCCAATTATCCTTTCTCCCATAATGCCGCACCATACATTAACCCGCCAAGGTCGCTGATGTTCCACTTCTCGCAGCCATCGTGGATTTTCCGTTGCCCAATAGTGCATATTATGCCGGTTTACATTACCGCTGTTGGTAAATGACGTATCGTCGCTAAATAGAACGCGTGCAAAAAATTTGTCATCGTCCCGTAATTTCTCTTGTGCCCAGTGGCAGAACTGTTCAAAGTAGTGGCCATGCAATTCCTGGTGCATAGAAATATGGTACGGGTGCAATCGATGCTAATGTAGCGTTTTCAACACCGACGTGTTTGAGATTCCTGATTCTCGCGCAATTTGTCTGCTAGTGATGTGAGGATTAGACGCTGCTAAAACACCAACTTGGGCATCATCATTTGTTGCAGGTTGTGGCTGACGTTTCACATGTGGCTGAACACTTCCTGTTTCCTTAAATAACGTAGCTGTCCAGCGAACGGTCAGCAATAGATAAAATTGTCTGTACCCATATAAACTAGAATAATTAATTTTCGAAAACATAGTGCAACTTGCGAGATAAAAAGTTCTACTTACCAAGTCGCAGGAAAACACTAACTTAAAGGTATTTAAATTTGCAAGCATTCGAAGCCAATGGTTCCTTCTTTTAGCAGAAGGGTTGAAGCAGAAGGAAGAGGGTGAAGGAAAACGACTGAAGATTTAGGAATTCGTGAGAGTTCAGTTAAGTCGCCCAGAACCCTGGGCCAGGGCAGACTTACTCGATAGGATGAGAGGGAAAGACTGATTGTTGGGGACTGCCTGTTTACCTATCCAATTACATTACGTATCCATATAAAGTAACCTGAAATCAGCAAAGTTTGGTTTTGCAAATTTATTATGGAAACGCTATGTGTAGAGTCTGGAGAGGTCCAGAATACACACATCGACAGTCTTCATGAACTCCAGTGAAACCTCAGCCATCTTCACAGCAACCAGACCTTCTTTGAAGATTGTGGCCCATTTAAAATTAGACAAGGCAGTGTAATCTCTTTTACCTCAACGCCCATCCCAACGCTAAACTAAATTATTTCACGAATGGTTTCTAACAATCTCCATGGTTTTGCCACAAACTAAATTTATAAAAAACCTTTTTCGAAATCACATTCCGCAAGAGTCCCCTTCTTGGTTTCAGGACCGCTGCTTGAAGCAGATGCTGCAGATGATTCTAATAAGTCGCATCCCCAACCTGAGATACTGGTGGAAGTTTTATTATGTAGAATGTATCTGTGCTTATTCCCCACTATTGTCATCAGCTTGGGGACGAAACCGTTTCGTGGGACTTGTTGCTCCAGAGACAGCAGCATGTTACTGTGCACATCACGCAAATTGCTGGGATATTCCAGGTCTGCCTTCAGGACATACCCCTTACAGCCATCAGCAGCCACATCTTCGTCCTCATCTTTCAATCTAACGATTTAATCTTTGGACAGCCACAAGAACACTCCAAACGGAAGAGACTGTTTGTTGCATAGCATGCACATAGAGATTTTAATGAGAAATCAATGACTTTGAAGTTACAGTGCCCACAGACAATAGGTGTATGTGTTCATACAACTTGCGTTTTTTGGGAAAATTCTGTCGCAAGCCAGAAACGACCATGTGAAATATTATGTATCCCCTTTTTGATATCCTGAACATTAAACATGACTGTTTAACAATTTCTTCGAAAAGAGGAATGAAACTGAACCCCCCATTAATTGGATCAAAAACATGTGTGTGCTTATCAAGGTGTAATACATAGCTGTGCACCTCACGAAACGCCCTATCCTGCATATCGGAAAACAGTTCAGTATGATAGTTTCGGTAAAAGTTCCACGTCACTCTGCAACTGACTCGCCCAGTAATATCACGCCATCTTTTGCCAAAATTTTGAAAATGCCTTCTCTGCTTTACTGCCTTCTTTTTTGGGGGGAGGAGGGACGGAGAGGCATCAACTTGGAGTAAAGAACTATTTGACACCTGATGGAGAGATACCACTGGGTGTTGATGATTTCAAGGAGCTCCCCTTTAAAGAATTCTCGGAAATCACTAATGAAGGTAGTCAGATACCGATACAACACATTGGTGTTATCGAAGCAGGACTGCAAGGTCCTATCTCTGAAAGTAACAGCAACCATAGAGTAGTCCAATGTAGCTGCCTGATTTACCTAGTGCTCATTGCCAAAATGGGCGATGGGGCTGTTACTGCTGCTATTGGTAGGCCAGAGCAATAACCAGATGGGTCAGGATGAGGTGATGACAATCCATGGCAATGTGACGAAGATAGGACTGCTCATAGGTAGTAGCACAGCGTTGGGTGCATCAAAGATGGCACAAGTGGTGATGTTGTTGGCACCAATGCTGCTCGCAACTGGCTGTCCTGCTCAAATCAAGCTGCATGAAGCCTACTTCCTGACACCACTGGCAAAGGTGGTAATTCCAGATTTTCAACCAATTATGCAACACACACATCATGGCAGCCTGTTATTATTGTGTGGAATTATACACACACATACATGCACGCGTGCAAGTGTGTACTGTATAGACAGATACTTAAAACCTCTGCCACCCACCTGAATTAAAGGCACACATTCCCCCAATCCTCCTGATTAACTTCATCTGAGAGCCTCATTGGGGGTGTTACATGTGGAGGTCATGGAGGTGGTACTTCGTACTTGTTAAGCAGTCGTATGAAGTAATGAATGGAATTGGGGAGAAGAGGAGTATATGGTACAACTTGACAAAAAGAAGGGACCGGTTAGTCGGACATGTTCTGAGGCATCAAAGGATCACAAATTTAGCATTGGAGAGCAGCGTGGAGGGTAAAAATCGTACAGGGAGACCAAGAGATGAATACACTAAGCAGATTCAGAAGGCTGTGGGTTGCAGTAAGTACTGGGAGATGAAGAAGCTTGCACAGGATAGGGTAGCATGGAGAGATGCATCAAACCAGTCTCAGGACTGAAGACCACAACGACAACAACAACAAGCAGCCGTAGAAACTCTGCATCATCATTAAAAGCATACCTACATCAGATACTTTGTAAGGTGTCAGACAAATCCAACGCCTTGCCCACATCCATCTCGCTCAAGTCCATCACCTTCGTGCAAAAAACATTCGCCAACCTCATGCTTGAACATTCATAGGATTGTGTGAATGTGTGAAATCAAATTATGTGATGTAGGAATTGTGCAAAAGAAACAAGTGAAAAACTAAATAAGTTAAGCACACCAGACAGCTAATAAACTACAAAATAACACTCATTGACTATGGACTTAAGTAAAAAATAGACTATCGACAAAAATAAGTCATTAGTTCTGAAATGGACAGTATATAAAGAACAAAAGTAAGGCATAATAAACACTAAAACAATATGCTACTTATTAACTCCTCACAAAAATAAAAGAATAACTATATCTTACTTATTTTCTCCTTATAAAAACAAAGAATAAAAAATTATCTTGTTGGATGTTTTCCCTTTTTTAAACATTTGTACCATTTGTTAGGATTATATCTCAATACTTGTGTATGTATATTTCTTTGTCAAAGCAATTCTTGGAAATTATTCTTATTTGTTATTGTAACAATGTTGAAATGAGTGTCTAGAAACAAAAACATTTTACTTGCACATGATATTTAGAAAATGTGTTAGGAATAGATTTTATTTAATTACTACATTTATAAAAACAATATTTCTAAGAAAATCGATGTGAAAGACTCCTTAATTTCGATAACAAACTTCTTAAAAAACAAACTTAACACTTAAATAAATAAAGAAAATAATTAAAAATTAATAATAGCATAAAAATATTCTTCTCTTGTCATTTTCAATTATAATGTGGAAGAATATAAAAATATAAATTAGTAATACAAATTAGCATAGAACAGAATAACGTGGCTGAACAGTAGGCAACAAAATTTGGACACTGGAATAATTTTTGACTGACTTAGACAAAGATTCAATCATTGCCTAACTTCAGTGCAAAAATTAAGTTCGAAGAGTGGTGATATGTAAGGTGTCAGGCAAATCCAAAACCTTCTATGAAAGCCCTGACATGATAAGCAAATCCAGTAGTATGTCACATAGCCCCAAATAAATCGTGACATTCAATTAACCAAAGTAATACGAGTAACGAGTGAGCAAATGGAATACCACAGACTAACACAAGAATGCCTAAATGCATGTCATACCTTCCCACCGTGAGACAGACGCAGTTCTGAGGGGAGAAACGAGAACAGAAGCCGAGAGCGGAACCGTGTTAAGCTAGAAGGCCCTACGATAATGGACAGACTGGACACCCTCGTCGCCAGTAAACCACTAGGACAACGCCAGCTGCAAGTTTTAGCAAGAGACTTTTTCGTGTCTCTGTTACGTCAAGGACCACCCTCCAGCCCATGTTCAAAGCTAGAGCCGTCCAGGAAAACATTATAGATCTTACGATAACACAAAAAGGACCACACCACCCGCAAGTTTTAGCGTGAGACTTTTTCGCGTCTCTGTTACGTTGTAAACTTTAAAAACACTGCCCCACCGCGAAAAGTATAACGTTTCTCATTGGATAGACAGAATTTTTGTAGGCAGAGCTTAAGGTTAACATTGAGACCCTGATTGGTCAGCTGAAAACACAGCCAGATAGTTTTTTTTTTTAAACCAACTTCGGTAAATGGTAGTAAGGAGAAGTTGGGAGAGGTTGGTGAGTTCCGAGACGGCGAGCTGGATGGCTGCTGCGCCGGCCGCCGCCCCCTGACGAACACCAACAATGTAATGAACGCACGCGATGCCGCATAACAGCGCATAAAGCTTCACTCAGAACTGCAGAAGTCTCATCTGTTACATCCCCTTTTTGCGTAATACTAGTGTCGATCGTCAATTAAAGGTCATGGTGTTCACATTTGCCACTTGAAGTAAAAATCTGAAACGCGATGATTTTTCTGTTATATAGTTATTGAGAAGCCACATCAGCCACTGTAATGTACGACAAGTTAGATAAGTAATTAAAGATAATTGAGGGTCACTGTAGACCATTTTGATAGTTTTCTCTTTTGTGAAACTTAAATTTAAACCTAGATTATGGATGTGATATGGCATAGGTCATCCTTCGACCCATTGTAGAACTTGGAAACCCAATGAGGGAATATTCGTTCACTTTTTTGTTGAACGCAATTGGTTTTTACCATCCTGTATTAAAACACTTCCTTTTATCAATAGTGCAATTTATAAACAATGTTTTGTGAGTAGAGTAAAATTTCCCATGGTAAACTTAACTGCTTTTTCGACGTTATTTTACCAGCTAACTAAGAATAGGAAAGCCTTGAACCGCTTCCACTAAATTTAGTTAGTATTAAAATTATTTTACACGGAATGCAGTGGAGCTGACGCTGAAATCATTAAGTATTTGGTTATATCATCGCTAGTCTCACTGAACTCTTCTGAATTCTACATGTCATGTGTGGTCTGGCGTCTCCTTACCAGCAACAGGTACGGGGTTCAAACTAGTTAATTGCCTAAAAAACACGCTCAGAGCGTCGTTGAGCGAAAGTGGTAGGGAGACACGATATAGAACAAACAGACACCACCCAGAATGTTAGAACTTGTCTATCAGGCATATATCTACGATAATAGTGGCACATATTCCGTTGCTCCATATGGCTTTCAGAACAAGCTAGGACGCATGCAAGGTGATATACATGAAAGAACAAAAGCACTCAGCTTATGTATATAAACTCTCACATACACTTGTCTGGGATGGCATGGATAGCATCTCAGTAGATGGCTTATAACCACATGCAATCCCTCTGATGAAGCAAAGAGTGATGGCAGATGATGAACAACGGATTCTGAAACAGCGTGAAGAAAAATAAGAACACTGGCTAAGCAGGAAATAAGATACAGACACTCATACATGTATGGAGATATGATTCGTACCAGGATCGATTACATCCACTCACGGACACATACTTGTGGTACTCATCGAAAAATTATCAGCCAAACCTAAAAACAAAATAGCAGTCAATAAGCATCGAAAAAATTTAGATAAATGCATAAAACAACGACTACGTACAAGAAATATCTTCATTTTGAATTAACTCCACATATAATGATTCATCGAAATGGGGCGATAATGGGCTCCCTTCATCATCAGAACCATCCTCAAAATGGGAGTACTTACTATCTCCGTCACCATCAGCATGTACTAATCGTTTCATGGCTGATTGGACTGAAATGGATGGGAGCTGTTCAGTGCTGATTATGTATGGACGGTGGTCACAATGCACATGCGTCCAGTTGTATGCACAAGTTTTTTCTGCAGAAAATATCAGGTGAGCTTCCGTTTCCTGCAGTGTATTTCTGTGGAAAACACTGGGTGGTGCTTCTGACATAAGTTCTGTTGGTTTTTGTTTTTTTGCACATGTGTTGCTGATTCTGTTGAGATCAAAAAGTGTTACACATCACCACGACCATGCGGAAAGCAATTCTCGTAAAACAATGATGGCACGCATTTTCCGTAGTTGAATGTACATTTGTAGAAAAATTAATGTGATGCATTTCCACGATTGTGTGCAGCAAATTTTCGATTCTGGTAAAACAATGATGTCGTACATTTCCGTAAATGTCACAATATATGTGAACTGAAAATCAAGAAGCCCACTGCCGCAGTGCCACTTCATTGCAGTCAAACTATGAAACTGGGGTGTGCTGTATCTTCGGACTGCATAGGGTCAACCGAATAGCGTCTGCTTGAGCCTGCTGATCCAAGAAAAAGAGCTCCCTTTCCAGATGCTGTGTGCACATCAGTTCACGTATTTGACAACTGGCATTTTACTGTCTATGGAGAGGTTGTGAAGGGCCCAATGATGCAAGCAGCAGTCGACCCCTACCTCTTCTAATGGCGTATAGACGAAATGTCTAATGTTATTTCTCCAGTTCTTCATGAGAACCACTGACAGCATACGTTTAATAGTTACCTGAAACGAGTGAATGTTTAAGTGGAAAAACCTTAAACGAGTAGATAAATACAAAACTTTAAAAAACAGTTCATTTATTGGTAAACCAGTTCAATAACAGTTGTACATTTTCTGAAGTGTTCAAAAATTTACGTTGTCTTTATCTCTTCGTCTTCCAATGGTTGAGGACAGGACATCCATGTGTTTTGAGAGTCTGAATAGATGCATTTTTATAAAGGTTTTGAAACCAGGACATCTTCTCACGACCTTTGCCATAAACTGTACTGTCTCTATTATAATTTAGGAGCGATAACACCATACCTTCGTGCTACACGCCACCATCACCTCAGCATTTGGCATGCTAAAATTGTAATCAAACATGCCACTGCTTTTTGTGTTTAAGGACACCACATGGACCTAAACTATTTGGGCGAAGCGATAATTCTGGAATACCACGTTAACACTTGTCCTGTGTTAAAGAATGCGATCAACGCAATATCCTTAAACACGTACAATTATTGCTAGTGGTGAGTAGGGGGCAATGGTACATACATTGTGGTGCCAGCACGGAAGTTTTACGATTATCAGAAGTCAATACGTAATTCCATAGTTCCAGTCTTCACCGTCTTGCATTGATTTGAAGAATCTATCACCACCACGTGTGACAAATCCTTAAACTTCTGTGGGCTGGGTGTACAATTGAAGCGATAATCAGTATCATCGCAAGAATGGTAAAAGTTTGTGCATATGTCATAAAATATAAGCGTAGGCTTCTACGGTTGTTGTCATACTTTGTAAAAATTTTCTGTCCTTACGAACATGCTTTCTCCCACCATCATCCTATACAGAAGAAATCCACCCTGAACCCTTTAACCAAGAGGACCCTCAGGATTAGCAACGAAGAATATCTCAAGGCTGAAATGCAGAATCTCAGGTCAATTTTTTGAGCCAGAAGTTATTGGATGAAGATAACAGATGAAACTGTGGCGACAAAGGATGAAGGTAACATGGAAATGCATAAGGATGCTCAAAACATCGCCTGCTACCATTTGTTCGAGGGGTCATTGAACGTATGGGCAAAATTCTCCGCCGAACAGGAGTCAAGGTCGATTTTTCGAAGCAGCGACAGAATAAAAAGTGTTCGTGGCTCAACGAAAGATGCGGTTGACATGCTAAGTACTTTTGCAACTTAGGAAATCAGGTGTTGGAGCAGTGTAGTCGAGAACATGAAAGATATATCCGACTAAGACAACACTCCAAGTCATCGGCAGCAGAACACAGGATTAGTGTGGCAAACAGAATTTCGAGAAGGCTGCGTGCTGGAGAGTCAACCTCTTGTCTTTAGGAAGAAGATTACAGAGGTGATGCAAGCAGTTACGCCACCCGCCAACATGAATGGAGAGGACGTGTACAGGTGTCCGGCATCCTGGCTGTCAGCAGTAACAGCACTAAGGAACGACAGCTCAGGCGAAGCAGCGCACACACTTTCTCGGGAGGCCACAGAGGCTGCAGGGGCGCGAAGTACTGGCACGCCTCAGCCGGACCCAGGCAGCAAGTAATCTGCGCTACGTCATAACTGCCATCTGTTTCTCGTTAGCCTATATCCGCCAACGGCAAGGAATTAAGCAAACACCGACCAAGAACGGCCGTTTCCACCAGTGGAGAGAAATAATGTAAATACCAATAAAGAAAGTGTAACACACCTCCTCCCCATCTTCAATATTCTGTCAGGTTCTGCTAACAGCCCCTTCTGCCAGTGTATAATAATAAACTTTTTATCATTCAGCAGTTAGAAAAATGCCCATTTAGAAAAATGCCCTGCAAAATGTCATTTGAAATAGAGACCGAAATGTCTGAGAATTTTACACACTGATAATGCGATCACATACTCAGAATAATTTTATTGACAATGCGGTCACATACCCTGAAGAATTTTATTGAGTATGTCACACAGTAGCCCATATACGTTTTTGTCCCAGGCAAGCTTTAAGTTGTTGTTGTTGTTGTTGTGGTTGTGGTCTTCAGTCCAGAGACTGGTTTGATGCAGTTCTCCATGCTACCCTATCCTGTCCAAGCTTCTTCATCTCCTAGTACCTACTACAACCTACATCCTTCTGAATCTGCTTAGTGTATTCATCTCTTGGTCTCACCCTACGATTTTTACCCTCCACGCTGCCCTCCAATGCTAAATTTGTGATTCCTTGACGCCTCAGAACATGTCCTCCCAACCGGTCCCTTCTTCTTGTCAAGTTGTGCCACAAACTCCTCTTCTCCCCAATTCTATTCAATACCTCCTCATTAGTTATGTGATCTACCCATCTAATCTTCAGCGTTCTTCTGTAGCACCACATTTCGAAAGTTTCTATTCTCTTCTTGTCCAAACTATTTATCGTCCATGTTTCACTTCCATACATGGCTACACTCCATACAAATACTTTCAGAAATGACTTCCTGACACTTAAATCTATACTCGATGTTAACAAATTTCTCTTCTTCAGAAACGCTTTCCTTGCCATTGCCAGTCTACATTTTATATCCTCTCTACTTCGACCATCATCAGTTATGTTGCTCCCCAAATAGCAAAACTCCTTTACTACTTTAAGTGTCTCATTTCCTAATCTAATTCCCTCAGCATCACCCGACTTAATTCGACTACATTCCATTATCCTCGTTTTGCTTTTGTTGATGTTCATCTTATACCCTCCTTTCAAGACACTTTATGTTATTGTATAGAAAAAAACTGGGAGTTCAGATGATCTCTAGCATCTGTTAGTTATCGGTTATCAGATACACTTGAATTCTTTTTCAGATTCCCCTTCCTGCCTGTTTGCAGCACTAGAATATTAAAATGAGATGTTTCCAGCTGAACAAAGTCTTACTTGTCCATGCTTAGCCAGATAACTCTGGAAGGAATGGATACGGAAAAAGCTCTCATGAATAGAAATTTAATTTAAACCCCGAGATTGATTGTAGATAAAAGTTCCAGATTCTTTTCATCTGATAGACGCATGTGTTACACTTTCCAAACCCATTTACCCAGCACAAATCATGCTCTTCTTATCTTTCTCTTATAATGTACATTGTACGAGTTATTATCAGCAGCACTTCAAACTAGAATCATCTCCTGTTTAGCATTCTTAATGACATGTTAATTATCTTCAAAGAAGCCCATTCACATTCTCAGTGGGATACACATTCTAACTGAACAATCTACCAATCCATTTATGAACCATCCGGCTTTTTTCAAGGCATTTAGATTCTATGTTGAGATACAGCGTATTTTTTGAGAGTCGATGTGATTCCAACGTTTCTGGCGCGGTTGATTTCGATATCATCAAGTTCGTATCTTATTTCTTGAAACAGGAAGGTCAGTGCATTAAGTGTAATCTGCGATGTCACTCCTGTTGCTGAAGTCTTCTTTGACGTAAATATAGGACCCTCTTGCTTGGAACTGTTAAACTATCTTGATTATGAATAAGAATTCTTCTCGTCATTATTATTAAACGTTGCTGAAGCATACGGTTTGTGGGAAAATATTCCTGACTAATAATACTCTTGTGACATTGAATTGCAGTTGTTACATTGAGTGACGTCATTGCAAGGTTTCATCCTATGGATTTAAGAAACTTGTAATTCTTTCGTGTTACTGCATTCTGTTCTGTTTGCAAGGTTTCATCCTATGGATTTAAGAAACTTGTAATTCTTTCGTGTTACTGCATTCTGTTCTGCTTGCGATGGCTGTGTACGTTGTTTTTGTGCTGCTTCAAATGAAGATATAATTTCCTCACCACGAAAATCGATTAGATTCTCATTATGACCTATGGCGTTCAGCTCAAGATGGTCTAATGTCTGAACAGTCAGTGGGAGGTATGTTGGATTGCTAGCCACCGTCACAATTTTCTAAGCTGTATCCTCTGTCGGAAGGCATCTGTAAATGGAAAGGACTAATCTATCGTTAAGGTGTTAATTCTTTACAATGTTACATTCAGCATAAATTGTAAATTTTATCACTCTTATTCTCCAGTGTTTGACCCGTTGAGAAACCTAGTAGCGATCCTACTGAACCCTCATGGCTGAAGTACATTGTCTCTCCTGTTGTGTTTGTTCCTGTTGTAAACCTATTAACGTTTGCAAATAATTCAAACTCTTTTACAAACCGTTTTATACATGCTTTTAAATCGTCAGTATTCTTGGATCCAGGAGGTATCAACACAATTTTATCACTTTCTAGATGCAGTTCCTTGCTTGCCTTGGTAACATTCGCTATGCTGTTCTATACTCCTAGACTGACAAAGTGGAGGAAAGTAGTCCAATATAGACGAAAATTCTTTTAAAGTTAGAGTTTACATGTCATCTAAACCTCAACTGACGTAGCGACATGCATACTGCTTGTTTTTATGCACTTGTCAGGAGAAACATTAGAGACAGATAGCTGCATAGATATGAATTGAAGTATTGGTAGCGTCGTAAACTATACAGCACGTGGTTTTTGTCAGTAAACTAACGACGCAATCATTTTTGTGGCCTTAAATCGTCAAATGAATCAAAGTATGCACTGGGTTTCATACTAGTATGCTGCCCAGTTAGTACCAATCCTCCAGCAGCATCTAAGTTGACAATACTGTATTCTTTAGATATCCACATCGTTTTTGGCGATGCATTCTGCATTAAGACGTACGAAATGTCAGGATTTTAATTCCTGTGAGAATTTTAAGGAGATATATATTTGTAAGCAGTATATCCAGTAGTATCACTTTGATATTTTCGTTTATGAGTAGCCCAAACCTTTTCCTGTGTGGTTTTAAATACTGTCCTTTATTGATAGTGATGGCTTCCATATTATGTCTTGTTTTTCTGCGTTTTGTGTAGTCTTTACTACATGAGTTGCGGTAGCGACTCGCCCTCCTATGCATTGACAGCCCGATAAATAACGAAATTCAAGACGGAATTATTCTACCAGATATATTACGTAATGGCAGAACCCGAGACGTTTTAACAGCACTCTTTCTTCCTCCTTTCTACCCCAAGCCAACTTTCGCCGGTGCGACCGTTGACTGGATGCAATACGATAAACATCTCACGGATTTTTTCTTCTTCTATAGCGTGTGATGTGCTGCATTCATAATATACATGAAATTTATTCCAGCAACCAGCTCGGCATGCACTGCCTTATCAACTACAAATGTAACAATATGTTGTCATATCAATGTTCTTTATTTGACTATCTGCTTGACTGTAACAGCTAATATTCGGTCCTCGAAGTGACAGAGCTTGTTTGTGGCTTAAGCAATATCGTGCTCCTTGCAGGTGTCGTCTAGCATATTAATTCCCTTATTACCATGCGTTACATCCTTTCCCGGCTTCATTCCAGGTCCACAGAAGTTTATCCAGTGATATGAAGTTCAACTGGCAGGTAATAAAGAATACCATTCTCACATACGCTGATGTGTTTACTAGCGCTTATGTCATACTACTTCATGGTCCTATTATACAGGGTGATTTTTTGCACCGCGTACAAATTCTAGGGATTGTTCGATGAGGGGATATGGAACGAAAAACGTCTAATGAACTACGACTGGAAATGCATGGATTCCATGCTAGAGACCATTTATCCATCATACAGAGACTGCGGTCTAATACGCGCTTTACCATACAACTACAGTTAGAGCATGTTTTGAAAATGGTTTCTATGTGCCTCAACGCATGCATGTATGGGCCGTAAAAACCATGAAGTAGCATGATATAAGTGCTAGGAAACACATCAGTATATGTGAGGATGGTATTCTTGATAATCTGCTTGTTGAACTTCATTTCACATGTTCACATGGGCCAAGCTGCATCCGAACAATGTCAAAGGCAGCATGAATACGCTACACCAGTGTCTCGACGTCTGGAATGGGCTCTGCATACATGATACTTTTGAGGTGGTCCCATATCTAGAAACTGCACCGGTTGAGATGCACCCCGCTCGTCCCATCCATCGACCAGGTTCAAAATGGTTCAAATGGCTCTGAGCACTATGGGACTCAACTTCTGAGGTCATCAGTCCCCTTAGAACTACTTAAACCTAACTAACCTAAGGACATCATATACATCCATGCTTGAGGCAGGATTCGAACCTGCGACCGTAGCGGTCGCGCGGTTCCAGACTGGAGCGCCTAGAACCGCTCGGCCACACCGGCTGGCCCGCAGTCTCTGTAACAATGTAGGTTGAGTAAGTAGTCTCTAGCATTTCCGCACGTGAGTCCAGTAGATCATTTTTGTTCCGTATCATCTCACCGATCAATCTCTAGAGTTACTGGAAGGTGGAAAAAATCACCTCGTGTAGCAAATCATCAGTGTTAACCTAACTGCTGTGCTTTTATATGAAGCCACGCCATTTCACTAAAGCCTTAACTCCGTCGACATTTTATGACCTGCTCTACAGGTAACACGTTTAGTTCAGAGCTTTTCTGTAATTACTCTGTCTAAATATTTCCTGTAATTTCTGTGCACTCGCTGTCTTTTAACATTTAATTTCGGGGGGAGGGGGGGTTTGCGCAGTAAATTTTGGAGAAACTGTATGTTTGTCTGTCACCAGGTGTGTAGGTAAGACTTCTCAAACATAGCTTTGTGTTTAGCAATATGAACTCATATCACCTACTTTGAACTTCTGCTTACGTGTATCCGCCATCTTAACATGATTGAACACTGTATTTAGAAACCCATTATCGTGGACATCTATGGACCTCACGTTAATTGTGTGATGAGCCGTTTAATTACATAGCCTAAGACAAAAAAAGACACACCACAAAGGAATTATCCGAATGGGACAGAAATCGAAAGTTGTGATGTAAATTACAAACAAATGAGTAAAATTTGAGGAAAACTGGATGATTTATTCAGGAGAAAGAGCTTCACAAATAGAGCAAGTCAGTAACGCATTGGTCCACAGATGTCCCTTATGCAAACAGTAATTCGGCTTGGAGTTGACTTATAGAAATTTTTGATGGACGTTTGATATCCCATTCTGACAAAGTGACGCGTTAGATTGTCAAAATTCTGGGGTGATTGGAGCGTCCTGCCCATAATGCTCCAAATATCCTCAACTGGGGAGAGATCCGACGACCTTGCGGCCAGGCCAAAGTAGGGTTTGGCAAGCACGAAGACAGCCAGTAGAAGCTCTCGCCGTAAACAAGCGGGCATTATCTTGCTGAAGTGTAAGCCCAGGATAGGTCGCCATGGAGGGTAACAAAACGGGGCGCAGAATATCGCACCGCAGTGCTGGATAGGTGCCGCGGATGACAACAAAAAGGGTCCTGGTATGACATGAAGTGGCACCTCACACGATCACTCCTGGTTGTCGGGCTGTACAGTGGCCGACAGTCAGGCTGGCATCCCACCACTCTCCGAGAGGCCCCCAGACTCGTCATCGGTCTCGAATCTCATAACTGGATTAGAATTGTCTTCAGTGGTGAGATCTGCTTCGAACTGAGCCCCGATACCCAGCGAAGACGTGGCTGTCGTTTTAGGGCCTTAGCTCCACATCGGTGTATTTCCGACCAATGTTTTTTTTAATTTTTTTTTAAAGGTACACCTCTGCTGAGTGGTCATCATGGTTGTCTGCCATATGAGGGATGGGATTTGGTTCCCGGTACGGCCAGGGATTTTTCGTTGGTGGGACAGCTGGAACAGGATGCACTCAGCCTCTTGAGGCCTAGAAGCTATTTGGCCTAATAGTAGCAGTTCCAAAGTCGGGTGTATGTAGAAACTCGACAACGAGCAGGAGAGCGATGTGTCGACCACACGCCCCTCCACACCGCACCCGATGATGTCCTCAGCAGAGGATGACACAGCAGTCGATCGAGCCCAAATGATTTTTTGAAGATTTTGCTCGATTAGACGTCCCCTACTGTGCTCCGACGTTACTGCTAGGTTGTTCTGCTCGGCCGCGTATTTAGCTTGCATCCGGGTATTGTGCGACGCGGGCGCGTCGCTTGACGGTGTTGAGAGAGGGCAATGGGCCGTCCGAGGTGCAGAGCCCGGCGGGGCCCCCGGTGAGCACCCGGGCTGTAAACAGAGGCGGTAGCGCCAGCGGGGTCGCGAGGTCGCCGCGTATTGATTGCATCTGGGTCAGGGCCCGCCCACGCGCCGCGTCGTGCGAGCCATACAGTTACACCTGCGAGCTGAGCTGTCGTGTCGCGCTGTGTCGCGTCGCGGCGGCCCGCCTGTGCGTCGCCCGCGCCGGCAGCCCATCTGGCGAGCGCCGCCAACCGCCGCCCACCGCCGCCCACCGCCGCCCACCGCCGCCCTCGCCGCCCTCGCCGCCCTCGCCGCCGGCGCTACCTCCGTCCGCCTTCGTGAGGACGCGTCGCAGCGCCTCGGGAGAGCACCGTTCCATTCTTTTGTCCCTTTCTTTCTTTTTTTACGACGCTCGTTTAACGCGCGCTTACACCTCAGCGGATGTGCAGACTATTTCTCGGCGGGCGCTGTTACTGCGAGGATGGCGAAACGTTCGCTTCGACGCAAGCCTCGCCCACATTCACGGTCCGCTGCACAGCCTTAAAACGTACAGTCTCGACACTCACTGTTGCGGATGCTGCAAACGTTTGACAGGCGGGGCGACGCAACGCTTCAAGCGCCGAGAAAGCCGGCCATCTTTCAAAATCACATACACTGCAACAACAATGTTAGTTTTTCATGCTACTTCCGCTTAATTTACGAAAGACACTGACGGAAAATATCACAACACCAAGAAATAATTAATGTAGAGTAATTAAATTTCTGGAATACATCTGTATTGGCAAAATACGAGGGTTGGAACTTTATTAGTAGCAACCATTCATTTACAGCTCGTACAAAATAGATACGTGTTTCAAAATTTCACTGACCTTCAAAGTAATCACTACCATTGTGTATAACCTATTGCCAGTGTTGGCCGGCCGGGGTGGCCGAGCGGTTCTAGGAGCTATAGTTTGGAACCGATAGACAGCTGCGGTCGCAGATTCGAATCCTGCCTCTGGCATGGATGTGTGTGATGTCCTTAGGTTAGTTAGGTTTAAGTAGTTTTAAGTTCTAGGGGACTGATGACCTCAGAAGTTAAGTCCCATAGTGCTCAGAACCATTTGAATCATTTTTTTGTTGCCAGTGTTGTGGAAGATGTAGGATACTCTTACCAGTGCCACTTGTGTTGACAGTTTGAGCGGCGCAGTCTACTGCCCAACGAATTTGTAGCACTTCTGAAGTGAACGCTGTGAAGTATTTCCTTCAATTTAGAAATAGATTTGAACTCACGAGGGCTTAAGTCATGGGAATGCAGTAGGTGGTATAGCACTTAGCAGCCCCATCAGTCAAACAACTCAGTAACGGCTTGCACTGTACGTGCTTGAGCATTATCCTGCAAAGTGATGGTCAGGTCCTGCAGAAAGTGTCATCATTTCTGTCCCTAAGCTGGTCATAGGTTGTGTTCCAAAAATGAACACCATACAGACAGAATGATGACACTTTTTGCAGAACCTGGCCATCATTTTGCAGGACAATGCTCAAGCACGTACAGTGCAAGCTGTTACTGATTTGTTTGACTGATGGGGCTGCTAAGTGCTATACCAGCTACTCCACTCCCATGACTTAAGCCCTCGTGTGTTCAACTCTATTTCTAAACAGAAGGAAACATCACGGCATTCACTTCAGAAATGCTACGAATTCATCGGGCAATAGACCGCGCCGCTCGAACTATCAACACAGCTGGCACTGCAACGAGTATCTTGCGACTTCCACAACACTGGCAACAGGTTATACACAATACTAGTGACTACTCTGATGGTCAGTAAAACTTTGAAACACGTATCTATTATGCACGAACTGGAAATAAATAGTTGCCACTATTAAAGTTCCAACCCTTGTATTTTAGTGATTAACATTGGAAAATTACAGGTTAATGGAAGCGCGTGATAAGCCATTGCAAATTTGAAATGCTGGTACATCAGTAACCGCTGTAACCACCAGAATATTGAATGCTAACATGCAAACGTGCATGGATTGTGTTGTACGGGTGCTGGATGTCAGTTTGTGGGGATGGAGTTCCATGGATGTTGCACTTGGTCGGTTAATACAGACACGGTTAATGCTGCTTGGGGATGATGCTGGAGTTGTCCGATAATCTCTCACTTATTCTCGATTGCAGACAGATAGGGAGTCGAGCAGGTCAAGGGAACAAATGGTTCATATGGCTCTGAGCACTATGGGACTTAACATCTGAGGTCATCAGTCCCCTAGCCTTAGAACTACTTAAACCTAACTAACCTAAGGACAGCACACACATCCATACACGAGGCAGTAGTCGAGCCCGTGACCGTAGCAGCAGCGCGGTTCCGGACTGAAACGCCGGCCCAAGGGAACATGTCGACAATCTGTAGAGCATGTTGGGTTACACAGCGGTATATGGGCAGGCATTATCCAGTTGGAAAGCAGCGTCTGGAATACTGTTTACGACTGGCAGCACAACAGGTCGAATCACCAGACTGACGTACAATTTGGCAGTCAGGGTGCGTGGGATAAACACGAGAGTGCTCCTGCTGTCATCGCATCCCAGACCTTAACTCCAGGTGCAGGTCCAGTGTCTCTAAGATGAAGACAAGTTGGCTACAGGCCCTCAACTGGCCTCCTTCTGACCAAAAACGGCCGTCGCTGGCAGACAACCTTTCATAGGACAACTCAACAGACCTCCATCCTGCCCCCCAATGAGCTCTCGCTTGACACCACTGACGTCGCAGATGGTGGTTTTTCTGGATCAGTCGGGAAATCTATAGCGCGTCTCACTCGGAGCTGTCCTCGAAGTGACCGATCTGTAACAGTTCGTTGTGTCACTGTGGTGCCAACTGCTGCTCAAAGTGCTGCTGCAGATGCTCTACGACGCACCAGAGCCCTGCGCCGAACACGATGGTCTTCTCCTCGGTAGTGCCAAGCGTCCATCTGGAGCCCAGTCATCTTGTTACTGTACATTCTCGTGACCACCGCTGTCACCAGCCACGTACAGTGGCTACATTCCTGCCACGTCTTTCTGTAGTACCGCAGTAGGAACGCCCAGCTCCTCGTTGCCCTATTACACGACCTCGTTCCAACTCAGTGAAGTGTTGATAATGGCGTCTTTGTCATCTCAAAGGCATTTGAAAATCGTCAATCAACCACTTCCAACCTCAAAGGTAACTAATGCTCATGACCATTACGGCGTATATGGACAGCAAACCTGATTTGCATCCTCATAGTGGCCCTATTAGAGCCACTCTTATAGTGCTGGCGCAAAATTTGAATAGACGTCCTCTTTGAGATGTAGAAGCACGTCTATCTACTTTCGTGTATGTCGCATAACCCGGTCTTGGTGTTGCTATTTCTTTTCCGTCAGCGTCGTTACTATATTTTTACCTCCAAAGATTCTGGAGTTGGACAACATTATGGAAGCACCACAAGAAATGCGTGCTTCAACATAAACACAAAAGCGCAGGTTGCGCTCTTGTATTTGACCGCGATCGGCACCTGTACAATGTCCTCAGTACGTCAATCATGGTCAAAACAGAGGTCTACGTAGTTGTGACTGCATTATATCCGAGCTAAGCGAATTCTAAAGTTGACAAATTGTTGGTGCTCGTGTGGTGAGTGCTTCCGTAATCAAGGTAGCAGAAGTGTTTGGGGTTTCAAGAAGAACCATATCGAAGATTTATACCCCATTCAGGAAAAACAGAAAGACATGTTCCGCTAATTCACAACTCGGACGAAAGTGTGCGCTGAGTGGTTGTGGCGGAGGACCATTGAAGAGGATAGTGACAAAAAATAAGAGGACGACAGCTGCAATTGACACTGCAGAACTAAATATCGCACTCGCGAGCCCAGTCAGCACCAAAACAACACGAAGGGAGCTCCGTAAGCAAGGAATAGAAGAGCGAGCTGCAATTCCAAACCATCTCATCAGTTATGCAGATGCCCATAACGGAAAAAGTGAAACCGAAGCCACATAATCTGGTCAGTGCAGCAACAGAAGAAAACAATTTGGTCGGATGAGTCTTGCTTCATACTGTTTCTAAGTTCCGGCCGAGTTGACGTCTGAAGAGGGAAATAATGACGGTGGTTCGGTGATGATTTGGGCAACCATATAGTATTCCATGGTTACCCTACGGTGACCCTACAAGGTCGCATTACTGACAAGGATTATTTGACCATTTTGGCCGATAAGGTGCATCCCATGGTTCAGTGTTTGTTCGCAAACGGTGATTCCAAGATGTCAAGGCCCCGTTCAGGCAGCTGATGCCGACCAGGACTGGTTTGTGAGCGCGTGGATGCACTCTCGCATCTCCCCTGGCCAACAGAGTCACCAGATCCCAATGTTATTGAGCATTTGTAGCCTATTGTGGAGAGGAGGGGCGTGATCGTTATCTACCTCCATTATCATTACCTGAACTTTTATTTTGCCGAAAGATTGGTAAAACATTGCCTTCAAAACCATGCGGGGCCTGTCTTCATCCTTTCCGAGACAACTTTTATTTATTTATTTATTTATTTATTTATTTATTTATTTATTTAACCTGGCAAGATTAGGGCCATCAGGCCCTCTCTTACATCTAACCAGGCATTCTACTTATTTTACAGTCATATGTTTCAGTAGGAGTTGTTTTGAACCCAGTGCGTTTCCTACACCTTATTAGGCATGGTAATGTGTTGGGTTTTTGGGAATTCCATATATTTGACCGTCTCCTGTAGTCCGATTATAATAGATATTGTTGTTGTTGTTGTCTTCAGTCCTGAGACTGGTTTGATGCAGCTCTCCATGCTACTCTATCCTGTGCAAGCTGCTTCATCTCCCAGTACCTACTGCAACCTACATCCTTCTGAATCTGCTTAGTGTACTCATCTCTCGGTCTCCCTCTACGATTTTTACCCTCCACGCTGCCCTCCAATGCTAAATTTGTGATCCCTTGATGCCTCAAAACATGTCCTACCAACCGATCCCTTCTTCTAGTCAAGTTGTGCCACAAACTTCTCTTCTCCCCAATCCTATTCAATACCTCCTCATTAGTTACGTGATCTATCCACCTTATCTTCAGTATTCTTCTGTAGCACCACATTTCGAAAGCTTCTATTCTCTTCTTGTCCAAACTAGTTATCGTCCATGTTTCACTTCCATACATGGCTACACTCCAAACAAATACTTTCAGAAACGACTTCCTGATACATAAATCTATATTCGATGTTAACAAATTTCTCTTCTTCAGAAACGCTTTCCTTGCCATTGCCAGTCTACATTTTATATCCTCTCTACTTCGACCATCATCAGTTATTTTACTTCCTAAATAGCGAAACTCCTTTACTACTTTAAGTGTCTCATTTCCTAATCTAATTCCCTCAGCATCACCCGATTTAATTTGACTACATTCCATTATCCTCGTTTTGCTTTTGTTAATGTTCATCTTATATCCTCCTTTCAAGACACTGTCCATTCCGTTCAACTGCTCTTCCAAGTCCTTTGCCGTCTCTGACAGAATTACAATGTCATCGGCGAACCTCAAAGTTTTTACTTCGGCTCCATGAATTTTAATACCTACTCCAAATTTTTCTTTTGTTTCCTTTACTGCTTGCTCAATATACAGATTGAATAACATCGGGGAGAGGCTACAACCCTGTCTCACTCCTTTCCCAACCACTGCTTCCCTTTCATGCCCCTCGACTCTTATTACTGCCATCTGGTTTCTGTACAAATTATAAATAGCCTTTCGCTCCCTGTATTTTACCCCTGCCACCTTTAGAATTTGAAAAAGAGTATTCCAGTCTACATTGTCAAAAGCTTTCTCTAAGTCTACAAATGCTAGAAACGTAGGTTTGCCCTTTCTTAATCTTTCTTCTAAGATAAGTCGTAAGGTCAGTATTGCCTCACGTGTTCCAACATTTCGACGGAATCCAAACTGATCCTCCCCGAGGTCTGCATCTACCAGTTTTTCCATTCGTCTGTAAAGAATTCGCGTTAGTATTTTGCAGCCGTGGCTTATTAAACTGATAGTTCGGTAATTTTCACATCTGTCAGCACCTGCTTTCTTTGGGATTGGAATTATTATATTCTTCTGGAAGTCTGCGGGTATTTCGCCTGTCTGATACATCTTGCTCACCAGCTGGTAGAGTTTTGTCATGACTGGCTCTCCCAAGGCCGTCAGTAGTTCTAATGGAATGTTGTCTACTCCGGGGGCCTTGTTTCGACTCAGGTCTTTCAGTGCTCTGTCAAACTCTTCACGCAGTATCGTATCTCCCATTTCGTCTTCATCTACATCCTCTTCTATTTCCATAATATTGTCCTCAAGTACATCGCCCTTGTATAAACCTTCTATATACTCCTTCCACCTTTCTGCCTTCCCTTCTTTGCTTAGAACTGGGCTGCCATCTGAGCTCTTGATATTCATACACGTGGTTCTCTTCTCTCCAAAGGTCTCTTTAATTTTCCTGTAGGCTGTATCTATCTTACCCCTAGTGAGATAAGCTTCTACATCCTTACATTTGTCCTCTAGCCATCCCTGTTTAGCCATTTTGCATTTCCTATCGATCTCATTTTTGAGACGTTTGTATTCCTTTTTACCTGCTTCATTTACTGCATTTTTATATTTTCTCCTTTCATCAATTAAATTCAATATTTCTTCTGTTACCCAAGGATTTCTAGCAGCCCTCGTCTTTGTACCTACTTTATCCTCTGCTGCCTTCACTACTACATCCCTCAGAGCTACCCATTCTTCTTCTACTGTATTTCTTTCCCCTATTCCTGTCAATTGTTCCCTTATGCTCTCTCTGAAACTCTGTACAACCTCTGGTTCTTTCAGTTTATCCAGGTCCCATCTCCTTAATTTCTCACATTTTTGCAGTTTCTTCAGTTTTAATCTACAGGTCATAACCAATAGATTGTGGTCAGAGTCCACATCTGCCCCTGGAAATGTCTTACAACTTAAAACCTGGTTCCTAAATCTCTGTCTTACCATTATATAATCTATCTGATACCTTTTAGTATCTCCAGGGTTCTTCCATGTATACAACCTTCTTTCATGATTCTTAAACCAAGTGTTAGCTATGATTAAGTTGTGCTCTGTGCAAAATTCTACTAGGCGGCTTCCTCTTTCATTTCTTAGCCCCAATCCATATTCACCTACTATGTTTCCTTCTCTCCCTTTTCCTACACTCGAATTCCAGTCACCCATGACTATTAGATTTTCGTCACCCTTCACTATCTGAATAATTTCTTTTATTTGATCATACATTTCTTCAATTTCTTCGTCATCTGCAGAGCTAGTTGGCATATAAACTTGTACTACTGTAGTAGGTGTGGGCTTCGTATCTATCTTGGCCACAATAATGCGTTCACTATGCTGTTTGTAGTAGCTTACCCGCATTCCTATTTTCCTATTCATTATTAAACCTACTACTGCATTACCCCTATTTGATTTTGTGTTTATAACCCTGTAGTCACCTGACCAGAAGTCTTGTTCCTCCTGCCACCGAACTTCACTAATTCCCACTATATCTAACTTTAACCTATCCATTTCCCTTTTTAAATTTTCTAACCTACCTGCCCGATTAAGGGATCTGACATTCCACGCTCCGATCCGTAGAACGCCAGTTTTCTTTCTCGTGATAACGACATCCTCCTGAGTAGTCCCCGCCCGGAGATCCGAATGGGGGACTATTTTACCTCCGGAATATTTTACCCAAGAGGATGCCATCATCATTTAATCATACAGTAAAGCTGCATGTCCTCGGGAAAAATTACGGCTGTAGTTTCCCCTTGCTTTCAGCCGTTCGCAGTACCAGCACAGCAAGGCCGTTTTGGTTAATGTTGCAAGGCCAGATCAGTCAATCATCCAGACTGTTGCCCCTGCAACTACTGAAAAGGCTGCTGCCCCTCTTCAGGAACCACACGTTTGTCTGGCCTCTCAACAGATACCCCTCCGTTGTGGTTGCACCTACGGTACGGCCATCTGTATCGCTGAGGCACGCAAGCCTCCCCACCAACGGCAAGGTCCATGGTTCATGGGGGGGGGGGGGGGGTAATAGATATTAAGAGACATGAATTAATGTAAAATCGCCAAATACAGAGATAAACGCATGAATCAAAGCTATAATATATTCATGAAGAGTTACTTGCGAAATTTAATATTATTACAGCTTACCCCATTGAAACAAAAAGAATATAAACAATCTATTTCACGTGTAAGACACATGGACGTGTACTTCTATGTGTAAAGAGGAACAACACTCTGTCATTTAGTTGCGTTTTGTAAACATGATGACGCTGATTTTCCTTATGTGGCATGAGGTACTTCGAATAACCATAAGAAATATGTTGTAAATACGCTGATTATATTACAGTTCACCTCAACGTACAAATTACGTCAGTAGTTCTGAATCAATTATTCTGCACCTGAAAAGGTAACCGATAACGCAGTCAAATAAATTATTGAACTGAAAGTCGTATTCAGCAGATAAAATACATGAAATAATTCAGTGCTTAAGTAACAGCACACCGACCTTCATTATAGTTAGCTTTTGGGAGAAAAAATGCCTATGAAGAAAGTTGAATCACACTGCAAGACATACACCGTGAAGCGTGATTGTGATTGCCAGCAGCAAGTCGTATACTCTTAGCTCACTTCTTTGATACATAGTTTAATTCTTAATTTCTTTGCGTGTTTTTGGGTACTTGCATTGTTTAATTCATAAATTTCGGCCGTATTATAGTATTTGAGAGTTGTAGCATCGCGCTTTAGTACCTGAATAGTGTAAATTCGCCTAGTCGTCGGTACTCTGTTTTTTGTTTTGAACGACCAGTGTCGGTTGATCACAGCCAGTGTGCTCCCTGCCGCCGTTCGATAAGCAGCTACCAGCACTAAGTCGTATACGCTTAGCTCGGTTATTTGTTACATAGTTTAATTCTTAATTTCTTTGCGTATTTTTGGGTACTTGCATTGTTTAATTCATAAATTTCGGCGTATTATAGTATTTGAGAGTTGTGGCATCGCGTTTTAGTACCTGAATAGTGTAAAATCGCGTAGTCTCCTGCCGCCGAGCAGTATGTCAGCAGTGCGGAAGTAGCAGCATTACTGCATTTACAAGGCAATCTTGTATTTCAATAACCGTTTAAATTTTGTGTCGAATTGTTTGTGTTCTCTGTAGATTAGTTCAGACGCTCTTTGCACAACAGTATTTAGCAGGGATATGGACTGCAACTGCTGTGCTCGGATGTGCGCTGAGTTGACATCCCTTCGCTCCCAGCTTCAGGCAGTGTTGGCTTCGGTCACACAGCTTGAGGCTGTTGCCAATGGGCATCACTGTGGGGGTCCGGATGGGGGTTTGTCGGGGACGGCCAGCTCGTCCCACGCATCCCCCGATCGGACTACGGCTATGGCTGCCCGGGATACTGCCCACATTGAGGCTGACCCCTCACCCATGGTAGAGTGGGAGGTCGTCTCGAGGTGTGGCAGAGGGCGAAAGACATTCCGGAAGGCTGAGCGGAAGGCCTCCCCAGTTTGTCTGACGAACTGGTTTCCAGCTCTGTCTCCGGCTGATACTGATCTTCAGCTGGACATGGCTGCTTGTCCTGTTCCAGAGATTGCCCCTCAGTCTGCAAGATCCGGGCGGTCGCAGAAGATGGACTTACTGGTAGTTGGGGGCTCCAACTTCAAGCGCGTAATGGGGCCCCTTAGGGATACGGCAGCAAGAGAGGGGAAGAAAACCAATGTGCACTCCGTGTGCATACCGAGAGGAGTCATTCCAGATGTGGAAAGGGTCCTTCCGGATGCCATGAAGGGTACAGGGTGCACCCATCTGCAGGTGGTCGCTCATGTCGGCACCAATGATGTGTGTCGCTATAGATCGGAGGAAATCCTCTTTAGCTTCCGGCAGCTATCTGATTTGGTGAAGACTCCCAGTCTCACTAGCGGGATGAAAGCAGAGCTCACCATCTGCAGCATCGTCGACAGGACTGCCCGCGAACCTTTGTTACAGAGCCGAGTGGAGGGTCTGAATCAGAGGCTGAGACGGTTCTGCGACTGTGTGGGCTGCAGATTCCTCGACTTGCGCCACAGGGTGATGGGGTTTCAGGTTCCGCTGGATAGGTCAGGAGTCCACTACACACAGCAGGTGCCTACACGGGTAGCAGGGGTTGTGTGGCGTGAACTGGGCGGTTTTTTAGGTTAGATGGCCTCGGGCAAGTACAGAAAGGGCAACAGCCTCAAAGGCTGCAGGGCAAAGTCAGGACTTGCGGGGACCAAGCAGCAATCGGTATTGTAATTGTAAACTGTCGAAGCTGCATTGGTAAAGTAGCGGAACTTCAAGCGTTGATAGAAAGCACCGAAGCTGAAATCGTTATAGGTACGGAAAGCTGGCTGAAGCCAGAGATAAATTCTGCCGAAATTTTTACGAAGGCAAAGACGGTGTTTAGAAAGGATAGATTGCATGCAACCGGTGGTGGCGTGTTTGTCGCTATTAGTAGTAGTTTAT
Source organism: Schistocerca gregaria (assembly GCF_023897955.1). Classification (NCBI taxonomy): domain Eukaryota; kingdom Metazoa; phylum Arthropoda; class Insecta; order Orthoptera; family Acrididae; genus Schistocerca; species Schistocerca gregaria. The sequence continues at coordinate 522,855,082 of NC_064921.1, read as the reverse complement.
CCTGTAGTGAAGTAGAAGTGGATGGTTCCTGTGATTTATTATGGGTGGAGGTTACACTCAACAACCGAGCTAGGTTAATAATTGGATCCTTTTACCGACCTCCCAACTCAGCAGCATTAGTGGCAGAACATCTGAGAGAAAATCTGGAATAAATTTCACATAAATTTTCTAAGCATTTTATAGTCTTAGGTGGAGATTTCAATTTACTGAAGACTGAGACAATCAGATGTTTAGGACGGGTGGTAGGGACAGAGCATCGAGTGACATTATACTGAGTGCACTATCCGAAAATTACCTCGAGCAATTAAACAGAGAACCGACTCGTGGAGGTAACATCTTGGACCTACTGATAACAAACAGACCCGAACAATTCGACTCTGTAAGGGCAGAACAGGGAACCTGTGATCATCAGGCCGTTGCAGCATCCCTAAACATGGAAGTAAATAGGAATATAAAAAAAGGGAGTAAGGTTTATCTATTTAGCAAGAGTAATAGAAGGCAGATTTCAGACTACCTAACAGATCAAAACGAAAGTTTCTGTTCCGCCACTGACAATGTTCAGTGTTTATGGAAAAAGTTCAAGGTAATCGTAAAATGCGTTTTAGACAGGTACGTGCCGAGTAAAAATGTGAGGGACGGGAAAAACCCACTGTGGTTCAACAACAAAGTTAGGAAACTACTGCGAAAGCAAAGAGAGCTCCACTGCAAGTTCAAACGCAGCCAAAACCTCTCAGACAAACAGAAGCTAAACGATGTCAAAGTTAGCGCAAGGATGGCTATGCGTGAAGCGTACAGCGAATTCGAAAGTAAAATTCTATGTACCGACTTGACAGAAAATCCAAGGAAGTTCTGGTCTTACGTTAAATCAGTAAGTGGCTCGAAACAGCATATCCAGACACTCTGGGATGATGACGGCATTGAAACAGAGGATGACACGCGTAAAGCTGAAATACTAAACACCTTTTTCGAAAGCTGTTTCACAGAGGAAGACCGCATTGCAGTTCCTTCTCTAAATCCTCGCACAAACGAAAAAATGGCTGACATCGAAATAAGTGTCCAAGGAATAGAAAAGAAATGGAATCACTCAACAGGGGAAAGTCCACTGAACCTGACGGGATACTAATTCGATTCTACACAGAGTACGCGAAAAAACTTGCCCCCTTCTAACAGCCGTGTACCGCAAGTCTCTAGAGGAACGGAAGGTTCCAAATGATTGGGAAAGAGCACAGGTAGTCCCAGTCTTCAAGAAGGGTCGTCGAGCAGATGCGCAAAACTATAGACCTATATCTCTGACATCGCTCTGTTGTAGAATTTTACAACATCTTTTTTGCTCGCGTATCATGTCATTTCTGAAAACCCAGAATCTACTCTGTAGGAATCAACATGGATTCTGTAAACAGCGATCGTCTGAGACCCAACTCGCTTTATTTGTTCATGAGACCCAGAAAATATTAGATACAGGCTCCCAGGTAGATGCCATTTTCCTTGACTTCCGGAAGGCGTTCGATACAGTTCCGCACTGTCGCCTGATAAACAAAGTAAGAGCCTACGGAATATCAGACCAGCTGTGTGGCTGGATTGAAGAGGTTTTAGCAAACAGAACACAGCATGTTGTTCTCAATGGAGAGATGTCTACAGACGTTAAAGTAAGCTCTGGCGTGCCACAGGGGAGAGTTATGGGTCTATTGCTTTTCACAATATATATATATATATATATATATATATATATATATATATATATATATATATATATATATGACCTAGTAGATAGTGTCGGAAGTTCCATGCGGCTTTTCGTGGATGATGCTGTAGTATACAGAGAAGTTGCAGCATAAGAAACTTGTAGTGAAATGCAGGAAGATCTGCAGCGGATAAGCACTTGGTGCAGGGAGTGGCAACTGACCCTTAACATAGACAAATGTAATGTATTGCGAATGCATAGAAAGAAGGATCCTTTATTGTACGATTATATGATAGCGGAACAAACACTGGTAGCAGTTACGTATGTAAAATATCTGGGAGTATATGTGCGGAACGATTTGAAGTGGAGTGATCATATAAAATTAATTGTTGGTAAGGTGGGTGCCAGGTTGAGATTCATTGGGAGAGTCCTTAGAAAATGTAGTCCATCAAGAAAGGAGGTGGCTTACAAAACACTCGTGCGACCTATACTTAAGTATTGCTCATCAGTGTGGGATCCGTACCAGGTCGGGCTGACAGAGGAGATAGAGAAGATCCAAAGAAGAGCGGCGCGTTTCGTTAAAGGGTTATTTGGTAATCATGATAGCATTACGGAGATGTTTAGCAAACTCAAGTGGCAGACTCTGCAAGAGAGGCGCTCTGCATCGCGGTGTAGCTTGCTGTCCAGGTTTCAAGAGGGTGCGTTTCTGGATGAGGTATCGAATATATTGCTTCCTCCTACTTATACCTCCCGAGGAGATCACGAATGTAAAATTAGAGAGACTCGAGCGCGCACGGAGGCTTTCCGGCAGTCGTTCTTCCCGCGGACCATACGCGACTGGAACAGGAAAGGGAGGTAATGACAGTGGCACGTAAAGTGCCCTCCGCCACACACCGTCGGGTGGCTTGCGGAGTGTAAATGTAGATGTAGATGTAGATGTAGATGTAGAAAATAGAAGTAAGACCTTACTTTATTCAGTGATAATCACTGATTGGAAGTACAGGGCAAGGCCGAAATGAGATAAAATCTATAAGAAAAGATTATCCCATTTTGGAGAGAAAGACGTACAATAAATTATTCCTTGTTATTACTTATAGGAAATGGGCTGCCGTAATCGATTCTTATGTTATTTTATTTTTGACAGACAGGTGGAGTCAATGGTGAATGTGATTAGCTCCAGATGTCATACTAAAGGTAGACTAAGAGTTTGAGTTGTAAAATGAAAAAAAAAAAAAACGCCGCATTAATTTTTTTTTAAATTAAGAAATGCACATAAAATTTGATTTCGTGGCACTTGAAAAAGTTGCAGTTTTGTTTTACTCTCTGTCAACACCATTATACTCTTTATGTGGTGGCAACGGTGGTCTAGTGGGTAGAGTGCTGGACTCTGGCCATGAAGTCCCGGCTTCAGTCCTGGTAGGGACGGGGATTTTTGCTCTTTACAGGCCCGCCAGGACGGCTCCAGGGTTCAGTCAGCGTGCTATCGAATGAGTACCAGGGATCTTTCCCCGGTGTAAGAGAAGGCTAACACCCTCCACTTCGAAGTGCCGCTGCGAAGAATGGCCGCACTCAAACTGCAGTCAGGCCAGTAGCTCGGTCAGAGACTTGCTCTTTTCTTTTTTTCATTACCCCTCGACCTATGTGGGCAGAGGGTAGGAGTGGTGAGGGGCGTCGGGGATGGGCTGGCAGCGGTAAATAAGACGCGCTCTGCAGCCAGTAGAATTTAACGCTAACGTAGATGCTAAAAAGAGAAAAAGAAACAAGGAGACATATAACCTATGAATTTAAAATTATTCGAAAAGGTGGCGTCAAGTAGAGAGATATAAATAATATCATTCTGGTTCCACGCATTTTTAAGAGCAGTTATAAAAAAAGTGGACAGACAGCACAGTTAAAAACACTTGATAAACACCTGAAGAACACTAAACACTTGAAAAAAAATTGAAAAATACTGAACACAGCAGATGATAAACTGACGATGAAAACCGGAAAACCGTGCAGTTTTACTAAAACTGAAGGACTGCCCTGGGACAGTAGATTGTAGAGGAAATTAACGGTAAGTATGGAGGGAGATAGGAGAATACTGGTGATAAAGACTGAGGACCGGAAGAGTTTGTGACCTGAGAGGGCTGGCTGTGGGGGCAAAGAAAAAGCGTGGGATCTATAGATTGCGAGAGGAAAAGGGGATGGGGAGAGGCGACAAGTAAGGGAAACGAGGACGTGTGGGGAGATCGGGAATAGGAGGGAGCACTTAGAGGCGGGTGGGGTGATAGCGTAGGGTGGATTCAGAGCCGGTAGGCTGGGTAGATGTTGGCGCGGAGTTCGTGGTCCGGGAGAAGGAGGCGGTTGAAATTTCTTTGGGAGAGGATGTGGGGGGTGTGCGAGTGAAGGGTCGATGATATGTCAGAGACTTGCGCCACAGATTTTATTTTAAGTGCTTATGTAACTAATCAGTGACCTACCCTCGCCTTCTCCCCCCCCCCCCCCCCAAACACACACAATTATTTACCATTGTTTCAATTAGGTTTAGGGACTTTAGAAAACATAAAAATGATAAACGTGGCATCCAGTTTTTGCCGTTTCTAAAATTGATTGTGCTGTGCGCTCCCATGTATAAAAACCATTATGCAGAGAATGATAAACAATGCGATCCGCACTCGGCAGGTGCCTCAATTAATAATTCGGTATGCTGGCAGCTCAGCGCGCTGCTATCACCGTGGACAACATAAACGAGCACGAGCGTCGCGACTGTGTCCCGCAGTTTGAAGTGTCACACAATAGGCGGCCAGCACCACGAGCTGCACTCTGCAACAGTTCTGCATTCGTTTTAGCGCAGGTGGTTTTTACGCTTCGTACTAAACTCTGAGAGAACGAGGGTAGAAAATGGCACTGTCATAAAGTTCTTTTCACACTTGTTTTGCAACCACATAAATGGCGTCAAGTTCACAGCATGGCACCGCAGCGATTTCACATTTATCCAACACAACACTATTGTTCGTAGCTCACTTCATTTCGCTACTTCTGAGTCTGAGCACAGTTTCCTGGAACTTTAACAAACGCTAACGTGGTTTTTTGTACCGTCGTAGAAAGAGAAGAAGCAACAGGATTTATTTAATGGCTTAAAAAGAAAACTTCGTGCGTAACAGAGATGGCTATGAAACTGAGAAAACTTTACCGATAACTGGACAAGAATGTGAGGGTATTTCAGCCAACAATGTAAGAAATACAATGAGTGGTATTTTTCGACGTCAACTAGGTCTGCAAATTGGCAATTTTCAAAAATATAGAGTGTTATTATGCCAATTAACGAAAATGTGTGAATGAAATGGTAGAATAAACTATTTTTAAGTGGTTAAACGACTTAATTTACTTATTCATTTATTTCCCTGTCGTTCATATTCTGAAATGAATGATCCATTCGTTGTAATAATCCCCCAGATTTTGAAGTGTGATGATGTTCTGATGTTTGATGTTCTGCAGTCTTCGTTGTCTATTTTCTGTGCAAGTTCGTTCCCAAACAGTTTAGGCTGGATTTGTAAGTCCTATCATGTCAAGATATATTTAGCGTCCTACTTGCTTCACATTTACGCAGGTGGAATGTCCACACTTGAGTCTTTGATGTAATAGCCTTCAACAAGTTCTTAGCGCAGTTATGCACCTATATCTGCAGTATCAGTCGGGCGCACATGGAGTTCTCGTTGACGTGCTTTTGTGTCGGAAGACTGGTGTGATGCTGCGCTCCACGCTAGACCTCCAGACGCCTCTTATCTCTGTACAACTACTGCAGCCAACATCCTTTTGGACATGCCTACTTTAGACAAGGCTCAGTCTCCCTCTTCAACTTTTACCCCTACAGTTCGTTCCATTGTGAAAAATGACAGTTCCAAGATACCTCAAGAGGAGTCCTGTCCAACCGATCGCTTCTTTTAGTCAAGGTGTGTCATACATTTCTTTTTTCCCCAATTCGATTCAGTACCTACTCATTAGTTATTCTATCTACCCATCAAATTTTCAACATCCTTCTGTAGCACCACACTCCCAAACTCAGAGTCTCTTGTTGTCTAAACTGCTTATCGAGCAGGTTTCACTTCTGTACAAGGCTACCTTCAGGAAAGACATCCTAAGATTTAAATTTTCATTTAATTTCTGATTCTCAGAAACATTCTTCTTGCCGCTGCCAGTCTGCATTTTATATCTTCTCTACTTCACCCATCATCAGTTATTTTGCTACCCAAGTAGCAGATCTCAGCGACTTCCTTTAGTGTCTCATTTACAAATGTAATCATTTTTATTCTGATCCTAACAAGTCTGTGAATGTGCTTGGAATTATCGTGGGTAAAAGTCCAACTACTTACGAATTTCTATGATTTTTATCACTCAAATAATTTACGTAAGATAAACAGGGTGTCTCAGAAGAAAAGATCAACGTTGTAGCCATTACCTACAAGTCACTCGAAGCAAAAGAATTCATATAACAAAAAAGAACCATCGCAACCAGTCACAATCGCGATTTTACTTAAAATCACGGTGCATCTCATGCCCCGGGGCGCGTCTTCAGGTGCTCTGGCAGCCTACGTCAATTTTTTTCTCCAAATTTAGTTTAGTTCAAACGTTCAAATGTGTGTGAAATCTTATGGGACTTAACTGCTAAGGTCATCAGTTCCTAAGCTTACACACGACTTAACCTAAATTATCCTAAGGACAAACACACACACCCATGCCCGAGGGAGGACTCGAACCTCCGCCGGGACCAGCCGTACAGTCCATGACTGCAGCCCCCGAGACCGCTCGGCTAATCCCGCGCGGCTTAGGTTAGTTCTTGTTCTGGTAAGATTACATTGGTATATTACACAGTGGCCTTTTTAAACTGGGAAACTCGAGAAGTACTTGCAGACTTGATTAATGCCACCATCATCACTGTCTTCAAGAAAGACCAACATAGTGTATGTGGCAACTACCCTGGAATATTCCTATTGTCAGCTGCAGATAAAATTCTCGCAAGAATTGTATTAAATCGGCTCTAGATTATTTCAGAGAGGATGTTGTCTGAATTTCAGTGCTGATTCCGAACTTCCAGAGGGAGAACAAAAGTGCTAGACAACTCTAGAAAAATGTGGACAGCATTAGAAGCCTCTATATTTAGTTTTCTATGATCTGGAAAAAGTCTTGATTCAGTGTACCTATTTCTGCCATCTGGATGTCCTGAACACTGTGTACAACTGGTTCAGGCTCTATATGATGTCTTGTCTTGGCAGGTTCTTCGCAGTAACTACGCGTCGTTCTCATTTCCAATTACTCAGTATTTAAAACGAGGCTGTGTGCTTGCTTCAACGCTTTTTGCACTGTACATGGCTGTCACGCTGTATGAATCATCTGCAAACAGATTTCGACTTAATATCTGCTTAGTACAAAAATTGGCACCGTGCTCTTAATGTAACATGCAGTTCACGAAGCGCAAAAACGTGATGACTTTTAACTACGATGTTAAAGAGTCCAAACTTGAACCAGTCTTGTCGACAAACATGTTGGAATGAAAATATGTAGAACAATGAAGTGTAACGGCCACATAATCTCAGTTCTACGAGGGCTATTTTATTCAGCCTTCCATCACTCATAAAATGAAAACCACAGAGAAAAGCGAAAACGTTTTATTTGCAACATTTAACTACAACTTCCAACTACTTCTCTACATAGTCGCCCCTCCGACTGAAACATTTGTCCTATCGTAGTAACAAATTTTCGATACCCTCGTCATGGAAGACAGCTATTTGTGATTTCCACCTACTCCCTACGCTAGTCAAATGGCTGTAATCACTATGGAACTTAATATCTCAGATCGTCAGTTCCCTAGACTTACAACTACTTAAACCTAACTAACCTCAGAACAGGGACGGATGACCGTAGCAGTCTGGTCCCTTCAATCCCACAAACCAACCAACCAACCTGAGGACATCACACACATCCATGCCCGAGGCAGGATTCGAACCTGGGACAGTAGTAGCAGCGTGGTTCCGGACTAAAGCGCCTAGAACCGCTCGTCTACCTAGGCCGGCTCCTACGCTAGTCCGCAGCTCGTTATCTGCGTCAAAATGCTATCCTCACAGGGAGCGGTTCATGTGAGCAGAGAGAGCCAAGTACGGGCTGTATGATGGGTGATCTTCACTAGCCATCGAAAACACTGCAGGAGCGTCTTTGTTGCTCAAGCAGTGTGCGTCCGAGAATTGTCGTGGAAAAGAAAATGAATGGCAGTTATGTGTATTGCATGAAGTCAGGCAGAAACCCTCAGCAGGAGTTCACGCTTGGCGGGAGGTACTATTTTCTAGGCTCGCTGTGGGCTCAGAACTGAACAGACAGACGGGCGTAGTAGATACACTGTGCGACACATCTGCGCACGACTTCATCGGATTTTCACTGTGGCTTTGATTAGCGACAGGTCAGTGGCTGAAAACGAAACAGCTCTCGTAGGTAAAGCGAATAGAAGGATACAATTCACTGGTGAGTTACTGGGAAACTACATAAGAAGTTACATCCCATACTTCAATACTGTTAAAGTATATGGGTCACATTTGTGATCAGACTAATAGTGGACGCGAAGAGCCCCCCTCCCCCCCCCCCCCCCAAAAAAATAATAAATAAACTGTGCGAATGTTACAGGTTTGTTGCACTGGAGTCAAAGTGTACCCGAGGAGTAGAAAGATCATATCTCGCAGATACTCGAAGGAAGATGGTTTACATCTCACCAGAACCTGCTTAGAAAATTTCAAGACCCGTTTTTCACTGCAGAAACTATGATCATTCTTCAGCCCCTACGTATAGAGATAAAGCGGATAATATTATAATATTAAGCAGATAACAGATCGCACCCCCCCCCCCCCCCCCCCATGAACCATGGGGAGGCTTGGGTGCCTGAGCGATACAGATAGCCGTACCGTAGGTGCAACCACAACGGATGGGTATCTGTTGGGAGGCCAGACAAACGCGTGGTTCCTGAAGAGGGGCAGCATCCTTTCCAGTAGTTGCAGGGGCAACAGTCTGAATGCTTGACTGATCTGGCCTTGTAACACTAACCAAAACGGCCTTGCTGTGCTGGTACTGTGAACGGCTGAAAGCAAGGGGAAACTACAGCCGTAATTTTTCCCGAGGGCATGCAGCTTTACTGTATGGTTAAATGATTATGGCGTCCTGTTGAGTAAAATATTCCGGAGGTAAAATAGTCCCCCATTCGGATCTCCGTGTGGAGACTACTCAGAAGAAAACTGGCGTTCTACGGATCAGAGCGTGGAATGTCAGATCCCTTAATCGGGCAGGTAGGTTAGAAAATTTAAAAAGAGAAATGGATAGGTTAAGGTTAGATAGAGTGGGACTTCGTGAAGTTCGGTGGCAGGAGGAACAAGACTTCTGGCCAGATGAATACAGGGTTATAAATACAAAATAAAATAGGGGTAATGCAGGAGTAGGTTTAATAATGAATAGGAAAATAGGAATGCGGGCAAGCTACTACAAACAGCATAGTGAACGCATTATTGTGGCCAAGATAGATATGTAGCCCACGACTAATACAGTAGTTTGTATGTCAATTAGCTCCGCAGATGACGAGGAGATTGATGAAATGTATGATGAGATATAAGAAATTATTCAGCTAGTGAAGGGAGACGAAAATTTAATAGTCATGGGTGACTGTGAAACGTCCCCTTTGAACAATTATAAATGACTGTGCTTAAACTGACACACAATATTTTTAGCGCAACGCAATCTGACTTCCAAAAATCCCTACAAAAGAATGGCTCTGATTAACATTAACTTATACCTTTCACAAATCACTTACCTCACCAAAAATCTTGGTTACTCGAACTACTGTAATACAGCGAGCGCCACTACTGCCAGCTAAATAAAAGATTCAAACTACGGAAGGCACTAACTACTGATAGGCATAGTTAGCGAATGAAAGATTTTAATAGAGAACAAACAATGTATTTACCTTAATAGTCATAATACATATAGCAGTTCATGACATCCAGTCTTACAAATTTCAAAACTCCGCCATCTCTCTCCCCACATCCACCACTGCTGGCGGCTCACCTCCAACTGTGCAACGCTACGTGCTGTTAACATCCAGCTGCCCAACACTACAATGGCGATTATTACAACAATGCCAACCAGCCACTGACTGCACACAGCACGGTCAGTGATTTTTCATACAGAGCGCTATGTGGCGTTACCAATAAAAAAACGTAAACAGCCTACTTACCACTGGAATTCGATAGTAGGAATAGGTAGAGATGGAAACGTAGTAGGTGAATATCGAATGGAGGCAAGGAATGAAAGAGGAAACCTCCCAGTAGAATTTTGCACAGAGCATAACTTAATCATAGCTAACACTTGATTCAAGAATCATGAAAGAAGGTTGTATACACGTAAGAAGCCTTGAGATGCCGGAAGGTTTCAGATAGATTATATAATGGTAAGACAGAGATTTAGGAACCAGGTTTTAAATTGTAAGACATTTCCAGCGGCAGATGTGGGCTCTGACCACAATCTATTGGTTACGAACTGTAGATTAAAACTGAAGAAACTGAAAAAAGGTGAGAATTTAAGAAGATGGGACCTGGATAAACGGACAGAACCAGAGGTTGTAGAGAGTTTCAGGGAGAGCATTAGGGAACGATTAACAAGAATGGGGAGAAGAAATACAGTAGGAGAAGAATGGGTAGCTTTGAGAGATGAAATAGTGAAGGCAGCAGATGAGTATGGTTCAAATGGCTCTGAGCACTATGGGACTTAACATCTGAGGCCATCAGTCCCCTAGAACTTAGAACTACTTAAACCTAACTAACCTAAGGACATCACACACATCCATGCCCAAGGCAGGATTCGAACCTGCGACTGTAGCGGTCATGCGGTTCCTGACTGAAGGGCCTAGAACCACATGGCCACACTGGCCAGCGCAGAGGATTAAGTAGGTAAAATGACGTAGAGTAATAGAAATCCTTGGGTAACAGAAGAGATATTTAATGTAATTGATGAAAGGAGAAAATGCAAAAATGCAGTAAATGAAGTAGGCAAAAAGGAATACAAACGTCTCAAAAATAAGATCGACAGGTGGTGCAAAATGACTAAGCAGGGACGGCTAGAGGACAAATGTAAGGATGTAGGGGTAAGATGGATACTACCTACAGGGAAAACTAAAGAGAGCTTTGGAGAAAAGAGAACCACTTGCATGAATATCAAGAGCTCTGATGGAAACCCAGTTCTAAGCAAAGAAGGGAAAGCAGAAAGGTGGAAGGAGTATATAGAGGGCCTACACAAGGGCGATGTTCTTGAGGACAATATTATGGAAATGGAAGAGGACGAAGATGAGGTGGGAGATATGATACTGTGTGAAGAGTTTTTTTACAGAGCACTGAAAGACGTAAGTCGATGCAAGGCCCCTGGAGTAGACAACATTCCATTAGAACTGTAAGATTGCAAGAACTATGCCCCTTACATGAAGTCATTAAAGATCACCTAACTCACGTTGAGCGTACAGTAGGGCTGAACAAAAATGACTGACAAGGCACAGTGCATCTTGTAGAGGGTATAGTATGAACGTATTGGAATAATTAATGTCAGGTGATGGTTTTAAAGTAATTCACACAACATGAAAACTTTGTGGAAATGCGTCGATTTACTGGAGACTGGTTTATCCCAGGGAAGTATTCAGAACTGACCATGGCCAGCAGGGGAGTAGTGAAGGGAAGCGACAATAGGCAGCATAGGATGGCTCAAGCTCTGAGAAAGCAGTAACGGGGCCCGGCCTCCAGCTGCCTTAAGATGAGTGACAGTGAGTGGGTGGTTGACCCAATGCTGGTGTACCAGGATGCAGACGGAGAACTTGTACACCTGTTGATAAATATCCGTCGCTCCGTTTTCAGTGAAACATGCGAGAAAGCCGCGCAAAGCTACGGTGGAGCGGTCAACAGAGGTCAAAATATGTGTGTTCGTGACTATAGCAACTTCACGCTGGATTCACGGCCCGTAGAGGCTGAAGTAAATTAGGTAAAGAGCGACAGAATGAAATACGTTGGCCTCAGATGGGAACGTAGGACCAAGGAATTTGAAGTACTCTCCGGGGAGTAAGAATTCCGGAAAAATTGGTGTTTGTGCAGACGCTAACGTTGATGGGTGGCCTGGGAGGAGCTAAATAGCAGAAGTTGAGAGGAAGGGAAATTTTGTGGGAATTTGTTCACTTCCCAGAGCAGGCATTGGTCAGCGTTGGGAAGCGATGCATAATTAACGCCACTTGCGCTGCAATTGGCGTAAGTGAGTTTGCTGGAGGGCAAACCGAGGCAAAGAGCGGACAAGGAGAAGTCTCCATAGAGGTCTTCCGTTCCCAACTTGCCTAGAGTGCGGACGTGGCGTTCTTTACTCAGCTTGCCTGAGAGAGAGAGAGCATCTCTGCAGTCTAGGACTTAGCAAACGGAACGATTGAGCTTGGAGATAGAAAGTTTTCGTTCAGCTATGTACTGAGCAAGATAGCTAGAAGTGAATACATGCGCGCAGCATTGCAGCACCACGAGGTCGGCCGACGTCCGCAAACGACGACGCCCCGCCACGCTCAATTCGGTGGCATTGCGCCCGCTCTGGCCAATGATTAATTTGTTGGATCACGTCGGCAAAGTTTCCATGAGGGTTTCATGGGCCATGTATTGTAGAATTCTTCTCGCACTTCGCATTACGCCTGGGTCAGTCGATAGGAATTACTTTTGATTTACAGTGCTTTACTCCACGCAAACGCAATTTATTACCACTGCCTGTTAGGAGAGTCATGTAATGTGATGATTGAAGGTCGTGAGTTAAAATAAATCTGAGCTAATCGACTGCATCTGTTTTCAATCAAGTAGTTGAAATCCCAAGTCACTTTCTTAATTAATTTTATGTACAACATTTGCATATGGTGTTCAATAGCTGAATACAACATCAATGTGCACCCCTTTTTAATTAAAAGGGATCAATTCTGAATCAATTAATCTCAGCACTGCCACTGCAGTTCAATCAGGAGTCGCAGGGCTTTATTACTTTCTTTGTGTTATCCGACATTGCGGCAGTTTTGCACTCTCTGTTAATCTGTTAGTCAATTACCTGGGGTGAACACACACCAAAACCAGATAAGTGGCGTGTGGGGTGTTACATATTGGTGACCCATGCCAGGATACGATACTTCAGAATTTGCTAGGAAGTAGTCTTTTCCACGTGATCCATTACTTAGCAAATTTTAATTGAAAAACGAGTAACATTAGTTACAACAAGTTACATTGTCTTCTTCAGGTGCTGTCCTTTCAAATTGACATTTATAGGTGCCTGTGCAATGTATTTGTGATTTATATTTTGACCAAAGTTCAGTCTTGATCACACCATTTATGTCTCAATGACATAGGTAACCGGTTTCGGTTATTTTTACATAATCATCATCAGACCTATGGCTTCCTTGGAGGATGGTAGGCGGACCTCTCCTCAGCTGCTACGAAGTCAAGCTGCTGAGGAGAGCTCCGCCTACCATCCTCCAAGGAAGCCATAGGTCTGATGAGGGTTATGTAAAAATAACCGAAACCGGTTACCTATGTCATTGAGACATAAATGGTGTGATCAAGACTGAACTTTAGTCAAATATAATAGTCTATTGATCACTGTATTCCAAAAATGTATACCAAAATTGTATTTGTGATTTGTTGGAGTACTTGTGATGTGCAGTGCCGCAATCAGCCGATGCTGAGCACACAGAACACAATCATTGGTACTAGTCTTTTTGGGGGAATGCTTCATGAACTGTTTGTCGGGTCACTGCTCACACCCAGTGTATCAATTTGTGACCTGATATATGTTTTGCGTTATCTACTTATTGAGAGTAAAGGGCACCTGGGTTTTGAGTTTTCGTGTAACATAAAAGTGCAAATGATAATGAGGGGAAAAACCAGGACAACGGCAGAATATAATCAGATTGTTACTCGGGAGAACATGGGTGATAGTAGGGAAAGCTCTACCGATGAGCGTGACGAACGCGAGCTGCAACTTCGTGAAACTGGGTCTTACGACTGGATTAGTCCGCTGAATAGCAAGGACATTGATTCAGGCAGTGATACTGAATGCTCGGGGGACGCAGGGAGAACAGGATTTATCCATAAGTATGGAAGATCCAGCCTAAGAAGTCAGAGTGAGTTGGAACAAAACCGTGTCCTACCACTATCAAACGATTCATTCGCAAGTGATCCGACGGGGGTGCGGAGACGGTACTTGTCTAGATGTGGAAGGGTTCCTCAGAACAGAGGAGAAGAGTCGCATTTTCAACCACAAAAGAACGAGGATCAAAATGCGGCTACTCTCAAAAATATTACGGACCTGTTGCAAAAACATTCAAACGGTGAACTTAGAACAGAGCGCCAACCTTAATGCCGAAATTAAAAAGGCGAATTCGGAGCTGAAAGAGCAGAGCGCCAACCTTAGTTCCGAAATTAAAAAGGCGAATTCGGAGTTGAAAGAGCAAGTAAAAGAGGAGGTAAAGAATCTCGGCGTCGAAATAGAGAAAGAGATTGCCATCATCAAACGAACGGCAGTTGAAGCCAAAATAATTGCAAAAGGTGCAAGGAAAATAGCGAAAGAAACCCGGGACTCCACGCAAAGCACGGCAAAAGTAGGAACGGTCATGCTATCAAGGCTACAAAGCCGGATAAAACGTATCGAAGAAAAGCAACCGGACATAGGGCCTAACGAGATGTTGAAAGAGGAGGTGGCAATATTAAAAAGAAATTTAGAGGACGAGGTAAAGCGTCTCATTACAGAGACATCAGGAAATAAGAAGGGTGTAATTACTGCGTCGACTGAACCGACACTTGTCGGAACACAGATAATCGCTTCACGGTGTGACAAAGTTGACACTATAAGCAACGGGAGTCAGGCCTTGATTCACAGCTCTGAGGCAATGACCGAGGTAAACACGGACGGCGCGCAGCTGTCCAATGAGCACAATTGCTGCCGGCTGATTAGATGTTCCGAACAACTGTTGAACATACAGAGGGGGAGAGATGACGTTAGCGTGTCAGAACGAATTAGTCCAAGTCCCGAAGTTCATACGAATCGTAAGAACGGGCGAAAATGATAACTGGAATGATGACCGGTTTGACTACAAGCATTTTGTATCAGTCCGAAAGTTCCATCACTACAAGGACGAAGGTAATAGGTTGCATCCAAAAACTTTTATGGGACAATTCGAGTTATCTTTGCCCCCACACTGGCCATTGATGTACCAGCTGGATTTTGTATGCTCCCATATGGGGGGCGCGACCGCTGAGTACATGAGAAATGTAGCGAAAACGAGCGTCTCGTTCGAAGAATCAAAAATGCCTTCTTGGGCAAGTATTGGTCTAAGGAAACCCAAGAAAGAATCAAACAGGAAATTATGATGTCCAGAGATTTGGAAGGGGCAGTGTAGCGTTGGTCTTGGGGGACGAAAGGAAAAAGAATTGTTATTTTTTTTAATGTCGAAAAAATGAATATTTTGGTGGGCCACTTGGCAACAGAACCAGGGATTGATTACACTATTATAATAACATACGTTGAGCACTAAATACCTGAATATGAGCAGCATATTGATATATATTTGAGATCGTTCGGAAGGAACATTATCATTTCTGTGTATTTTTATAGTCGCGATGTAGTCATACCCGGATCAACATTAAGGGGCCAGAAGATTTATGGACTTTAAAAGAGATGCAACACTACACAATTAAAAAAGTTGGTTCAGAAATAATTGGAAAACGATAATGTTCCTTCTGCCTCATGCTGCGTTCGGCCCATCAGCGTGATCGTAATTTCTGGTGATGAAGTAACACAAAATAATTATCCTCCAGGTAAATAAGGAGATGGGAACCATCAAGGTTAATTTACTAAAATAAGCACACTTATCTTTAACATGCGTCGTTTTTAATACTACGTATCTTTTCCTATTAAATTACAATAGATGACCATTGTGGTTAAATACTTTATATATAACCGTCAAAATGCCCTGTTGATGCTGCCTGTTCGTAATCAGTTACAAGAAAATACATGTTTTCTGACTGGAAAAAATAACAATTAGCGTATTCACTCAATATTTTCACATAAAATATAAAATACAGTTGCGGAACGCAGCAAGTCCGCGTCCGCCTTTCATAGAATAGAAACAATAAAAGGTGAGGCGCCAAAAGCCTCATTTGTCTTGAAACAACAGAATTCTTTTTTATACCCTTAATCGATACATGTACATAGAGATTTAGAGGCACCGCGCAAGGACGGCAAAGATAAAGAATAATAGACTCTGTCGCTGCTATGCGATGGTTCATTTCTTTTACTTTACAATTGTTCGATAACTTTAAGCAATCAGGCATTTACTATTGAGCGTATATTAATTTTTGTGAGGCGAAAATTACTAATATTACACTGCCTCCCATGAGGAGGGAAGGAATACCGAAGGTATTACTTTCATCCTCATGCCCATTGGAATATTTTAATTTTCGGGTGTAGCATACAGGTTATTAAAAGTTTCATTTCACATTCATTCCATAATAACAGAATAAACGCTTCAATTTTTAATTACTGACGGTGGATCATTGTCAATTTGTTCTGTGTTTCTATCAGTGTTTGCATGGATTCAGTCTTTCTTGATGATTCTTAAAATTAAGACTATAAGTACACATATTTACAAAATTTATAAGGAAATAGAGTCACACTTCATTTTTCATCGTTGCAAAAGTAATTTGACTATCACAACTGGTACACAACTTTCTGTTTTGACTGTATTCATTATATTGTCATCGTCTTGTCAATTGATTGCCTTGTCCGTTATCGCACTTAATTATACATTTCTTTTTGGTCGCACATACACTATTTATGATAGACTTGGATTGTAGAGCGGCCACTAGTAATGGCTTCGACAATGAAGTCCATATCTTTCACTTTCAAGGCTCGAGTGTGGCTCTCCGAATTAGTTCACATACGAAACGGATAAAATATCTTATATTAGAATAGCTTACAAAACTAATTTTATATGCATGTGGGATGGGATATAGGAAGGATCGGATCCCTTGACGTATTTTCGTGTGCTTATTTTCATTCGTATCGTGACCTCTCGTTAAAGTTTACATTTCAACAGTGTTCAGAGATGAACTTGTGACTTATCTCTGTGTACAATCAGTCATTATACTAATTATGCTAACTTCTCTATCTTAGAGTGTCTCAGAAAGTTTATGATACATACAAAAAATGCTTTCAGTACTGGGTGTGAATGTTTCTGCTACAGCATGTAGCGCACAGCAACTGCTGTTGGCGGTTGAACGTTTACATTATTTGTCACATGGTGGCGGTCCGCCTCCACTGTTGTGAGCAATCTTGAAATTCAGTCTGTGCGCGCGCACGTGACCGGAGCTTTCTTGTAGAGCGTTGATTTCGCTTTTGTTCGGCGGATCGTGACTTTGTGCTTTTTAGATTGCTGGAGGGAGCTTCTGCCACCGATACTGCCTCACATCACTTCCTGTCCACTATCCAATTACGGATTCACAGGTAAGTGGTAGCTACCGCTGCAACTGCATGTGTGGAATGACACTGATTATTACACACTGCACACATCAATGAATTTTTCACACATATGGTGCAGTAGAATACTGCCAATGAAAATCGTCAAACTTTAAAACTTCACTTGCACTGTGGTGAGCGTCTGCGTGAACGGTGTATTAAAAGAAATTCTCGCTTCATAACATCACACGGTGTTTACGAGTTGATTTACATACTAATATTTACAAGAGTTCATTTAAATCGAGAAATAATCTAATTGACCACTTTGAATCAGAACAACTGTTTCTTAATTAGCCTTTTTATTTTACTGTTTATGCCTACGGTCACAGGTAAGCTATTATAAGTCCTTTTACTTTGACCAAATTCATTCCAATCTCCTTTACAAATTAATTTCACTCATAGTTATCTTTATCACGCTTGCTTTTTCATTTTGTAAGCCCAATACATTTTTTTAGTGCTCATCTTATTTAGTGACTTGTGAGGGGAGCTTCATTTATGTCAATTTTTTTCTCGTATGTGCTTGTCTTTAAAGAAAGTTCGAGGACAGATTTGAAAATAGCAATTCCGCCTCTGGATTTCGTGTAGAAATACAAACAGTCGAAAAAGAAAAGTGGGCAAAGCAGGCCTACTCGCGGATCATCGACAGAATTTAAATTACTCTTCAACCAGGCGAAAATTTAATTTACTTTATACATTAAAAAAGCAATTTGCGCGTCGCGAACCTACTCATTTCTATACGTAGTGCCTCACTTCCCAAGCACACGTGCGTCTTTACGAGTTGATCCTGAGGAGTGGATAGGATCAAGGATCGTAAAGGATTTGCACTTAGGAAAGGGATTCAATAATCACATAAGCACAGAGAAAACTATAAATATTGCAGTGCGCACTTAAAATAAAATCTATCACTTCAAGCATGTATATCTCATATGTATCTTGCTGCAGCTTGCTTACTACTCTTTGATCATTTCTTAGACTAAGTCAAGTTTATGCTTTACGCATTTGGGTATTAATTATCATTTGTATATATAAGCCTCTCACTAGAGTGTTGTTGTTTGCTGCTGTCGCAACCTGTGAAGCTTGGGCGAGATTCTTATTCTATTTGCTTAGGACTTGTGAATTTGCAGTATCGCTAATGCTCAATAGTACCGTGAAGTTGGCATAATAAACCATGTAACTCATATTCTCTTTTACTCAGCTTGTTTATAGTCTGGATTCATCTTACTTTACGTTATATAATGAACTTCCTTTTTATTCCATCACGCTTTACTTAAGGTTAACGTCAGGCTTTTTTAGAACAATTGCACTGCGTCATCAATCTGTTCATGCTTAATCCTAGGTATCTGTTTACTTCAAAGAGACGTTATTTTATCGCTGGCACAACACTGTGCTGGAACTTACAAGTTAAATCTACTGACTGTTTTGCGCTAACAGGTGGTGTCTTATTTACGTCACATTTGAAAATAGGGAATAGCCTCATGGAATCGAATCTTTTCACATTACTTTCCTCTTTTGTCTGGACGTTAAGTATTTTCTTTCAAAACAGGTCATTAATTTGTCCTCAATTAAATTTCACTTTCTAATACTAAGCACATGTTGTTGTGGTCTTCAGCCTTGAGACTGGTTTGATGCAGCTCTCCATGCCACTCTATCCTGTGCAAGCCTCTTCATCTCCCAGTACCTACTGCAACCTACATCCTTCTGAATCTGCTTAGTGTATTCATCTCTTGGTCTCCCTCTACAATTTTTACCCTCCACGCTGCCCTACAATACTAAATTGGTGATCCCTTGATGCCTCAGAACATGTCCTACCAACCGATCCCTTCTTCTCGTCAAGTTGTGCCACAAACTTCTCTTCTCCCCAATTCTATTCAATACCTCCTCATTAGTTATGTGATCTACCCATCTAATCTTCAGCATTCTTCTGTAGCACCACATTTCGAAAGCTTCTATTCTCTTCTTGTCCAAACTATTTATTGTCCATGTTTCACTTCCATACATGGCTACACTCCATACAAATACTTTCAGAAACGACTTCCTGACATTTAAATCATTACTCGATGTTAACAAATTTCTCTTCTTCAGAAACGCTTTCCTTGCCATTGCCAGTCTACATTTTATATCCTCTCTACTTCGACCATCATCAGTAAGCACATATAATCATCATTTACCGAGAGAAGTTCATTATTCGCTCCTTCTTGCTCATTTTCAAATTACTATTTAGCGAGAGAAGTGCATCATTCGCTCCTTCCTCTTTCCTCATTTTAGTAACTCAGGGCTAATTAATGCCTCTCGAGTACATCATTTTTCTTACATACTAACTTATAACTAAAATTGAAAATCGCCTCTAGGACATGTCCTCCTGTTTACATAAAGATTGTTCATGTAAATACTTGTCTACAACTTATTCTGTATTTTATTTTCCAGACACGTTGTTTTAATACATGAGGTTTCCTTTTAGCACCGGTTAACGTCCGTAGTCAGTTCAGTTCAGTTCTTGTCATTCATTGGTTAATCCTGATCTCCAATACCTTAGAATTTTCTGACAGCTTAAATTAACTTAATTCCTGGCGTTATAAAATTTTCTTAAATCATGATGGTGGAACAATCCTTTGATTTTATTCGTGGCAGGGTCAGATAACAAATAGCTACCAATGTGTAGTTTCCTCATTATCACAAAGGGACCTTCATAAATGTGTTGCCACTTACGATTCTTCTTTAACAACAGGGATGGTTTAAAGTGAGTCCTGACTAATAACTAACTCCAAGAAACTTCTGCAGATGCTCTTCAAGAGCCTCTGGTCTCGTTCTTATGGGTGCTATAATTTTATTGATTAATCTTGCATATAAGACTAGCCTTACGCTACAATCTGATTTTAACACAGACAATAAAGGACTCGAATAAGGTGAATAAGATACTTCTGTCACATTCCAGCGTAACAATTTCCTGATCTCGCACTTGACAGCTTCGCGTCTCGAATATGGAATGGAATTGCTTGTTCTACAGTAGGTTGAATGGGGTAGGACATCCATTCGCTATTAAAAAGCCTTTTATTAGTCCAGGTTTCTTAGAAAATACTTGAACGTAATCTGTTAACAAATTGTAAAGCTCATTCTTCTGTTGTTTGGATAATTCAGTGGACTCACTAGCTTTACCGTATAATTCATTCTGACCGGGAATTAGGTCTTTATACTCATCGTCATTAACACTTTCAGGATCAGTCACGTCTTCTGTCTGTTTGTACTGTTGTCTTTTAGTCCATGGCCGTACTGCTATTTGAAGCACTTCAAAGTTTGTCTTCACCTTACTTCTTAACAAATTTACACTTATTCCTGGCTCGCTACTAGAGTACAGATTCCACACTCGATGTCAAATTTAGCTTTCGTCTGCCTCAAGAATTCCATACTCAAGATACATGGCACTGACAGGTTTTTAACAATAAGAAAAATGCACGTTACTGAAATAGACTCTATCTCGATTTGAAGCTGAGTCTGAAGATTTACACGTTGTGTTAGTGGGCCAATTGCTCCCGAAACGGTGCAACCTTGAATTGGAAGTGATAAAACTTTACATACAGAGGATATTTGCTTAAATAAACATAAAGATAAGGCATTTATATTAGCTCCTGTATCTACAATGGCTGTTACTGGTATGTTGGCAATTGATACTCTTATGGAAGCTTGAACTTGTTCGTCCTATACTTCATCATTGTCTTTCGTCTCAGTGTCTGCTACTACGTCATCCAGTAAGTTTGTCTCTTTGTTATACCTAATTGCTTTAATTTCGTGTGGGCTAAGGGACAGGGTGCCCCCATTCAAACCTGCAGCATCCTCTAGGAGGCTCAAAGGTGCTGCTTTTAATTTTCCGCTCGACGCTTACTTTCCTGCTGATTTATATATCTTAAAGTTTCTTCCGCCTGGAACTGGTGTTGGTTTTGTGGTACGAACTCGGTTGGAAATGGATCTTGTTGTCCTGGCGTATTCGCTTGCGCATAATGAATTTGCGTATTATGCGGGCGTTTAGGCTTCAGACTTCCCGAAGGCCCGTTCGCTTGTATATTTTGTGGCTGAAAGTTATTTTGCTGTGGCTTGTGTTGATTGTAACCGTTACTGAAAGGTGTACGTTGGTCTCCACCTTGATTATGCCATTTATTTCCTTTCCACTGACGATTGGAATCGTAAGACTTATCGTTTTGATAATTACCGTTGATCGGTTGCGTGTTTCCATATTTCTGGGGCTGTGTATTATAATGCGCATTTCCGTACTGAGGTGGTGACGAATTATATATTGGATTGCATCTCTGGCCGTTATTGTACTTATTTTTGTATTTACTGCTGGAGTACGTAGTGTGTTTATTTTTGAAACCGTTGTGGGGTTGGTACTGGCCGCCGCTGTGACGAGTTTTCGCTCCGCCGCCATTGTTGCCTGCGTATTCTGTATTGTGCTGGCCGCCTGCACTGAAGTGGGCGTGGCCAACATCAACTCTAGCGTCCTCGTAAATCAGGTCTAATGAGTCCAACACAGATAGGAAGGTGTCCGTATCGTCCTCAGACACTTTTACTAACTTTTCTCTGATCGCAATCGGTAGCTTAGTTTGTAGAATCATAATAACGTCTTTGGCGGTGATCGGCGAATCCCAGAACTTGATTTTCGCTAAATACTTTTCAAAATATCTTCTCAAACTACCCCGCTTATTGTTAAACACTTCGGCGTTGTAAACCTCTTTTCTCAGGCGCTGCTGCACACCAGAACTCCAGAATTTAGCTAAAAACATCTGTTCAAACTCTTTGTAACTTTTACAAGAGTCGAGCATTTCGGTTCCCCATAAGGCAGGATCGCCTACGATAAATCCAGTAACGAATTGAATTTGCTGGCGGTCACTCCAGCTATTCGAGAAAATTCCTAAAAAATTTCGGAGGATGAATTTCTCTTTTCTGTGGGTGAAAGGTCGGAAAAAACACGATGTTTGATCACGCTTTCCTCCTGCATCAAACTAACAAAAATGGGTGGCCTGGTACTCTGGTTAAATTGTGCTTCTATGGAACTATGAGTTTGAGCGTTATCAAATGCTGAACGGTAATGTACCTCCTGTTGTTCATTACATCGTAGTGAATTATTCCACTCTCCTGACACGGCAGGTGGGGAATTTTTAACTTGACATTTTAGTGTACGAACTTCATCAACTATCTGTTGACGCCATTCAGGTAAATCTTGAGCTAACGTTCGTCTTATCTGGCCTAATCTGACATCACCGTGTCTCCTGTTTCTCCAGGGGCTGCCAATATTTCAAAGGTCACGTTTTTGACAGTTTCCCTGAGTTCGTTCTTGACCTTGTTTTCTATGAATCCGTCTTTTTTTAAAAAAATCCACTCTTGGTAGTGGTCGGACAATGCTTCAGCATGTGCCTTAACAGTATTCTTTATTTGATCCTCTACATTAAGAGTCTCAATCTGTTTGGAAAGATCATCAACAACATTCTCGATCGTGTCTACTGCGGTTTTAACTCCCTTGACCTCATCAGAGATTGCAGTACAATCTTCTCTTAAGGTCGTAGCTTGTTTTTGATATTCCAGCACTTTTGAATTTATCTCTCCCTTGGCTGCTTCGATTTTTTTATCTAACCGGTTTGAAATAACCTCTATTTTTGACTCTACTTGTGTGTCAATTTCTAGCCTCATGGTCGTGATCTGACCACTGAGATGGCTTTGGACATTACCCAACAGAGTATTTAAATCAGCTGTTATGTCTGCCTTTAGGAGGAGAAGGAGATTAATGTTTAACGTCCTGTCGACAACTAGGTCATTAGAGACGGAGCGCAAGCTCGGGTGAGGGAAGGATGGGGAAGGAAATCGGCCGTGCCCTTTCAAAGGAAGCATCCCGGCATTTGCCTGAAGCGATTTAGGGAAATCACGGAAAACCTAAATCAGGATGGCCGGAGACGGGATTGAACCGTCGTCCTCCCGAATGCGAGTCCAGTGTGCTAGCCACTGCGCCACCTCGCTCGGTGTCTGCCTTTAGTTCGGCCTTTACCGAATTTAACCGTGTATTTAGGTCATTTATCTAAGTTTGCAGATCTGTTTTAACTGAATTTATGTCTGCTTTTACTGAATTTATGTCTGCTTTTACTGAATTTATGCCTGCTTTTACTGAATTGCACAGGTTTGTAAGGACCTGATTTTTATTATGCCGTCTTTCGGCCTTCTTTTTCTTCGCGGGCCTTTTCATCTAATCTTTCCTGTTTTTGGCTTTCGAACTCACGTTCCATTATTGCTTCGATCATAGCAGCCAAGTCATTTTTTTCAAAAGCGGGAATAGTCTGCACACTAGGACCAGTTTCTAAGACTTCGGTCGAGGCAGCTTCTGCCTCCGCTCGTGTACCTATCGCGCGTGATCGTAATGGATAGTGAGGTCCATTCGCATCACTGCTGTCGTCTGCTTTTGTTTGTGTCCGCTGTTTACCGTCAGCCATGTTCATGAATTATTTGCAAACGTCAAAATGCTACAGCCGTCAGTCGTTTCTCTGTGACGTAGTGCTATGGGTTACTGGGACCTAAGACTTCGAACTAGTATCTATGGTCGAAGACCTTAAGATGAAATTTTAACTCTGAGTAACAACTGACGTTCATGTACGCCAAGAAGACAAGATGGTTCCTACTAATTACAAACAAATGAAATATCACACGTTTTACCAGTTTTGAGCGTAATTATCCGCCATATCGTAATTATTATTATTATTATTATTGATGCACTGACAACAATGGTACACTTTCACTGAATTTAACTACATAAGAACGGACTATGGACAAATTGAAATAAAGCTGTTTCAAGGCAAGGAAAGACAGGTTTACGTTCTGATCAACTCGAAAGATGCAACGTCACTACGAAAGCTTGGCTACTGCGTATAAAAATTTGACTTACTAAGGCTGTCTTGATGGTGATACGGTTTGATACTCGCGTTTTTTGGTAATTTCATCAATCGTTCTTCTGAATTAGTTAAAAGGTTTTCCCACTTCTCTTTCTAGGTTGAATTGCATCCACATGAAAAAATGAAACAATTATTAGAACAAACACTGAAAATTTTTTAAACACATACATGAAATGATTTTTGATCAAGTCCCTGTTCGGGCGCCCAGTGTAGCGTTGCTCTTGGGGGACGAAAGGAAAAAGAATTGTTTTCTTTTTAATGTCGAAAAAATGAAAATTTTGGTGGGCCACTTGGCAACAGAACCAGGGATTGATTACACTATTATAATAACATACGTTGAGCATTAAATACCTGAATAAGAGCAGCATATTGATATATATTTGAGATCGTTCGGAAGGATCATTTTCATTTCTGTGTATTTTTATAGTCGCGATGTAGTCATACCCGAATCAACATTAAGGGGCCAGAAGATTTATGGACTTTAAAAGAGATGCAACACTACACAATTAAAAAAGTTGGTTCAGAAATAATTGGAAAACGATAATGTTCCTTCTGCCTCATGCTGCGTTCGGCCCATCAGCGTGATCGTAATTTCTGGTGATGAAGTAACACAAAATAATTATCCTCCAGGTAAATAAGGAGATGGGAACCATCAAGGTTAATTTACTAAAATAAGCACACTTATCTTTAACATGCGTCGTTTTTAATACTACGTACCTTTTCCTATTAAATTACAATAGATGACCATTGTGGTTAAATACTTTATATATAACCGTCAAAATGCCCTGTTGATGCTGCCTGTTCGTAATCAGTTACAAGAAAATACATGTTTTCTGACTGGAAAAAATAACAATTAGCGTATTCACTCAATATTTTCACATAAAATATAAAATACAGTTGCGGAACGCAGCAAGTCCGCGTCCGCCTTTCATAGAATAGAAACAGTAAAAGGTGAGGCGCCAAAAGCCTCATTTGTCTTGAAACAACAGAATTCTTTTTTATACCCTTAATCGATACATGTACATAGAGATTTAGAGGCACCGCGCAAGGACGGCAAAGATAAAGAATAATAGACTCTGTCGCTGCTATGCGATGGTTCATTTCTTTTACTTTACAATTGTTCGATAACTTTAAGCCATCAGGCATTTACTATTGAGCGTATATTAATGTTTGTGAGGCGAAAATTACTAATATTACAGCAGGGTACCGGAGTCCGCTCAATTTTTTTCAAAATATGACGAAAAGGAAGCAGTACATAGACAACCCATGTAGCGGTGCGGAAATGATCAGATTATGCTACATGAAACTTCCCATCTCGTATCAACAATCACCTGCCACTTGTTGTCGTCGCAATAGCGGACCCCAGTGGGATAGTAGGCCAGTGCTAAACTGCAACGGCCACAATCAGGATAAGAGTAATGGCAACTCGAAAAGAAGGTACACGGAAGAAGAGCCACACTCTCCGGTGCAACATAATAAATCACAAAGGACTTGGGGTGGTAATCAGCAATCGGGAAGGAACAGGAATAATGGTTACCAAAATAACAACCAGGAAGAGGTCGAAGTCGGCCCTCCGAAGCCTGGTTCATTCCACCTTCACGGGCAGTATCACGAATGACTAGACCAGATTGCGGACGTAGTAAATACAGGCTTAGAATAAGGATTTTTTCTGAAGTCTTGTTTGTTTGTGTATGTACTGATCTTATTGGTAGAATGTCTCGTTTATATGTGCCTATATTTTGTGTTTTTATTATTAATAATGATATCTCGCCTCGCGATGTTGAGAAAGTGAAGTGCACTAGATTATTTTGTAAAAACACACGATTAAAGAATGGAAAACAAGTGTTTCTGGGCGTACCCCAAGAAAAAGATAGATTAGAAACTCTATAAATTACAGGAAGGTTCACTGTAATTGTATGTTAAAATGAACCGTATGTAATCATTTACAGAGCGAACAGCAGCATTGATACGCCAGAAATACTTGATACCAAGATAGTGTAACAACTGCGAGTGTGAGCAGTGAGCTACATTTGTGTTGTGCCATTGTGACATTGCTAATCCGAAACATGTTCACAGGCCTTATAAAACCATTCGTGACAAAAGGGGAAAACGGAAAGAAAACAGAGGAGGGAAGAGGTGTCGCAATAGAACACGATAAAGGACAGTATCCAAACTTCCAACAAAAATCTTTGTAAGACTGACACATGTCTAAGTTTGTTGTGTTTTATACATGTTCGCAGGCACAATAAGAGGGACGTCTGCCGCATACGGAATTCAGAAGAAAAAACAAGATTAGAGATAAAAAGTAGTAAATAGTAGATATGTAGTCAGGTTAGCCAACACCGTGTTAGTCGTAGGAATTGATAGTTAGAAATGGTGATGGGATCCTGTCCAGATAATCATGATTCCCTATCCCTTGATTATGTGTGTGTGAGAGAGAGAACGACTGTGAAGCAAGTTGTCTTGTACATTTTTATGTTTATATATACAAAAAGTTCTGTTACATTTCTATTTTAATTGACCCTGAAGTTGATTTACAAACAAGTAAAATTATTCCTTTTGTAATGAAACAAGTTCATTGTCTTAAAAAAATTGTGGTACTGATGGTTAAACATGAGCACTTTCAATGTACTAAAATTAGTTGACTTAGTGTGTTAAGGTGGCGTAACTGAGCAAGAGGGAGTTGAAGCTATGACACCTGGCACACCACACACGAGCTGACAAGGAACGAGGACGACAGCAATGTGGGGAGCACACAGCTGACGATGGTGATGACATGCAGACCACGCCCTGAATGGACGGGGACGGTGGTCAACTCAGCAGCCAAGGAGAGGTGACATCCAGCACCTCTGTGTACGACAAAGCGGTCGGCCCTGGTCTCTGTACACGGTACGGATCGGGGGCAGCAATGAAGAGGTCCAAGAAGGTTTCTATATTTGTTGCTCGCCACGTCAGATGGAGCGACAGCCCAGCTGATCTTTTGTGCCTAATGCACCAACTTTGAAGGCCTGAGCAAAAAATAGGCTCTTGTCTCATCACGGTCCCTCCCTTGCCCTAAAACGTCTATAGAAGGAGCAATGACCTGTGGCTGAGCCGCGAGAGGTCACCGATCATAGATGCACAGATGGGGTCTTGCGCCTGTCGGACGAGAGGTCAACAACGAGCTCTTAGGTGAGAGCCATCCTGCCTCTGTACACCGGAACATCCAGAAAGGATGATGGGACACTGGGACACAGCGTTTATCGAAAGCCTACACACATGGACCGTTACTTACATGCTTCTAGCTGTCATCCATCGTTCCAGCGTACGGGGGTCCTGCGGACGTTGGCGAGAAGAGCTTATGCCATTTCAGATGGAGAAAGCTTGACACAAGAATTGGACCATCTTAAGATTGTGTTCAAGCAGAATGGCTATACAGATAAACAGATCCGTCGAGCTTTCCAGTTTGGACCTTTGCCTGAACCACCAGAAGATACCTGCAAATCGGTAGCTTTTCTGCCTTTTGCTGGGAGCATTTCCTCGAAGATAGGAAGGATTCTGAAAAGATATCACATCAAAAGTATTTTTCGTCCGCCAGCCAAGATTAGAGCGCTCCTTGGCTCTGTTAATGATGACTTGGGTATGAGGAAGCCCGGTGTGTACAAGATCCCTTGCCACTGTGGAAAGACTTATATTGGTCAGACAATCCGGACCATTCAGGAGCGGTGTGTTGAGCATCAGCGGCACACAAGGCTGCTTCAACCTGAGAAGTCTGCAGTGGCGGAACACTGTCTCACCGAGGGACACAGAATACTATATGACGAGACACAAATGGTTGCCCCTGCATCTCGCTATTGGGACTGTATTTTAAAAGAATCCATAGAGATTCGGTTATCTGACAATCTTATTAACAGAGACAAGGGTTTTCTTTTAAGTAAGACTTGGGACCCAGTGTTATCTGACATTAAAAAACAACGGTCTGTGGTTCTATCGTCGGAATAAAATTTTTATCTATTTTTTAATTTTTGGCAGCGATATCTCGATTTCGTATGTTTCCATCACTGGCGGCGGGGTATGTCTACTGCGCTAGAGGGCAGTTACGGCACCTTCTCGCGCACGCGTTGTGGGTCTTTGCGGCCTATATAGGGGCCGCCGCTTGCGCTGGAAAGTCAGTTCCGGCGAGATCGTGCACCAGCACTCTCACCTGAAGATGGCGGCCAGTTGGACCGCGGAAATATTGTGTCATGAAAACGTTATGATCCGGCTGCATACCCGAGAAGAATATTATCAATTATTACGCCGGGAAAGCCTTCGTAGTCATTGTTCATGTATGTTTTTAGTAATGTAAGTCGAGTAGGGATGGATAACTGAGAGTGAATGGACCTTAAGTTATAATTGCGTGTCTTCCCATTCAAATGACAAGAACAAAGGGGCTTAAACATGTGTACTTCCCCTTTGAGGCATGTGTCCTTGTAATATAATAGTAGTTTTCTTTTGAGTACTCTGACCAATAATTGTCTCAGGAATCGGCAGAGATTAAAGTAAAATTAAGACTAAATAATGACCATGTCTTTAACAGTAAATCCAAAAATGACTGACAAGGCACAAAGCATTTTGTAGAGGGTGTAGTATGGACGTATTGGAATAATTAATGTCAGGTGATGATTTTAAAGTAATTGACACAACATGAAAACTTTGTGGCAACGCTTCGATTTACTGGAGGCTGGTTTATCCCAGGGAAGTGTTCAGAACTGACCGTGGCTGGCAGGGGAGCAGTGAAGGTAAGCGACAATAGGCAACTTAGGATGGCTCAAGCTCTGAGAAAGCAGTAACGGGGCCCGGCCTCCAGCTGCCTTAAGATGAGTGACAGTGAGTGGGTGGTTGACCCCATGCTGGTGTACCGGGAAGCAGATGGAGAACTTGTACGTCTGTTGATAAATGTCTGTCACTCCGTTTTCAGTGAAATATGCGAGAAAGCCGCGCAAAGCTACGGTGGAGCGATCAACAGAGGTCAAAATATGTGTGTTCGTGACTATAGCAACTTCACGCTGGATTCACGGCCCGTAGAGGCTGAAGTAAATTAGGTAAAGAGCGACAGAATGAAATACGTTGGCCTCAGATGGGAACGTAGGACCAAGGAATTTGAAGTACTCTCCGGGGAGTAAGAATTCCGGAAAAATTGGTGTTTGTGCAGACGCTAACGTTGATGGGTGGCCTGGGAGGAGCTAAATAGCAGAAGTTGAGAGGAAGGGAAATTTTGTGGGAATTTGTTCACTTCCCAGAGCAGGCATTGGTCAGCGTTGGGAAGTGATGCATAATTAACGCCACTTGCACTGCAATTGGCGTAAGTGAGTTTGCTGGAGGGCAAACCGAGGCAAAGAGCGGACAAGGAGAAGTCTCCATAGAGGTCTTCCGTTCCCAACTTGCCTAGAGTGCGGACGTGGCGTTCTTTACTCAGCTTGCCTGAGAGAGAGTGAGCATCTCTGCAGTCTAGGACTTAGCAAACGGAACGATTGAGCTTGGAGATAGAAAGTTTTCGTTCAGCTATGTACTGAGCAAGATAGCTAGAAATGAATACATGCGCGCAGCATTGCAGCACCACGAGGTCGGCCGACGTCCGCAAACGACGACGCCCCGCCACGCTCAATTCGGTGACATTGCGCCCGCTCTGGCCACTGATTAATTTGTTGGATCACGTCGGCAAAGTTTCCATGAAGGTTTCATGGGCCGTGTATTGTAGAATTCTTCTCGCACTTCGCATCACGCCTGGGTCAGTCGATAGGAATTACTTTTGGTTTATCACGCTTTACTCCACGCAAACGCAATTTATTACCACTACCTGTTAGGAGAGTCATGTAATGTGATGATTGAAGGTCGTGAGTTAAAATAAATCTGAGCTAATCGACTGCATCTGTTTTCAATCAAGTAGTTGAAATCGCAAGTTACTTTCTTAATTAATTTTATGTTCAACATTGTATCTGGTGTTCAATAGCTGAATATAACATCAACGTGCACCCCTTTTAAATTGAAAGGATTCAATTCTGTATCAATCAATGTCAACACTGCCACCGCAGTTCAATCAGGAATCACAGTGCCTTATTACTTTCTTTGCGTTATCCGACATTGCGGCAGTTTTGCACTCTCTGTTAATCTGTTAGTCAATTACCTGGAGTGAACACACACCAAAACCAGATAAGTGACGGATGGGGCGTTACAGAACTACTGACAGTCCTGGGAGAACCAGGCCTAACAAAACTCTACCATCTATTGAGCAAGATGTATGAGACAGGCGAAATACCCTCAGATTTAAAGAAGAATATTATAATTTCAATCCCAAAGAAAGCAGGTATTGACAGATGTGAAAATTACCGAACTATCAGTTTAATAAGCCAGGGCTGCAAAATACTAGCACGAATTCTTCACAGACGAACGGAAAAACTGGTAGAAGCCGACCTTGGGGAATATCAGTTTGGATTCTGTAGAAATGTTGGAACACGTGAGGCAATACTGACCCTACGACTTACCTTACAAAATGGATTAAAGTAAGGCAAACCTACGTTTCTAGCATTTGTAGACTCAGAGAAAGCTTATGAAATTGTTGACTGGAATACTCTTTCAAATTCTGAAGGTTGCAGGGGTAAAATGCAGTGCGCGAAAGGCTATTTACGATTTGTACAGAAACCGTATGGCAGTTATGAGAGTCGAGGGGCATGAAAGGGAAGCAGGGGTTGGGAAGGAAGTGAGACAAGGTTGTAGCCTGTCCCCAATGTTATTCAATCTGTATATTGAGGAAGCAGTAAATCAAACAAAAGAAAAATTCGGAGAAGAAATAAAAACTTTGAGGTTCGCCGATGACATTGTAATTCTGTCAGAGACAGCAAAGGACCTGGAAGAGCAGCTGAACGGAATGGACAGTGTCTTGAAAGGAGGATATAAGATATACATCAACAACAGCAAAACGAGGATAATGGTATGCAGTGGAATTAAATCGGGTGGTGTTGCGGGAATTACATTAGGAAATGAGACACTTACAGTAGTAGATGAGTTTTGCTATTTGGGGAGCAAAATAACTGATGATGGTCGAAGTAGAGAGGATATAAAATGTAGACTGGCAATGACAAGGAAAGCGTTTCTGAACAAGAGAAATTTGTTAACATCAAGTATAGATTTAAGTGTCAGGAAGTCGTTTCTGAAGCATTTGTATGGAGTGTAGCCATGTATGGAAGTGAAACATGGACGATAAATAGTTTAGACAAGAAGAGAATAGAAGCTTTCGAAATGTGGCGCTACGGAAGAATGCTGAAGATTGGATGGGTAGATCACATAACTAATTAGGAGGTGTTGAATATAATTGGGGAGAAGAGGAGTTTGTGGCACAACTTGACAAGAAGAAGGGACCGGTTGGTAGGACGTGTTCTGAGGCATCAAGGGATCACAAATTTAGCATTGGAGAGTAGCGTGGAGGGTAAAAATCGTAGAGGGAGTCCAGGAGATGAATACACTAAACAGATTCAGAAGGATGTAGGTTGCAGTAGGTACTGGAAGATGAAGAAGCTTGCACAGGATAGAGTAGAATGGAGAGCTGCATCAAACCAGTCTCTGGACTGAAGACCACAACAACAACAACAGATCGCACAAAGAGAATCACTCTTCCTATCTTCTATCTGTAAATGGAAACGTGAAGGAATTCCAATGTTTGATACAGTAAAAAATATCGTCTGCTTCATACTGGTTCTCAGAGTATACATGTAGGTGTAGACAAGAAGCCACTACCACCAAATTGGACTCTTTCTACGATCTCCGTGTGACTGTATCGTCTACCACTGTTACTAGAGACGATTTGATGACAAAAATCATTTTGCTACCTGGTGTGCGATTTATTTGTAAACATCAAATCACTCCATTCATTCACAGTCCAACTTAGTTGCTGCTGATTACGTACCTGTGTCCATCTTGCTGACGTTGTGGGGTGGGGGGGATTCGTCCCATGTTGTCGAACGTCGCGGTGTCAGACCAACTACTTTCAACCCCCATCCAATACACAGTACTTATCGTGAAGCAGCTGTGAAACCTGCTGGTGATTGTCTTGCAGACATTGTTGGCTTCCGTCCTATAGTTAAGCGCACATATCGGTCCTTTTGGGGTGTGTTTACTTCTCGTCGATCTTTTATGACCTGCAACGAACATTCACGAAGTCCTAGGACCATTCCTTAAACCCATAATTGGTTTTTTTAAATAATACTCATCGGTTTGAACTTAGATTGTGTGTCCGAGGTTTAAAGAATTAAAATATAGTACAAATCGTTAGGCTTCTGGACACAAAAATTACCATCATCTAGTTATATCAATAATAAAACTGTAAACCTTCGTGTCTACCTGTTTGTTTGAAACTGCTAATGTCCAAAACTACTGGACAAGTTTTCATAGCGTTATCACAGGTAAATTGAGCATAGTCTGAGGCAACGTGTAGGTCCTACGCTTTATTTTATCAAAATCGGATAACGGAAAAAATACAGTAATTTAATTTAACTTACGTTTCATATTCACGGTGCAGTACACCAAAGTACCAATACATGGCACTGTTAGCTCCGTAGTACATCAAACAACCGATAGATAACACTGTTAGTTTTTAAAACTCAGCGAGGGATGTATTTTTCCAAGTTTACGTCAGTGACAATCTTATCTTTACGAATACAAACTAATAGCGAATTTACTTGGCTAGGATATACGGCTATGCCGATCTCGCTTTGTGTATTAAAAACTTACCGACATGCTTTGCTTCTTTCGATATGTTTTATTTATATTCCATACTAGGAAAAACGAATTTATTGAACTTTCATTGTGATGTGGTTGTTTACTCATTACATTGTGATTTCTTAACTGTGCTTCACAGTATCACGCATTATCTCACACCTCATAACCTTTCACTCACAAAACTCGAAATTACTTCTTTCCAAAGTAACATCATAAATGTGGGAATTTTGACGGGAAGTGGTGCATGTGAGCGAATTTTTAAACTCCAAATTATACTTATTCCTAACAATTTACCTCTTTGCTTTCAACGTAAACAGTCCTGGTGAGGTTATGTAATGCGGTAACCATAAACAAAGTACAAAGCCAGATGCTGCGTGTTACGCTCATGGACCTTAGTGTCAGTGTGGCAACTATAAGTGGCTCTCTCCCGTATTAATGAAGCAAACAACTTCTTCGTTCATTTCCCCAATCATACTACTTCAAACGTTGCATGCAAAAAAGCCTTGTAAGTCAAAATTAATTCCACACATAGAAAGTGTTGAGCACAGCTATCAATAAATACTCAATATCGTGCTTCTCATCTAGTTTATAAAGAAGCCACACATGATTAATAGGGGAACATTATGATTAAATAAGTCAGGTTTTTAATTAATATGAGCAAACCACTTCCACGTGTTATGTACTTTAGAAGGTATCCAACTCTGTAACTGAATAACAATTCTTCCGCATTTTGTATGTAACTGGCATCTTCTTTTAATCTCCACTGGAATAAAAAATTTTTTATGGTCATCCGCCTATTGTAACACTGTTACGAGAATTTTCTTTTTCACGCAGAAAAGTCTTCAAGATCTAAGCTTGGTGTGAGAGAGCAATTGTGCCTAAATGAAAGGAAGGAACGTACCGTCCCGTCGACAACGAGGTCATTTAAGACGGAAAATGAGCTACTGTTTCTGTCGGAGTAATTTCAATTCCAAATAAATTTGCTAAAAATAACCATATGCCATCATCTCTGGCTCATTTTAAAGAAGAAGAAAGGAGGTTTGTGCTGCTAAGTAAATACTAGCGGGGTGGACATCACGAACTGCAAGCGCAAAGAACGAACTCACTGTTTTCAACTTTAAGTATTCAACGCCGGCCGGAGTGGCCGTGCGGTTCTAGGCTCTACAGTCTGGAGCCGATCGTCCGCTACGGTCGCAGGTTCGAATCCTGCCTCGGGCATGGATGTGTGTGATGTCCTTAGGTTAGTTAGGTTTAATTAATTCTAAGTTCTAGGCGACTGATGACCTCAGAAGTTAAGTCGCATAGTGCTCAGAGCCATTTGAACCATTTTAAGTATTCAACACATACCCATGAACGAGATCATGTCTTAAAGACTAATTATACGATTCGAGTAAACCAGTTGTTGTTGGTTGGAAAATATGCATGCTGAAATTCATCTTTACATCGACGGTCAAAAAAGTGTGCGGCTGTGAATTTGAAAAGTATTGATACTTTCCCAAGTTTCCTACAACGTCGCGCTAAATATGGGCAAAGTACAGTCAGAAGTACAAACCGGCCACCAGTACTAAAGAACAAAATAAATAAACCATAAGGTAGATGTTTTAAGGATATCTGTAAGTTATTTTGTGTATACTGCCACAAAATCCAGTGGCCGGTGTAACATTATGTGATTGCCTTATCATTTTAAATCATTCACTAATCGAGCAGTCGCTCGGCAACAGCTACAGTTAGCAAATAATGTTGAGAGAATGTAAAAGGTGAACGACCTGTGACGTAACTTGTTTATTGTCGAAGCGCCGTCAGAGATGCAGCGAGTTATTGACGTTGAAAACCGCGGCGCGAAAAACGGACAGAAGAAGAACACTTTTATACATTTTCTTTTTTTTTTATTTACGAGATATTCTCGATGAACAGTTACTCATTATTCTCTTCTCTCTTGTGACTTGTGTCGGACGCGCATGTCTTGCCGCCGTATTATTATCGTTAAAATTAATAATATTTTAGTGTAAAGTAAAAGTGCAATACTGCATAGCAGTAAATTTATTGTGCGACGTGTATGTGAAAACGTCAAAGGAATTATTGTCATTACCAGAAGAGAAGTGCCAGTCAAAACGGCATCCATGTTAAATTTTTCATTGCAGTGTAAGTTCTTCTAGTAATTGCCATAAATTCAGATTTAAATGGAATTGGTGTATGGACTATTTATTTAGTGTAGAATCTATGTCTCACTCCTTCATGAAGTTATTTAATTTTCTTTATGTTTCTGCCAAATAGAGAGTTCAGAGTCACGAATTCTTTCGTCGAAATCGGACGGAAGTTGTATGCGGCGAAATATTTTCTCCGCGCCACATTCTACCGGTAAATGCATGATAAACTACGGTCCCTTAGGAAATTCATGTTGAGCTATCCAAAAGTAATAATATTTTGAATAGGCATTTACTCTCCCCTGCAATGCAACTTCCGACTGATCAGACGATCCAACAAGAGGCAGCCGCACACGGTCGGCGTTCGCAAATATATTTGCACCGCTGATTATAGCTATATGTTGCAGCACAAAAGAAACATATCGTTAAAATTAGCGACTAAAAACGGGGACGTTGATAACGTATGTTTATGTATACACACTACGTAAACATATCGTTATACCGGTCAGAATTTTACTATTGTGACGTAAACACCCTGGATGGTCCGTTCTAGATAATCGGACCACAACGTCTCAGCCGTAAATGTTAGTTCGTTTGTTTTAATTCAGACTGCAAGCACTCTTGTCTTGCCTCCTTCCGCAGAAACGTCGTTAAACTGGCGCCAGATAAGGATATTCAAAGGTAGGGATTAAAATCCGCCGATTCATCCCTTGGTAATTTTTAAAATTTGTACCAACGTTTTGCAGTAATTTCTGCAAATACACTCCTGGAAACTGAAATAAGAACACCGTGAATTCATTGTCCCAGGAAGGGAAAACTTTATTGACACATTCCTGGGGTCAGATACATCACATGATCACACTGACAGAACCACAGGCACAT
Organism: Schistocerca gregaria; assembly: GCF_023897955.1. Lineage (NCBI taxonomy): Eukaryota > Metazoa > Arthropoda > Insecta > Orthoptera > Acrididae > Schistocerca > Schistocerca gregaria. Next base: position 522,819,140 of record NC_064921.1, on the reverse strand, counting down.
AGACACAGGCAACAGAGCATGCACAATGTCGGCACTAGTACAGTGTATATCCACCTTTCGCAGCAATGCAGGCTGCTATTCTCCCATGGAGACGATCGTAGAGATGCTGAATGTAGTCCTGTGGAACGGCTTGCCACGCCATTTCCACCTGGCGCCTCAGTTGGACCAGCGTTCGTGCTGGACGTGCAGACCGCGTGAGACGACGCTTCATCCAGTCCCAAACATGCTCAGTGGGGGACAGATCCGGAGATATTGCTGGCCAGGGTAGTTGACTTACACCTTCTAGAGCACGTTGGGTGGTACGGGATACATGCGGACGTGCATTGTCCTGTTGGAACAGCAAGTTCCCTTGCCGGTCTAGGAATGGTAGAACGATGGGTTCGATGACGGTTTGGATGTACCGTGCACTATTCAGTGTCCCCTCGACGATCACCAGAGGTGTACGGCCAGTGTAGGAGATCGCTCCCCACACCATGATGCCGGGTGTTGGCCCTGTGTGCCTCGGTCGTATGCAGTCCTGATTGTGGCGCTCACCTGCACGGCGCCAAACACGCATACGACCATCATTGGCACCAAGGCAGAAGCGACTCTCATCGCTGAAGACGACACGTCTCCATTCGTCCCTGCATTCACGCATGTCGCGACACAACTGGAGGCGGGCTGCACGATGTTGGGGCGTGAGCGGAAGACGGCCTAACGGTGTGCGGGACCGTAGCCCAGCTTCATGGAGACGGTTGCGAATGGTCCTCGCCGATACCCCAGGAGCAACAGTGTCCCTAATTTGCTGGGAAGTGGCGGTGCGGTCCCCTACGGCACTGCGTAGGATCCTACGGTCTTGGCGTGCATCCGTGCGTCGCTGCGGTCCGGTCCCAGGTCGACGGGCACGTGCACCTTCCGCCGACCACTGGCGACAACATCGATGTACTGTGGAGACCTCACGCCTCACGTGTTGAGCAATTCGGCGGTACGTCCACCCGGCCTCCCGCATGCCCACCATACGCCCTCGCTGAAAGTCCGTCAACTGCACATACGGTTCACGTCCACGCTGTCGCGGCATGCTAGCAGTGTTAAAGACTGCGATGGAGCTCCGTATGCCACGGCAACTGGCTGACACTGACGGCGGCGGTGCACAAATGCTGCGCAGCTAGCGCTATTCGACGGCCAACACCGTGGTTCCTGGTGTGTCCGCTGTGCCGTGCGTGTGATCATTGCTTGTACAGCCCTCTCGCAGTGTCCGGAGCAAGTATGGTGGGTCTGACACACCGGTGTCAATGTGTTCTTTTTTTCCATTTCCAGGAGTGTATAACAAAAGTTCGCAGTGAAGCCCACCTTCTGAATGTATATCTCGATGGCATCCGCTTTCGCATTTAAGTCGCCTTTAATGTGGTATAGCTTTGTCTTCAAAATGTTAGAGGTGTTAGCAAGATTACCAGGTCGCTGTTCTAGTTCACTTTTGCCATGTCCTGGTTGTTTTCGAAAGCACAACAGAGCGAACTGCCTGTATCTGGCATACTTGCAACATGTTACATATTGGTCACGTGTCATTACTAGAACCAACGGTACCAGCTTTCTCTGACCAAGCCAACTGAAGTCAATAGTCGAACTGCACCGTAAAAATTGAGTAGTTGCGCTGCAGAAAGTACTGCTCATTTTCCTTGCAAATACAGCAGTTTGCATTTTGGTCCTTGGATGTACGGTATCTGATCAAAAGTATCCGGACAGCTATTAGCGGCCGCTAATATGGGGTGTATCCAGCCTTCGCCTTTAAGTCGGCTTCAAACCTGCTGCGGAAACTTTCAGTGAGGTGCCTGAATCTCAAGAACCGCAACCAGAGAAGATAGTGATGGAGGACGATCGGGTGTGGAACGAAGTATACGTTCTAACTCATCCCAAAGGTGTTCCACCTGGTTCAGGCAGGGACTCTGTGCAGACTTGTCCATTTCAGGCCCCACAGATACTGCTTTAAGACTGGATGCAGTGTCATGCTTATACAGTCATAGTCTCCGAACTCTTCCTCTGCTGTACACAGTTATCACTGATGTAAAATATGTTCGTATCCTTCCGCACTTAGCGTACTGTCAGTCGCAATAAAGGGACCACACCCTAACCACCATACCGTAACACCAGCTCCTCCATACTTTACTGTTGGCACTACACATGATGGCAGGTAAGACTCTTCACACATACCTCAAGCCCAAATATCCATCACACAACATCAGTCACCTTCAGTCATCCACTGTCCAGTGTCGCTTAGCACTGACTACAGAAGGTGTGGCTTATAAGGAGACGGACTGCAGCCAGCACTTTTGAACTCACGAATGATTCCTTCCACTGATATCGACCACCTCCACAACGCTAGACAGTCCGTGCTCGCCTGTACGTGAAGTCAGCCTGGTCTTTGGTTAGCTGCTTTGTCCTTCACATTTCCGCTTCACGACCACATCACCAACAGTCACTCGGGTAGCTTTAGAGGGGTTGAAATGTCCCTGTCGGGATCGTTACTCACCTGACACGCAGTGATTATAGTGGTGTGCACATAATAAGGTGAGTGGTTGGGCGATACGCAGTTGCAAGGAGCAGTGTACCACGCGACAATCCGGCCAATAGCATCATTCTGCCATGTCTGTCTGTAGATTATCGTTAAGCATAAATTAACTAATGTGCTAACAGTTTTGTTTTACTTCATTACTACTCCCTGTTTTTTTTATTTTTTCTTGTTTACCTCCTTAATAACTGTACTAACTTAATCTTACTTTCATTTTTATTTAGCAATTTATTATCATATTCTTGTCATTACTCATTCGCTCCTTTGATAGTACATTCCGTTTTTATTCTGTTTATTTTGTTTTCAATAGCTCTCTTGAGCGAGTTTCTTTTCCTGTCATCAGTCAGCTGTTTAACGACTGTTGAAAATCATGCTGGCCTTGGTCACTAAACCTCCCTTCTCCGTGAAGATACCTGCCCCTTTCACTTCCGGGGACCTGTGCCTCCCTCCCCCCCAACCTCAGTACGTTTCGTTATGCTTTGTTCTTTCGCCAGCGCTGACCCAGACTCGTAAGTGTGCAGCAGCGGCATGCTCGTACACTCTGTACCTGATCGCATCAAGCTCCATGTTGTCCTTGCAAGTGTCAAGTGTCATACATTTCAAGGCATAGATACCCATGTAATACTTCTGTCAGAGGCCTAGCTCAGACCAAGCATTCGTACAGTTTCGGTAATTCTACATCTTTCTAAAACACAACATACGTAACAAACGAGGGTGTGGAGTAGAGGTGTTCATATACTCTGATTTATCACTCGTATTGTGCTACACACATCCAACAATAATGAAGATAAACAAGTGTAATGTACGTTCACAGAGATCAAATTAAGTAACTGAAAGTGCCTGATATATGTCCTGTACAAACGTCCTGCAAACGGTCTACCCGACGGGAGGCCCTAGCCACAAGACATTTCATTTCATAGGCGGGTTTGCCAGCTTCAAAAGTGCTCTTTCAAGTCTCGAATCGACATCATACATTATAGCTGGCGACACTAACATAAAATTTATGTATAGTCGCTCTTCCAGTGTGAAATTTAGGTGGATGCTTTTTTCTTCAAACGTGTCATCACTTCTTCTTGCGCCTACCCATCAATGAACAATAGTGACACTCTCATGGATATATTTGGAACGAAAACCCAAAACAAAATAATTCGTGCCTCTCAAATATCTGCACCTGGTATGTCTGCGCAAGACACAATTTTCACGACGTACTTACTAGAATGTCCAGGAAAGAAACCACAACTGACTGCATACCGAGACTTCAAACGCACAATTTGTCTGAACTTGCAACTGAGGGGCAAGAAATAGTTTGGAGCATCCAGAATGAAATTTTCATTCTACAACAGAGTGTGCGCTGATACGAAAATTCCTTGTAAATTAAAACTGTTCCGGAGCGCGAAAGGCAAATGGCCTGTGTTCGAGCCTCGGTCTGGCACATAGTTTAAATCTGCCAGGAAGTTTCAGTTTGGGATATTTCTTCTATTCCCTTCTTATACATAAACAAAAAAGTTATGGATTTACTAACAGACTTAACCGACTACATGATAAATATGTTCTCCTAAAGACTGGAAAAGTAAAAAGGAAACCTGAACTTGGCAAACTGAAGAACTGAAACAGCTCATGAATTTCAGTGACGCTGCACATCGGCAATACAAACTGCGCCCTACACCTGAAAATCTTTGCTTACAAGCAGAAGCAGAACAGAGTCAGTCAAGCTGTGAGAAACGCTACACTCAGGCTTGCTAATACACTAATGGGAAACAAAAATAGACTAGCTGTTCTTCAAAAACACCTGCATGGTCTTGGTATAGGCAAAGTAAAGGCCGCAGCTGATCCCATTGTCCCAACTGAAGAACTGAACTAGTACTTTGCATTCCCTTCCGGAAATGAACCAGAGTCTCGTTGAGTATTTTGTGAGGATAAACGAGTATAATCACGAAAAAATCTGCCTAAAGCATGTACTTGCAATATTGTCAAAAAAGCCATCACGCATGTCAGATCAGTGTCTACTGGACATGATAGCATCAGAGTCCAAATGATGCTTATTATTAGCCCTTTACTGCTCACCATAACAAACATCTTCAACCACTCTTGAACCACAGGTGTTCTCCCCGAGACCTCAAAACAGAGACAAGGTAAACGATTACCTAAAAAGGACGTTTGCACAGCACCCTCTGATTACAGATATATTTGCATTCTGCCTACACTATCCAGAACCTTAGAATATGTAGTTCATGACCAACTAACAGACAATGTAACTGCAAATTGCCTACTATATGAATACTAATCAGATTTTCGTGAATATTGCAGCGTAACATTTGCCTTAATAAAGGTAGCAGATGACCTGAAGCTTGCCATGAATGCATAAGAGGTGACTATCATGTGCTTCTTAAAGCCTTTGACACTGTCCGCTTTGCCACTTCACTTGATAAACTTAGCAGCCTAAATTTCTCGCGAAGTGTATTGCATTGGTTTCGGTCTACCGTAAAGTCACAATAGAAACAAGTTGAATCAGGCGTCTCCCAGGGTTCGGGATTAGGTCCTATACTCTTTTCATTGTATGTCAATGATGTGTCATCAGTTTTGTTCTATTACAAATACCACATGTTCACTGCTGACCTCCAGTTGTATCTAAGTACAAAACCAGTAAACCTAAAAAGCTATCAGGAATCTCAATACCGACATATGTGAACTATCAAAATAGGCAGCCCATCCAAAACCCAAGCGGTACTGGTTGGTCATTCTAGGCTCATTATCCCGAAATATCGGGAAACCCTAGCATTTCTGACTCTAAATGGGACAAATATCAACTTCCGATAGTTGATGGAAATCTGAAGTGGACTGAACACATAACTGTAATATGCAATAAGGTATCAGCACCCCTACATGCCCTATAAAAATGTAAAAAAGAAAACTTGTACAAACTGGTATAAATATTTATACTTCCATTTATTGATTTGAGCGACTTCATCCTGTAAGGTCTTTCTCAGGAAAGATCTTGGCATCTGGAACTGCCTGTGTTCGATATATCTCTAACGTTCGACTCTTTGGTCATATTTCACCATGGATATCCAGGCTGCATGCACACAGGCACACATATTTTCATACCCCCTGTCTCCTCTACTGTCTTATCAATGCCTCTCTCCTCAACCTTGACGGTCTTGTCTGAACAACACGGCGGAAACACTCAATCCCATCAGAGCAAAATCATGTCTGTTCCACTCCACTGTTCATTCACTTCCTTGAAGTTCTTCTCAGTAGCAATAATCTGGCTCTAGAATAACCTTCCACATTATACTGGAGAACTGGATAGCATCTCTATTTTCGGAAGACAGTCCAAGACATATCTACTAAAGCAACAATGATGATGACCATTGTTCCAGCAAAGAGTCGTTACTCCTGTACATCTCTCCAGCCAGATCTTCCTCATTTCCCAGTATTCTCATCTGGTGAAGTCACATTAAATTTCCTTTCCCCAGAAATCGCTATATCAGAAAACATCTATTTTGTATGCCTATAAATTCTTCTTATGTCTGCTCCTATCATTATTGCTATCATTTTCATTATTACTATATTATTACCAATATTAGTGTAGAAGCAGCAGTAGTAGAAGTAGTTATTAATTCATAGTCATTTACTCTCATGTCAATACAAATTTTAATACTATTTGACATGTTAAAATTGTTATTTCAACAACGGAAAATCCAGGATGAAATAATGACAATTTTATGGAAAGGTATAGATTGCTAGAGTCCGCTCAGAATAATGTGGCCGGTATTGGTGCAGACAGCAGGGTACACGTGGGGAGAGCTGTGATGGTGAGGGTTGTGGGCAGCTGCTGTAGGGGAAATGCCAAGCGCTATAGGGGAAATGCTTCCACGCTCACACTTGCATAGTGAACACTGAAAAAGATCTTTCACGTCTGCTTCAGTTAGTATATAAAAAGAATTCTGTCGAAAATGCAACGATTTATTTTCGCTTGGCTGCGTAAGGTTTTTGCAAGTTTCGGAGAAGTGTCACAAATGGCGAATTTTGAGTAAACCTACACGTTTCTCTTGTTGCCATGTTAAAAATTGCTTCTTTCGCCGAAACACAGCAGAGTTCACACAGTCTCACCACACTAACATATGCAGAAGCAATTGCAAGAGAATTCTAAAACAGTGGTTTGTAAGTTTATTAAGCGCCGAACTGAGGAAAAGTAAGGCCAGTACCTTATAAGAAAGCACATCTTCAGTAGAAAATTTTACGTGTAACGTCTTCACTTATGTTGTTCCAAAATCCATAGGATTTCTCATTTCACCAGCTATCGATGGCCCTTAAAAATTACATTGTTTCGTCAAAAAAGTCTGTAGTTAATTAAATAACATGGTAGATAACGAAGTTTTGCGTAATAGCCATAAGGCAAAACATTCTCCTCTTTGCGAGCTATCATTGGAAAAATCTCATTTCGATATTTCAAATCGTTTATGAAATATGAAGAATGTTGTGGATATTTCACTCGGCTTTATGGATGTTGCAGCGCAATCGCAAATGAGTCTGCTGTGTCGGATCAGTTTTCTTGAGTTTGGTGACAGGTAGAGGCCACCACCCACGTCTAAAGCAAAATTCAATATGTTAGCTAAACTTCGTATGCAGCAACATATTACATAATATGGGCCAAACGCAAAATAGTAGCGAGCGCTATTTTTCGCTGCAATTTTTTTCGAATTTCGCTCAGTGTTTTACTTTCATGTAAATATCACAGTCACTATGACCATTAATGAAATGATGGGCACATCATAACGAACATGACATATAAGGCTACAAATAAAGCAAAAATGAAATTTTTGTAACGATTAGTTTCTGTAAAATCGTGCAAGAAAGATTGTAAGATGAATGCCACGATTCTCTAATCGCCGACTGGCCGAAAGGTGGCAGGCAGTATTGGACTCCCCGTCGTAACAAACGAATGAACTCGCCCATCGCTTTGGACGAAAATTAGTCACTGTGCATTGACCACCTTATCCTGTGCAGACTCTACTCGCCATATGGAGGAGATGTAGAGACGCAGACAGGCACAGTGAAAATACTGGTAAACAAGTGAGCTTTCAGTCCCAAGACCTTCTTCTAAAGTGGACAAAACACGCATTTCAGACAAGCAAAACTCACCACACGTGACCACTCTCCCATCAAGGATACCTGTAAAAGCAGTCATATGATCTTCAAATTAAATTTCAACCACTGTGCTGTGTTCTACGTAGGCATGACAACCAACAAGCTGTCTGTCCACATTAATGACCTCCAAATAACTGCGGCCAAGAGATAACTGGCCCACGCAGTTTCTGAGCATGCTGCCCAACACAATGTTCTTCACAGCCTGTATCATCTGGATCCTTCCTACCAACACCAGCTTTTCTAAATTGTATAAGTGGGAACTCTTCCTGCAATATAACCTATATTCCTGCAATTTACCCCACCCCCAGCCTCAACCTTCATTACTTCCTGTCCTTCACCCATCTAACCCCTTCCCATTTCCCACTCCAAAGCACTACACACCTCCTATTCTACTGCCAAACGCACTAGTCTTTTTTCCCCTCCTCTTCTTTTCTCCCCTCTCTGTTTCTCCCCTTCTCCCCCTCCCTCCCCCCCCCCTCTCTAACCTCCTCACTGCATCAGCTACTCTACCTTGCCCGCACCACATCCCTGCAAGTTCCCATAAGCATCACTTTACTGTCCCCCACAGCTACCCTGATATCCCTCCTCCTCCCCCTTCCTGCTTCTCCTATCATGCACAGTTGCTCGCAGTCTAGCCTCTGGCCACAGACAGTAGTCATGTGTGTGTGAGGATTGTGTGTGTGGGTGTGTGTGTGTGTGTGTGTGAACCTTGTGTGTTTTCTACTATAACAGAAGGCCTTTTGGCCGGAAGCGCACATATTTACCAGTTCTTTTTTGCGCCTGTTTGCAACTCAACATCTCTTCTGTATGGCGAGTAGCAATGTTTCCTTTTCATAATATTAAAATTGTCATTTTTTAAAAATAACTATATTGTAATAAAGTACAGAAGGGGCGAAACCCTGGCCCAATGAAAGAGACCAGGCTAAAAAAATAAATAAACGTTATGGGTGAGATAAAGCAAACATGGAAATATTACGTTAAGAAGCGACAGCAGTAGTTTTCCGCGCTTATAAATTCTACTAGGCAAAGTCAGAATCAGAAACAGTAGCCGGGAGTTGCCAGTTACCAGGGTAGGTGACAGCTGCAGTATGAAGCATGGGACAGAGACAAAGGGCACACTGGCGACGCCGTAAGGTACTCTCTCTGTCTCCGCACAGAATGCATCGCACTGCCATCTTCTTAAGTGCACCTCACTACAGCCCACGTTCGTAGTCCCTGAGCTCTCTCGACTGACTCATTCTGCTGTTACAGCTTCGCTACTGACAACACGCCTCCTCTTATGCTTGAGGTTTCGTCTCTCGTGACATCTAGTGGAAAATTCCGCAGTACATACCGGTTTCCAGATATTTTTGATCAGAGATGTTACAACGTAATTAGAAATGGCCAACGTCGTGAACCCAAGAATTAAAACCGAAATATAGTTCCAGTATACCTCTTAAATAATATATTCTATGTAATGGAGAACTATTAATACGTAACAGTGGTTGGCAGAAATATAAAATGAATGAATGAATAATAAAACATCGTTGTTCTACAATATACTTTCAGATTTCTGGTTCATGGTATGTCCAAGGTTTTTGCTGTCTAATTCCAAGATCTTTTCATAATACTGACCTGTAAATCTCATTCACTATGGAGGAATGAGGACTCTCTTGAAAATGATGTAATGGAAACGACGGTGTATCTTCAAGACGCTGACGTCTACAGAAAGGGAATTTTTATAGTGTGTGCAGCATGTAAAATATGTAAAGTGAGCAATGACAGTATGTCAGTAAATAGTGCAACATCGATTTTTTATCAGCTAATTTGTTCACCAATGTTATACAGAGACAAGCCAAACTGCTTCGACAAATTTTTGGAGATTGATCCGGGATATTTTCCGAGTATTTTAGTTTCCAGTGGCTCATTACAGAATATTTGCATGAGTTCTTATCCAGATTTATCTTTGTCTATGTATTACTTTCAAAATATCTGCACAACACTGGAAACGTTGGTGGTAAGTGCAGTGTGTCTTGCTTGGAAATTGAATGGAATGTTCCTTTCACTCACGGTATTTTCCACTGGCAATAGTGACTATCACTTTACACTTCGCCCTGAATCTTGCATTCACTACTACTAGGTTTTGCCTCTGGTTTGCTTTTCCGACGATAGTAGTTGTACTTGAACAATGATATAAAGGAGGATGGAAAAGCTCGCTTATGAAGAGTCAGCCGATATGCACCTGACGTTTGGGTTCGCTGAATGCAATGAAAGAGTAACACCTTGGCGCTATGCTGATTTATTCAAGATGCGACGGCAACTACATCACACTAACCTATACTAACCTATAAATATCCTGTATGAGTCCATCAACGTTGTGAATAAAGCCGTCTAGATCGCTTAGTAAAATTTCTTTAGTTATTACGCAGTTATGGCTGCTGCGATCATCAGATACTGGCAGTTGCAATTAAAAAGTCATAGGAGCAATAGCGTTTGTTATACAACATCGAACTACAAAATACTACAAAATATGAAAAAATAAAAAGTAAAAAAATTTAAAAAAGAAATCTCACCCTCCAAAATCGTGGAACCTGTTAAAGAAGGTTTAGTGTCACTATCGAGCACTCATACCTAATCTTCAAAAATTGTACAAAGATGTAAATTCTAGCTGACAGGTGGTACTAGCGTGGGGTACGCTGCCTTCAAACTGCATTTTATTTCTTTTTTCTTCTATAATTACAATAACACAGACAAACTTTAAATTATAGATATTCAAAGTCATATTATAAACTACATGAGAAACCCAGCGTCGCTTTGGTATTTATTTATATAGCTATGTCAGAGACTTCATATGTATGCAGTTAATTTTCCGTTTGAAGTAGCATGATTGGGGACATGAACGAAGAGCTTGTTTGCTTCACAAACACGGGAGTGAGCCACACAGAGCTGACCACGCAAACAGCAACACTGACACTGAGGTCCATGCCCGCAACAAGCAGGGGCTGACCTTGTTCTTTGTTCTTGGTCAAAGAATTACATAATCTCACCGGAAATTTGTCAATGTTAATGAGTGTTGTAACATGAATTTCATACAATTAATTATGTATCAGATATTTTAGAAACAGTTCGTTAAAGGAATGTATCGCCTAAGAGCATTGCCCCACATTATCGATTAAAGTCATTTTTATTTAACAAATGTCTGAGTCAATGATGTGTGAAAAATAGTTTATTTGTTGTATGGAGGATTGCACTAAGCTCTCATCAATTGTAGTTAGATATTTGCAGCAGGCTCACATAGAGCAGGAAGTACCAAATTTCCAAGCAACTACATTACGAGGCGAGATATTTTTCATTACAGGACCAGACTGCTACGAAAATTATCAACGCACAGGAACCATTTCATAAACAGAATTATTAGGCGGATCATTAACGTACAGGGATCACTTTGTTCAATTAAAGAGATTAATAGTAAAGTTCAGGATTTAATCAGTTTGCACATTTTTTTTTAGAAAAATTCTAAAACAGGGCCAATTTCATGTTGTATTGTCGCAGGCAGATACAGGGTGTTTCAAAAATGACCGGTATAATTGAAACGGCAATAAAAACTAAACGAGCAGTGATAGAAATACACCGTTTGTTGCAATATGTTTGGGACAACAGTACATTTTCAGGCGGACAAACTTTCGAAATTACAGTAGTTACAATTTTCAACAACAGATGGCGCTGCAAGTGATGTGAAAGATATAGAAGACAACGCAGTCTGTGGGTGCGCCATTCTGTACGTCGTCTTTCTGCTGTAAGCGTGTGCTGTTCACAACGTGCAAGTGTGCTGTGGACAACATGGTTTATTCCTTAGAACAGAGGATTTTTCTGGTGTTGGAATTCCACCGCCTAGAACAAAGTGTTGTTGCAACAAGACGAAGTTTTCAACGGAGGTTTAATGCAACCAAAGGACCGAAAAGCGATACAATAAAGGATCTGTTTGAAAAATTTCAACGGACTGGGAACGTGACGGATGAACGTGCTGGAAAGGTAGGGCGACCGCGTACGGCAACCACAGGGGGCAACGTGCAGCTAATGCAGCAGGTGATCCAACAGTAGCCTCGGGTTTCCGTTCGCCGTGTTGCAACTGCGGTCCAAATGACGCCAACGTCCACGTATCGTCTCATGCACCAGAGATTACACCTCTATCCATACAAAATTCAAACGCGGCAACCCCTCAGCTCCGCTACCATTGCTGGGCGAGAGACATTCGCTAACGATATAGTGCACAGGATTGATGACGGCGATATGCATGTGGGCAGCATTTGGTTTACTGACGAAGCTTATTTTTACCTGGACAGCTTCGTCAATAAACAGAACTGGCGCATATGGGGAACCGAAAAGCCCCATGTTGCAGTCCCATCGTCCCTGTATCCTCAAAAAGTACTGGTCTGGGCCGCCATTTCTTCCAAAGGAATCATTGGCCCATTTTTCAGATCCGAAACGATTACTGCATCACGCTATCTGGACATTCTTCGTGAATTTGTGGCGGTTCAAACTGCCTTAGACGACACTGCGAACACCTCGTGGTTTATGCAAGATGGTGGCCGGCCACATCGAACGGCCGACGTCTTTAATTTCCTGAATGAATATTTCGATGATCGTGTTATTGCTTTGGGCTATCCGAAACATACAGGAGGCGGCGTGGATTGGCCTCCCTATTCGCCAGACATGAACCCCTGTGACTTCTTTCTGTGGGGACACTTGAAAGACCAGGTGTACCGCCAGAATCCAGAAACAATTGAACAGCTGAAGCAGTACATCTCATCTGCATGTGAAGCCATTCCGCCAGACACGTTGTCAAAGGTTTCGGGTAATTTCATTCAGAGACTACGCCATATTATTGCTACGCATGGTGGATAGCCGGCCGGTGTGGCCATGCGGTTATCGGCGCTTCAGTCCGGAACCGCGCGACCACTACGGTCGCAGGTTCGAATCCTGCCTCGGGCATGGGTGTGTGTGTGATGTCCTTAGGTTAGTTAGGTTGCGACGGGTCAGGCTCTTATCGCGCAGTTTCCTTTCCCTGAAAGAAAATCCACCTACCTCGTTTCTTAGGTAGTTGCTGCACTCGCCTCTCCTGATAGCAGCTACTGGAAAAATTGCAGAAAAGCAGTGTTGAAGAAACTGCAATTTAATAGCCGCTCACCGGAGGCCGCGATACATGTTTGCTGAAATACAATCTATGAGCAATCTTCCTAAATAAATTGAGTTATTGGAATGGTAGTAATTGTTTACTCAAACGAGAACGCGAAGTTGGTAATTCTATTTAAGCTCTTTATTGTCTTTAAGCCTGATCATCAGCCCGCTAATCTACGTTTGAAGAAAGTTCAGTTCACAATTCTATCCACACTCAAACCCCGCCAGAATTAGCTTTCAAAGTTACGGAATTTACTTAACTGCAACACAGACGATTTTCTAACATACACGTTTGCAGTCGATGTTCAATAATAGTTCGTTTTTTAACGTTAATGCTCGCCATAAGCACTTAGTAAAAGTTTACGAAGTACCGCCACGCTTTTAATTATTAAAGTTACTCGCGTCTTTCGCGGAACGAAAAGTCACAACTCGCTCAAACTCACACTACGCGTTACTGGACTCTTCCAGTCTCAAATCGCACAGTACCGAACCGATGAAGCCGTTTTATGACTTCATTTTACACATTATTCGCGAGGACACATCAAGCATGTCTCTTCTCGATCACAGTTCCTTCGCGACCCTCATCCACTCGCGACTCACTCTCCTAGTCTGCTAACCGTCCTCGCATCTCATTGGCTCACACATCACACAGCCAATCAGAATTAACTCTTTGGGTGCGCCTCGCGCCAAAATCTAGCACGCACCAGTCATGACTTCTGAATCATTTACGTCATGATTTCTTGTTACACAAAATTTACTGTATAATTTAACAAACCGAAAGGAAAACTAGACTTTACTTTATTTCCAGAAATTATTTAAATACTCGCGAACGTTCTGGCTGCTTGTACAATACCATACACTCTTGGACATCCGACATTCACTAAGATGGGGAACCACTGGCGACTCTGTTCCCACGGTTACATCGTCTGAACACTTGCGAGTTCCAACCTAGATTTTATACACTTGCAAAGAATGGCGAATGTCCCTCTTTCATTCACTCAGGCACACTCATTCACTCTCACCTACTCATATAAAATAACTGTTCACAAAAATTCAAAACATTTATGGTTTTAACAAAGTTATAGGTGAATTTCTAAAAGTAAAATTCTCAAAATAAATACAAAAGCACGGAAGGTGATTTTGTTTCATAGTTGGATGGTCACTGAAGGTGATCTATACATAATGGTATTTATTTAGACTCGAAAATTGTAGAAATTTGCGTTTTCTGTAAGATTTTTCTAATTTCCAAAATATGCAGGTTTCAAAGCTCAAATTTGGATGACTTATTTTTATTCATAACAGAAACTAGTATATTAACTTTTAATTTCCTCAGGTTCCTCAGTTAGAAGTTATTAAAGATGAAAGTTCCACGTTATACACGCGGCTAGTTAGCGCACAGGTCTTACATTCTCACGGTACAGACATGCCATATGGTCGTGACGTCAGACGAACGGACACCGGTAATCTGCCCGCTACAGCACATATGCTAATCTGATGGCTACTTTACAGTCTGTCTACATTTCACAGTAAATATTTGATAGAAAACTGTGCGCTCGCACTAGTTGCGACGCCACACACCTCCTGAGGAAACTAAATTTTTTCATTCATGACAAACTTTTAGTTTTCTAAAAAAAAAATTCTATTAAAGATTTACTCAAACAGCTATTTAACATTTATAGTTCCTGTACATCAATCATCCACTTATACCTAGGGCTGACGACCTACAAAACATCTTATATCTAAACATGCACTTTTATCATCATTCAAAAAAAAATTTTTCAGATTACAAAATTCTATTTACAAATTCCTGAAAGAGAAAACAAACCTAAATACTATCTTGATGTACGTCACACGCACACTAACACTACTATCGCTATGGTGAGCGTCACTTTTTTACCACTTACACTTAAGATTTTGATAGCACTCGTAGTTCGACCGGGTCCTGCTTGGGAGGTCCATTTCAAGTCTCGTGCTACCACCTCTGTTTACTTCGGCGCACCTGAAACATCAGCTGGCCTCAGTTCCCTTTCTAACTGCTACGTCTTAACCTACAGCAGCGATAAATGGCGCTATCTGCTTGACTCTAAAGTCTCATATTTTTGATAAAATTTACTTTACAGTATGTACAATTTTCAAAATTTTTTTTTTTTTTTTTTTTTAAGTGAAAAGTGAATTGACTTTCCTAATGCAGTACCGAAGTGGCACATTTACTCTTTAATTACTTCTTCATCTCATAATCAAACAAGTTATAGTTACATAAGAAATACTAAGAAAAACAATTCCTACAAATAGTTCACAAATACATAATAAATCTCCGCCAGCACTGGTGACTCTCCAGTTCCTGTACAATACACAACAATATAAAATATACACAAAATTATCAATATTACAATTCTGTCTCCAGGCAATCTCCTGTAGTCCTGTATCATAAATTAAACACTGAAAAATACATATTTACTTATTCATTTATCAACACTACAATCCTTATACTAATCTCTACGACAAACTTGGGGAGCTTTGTGTGTCTCTGGTCAAAAATGGAATCGATGTCATGGGTACTTTCCTCATCTCACATATCTGGAGTTACTTCAATTTCTTGTCAACATCAGGTTTTCTCTAGTCACATTCGGGTTTAATTTACAACTCTCATACTCATACTTCACACACTCAGGTTAGTATTTGTTAAAGCGTTTCCTACTAATCTGCGAAACCTCGTTACCCATACTTTCTAACATACATCCACCTCCTGAGTTACCAACGTCGCCTCAGCTCTGTTTACATTCGTAGCCTCACTTCCTTTTGTTTACAAACATCTCCTCTGTTTACCAACAAACGCCACCTCTGGTTACCAACATTAAGCTTTTTATTTACTCACCTTCGTAGCCTCACTTTTTCCTAATATCGAGCTAGCCAAACACTATGCTCATTCTTTCTCCTTTTCTCACATATTTCTCTTCATTTGACAGTCAGTCCTGCTGCACTGTCCCTTTAACTTAACTTCCTTTACCCCTTTGACAGTCAACCTTGTTGCACTGTACCTTTACTCATTTTACCACTAAATCACCTCCTGAGGCTCTGACTTCATTGAACAGACAGTTTTGCTGTACTGCTCCATTTCCTTTCCTAAACATTAGCTTAATGCTACGTCTTAACATATCGTTCTGTTACTTAACAAACAGCTTCAATGTTCGTCACCATATTTTCTGAGGCTCTTACATTTCTTAGTTATTTTACCTTTCCAAGGGCATTACTCACACCTTAGGCCAAACATTTACTTTACTGAGACTTATTACTTATCTGAGGTATCTTAATCCTTTTTGATTTTCTCTTACACTCATTCCTTACGCTTAACCTATACTGCACTGAGGTTCTTTCCTACTCATTACTTAAACACTTTATCACTTAAAAACTACGATAGAGAAGAAGGAAAGACGATAGAATTTTAGTTCTGAATGAAAGAAGAGGTAGGTTGACAATACGGAAAAGAAAGTGGAAGAAATATTGTCAAACGACTCGAGACCTAGTGCTCGTCACGCACTTAGCTCTGCAAAGAGTGCAAAGCTCTCTGAGGTAACTACTCACTCCTGGCCACGTCTCTCTTTTGAACATATCTTTTCAAATCCACAATGTTCCTAAGCCCTAACACCTTATGTGATTTCACAAACTCCAGTCTATAAGCATTTGGGTGAGGCTTCTCTACGATTCTAAATGGGCCCACGTACTCATTATAGCCCTCCAAGAATTTCTCTGTTTTACAAATACATATAGGAAAATCATTCTGCTCAGGATCCTCACATAGCTGCTTACCGATGAAAGGTATAGTAATTAGTTTACCCTTAATTTTTACCATAACATCATTGGTAGAAAAATTCACCCATCCTTCATATTTATTCAAAAAGTCAGCCCCCACCAATATGTCTACACTCAGTCCATTTATAACTAAGAAGTTCTGTCTTATTTCTACTTCCTTAAATGCTATGGGTAGAAACACTTCCTGTTTTACTGTCTTCTTAGTCTTACCGGTTGCTACTACAATGTTCAAGCCACTTACTGGCATCTTAACAATCTGTTTACTGTTAGGGAGTTCATTTACCAAGTTCTGGGATACTGCACAGACTTCCGATCCAGTATCTATCAAACATTTAACTGGTTCATTTAATACTCTTAGCTCTACTATCGGTTGCCCTAAGTACTCTTTATTTATTTTGGGTTCTGCTTCCTCCAATAAATCTTGCACAATTTCTCTCCTTTCGAAGCCTGTCTTTTGGGTGGCAATCACATTCACACTTACAGGGTTTATTTCATGCTTATTATCACCCTCAATTCTAGTGGCAGCTCCTATTAGCCTATCCACTATTGCTAAGTCAAAACATTTTTCCAAGGTTTCCCCCTCTTTCTCATTAACCTCCTTTTCTACGACCCTATCCAAGGCGTCGTCATTAACCTCTACCTCCTCCTCTAATCTATCCTCTTCTTCGTAACTATCTACAACATCAATTATCTTATCAAGCACAGTCACAACCCTGCCATTATTACTGTTCTCACCCCTATCCGACAGCTCTTCATTAGTTTTACTGTGCATAATGTCTTTCTGATTATTACCCTTATAACTAGTACTTAGTTCTTCAATAAGTGGCTTCTTATGATTATTCTTACAGTTAATTGGTTCATTAACTTCCACTTGACTTAAAGCTACTATCTCTGTCTGTTTTACGTTATCCTCCCTAAATTTTGTAGCAACAACATTTATGTTAGGTGGTCGTTCAGGCTGCTTTCTTATGAATGGTTTTGCCAGCGGATTTAACTTTAAACGCTGTTGCCTACGATCGCCAGCACACTCGTAGACAATTAATGGTTTTCCGAGCGCGGTGCGTCATCACTATGCCTCCAGCTGACCGCCTCACCTCCTGACATCTGTCGGCCGCTGTCATACTGCTCGCGTTCATTGAACCTGTTAACATATGTTCTTCCTCTACCACGTGAACTGCCACGGTATCCGCCGCCTCTCTGAACACCCATCCTATTAATGTTTACATCCGCGCGATTGTCATTCTGCCTAGCAGGCGGGCGATGCTCCCTCCTCATGTTTTCTTCTTCTTTTTGGACGGATTCAACCCTTTCTAAATACTGTACGAACTTGTCAATGTTATCTCGGGGCGCAGATATGATCTTAGTTTTCCAGTTCCACGGTAGCTTATTTTCTACCCCTAATATGATCTGTTCTGTTTCTAACTTATTACTAAGGTAGGACAGAGTTGTTACCCACCTTTGAACAAATCGTTTGATGCCCTCTCTCTTGGGGTCATACTTCTCTCCCGACCAGAACCGATTAAGAACATCCATCTGCTTTCTCTTTCCCCAGTATTCCTCAAAGAACGCTAATTTAAATTCTGACAATTTCGCGTATTTTTCAGAGGCTAAATTCCCCCATACTCTGGCCTCTCCCATCAAATTTGAAGTGATAAAGCCTATCTTTTGTTTATCGCTCCATACTTTCGGCAAAACGTCTTCAAAATCGTTCCAAAATTCTCTGGGGTGCATGTTCTTACTTGGGTCAAATTTTAAAAACTGTCTGTGGGTAACATACGCAACCTCGGTAGATTCAATTATTCCACTGGAAATTATACTACCACTATGGTCAGAAACACACTGTTCTACTTTGGTTAGTCTGCATTCATGCCCACAAAGTTGCTCATTCACACTTTCACTGAAATGGCTTATGTGAGTCTCTAAATTATTGACCTTATTTACAACTTGCTCTCCAAGTTTCTCACACCGAATTTTGGTATCATTTACTTTACATTCTAAGGCGGCATGATTAATTTCATTGGAATTCTCTACCACTTTTATGTGCTCACATACTTTATCTAATTCTGCATCAACATGGGATTTAAATTGCTGTTGATCCTCAGTAACCTGTTCGATTCGTGTCGTCAATTCACTTTGCACTTGAACAATATTTTCGGTACATTCTAGTTTAACCTGCTGTATTTCAACATTTACTTTACTACTGAGCACTGCTAAATCTTGCTTCCAACAGTCTCTGAGATCGGATATTTTGGAATCTAAATCAGCGCCCATTTTAGTCATCTCATTACTTAAATCAGATCCTAATTTAGACATTTTTGAATCCATTTGTGACATATTAGTTTCCAATTTTGATATACTGGAATCCATTTTTGACATACTGGAATCCATCTTACTTGACATATTGGAATCCAACACGTTCATCTTAGTTAATAGATTCATCAGCATACTGGCGACATTATCCTTCGCCCCCTCATTTGCTGATACAATGTCCCTATTAACATTAACTACCGGCATGGGTAACTGTAACTCACTGGGCACTGACATATTTGGATCTGACTCCAAACTATAATTAACATAGGATGAATCAGTCAAACTACTACTGAAATTGGGTTGAGACACGTCTAAACTAAAATTCATGGGGTCATTTTCCCCTGTCTCCATCCCACTATCACAACTTAGTTCCGCCTTTTTGTCACTTGGTTGAAACTCAGCCATTTTTCTCAGTTTGACTCCACAAACACACAAAGTTTTCAAAAGCACTGTACTTAACTTTGTGCTTCGGCGTGCTGCGTTGCTGCTAGATGAAACTGCGGGTCCGTTCACCATACACTGCAATGCTGTACCAGTTTCCGGGCCCCCGCTCGAATCAGCGCTGCCAACTGCCACTGCTGTCGTCGCCTCTGCGTAGTCTCCGTAGCTCGTCGTCTGCCAGACGCCGTCGTAGACTGCTATTTCAATCGGCGCGTAGTCACCGAAAAATTCTTCCGTTCCGTACAACACATTACAGTTCACGGACACTTTCACTGTCCTTCCTATTCACGTGGCGATATCAATTTGTACGCTACACAGTTCCTACACATAGCGAGCACTTCTGTATTGTCCGGTAATTGTCACTACTGCTTTTTTTTGAAATTCACTGGAATTTACTATTTTTATTTCCCGGGCGATGCACCACTTGCGACGGGTCAGGCTCTTATCGCGCAGTTTCCTTTCCCTGAAAGAAAATCCACCTACCTCGTTTCTTAGGTAGTTGCTGCACTCGCCTCTCCTGATAGCAGCTACTGGAAAAATTGCAGAAAAGCAGTGTTGAAGAAACTGCAATTTAATAGCCGCTCACCGGAGGCCGCGATACATGTTTGCTGAAATACAATCTATGAGCAATCTTCCTAAATAAATTGAGTTATTGGAATGGTAGTAATTGTTTACTCAAACGAGAACGCGAAGTTGGTAATTCTATTTAAGCTCTTTATTGTCTTTAAGCCTGATCATCAGCCCGCTAATCTACGTTTGAAGAAAGTTCAGTTCACAATTCTATCCACACTCAAACCCCGCCAGAATTAGCTTTCAAAGTTACGGAATTTACTTAACTGCAACACAGACGATTTTCTAACATACACGTTTGCAGTCGATGTTCAATAATAGTTCGTTTTTTAACGTTAATGCTCGCCATAAGCACTTAGTAAAAGTTTACGAAGTACCGCCACGCTTTTAATTATTAAAGTTACTCGCGTCTTTCGCGGAACGAAAAGTCACAACTCGCTCAAACTCACACTACGCGTTACTGGACTCTTCCAGTCTCAAATCGCACAGTACCGAACCGATGAAGCCGTTTTATGACTTCATTTTACACATTATTCGCGAGGACACATCAAGCATGTCTCTTCTCGATCACAGTTCCTTCGCGACCCTCATCCACTCGCGACTCACTCTCCTAGTCTGCTAACCGTCCTCGCATCTCATTGGCTCACACATCACACAGCCAATCAGAATTAACTCTTTGGGTGCGCCTCGCGCCAAAATCTAGCACGCACCAGTCATGACTTCTGAATCATTTACGTCATGATTTCTTGTTACACAAAATTTACTGTATAATTTAACAAACCGAAAGGAAAACTAGACTTTACTTTATTTCCAGAAATTATTTAAATACTCGCGAACGTTCTGGCTGCTTGTACAATACCATACACTCTTGGACATCCGACATTCACTAAGATGGGGAACCACTGGCGACTCTGTTCCCACGGTTACATCGTCTGAACACTTGCGAGTTCCAACCTAGATTTTATACACTTGCAAAGAATGGCGAATGTCCCTCTTTCATTCACTCAGGCACACTCATTCACTCTCACCTACTCATATAAAATAACTGTTCACAAAAATTCAAAACATTTATGGTTTTAACAAAGTTATAGGTGAATTTCTAAAAGTAAAATTCTCAAAATAAATACAAAAGCACGGAAGGTGATTTTGTTTCATAGTTGGATGGTCACTGAAGGTGATCTATACATAATGGTATTTATTTAGACTCGAAAATTGTAGAAATTTGCGTTTTCTGTAAGATTTTTCTAATTTCCAAAATATGCAGGTTTCAAAGCTCAAATTTGGATGACTTATTTTTATTCATAACAGAAACTAGTATATTAACTTTTAATTTCCTCAGGTTCCTCAGTTAGAAGTTATTAAAGATGAAAGTTCCACGTTATACACGCGGCTAGTTAGCGCACAGGTCTTACATTCTCACGGTACAGACATGCCATATGGTCGTGACGTCAGACGAACGGACACCGGTAATCTGCCCGCTACAGCACATATGCTAATCTGATGGCTACTTTACAGTCTGTCTACATTTCACAGTAAATATTTGATAGAAAACTGTGCGCTCGCACTAGTTGCGACGCCACAAGGTGTAAGTAGTTCTAAGTTCTAGGGGACTGATGACCTCAGATGTTAAGTCCCATAGTGCTCAGAGCCATGGTGGATATGTGGAAAATATCGTACTATAGAGTTTCCCAGACCGCAGCGCCATCTGTTGTTGACAATTGTAACTACTGTAATTTCGAAAGTTTGTCTGCCTGAAAATGTACTGTTGTCCCAAGCATATTGCAACAAACGGTGTATTTCTATCGCTGCTCATTTAGTTTGTATTGCCGTTTCAAATATACCGGTCATTTTTGAAACACCCTGTATATTCGATTTGTCTCGAAGTTGGAAATGCACAAAGTCATTCAAAGCTAAACAACAGCAAAGTTATTCAACGAATTCTGAAACAGTTTGAGACCAACCTACCAAGCCAGGATGAGCTCAAAACTTCAAACCAAACGAGAAGAATTAATAAGGGAACCTTTCAACATAAAACAAAGTCACATAGTCATGTCAAGGGAATTACAGCTTAACGTGAAACCCAAAAGTGAATCAGTAAACTGTTAGATATAAGTGGGATTTGGGGTATAAAAACTCGCTCACCTACGCCACTTCCTGTCAAAATTCCCGCCTATGATGTCTCGTTGTAGAGGAGTAACTTTAAACCTCCATGAGTGAAGGGTTCTGAGGTGTGGGATAATGCATGATGCTCTCGGTCAGAGTTACATCGTGCCTCACTTTTGGAAGGAGTTTCCAAAAGCCTGATGTTCTTGATCCGCAGCAAGGCTCGCTTCACGATCTTTATTGGATTCTTGAGACCGCATAGTCCTCAGACTTTTAGCGGTTCTGTGTACTCTTGTCAGAGAGACTCGACCTTTCTAGGCATTTTTGTTCGTAAACAAAACGAAATCGCATTGTAACGAGTAGGCACCCAAACCACAAAACAAGTTCAATAAATTCGTTTTTCCTAGTAATAAATATAAATAAAATCTGCCGAAAGAGGGAAAGTGATGTTGTTAAGTTTTTAAAGCACAAAGCAACACCAGTAAATACATAAATTCGATTTTATTTTGTAGTCGTAAAGATAAGATTGCGGTGCTTAATTCTGCCACTGAGGTTAACTTCCGAAAATACATCTGTCACTAAGTTAAAAATACTAACAGCGCCATCTGTTGGTTCTTTGCTGGACTATGAAACTAACAGCACCAGCTGTTGGTTCTTTTTTGTGTTACACTGTCGTGATTGAAAATTCGAACAACTAACAGAGTAGATTATTTTAGATAAAACTTTAAATTTGGATATCTTTCTTTTTTCGTTATTAGATTTTAATGAAATAAAGCCTATATGTCGGCCCAGGCCACTCTTAAGTTACCTGGGAAAATCCCATGAAAATTCGTCTAGTAGTTTGGAGATTAGCGTGTTCAACTAAAAAGACACTACAGTTTAATAGGTTTTTTATCAGTATAGATGTATATGATGATACAGTTTTAGCTAATTTTATGAGTATACAACTATACTGCTTTAAGTCGTGATAATTAAACTTCTTACAAAGTAATATTTTTTAACTTTAATGTTCCTTTAATCTTAACTGCACATGTCTGCTAATTAGTCACCAAAATGACGTAATTTTATTAAGCGATCTAGACTTTTATCCAGGGTTATGGCGATTGCATATTACAGGCTTTATCGCCGTTTTTAAGGTATTGTCACAGAAGCAAAGTTAACTCAGGCAACAAACCGAAACAATTAAAATTACATTACTAACCTGTGACGAGGCACCGGAGACGAAGGGTCCCTTGTAAAATGGTTCAAATGGCTCTGAGCACTACGGGACTTAACATCTGAGGTCATTAGTCCCCAAGAACTTAGAACAACTTAAACCTAACTAACTTAAGGACATCACACACATCCATACCCGAGGCAAGATTCGAACCTGCGACGGTAGCTGTCGCGCGGTTCCAGAATGTAGCGCCTAGAACCGCTAGGCCACACCGGCCGGCGGTCCCTTGAAGCAAATATTCCAAAAATATCGCTGAATAGCTTCCGAAATTTTATCGGCGGAGTTTGGTTTCAACACGCATACAGGAGCAGAAAATTTCCAGTAAGCGTGCGTCCGTGAACGAGCCGTTTGCGAGATAAATTCCAGTTTGCTATTAAGAGCTGTCACTGACTTCAGTATCAAATATTGTTGGTTGGTTGCTTTGGGGGAGGGGACCAAACAACGAGGTCATCAGCTCTATCGAATTAGGAACGTATGGGGAAGGAAAGCGGCCGTACCCTTTCAAAGGAACCATCCCGACATTTGCCTGAAGCGATTTAGGGAAATCACGGGAAACCTAAATCAGGATGGCCGGACGCGGGTTTTGAACCGCCTTCTCCCGAATGCAAGTCCAGTGTGCTAACCAGTGGGCCACCTCGCTCGGTATCAAATATTGTCCGAGTTAGTCCAAATGTGTACGAAATGTAAACTACACTCCTGGAAATGGAAAAAAGAACACATTGACACCGGTGTGTCAGACCCACCATACTTGCTCCGGACACTGCGAGAGGGCTGTACAAGCAATGATCACACGCACGGCACAGCAGACACACCAGGAACCGCGGTGTTGGCTGTCCAATGGCGCTAGCTGCGCAGCATTTGTGCACCGCCGCTGTCAGTGTCAGCCAGTTTGCCGTGGCATACGGAGCTACATCGCAGTCTTTAACACTGGTAGCATGCCGCGACAGCGTGGACGTGAACCGTATGTGCAGTTGACGGACTTTGAGCGAGGGCGTATAGTGGGCATGCGGGAGGCCGGGTGGACATACCGCCGAATTGCTCAACACGTGGGTCGTGAGGTCTCCACAGTACACCAATGTTGTCGCCAGTGGTCGGCGGAAGGTGCACGTGCCCATCGACCTGGGACCGGACCGCAGCGACGCACGGATGCACGCCAAGACCGTAGGATCCTACGCAGTGCCGTAGGGGACCGCACCGCCACTTCCCAGCAAATTAGGGACACTGTTGCTCCTGGGGTATCGGCGAGGACCATTCGCAACCGTCTCCATGAAGCTGGGCTACGGTCCCGCACACCGTTAGGCCGTCTTCCGCTCACGCCCCAACATCGTGCAGCCCGCCTCCAGTGGTGTCGCGACAGGCGTGAATGGAGGGACGAATGGAGACGTGTCGTCTTCAGCGATGAGAGTCGCTTCTGCCTTGGTGCCAATGATGGTCGTATGCGTGTTTGGCGCCGTGCAGGTGAGCGCCACAATCAGGACTGCATACGACCAAGGCACACAGGGCCAACACCCGGCATCATGGTGTGGGGAGCGATCTCCTACACTGGCCGTACACCTCTGGTGATCGTCGAGGGGACACTGAATAGTGCACGGTACATCCAAACCGTCATCGAACCCATCGTTCTACCATTCCTAGACCGGCAAGGGAACTTGCTGTTCCAACAGGACAATGCACGTCCGCATGTATCCCGTGCCACCCAACATGCTCTAGAAGGTGTAAGTCAACTACCCTGGCCAGCAACATCTCCGGATCTGTCCCCCATTGAGCATGTTTGGGACTGGATGAAGCGTCGTCTCACGCGGTCTGCACGTCCAGCACGAACGGTGGTCCAACTGAGGCGCCAGGTGGAAATGGCATGGCAAGCCGTTCCACAGGACTACATCCAGCATCTCTACGATCGTCTCCATGGGAGAATAGCAGCCTGCATTGCTGCAAAAGGTGGATATACACTGTACTAGTGCCGACATTGTGCATTCTCTGTTGCCTGTGTCTATGTGCCTGTGGTTCTGTCAGTGTGATCATGTGATGTATCTGACCCCAGGAATGTGTCAATAAAGTTTCCCCTTCCTGGGACAATGAATTCACGGTGTTCTTATTTCAATTTCCAGGAGTGTATTTCCCATTTAACTGGGCTCGAGCGTTCTAGCAATGCTGGGTGATGGTTGAGGTGGAAGCTAGCTAGCATGACGTTTCTCGTACATTCCTGGCACGTAAGCCAGAGTTATGTTCCGCTGAGAAGCGATACGAAAAGTGCGACCGCGGTGACCAGACACAGAGAGGCGGCGCGGCTGGCGCTGTGGTGAAAGGTCAAAAACTGGCAGCCAGCGTCTCTCTGTCTCGCTCCACTTGTGTTTTTCGCGACCGCTCAGTGAATAACGAGAGTAGTGGAAACGCACAAAAGGGAGAGAGAAAGGCGCGGCGTGCCAGACAATGGCAGCTTACACTCCGCCGTCACGGGCGCTCCATTGCCAGAGAGGATGCGCAGAATGAAGCCGCGCCGGAATTAAAACAGGAAGTCTACTCCTCTCCCTTTTCTGATCCTAGCGTCGCGGGCTAAATATTTGGCCCGGCTTTCAGTACTTCACTAGTGTCCGCTATGATGTCGCTGGGCTATCCACTTAGGAAGTCAGACCAGCGAAATTCGTGTATTAATTAAAGATCGTTACACATTATTTCGTAAATAACGAATGTTGGTGCAACTATGCGTGTGATAATTAATGCACAGACAAACAATGTCTTGTGTCATTCAGTACCAACGAATCAAAACTGGAATTGGTAGTTCATACCATATTGTCACAGTTTGTAGGGATACTACATCTACATTTACGTGATTACTCTGCTATTCACAATAAAGTGCCTGGCAGAGGGTTCAATGAACCACCTTCAAGCTGTCTCTCTACCGTTCCACTCTCCAACGGCACGCGGGAAAAACGAGCACCTAAATTTTTCTGTTCGAGCCCTGATTTCTCGTATTTTACCGTGATTATCATTTCTCCCTACGTAGGTGGGTGCCAACAGAATGTTTTTGCAATCGGAGGAGAAAACTGGTGATTGAAATTTCATGAGAAGATCCCGTCGCAACAAAAAACGCCTTTTTTTTAATGATTGCCACTCCAATCATGTCTGTGACACTATCTCCCATATTTCGTGATAATACAAAACGAGCTGCCCTTCTTTGTACTGTTTCGTTGTCATCCGTCAGTCCCACCTGATGCGAATCACACACCGAACAGCGATACTCCAGAATAGGTTTGAAGACGCTTGTGAGGAACAGTGTGGAAAGCCTTCTTGAAATCTAAAAATATGGAATCAATTTGA
The DNA here is from genome assembly GCF_023897955.1 of Schistocerca gregaria. Taxonomy (NCBI): domain Eukaryota; kingdom Metazoa; phylum Arthropoda; class Insecta; order Orthoptera; family Acrididae; genus Schistocerca; species Schistocerca gregaria. The sequence continues at coordinate 522,792,519 of NC_064921.1, read as the reverse complement.
CATATCCTGTCGATAGCACTTATTACTTGATGAGTATAAAGCGCTAGTTGTGTTTCACAAGAACTATATTTTCTGAAACCGTGCTGACTATGTGTCAATAACTCGTTTTCTTGGAGGTACTTCATAATGTTCGAATACAGTATATGTTCCAAAACCCTACTGCAAATCGACGTTAGTGATATAGGCTTGTAATTCAGCGGGTTACTCCTACTTTCCTTTTTGGGTATTGGTGTGACTTGAGCAATTTTCCAGTCTTTAGGTACGGATCTTTCTGTGAGCGAGTGGTTGTATATAATTGCTAAGTATGGAGGTACTAAATGGAACGATCACATAGGATCAGTCGTAGGTAAGACATATGTCAGACTTCGGTTCGTTGGTAGAATACCAGGGAAATTCAGCCAGTCTACAAAGGGGATTGCTTACAAAACACTCGTGTGCCCATCTCAAAGGATATAGAGTTTACCGTCCTGCCGACAGTGCGGTCATTAGAAGTGGAGGGCAAGCTTGTAATGCGGAATGACGGGAACGGAAATCGTCAGCGCCCTTCTCAAAGGAACCATTTCGGATTTGCCTGGAGAGATTTAGGGAAATCACGGGGAACCCAAAGTGGGATGGTCGAATCGGGATTTGAACCGTCGTCTTCTCGAATACTAGTCCAGTGTGATAACCACTGCGCAACCTCCCTCGGTATGACCTGTCCTAGAATACAGCTCAAGTGTGTGGGACTAATGTCAAATAGGATTAATAGATATATCTATATAACTGAACGACTAACCCGATGCACATCAGCTCATCCCGGTTGCATGTTCCTATCTATCGGCTACCAGGTAGAACAAAAATTTTAATTTTTCAGTATTTCGTATAATTAGTGAACGAATTTAATATTTAAAATGTTGTCGTAATCCACTCTTTAAGAGGTATAATCTTATGTTAAATTACAATATACAAGTATTACAGTTACAAAATGTGTACGAGGTATGATAAAAAACGGGAATTTTTGTTTTTCTTAAGGAATCCTTATTTGTTCATCATCATTTTTGTCCCTTTCAAAGTAATCCCCCTCAGATATACACTTCTTACAGTGCTTTTCCCAATCTTGTAAGCACTTCTGGAACTCACTTTTCATTATAGTGTTCAGCTCCTTTAGCGATTCTATTTTTGTCTCATCGGTGGTGACAAAACGACGTCCTTTTGTGGTTCTCTTCAACCTCGGGAATAGAATGAAATCACAGGGGGCATGTCCGGCAAATAGGTGGCTGAGGCAACATAACTTGTTTTATTTTTTGTCAAAAAATCACGAATAGGCATTGAGGTGTTAGCGGGAGTACTATCGTGATGCGATTTGCACAAGTAGTTTTGCCACAATTCTGATCGTTCTCTTCGGATTACTTCACGCTAACGGCATATAACTTCTAGGTACGACATAATCTAAGAAACAGATGGGAAGACTCTTCACATGTGATCGAACTTGTCGAATTTTTATGTGTTGGTTTTCGGTCATTTTCCATTGGAATTATTGGGCGCTAGTTTCGACGTCATACTCGTATACCAGTGTTGTGTCACCTGTTACAATCTTCTTTAGAAATTCCGGATCGTAGACGACTTCATTTGGCAATTCCTGGGCGATCACTATGCGACGTCGTTGTTAGTCCAAATTCAACAGTTTTGGAACAAACTTTGCTGTTGCACGTTTCATGTCTAAAACATCCGAAAAAATTGCTTGAAATACGCCAACATCTTCAGCAACCTCTTTGAAGGTGATTTTCCATAGCCATTTTCCCTACTTCTTTCACATTGTTGTCAGTAGTTGATGTGCTAGGGTCTCCAGGGCTGTCGTTGTCTCCAGTGTCTACTCGACCCTCTTTGAAACGTTTATAAACACTCATAAACTCTTGTCTTACTCATGTCAGGAACATGTGTACCAACAAGATAAAAAGATTTGAAAATAGAATGTACAAAGCCCACGAAATTAAAAAATTCCCGTTACTTTTTGAACACGTTTCATATATGTCACGAGGCAGTGAAACTCCAAGCACGCAAATACCCAGACTGTATTCACCCAGTATTTGAGGATGAGAGAATTAGTGACTTGCAACAAATTTTATACATAGTGTCAAACCATTATGAGTTTTTTTCTCGGAAACACTCCCAACAAAATAATGAAAGCAAATAAGTTCATCGCTTATTATATTTTCGCTGTCATGCGATAAAACTACTGCATGAGGCGTGACTTCTAAATTTCTTACTATTAATTCTAGTTACTACACATTTTGCGAACAATATCCTTATAAAAACAGCAAAATTATATCATTGTACGACACGTAGTTCATGAAGAGGCCCACGAGAAAGACAGGCCACAGTGCGTACGTCACGAAGGTAGTCCTGCGCTCGCTCCCTCGGTCGCTCGCTCGCTCAAATCAGCAGACAAGATACGTTTCTACACCTGTTAACTGGCAACAAGGTGTGTCCGTACAAACGAAAACTGTATCTTCTACTTGAATCCGCTGTTATGGAATCTTGCTGTTATTAGTCTTATAATGATGGGAAGTCCATGGGCCTACTTATAATTTGTTACGGCTGTACTGGCGTACAATAAAATAAAATCATGCTAAAATCACTATCAGTTGCATAAGGCACCACTTCCTGCATGTAATGAGTACTGTTTAGTAGAAGAGATCAAATGCTATAAACACGACGTTATACCATTTATATCAGGCACTGATCTTAAATTAAATTTTGTAGTAGTGCTGTTAATCAGTAAGACTTAATAATAGCAGATTCTAGTGGAAGACGCAATTCTCGTTAGTACTTACACGCCCAGCTGCGAGTTAACACGTTTAGAAACGCATTTTGTCTGCTGAGCTGAACGAGTGAGCGAGCGATTTCAGGACTACCTTCGTGACGTACGCGCCGCGGCCTGTCTTTATCGTGAGCCTCGACTCATGAGATGTGACGTCATAAACATTGAGAAGAGTGAAAAACTTGTTTTTGTTTGAGACGAGTGCATATTGCCCAGAAGATACTCATCTACCGTAGTATTTGACAATGAGAGCACTTAGCGACTTCCAGCAAACTTTAAACATAATTTCAAACCTTTTCTAAGCTTTTTCTCGCTTACGTGCTGCAAGAGGTCCATGATTAACGAATTTGTTGTTAGCGCATTCGAGCAGATGTAATTTCGATGTATTACTCACGCGCTGCCTGCGATATGTGAGCTAAAAGAGAATCTCACACCAAAGAGCAGTGTTGTATGCAGTAGGAACTGTGTAGTAGTAGTAGCTAGCAGTCTGGTGTATCATGTTGGCTGGGCCGGTCGTGGTGGAGCGATGGCGAAGCCTCAGCGTTGTAGCATAAGGTAAAAGCAGCCTCGCGCATATGTAGTAGTTATATCAAGTTCCATGTAAATGTTTTAAAAAAATCTCTTAATAATAATCTTTCTCATAAAAAGTAACTTTTGACAATCATTCATTTCAATTTAAAGAATTTACTAATTTCTCCAATCCATGGTCATCCAGGTTATTGCAAAGAAAAATCAGTTGTTCTTTTTATACATAACAAATCTATCGGCCAGCATTGCACTCGGCTGTGCCAGAAAAATTTGTTATAGGAGCAGATATATATGCGGTATCCGGCGACCTCATTGAGGTAAGAATTTTTTATTTATTCAGAATGATCTTCCGGGGCCATGACGCAGCACTGCTGACGTCTAAAATTTACCAGTTTAAATTCACAGTCATTGAAAGGTTATAATTGAGCGACATTTATTTATTGAGAGATTAGTCACATTGTATTATTGGTAGGTTACGAAATTTCACTATTGGGAGGTTTGGAGTGTATCTGTTAGAAGGTCACGCTGAATGTGAATGATATAATTAATTATTGTTTTTACTGTTCGGAGGTTACGGAATTTATTTTGTGGGGAGGTTACAGTGGTTAACGTCAGATATTTACGCATTAACTCAGTTGTAAAGAAATCAAGAAATCTGAAGCTATTTTACATATGGGAATTCGATTCTTTAAAGACTGGTTTGTCATAGACAAAGGAGGGCAGTAAAGAATTGTTTGACCCGTGGAAGAATGTCGCGAAAACTGAACTGGCACAAGCCTGAAAATAGACGCGGACTGTGTTGAGAAAGGCTACTCACAAAGTTTTTAGAGCCAACTTTAAGTGATGATTCCTAAAATATACTTCAACCCCATAAGTATCGCTCGCGCAGAGATCGCGACGACAAGATCATTCTAATTATAGCGTGCACTGAGGCATTTATGTAATCATTTTTCTCATGCACCAGAAGTAAATGGAAAGAGAAGAAGCCCTAATAACTGGTAGAAATGGGAGCACCCTGTGCCCTGCTCTTCTCAGTGGCTTGCACAGTATGGCTGTCGATGTAGATGAGTTTCACTTTTGTTCGAGCCATTATACGTTTTGACGATGGCACTGTCACTATTCCGTCGAATTATTTCTTTTCAGTATATAAGTGATACGTGCACGCGACGTTTTTCGACACCCGTGATACGGTGAGAAGTACATAACGTCTTGAGTCTTCATCCAGTGTATAAAACAGATTAACTGTGCAATAATAAAGTGGAACTGACTTTTCATTCTGTTGTGGAGAGATCACGGTTTCCAAAATTTCTACCCGAAGACAGAGAATTGAACGTGAATCACTGCCGGTCTCTTGAGTTTTACTGGCTACGCTACTATTGGTTGGGCTAGAAAGACACAATGGAAGACACGCCTCACCATTTCAGTCAGCCAGAAACATCTTGAGCCATCCGGGCACGTTTCATTACCCAGCTAAAAGATTCCTGCCATCATTACCTATCTGCTACCGTCACTCTCCACCAAGCTTTTCTTCCATTCCTTGAAAAATTAGTGTTCCTGAGGGAAAACGTATCGTGAGATAGGTGTCTAGGTACTGCCTGTCGGTTTTTCCCTGGAGATTTCACTTTGTCGAGGAGTGCAGGTTTATATGAAACTTTTTTTGTGTGCTTATTGTTCTATTTATCATTTTAGAACCTTCAGGCCCTCTCTCACATTGGACCAGGAACTAAAGACTGTACATCAAAACTGCAATGAAATATTCTCAATTTATGTGCTTACTTGTGGTATTTTCATGTACTATCATTTTCAAAAGTGTTGGACGACTTGGATGTAAACTCAACTTCATTACAATAGTGACATTTCAAAAATATTGCCACACTCCTTAAGGTCTGCACAACTACCACCCTTAACTCCATCACATGAATGATTCAGTAATGTTGTTGTTGTTGTTGTTGTTGTCTTCAGTCCTGAGACTGGTTTGATGCAGCTCTCCATGCTACTCTATCCTGTGCAAGCTGCTTCATCTCCCAGTACCTACTGCAACCTACATCCTTCTGAATCTGCTTAGTGTACTCATTTCTCGGTCTCCCTCTACGATTTTTACCCTCCACGCTGCCCTCCAATGCTAAATTTGTGATCCCTTGATGCCTCAAAACATGTCCTACCAACCGATCCCTTCTTCTAGTCAAGTTGTGCCACAAACTTCTCTTCTCCCCAATCCTATTCAATACCTCCTCATTAGTTACGTGATCTATCCACCTTATCTTCAGTATTCTTCTGTAGCAGATTCAGTAATACTTGATCAAAATTAAATATTTTTTATGAATAAGAGATTTTGTAAAACACCTGGCTCCCAAATTCCTATGTCTATTCGAAGATTTTAGCTTTCTAATAGACTTTTCAAGCCGCGCGAAGTGGCCGCGATGTTTGAAGGGCCATGTCACCGACTGCACGGCCCCTCCCGCTGGAGGTTGGAGTCCTCACTCGGGCATAGGTGTGCGTTTGTGTGTGTGTGTGTGTGTGTGTGTGTGTGTGTGTGTGTGTTTTGTCCTTAGCATAAGTTAGTTTAAATAGTGTGTAAGTCTAGCGACCGATGACCTCATCAGTTCGGTCCCTTAGGAATTCACACACATTTGAAGATTCGTTTTTCAATCACCTACCAATCGCCGTTCCCACGGCGAGTTTTTTCCATAAACCAGTTAATGAACTAACAGGTTAAAATCTCAATTAACAGAGGCATGCACTCTACGAATGTCTCAACATCAACGGCGCACCATTAGCAATTTCAAAGTACTCATGATGGCAAGCGGATCTACGAAGAACGTTCAATAAGTAATGCAACACATATTTTTCTGAAGGTACACTACTGGCAATTAAAATTGCTACACCATGAAGATGAAGAGCTACAGAAGCGAAATTTGACCGACAGGAAGATGATGCTGTGATATGCAAATGATTAGTTTTTCAGAGCATTCACACAAGGTTGGCGCCGTTGACGACACCTACAACGTGCTGACATCAGGAAAGTTTCCAACCGATTCCTCATACACAAACAGCAGTTGACCGGCGTTGCCTGGTGAAACGTTGTTGTGATGCCTCGTGTACGGAGGAGATATGCGTACCATCACGTTTCCGACTTTGATAAAGGTCGGATTGTAGCCTGTCGCGATTGCGGTTTATCGCATCGCGACATTACTGCTCGCGTTGGTCGAGATCCAATGACTGTTAGCAGAATACGGAATCGGTGGGTTCAGGAGGGTAATACGGAACGCCGTGCCGGATCCCAACGGCCTCTTATCACTAGCAGTCGAGATGACAGGCATCTTATCCGCATGGCTGTAACGGATCGTGGAGCCACGTCTCGATCCCTGAGTCAACAGGTGGGGACGTTTGCAAGACAACAAAGATCTGCACGAACAGTTCGACGACGTTTGCAGCAGCGTGGACTGTCAACTCGGAGACTGTGGCTGCGGTTACCCTTGACACTGCATCACGGACAGGAGCGCCTGCGATGGTGTACTCAACGACGAACCTGCGTGCACGAATGGCAAAACGTCATTTTTTCGGATGAATCCAGGTTCTGTTTACAGCATCATGATGGTCGCATCCGTGTTTGGCGACATCGCGGTGAACGCACATTGGAAGCTTTTATTTGTCACCGTCATACTGGCGTATCACCCAGCGTGATGGTATGGGGTGCCATTGGTTATATGTCTCGGTCACCTCTTGTTCGCATTGGCGGCACTTTGAACAGTGGACGCTACATTTCAGATGTGTTACGAACTGTGGTTCTACCTTCATTCGATCCCTGCGAAACCCTACGTCTCCGAAGAATAATGCACAACCGCATGCTGCAGGTCCTGGATACAGAAAATGTTCTACTGCCCTGGCCAGCACATTCTCCAGATCTCTCACCAACTGAAAACGTCTGGTCCATGGTGGCCGAGAAACTGACTCATCGCAGTACACCGATCACTACTCTTGATGAACAGTGGTATTGTGTTGAAGCTGCATGGGCAGCTGTACCTGTGCACGCCATCCAAGCTCTGCTTGACTCAATGCCCAGGCGTATCAAGGCCGTTATTACGGCTAGAGGTGGTTGTTCTGGGTACTGATTTCTCAGGATCTATGCACCCAAATTGCGTGAAAATGTAATCATATATCAGTTCTAGTATAATATATTCGTCCAATGAATACCCGTTTATCATCTGCATTTCTTCTTGGTGTAGCAATTTTAATGGACAGTAGTGTAGATTAGTTTTATTCAGGATTCCAATACTCCATATTACTCCCCACTCTTTTGGTCTTAAACCCGCTTTTTCAACATAATCTCCATTCAATGTGACGGGCTTACGCCATCTAACTGAGTGGCTTACTATAGTATGCCCACTCTACTGGTCGATGTCAGAGACAACGTCTTCCTGCATCACCCACGGACTGATTCCTGGAGAGGACGTCCTTCACTGGGCCAAACTGAACGTGCAAGATTCTGGTTGTAGACTGCATGAGGAACAACAGTCCAATGAAGTTTTGTGAGCTCCTCTTGGATGCACAGACTTGTGCGACGCATTGCGTAGTCGTAGAGAAGTTCGTTTGCATTTTTGTGGCGACGAGCACGCTAAAGTCGTTCCATAAATTTATTGACGGTATTACAATATACTTCAGAGTTCATTGTCGCACTACAAAGGAGGATATCAAACAGAGTAACCTACTCAGAGTTCCAGAAGACAGTCGTCATGACTTTACCGGCTGTGGGTGCAGCTATGAACATTCTTTTCGAAGGAGAGATGGTCTGATGCCAGTGCGTGGATTGCCATTTCGTTTCCGGTTAGAAGTGATGCGGCTATTACAATACAGTTCAGGGTTCACCATTGCACCATAACGGAGGATATCAAACAGAATAACCGCCTCAGAATCCCAGAAGGCCACCACCATAACTTTACCAGCTGAGGGGCGAATTTGAACTTTTTTTTTGGAGGAGAGGTGATGTGACGCCACTTCGAAGTGATGAACTCATGTTCCGTCGCCTGTGACAATATTCGGCAAAAGATTGCACCATCAGCCTCGTAATGCACAGGTGGTCCTTCATTGCTCTTTATGGTCTTCTGTTAGGTGGCGACGAGCAAAGTGGGCACACACCTTTGGGTACTCCAACTGGTGGAGGAGTGTTAGCACTACGAACAAAGACATCCAGTAGTGCGTCGAGGTGTTTGTTTGTGATCCGCCGAACACCTTCAATGAGAGTGTCCACATGCAAGAGTCACAGCTGTGTGTGGCCGGTCAGAGCACGGAAGGTCAGATAGGTCTGCGCGACATTGTTGCGATGATGACAGACGCCTCGCCCAATGTCTCACCGTGCTTTTGTTCACTGCTATCTCTCTGTAGCCAATCTGCAACGCCTATGGATATCCGCAATGGTCTTGTTTTCCGCCGAAAGGATCTCAGCGACAGCTCTCTTCTAGGAACATATCTCCACTACAGACGCCATTTTGAAAATTACACTACTGGACATTAAAATTGCCACACAAACAAGAAATGCAGGTGATAAACGGGTACTCATTGCACTAATATATTATACTACAATTGATATGTGATTACATTTTCACGTAATTTGGGTGCATAGATCCTGAGAAATCAGTATCCAAAACAACCACCTCTGGCCGTAATAACGGCCTTCACATGCCTGGGCATTGATTCAAACAGAGCTCGGATGGCGTGTACAGATACAGCGGCCCATGCAGCTTCAACACGATACCACTGTTCATCAAGAGTAGTGACTGGCGTATTGTGACGAGCCAGTTGCTCGGCCACCATTCACCAGACGTTTTCGATTGGTGAGAGATCTGGAGAATGTGCTGGCCAGGGCAGCAGTCGAACATTTTCTGTATCCAGAAAGGCCGGTACAGGACCTGCAGCATGCGGTTGTGCATTATGCTTCGGAGATGTAGGGTTTCGCAGGGATCGAATGAAGGTAGAACCACGGGTCGTAACACATCTGAAATGTAGCGTCCACTGTTCAAAGTGCCGTCAATGCGGACAAGAGGTTACCGAGGCGTGTAACCAATGGCACCCCATACTAGCACGCCGGGTGATACGCCAGTATGGCGATGACGAATAAAAGCTTCCAATGTGCGTTCACCGCGATGTCGCCAAACATCGATGCGACCATCATGATGCTGTAAACAGAACCTGGATTCATCTGAAAAAATGACGTTTTGCCATTCGTGCACCCAGGTTCGTCGTTGAGTACACCATCGCAGGCGCTCCTGTCTGTGATGCAGCGTCAAGGGTAACCGCAGCCATGGTCTCCGAACTGATAGTCCATGCTGCTGCAAACGTCGTCGAACTGTTCGTGCAGATGTTTGTTGTCTTGCAAACGTCCCCTTCTGTTGACTCAGGGATCTAGACGTGGTTGCACAATCCTTTACAGCTATGCGGATAAGATGCCTGTCATCTCGACTGCTAGTGATACGAGGCCGTTGTGATCCAGCACGGCGTTCCGTATTATCCTCCTGAACCCACCGATTCCATATTCTGCTAAGAGTCATTGGATCTCGACCAGCGCGAGCAGCAATATCGCAATCGCAATAGGCTATAATCTGACCTCTATCAAAGTCGGAAACGTGATGGTACGCATTTCTCCTCCGTACACGAGGCATCATAACAACGTTTCACCAGGCAACGCCGGTCAACTGCTGTTTGTGTATGAGAAATGGGTTGGAAACTTTCCTCATGTCAGCACGTTGTAGGTGTCGCCACCGGTGCCAACCTCGTGTGAATGCTCTGAAAAGCTAATCGTTTGCGTATCACAGCATCTTTTTCCCGTCGGTTAAGTTTCGCGTCTGTAGCACGTCATCTTCGTGGTGTAGCAATTTTAATGGCCAGTAGTGTACATATAGCGCCGCCACCCGTTGGAACTTCATAAAATTGTAAGGGCTGAAGCGATAATATTCCACGAGTTCCCACAACCAATTCCGCATTTTTCCAACCGAAACTGGCCGAAAAAATTTGTTACATTACTTACCGAACACTCCTCCTATTTTACCCAATAGTTACCACTAGATGTGTTAATATAGCTGTGGAAACCAATTATTAAAACCATGTTTAACGCCATATGTTGTGATACTGCTAAACACTTGGGATGATTGTCAGCCGAAGATAGAGTTCATCCTCAAACTGAGGTGTATTTACAATGCGGAACATAGTTGAGACTTTTTGTCCTTGCCTTCCTTCTGTGAGCGTTCGGAGCCATATACAGTATTCTATACAATTGAATGTTTACTTTCAACGCTGAAACTAAGAATTGTATTGGCTACAGGACAGACTTTACCTACGCAATACATTAGAAGAAAAACTGGAGACAAAGTGAAGTGTATTTGTACACATCTATTTGAAAATAATACACCATATGTTGTAACTGGCTTTAATTCAAATTTTGAACATAGACAGGCATAGTGTATTCCTACAAATTTTATAAAACTTATATCTCTTCTGCTATAAATAAATTTAAATTTATAGATAGATCGATATAGGCAACACTGACAGTTGTTACTAACTATTAAGGGTGGAAACGTATAAGTTGCTCCGCAAACATTGCGGAAATGGAAAGTGCTATTAATGTGTGATTCTGACAGAACGGACTGGTACTCAGGGGCTAGTATTGTTAGCCAATAAACAGATTGTAATAATAGTTAGAAAGTGTATATTTGTTCAAACATACACTTTCTTGAATGGAACAATGCCTATTGACATTAACAAACCAAAAGTAGGATGAATAAAAATGTCAATGGCGTTTGTGCAGGATTCTAGTGCGAATCGTCTACGAGATATAGTACTTATTTACACACTTCTCTCTCTCTCTCTCTCTCTCTCTCACTCTCTCTCTCTCTCTCTCTCTCTCTCTCTCTCTCGACTGTCTAGACTGTCGCCCGTGCATGAGAACAGCACATACATTTTAGTATCCCGCCTGGAAGGCAGCGTGTGGCTCTGCTCCTGTGATCTGCAAATTAGGCCGAATGAAGGAAGTGAGTAGGAGCAGGAGAGGTAAATCACTTTGGTAGTGCAGGTAAAGTAAAAGCACATTTAATAGAGAATATTAGTCAATGACATATACATAATTTTTGGTAAAAATGAGCATGTAAATGGAAATATGTTGTCGATGTATTAAAGCTAACAGTTTCTAGTAGTTGGACAAACTATCATTGAAGTAGCAAAGGCAAAGTCTATAATGGCTAGCCCCCTATGAAGTAGAAGCTAAGTTGCTAGGTCATCTGCTCTTGACCAACTGGGCAGAAAGCACAGCAGCACTCGTTGAGGTCCACAGCGTCGGCTAGAGGGCGCTGTGGTCAGCATTGTTTTCCACTCTCGTATTGCCAACCTACGAACGTGCACCTACGCTGTGGCATCAGAACTATCGACGCCACACCCCTCCCCCTTGAAACGCCGCACCGTCGTGGAATAGGGTTCCGACGGTGGGTGGAGGGACCCAGGGGCGGCGCAACTGAGGGGGCGGACAGTGGAACTGATGGGACATGCTGCCCACCCACATCCCCGAATTGCTCGCGAGGGGGCGAGGAAAAGGCCCTGTTCAAAACCTGCCCGGGGCGCGCACCGCCACTGTGTATACTCAGATGCAGAGATGGAGGAACAACCTCCATGGGCGACGGCGGCGGCGGCGGCGTGATGGCAGCTTCAACATCCATCGGCTCCAGCACTGCGGCGATGGCAGTGTACTGTTTATTAAGGCAGTTGGAGTCTGGGTCTCATCGAGAGCACACCGGATGGTTGTACTGAACGAAATTGTTTAATCAAAAACTTATGTCCAGCACTGGTCAAGTCCTTTCCCCACCAATCCTTAGGAGGAGGTGGCAGTTGGGTGTCTGAGGTTGGCCCAATTGACCTTTCTTTCCCACCATTTTCTTATGTGTGATGCATTATCCTGTTGGAATTTGAACTTCCCGCCATTTATGCGAGGGAGGGGGGGGGGGGCGTGGCACTTTCCCACCAAAAGCCGTCATCTTGGATAACGGTACTTGCGTCAACGGCTGACGTCATGGCCGCCATCTTGGATGACGTCATGTGCTGTTGAAATGTCTACACGCCGCCATCTTGGATATATCTGGCAACAATGGAAAGTGGGGTGGTATGAACTTTGTTCCAATACTAACGTTGATGCAAAGTATGTTATCCTGAATTAAGAGGCCAAAAAGTTCAAACGCACCCATGCCAAACATGTTTGGAGCATCACTTGAACGGAGCACACGGAAAGGCGCTGTACTTGTCGTTGCAGCATACGCAGCATGCAAACTACACGTGCTGAGCACTGAGATTTCCTGTCCGGTAAATGCAGTCAGCATGGAATGTGAACAACGAAGCAGGGGCGAACCAGGCAAATCATACATTGATCTGTTCCGCAAAGAAAGAGATGCACCAGTGTCCAGCTACATGCAAACAGAACATCCACAACTTTCAAAGTCACAAAAAGATTCCTTGCATTGCTCTGAATGCGAGAGGAAGTGTCTGGAAAAACTTGTTTATTCACATGACCAGCTACAGAAACGCGTGGAGCAGAAGACCTTGAAAAAATGGCATTAGCGTCCATAGGCTGATGGTGTGAATTATGATCACGGCCGTTTCAGTTGCAGTGACGCCCATGCAAGTCACGCGAACGGGAAAAAGGTTGTGAATTAGAGTTTCTCTTACTACACACAGCTTGCATATGTCCTTTCTTATTCCAAAAATGCCGGCCGCGATGGCCGAACGGTTCTAGGCGTTTCAGTCCGGAACCACACGACTGCTATGGTCGCAGGTTCGAATCCTGCCTCAGGCATGGATGTGTGTGATGTCCTTAGGTTAGTTATGTTTGAATAGTTATAAGTTCTAGGGGACTGATGATCTCAGATGTTAAGTCCCATAGTGCTCAGAGGCATTTATTCCAAAAATAATACTGTGCTTGAAAGGATGAACAACTGTTCCGTGGATGGGCACGAAAACAGTTAGGACATGATTTCAATTTCTTTGCCAGGTTGGAAAAGTGTTTACTTGCGCGAGTGCGGCATGGTGCGGCGCTCTGTGCCGGGGCTGGGCGGGAGGGCACGTGTTGTGCCACACTAACAGTACACACACCTGGGTTCACGTCGAACGCGGAAGTAGCCATATCTAATGTATCTTGTCTGTCTAGCAAGTCCACTACTTCCTGCGGGAGATGGTTTTTTGGTTCAAATGGTTCAAAGGGCTCTGAGCACTGGGGGACTCAACATCTGTGGTCATCAGTCCCCTAGAACTTAGAACTACTTAAACCTAGCTAACCTAAGGACATCACACACATCCATGCCCGAGGCAGGATTCGAAACTGCGACCGTAGCGGTTCCAGTCTGAAGCGCCTAGAACCGTAAGGCCACACCGGCCGGCGATGCGTTTTTAAATCATAAGATTTGCTCGCGGATGCGGTGGTCCACCGCATTCTGCGCAATAGCATCTCTAATCATGATATCTGCCTAAGAACGTCCGCATGAGCAACTAAGGTCACAATCAGATGCTGGTCCCTGAAGGTCCGCTAATCAAGATTTATTGGACGGAATAGGACCACGCCAGAGATGAAAGAATTTGTAGCGTGCAGCTACCACATTTACACTGTCATGGAAGTGGGAGTTCAATGCATCACTCACTTCTGCATAAGTTTTAGTCTCTGTGCTGGCAGTGGGGAACAATTTTACGAGCACGCGGTATAACACTACACCTGCGTTGGCAATGAAAAATGCAAGCTGCTCTGTACCTGGTATGTTGTATTCGGCGAAGTGGGCCTCGAGCTGGGTTCTGGCTAGTGTTCATCGTCCGGATGGAAGGCACGAAATGGCGGCGCTGTAGGCGTCGTCTGTGGTACAGGCGAGGGCGTTGGAGGCGCTGTAATAGCTGCAATTTGTAGTGTGACCAGTGCATTTACAGCAGCAAGCAGCTGCGTCATTTGCTGAGCCTGAAACCATACAAGATCGGACAGCGAAGCCTGTTCCTGTGGCGAAGCCATCGTTGACAGAAAATAATGTCTTATAGCAGTGGGTGGAAGCACACATTCACTCAGTCACATGGAGACAATACAAAAAAGATAAAGCAGTATCGAGCAAAAAAACTTAGGTAAGAGAAGAAGAAAAATCATCCTCATCGCCAATTCTTTTGTATCCCACCTGGAAGGTGGTGCATGGGTATGCTCCTGTGATTACAAAATAGGCTGAATGAAGGAAGCGTCCAGGAGCAGGAGAGGTAAAGCACTTCGGTAGTGCATGTAAAGTAAAAGCACATTTAATAGAGAATATTAATCAATGACATATATGTAACTTTTGGTAAAGATGAGCACGTAGGTGTGAAGGCGTTGTCCATGCATCAAAGCTAACAGTTACTAGTAGACGGACAAACTATCATTGAAGTAACAAAGGCAAAGTCTGTAAGTCCTATGAAGTAAAAGCTAAGTTGATTGGTCGTCTGCTCTTGATCAACTGGGCAGAAAGCAGAGTGGTGTTCTTTGAGCTCCACAGTGCTGGCTAGAAGGCTATATGGTCGGCGTAGTTCGTCCGCTCTCGTAGTGCCAACCTACGAGCGTGCACCTACGCTGCGGCATCGGAACTATCGATGGCACATACATTGGGCAAACCTCATCCATCTCATTCTCTCTTTGCATCTTCTTCTTCCCTCATCTCTTTGTCTATTTCCTCCACATTTTCTCTGTCCTTTTCCCCCTTTTTGTGTCTAATTTCCTAATCTAACTCCCTTGGCATCACATGATTTAATTTGACTACAATCGAGTACTCAGGTTTCAATTTTGTTGATGATCATCTTACTGTCAAATTCCATGACCCTATCCTTTCCATTCACTCCTCTTCCATGTCCTCTGCATCCCTGACAGTATTACAATGCCACTAGCAAACATCAAAATTGTATTTATTTTCTCTGAATGCTAATTTCCTTTCCAAATCTCTTTTTGGTTTCGTTCTCAGTTTATTAATGTATCGGCTGAATAACATCCAGGAAAGGCTAATAAACCTGAGCCCTGTCTCACTCCCTTCAGAACTACTGGTTCTCCTCCACACTCTTCAACATTTGTAACTGCAGTCTGGTTTCTAGACAAGTTGTAAATAAGTTTTTTTTTTCTTGTTTTAATACCACTGCCCTCAAAATTTCAGAGTGCAGTGCAGTTGATCAACATTGCCAACAGCTTTCTCTAGATCTACAAATGCTGTAAACATAGGTTGGCCTTTCTCTAACCTACCTTCTAGTCTTCCCCAAGGTATTGTATTCCTGTGTAGTGTGCGTACTGTAAGACCTTCGGTACACACACTATCAGATTATTTGACTTGTCGCTCTAACGAAGTAGGCGAGTGTCATCAATATGTCTCGTGGTCTTATCGTGGCTTGTTTATCTTCTGCCGTTAGATCAGACGATAGAAATGTCACTTGCACGCTTAGAGTAGCAGATTGATGGTGACCAACTTTAAACAGAACTTGATTAATTTTCACACACATTTATTAAAATAATAAAAATCATAAACCTTACTTAACTTGATTCTGGATGCTGTTTACAATTGACAATCTGAAGTTCCTTTGGTCTTGGTACGTTAATCTTATTCTCACATATCTCTGATACTTGACAAAGTGTCTATTCATTTATCTTCATGGCTATGTACAGGAATATGATAATCTTATTAGGCGCAGACTGAAACTTGACTATAGACTAATGCAGACTGATTCATACTAATGCAGACTGACTGATCGGAGATCTGTACACTCGTTATAATGCCTCGCGCGTTCAGGTATCACTGCGCGAGTGTGATCCGCGAGGAGAAAAGGTTCTACGTTAGCAGCAATCTCATTGGCTGCGTTACATATTAATACACGGATCGGCGGAAGCAGAATTTGGTCCGTCTTTGTGGCAGCTCCATCTCGTAGAGCAGAGACGGACGAGCGCTGCGCCTGCGCTGTTGTGCTTAGCGGGGCGCGCTCTTGTGGGAAAGTTGTGTATGCGCTGACTACGTGGAACTATGTACACAACATCCTGTTGTCTTAAATTCAGTCTTGATTGTTGTGCACCAGGCTCAAGAGGTAAACAACAAAAGCATGAGAGGCTACCACCACATAGGCATATTGCTCACCTGGCATCCTCTCAGTTCCAAGCAGCCACTTCCAGATGTTGCTTCCTATTTGAGACTACTAACTGCTTCTGCTAGCATGTCCATCAGCGCATCATATTCATCTGCCAACTGTGTTGCCAGCTGCCAAAGACATCACTGTCAACTGATGACTACTTTATCTCTGCCAAGTACTGGCAGAGATGGGAATCTTTCCGCCCACAGACAGAAAAGACGGTGTGCTGCAGACACACTCTTAGTTCAGTTCCTGCAGTGCCAGCAAAACAGTTCCAGCAGTTTGCTTAGTATCAACCATGCCAACATTCCCTGCATTGTGCTACAGAGTACAGTTCAGTGAATTTTGTTTGGAAGACAACAGTTCTGACTTAGCAGCCAGTTTTTACAGAGAACTAGGGCAGTCAAACAAGTGTCTGTGTAATTAAACAATGAAAACTCCAGTTAGGAATATCAACATGTTCACAACATGTAATCCAACCAGATTGTAGTTGTCTGTATAATTACCTTCGGTCATGATTATTAAATCATACACTGCCAAGAGACAGGAAACTACACTCCTGGAAATGGAAAAAAGAACACATTGACACCGGTGTGTCAGACCCACCATACTTGCTCCGGACACTGCGAGAGGGCTGTACAAGCAATGATCACACGCACGGCACAGCGGACACACCAGGAACCGCGGTGTTGGCCGTCGAATGGCGCTAGCTGCGCAGCATTTGTGCACCGCCGCTGTCAGTGTCAGCCAGTTTGCCGTGGCATACGGAGCTCCATCGCAGTCTTTAACACTGGTAGCATGCCGCGACAGCGTGGACGTGAACCGTATGTGCAGTTGACGGACTTTGAGCGAGGGAGTATAGTGAGCATGCGGGAGGCCGGGTGGACATACCGCCGAATTGCTCAACACGTGGGGCGTGAGGTCTCCACAGTACATCGATGTTGTCACCAGTGGTCGGCGGGAGGTGCACGTGCCCGTCGACCTGGGACCGGACCGCAGCGACGCACGGATGCACGCCAAGACCGTAGGATCCTACGCAGTGCCGTAGGGGACCGCACCGCCACTTCCCAGCAAATTAGGGACACTGTTGCTCCTGGGGTATCGGCGAGGACCATTCGCAACCGTCTCCATGAAGCTGGGTTACGGTCCCGCACACCGTTAGGCCGTCTTCCGCTCACGCCCCAACATCGTGCAGCCCGCCTCCAGTGGTGTCGCGACAGGCGTGAAGGGAGGGACGAATGGAGACGTGTCGTCTTCAGCGATGAGAGTCGCTTCTGCCTTGGTGCCAATGATGGTCGTATGCGTGTTTGGCGCCGTGCAGGTGAGCGCCACAATCAGGACTACATACGACCGAGGCACACAGGGCCAACACCCGGCATCATGGTGTGGGCAGCGATCTCCTACACTGGCCGGACACCTCTGGTGATTGTCGAGGGGACACTGAATAGTGCACGGTACATCCAAAACGTCATCGAACCCATCGTTCTACCATTCCTAGACCGGCAAGGGAACTTGCTGTTCCAACAGGACAATGCACGTCCGCATGTATCCCGTGCCACCCAACGTGCTCTAGAAGGTGTAAGTCAACTACCCTGGCCAGCAACATCTCCGGATCTGTCCCCCATTGAGCATGTTTGGGACTGGATGAAGTGTCGTCTCACGTGGTCTGCACGTCCAGCACGAACGCTGGTCCAACTGCGGCGCCAGGTGGAAATGGCATGGCAAGCCGTTCCACAGGACTAAATCCAGCATCTCTACGATCGTCTCCAAGGGAGAATAGCAGCCTGCATTGCTGCAAAAGGTACTGTACTAGTGCCGGCATTTGTGCATTCTCTGTTGCCTGTGTCTATGTGCCTGTGGTTCTGTCAGTGTGATCATGTGATGTATCTGACCCCAGGAATGTGTCAATAAAGTTTCCCCTTCCTGGGACAATGAATTCACGGTGTTCTTATTTCAATTTCCAGGAGTGTATTTTAATTTCAACTGCAAAGGACTAAGCCCCTTAGGGTATTATTAGTGACTTTTTCATATGGGGCCAGTATGTCTGTCACTTCAGTTAACAGGATCATAACTGAAATGTTAAAAATGAGAAAATTTGCTGCTAGATGGATTACAATACCAGAGAAGGAAAGTTGCTAGTCACTATATAGCGGAGATGCTGATTCACAATAGGCACAACAAAAAGATTCACACAATTATAGCTTTCGGCCATTAAGGCCTTTGTCAGCAGTAGACACGAATACACACACATGCACACACACACTCAAGCAAATGCAACTTGCACACACATCTGCAGTCTCAGAGAGCTGAAACCACACTGCAAGCAGCAGCACCAGTGCATGATGGGAGTGGCGACTTGGTGGGAGTAAGGAGGAGGAGGCTGTTGCGGGGAGGGAGAGGAATAATATGGTGGGAGTGGCAGACAGTGAAGTGTTGCAGTGTAGACAGAGGGAAGAAGAGAAGGTGCGAAGGGGGGAGGGGCTAAGTAGCGGAAAGGAGAGAAGTAAAAACAAATTAAAAGACTGGGTGTGGCAGTGAAATGACGGCTGTGTAGTGCTGGAATGGGAACAGGGAGGGGGCTGGATGGGTGAGGATAATGACTAACGAAGGTTGAGGCCAGGAGGGTTACGGGAATGTAGGATGTATTACAGGGAAAGTTCCCACCTGCGCAATTAAGATAAGTTGGTGTTGGTGGGAAGGATCCATATGGCACAGGATGTGAAGCAGTCATTGGGATGAGGGATATTATGTTTAGCAGCATGTTCAGCAACAGGGTGGTCCACTTGTTTTTTTGGCCACATTTTGTCAGTGGCCGTTCATGCGGACAGACAGCCTATTGGTTGTCATGTCCACATAGAGTGCAACACAGTGGCTGCAGTTTAGCTTGTAAATCACATGACTGGTTTCACATGTAGCTCTGCCATTGATGGGATAGGTGATGTTAGTGACCGGACTGGACTAGGTGGTGGTAGGAAGATGTATGGGACAGGTCTTGCATCTAGGTCTATTACAGGGGTATGAGTCATGAGGTAAGGGATTGGGAGCAGGAGTTGTGTAAGGATGGACGAGTATACTGTGTAGGTTCGGTGGATGGCAGAATACCACGGTAGGAGGGGTGGGAAGAATAGTGGGCAGGACATTTCTCATTTCAGGGTATGACAAGAGGTAATCGAAACCCTGGCAGAGAATTAATTAAGTTGTTCCAGTCCCGGATGGTACTGGGTTACAAGGGGAATGCTCCTCTGTGGCTGGACTGTGGGACTTTGGGAGGTGGTGGGCGACTGGAAAGTTAAGGCATGGGAGATTTGTTTTTGTACAAGGATGGGAGGATAATTACAGTCAGTGAAGGCTTCAGCAAGACCCTCGGTATAGTTTGAGAGGGACTGCTCATCACTGCAGATGCGACGACCATAGGTGGCTAGGCTGTACGGAAGGGACTTCTTGGTATGGAATGGGTGGCAGCTGTCGAAGTGGAGGTATTGCTAGTAGTTAGTAGGTTTGATATGGACGGAGGTGCTGATGGAACCATCTCTGAGGTGAAGGTCAACATCTAGGAAGTTGGCTTATTGGGTTGAGTAGGAGCAGGTGACGCAAATGGGGGAGAATTTGTGAATAAGGTGTCCTCACCTTCAATCCAGATAGCAAAGATGTCATCAGTGAATATGAACCAGGTGAGGGGTTTAGGATTCTGGGTTTTTTTGAAGGATTCCTCTAGATGGCCCATGAATAGGTTAGCATAGGATGGTGCCATGCGGGTGCCCATAGCTGTACCGCAGATTTGTTTGTAGGTAATGCCTTCAAAGAAGAAGTTATTGTAGATGAAGATATAGTTGGTCATGGAGACTAGGGAGGAGGTTGTTGGTTTGAAATCCATAGAGCATCTGGAAAGGTAGTGTTGGATAGCAGTAAGGCCATGGGCATTAGGAATGTTAGTGTACAGGGAAGTGGCATCAATAGTGATGAGCAGGGCACTGTGTGTTAAAGGGACAGGAACTGTGGAGAGTTGGTTGAGGAAATGGTTGGTATAGGAGGATAGGTTCTGGCTAATAGGTTGAAGGTGTTGGTCTATGAGAGCAGAGATTCTCTCAGTGGGAGCACAGTAACCAGCCACAATGGGGCGTCCTGGGTGGTTGGGTTTATGGACTTTAGAAAGCATCAAGAAGGTGGGAGTGCAGGGAGTGGTAGGGGTAAGTAGAGAGATGGACTCTGGAGAGAGGTTCTGGGATGGGTCTAAGGATTGGAGTAGTGACTGGAGATCCTGCTAGATTACTGGAATGGGATAACTGTGGCATGATTTGTAGGTGGAAGTATCTAACAGCTGATGGAGTCCTTCTACCACATAATCCTTGCAGTTCAAAACAATGGTGCTTGAGCCACTGTCAGCAGGTAGGATTATTAGGTCGGGATCAGTTTTTAGATGGTGGACTGTGATTCTTTCTGCGGGTGTAAGGTTAGTTTGCATGCTGAGGGATTTGGGGAATGATGTTGAGGCAAGGTTCGACGTTAAGAAATTCTGTAAAGATAACAGGGGGTAGTTTGGAGGCTGTGGGAGTGGATCACAGTTGGATGGAGGAGTGAACTGAGTTAGGCAAGGTTCAATATTGGTCTTTGGCTGAGTCTTATAGGTTGGGTTGGTGGCGAAAAAGTGCCACTGTAAGGACTGGGAGAAGGAGAAAAGGTCTTTAACTAGTTTGGCATGGTTAAATTTGGGAGTGGGGCCAAAGGTGAGACCTTTGGAAAGGACTGTTATTTCTGTGGGACTAAGACTTCTGGAGGAAAGGTTCATAACTGTGTTGTGGGACTGTTTAGGTTCTGGGTTGTGTGTGGTGGTGGGAGGGAGTTTTGAAGGGTGGGGTAAGTGTAGTAGGTCTGCAAGACAGGGTTTGTCAGCTATGAGGGGGGATGGGTAAGGTTTGGAGGGTGTTGTAGAAGTGGTGGACAGTGGTACTCCAGGGCGGGAGTAGGAAGTGAGTAGGATGGAGAGCTTTCTGAGGTGGCGTTGTGCATGTTGCTCAAGTTCCTGCAGGGCAAGAGTTTCAATGTGTGTTATGGATTCCAGGAATTTGGGATTACATAGCAGGAGAATTTTGCAGATGGAGAGAAGGTACTGCAAGGAGGATTGGGCTTGGTTGATATGGTTTTGCAGGACTATGTTGATGAGCGATAAGGATTGGCGGAATCTGAACAGGTAGAGGTCATTGTGCAAGGAGGGGTGGCAACCAGAGATGAGTAATTTGATGGTGAGGCCATTAGGGGGGATTTCATGAGCCAAGCAACAACGCAGGAACAGTATGTGGGACTGGGATCTGGCTAGGAACAAGGAAACTTTTCTGTATTGACGTAGATGGAAGCAGCAAGAATTCATGATGATGCAAAAAATGCGAAAAATTACGTAAGAAAGAAGAACTACGTCCGAAAAATTACGAAAAAATACACCCAAATACGTGTGAAAAGTACGAAAAGGATGCACAATGGGGGGAAAAAATTGGATGAAATCTGAGGAAGACGGCGATAGTGGAAGTCACAAGGGTCAAAGTAGACAATAACTAATCAATAATTAATGTATGTATATTACTGTGGGTAGCAAGTTTGAGGGCGGATAAGCGTGAAGAAGGGGGATGTCATATGTGACTGGGATGAGGTCGATTTAGTGGGTGCGAACAGGGAAGAACGGGGAAAGTGTGGGGAGGTGAGGAGAGTTTCGTAGTTACAGATATAAGATCGTGTGGCACCGGAAAACTGCGGGAGATAACACGCAAAAAGACGGGAACTGACACATGGAGCGTGATCAGTTTGAAGGTATAGGCTTCATTATATCGGCGGGTGTAATGTGGGACCTAAGATGCTGCACTAACAATCAGCATGGTCTTGAGGCCGTCTGTTGCGCGCGGCCGAGACGGTTGATACAGTGTGGCTCAAAAGCAGATCGTGCAGTGCGGTTCGTAAGGCAACAAGAGAAACACAGGAAAGAAAAGAAAGAAGGATGGACACTGAGTATAGCGGATGCAAAAGAATGTAGTTACAAAGGAAAACAGCATAGGTTTAGGATCGAAGAAAAGCCGTCAGGCAAAAATCAAACAACGGAAAATCCAGAATGGAATGTAACAATACCAGATAAGGAAAATCGCTACTCACCATACAGCGGAGATGCTGAGTCGCGATAGGCACAACAAAAAGATTCACACAATTATATGCCATCAAGGCCTTTGTCAGGAGTAGACACACACACACACACACACACACACACACACACACACAAATGCAACTTGCACACACATCTGCAGTCTCAGAGAACTGAAACCACACTGTAAGCAGCAGCACCAGTGCATGATGGGAGTGGCGACTAGGTGGGGGTAAGGAGGAGGCTGGGGTGGGAAGGGGGAGGGATAGTCACAGTGGCAGACAGTGAAGTGCTGCAGTTTAGACGGAGGGCAGGAAAGAAGGTGTGGAGGGGTGATGGGGGAAGGGGGTAAGTAACGGAAAGGAGAAAAATAAAAAGAAATTAAAAGACTGGATGTGGTGGTGAAATGACCTGTACCATACATCCTCCTACCACCACCTACTCCAGTCCAGTCACTAACATCACCTATCCCATCAAAATCAGGGCTACCTGTGAAACCATTCATGTGATTTACAAGCTAAGCTGTAACCACTGTGCTGCATTCTATGTAGGCATGACAACCAACAAGCTGTATAATTGCATGAACAGCCACCGACAAACTGTGGCCAAAAAAACAAGTGGATCACCCTGTTGCTGAACACACTGCCAAACATGATATCCCTCATCTCAATGACTGCTTCACAGGCTGTGCCATAAGGGTCCTTCCCACCAACACCAACTTTTCTGAATTGCGCAGGTGGGAACTTTACCTCCAATACATCCTACATTCCCGTGACCCTCCTGGAGTCAACCTTCATTAGTCACTGTCCTCACCCATCCAGCCTCCTCCCTATTCCCATTCCAGCACTACACAGTCGTCATTTCACCACCACACCCAGTCTTTTAATTTGTTTTTATTTCTCTCCTTTCCGCTACTTATCTCTCTCCCCTCTGCACCTTCTCTCCTACTCTCCAACTAAACTGCAGCACTTCACTGTCCACTGTCACTATCTTTCCCCCTTCCCACCCCAGCCTCCTCCTTACCCCCACCTAGTTGCCACTCCCATCATGCCCTGGTGCTGCTGCTCGCAGTGTGGTTTCAGCTCTCTGAGACTGTAGACGTGTGTGCAAGTTGCGACCTTTTTGTTGTGCCAATCACGACACAGCGTCTCCGCTATACGGTGAGTAGCAACTTGCCTTCTCTGGTATTGTTACGTTCCATCCTGGATTATCCATTGTTTGACTTGACTTAATTCATATGAGCCCTTTGGGGCATAGTGCATCCAAAAGAACTCACCATCCATCTCTGTTTTCAACTATTTCCCTCAATTCAGCGACATTCTTGCCACCTCACCTTGCTTCCTCTTCAGCCATCCACTTCCATGTACCTCAAGGCCATCACCTCTTTGTTCCTTGGGGATTCCATTCCAATGCCTTCTTTTTGACTGCTCCATCTGGCGTTCTCAATGTGTGCCCCTGCCATCTCCAACTTCTCTCATGTATCAGTTCTTCTACAGTATCTGGTTTGTTTCTTTCCAAATATTTTTATTACTTACTTTTTCTGGCTACCAGATATTCATTATGCCCTGGAGACATCTATTTATTAACCACTATAATTGAACACAAGAACAGCCTTCACATTTATATTAAAAATATGTTTTAGTTTTTCATGGGACATTCTTGTTTCTCCATATTGGATATAGTTGTATGAAGGCAGATCTGCCTTCGTTCTGCAGTTCTTCATATTTTCTCCAGCTCCACCAGCTTCTGTTACCACACAACCCAGACACAGGAATGAATTGACAATCTCCTCTTGTTGCTCCCCTAAAAGCAGTGGCACTTCCATGGTCCAGAATTTATTCTCATTTACTTTGCTTTATCTATGTTTATCTTGAGCCCAGTAACCTCTGCTTCTTTTTTCAGTGAGCTTAATTTAGCTTTCATATCTTGAGCCTTTGAGGTAATGAAACAATATCGTCTGCAAAATCCAAATCCTCCAGACATTCATGGATCTCCCATTGGCTGCCTTGTGGCCTGCCCACTATGACTCTTCTTATAACTGAGACAAGTACAGGTAGGAAGATCATTGTTGAAAAAATACTCATATAATCCTGATGGACTCCAAGTGTTACCTCTGTTGGATCTGAGAGATTTCTCTTGTGGAGCAGACAACATCTTTAGTTATCATACAGACCTCTGATGATGTTTAGAATCTTCTGTGGTATGAGACACTTCTGCCTTACCCTGCCACAGCACTTGATGTTTCACAGAATTGAAAGACTTCTCAAAATCAATGAATGTCTAGGTACATGTTTGCTTGGAATTCTTTGTTTTGTGCTACAGATGCTAAGAGCATTGTGTGGCAGCAGAACAATTGCTTCAACATTACGAACAGAAGGAGAATAGTTACAGTAAAGGACTGTTGCACTCGATGAAACCTGGTGTGAGATTTGGCACAGAACTGAAGTCTCAGTCATCTCAGTGGACTAATTCTGACTTTCCATGCCTACAAAAATTCTGCCACCAACAATCAAAGGTGAAACTAATGATGAGCTTTGTGTGGGCAAGAATCGAGTCATAGCTGCAAATAGAGTGCCACAGGGGATGCCTGTAACAGGTGTGTACTACAATCTGTTTCTATAAAATGTTTTGCACCCAAAAATTTGCCACAGAAGGCTCAAAATGTTTGCAGCTTGTTTCCTCATTTTGCATGATAATGGAAGATCCCATATTGCCCTACCAGTAAGAGAAATATTTGACGAATATGGGCGGAAAATACTTCCCCACCCATCATATAGTCCTGATATCAGCCTACCAGACTTCAATTTGTTTTCCCACATTGAAGGAACAACTCAATGGAAAATGTTTTGATGCACCTGAAGAAGCTTCCAGTGAGGGGGTGTAAGTAATCAGATGGTTCAACAACGAAGGTGCCCTATCCCTATCCATAATACAGAGATTGCCAAAATGTTGGGAAGCTGTTATAAGTAATAATGATTATATTGAAGCCCTGTAAAGGTATTTTGAAAAATAAATTATTTTCTTCGATTCTCTCTTACAATGAGCAGAACTTATGACATAACCTTTGCAGAAACATCTTTTCTGCTACTGTGGATGTTTGGACTGGATTAGTGTTACCATTCGGTAACAATATCACCACAGCAATCTTCAGTGCTTTCCATGCCACTGTAACACTTTCACGCTTTTAGAAAATAAAATTCATTACTGTGTTGCTAAGCACAAAGTTACTTTTATACATAATTCAGTATTATGAATTAGGACGTTTTACTCCCACAAATTCAAAAGATGGCAATAAACATTAGTCATTTAAGTTTGATCCAGTGCATCTTCATTCTGTAGTAGTACATTTCAAAAGCTTCTGTTCACTTCTTGTTTGTGCTCTGTGTCATCAACATTTCACTTCTATATAGAAATACATTCCAGAAAAGCCACTTTCAGAAAAGACTTCCCTACATATAAATTTACATTTCACATTAACATATTTACCTTTTTCGGGAAGTTGTTGATCCTACTGCCAGTCTCCAATTTCTATCCTACTTATTTCTTCCATTTTCAGTTATTTGCTGCTTCAATAACAAAACTCACTTTTTACATTCAGCATTTCATTTCCTATGACCTTACTTAATTTGATTACAGGCCATTATCCTCATTTTACTTTTGTTTTTGTTTATCTTATAACATCTTTTAAGACATCATCCACTCTGTTAAAATGGTGTTCCAACTCACTTTCCATCTCTGAATTACAATGTCCTTAGCAAATCCATAAGGTTTTGCTTCATCTGTTAAACTTTAATTCCATTTATAAATTTTGAGACACTCAATTCTCTATTACTGCCATCCTTTCATATTCTTTGATTCTTACTTTAGCCACAGTGTAAATGAATTAGGTCCTGCGACTCCGACATGCTGTTAAAACAACTACACTAAATGTGCTGTTGGCTGTCGGGAGGAGAGAAATAATGGCGCACAGTGTAGCTGTTTTACATACATTATGGCAGAGTCACAGGATATAATTCATTTACACTGTGCCTAAAGTGCAGACACCAACGTGATCTGGCCTGCCTGCGTATACATAACACTAGTAAAGAATGAATAAGAATCAAGTGGCTGCTAAACCATCAGTATCTAGACTAGCCATGAGCTATCGCCATTCTGGCCAAAAAATCCGGTGCTGTGGTTGGCCCAGATAGAGGCAAATTTTATTTATTCAGTTATTACCACAGATGCATCTAAATTTGCTTTGGTGGTGAGTCAATTGGAGCAGCAATATACAGCAGAGGTGCAGGATATCATCGTCCCACCACCTGGAGGGAATGCATGCGAATGGTTAAACACGGAACTGATCCGTCGTGTATCTGCATCATAAGAAGAGTGCATCCATCAGTTACTAACTCAAGAAGATATTGGAGACTGGAGACCATCTGCAGCATCTTAGAAGTAAAATTGACGATGGTACCATATCTGATTATCTGATGTGAACAGTCTGGAGCAGTTGCTTACCTCCATCTATCAACTCAATTATCGTGACGCAGTCAGAGATGTCGTTAGACACCATGTTAGAATTGGCTGACAACGTGCTGGAATGCCGTCTCACCCATGCCTATTATGGTATCAGCCATGCACTGTGCAAGTACAGCCATCATGGTAGTACAAGATGAGTATGATGGATTAGTGGCGAGGGGCGATTAACTGATGCAACAGATTGGCCAGCTGGTAGCGTGTTCCAGCATCGGTGGAGATCACAGCCAGCCAAGATACAGAGGAGCTCCTGCAGCAGGGCCACATCCCATTCACCTGCACCATTTTGGGGAATGTGCGCAACACTGTACCAAACCTTGCATGTTCCCAAATTCCAGCAACAATTGAGTGTAGGAACTTCGTCTGATTGCTAACCAACCTCACGGTGCCTGCCCATCAGCAATCGACACATTGGCTGTAAGTACTTGATTGATACTGGCTATGACTTATGTATTTACCTACATATGATGCTACATCAGTGCCGACCGCTTATGTCATTCTGCCCGGCGGCCACAAATAACTCACCTATTGCAACATATGGCTTGCACAGAACAGAGCTGGAGCTTGGCCTCTGCCACGCGTTTCTTTGGAATTCCACAGGGGCGGATGTAGCAGAGCCAATAACAGGAGCGGATTTTTGGCATACTATAACCTTTTGCCAAATATGGCCAACACCCACCTTGTAGACCAGACTACTGGGCTGACAGTCGTGGTTTTCCGGCACCAGACATCCATCCAATCTGCCCAGCTGATTACCCCCACTGACGACTAGCATGCCACTTTAATGATGGACTTTCCATCATTGACAAAGCCACCGGGCATACTGAAGGACATCAGGCACTCACTGTGCACTATATCAAGACAACTGAGGGGCCGTCAATCTCCTATCAGCCACAATGACTGGCACTGGACCATTTGAAGATAGCCAAGACCGAGTTTGTTAACATGATTAAAGAGGGCATCATGCGTCCATCTGACAGTCCCTGGTATTCACCGTTACAGCTCATCTTCAAAAAGGGTGATGCATGGTTGCCTTGTGGGGAGCACTTAACACCCGCACTATACATGACAGGTACTGAATACCTCTGCTCCATAACTTCAACTACTCGTTGAGTGGTGTTTGTGTACTAGATTGCGCCAAGGCCATACACACAGATGCTGGTGGCTGAAGAAGATATACCAAAGGCAGCCATTATTATGCCATTTGGGTTATTTGAAAACAAATTTATGTCTTTCGGTCTCCCAATGTGGCACAATTGTGGTAATTTTATAACCAATGTCAGTCCCCACATCATCTTCTGGAAATCCTAAGCAGTATAAACCCTGATTTAAGAATGTACATATGTATGTAGGTAACATACCTTAAACTGCCTGGTATCTTCAGGTCACTTCCATGTACGCACCCATCTTTCATGATTCTTGAAGTGTTTGCAATAGCGTGCACTAAGAAAAATTCGGCCAGGTAGCTTCACTTTTCTTTTCTTTTTTTTCACCCACTATGTGTTATCTTTTTGATCCACATTACCAGATTCCACATGTCTCATGAGAAAAATGGATCTTTTAACATGCTGAATGATTCCTTGGACCCTGTCATACATTGTTCCAATCTCCTCATCTTCTGGTGAGCTAGTAGGCACATATACTTGTTCTAGTGTGAGGGGTCATAGAGACATGTTAATGTGAAGAGAAATCTTGTTCCTCCTCTCACTTTCATCTATACATTTATCTTTTCCAATTTTCTAGTCTATCAACACAATTAAGGGATCCAGAATTCCATGTTCCCACATGTAGAACACTAGATTTGTTTTTTTATATTACAATGTAATCCTCCCCCCCTCCACCCAGAATAGCTGCTGTACACAGACACAAATGAAGGCCTACTTTATTGACAGAACATTTTACACAAGATGGTCAAGCACCATAAAAATCATGCAATAAATCAGCATGTCCTCAAGAAATATAATAGTTTCCATTTGCTGTCAGCCATGCTGCTGTACGAACAGCACAAGGCCATGTTGATTAATGTTACAATGTCAGGTCTGTCAATTACTCAAACTTTTGCTCCTGTAATGACTCAATGAACTGATGCCCCTGTTTAGGAACCCAGTAATCATATATCCACAGATAGCCCTTCAACACGGATCCACACACATTGTGGCTACCCACATGGTTGGGTATGCAATCCTCTCCATTGCATCAAGGTCAATGTTCTGGGGATATCTATGGTGTGGTTCTGTAAGAACGTGCAAACAATATAACAGGACCTACAGAATGCTCCACTGGACAATTTGAGGCAGGGAACCTGAGTTCGGAGAAGCCAGCTTCAGGAGATAGGAAGTAAACTTGTCTACCTCTCTGTCTAACATTACTGTTTTCCAGCTTCTTTACAATGAACGTGTGTACAAGTTTACATCTACTACACTGTTTATTTACATGTACATACTTTGTTTGCTGCAAGGAAACAAGGAGGAGTAGCCTGATTACCAGGACATCATAATGCAGGTTTTGTTTACTTTACTTGTCCATAATGTGGCTCTGTTTTATCATATCTACATTGCCCATAACCGAACATTCTATGAATCAATGACAGACTTATTAATTACTCAGTGTATTCAGAGACGTACAGTAAAATACGATGGAGCAGTACCGGTACAGTATTTCCCAGTCACTGGTCTGGAAGGGGAGGTTCTATTCCATGGCCTGTGAGGTCACCTGACCTGAATCCCGTTGATTATTTCCTATGGGGATATCTAAAATCACTTGTGTCTGAGATCCCAGTGGATTTGGAGATGGAAGTAGTTGCCAGAATTGTAGATGTCTGCGATGCGATTCGAAACACATCAAGAATATTTGTCACAGTGTGTCAAATCTCATGCCTGCATTGAGGTCACTGGCCATCAGTTTCAGCACATTTTGTAAGATACAGTACAAATGGTACATTCATTGTGTCAATTATTGTACTTGCAGTTAACTACATAAACAAAAAAGTACACAATAATGTTATTTTATTCCTATTATCTCCTGAAGCTGGCTCCTCTGACTCCTGGTTCCCTATCTTAAATTGTTCCGTGGAGCATCCTCTATATCCTGTTAAATTTTTTCACAGTCTTACGGAAACACCCTGTACAATATAAATTGCAAAAAGCTTGGCTTCCACTCCCAAGTACCTTATAAAGAAAATGAAGAAAACTATGATGAACAAACATGAATTCACATAGCCATAAAAGCCTCTTACAACTGGCAGCAGAGAAAATGGTTTCAGTAAATGTGATTTTTCAGAGATAAAATAAAAGTTACATCCAGGATTGAAAGAGACGGTGAGAGAGTGAAATCGATAATAAAATGCTAGAAGCAGATTACATTTGAAGAGTGAGGAGGAGCAGAAGAGGAAGTCAGTAGAACAGAAATAAGGGAAGCATGTGTGTGTGTGTGTGTGTGTGTGTGTGTGTGTGTGTGTGTGTGTGTGTGTGTGTGTGTGTGTGTGTGTGTTTTCCACATCTCCAACTAAACTACTGAACTGATTTTAACCAAATCTGGTACATATACTACTCAACGTCTTCCCAAAAAAGTGTTGTGGGAATAAGTACCACATAGCTCCCATACGATAGAGGTGTGAGTGAAAATAGACATACCACTATTTATATGCATATCATTGTTCATATCCTTGCAGTAATATAGTGGGACTGCAAGCAACAGGGAAAACGAATGGGGTCACAACATCAGTGGTGAGAAACTGTGAACTGGACAGGAAGCGAGTCTGTTTGACCGAAGTGGTTGAGACGGTTATTCGCAAGAAGTGGAGAATCCAGTTTCGAGTTCCAGTCCAGTCATAAATTTTCAAGGGCTGCTGTTGCATTATTTCAACAATCAAAGCAGCTACATCATACTTTGCCTTAGTTAGGGCTGGAAATGGCTGATTCTAGGCTGCCTTGCACAACTGACTTGTGCACGTAGTATCGGGATTGCATTCTGGTGTGGTATACATGTGGATGGACAAGGGTTTTGCATCAACACTCTGTAGGATCACACAAAGCACTCTGCCTCTGATCTTCCACAATTTTCTCATTCTTTCTCATTGAGTCTCTTTCTGTCCTCAGTCCACTTTGTACCTGGTTTCTATGGAACTTCATTCTCTGACCTTACATTCAACATATATATTTTGTCTGTGTATGTGTTTCTGTCTTGAACTTCTATTGGATCGATTTGCGCTTTTCCTAGGTCAAGGTTGACTTGTGTGATCCATAATTTTCTTGACTTGATCATTTAAATGTATGTCAGAGTTCCATTGGTGAGTCTTGTTGGTGGTAGCCTACTGATGTGCCCATAGAATTCTGGCATTCCTTTTCTGACATCTGCTGCTAGATTTGACATCTTCTTTGTGGTCTTCCTAGAATGTCGGATGAGTGTTGCTTATACCTTCAACCAGACAATAGTCAAAGACGTGTTTGGAGGCAACCTGGTCAGGCTGAATGCCTTAGACACACTATCCAGTGAGTGCAGCATGGTGGAGATTCCCTGCTGTTGTGGGGTGGCATTATGTGGGACCGATGTATGCCACTGGTGGTCATGGAAGGTGCCATAATGGCTGTATGATATGTGACTGCCATCCTCCGACCAATATTGCAACCATATTGACAGCATATTGGTAAGGCATTCATCTTCATGGAAGACAATTCGCACCCCCATCATGCACATCTTCTGAATGACTTCCCTCAGGGTAACGACATCGCTCGACTAGAGTGGCCAGCATGTTCACCACACATGAACCTTATCAAAATTGTCTGGGATAGATTGAAAAGCGCTGTTTATGGATGACGTGACCCACCAACCACTCTGAGGGATCTACGCTGAATCGCCATTGAGGAGTGGGGCAATCTTGACCAACAGTGCCTTGGTGAACTTGGGGATAGTATGCCATGACGAATACAGACATGCATCAATGCAAGAGGACGGGCTACTGGGTATTAGAGGTACTGGTGCGTACCGCAATCTGGACCACCACCTCTGAAGGTTTCGCTGTATGACAGTACAACATGCAATGTGTGGTTATCATGAGCAATAAAAAGGGCGAAAATGATGTTTACGTTGATCTCTATTCCAATTTTCTGTGCAGGTTCCAGAACACTCAGAAGCGAGGTGATGCAAAACTTTTTTTGATGTGTGTATTTACAAAAGAGCTTGTACAACTGTATTTCCATACTTAAATATTGATGTTATAACTCTCAGCTCTGTAAATGTTACTATTTGACACACATAAAAGTGATGCAATGTATAGGCTGAGTATTAACTAGCTATCAGCTAATAAACTTCATTGTCTACCAGCCGAAGGATAATTTTAATTTATTAAACAACAGAGAAAATTACTGTAGGAAAACCTTTTTGAGAATAGAGGCCCTGGCAAAAGACCAAAGCAAACTAAAGAAAACAGTACAGCAAAATATAAGTACAAACCTTACTTATATACATGTAGCTACCACGCCCTCTTGCAACATCGGAATTTCATCATGCATAACTCACGTCTTATGAGAGCACTTATGATCCCATAACAAGAACACTGAATGAAGCTTACAATGGTGCCTCAACCAGGATTTTGTGAGCAGAAATTAACTGAGTCTGTTGCCTATTGCAGACTAGCTCTTTTTGAATACATTGTCAAAGAAAAAGAATGATGGATGTCAACATGAAAGACATGGCTGCAAGCTAAAGTGACACATTTTCAAAAAATGTTGACACTAAATGGACCTCTTAACTCTAGATAGTTGTTCTGAATGATACAAGCTAAATACTTTTAAACATTTGTTCATTTTTCTATGTTGCACTCTGTGAGAATAGGGGACAATGTTTATGACGTATCTTAGTTTTCTCAACTATGTTAGGCTAATATTTCAACATGGCTAATCTTCCTGGGACATCAGATAACATTAAGGAGGAATCAGGAGAAGGACGTTGAAGCCACATTACTTCAAACAACAGCGGAAAATGTAACACTTGATCAATCAGGTGTACAGCAAGTAGGGACAGGACAAGTAGATTCAGAAAAAAGCTGACCCAAGTCCAAGTGAAGGTCACAAGCAGTTATGCTTACAGGATGTATTCAATCCACATACATCCAAGTCTTAATACTAGTTGTAGATTTGGCTTGCCTCTTATGCTCCCAAAACTACTTCACCCTTTCTTCATCAGTGTGTATTTCATCATAGTGTATTTTTTAAATGCTTGTGTCACTGTGTTTTAGATTCTTCTTCTCTTTTCTGCCTTCAATTTGTTGCATTGTTAAGCTTAACTCGTCTAAATCATCTTGAACTGCTTTGAACCAGTTGTTCTTGGTCTCACTTTTCTAAAAGTAAGTGAACAGTTGTTTCAGTAGGTTGGTTTCTGATAGTCTGGAAATTTGGCAGAAAAAAGCAATCCTCCTTTTCCGCATTGGTGTACAACTTCGTTAGGTAACAGTTGCCACTGTCCCTGTACTTGGTATTTTTTGTTGATAGTTCTAAGGATTCTTCTATCTGCCTTTTGTAGTTTGTCTGTGGCTGATTTGGTGCTCATCTTGGACAGTGTTTCACTAGCATAGGTTGCTTCAGGTTTAATAGCACAGTGGTACTGTCTGAGTTTTGCATTTATCGAGAGACATTTCTTCTTGTATGCTGGCCAGATGATGCATTGCGCCTGTTTCAGTTTAGTTGTTCTGTTTCTGCTGACCTTTTCTCATTTGAATTCCAGCTTATAACCTCCCCAAGATATTTGAATTTATTTACAATTTTAATTTGTTCGTTATCATTCCGTGTAATGGCTTGTGTTTCAACCTTGAAAGATAGCACCATTTCTGACTGTTCAAAGGCGATCCGTAGACCAACTTTTGATGCTATTTTTTCGAATTCTTCAATTTGGTTTTTAGCCTCTTCCACGCTATTTGTGAGCAGTGCTATATCATCAGCAAAGATCAGGCAATTTGAGTTTTATATTTCTACCAATCTTGATGTTTGGTTGGCATTTCTTTTTCCAGTCTCGCATGACTTTCTCCAGTGTGCAGTTAAATAATAGTGGTGAGAGACCATCCCCCTGTCGAAATCCTATCCTGATTTCAAATGATTCAGATAGTGCCCCCCTGAATTTAACTTTTGTTTTAGTACTCTTAAGGTTGAGTCCAATAAGATTACCGAGTTTTGGGTGCAATCCAAATTCCGCGACGATTTTAAGTAATGGATCATGATGGATACTGTCATATGCTTTCTTGAAGTCAACGAAAGTGGTGAGCAACTTCTTGTCTCTCCCTCTTTGCTGTTTCATAATCCACTTAAGGCTGATAATTTGATCTGGACAGCTTCTTCCAGGATGAAATCTTCCTGGAAATTCTTCAAGTTATTGGTCGAGTTGTTCCTGAATTCTTGTAAAGATAATTCTAGACAGATCTTATATGTGCCATCAAGCAGTGAAATCCCCCAATAGTTGTTTGGATCTGATCTATCACCCTTTTTGTGTGTTGGATGGGTTATAGCTGTATTCCACTCTTCTGGCATTTTTTTTTTCAGAATTCCAGATGTCTACTATGTGCTTATGAAGGTTCTGAAGTGTTTGTTTATTTGTGTTCTTCCACAGCTCTGTGACCAGTTGATTCTCCCCTACTGCTTTGTGGTTCTTGAGCCACCTCGTTGCTTTGATAACTTCACTGAGATCTGGTGGTGTAATCTTCTCCCGATGTACATTGCCTTCTGGCAATGGTTACCTCTTCTCAAGATTTTTCAGTTTTCTTTAGCTGGTTAATCAGCCATGCTTCATGCCTTTTCTGTATTTATTTATCACATTCTTCATTCCACCAGACATGTTTCTTTCTTCTTCTGACAGGGGAAATCTCTTCAGAAATGTTTTCCAGTTTATCAATAATCATTCCCAGTTCATCGCTTGGAAGTGTTCTGAATCTTTTTGAATACAAAACATTATTAATTAAACAGCTGGGTTCATATTTTCTCCTCTTGGTGGATTTTTATGGTCTGTTTTTCTTTCTTGGGGTTAACTTAATTTTTATCTTTGTATTGTTATGATATGAATCGACGTCCACCCCACAAAGGACTTTGACATTTCAGATTTCCTTGTGATACTTCTTATCCATTGTGACATGGTCTATTTGACACTCCCCCATTTTAAAATTAGGGCATTTCAAGGTCATCAACTTATGCAGTCTTCTCTTAAATCTTGTAGTCCGAGGATAAGTCCATGATCTATGCAAAGTTCAATTAGTCTTTGACCATTCTTGTTTGACAGTTTATGAGCTGGCCATTTACCAACAACAGTGTGATATTTTCTTTCTTTCCCAATTTTTCCACTGAAATTTCGAAGCAAGATTTTAATATAGGTGTCAGGGATGTATGATATCAGTTGGTTCTGTTCTTCCCAAAATATTTCCCTTCCTTCCTTATCTTATATGTTTTTGTCATTTGTTGGGGCATGGACATTCATCAGTGTACATATTTTGTTCTGTCCTTTGATTGTTGAGGTTGCCGTTCTTGAGGAGTTCAACAAGAAGTCCTCCACTGAGTCTAATATGCTATTATGAACCAGAAATCCTGTTACAAATTGCAGGACACTTTTTATTACTCTTTTTCCCGGAGGTCCTTCGTAGACATGGTAACCCCCAGATTCAAATGGGTCCTGATCCACATTTCCAAGTTCCTGAAGGGCTGTTATTAGAATTTTGTATTGATTCATTACATCTGTTAAGTGTTTCAGTTTACCAGTTTTCATTATTGAATTTATATTTAATGTTGCAAAGAAAGAATTTTCCGGGTTTGCTGAATTTAAGTCTCTGTCTGTTGGGCTGCCAGGAGCTCTGACTGACAACAGTCTTTTAAGTGACACCCCACGACATCCGAGTGGTGTCTTTTCTTAGACCCATGATGCTGTGTATCCAAGACGTGGATTCTTTCATTAGAAGACTCTCCATGTTGGGTTGATTGTCTGATCAATGATCAGTGTTCTGACTGTGGTCAGGATTTACGATTCCAGATGTGATCTGGTAAAGTGATAAATGAAATATGGTTGGATGATGAATGATATTGTGGAGTGTGTTTGGTCCGCGAGAGCTATTTTATTTTGCTCACCCCATCTGCCACCTGGGCCATGCTACATCGGAGTATCACCTCTCTGCCTGCTACGACAATGTAGTGGGTTCATGGTACAGGATATACTATCACAAATGTGTCAACAGATTAACTTGATTACAAAGTCAAGTGGTCAAATACGCAAAAAGCTTTGGAGAATGAGTAACAAATTTTCAGGAATAACCAAAAATGAGTGCTAAAGCAAATAAGAATCTTAAGATAATGCTTTGACGAAAACAGACCAGTCAAAAAAATGGTTGCTCACTGTATTGTCTACACTGTCTCTATGAGAGTGACAAGTAGGGGTATTTAATAATACATCTGTATGCTAACAATGAGAAGCGCAACTGTCATGAAATATTATTTAGTCAGTTTTATTTGAAAAAATGGTTCAAATGGATCTGAGCACTATGGGACTTAACATCTGAGGTCATCAGTCCCCTAGAACTTATAACTACTTAAACCTAACTGATCTAAGGATATCACACACATCCATGCATGAGGCAGGATTCAAACCTGCAACTGTAGCAGTCGCGCAGTTCCGGACCGAAGTGCCTAGAACCTCGCAGTCGCGTGGTTCCGGACTGAAGCGCCTAGAACCAGTCAACTCTAACAACAAGAACCAAACTAAGCAATCACATTACTGAGATTTCAGTATAGTTAGGGTGACAAAACAAGTGCTATAACCAGCCAGGTAGAAAAGTTAGGTAAAGACTGAAAAATGCAGTGGGAAGGGTAACCGAAAGAGAATCCACATTGTAAGATAGGACTGAAAGTGACTGAAGTAGAAGACTCTTGACAAGAGATTTTCGCTTTAGACAATAAAAATGAGTGAAATTGAAAGTAGCAATACTCAGAACCTAGGTTACATTAAAACTTTAAATGATAAAATCAAATAGGTAAAGATGGATATTTCAAAAGCAGATGAAGACTACAAAACAAATGTATCTGCATTACTTGCCCATATTGTTAATGTCCAAAAACAAGTACAATTATTACAAGATGTCTGTTCAAAAATATTGTATAAAAATGGATGTAGTAAATGGTCTAGTATGTCTGTGAAAAGTTTCCCTGGAGATGGGCAATTTCACCCTTTAGATTTCACGCTACACTGAAATCATAATATGCTTCCTGGGATGAGTGATAATTTAAAGATTAGAGTTACAAAAAGATTTCTTGAGAGAAAAGCTTTATCTTGGGCCAATCAACTCAGCTGTCAAACTTTGACACTGAAGAGTCTGAGACAGCGTTCATAAAAAAAATTTTGTCTGAGGCAGAGCAGGCTTGAATTAAAAGTGGTTTTATAATGGCCCACTCTATACTGAGCAGAAAGGCAGATGAAGGAATTCTGTAGAGCCCAATTAGAGAGATTAGGTCATTTGAGTGAACCTTTTGATGAGTTAACTCAAACTGATGCATTAAAGAAGAGGCTACTGAAAGGATACAGTGGGTCATGGTTTATGGACCTGATGATTCTGCTGACCAATTCTTAAAGCATGGTTTTGTTTATGGTGCAAACATTCCTAATGCATGAAGATAAATTAAAGTATTTATTTGAGAAGACATATAGACAAAACTCGTACTATGAGAGACCAGACTGGGGAAATAACAATGTTAACAACAATCATAATAATAACCAAGATAGAGGTGGCAGCAATAATTACAGGAATTATCACCCAGAGAGAGATCAGTTATGGGATAACCCAAAATACAATTTAGACAGAAATGGTAACTGAATATTTCAAAATAGAGGCAGACAGTGGCAACTTACAATCAGCCCCTAAACAACCTTTTAGACCTATTGATGGGAAGAATGGCCAGGCAAACTAATAACCTCTCCATTGGCAGTCCACAATGTGAGAGGCTTATGGAAATGTTAATGTAGAGACCATTTATAGTGGCCATTGGTCACTGACTAACAATTAAGTTAGAACTGTGGCAATGACAGTGCAATAGATGTATTTAAAATGAATACAGTTACCATTGATGAAGAGCATTGGAATAACTTTTGAGAAGAGCACTTAGACAATCAAACACCACATTGTAGGCATAATAATACAAGGACAAGTCAATTATTATCCACAAAGTAGTTATAAAATGTTATTGTAATCAAATAGGAAACTTAAAACAACATCATTTTTTGACATGGTCTCTTAGCTTTTCAATGCACTTGTTTCATCGTTGTACAAGCTTCCTGATGCCTTCATAAAAGAAGGTTCTCGGTTAAGCTGTGAGCCAGGAATGCACCGTTTCTTTCACTGCTTAGTCTGAGGCAAATTGATGGCCCTTAATGCCTGTTTGATGGGCCAAACAAGTGAAACAAGTAATAGTCAGAAGGGGCAAGATCAGAACTATATGGAGGATGATCCAGTACCTCAGATTTGAGTTTCTGGAGGGTTTCAGCAGTGTGGGCAGCAGTATGCAGATGGGTATTGTCGTGCTACAACACAACACCTTTTGACAACAATTCTCAGTGTTTGCTTCGAATTGCACGCTTTAGCCTGGCATATGCATCTCACTGTAACATACACTGTTTATTGTTGTGCCCCTTTCCCGATAATGTTCCACTACTGGACCTTGTGCTTCCAAACAAACCTTAAGCATCTGTATCCATTCCACACTCTGTCATTTACTCTCTGGCTCGTTATGATGGATCTATGTTTCGTCACCAGTAATGATCCTGTCAAAGAAGTTGTCCCCTTCGTTACCATAGCAATCAATTTACTTTTTTTGGGACCCACCTTGCACAAACCTTATAAAAGCCAACTTTTTTATGGATGATTTCATAGGCAGAGACGTGACTAATTTGCAGACGATGTGCCACTTCATCAGTAGTTAATCATCTTTCTAAGAGAATTATTTCACGTGAACGCTCAATTGTTTCTTCATTTGCAGCGGTAAACGGTCGTCCGGCTCCTTCATCGTGTGTAACACTTGTGCGACCATTTCGGAATTTTCCAATCCAGTCGTACACACTCCATTGTGGCAAAACAGTCCCCGTACTATACCATAAGTCTTCGACGAATTTCGGCCGGATATGCCTTCCGACCACACAACAGAGATCACTGAACGTTGCTCTTCTTTGGTACAAATAGACAGCAGAGCACCTATGATTAACAGCACGGCATCGATAACGAAACTAACCTATACTCCATTCAGCGAAACAAGAGACATACTGTGAACACGGCAAGGCGCGTGACCACAGCGCTGCCATCGAGAGGTGTACAAGGCAGGAGCGTCAGAAATTAGAAAGAAAAAAAAATGAAAGTCGTGTTTTTTATAATTTGGCACCCGAACATGATGAAGTGATCCGAGAACTATTTTCCGACACCTCTTTTTACATTACATTAAAATTTATTGTGATTGAAAAAGAGAAATATTTAAGTTTTCAGGAAAAGTTGTTTTTTCGCGTTACTCTATATTTATCACGCCATATCTCCTAAACTGTGTGTCGCACAGCAAAATAATTTTATAATTGCCTTCAGTACTATATGTTGATGACGTCTGCAAATTTTCTGCCCAATAGAGTCAGTAATAGTGAAGTAATTAATTAAATCTCACGTCTGATGCAGAACTTTTACCAAATCATCATCCGAAATATAGTACGCGACAAACTTTTCTCTTTTAAATTTTTTTGTGGGGGTGTGAGCGAGAAAAGTTTCAGAAAGGTTTGAATTTAATTTTGTAGTTTGTTTGAATGCAATGGGTGCAACCGTTTGTCCTTTATGAGCGATGCATTGTGCGGTTCGCAGGCGCGGCGCTCAATCAGTGTGGCCGCCTCAGTTGCAGGTGTGAGCTCGTTAGTGGATGTTGTACAGCGGCGATTTCAGGATATCGTAAGTTCATCGGTAAAGACGCTTGAAAGACTAGTTGTTGATTATTAGACTAACTATATGTGTTTGTATTAACGCTGAGCATTCACTGTTTATGTGCGCATCCAATAGCATCCCATGGTTTCTTATTTTATTTATTCACTTATTTCATTAACATCACATTCGGCTGTCCTCATTATGTCATCCACGGATTCAGCGAGCGAGGTCGACATGTCAGTTCTGAGTCCACCAAAGAAGCGAGCAAAGAAGAAATCATTAAGTTCTTCTGAGAAGCACATGGTGCCTAATGTGTATAAAACGGAACTGTTACATCCAGAGCAGTCGATAAGTGACATTGTTTCGAAAACAGCAGCAGCTACAGGTGTTGGAAGTTCTTCAGTGTATCGTGTGATAAGTGAGTACAAGGCCACACACTCTGTGAAGTCTCCCAAGAAAGGAAAATTACAACAGAATCTTTCTGAAAGTGTTGATGACTTTGATAGAAATGCGATACGAAGGAAAGTACACGATTTTTTTTCATCGTAGCAGATTGCCAACAACTGACAAAGTGCTTACAGTCGTGAACGAAGATGCTGATCTGGGTAATTTTCGGAAAACTACATTTTATAAGTTATTGAGAGAAACTAATTTCAAATATGTCCCGCGTGGGCGCGATAGCATGCTAATAGACAGGGATGACATCATTTTATGGAGGCGGCGTTATCTTCAAACCATTAAACGGTTGAGCAATGAAGGCAGACCCATTTACTATTTGGACGTACGTGGGTGAGCACAGGACATACCCGAAGTTACGTCTGGGTAGATGACACTATAAATTCCTCAAAACAAGCGTTTCTGTCCGCATTATCCACCGGAAACAAGGGCCCATGAGGTAAAGGGAAACGTCTGATTATCGCACACATTAGCAGCAAAGGAGGGTTTGTCAAAGGATGTTTGTGGACTTTCAAATCCAAGAAAAGTGGAGATTATCATGAAGAGATGTACACCAAAACCTTTGAGAAGTGGTTTCAAGATGTTCTTCCTCGGCTTCGGGTAAATGCACTTATTGTTCTTGATAACGCGTTGTACCATTCTCGGAGAAAAGAAAAAGTTTCCAATACGAATTCCAATAAGCACGAAATATCAGAGTGGCTAAAATCTAAAAACATCGATTTCGAAGACGGTTTGTTGAAGAAGGAACTTTTAGATACAGTTAAGAATCACATAACAGTGCACAACAAATTCGCAATAGATGAAATGGCGAAGAATGCAGGGAAAACTGTTCTC
The DNA here is from genome assembly GCF_023897955.1 of Schistocerca gregaria. Classification (NCBI taxonomy): domain Eukaryota; kingdom Metazoa; phylum Arthropoda; class Insecta; order Orthoptera; family Acrididae; genus Schistocerca; species Schistocerca gregaria. The sequence goes on along the minus strand of NC_064921.1, from coordinate 522,751,230 downwards.
AGAATTCCTCCATACCACTGTGAATTAAACGCCATCGAGTTAGTGTGGGCCAGAATCAAAGGCTATGTTGCAGCGAAAATCAAAACATACAAAATGCCGTAAGTTAAAGTACTGCTAGAAGAAGCAGTAAGAACAGTGACTGCACAGGACTGGAACAAGTGCGTCCTCCATGTCGTAGAAAAACTGGAAACTCAAATGTGGAAATTAGACTGCATTATAGAGGAGAGAGAGGAGCGGTTTGTTATAAACCTCAATGAAAACAGTTCAAGTTCGACAGAGTTAACCTTGTTTCGTCCTTTAGCATTATTATTACTGGTATTTTTATTAAAATTAACAATTAATTGTGTTTGAATGGAGCGTTTTGTTAGCAACCTGAATGAAAATAAATCTGCTTCGACAGAATGAACTCAGTTTAACATTATTTTACCATTATTGTTAAATTCATTTCGTACATTGTTGCCTAGGTTTCTCACGGTCCGCTGTGACAGCTAGGCAGCGAGTCGAACGCCGCCAGCTGCAAAGCGTGCGCCAAGGATTTTCCACACCCCTACGTATCAGGTGAACACAGAATGCTCTCTCTGGAAACGAGCATAGTCGCTCACGTGACACTGTTTATGTTTCGTCCCACGTCTCGGTGAATAGACTTTAGTAGCTTGAAAACTGCAAAGATATAACAACAAACAAAGCATGCTTCATCAATGTAAAATGACAGTACTACTAAAATAAACAAAAATATAACTAAATTGCGGATAATAATTGGCTGACCCTCACAGTTAATACAATGCCTAATGTATCCACTATTACAATTCGGAAGAAATTAAACGGACATTATGATCAGTAATTTGTGATCGTCATTTTTATCTGTTTTCCGCCATTCCCTTATTTGCTCTAAGTTACATACGCCCACGAATTATTTGTGAGTCGCTAAGGAAACGCAGATGATTTATTTCAGTAATGAGTGGGATGCCTGATGTTCTTGACGCTTCTTCGGCGGATTCTCTCACATGGAAAAATCTAATTCCATACTTATACAGCATAGAAACTTGTTGTCACAAATATGGAGTACTATTGGATGAGGAAAGGAGGGACTGTGTAGACTGTGGTGGTGCGAAAACTTCGTAAGAAGAGTTTTGTGGCGCCGATGAGGGCGACACCATGATCGATCTAAGTATCGTCTTTGAACTAAGCTAAACATTATCTTTGTGCAGTTCTGCCATTCAGTTCTGTGTAAGCCTTATTTGTGTAAAGAGTTGAATAAATGAACTTCTGTAAAATGGGAGTGTTGTTTGGTGAAACCGACCCGAACTTCGTCTTCACTGGTGACCCCGAGTTGTAACTGTGTCTGCGGCCTCCGTGTTGGTTATTTTCATGTGTATTACATCAACACAACATTCGAACAATGACTTCGGCCCAACGCCTAATGCTGGATTTTGTGATCGCCATGCATAGTGTTGCAATGTACATCCACCAGGACTGCAACACAATACCTCTCACTCGACGATTACGCCGATTTCGCCAGACGTTTTCGAGCCTGCAACAATAAATGAGGTTAGGAGTGTGCATGACTCCGGCTAGCAAACGCCTTTGTTCCCCCCACATGTGCCCTCCCTCATCGACTGTGCAGTTACCTCTTACGGATCTCCGTGCTGTGTGGGACCAATACCGATTTCTGCAAATGCTTCGTTGGACAACCTGCCACCGCCAGGACAACGATTTGCTATGCCACAATACGTACCGTACCACGCAGATACCTGCCATATGGCCAGAAATGCTTCGTTCACAGGTCAACTTCCTCAGCATCTGACCACGCCCACGCCTGCCTGGGTTCAGCATCAGCACATGCCTTCCTAATTTGATACCTCGGACTGCAACACGAACAATAACTTGTTATCTGTGCCTGACCTCCGCCTCCATCCCACTGCTACGCCTCAGTGTTTTGCTCCACGACATTCACATTATCCACACACCGTTTTGAGTGGGGTGACTATGAACAGTGAACATTCTCACATTCCGTCCTATGTTCGACATCATTTCCGACACTGTGCTTCTAGACAGCCCGCATCTCCACAGCCTTCCTGCAACTCAGGTGGATCTGGCTCTGATCAAACATCGAGCTTTCCACGAATTAAAACATTGAACTTTTTCTCACCTGTCGCCCATTCGCCGGCTCCAGTCGAGCTTCTGCTACCGATCTCAGCACATCTCGGTGCCTCATCTGCATCAGTCTTCCACGACACATCTATTCAACCACACCAACAACGTGTTGTTCTTCCGAAACCACAATCGACACATTATGGTGTCTCACCCGTGTCGGCCTTCCATGTCGTGACAGATTACACTCAACCACAACGTGTCACCTTCATGCTGCCACCTGGGCAGCCGTCGTTGCCACATCCCCTGGAGGCACACTCTCCTGGAATACTACAGCAACAACAGCTTGATTCAGGCAGTGCCCAGATGAACTCAACTCAACCTGTTCTCCCGAACATTCTACAACACTTACCAACGCTGCTGCCGTTTAATCCTGACAGGCCAAGAACCTCGTTCAAAATTGTGGACGAAATGTTCGACCATTACAAACTCGACGAGTCAACCAGGTTTCTGTGCCTCATCACCCACCTGCACGACCAGGAGGACTTGATTGCTGACCTGGTCGATGCCTGGGACTCATCTACCCGGTGCACTGTAGCCAAAGAGACAGTTCTGCATCAGCTTGGATGCTCAACTGAGGCAGCAATACGGCAAGTGCTCCACATCAAGCAACTAGGCAATGACAAACCTGCCCAGCTCTGGAGACGGCTACGTGCCCTGGTCAGTGTCGATCTGTTCTCTGACACAGCTCTCCTTGCCATATGGTCAGATAAACTATCACCTCACATCTGCTTTGCCCTGGCTCAAAGGCCTCCTGAACCTGTCGAGCAAAGAATGACGTTTGCTGACAAGCTACACGATGCATCACTGCTCCATTTCGTCAGCCACTGCCTACCTGACAAGTCTCAGGTTCAGGCTAAATCGCCCTGTGGCCAGACGCGGCCGGGGCCATACTGTGTCGACTGTTCCGCTCGCTCCAGGAAACAGTAAACAAGCAACTGGGACATCAACAGCTCTTCCCGCAGTCACGCCCCCTCCTGCAATTGAACCTGCTGTGGCCACCAAACCTCAGCCACCGCTACTGGCAATGAACTTTCCGCAGGAAATGCAACCACACTACCCGTACTGTTACTTCCACACACCGTTTGGTGAGGTGGCACGGAACTGCAGATCACCCTGTTATTTCCCAAACGCCAATCACAGGTAGGTTTGGGTGCCGCCTCCTGCGCACAACATGACAGGCACCCCCCCCCCCCCCCCCAATGCCCCATTCTGTCTGGGAACGACCAGATAATTGTGGACGACTTTACATTACAGACATTTCATCAGGACACCTTTTCCTAGTGGACACAGGCGCCAATGTTTCACTGCTGCCCCTGTCCTTATCGTCGTCGAACATCCGCCCTCATCATACTTCACTGCAAGCCATGAATTCCACTAAACTTCAATGCTCCAGTTCAACCTCACACGTCATCTCACTCTCCACAAACTGCAAACTTGATTGGACTTTTTTAGTGTGCAATATGAGGAACCTATACTAGGCACTGACTTCTTGCAACACCACAAACTTTCACCGGACCTAGTGCGAAACACCGTGTTTCATCACCCATCCAGGACTCGCTTCCCCTGTGCTCCATCGAGCAACCCACCCCATGACACATTGGTCTGGGCTCATCTCATCTGTACATGCTTGTCTCTGTCGACGACGTTACAAGAAACCACTCATAAGTGCCTTGAAAACGTCGCTCGCCTACGCAAGGAAAACTGCAAGCTCTCCCTCCGCCTCCACGAAACACAGCTCCAGCTTTGTCCCGAGTGCCTCTCCGACCTTAAAAAGCAGATTTCTGAACTTCTAAGCTTTGGCGTCATTGAACCCTCTGCCAGTAGCTGGTCTACGCCCATTCAGGCACCACTGACAGACACCTTGACAGGCACCAAGACTTCTGGATCTCGGCCTATTCCATGGACCCCTGCTATGACTGCCTCTTTCACTTCCCTCAAAAATCTTGCCGAGGCCTGCACCATCGCGCATCCTCATCCCAATGCGCAGCTTTTCATCACCACAGATGCGAGCAATAGTGCCATCGGCGCTGTCCTTAACCAGACAGTCGATGGCCAAACTTCGCCTCTGCAATTCTTCTCGCACAAGCTCACCAATGCACAATGGAGATATTCTGCGTTTGACAAGGAGTTGCTCGCGTCTACGAAGCGATAAAGTATTTAAGACTGACATTGAGGGACGCACTTTCTGTGTTTGTAACAGACCACAAACCCTTGGCTGCGGCCATTACAAACCTGCCAGCTGACCCACCTCCTCACCGTTTCAGATACATGGGCTTCATATTTCAGTTCACCACTGATGTCAGACACATAAAGGGTGCTGACAATATAGTTGCTGATTTCCTTTCACGAGTCGACGCCGTTCATTAGCTGTTAGACCTCTCTGCCTAACCTCCAAGCCACTGACGAAGACACACAAAACCTGATTTCAGGCTCTACCTCTTCACTACACTTCGTCTGCACCACCTTCACTGGCATTTCTGGTGAGATCTGGGGCGACGACAGTATGGGCACGTTATGCCCCCTCATCCCAACCATGCTCCGTCGAGGTATCTTCAATGCACTGCATAATTTAGCCCACCCCGGCGTTTGTGTGTCCGCGCGTCTCGTAGCGGAGCGCTTTGTGTGGAGGAATGTAAACAAGGACTGCCAGCAATGGGCACACTCCTGTGTCACGTGCCAATGCTGCAAAGTACACAAGCACACTCCCCCCCCCCCTCGGTGCCTTTTCGATCCCTCCTGGGCGTTTCCAGCATATTCATATTGACATTGTTGGCCCTCTCCCCCCCTCTAACGGCTTTCATTATGTTCTCTCGTCTATTGAGTGAACAACTCACAATTCGCAACTCGCTGGGTCAAGGCTGTCCGCCTTCCCAATATCACGGCAGAAACTGTTGCTTGAGCTTTTGTTGAATCATGGGTATCGCGTTTAGGATGTCCAGCTATCATAACGACTGACCAGGGCAGACAATTTGAGTCAGTCCTGTTCTACAAGATTTGTAACATTTGCGGCATCCAGCGCATCCATACCACAGCATATCATCCGCAAAGTAACGGGTTAGTTGAGCGCTGGCACCGCACTTTCAAGGCGGTTCTTTGATGCCGCGACTCTCTATGGATGGAGTCCCTTCCCCTTGTGCTACTTGGCATTCGTGTGATCTATAAGGAAGACCTCGAGTGCACAATAGCCGAGTTTATATACAGCCAGAACATTGTTCTCCCTGGCGAACGTGTGAGCCCTTCTCTCGCTCAGTCTGACTTATATTCCTTTGTGGACCGCATCAGATGCCACTTCGTCAACCTCCACATCCCTCCACCAACCAGCCATTCCCGCCCTAAGGTTCAGGTCCCGAAATCTCTGGACAACTTCAAGTACGTAATGCTCCAAGATAACACTGTCTGTGCTCCCCTCCGATCTCCATACACCGGCCCGTACCTAGTTCTCCGTTACTCAGCCAACACCTATGACATCCAGATAAAAGATTCAGCTGATACAGTCTCTCTCAACAGACTTAAGCCTGCTCATGTCAAGCCCACTTCTACCCATCTTCAGACCACGACCAAGCCACTCAGCCACTCACTGTCGTGCCTCATGACACTCCGACCACTCCCTCCATGTCGGACTTACACACTCGGTCGCGTAACTTCCAGCTCCAATCGTCGAGCTCTTCTCTACTCCGGTCTCACGCACTCCGTCGAGTGATCACATTCTCCTCACTTCGACCTTACCTACGACCACGCCCTCACCACCGGGCCTTCGCTGGTCCCTTTAACCTCTCCCCCTTCACCTGCCTCGCCCTGTCGAGGTTTCTCACCCCCCCCCCCCCCCATCTTGAACGTGCCCTCACTCGAGAGTTGATTGTGCCTGTTCCCCTGGGCATAATCCACAACATCGCTATTTGAGGAAACACTGTTTGTTGAGTGTTTCCCTTCATCCAGTGCTCATGACACAACCTCCGCCATTCCCTGCCACTTGGTGAAATGTGTTCCCTTCTTGCCCGATGTCGACCTGGACATGGTTCGTGTGTTCGCCACTCCCACTGGAGACGTCGTTGTCACTCCGTTCCTCCCATAAACCACCGGCCTAGCTGTTGCTGCTTGACCAGCACACCCAGTATGATGCCCAGCACGTTTCAACGACTTCCAGGTTTGGTGGCCGGACCTTCCGTCACGACATCTACCCACTCAGCTACCCAATGACACTGTTGAGCTGACGCTGGTTCGGCTCCCGTGGACCACCCCTCCCCTCCGGCCTCTCAAGAGTACTCCGTACTGCTGGGGGTGGGGCCTCTATTTGGTGCCGATGAGGTCGACACCAGTATCGATCTAAGTATTGTCTTTGAACTAAGCTAAACATTATCTTTGTGCAGTTCTGCCAATCTGTTCTGTGTAAGCCTTGTTTGTGTAAAGAGGTGAATAAATGAACTACTGTAAAATGGGAGTGTTGTTTGGCGAAACCGACCCGAACTTCCTCCTCAGTTTCAATGCTGATATATCATTACAATTTCATTGCAGACAGTGTGGAAAATGAATAAGTATCAGGAAGAATAAATGGTTTGACTCTTCCAGATTATCCATCCAGACCAGCATAATTCTTCTATCTTGCTGGATTTGAGACTACACCTTGCAAGCAACAGCATCGGAAACTGACTTATCTGACAATATTGTGTGCAACTGTTTCATGTTTTGCAGAGAAGTGTGTTATGTGGTAGTGATGAACAACAGTGTACCTGTTGGTGAACGAGTAATGTTGTTAAAGTGGTAGAATCTCTCATACAAGAAGGAAGAACCAGAGGATGACCTTCAAAGAGTGAAATCGATCATATCTGGGTATTCAGTGGAATACAATGAGAAACCTGGAAGTGTTTCGTTGTCACAGTATTGTCCAGAGACAAGGTCACTTCAGTGCATCTAATAAAGCACTTCATACTGCCTGGTAGTAAAGTCATTACAGATGGATTTCAGTCCTGCAAAACACTCAAAGCAAAATGATTTAACCACGAGTTCGTCAACCACTCTGTAGAGTTTGTGTCTTCAGATGACCCCAGTGTGCACATGCAGAACATCGAGCAGCTATGGAAATCTGCGAAGTTTTCCATTAAAAGAGAAGGGCGTCCAAGACAGAGAGACGAACTATATTTGTTTCAGTATCTCTATTTCCACAACTTGCATTTGCAGGGAAGAGTTAATGTATGTGACACTATCCATGTTTTTGTGTGATATTGGCAGAGTTTACCTTGGCTATGGCAAGAAGGGAATTGTTCCCATATCGTACATATCATTTGGACTTTCACATGACAACACCGACAACGAACAATATAAGTGGCTCTGAGCACTATGGGACTTAACATCTGAGGTCATCAGTTCAAACAATGTAAGTCATCTCCTCTGTAACTACAAGTATTTTTGTAATGCTGTTCTTTTGTTCTGACCACCATAAACATACTCATAACACCCGCCACCAGAGTCGCATGATCGATTTACAATCGCACGTTCGATATAGATCGCTTGGACCCCGCGACTTCAATAGGCGATCATTCTTGTAAATTACCTAAAAACATATGAGATAATCTTAATCAAACCTTAATCTTAAATATAATTTGTCTCAAATGATTCTCTCCCCATTCATATTTGTTTATTTACTTAATAGTGTATCCTTCCCTAAAATTTCAGTTCCACCATTTTAAAATGAAAATTGCTGCTCACTTATAAAAGACTGATTTGTATTCTTGAATTCCTTTAATAGTATGTTCACAAAATATTTACTTATTGTGGCCTACTGCAAACACATACCCAACGTTGAAGAGGGTTCTACATACACAATTTCAGAATTTTATTTCTCAGCTTAGCAATACAACAGGAGAAATATTTTTTACTCATGGATAAAATCCCACTCTGTCAGTCATTTCCAGTACTAAACAGATAAAAAAAATTACACATGTTAGAGGTGTGAATAAAAAACACACCTTCAGTTACAACTTTTCGCGTTTTATAAAGAGCACAATGCATTTCGGACCATGTGGGTCCATCATCAGGTGTAATTTGACTTAATACATGCTTTATTTATTTCTCTTGAATGGGGTGAAATGCATACTCCTGTCATGAAAATGTTTGATGTTAGTTTACGAATTTCACTAGTAAAACATGCAAAATATTTTTTAGTTCATGCCTCCAGTGTATTGAATACAGTCATGTTTGAACCCAGGAAATATGGATATAATTTTTAAAAAAATATGGATGTGGTTAGGATGATCTGGATTCTGTAGCTGAAAAGGTTTCACTGTTGTAGGACAAAAGCCTTATACATGGGAAAATCAATCTGATGAGGATTCTCGACTCAAATTAAAGCAAATAAGAATGAAGAAAATGGAAGGAAACACTGCACACCAGGAAGAGTCAAGATACTAATGCCACAGCCTCCAGAAACCAATGACTCTGAAAAAACAGTATGGAACACCTGTTGAAAATTCCTCTGTATCAATAGAACCACCAGCAAAATACTGTACTGATCAAAGTACCATACAGAACACCCAAATTTTAGTACCACTTTGTTAGTCATCAGTTTGAACATCACATTTTACATGTTTATATTTTCAAAATATTGCCTTATGTTTTTCAGCACAAGTACATGTTCACTAAAGAAACCATCAAAGTTGGGGGGAGGGGGAGGAATTTTCCTGATTAGTACATCAACAACCAAGGTAGTGACATACAGTCTTAACTTAAATCAGGACCAAATTTGTTAAAATTCTGTTAATAGTGGAATACGAATGCAGTTCTAAAGTGCGATTCTAAAACTTTTTGCATGTATTGATCCCTGCACTTCATTATCAGACCAGAATTTAAGCAACAATTTTCACCAGATGTGGTATCAGTAAGTTTGATTGACAGTTTCTCAATATGATCTGTAATGATGACATGTGCTTAGTGATGTAGTAGACAAATTAGTCTTTTCCAGTTAATGACAAGCCTACCATGACAAACTTCATAATAAAACAATACCACTCAACAGCAAAGCATAATGATCCTCAATCTAGTAATGAAAAAAAGAGGGATCTGGTGCAGGGAGAAGGAGGGATTGCAGAGTAGGGGTGGGGTACCGTAAAGTGCTGGTTGTGGGAGCATACAGGGACATCGTGCGGACAGGGTAGTAAAGCCAGATGCAGTTGTGAGGTTAGATGGTGGATGAGGGAGGAGGGAGAAGAGAGCAGAAAAGGACAGAAGTAAAAAGACTGTGGGTGCACTGTTAAAGTACAAGGCTGTGTAGTGCTGTAATGGGAACAGGGAAGGGAATAGGTGGGTGGAGGACAATGACTACAGAAGGCTGAGGCCAACGGTTATTAGAACATTGGATGACGTCAGCAGGATGGATCCAGATGGCACAGGCTGCAAAGCAGTCGTTGAAGTGAGGGATCTTGTATTGGGCAGCATGCTCAGCAACTGACTGGCTCAGCTGTTTCTAGGCCACAGTTTACTGGTGGCCATTATGACGACAGACAGCTTGTTTGTCATGCCCGTATAGAAGATAGCACAGTGTTTGTAGCTTAGCTTTTAGATTACATGCACCTTCTTTCAGAGGTACATCTGCCTATGATGGGATGGGTGATGATTGTGACTGGATTGAAGTACGTGATGGTGGAAGAATGTATGGGACAGTTCTTGCATATAGGTCTATTACAGGGACATGAGACATAAGGCAAGGTTTTGGGAACAGGGAAGGAGTAGGAATTGATGAGGATATTGTTTAGGTTCGGTGGGCAGTGGACTACCACTGTGTGACAAGTGGGAAGGATGTTGGGTAGGACATTCCTCATTACAGGGCACAATGAGAAGTAGTCGAAACCCTGGTGAGGAAGATGATTCGGTTGCTTCAGTCCTGGATGGTAGCGAGTTATGAGGAGAATGCTCCTTTGAGACCACACAGTGTGGGCAGGTGGTGGGTGACTGGAGAGATGAGGCACAGGAGATCTGTCCCTGTACAAGGTTGGGAGGGTAATTTTGGTCTTTGAATGCCTCAGTAAGAACCATGACTGCTTACCACAAGTGGGTAGGCTGTATGGAAGAGTGCTTTTGGCATGTAATGGATGGCAGCTATCGAAGTGGAGATTTTTTGGTGGTTGGTGGGTTTGATATGGACAAAGGTACTGATTTAGTCATCTTTGAGATGGAAGTCAGCATCGAAGAAGGTAGCTTCCTCGAGGAGAACCAGGTGAAGTGAATGGGGGAGAAGGTTGTGGCAAATAAGCTCTTTATTTCCTCTCGTTTTGCCATCTGCCTCCTCAAATTCATTTTACTTAATTACCATTAACATGCATGAGTATAATCTGCATTTCCATAAAAACAGAGAGATTCGTCCTCAGTCTTAAGGAATATAGCACCAAGTCTAATTTTGTGCTTTGTTTTAAATAAAATAGAAAGAAACTTCCACATGGGAAAAATATATTAAAAACAAAGATTCCAAGACTTACCAAGCGGGAAAGCGCCGGCAGACATGCACAATGAACTAAACACACACACAGAATTACTAGCTTTCACAACCGATGGTTGCTTCTTCAGGAGAGAGGGAAGGAGAGGGACAGACGAAAGGATGTGGGTTTTAAGGGAGAGGGTAAGGAGTCATTCCAATCCCGGGAGCGGAAAGACTTCCCTTAGGGGGAAAAAAGGACAGGTGCGCGCACACACACACACACACACACACACACACACACACACACACACATATCAATCCGCACATACACAGACACAAGCAGACATATTTAAAGGCAAAGAGTAAGGGCAGAGATGTCAGTCGAGGCGGAAGTACAGAGGCAAAGAAGTTGTTGAAAGACAGGTGAGGTATGAGCGGCGGCAACTTGAAATTAGCGGAGGTTGAGGCCTGGTGGATAACGAGAAGAGAGGATATACTGAAGGGCGAGTTCCCATCTCCGGAGTTCGGATAGGTTGGTGTTGGTGGGAAGTATCCAGATAACTCGGACGGTGTAACACTGCGCCAAGATGTGCTGGCCGTGCACCAAGGCATGTTTAGCCACAGGGTGATCCTCATTACCAACAAACACTGTCTGCCTGTGTCCATTCATGCGAATGGACAGTTTGTTACTGGTCATTCCCACATAGAAAGCGTCACAGTGTAGGCAGGTCAGTTGGTAAATCACGTGGGTGCTTTCACACGTGGCTCTCCCTTTGATCGTGTACACCTTCCGGGTTACAGGACTGGAGTAGGTGGTGGTGGGAGGGTGCATAGGACAGGTTTTACACCGGGGGCGGTTGCAAGGGTAGGAGCCAGAGGGTAGGGAAGGTGGTTTGGGGATTTCATAGGGATGAACCAAGAGGTTACGAAGGTTAGGTGGACGGCGGAAAGACACTCTTGGTGGAGTGGGGAGGATTTCATGAAGGATGGATCTCATTTCGGGGCAGGATTTTAGGAAGTCGTATCCCTGCTGGAGAGCCACATTCAGAGTCTGATCCAGTCCCGGGAAGTATCCTGTCACAAGTGGGGCACTTTTGGGGTTCTTCTGTGAGAGGTTCTGGGTTTGAGGGGATGAGGAAGTGGCTCTGGTTATCTGCTTCTGTACCAGGTCGGGAGGGTAGTTGCGGGATGCGAAAGCTGTTTTCAGGTTGTTGGTGTAATGGTCGAGGGATTCAGGACTGGAGCAGATTCGTTTGCCACGAAGGCCTAGGCTGTAGGGAAGGGACCGTTTGATGTGGAATGGGTGGCAGCTGTCATAATGGAGGTACTGTTGCTTGTTGGTGGGTTTGCTTTGTTTTGTGTATATAATTAATTTCCTAATTAATTTTGACCATTCCTAGTTAATACATTTTGTTATATAGTGAAATTAGTAGTTCTTTCGTGACTTAGAATCTATTGTTGACTTATAAACAAATATAAATGATGACTAATTATAAACATTTGGAAGAAGAACTACCTGGATTCTTAAAGTATTTATTTGGCTGTATTCAAAAACATATTAGCAAAGCCAACCCTTAATTAATTCAAAAATAATTAGCAGGTTTGTCAGATGCATTGTTTTACAACTATATCTGTTAATTTCATTATTTAAACAAATAATTCGGCCTAACCTTTGTAGTAGAAGTAACTGTTTAAAAGGAGGAATTTTTTGATGTATTCAGTTAATTATTCTGTCAGAGACAGCAAAGGACTTGGAAGAGCAGTTGAATGGAATGGATAGTGTATTGAAAGGAGGATATAAGATGAACATCAACAAAAGCAAAATGAGGATAATGGAATGTAGTCGAATTAAGTCGGGGGCTGCTGAGGGAATTAGATTAGGATATGAGACACTTAAAGTAGTAAAGGAGATTTGCTATTTGGGGAGCAAAATAACTGATGATGGTCGAAGTAGAGAGGATATAAAATGTAGACTGGCAATGGGAAAGAAAGCGTTTCTGAAGAAGAGAAATTTGTTAACATCGAGTATAGATTTAAGTGTCAGGAAGTCATTTCTGAAAGTATTTGTATGGAGTGTAGCCATGTATGGAAGTGAAACATGGACGATAAATAGTTAGCACAAGAAGAGAATAGAAGCTTTCGAAATGTGGTGCTACAGAAGAATGCTGAAGATTAGATGGGTAGATCACATAACTAATGAGGAAGTATTGAATAGGATTGGGGAGAAGAGAAGTTTGTGGCACAACTTGACCAGAAGAAGGGATCGGTTGGTAGGACATGTTCTGAGGCATCAAGGGATCACCAATTTAGTATTGGAGGGCAGTGTGGAGGGTAAAAATCGTAGAGGGAGACCAAGAGATGAATACACTAAGCAGATTCAGAAGGATGTAGGTTGCAGTGGGTACTGGGAGATGAAGCAGCTTGCACAGGATAGAGTAGCATGGAGAGCTGCATCAAACCAGTCTCAGGACTGAAGACCACAAAAACAACAGCATTCAGTTAATTGAATGAATTATGTTTTAATTGTAATTTCTGTAATGTAAACATTGAACAATATGTAGTTTCAGTGTCATATTATTGTAAGGATATATAAAGGACGGAATTTTTGTGCTGAGAGACTCAGTCCAGTGCCTATTTCCAGGGGGGAATTACTGTATGTACTGTTTCAAGCAGCAACAATGCATCAAGTTAACAGTGGAATTGGTGTAACACAAATAGGCCACGTGGTACATCAAGTACTGAGGATGTCTGTTCAATTTATTTTAGAAGTAGTGTCACACATACTTTATGATTCTGCAAGAACTACAAACTGTGTGGTTAGGTTTTTACTGCTCATAGATATCCAAGAGCAAATTATTGTAGCAGTATGTTGATGTTTGCCTGCAACCTAATAATGAGGCTTATCAATATTTACCAATAGTGAACTCACCATATAACTGTAATATTGGGGGGTTGTGAACAGTGAAATTAAAGAACCGTGACAAGCAACTGAGCAACTGTCAGCTACATCATTTACAGTAGTCAGTATTGAACTTCCATCCCACATCCAGTATATCAATGCAGTACATCAACACCGAGTACTATCAATGAAGAAATAAAACAGGTGAATGTCACAAGATGTTGAGGTTCTGGGGGAATGTAGACAGGGTGCAATCACCCTCAGTCCATATCATAAAGATGTAATCAGTGAATCTCTACCAAGTGAGGGGTTTGGGATTCTGGCTGGTTAGGAAGGATTCATCTACATGGTCCATGAATAGGTTGTCATAGGACAGTGCCGTGCAGGTGCCTTATACCATACTACATATTTGTTTGTAGGTGACGTCTTTGAATGTAAAATAATTGTGGATAAGGATGTAGTTGATCAACAAGGAAGGAGGTTGTAGGTTTGGGATCTGACAGGCACTAGGAAAGGTAGTGTTCAATACCAACAAGGCCATGGGTGTTAGGGATGCTGGTGTAAACGGAAGTGGCATCAATAGTAATGGGCAGGGCAATACATGGTAAAGGAACAGGAACTGATCGGGTCTGTGGAGGTAATGGTTGGTATCTTTTATATAGGAGGGTGGGTTGTGGGTAACAGGCTGAAGGTGTTGGTCTACAAGAGAAGAGATTCTTTCAGTGGGGGCACAGTAACCTGCCACAATTGCATGTCCTGCGTGGTTGGGTTCATGGGCTTCAGGAAGCATGCAGAAGGCAGGAGAGCAGGGAGTGGTAGGGGTCACAAGAGGTACAGCCTCAGGGTAGTGGTTCTGGAGTGAGACTAAGGATTTGCAGAGTGACAAGAGATCCTATTGGATTTCCAGAATGGGGTCACTTTGGCTGGGTTTGTAGATGGACAAGTATGATAGCTGGCAGAGTCCTTTCGCCACGTTATCTTTGTGGTTCAAAACCACAGTGGTGTAACCCTTGTCAAGTAAGAATTTTAAGATCGGGATCAGTTTTTAAGTGGTGGATTGCAAATCTTTCTGCAGATGTAATGTTATCATGCATGTTGATGGATGTGGGGAGAGCTAGTGAGGTAAGGTTCAAGGTTAACAAATTCTGGAAAGTTTACAGGGACTGATTCGGGACAGTGGGAATGGATTACGGTTGGATGGATGAGTGAAATGAGTCGTATAGAGTTCAACATTGGTTTTGGGTTGAGACTGATTGGTAGGGTTGGTGGCAGAAAAGTGTTTTTACTGCAGTGACCCACACCAGCTCTACACAGCCTTCTATTCTGTGAATACACCCACAGTTTTTTTACTTCTCTCCTTTCCTGCTCCCTCCACAGCCCACTGTGTAACCTCCCATCTGCACCTAGCTGCCCTGCACTCTCCCCACCACGTCTCTGTCTGCTTCCGCCAGCAGCACTTTGCCGTCCCCCACCACTACCCCACTAACACTCCCCAGTCTTTTTGTTCACCTATCTGCAACTCAGCATCTCCCCTGTATGGCGAGTAACAATCTACCCTTTTTGATAATGTCATTATTACATCATGGATTTTGTATTGTTTGGTTTTGCCTAATGACTTTTCTTCTATCTCATAAACCAGTGCTGTTTTTGTTTATTACTATTTTCTAATACATTACTTTGTTCAGTACCCATACACTTCTTTTTCTTCTTTCCTGTAGTTTTCAAATTGCTCCGACTTACAAGCTACACTGTACCAGCCATCTCATCCGCGCATAGCACATGGCTACATGATCACACTGATTGTTGGTGCAGCATTTTATGTCACACATTACTCTTACCGATTACATTAATCTTAGGCCTTCAAGTTGATCACTCTTCTTGTAACACTCTTACACATAGGGTGTTATTCAAAAGTTTCAAGACTTAGCTCAGAACTAGAAATTTATTGGACTTTTAAGTACAGCAGACTAAAATTCTTTAAAATATGATCCTTCAGCAAAAACACAGCGCTGGCAGTGCGCCTTCCATTGTTCGTAGCCCTTCTGGAAGGCCTCGGGCATCATGCTGTCACGGGCTCTCGTCAAAGCCTGTTGGATGGTGTCTATGGAGATGTATCGCTTCCCTTTTACGCCTGTCTTGAGTCGTTGGAAGAGGAAAAAGTCACTTGGAGCCAAGTTGCGGCCATAGGGTGGCTGCAGCAGTGTTGTCACATTGAACTAGACCAAAACTTCAGCGGCGGCTCGCAACATGTGAGTGGGCACGTTGTCGTGGTGGAGAATCCAATCGCTCTTCATTGCCAGGCAGATACGGCTAACTCGATCCCTCAAGTGGCAGAGCACTCCAGTGTGAAAGTCACCTGTGACAGTTTGTCCATGAGCAACAAACTTCTTGTGAATCACTTTTTTTTTTAAAAAAAAAAAAAAAAAAAAAAAAAAAAGAAGAAAAGAAAAACAGCCATCAGTGTGCACTTCACACACGACTTGCTCATGTGAGCTTTCTTGGACTTCGGCGAGGAAGCACTATACCATTCTGAGCTTTGACACTGCGACTCAGGATCGTACTTGTAGACCCAGGCCTCATCACCAGTAACCACTTTCTCCAGAAGGTTTGAATTAACACTGAACTGCTGGATCATTTCCTGGCAAACAGTCATGCACCGTTTCTTCTGATCCACTGACAAAACTTTTGGCACCAGTTTGGCACACACTTTTTGCATCATCAAATTCTCCACACCATACTCTGACGGAGTCCCAGTTCATCAGCAATTAATCTAGTACTAAGACAATTGTCACTGTTTAAAAGTTCCCGCTCTCTCTCCACATTTTGATCCATTTGGCTTGATTCTGGCCTCCCAGAGCGGTCGTCGTCTTCAACATTCCTGCAGCCATCTTTGAAACATTTGTGCCACATGAAAACCATTGCAAGGGACATGGCTTCTTCCTTAGAGGCCTCTTGAATCATACCAAGTCTCGGTGGCAGTTTTGTTCAGTCGCACACAAAACCGTTCCCACATTGTTGCCTGGCTTATGGAATCCACCCCAAATGGTCTTACTATTAAATTACCTTGTCTCCAGCTGCAACCCCTCCTTCCAAAATGACCTCCATCTGTTTGCATTCTGCCAGCCCTTAACCTACACCAACCTAGTCCTGCAAAACCATTTAAATCAGGGCAAGACCTCCTTGCAGTACTTTCTGTCCTTCCATAAAATTCTCCTACTGTCCAGTTCCAAATTCCTGTATCCAGTATCTCTCACTGAAACTCTTACCCTCTGGGAAGTAGAGCAGTATGCTCAATGTCACCTCAAAAAACTCTCCAATCTGTTCCTCACCCACTCTTGCTTGGACAACCACTATCTACCACCTCTACAACAGCCTCCAAACCTCCACCACATCCCCTCATAACTGACAAACCCTGCCTAACATACTTAGCAAATTTACCACACCCTGAAACTCACTCCCACCACCGTACAGATTCCAGAACCTAAACAGACGTGAAACACTATCATAAACCTTTCCTCCAAAAGTCTTAGTCCCACAGAAATATCAGTCCTTTCCAAATGCCTTACCTTTTGTCCTGCTCCCAAATTCAATCATACTGGACTTGTTCAAGATCTCTCCTTCTCCCAGTTCTTACAGAGGAAACACATTTTCACCACCAACCTTACCAATGAAATTCAACCCAAAACCAATGTGGAACCCTGCCTGACACAGTTAACCCCCTCTATCCAACCATGATATTCCCCCACTGCTACCAAATCAGTCTATGTTAACTTTCCAGAGTTTTTTAACCTTGAACCTTGCCTCACCATCATTCCCAATATCCCTCAACACATAAGCTAACATTGCGTCTGCAGAAAGAATCACAATCTACCATCTAAAAATTGATCCTGACCTTATAATCCTACATGCTGACAAAGGCTATGGTTTTGTACCACAAAGATTACTTGGTGCTCTCAGATTTGTCCACCTACAAACTCACCCACAGTGACACCTTTCCAGAAATACAACAGGATCTCCTGTCTCTATGAAAAGTCTTAGGCCCACCCCAGATCCATTTCCCAAAATATCTCTCTCTCTCTCTCTCATGACCCCTATCACTCTCCGCACTTCCACCTTCTGTGTGCTTCTTGTAGTCCATAAATCCTGTTACTCACAACCCGCTCTCCTTTACGAAAGATACCAACCATTTCCTCCACTGACTCTCCCAGTTCGTAGTCCTTGAACATGTGTTGCCCTGCTCATCAGTATTGATGCCACCTCCTTTTACACTAACATCCCTAATGCCCATGGCCTTGTTGCTACTGAACTCTATCAATGCCGTAAGGATTCCAGACCACAACCTTTTGCCTAGTCACCATGACCTCATCCACAATAATTACTTCACCTTTGGAGGCATCTCCTACATACAAATCTATGGTAGGACACAGGGCACCATCCTGTACCAGCCTGTTCATGCGCCATCTGGAGAAATCCTTTCTAACCACCAAAAATCCCAAATCCTCACATGCTTTAGATTCACTGATTACATATTCCTGATGTGAATCGAGGGTGAGGACAACTCACCCACATTCCTCCAGAACCTCAACACCACCTCCCCCATTTTCCTCATCTTGTCCTGATCCCAACAAGGCATCTTCCTCAATGTTGACCTCCACCTAAAAATGGCTAGATCAGTACCTCTGTCAATATCAAACCTACCAACCACCAACAGTACCGCCACTTAAAACAGCTGCCATCCGTTCTATACCAAGAAGTCTCTTCCACAGTCTTGCCACCCACAGTCATCACAAATGTAGTGACAAACAGTCCCTCTTGACATATACCAGGGGTCTCAGTGTGACCCTTGAGCCGATTTGTCAGTCCACCACAGTGATTTGAACTCCTCCCCTCCCATCAACTCTTAGCACACTGTACTGGGGGGCTTGGTCTGCTTGAGGAGAGGGCAGTTCTGATTAGTGGTCAGGCACAGGGCCTATGGTGGTACATGGGGGTAATGTGTGCACTGTGGACTTCAATTACAGAATCACATGGAGACCTGTTGCTGTGACTCTGACCTTTCACTAGCACTATGTACTTCTGACAGCTTATTGCGGAATTGTGTCGACTCAGTAGGGAATGTTCCACTATTAGGAGATGCGATCAGCCAATGTAATTTTTTAAAGTTCATTGCAGAATTTGTGCCTGCTGTATAAAGAGTGTTCCATTATTATGTGTTCACCAAAGTTGTGTGGTTGCTGGCAGCTCATTATTACGAGTTGGGATCAGCCAATATGATTTTGTAGTTTTGGTCTGTGGCATCCAACAGTGCTGAGCTTAGTGAAAGCACAGGACACTGGTATTCAGGTGATGTTGATTGCTGCCTGATGCATGTAACACGTGAGGTTGTTGGAGCAGCCTTTCAATCATGCCTAGTTTGCTGACATTGGTGGTGTTCCTGTCATTTGGTGTCCATCAACACATTGCTGGGCCTAGATGCAAGGCTCAGAGTTTCTGTGGAATTGAAATTTGAAAAGCCTACATGTAAAATTAAACTATATTTGAATCAGCATGACCTATACTGTATTAAAAACCCAGTGCTCCACTCTCCTATTTCCTTGGTACTAAGTGGTGGCACACCTTCAAAGACCAAAATTACCCTCCCAATCTTGCACAGAAACAGTTCTCCCATGCCTTCTCTCTCTGTCATCCACGACCTCCTGAAGTTCCACCATCTGGCCACAAAGGAGCATTTCCCTCATGATTTACTACCACCCAGGACTGGAGCTACTGAATCACATTCTCCGTCAAAGGTTTGACTATCTCTCATCATGCCCTGAAATGGGGTATGTTGTACCCACTATCCTTCCCACCACTTCCGCAGTAGTGTTCCTCTGCCCACCAAACCTGTACAATATCATCACCCATCCCTATTCCATTCCTGTTATCTACAAGCTAAGCTGCAACCAATGTGCTACATTCTACATCGCCATAACAGTCAACAAGCTGTCTGTCCACATGAATGGCCAGCAAAAAACTGTGGCCCGGAAACAGCTGGACCACCCTGTTTCTGAACACCCTGCTCAACACAAAATTCTTCACTTCACAGCCTGTGCCATCTGGATCATCCCTACTAACACCAGCACCGAGCGAGGTGGTGCAGTGGTTAGCACACTGGACTCGCATTCGGGAGGACGACGGTTAAATCCCGTCTCCAGCCATCCTGATTTAGGTTTTCCGTGATTTCCCTAAATCGCTTCAGGCAAATGCCGGGATGGTTCCTTTGAATGGGCACGGCCGATTCCCTTCCCAATTCTTCCCTAACCCGAGCATGAGCTCCGTCTTTAATGACCTCGTTGTCGACGGGACGTTAAACACTAACCACCACCACCACCACCACCACCACCACCACTAACCCCGGCTTTTATGAACTGTGCAGGTTGGAACTCTCTCTGTAGTATATTATACGTTCCTGAAACTCTCCCGGCCTCAAACATCATTAATCAGTGTCCTTCACCTACCTATCCCCTTCCCAGTCCCTACCCCAGCACTTCACAGACTTCTGCTCCACCAGCACACCCACAGTCATTTTACTTGTCTCCTACTCTGCTCCTCCCCCTCACCCCTAACCCCAGTCTAACTTCCTGGCTGCATCTAGGTGCCCTTCCCTCTCCCAATCATGTCTCTGTATGCTCTCACAAGCAGCACTTTAGCATCCCCCGTGCCTACCCAGCTATTCCACTTTACCTCTACCACCCAGATTGTGCTTCTCTGATCATGTGCAATTGTTTATAATCTGGTCTTGGCAGCCAGAAATAGTGGTCATCAATGTTTAAGTTGTGCTTGCATGATATATACACACACACACACGTGTGTGTGTTTTCTACAACTTCAGAAGAAGGCCTTTTGCTGGAAAGCTTCCTTGTTTAGCGTTCTTTATACTGTGCCTGTCTTCAGCTCAAAATCTCCACATGTGGTGAGTAGTAATCTGCCCTTTTCGTAATATTTATACTCAATCTAGTTATTATAAACCACATCTAGTAAATAACATTCAAACTCTCCAAAACATGGAAGCAACATTGAATTTCAAGTAACACAAAATTTACAAAAATTCATACATCAATAAATATTTATCTGTTCCAAAATTTATATCTCACTAGAAAGCTCGGGTAACGGAGAACCCGGTAAAACTCCCACTTTTCATCAAGCTTACTAGATTGAGGATATTTTGACAGAGATAATCAATACATGCTGCACCATATATAACTTATACAAAATACAACTGATCCATTTTGTTGTAATGTTCAAAACTCCACTTGTAATTTTATACTGTCAAATGAATTACATAACACAAGAAACACCATAGGTTTATGAAACACATTACAAAATCATAATGTCCACAAGATCACTCAAAGTGTCTTACGCTATTCAATTTACATGTACTATTTAGAAAGAAATTGTAAAATCATATTTCCATATTTAAACATTGATATTATAACTGTTTTATGTAAAAGGAACCTCAACACATGTAATAATTTTTATGCTAATACTGAGTTTTGGTCAACATTTATATCCGAGATTAATACTGTAATTGGTCCTTTGAATCAGACAGGTTCCAGAGACCTCAAGCATTTTTCAAGTAGAAGAGACAATATGGTTATATTAGGAAGCAAATGTTTGTGTACTTGGCTCTTAAAAGTTATTATTGTGCAACACAGATAAAAGTGATGCAATGTATAAGCTGGATAGTTATCTAGCTGTCAGCTAATAAACTTCATTATATACCCGAAAAAAGGCAATTTTACTTTATGAAACTATGATAGAGAAAATTACTATAAGAAAACTTCATGGGAGTAGAAGAAAAAAAATTGAAATGGCAAAAGATAAGTATAAACATTACCTACATACATATAGCTACCCAGCCATCTTGCAACATCCAGATTTTACCATGAATAACTTGTGCCTTAGAAGAGCGCATATGATCTTCAGATAATAACACTGAGTGCAGCTTACAACGTGCACAGCTGAGGAGAGAAAGAGTGGGAGAAGAGTTTGAACAGAGAAAGGGGCAGATCAGGAAATGGACTGAGCAAGGTGGGAGGAGGAGATGTGCAGAGAGAGGGGAGAGGAAGGAAGATTAGGGTTTCATGTACTGTTGACATGGAAGTCCTTAGAGAATGAGCACAAGCTAGGAATGTTTCAAGCAAATCAGCCATGCTCTATCAAAGGAACCATCCCAGCATTTGCCTGAAGCTACTTAGAGAAATCACAGAAATCAGTTGGGTGCAGGTTGGAGCCTTTGTCACCATGAATGCGAGTTCGGTGTGCTAACCACTGTGTAACCTCATTTGGTGGGGGAGAAGAAAATGAGCAGAGAGGGGAGGAAGACTGGAATAAATAAATACCCAGGCAACACTGGGTATCCAGCTAGTACAAAGCTATAAAAAGGGAAAAAAGTAAATTTTAGAAATAAGGGGAGGTGAGGTAAACAACTGAAAAGTGACAGTAGGCTAAGTTGAGACAGTGTGCTAATTATACAAAAAGACATTATGGAACATGTTTTTAAATAAAGTGTTGAGAGGAAGTTGGGTACAAATTGTTTTCGCCCATCAGTCCAGCTGATCCCCATGAGACAAGGAAAAGGTCCACTATTGGATGAGCAGGCCATAATAATAGTATGGAGAATATTTTTTCTTGAGTACATTTTGTGTGTCCAAGTTGAATACAGCAATGTGAACAATCTAAATTTCTATACAGTTCTGGACTATGTTTCTTTACCTACAGATGAAAAACAGTTCCATTTATGATGGTAAGTGCAAAGAGAAAATTCACATTTGTGTATGCCAACAACTCTTGTGCAACCAATTAAATTCATCTGTCAGATAATTGAAGTATTCACTGCCACATCCATTACACAAATAGTCACCCAATATTCCTCAGAAATAACAAATTACAAAAAACTTTTTTCCCATTCTATACCAGTTCATCAGAGAACTAAATGTTGATAAATTAAGAATGCTTGGAATCAGAAAGAAATTTTAACCATGCCCACAGCAAGCAGCCCATGAAAATAATGCACGAGGTAGAGCATTTCGTGGTGGAGGTGGATGGTGGTTGAAGGGAGGAGTATGCATTACAAAGCTTTGTGGTTCCCTCAGTCTCAAGATTTAGCCCAGATGAATTCCCATACGCTCAGAAATTCCCACACACTAAATTTCAAAAGGAACATTCCACACGGAAACCAAATGAGAGTTTTTTGAGAATCAGAAGATAGATGGAGCTTCTTGGAGAAAATCTTAAACAAATACAATAATGAATCAATGTTTCGCCTTCCTGCACCTGACTATAACAGGTCTTTACAGTATACTCCCAATTATCTGTGGTAATGTAGGGAAGAAGATGCATGAATAATTGAAAAATATTAATACCTGAGATATTTTCTATTCGGGATGACGTCTACTGGCTGGGTACTAGTGCCAGTGCCAGCAACTGACGTCTGCGCGCACTCAGGCATGATTCAGCCTAGTCGTTTTCTGCTCCAAGTCTGCCTTAGCATCTACCACTGCCCCTAGCAGCCAGAAACATGAGCTGTTGGTCCCAATTTGCATAATGAGTATTATTCTTCTTTTAAGGTGCACAAATACTCTGCAGACTGAATAATCTGAACAAGAATAATCTGGGAGAACACTGTAGTTCCTTTAAGCCCATGTTGTATAATGTCAACATGAACTACAACACACTATTTATAGTGGAAAATATACAGTTAAGGGAACAGTGTCATTTGTAAAAGCCACAAACTGCAATTACAAGGCAAGAATGTAGATAATGAAAGAAATTTCTAACCTAAAAAAGAAATTAAATCAAACATTATTAACAATATAGCATTTTATTTTTCTGTAACTTAAGTTTCACAGTCTGTTATATCACAAATCAAGACTGAAGTAACCAGTCATGGGTTACAGAACACACAAGGAACTGATAAAACACATTGTCCATATATACATAACAGTACTAGTGTAATAATTTACCGAAGATCATTCTTCAAGCCACAATGTGGGCATACATTTCACGGATTAAAAACACACACGCAGACACACATTGCAGTTTTCCTGTAGTCACATACACACATGTAACACAATAAGTCGAGTAATATGACACACATTCAACATAGACACCCATTCTCAACGTTCAATAAAAAAAGTTTCCCATGCTGACAAAGGAAATAAGCTTTCCTTCACCAATGTTATGACTATTGGCAGAACATCTACGACGTCTGTTTCGTATATGCCTTATAGGCCATTCGGTTACGACAGTACAGATGTGCGGCAGCCATATGCAGCTACACAATATTTAAAACTAAAATATTGAAGCATGTGTCAAATAAAACTGTTCATTTGTTACAGACAGATGATATGTCATATATGTTTCTCCATTCAACTGTTTCACAGAAGTAGCACAGTCATTAATGAATGACTGTTAATGTATAATAAATCACATGATTCCACACACTGATAAATACTCATGTATATATAGTTTCATATTAAAATTGCTCAAGTCGGACTTCGAACACTTTTTTAGATAATGCACTGATGAATTTCCTTTGTTCCTAGTGAATAATACCATGTCAAGTTATGGAATAATGTGAAGAAACAAAATTTATAAGACATGGTAATGGTGATAGACTCAAGTATTTAAAATAGTCTAGTCACTTCCAACAATTAACGAGAGTAAATAATCTTTAATCAAAAACACGTAGAGAAGCAGTAACGTTTCAGTCTCACTTTGCAGAGCAGGCATAACACTGCGCAAACTAAACTCATTTGTTAATTCAACTAGGAGTTCAGCAGACAACTTGTTAAATTCATTTTACAAATATAATTTTATAATTAAAGAAAGTAATATAGTCTTGTAAAAAATTTCCAGTGTTTCTAATTACAATACCTCTGGCAGCAATACCTACTGTCAACATTACTTGGATTCCGAATTTTTAATAATGTCGTGACACTTTTTCACATTGCAACATTTATTATAATAAAACAAAACAAAAAACAAATGTTTAACAGAAGTCACAGGATTATGGTAACTATTTTATTGCATTATTCACAGTTTTGTGACTAACAGAATTACTTAAACATGTATGGCCTGCACAATTCTGGGTACACAATATCTTAAAGCTATGCCTCCTCTGCATATTTTATTTTCAGTAACATAAATTACACGTGTTACATTGATATTTAAGTAGGGCATAACGAAAAAATGGCAACATGCAACAATATTTTACTTTGCAAAACAACATACCAAGTGTGGAAAATGCATTTATAAAAATGAATCACTTAACTGCAGTATGCACACTGTCAAAAATTATTTTGATTTCATTTTTGCAATGAACACAATACAACAAATAACTGCAGTGCAAAAATCAAAAGTTGGCACACAATTATTACGAGCACTTGCCTGCACTAAAGTGCACAAGTGCGCACACACGACAGCGCGTGCAAAAACACACACACACACACACACACACACACACACACACACACAAAAAGGGAAATTTTACAAATATTTCCACACGTAGTGTCAGTCACATTTACAACTGAACATGTTGTAACAGATGTAAGCTGACATTCATATATTTGTGAACCAAGGCACATTACTTTCGCCATACCACATAGCAATATGACCATTTCAAAACATTGTTTGGTGTCAAAAAATACACCAGTAGTTCTGTGTATCAAACACTGCAAAAATAAAATAATTTCTGAAGTCAGGAAAAGTAGGATTTTTGAAACTTAAAATTAAATATCTTTTTTTGTAGTTCAGTAATTAAGTTGCTGGAAAACCACTCAAAGTATGGAAAATAAGTGAAAAGTTGGATTAATTTAAAACTGATATTGCGTGCACACACACACACACATGCAGCAGCTGCTGGTTGAAATAATACACCACATTTCAAGCAGTGTGTTGTGAATTTGTTTTTCTCCAACTGTGTGTGTAGGACCAGCCTCGCATCATTCAGTTGAAATGGAACTTGAACTGAAATGGACTGCCGTGGAAATGGTGGTGGTGCTGAAATGGATTAAATCCATGTTGATTTGGAGCCTCTGGGTCTAATGGATCTTCGCCCATATCAAATTTGCTACGCTTATCTGAAATGAGAAGCAGAACAGAAAACTAAACAAATTACATCAGTGGCAATAAATGTCTTTATAAACACGTTATACCAGTAGCCACAAATGTTTTACAGAAATGCAAACACAAACAAAATAAATTGATTCTGCTACTAAAACAAAATAGTGTCCCTCATTAATAGTCTATGCAAGTCAGAAGAGGAATTTAATTTTGTTGCAATCATCCACTGGATAACTGAATGGCTTAGTGTGCTCACATGCTAGTTGGCACCAAGCTGTTCACTTGTGACAGTTTACAGTATTACGTAATATCAGTTCACTTTGCTTTACTGTGAAGTAAACAGCGTTGATCACTCTCCATATGAGTCAAAGAAGAAAAGCGTTCAGTAATCTGTTTTTTTATGGTCCAGTATAGTAGCAACAGAAAGTCATGGACGACTTTCAGCACTATGAGGAGACAATGTTTTACAGTGCTGGAAATGTAGCACGGTGGAATAACTTTACTTGTGTGATACCACTCCTGGCAGGAATATAATTTTTTTTTTCCTTTTTGCGCTCTTTATTCTATGTGTAATATATGTACGATTTATCTATGAAATCTCTAAATTTCTATTCAAGGAGTATTTTTCAAATATTTCATAATTAGGTAGTGATGACAACTGTGTAAGTAGTTCGTGTAGAAACATTTTCTTTACTGAAATATTAACAATTTAAGATTCACTGAAACAATGTCACCCCTGTTATTCAATCTGTATTCAAGAGTATGCACCTGGCAATATGTAAAACGAGAAAAGTTAATGGATTCTTCGCCAACAACATTTGTTATGCTGATGACACAGTATGGATGCTGATAATTTAGATGATCTTCAACGTGTCAACATAGCAGGAGATTAAAGCAGTAATCTGGGTCTCATTATCAACACCAGAGAGAGACATTTTATGATTATCACACAACAATCGACCCCTTTACAAATGCAGAACTACAACTCAATGGTAACTTAATAAAAACAGTAGAGCTCTATTTGTAAGATGCTATGCCTGGTCTGTACTTTAACATGGTTCTGAAGAATGGACGCTAAATATGGCGTCAGCACACAATATCAAGGCCTCTCATATGGGAATATACAGTAGAATGCTTAGAGTACTGTGACAGCAAGAATAACACTGAAGTACTGTGAAGAATACACTAACAGCAAGAAATTTTACCAATGTTTAACAATAAGAAAAACTGCATGTCTTAAGCTCAAATGCATATTTCTACACTCAATAGCAGAAGGGGACATCAAGCGTAAAAGAAGTAAAGGGCAAAGAATATAACAAAGCAATGGACAGAATTAAAAAGTGCAACCAACTGCTACATACTGCAGTTCACAGAACGAAGATGCATTGTGTGGTTGCCAACATCCATTAATGGATAGCTAGAGGAAGAAGATATGATTGAGGGCGATATGATTAGGAAGAAGATGGGATTGATGTACTATATATATAACCCTCATTATCACCTTTTTGGATAACATTTTAGCTACCTTTATTCAAAACTGTCAGCTTTAGGCTGTTCCACAGTCTTAAAATGCAATCGTTTCAAAATTTCTGTTATTGTCTTCTTGTATTTTTTCCAAAAAAAAAAAAGTAATTTCACCAGTTCAACACATTAGTTTATGAAAGATGGTAATTAAAATTTTGAGTCTTTAGAAAAATCTTAGTAGGCTTTGTAAATCATAGTTATGCTCAAGCTTTCACCTTATATTATACAACCATTATTTCTGCCAATTTAAGAACCTTTATGAAATTGTTAACCAGAATAACGAATTTGTCTGATGTGAATCTATATGCTATAAATTTTCTGCCTTACGCTAACATATAAAGTATAACAACTTCGTACTGAAGCATTTGGTAGTATCTGTCCTATATGTGTCTTTAAATAGGTGTCGCAAACAAAGTCAGTCAGCCTGTGTCCAGTAGTTAGCATGTAAAGTTATGTGTCACTCAGATTCTCAAGTGATCTGTTAGAATTACTTAAGATTGGAAGCTACAAAGGAAGTAGGGAAAAGGCATGGCACGCATTCAGCTAAACTAATGAGACCTGTAGCTGCAGCAACTACCTGTGATAACCTCCCCATCACCCCCACCATTACAACACTTCCCGCTCCCACTACACTGCAACGTTTGCTGTTCTGTGCATTCTGTTTTGCTTGCTGAGATCTTGTTCATTTTCATATTTCTGCTACTACTATTGTTTGTTGTGTGATACTGAACAATGTTAGAAACACATTTGTCGAGTGTTATTCAGTGGTAGCATTTGATGTCATTCCCTTGACCAGAGAATATGAGGTCAGAAGAGGGAAACTTTTTCAACTTCTTTGTGTAGCTCCTGCTTATAAGATGAAACAGGAAAGCAGATTGCTGCCTGTTTCAGAAATACTGCTATCAATTTTAAAACTATCATCATCAATTCTGGAACCAGATTCTTCTTGATCCCTCAAACTGCCCCAAATCTTATGAGAATCTTTTGTAACCAGATAAGTACAGAAACCCACTGCAGCAATGAATGTGCAGGAACTAATATTTCCTGTAATATGTTTTTTCAAGCCACATAGCACTTTGTGAAAGAGGAACATCCATTTAGCACCTCTCCGAAGTACTAAAAGAGTTAACAACTGACTTCAAGCTGTCATTGCTTGAAAATAATGCATCATTTAGTAACAACTGGGAAAGCCACATTCAGAGATTCTTCCAGCACTGACTGTCTGATTGTTACGGAAATCACAACACACATGTAATTCCTATGGGTAGAGAAGGGAATATGTTAATCACACAAAAGAAATCCCTCCCACTCTTTGCATTAAAACTGTTAAAATACTGAGTTAGTGTAATTTTTTTTATCACTATTCTTCTGTTTTGTAAGCCATTAAGACAAGTTTCCTTGATCCAATCAGGAGGTGAAAAAATTTATTTATGTTACAAATAAGTAATAAGTTTAATCAGAAAACACAACATGTTAATCATAAATCTAGTGCTCTGTTTCTCACAATAAAATTAAACAAGCAACTATTGTGTGTTTCGCACAGGAGTACATCACCATGTCCTGCCTTTAACTAAAATTATCTCATGTTACAGATCTCTAACAGAGTTCTGATGGAGCAAATGAAAATATGATGTATTCTTAAGATTTTGTTCACATAATGTGTTCACCTAAATTCAAACTGACAAGTTTCCTGCTCACCGAAAATTCAATGTCATCATCAAGAAAGGCATTTTTGTACGCTTTTTATATGGTGTCTTAAGAATTTCAGACCACAAATGAAACTATAATAAGAAGACAGTGCAAATCTTCCAGAAAACACATATGAGTTCCATCTTTATTTGTCAAATAGTTTGCAAGTTCGAGTGAGTTCAAGAAAATGTAAGATTCCACATGTGTCCGTAAGTATTCCTGCAAAATTTAAATCCCAAAGTAATTCCAAGCTTACTATAGTAGTGCTATATTAACTGTCGATTGTTGCCACTTGTATGAGAGTTTGCTGACCTGTTAAATGAAACACAAACACTAATTGCAGTTGATCACAACTCTAAGAGACAATGTTAACAAACAAACATAGGTGTTAAATTCTAACCCCACAGTCGTGTACACACAATTTAAAACCACCACAAAATCATTATCATCTGACTATTGAACCTTGAAAAGAAAACATCTGCCAAAGAAGGACCACAACTGGCAGGTCAATAAGCTTACATACTGAAATGTTTACTGGTGGAGTGAACAGTTCAAATGTGGTCAAACTAGTGTGACAAAGAACAGAATGTAAAACCACATCCACTGCTAATACTAACATTGAGCTTGTTTGTGTCCACTTCTGCTTATTGACAAAATGGCAAACAATATGCACAGCAGTCTTGGTTGAGTTATGCAGAACGGCCTCAACTTTCATAAACATTGTGCAAGACACAGCCCGAAAAAAATCGGTGAAGAGCACAAAAGCAACTGACAGAGAATCTGTCAGTGCTTGTTGGACTTTCATCTAATGAAAGTAGCAGTTTCCTGCAATGTATCTCTGGAGATGAAAAATGGATCCATCACTTTGACACAGAGACAAAATACCAGAGCACTCAAAGAAAACAACCCTAATCTCTAGCCAGAAATAAATTCATGTGTCCACCACCTACACGATAACTGATGGTCCTAATTTCTTAAAACTCAATGGGGCTAAGCCTGAAATGTGGTCCAGTTATACACTAAGCAGCCTGCAAATTGAACCAAATTCCAATGTCAACTGTTGGAAGTTAGCTTTATTATGCCTGAAAGTATGCAACCCCATGCTGCCACAATCTGCTTTTTGAGGTGTTGGAACATCCTGGATACAGTTCTCATTCTTGCTGAATTACCTTTTATTTGTACAGTTTTTTTATGCCTGAAAGTATGCAACCCCGTGCTGCAACAATCTGCTTTTTGAGGTGTTGGAACAACCTGGATACAGTTTTCATTCTTGTTGAATTACCTTTTATTTGGCCCATTCACAACTTCATAAAGGGGGCATCAATTCACCTCTGACAGAAAGTTGAAGAGTGGATGTGTCTGCTGCTCAGTCAAAAACCTTTTTTTTATTCTATCAGGTTATTAGAGGGTTTGTGTAATGAAAGAACAAGTGCACTGAAAACCAGATGACTGCCAAAACTGGTGACATTTTAAATTTTGCACTGTTATTCTAATAAATAACAAAAATTGAATGTAGATATTTATATCTACTCTGGTATTTACATTTCTAATGTAAGAAATAATTAAGTGTATCCTACATTAACAGCTCCCCCCTCCTCTTTGTCCATCTCCTCCTCCCTCCTCCTCCTCCTCCTTACCTGTCTCTTTGTCCATCATCTCTTCTCTCCCTTTCCTGCCCATCTTCTCCTCCTGCCCCCCCCCCCCCCCCCCACCTCTCTCTCTCTCTCTCTCTCTCTCTCTCTCTCTCTCTCTCTCTCTCTCTCTCTCTCTGTCTGTTCACCACCTCCTTTCCACACACTATGTTCATTCCCTTCCAATCCTCTGTTCATCTCCCCCCATCCCTCCTTGAACCTTATTTCTTGTTATTGCAAATTCACATTTTGTAGTAGTATTGTAATCATAAGCTGATAAACGAGAAATACAACTTTCCTGTTTTCTGTGAAAGGAAGGAAGAAAACAAAAGAGCACATTGTTGTGTGTACAATTTTTATGTTTGTGAGGAAGAATTTGTCTAATGATTCAAATGCTCCACTTCATAGTTGAAACTGGCTGCGACAAAGGAAACAGAATGTCACATTTTAACAGCAGAGCATTTTCCTTCTCACAGTCTTATATTAACAGAAAACTAGTACATTGTTTTACAAAAAATTTACAGTCTACACTCATCTGAATGTTTAATGGACTAGCATTTAAAATTTGAAGTAATTTGCTCAAGAACTTTGAGATTTTTGATAGCTACTTTTCCCGTTTATTTATTACATGTTTATTGATATATTACATACATTTAAAAATAGGTATAAAAGAACACGTGCATATTTGCCTGCAACAGTGTGTCAGAATTTCAACACTATCGGTGAAAAACGTTCAGAGATTTACAATTTTTTACACAAGAACATTTACATTTTTTTATGCAGACTTCCTCTGCCTCTTTGAAATTTTTTGTACTGCTTATCTATTTTAGCTAGTAAAAACAAGGATATCCAAAACAACTGCCTGTAAACAAGCATTGAGTTATCACATGCTAAAAATGCTATTTCTGTGTAACATGGTTTTACTGAACCAGGTAAAACCCTTGTCAGTCCTCTAATCACACGTTTTGAGGCCACACAATTGAGCACATTAGAAACCTTTTCCTATTACAATGCTATCTTTAACAAGGGCTCCACAGTCCTCTAAAATGCAAAAGGTGCAAACTACTGGATAGCTGCTTTGCTAAAGGCAAATACTGCAGTCATATAAAGTAAAATATTATGTTTTTTATTGTTGAAAATGCACCATTATTTCATTTATAAGGTATATACTATGTTGTACAAGCAATGAAAAAATGAAGATCTTGAGTATAAAAAATATTAATTACCTGGATCTGTCAATACTTCTTTAGCAGCTGCAATGTCAATGAATTTCTTTTCTGCTATTTTCTTCTCATCCCCTTGGAAATTATCTGGATGCCACTTCTGTGCCATTTTTCTGTAATTAAATAAAACAAAGCTACAGATTCTCCAAAGGATTCATGATACAGAACCCAAAGACTAATAACAATAAATACCGGTAAGCCTTTATAATTTCTTGCTTGCTTGCTGTCCTCTTCACACCAAGGATTTTATAGTAATCTCTTTTTTCCGCTTGCTTCTGGAGTTTTCTTGCTCTCTGTAGGCCCTCCTTAGCACGTTGCAAGTTTTCATCCATTTCAAGAGCATCCTGGTAATCATGAATAGCTGAAAAAGTTAATCAACTATTAAATTCAAAGATTAATTCAATTAATCGGTCTCTCTCTCTCTCTCTCTCTCTCTCTCTCTCTCACACACACACACACACACACACACACACACACACACAAAATGAAAGAACATTAGCTTCAAAGTCATTGAAAATCCTGAAGCGTCCTAAACATAAGAACCCACAACAAAATCAGCTTTGTTAGGTGAGTGGTTATTCTGAAAGAAACAAAGAAAATGGTTATAATTTATTTACATATAAGCACCAGCAGCTTCATGTTACAGTCTACAGATGTTACAATCTATCACAGAAAATGTGCTTTAATTTTAATTCTAGAATCTAAAATAACCCTGCAAGGGAAGCCTTTTAACAGCAATTATGGCTGAACTGACACTGGTGTTTTTAATCCTTATTCCATATGATTATATGTAGTATACTGATGTATTATTCACAAGAAAAAGTTGCTCCGTACTTCAACTGATAAAATAGTTACTGTTCTTCTACGCACACAATGAGATGCTAATTTCAGGGAAAACATACATATATGAATTTAATAATACACATTTCTGCATTTGAATGTCATCAATAAAATGTGATAAGTTATTTTGCCAATATTACTTCAATAAGCCATTCCATTCCAAAAATACAGTTTTCTGTAAGTATTAGATGAAGCAAGTTTGGAAGGCACAGCAATAAAAGGAGTAATGAGCTAACTAGAGCCAGCCCCCCCCCCCCCCCTTACCCTCCCACTCCAATTCGCAATCTACTCTATTCCTTCATCTTGTCACAGCACTTTTAACAAGTTACAAATTAATAAATGCTGACAATGGGCTCTTAAGCAACTGATAGAACATAGGGGCTTAAAAAACAAAACTACAGTAATAACCTTCATGGACTTCACAAAGGCATATGACTCCATTGACAGACAGACTTGTTAGGATCCTGAAGAACAGAGGAATTGATAGAACCACACAAGAACTCATAAAAGAAATTCTGACAGACACAAAAGCAAGGGTGAAATTCAGAGGAGCACAGTCAGAAGACTTTGAGATCAAAACTGGTGTTAAACAGCGAGATGAATGGTCACCATTGTTGTTCAATATAGCACTGGACGAAGTGATCAGGCAGTGGAGAGCAATAAACGAGGAAATGGGAATTTCAAAGACCCATGTGGGGGACAAAAAGGACAACGGGGCTCAAGTGGACTGCCTAGCCTTTGCAGATGACATAGCAATAGTAAGTGAGACGGAAGAAGACGCAAAGACAACAACTCGACAACTTAAGTAAGGTGGCGAGAAAGGTGGGACTGAGGATCGCCTATAACAAGACAAAGACATTAAATACCACTGCAGATTGAGAAACACCAGAAGGCACTGTGCAAATGGTGGGCAGATTTAAATACCTGGGAGAATTTATAACAGAAAGAAACAGGAGCAAGGAGGGAATAACAGAGTATAAAGAAGATGAGGTCAGCCTTCTGCATGACGAGAGAGAGAGATATATAAAAATAATATATCCACAGAGCCAAAGACAAGCCACTACAAGGCAACAGTGAGGAATGCAGTATTATATGCTGCTGAGATGATGACACTAGGAAGAAATGGGGCCGAACAACTAGAGAAAGAAGAGAGAAAAATACTGAGAAAAATACCAGGTCCCAGAAGAGGTGGAGAGAGGTGGATGCGAAGACCTAGGGAAGAATTGTACCAGAAAATGAGAACAATATCTGTGGAAATCAGACTCAAAAGGGGAAGGTTTGCTGGACATGTAGTTAGGATGAGTATGGACAGAATGATGAAGAGAGTGTGGGAAACAACGGAGGACAAGGGGAGGACAGAAATCAAGAGGGTTGTTGAACTTCAGAAGGACTGGTTGGAATTGGGGATCAAAGTCGAAGGAAAGGAAAATTGGAGGAACAAATATACACCGACCAATATGCCGGAGATCAATGACAGAGGAGAATAGAAGAAAAGATTAGAGTGTCACCAGCGGAGCCGACAGGAGAAAAGGACACTGAAGATCTTGGAAGAAGAGCGAGAGGGAAGAGGAGAAAGAATGAAGAGGTTCTGAGAGAAGAAGAGGAAAATGCAGTCCAAGAAGGGGATACCCATGGTCCTACAGAAGCCGTAACGCTAGAAGAAGAAGATGATGATGATCATGAAGAAGAAGGAGAAGAAGAATGGGCTATTAAATGTGTTCAGGTGCAATACAACAATACAATATAACCGTACCTTTGAACATCTCCTAATACCAAAACAAAGCTTTTGTGAATGGAAGAATGACTTTTTAAACTGTTCCAAGTATGTAACTGGTGAACAATACCAAAACTAATTACAAGCAGCCTAAAAATTATTGAAAACCTAAAGGCATATTAAGTATTCGAGAACTGCAGTTGTATGATCAATTATTGCAACATATTTGTCCGATATGATTTTTATTATGTATGTAGATTTTTGGAACACACAGATACTACCTCAAATGTTTAATCCAACTCACCATCATCATACATTTCGCTGCTGATGTAGGCTTCAGCACGGTCACAAAGTACATATGGGTCTTTCTGAAGTTCTAGAGCCTCTCTACAACTCTGAATACTCAGGGACAATTGATCTGATTTCAAGTAACAATGGCACAATTTCTGTTTTGCAAGAAAAGAAATCATCTGAATGGTGGGCTCTTCTTTCAGCACCTGTAAGCCGAAAGTCATCAGCCATTGGAATTTTTATATATTATATTCAATTCTCAAATTTGGTTATCAATGTACTACTAAAACTGGTAACAGAAGCACATTCTAAGTGTTTACCTTTTTAGCTTGTTCAACACATTTTGTATAATCTTTGTTATTTGCTGCTGTTTCCATATCCTGAAGAAATTTGTCCACTTTCTTTACTTTTTTGTAGAATGGGAAGCACTCTTTATGTTCAGGGTCTAACCTGAGACATTCTCTGATCTCCCTACAAAGGAAAACATTTATAAAATATTTCAATATTCTTTTCATTATAATAATTGAAATAAAAATGGACAGTATGATTTTCTATATGCATTGTTCATACAAGTATGACTGTCAAAGCTGAAATATGATGGAAACTGATCTACATATGTACTGCAAGTGTTGAAAATAGTCCTTACACACAAACATCAAATTTTGAATTACATTACATCAATCTCAAACATACAGAACAGTAATAACAGGTGTCACTATCCTTTTCTTTCTTTTCACTGTTTAAATTAAACCTTACAAATATCTGCTTCATGAACAAAACTGCTGATTGAAAACACCATCTGTGTTAAAAGTTGACCTAAATAATTTCAAAAGATTAACCAATACTTAACAATTACTAAATAATGTGACAAGCAAATTGAAAAAATTAAACACGCAAATGAAAAAAACGGCAACTGCAACATAGTCAGAGCACATAATATTATCAGAATCATTTGCAGTTCATGAAGAATTTTCCAACTCAGTGTCTCTTACACATAGAAACAGAAAACATGCCCCATGACAAAGCCCCTGAAACAATGTGTATATGGAGAGATTGGAGAGAATTTGGCAGCTGATACAACTATGACAACACACCACAGCAAGAACTTTACACAAGACTGGTCTAATGTGGCAGGTGTCATTTGGTGCATGAATGTTTCCCTGTATGTTTGGAAGAATTAACACCTCAAGTAATATCATGCAGCTTCAAAATGTTCATCTGTTCAAGCATGCAACAGAATTAATACACATCTTTACAGAGAGACACATGCACACAGCTTGGCCATTGAGGCTTAATAACTAAAAACAAATGATATCACATGCAAGAAATGAATGGATGGATCTCCTCTGATTCAAATTCTATTGAGCATTCATAGTATGCACTTTGATAGCATACTGAAAGATATCTACTGTCTTCCATGTGCTTAGGACGGAAATGGTGGAAACACCAATGATACAACACAAGAACTGGCCGAACTGCAGAACAAAAGTAGTGAAAACATTGCAATTACGGAAGAGGGACCAATCACGTACATTGACCCACTTGGCAGCACCAGTATACATCAATCTGAGTGCAAAGTTTTTTTGCAGTGTTTCCACCAGTAGTATCAGAACAACATGATGAATGGGTGTATAAAAATCTGTATGTGACTTCCTATTCAGCTGGAACAAATGGGCTGCACACAGATCTAGAAGAGTTTGAGTGTGCACAACAGTCTCCAGTTGAAACTGCCAAGTTTTTGGGACAGGTTTCCTAAAAGAGAGAACATGATCACACAGCAAACAGCCAACTCAGGCCTGGGTGCTAATAATCATCATTACATGTGTGACAATATCACAACACACAAGGTTTACACACTTTCTACTCAGCTTCTACTGAATCATGCAAGAAACAGCTGCACCCAATACATCTCTCATTTGTAAATCTTGCTACATTAAGTTACACAGCTATTTCTTAACTTACAGACATGGGAAAAACAACTGCACAAAGAAATTTCTCTCACTCATAACTCACCCTAATCACAAGAAAATGTTTCACTTAGATGAAGTAAATAGCTCACATGAAATGTCACTTCAAGCTTTTCCTGTAACAGACAATTTGGAAGTTCTCTCTGCAACTTTCATACATTACCAAATAAAATTGTATGCTCCTTCACATTCACATTCATTCCAAAATAAAATATCTGTCGCCCTTTATACACAGATCTCACTCATACTTACTTCAAAGATTCCTGCGCTTGTCCAAGCTGGTACAGAAGACGAGACAATTTGAGGAAACCAACTATGTTGTCAGACTCCAATTTTGTTGTTGACCTGATGTCTGAAATAGCAGACATTGTGTCACCAAGTGCAACATGGCAGTCGGCTCGCAACTCTCGCAAATGGGATGCCCATGGGCAAACCTGAAACACGAAAGACTATTTAATGATTTTGTTTGACAACAGAAGCTTGAAAGTCAACAGCAATGTACATACCAAAGTGGTATCATCAAAATATAACCTGAAAATATTGTTACAATACAATATTTTATGACATATTAAAAAGATACCTCTCCCTCAAAATAATACACTTATACTGTATTAATTTTTCACAAAAGAGTATCGAACAATTTTACTACTTAAATCACAAATAAATACGAAGAGAAGCTTAGGTTTTAATATATCAACAACAAGAACATTAGAGATGGAATACAAATTTGAATTGGGAATGGATGAGGGATGAAATCAGCCATGTTCTTTTCAGAGGACCCATTCCAGCATTCATCTTAATTGATTTAGGTAAACTACAAAGAACCTAAATTTGGATGAGTGTATGGAGGCTCCTCCCAAATGTTAGTCTAGAGTATTAAGTCTTACTCAATGATACAACAAAAACCTAATAATACAACTGAATATCAGTAGTGTTTCCAAACAATATATATACTGACCAAATCCCACTGTGGTATTTACCACCTTATTTTCATCTGCATGTAAAGTATTAAATGTTTCTCACTTTCCCTAACACACTTAAGACATCAATGTATAGAATCCCATTTCTAATTAAACACTGTACAACAGAAGTAGTATTATCGAAGGATATAAGACATTTCAGTAAAGCAGACTGTTTTATGTAGAGACAATTCCTTTCTTTTGTTGCATTACTGCTCAATGTTTTCACATGCAGTTGTGTGTAGAGCGGGTGGGAGGGGAAGGCATGCAATGAGAACAGTTTCTCACTAGTTTATCCAATTTTGTCCCAATACTAAATTTGCTGAAATAAAACCATCTTTTTTAACATATACTGATTTAATTTTCAATTTAGTTCGTAAAACACAACCATGAATGAAAAGGAGGTAGTTGTAAAATGCAGCATATTGAGACTCGCAGGCTGGGGCACAGTAGCTTATATACTGAGGCACATAAGCTGCTTCTAGCACTGCTGAGTATGTAACATAATCAGGAGCATAAACAGAAGATTAAATGAAAATATGTATTCTGATGTAATGTCTTCTCAAGCTTCTCTTTTATCAGATGGCACTTCATGTGCAAAGGGATGACATCTAAAAATAATCAGATAGACTGTAAGGAGGAGGAATATGCAAAGTTGAGTGTTTGGTAACTAACAACAAGTAATTGAGTGGTAAGAAGGACTGAATAAAGAGTAGCCTTAGACAGAAACAGGAGTGGGCAACAAATATTTGTTTGGGTCATTACTTGAAGAAAGCCTACAACAGTAATGAAATTTAGAAAGAAATATTCCTTCTGTTAAGAAAATTTCATAAGGTGCAGCACTTATTCATGTAAGACCATAGGAGCTGTGTAACCAATAAAACGCTTGTCAAGTCTAGTGCAGAGCTGCCAAGTGATAGAAATGGCTATACTTGCTGTAAGGATTTGACACAAAATAATTATTACTATCATGGGTGAAGCAGCAGACAAAGTTGACAGTGGCAGTCCTAATGGCTTTGAAACAATACAGTGATTTCAATTTGTGAAACCATTTTAGTAACAGGTTCAGCCTCGAGCTCAAAACTCTTAATTCACTAATTGTAAGGCTGGCACAGGCTTTCATGGCAGCTGATACAGCACTCTAAGTTCTGGTTCCAATACATACTATAGATAAATAGTGTTACATCAAAACTAAAAACAATTGAATACAACAGGAAAAATGGAAAATTGAGTTTTTATGTCCCATCATTCACCTTGAGGTGATTTCAGAGAACCAAAATAGGCCTAAATAAGGATGAGCAGATGCTAAAACATCTTCTCCCAATTACAATTCAGTGTCGTAACTACTGCAACACAGTAGGCTTAGGAAGAAAAGATGGATTTAAATATTAAGTGAGAACATTTGAAATAGTCTCCAACGACTCTTTGTTGTGATGAAAACTAGGACCATTTATTTTTTAGTATGAATTTACAATTGTGTCTGCTTCAGAAATATCTCCATCACAATGAAACCACCTTCTTCTCTTTCTTCCATCATTAATGTAGGTGTATGTTCTTCCAAGATTCACTGGAAGTGTTTCCGATACATCCAGCAAAAGTTAAATGACTACTTGCTATCAATGAGGGAGACTAGGGATAATGTACAAAAGGACAAGGATGGCCAAAAGAGGCAAGAAAGAATGGAACAGAGGGAGCACTGCAAGTGGGCATAGTCAGGCAGAGTCATTAACAGTAATTGCAAGCAGGGAAAATAGATGGAGAATTGTTGTATGAAGACCAGATTAGACAATCATAATGAACCTGAGTGGCTGCACAAACAATGTCTTAAACAGTGCTCCCAGAGTTCTTAAACAGTGCTCCCAGAGTTTTCATCATTTGATGAAGCCCAGAAGATTGGAGACTCCTGCAGTCATCTCCGATGCCATTATGAAGTGTTTCAGGTAACTGACTGCCATTTAACTGAAACACTCAAAAGTCAGAAAGCTTTTCCATTTCTTATTAAGATCAAGATGATCAATGTAAATCAAAACTAGTTGTAACAAAAAATTATTCAACAGGCAACAAGCAGAAAAATACCTACATTTGTGTTTTCAACATATATGTAGAGAGTGTGGAAATATAAACCTACAACAATATTTTTTCTTCTTTACACTCCTGGTAATATCTGCTCTTCTCTTGTGAAACTACAGTCTTTCCACTACCATTCATCTATAAATGGAGGTGACACATATACCTCAAGCCAATCAACTCCATTTCCATTATTACATTTATTCCATTAACAAAAGCAGAGGATATTTTATTTATTGAGAGGATGAATTATGATATGCATATATTCCAAATACTACTAACACACTCCCCTGCAGTCTTTAAACAATGAAACTCCCACATATGAAACAGCTTCAAACATTTGGACAAGTATAGTCTGCGTAACCAATAGCAGCTTTTTCACACATCTCAATGTCTATGATGTCATATCTCCTGAACTATCTGTATTATATTAAAAACAAAGATTCCAAGACTTACCAAGCGGGAAAGCGCCGGTAGATAGGCACAATAAATAAAACACACAAACACACACACAGAATTTCTAGCTTTCGCAACCGACGATTGCTTCTTCAGGAAAGAGGGAAGGAGAGGGAAAGACGAAAGGATGTGGGTTTTAAGGGAGAGGGTAAGGAGTCATTCCAATCCCAGGAGCAGAAAGACTTCCCTTAGGGCGAAAGAAGGACAGGTGTACACTCGCGCACACACACACACACACACACACACACACACACACACACACACACACACACACACACATCCATCCGCAGATACATGTATTACTAAGACATAATTTTGCAGGTAAATTGAGTGGTATATACGGATGTCTGCAAAATGTGTTGGGTACGGAGTTAGCAGTAAAGAAGTAATAAATAAAAACGTCATGCCTTACTGCATGAACAGCAAAAATGTAGTAAGCGACAAAATTTCCTTTAATCTTTTTGTGGAAGATGTTAGCAAGAAAAAGTTTCATAAGGGTTTGGAATTATTTGCAAAGTTTGTTGCAGGTCACTAAGTGCTCTCATTCTCAAATACTGGATGAACGTAGTCTGGGTACTTGCAGGCAGTTAGTTATGCTGCCTTAAAACATATACACAGTTTCTAACTGTAATACCTGTACTACTCTGGTAAACCTTTAACTCTTAATGAGCAGGTTGTTGTTGTTGTCGTCTTCAGTCCAAAGACTGGTTTGATGCAACTCTCCATGCTACTCTATCCTGTGCAAGCCTCTTCATCTCTGAGTAACTGCCGCAATCTACATCCCTCTGATTCTGCCTACTGTATTCATCTCTTGGTCTCCCTCTATGTATTCATCTCTTGGTCTCCCTCTATGATTTTTACCCCTCCCCCAAACACACACCTCCCTCCAGTTCTATATTGGCGGTTCCTTGATGCCTCAGAATGTGTCCTACCAACCAATTCCTTTTTCTAGTCAAGTTGTGCCACAAATTCCTTCTCTTCCCATTCTATTCAGTACCTACTCATTAGTTAAATGGTCTACCCATCTAATCTTCAGCATTCTTCTGTTGCACCACATTTCAAAAGCCGCTTTTCTCTTCTTGTCTAAACTCTTTATTGTCTATGTTTCACTTCCATACATGGCTACACTCCATACAAATACTTTCAGAAAGGACTTACTGACACTTAAATTTCTACTGTATGGCAACAAATTTCTCTTCTTCAGAAACACTTTTCTTGGCATTGCCAACCTACATTTTATATCCTCTGTACTTCAACCATCATCAGTTATTTTGCTTCCCAAATAGCAAAAACTCATTTACTACTTTAAGTGCCATTTCCTAATCTGAATCCTTGAGCATAATCTGATTTAATTCAACTACATCCCATTATCCTCATTTTGTTTTTGTTGATGTTCATCTTATATCCTCCATTCAAGATACTGTCCATTCCGTTCAACTGCTCTTCCAAGTCCTTTGCTGTCTCTAGCAGAATTACATGTCATCAGAAAATGGCACAGCTTTTATTTCTTCTCCCTGGACTTTAATTCCTATTCCAAATTTTTCTTTGCTTTCCTTTATAGCTTGCTCAATACACAGACTGAATAACATCAGGGATAGGCTATAACCCTGTCTCACTCCCTTCTCAACC
The DNA here is from genome assembly GCF_023897955.1 of Schistocerca gregaria. Lineage (NCBI taxonomy): Eukaryota > Metazoa > Arthropoda > Insecta > Orthoptera > Acrididae > Schistocerca > Schistocerca gregaria. The sequence goes on along the minus strand of NC_064921.1, from coordinate 522,709,678 downwards.
ACTGCTTCCCTTTCGTGCCCCTTGACTCTTATAACTGCCATCTGGTATCTGTACAAATTGCAAATAGCCTTTCACTCTGTATTTAACCACTGCCACCTTTAGAATTTACATTATAAATGTTTAAATTCAGCCAATAATTATATGAAATATTTAAAATAAAATTTTTGTTGCCTCTGGTGTCATTAGATAGGCAACCTGCAACTGGGATATGCGAACATGAACCAAGTTGGCCATTTAGTGATATAGATATAGCAGCTATCAGTAACTATATTGAGCCAATTAATGATGGCCTTTTACCTCTGGAGGCCATCATTAGTATTGTTGCATGTGTTGTTGGACAAACGACTTGCCAGTGCCTTTTGCCATTAAATATTGCCTCAACATAATACACTGCTGAACACAGCAATGTATGTTAAAACCACATACTTCCCTATGCAACTGCCAAACATTGTACATGTGTATCTACCAGCCGGTTGCTTGTGAACTGAAGTCACCATGTGTCATATGAGCATAACAAATACTTTGCTTCTGTTGCTTTATCATCTTTAGCATACACATTATTCACATCATCACAGGAAAAATCTATGTAATAAATTATCTTTCCCTGTCCACTCATTCCATGAAGAAGTGAACGCGTGAAATGAATTCGCAGTAGTGAACATTGACAATCTTCAGCTGTATAATGAAATAACAACATCGAAAATTTGTGCCGGACAGAAGCTTGATTCTGGATTTCCTGCTTGTCATGAGTGATCACCTTAGCAACTGCAGCTATCCCGGCATGCTTCATGACCAGACTAAAACTTCCATTTGTCACCATTCATGTGTCTAGAACCTGCACTTGTTCCTTCCCATGCATGGAACAAAGGTCACCAGGGTACAGAGTCAATGCAATAAAATGTAATGGCAACTCACAACCTAGACAACAATGTTTTAAATTCAAATCAATTTGTGCACTGTAAATCCTTCCAGCAACCCAGCGATTACAATTTCCTTACTAGAACATTGGTTTATTATTTCAAAATAGGCACGTTGGTTTATCTGAAATGACCAACACTCATCTCTAAAGATTAATTCCTTTTCTTTCCCTCTTTCCTGACGAAGCAGCCGCCGGCTGCGAAAGCTCGAAATTCTGTGTGTGTGTTTGTGTGTTTTATTCATTGTACCTATCTACCGGCGCTTTCCCGCTTGGTAAGTCTTGGAGTCTTTGTTTTTAATATATTTTTCCCATGTGGAAGTTTCTTTCTATTTTATTTACATTATGATTAATACAGTTTCCTATTTTAAATAGTTACACAACCTAGCTTTTGACAGTCTGCTGCAGCAACTCACTTTAAGCCACTATTTTCAATCAGCACATTTTCCACTTCTACATTGCAATTACAGGCAATTAACCATTTTCCTGACAGAAATCATAGTTCTTGTATTACAATGTATGTGAAGTCTTGCAAGCCAGTCCCGTGGGATGCACCTTCAGCTGATAATCTGCCCACTTCTTTCTTTACACAGTATACTACACTTAATTATATCAATGCAGAATAACTGCGTGCCAAACATTTTAAGAATTCTGCTACAGCTTCACCTTAAGTATTTAGAAATCTGCCACAACTTCATGTTTTTTCTATAATTAAATTTTATTGAAAATAAAAAAAATGTATAAAATTAATATGTACAATTTCACCAAGTCAGGCAAAAGGAATGTCTGTTTAATGGCTTTTCCAGAAATCAAGGAAAGAAATTTACAACTGCCGCTTCTGTTCCCACATGATAAACACTTAGCGCCGATAGCGCACCGGCCAAGGTAAATGGCTGAGAATCGGAAAACCCAGGTTCAAATCTCGAAGAAACCTAACGGATGTTATTCTTTTCGTTTGTATTTTTCCATATTTTCCATATTCAGGGTTAATAAGGTAAGTAAATGATAATAATAAGGTAGGCAAACTAATTTCCCAAACACCATGAGTTAGTAAAGCATTAAACTTTTAAGCCTTGTCACATGAAAAGAACTCCCAGTAAGAGTGTTGCGAATTCCTCACAAGGGATCACAGATAGCCAACCGTGAGACACTTGTTTACAGCATCAAAATTGATTCCCGACAAAGACATATTTTTAAATGTAAACAAAGTTTTTTTTCCGCTGTCTCTTCGGAAGGAACAGTGTAGCTGTCGAAAGGTAGCATCCATTAGATGTTCTTGGTGCCATATTTGTTTTGAATGTTTACATGGCAAGTACCATCCATCTACTTGTTAGAAGAAAAGTGAGGACGCGTAACAGTGACTGGAAGAGCCACTGTAAAGTGACCTGGAGTAACATTTTAGTTGTTTACTATCCCAAGAGGTTTGAGAAATTTATTTGCCTGCCTACTTATTATCATTACTTATTGATTTCCTTACCTTATTAACCCTCCTATCCCTATTAATTGAGATATGGAAAAATACAAATGAAAAGAAGAACATTCACTAGGGTTCTTTGAGATTCGAACCCAGGTTCTCTAATGCTCAGTCAGTTACCTTGGCTGTTGTGCTATCAGTGCTGTTGGCGAAAAGCGTTTAGCAAGTGGGTACAGAAGGGGCAGTTGTAAAAGTTTGTTACCTCGATTTCTGGAAAAATATGCGTTTGCGGACCCCATACCTGATGATGCAAAATGCTCTATTTACAATTATCTATCGATCCCTTAAATTTTGAATCGATTGCTCGTCATAACCTTTAGGGGTGATTTTCTCAAAAATGCAGGTTTTTACCCAAAATATCTTAAGATTCCTTTGGATTTAGGTTGTAAACAAGCGACCTGCCAAATTTGAGCCGAATCAGTTGGATGTGTCTGAGGCCTTCTAACACTTCATTATTTCACTGAGCAGTCATCTTCCAGATTTTAATAAGCTGCTCATAAAATGTTTCCCTACCTAGTAACTTGTATCAATATATTCAATATCACTGTTGTCTAGATTTTATATATGTTGTTGTTGTTGTTGTCTTCAGTCCTGAGACTGGTTTGATGCAGCTCTCCATACTACTCTATCCTGTGCAAGCTGCTTCATCTCCCAGTACCTACTGCAACCTACATCCTTCTGAATCTGCTTAGTGTACTCATCTCTCGGTCTCCCTCTATGATTTTTACCCTCCACGCTGCCCTCCAATGCTAAATTTGTGATCCCTTGATGCCTCAAAACATGTCCTACCAACCGATCCCTTCTTCTAGTCAAGTTGTGCCACAAACTTCTCTTCTCCCCAATCCTATTCAATACCTCCTCATTAGTTACGTGCTCTATCCACCTTATCTTCAGTATTCTTCTGTAGCACCACATTTCGAAAGCTTCTATTCTCTTCTTGTCCAAACTAGTTATCGTCCATGTTTCACTTCCATACATGGCTACACTCCAAACAAATACTTTCAGAAACGACTTCCTGATACATAAATCTATATTCGATGTTAACAAATTTCTCTTCTTCAGAAACGCTTTCCTTGCCATTGCCAGTCTACATTTTATATCCTCTCTACTTCGACCATCATCAGTTATTTTACTTCCTAAATAGCAGAACTCCTTTACTACTTTAAGTGTCTCATTTCCTAATCTAATTCCCTCAGCATCACCCGATTTAATTTGACTACATTCCATTATCCTCGTTTTCCTTTTGTTAATGTTCATCTTATATCCTCCTTTCAAGACACTGTCCATTCCGTTCAACTGCTCTTCCAAGTCCTTTGCCGTCTCTGACAGAATTACAATGTCATCGGCGAACCTCAAAGTTTTTACTTCGTCTCCATGAATTTTAATACCTACTCCAAATTTTTCTTTTGTTTCCTTTACTGCTTGCTCCATATACAGATTGAATAACATCAGGGAGAGGCTACAACCCTGTCTCACTCCTTTCCCAACCACTGCTTCCCTTTCATGCCCCTCGACTCTTATGACTGCCATCTGGTTTCTGTACAAATTATAAATAGCCTTTCGCTCCCTGTATTTTACCCCTGCCACCTTTAGAATTTGAAAAAGGGTATTCCAGTCAACATTGTCAAAAGCTTTCTCTAAGTCTACAAATGCTAGAAACGTAGGTTTGCCTTTTCTTAATCTTTCTTCTAAGATAAGTCGTAAGGTCAGTATTGCCTCACGTGTTCCAACATTTCGACGGAATCCAAACTGATCTTCCCCGAGGTCTGCATCTACCAGTTTTTCCATTCGTCTGTAAAGAATTCGCGTTAGTATTTTGCAGCCGAGGCTTATTAAACTGATAGTTCGGTAATTTTCACATCTGTCAGCACCTGCTTTCTTTGGGATTGGAATTATTATATTCTTCTTGAAGTCTGAGGGTATTTCGCCTGTCTCATACATCTTGCTCACCAGCTGGTAGAGTTTTGTCAGGACTGGTTGTCCCAAGGTCGTCAGTAGTTCTAATGGAATGTTGTCTACTCCGGGGGCCTTGTTTCGACTCAGGTCTTTCAGTGCTCTGTCAAACTCTTCACGCAGTATCGTATCTCCCATTTCGTCTTCATCTACATCCTCTTCCATTTCCATAATATTGTCCTCAAGTACATCGCCCTTGTATAAACCTTCTATATACTCCTTCCACCTTTCTGCCTTCCCTTCTTTGCTTAGAACTGGGCTGCCACCTGAGCTCTTGATATTCATACACGTGGTTCTCTTCTCTCCAAAGGTCTCTTTAATTTTCCTGTAGGCAGTATCTATCTTACCCCTAGTGAGATAAGCTTCTACATCCTTACATTTGTCCTCTAGCCATCCCTGTTTAGCCATTTTGCACTTCCTGTCGATCTCATTTTTGAGACGTTTGTATTCCTTTTTGCCTGCTTCATTTACTGCATTTTTATATTTTCTCCTTTCATCAATTAAATTCAATATTTCTTCTGTTACCCAAGGATTTCTAGCAGCCCTCGTCTTTGTACCTACTTTATCCTCTGCTGCCTTCACTACTACATCCCTCAGAGCTACCCATTCTTCTTCTACTGTATTTCTTTCCCCTATTCCTGTCAATTGTTCCCTTATGCTCTCCCTGAAACTCTGTACAACCTCTGGTTCTTTCAGTTTATCCAGGTCCCATCTCCTTAATTTCCCACATTTTTGCACTTTCTTCAGTTTTAATCTACAGGTCATAACCAATAGATTGTGGTCCGAGTCCACATCTGCCCCTGGAAACGTCTTACAACTTAAAACCTGGTTCCTAAATCTCTGTCTTACCATTATATAATCTGTCTGATACCTTTTAGTATCTCCAGGGTTCTTCCACGTATACAACCTTCTTTCATGATTCTTAAACCAAGTGTTAGCTATGATTAAGTTGTGCTGTGTGCAAAATTCTACTAGGCGGCTTCCTCTTTCATTTCTTAGCCCCAATCCATATTCACCTACTATGTTTCCTTCTCTCCCTTTTCCTACACTCGAATTCCAGTCACCCATTACTATTAAATTTTCGTCTCCCTTGACTATCTGAATAATTTCTTTTATTGCATCGTACATTTCTTCAATTTCTTCATCATCTGCAGAGCTAGTTGGCATATAAACTTGTACTACTGTAGTAGGTGTGGGCTTCGTATCTATCTTGGCCACAATAATGTGTTCACTATGCTGTTTGTAGTAGCTTACCCGCATTCCTATTTTCCTCTTCATTATTAAACCTACTCCTGCATTACCCCTATTTGATTTTGTGTTTATAACCCTGTAGTCACCTGACCAGACGTCTTGTTCCTCCTGCCACCGAACTTCACTAATTCCCACTATATCTAACTTTAACCTATCCATTTATATAATGCTCATAAAAATATTTTGCAAGACAGTTGCAAAAGCATGTATGATAAATTATTTACAACATTATGGGGTATGTAAATTATTTACATGCTCATCCACATTTTTAAAAAAAAATCTTTTACTTCTACAATCATCACATAACTTTAGAAAAATTTTCAAACAATTCTAGAACTGAACAGCACTAAATTTTATCTTCATTCATTCTCAACAAATGTCTGGGCATTTTCAATCTAGCAACAGAACTGTTGAGATATAGATATAAACTCATTAAAAAAAGATCCTCCCTCCATCAACACTTATTAGTTTAATGTCCCCCCCCTCCCCCTCTTTTTCCCTCGTCCATTTCCTTAAAGGAGGTTCTCTCCAATCTGACTATGCCTTTAATCTGTTCTCTTGTTACCATCTCCACTTGCTGTTTTACTTCCTGTAACATTTCAATTTCTACTAATCCATTACAATTAATTAATTTATTTATTTATTGTTACCACAGGCTCTCTTGTAATTTTGTGTGTATTGGTCTTAAATTACGTCATCACTCAGCTTCTGACTTACCTCTATTACTTTAGTGATGATGTCAATCGCAGCACTACATTCACCCATTTCAACATGTCTCTCTGCTAACTGTATGTCATACATTGCAGGTTCCACTCTACTCTGTCCAAGAAGCGCTTCTTCATTAAATGGATTCTCCTGGAGCTGAAACAAACTGTCATTTAACAACAAGCATGATTTTTCATCTCCAACAAAAGAAGTTACGAAATATAAGATAATTGCCTTTCATCAACTTAACATTTTTTAAATGTTTTAAAACATTACCTCTTTATAAAAAATAATATATATCTTATTTGATGTTATCAATATTTGAAAAAGTCTTTTTGGAATGCGCACTTAGAAAAATAAATAGGAAATCTGGCTGTGGAATGCCATTAAGTCATCTAACAAATGCCCTTTAATTAAAAATTGTTATAAAATCAATAAGAGTAATGAGTACAATGAAAGCAGAAACTCAGGTGTCACATATTTTCAGGCAGCAGGTGAATAATGGACCTTAAATGCCAAGAACCTAAATGGAAAGAAATACGATTAAGATGCAGCAAATAATGGTCACCAACGTAATCACACTGCATTCCTTAATAAAGAGGTGAAAGTAATCTGCAGAGAAGCAATACAATACAAAAATTACAATTACGGAAATTAAAACTGAAATCCAAATGCTGAAGGTTAGAGTGTGCTCAAGCAGCTAAAGATGAATAAGAAGCCTGCACATATACCCAATTTGTCGTTCATACACACCAAAAATGGCACAATAACAATTAATGGTCACTGAGAAGCAGCTAATACCATGGAATGTGATGTTTTATAAAATTACGATTTTATAGGTTACTATTTGACAAACAGAAATTCTCTCTCTCTTCCACCCACCCATTCCCCACAATTCTCATCATCTCTACAGTGATTGAATTCTCTCTGTCTCTCTCTCTCTCTCTCTCTCTCTCTCTCTCTCTCTCTCTCTCTCACCTACCACATTCCTACCCTCTTGTTCCCTTGGCATTAACCACTACTGCTTCATCTCTTAACCTCAATTATATCTTTCACTGGAGGCAATTTTTACTAAACAAGTCTAGTTTTCGCTCCGTACAACCCCTGTCATCTCTAAAATAGATTCTTATTTTCATCAAGTAAACTTAAAAATTAGCACTGCCCAGATTGTCTTCCTACTGCTACACAAGAGGAATTTGAAAGATTTACTACAAATCAGTTCTTATACAAGGGCCGTTCAGTAATTCCCCAATCTGTTTTACAGCCATTAACATACAGAAAAAAAATCTCCTTTAGGCACTTCAAATTTGATGTTTCTTCTGCACATAAGCAAAGTTTTGAACAATTCCGACAGAGCGTAGAGCATAAGGAACCACCAAAATGGTGTCTACACAAGACACCAGTTACAAGCACTAGGTTGTAATTGAATTCTTGGCTGCCATGGTGAGCAGTCATAAGTTGTTGTGCACAGTGTTGATAGAAATACTGTTTGGAAATGGGTACAGAGAGTTAAAGCATCTGGCAGTACAGAAGCTGCTCCCCACGATCAGCGACATTCACGATTCCTGTCACAGCCACTGCTCCCAACATGATGAATCGTGTAGATATCATTATTCATGTAGAATGGTGCATCACAAGTTGACAACTGGCTCTGCAGCTGCTCACAACAGATCACAAGATTCAAAGAAAAACCATTTCATACAACCTGTTGGAGAATTTTGAGACCACTGGAGAGATCATTCTGTCATGAATGAAACCTGGGTATGTCACTTTGAGCCAGAAATAAAGTCAGCCACTAGAGTAGCACCACTCCCAATAACAAAAAAAAGGAAAAATTTCAAGCCAACTCCCTCTGCTGGCAAGTCATGATGATATTTTTGGGATAATGATGAAGTAAATATCATTCATGTGTTGTCAAAAGGATCGATCAATAAATAAGCATATGTGAAGCCTCTGAACAAACTTGAAACCGTTTCTGATGTGTTTGGTCTGAAAAAGAATCTAAAAGAAATCTTGGTTCAACACAACTATGCATGCCAACACATAAGTATCAGGGGCCAAGAACTTATGGCCAATTTTGGTTGGCCATCACTGCCTCATCCACCCTTATAGTCCACTCCTGGCATCCTCCAACTTTCATCTGTTTGGGCCATTTAATGATTCTCAATGTGGGGCACACTTTGAAGATGATTATAGCATAATTAAATGCAGTCAAAACATGGCAATGACCACAGGACGAGAGCTTTCACCAACAAAATATGCACTGTTACACAACACTGATGTGAGGTTATAGAAACTGATGGAGACTATGTAGGAAAGTAGTACTTTTAAAAGAAGTGTTGATTGATAGTGTCATCAAATTCTAACTCTTAAGAAAATTGAGGTGCATTATTTAGTGAACAGGCACTGTAATTTGTTGCTGCTCATGCTGTAAACATAAATGTGCATGCTGCTAGGGCTTCCCACCAGATAGACCAGTCAGCTGGTGCAAGTCTTTTTAGTTGACACAACTTCAGCGACTTGCACGTCAATGCGAAACTGTGTACTATGTTAGGTGGAAAACTTAATTATGAAGTCTGTCCATTGTGTTTTCAATATCATTTCTACTATGCCACCATATATTTCAAAGCACAACATCATGAGGGTGTCATTTAGTTATGGAAGGGCATTCTTTGCAATGTGGCGTTTAGACTTTGCGACAAACATCCTTTAGCAACCAAATAAGACCACAAGGGGTGTGTGTGCGTGTGTGTGTGTGTGTGTGTGTGTGTGTGTGTGTGTGTGTGTGTGTGTGTGTGTGTGTGTGCGCGAGCGCGCGGGCAAGCGAGCGAGCGCGAGCGCTTTTGATGCACATTCGTGTAACAAACACAATATTGAAAAGATAGTGATGAATTTTATTCAGGTTTCCATTTATTTAATTATCTCAGTTTTGCTGCCCTGAAATAATGTTAGTATCTGTTTTATTACAGAAGATTATCAATACAAAACGGTAATGACGATATGACACAAACTTCTCTTGTTATAAAGCACAAAGTGGTCTGCTTGTCTAATGACCCAATCCCTCAACTGTCTAACAGTATCAACAAATGGTATGTTTGAATGTCCTGGTAGATCAAAACTGTGCACCAGACTGGGACTTGAACACAGGATATTTGCCTTTTGCAGACAAGTGCCCACAGCTAGGCCATTTCTCCACAACATCCTTTCTTTGAGGAGTGCATGTCCAACAGGAGGTGCATAACTTCTGTGATGTTTGAAAGGTAGGAGAAGTAGTATGGCAGAAATAAAGCTGAGAGGTAATAGTCATAAGTCATGCTTAAACAGCTGTCTGCAGAGCACTTACCTGCAAAAGGCGAAGATCCCAGGTTCAAGTCCAGGTCTGGTACACAGTTATAATCTTGCAGGAAGTCCTCCCTTAATTTTGAAAAAGAAAAAAAAAAAAAAAAAACCACCCTCACTATATCCAGTTCCGTACACCGAATAGAGTCATACTGATAATGGATGTAGTGAATGAACAGGGCTCAGTTAACAGGGTAGATTTCTCCAAATTTTTGGGTGTTCACATTGACGACAACTTGAACTGGAAGAAGCATATTACTGAGCTTCTCAAAAAATTAAGTTCAGCTTCTTTCGCTCTTCGTATAATCACTAGTCCTTACGTACTTTACATATTTCCACACAATAATGTATTATGGAATAGTTTTCTGGGTAACTCACCACTTAGACAAAGTATTCATTGCACAAAGGAGAGCAGTGAGAATAATTAGTGGTGTTCACCCAAGGATGTCATGTAGGCACCTATTCAAGGAGTTAGGTATTTTAACTGCACCATCAGAGTATACATATTCGCTAATGAAATTCGTTATAAATAATCCATCTCAATTCATGAAGAACAGTGATCTTCATACATGCAACACTCTAGGGAAAAATGACCTTTACTATCCACTATTACAGCTGTCAGTTGCTCAAAAAGGAGTACCTTATTCAGCAACAAAAATCTTTGATCATTTGCCCAACAACAAAGTGGCTGGCAGGTAGTTTTAAATCTCGCTTTAAATCATCTTTTGGACAACTCCTCCTATTCCATGGACAAATTTGTGTTTCAAAACCGGTAAAAAAAATTTTACCTCTAAATGTAGTTGCATGTGTAGAACTAAAAATTTCAGTAATATCAATATTAGCAGTATTCGTGTGTGTGTGTGTGTGTGTGTGTGTGTGTGTGTGTGTGTGTGTCATCTGATTTGTTCCACATCATATCGATAAAATAATCACGAAAATGATCTACAGAACATGACATAACTAAACTAAACGTTTGCACATTCCACTTCAGACTAAAATTTCATTCAGGAAATGGCCTATTACTTACTCACTCCAAAAAAACTGCAAAGTTCTATTAATGGTTTCGTTAATAATCAAGTAAATAATCTCACTGTTTCTTAACTGCCAAGCACAGATTGATTTTGATAAACTTCCCACCAACAACATTTAATTCTTTTAAGTGGCAAATACTATTAATTGGGATGCAACATTTTCACAAAATGTGCTAATCATAAACTGATCATGATGTCATATTCATGATGCACTCATTCCCTATCTCTCTCTATCTATATCCTTAACCATATGCAAATCTCACGAAGCAGCAGTGAAGATGGTGCACTCCAACAGAAAATGTGCAATTATCAGTGAAGTGCCCCAATTACAAAAGAGTGGGGCAGCTTCTTGTAGGGTGTATAAACTCTACCACAGACTTTTAGACTCTTTTATAGACTGTAACTTATTTGTTGTCGCTGTGACAACCATTCTTTTTCCACACTGCTAGGAGTAAGTGAGACAATGTCATCTGAATGTCAGTCCCTGGTATCCTTATTTCTAGCACACACTCCCCAGTAGCCTCCTTGAATGCCAATCCACGAGTTCATTTCCTAGGACAAGGGAGATCAGAAGGATACTATCATCTTCCCATTATCATGGAGGTCTAACAGGGGATTTTGCAAGGATGTGACCAGTGGATGCTGGAAATAATGATGGATTACAACATGTTAGCTTATAGAATCCCTGCAGATTGGGACAGACTCACTTGACTTCCTATCAGATCATATCTCCTGACAAAAGCAACAATAACATTCCTCTATTCAGAGGTAACAACAAATGTTGGAGCTAAATATCATTTCATAATTGTTCTAAATTTTACTTTACTTCAGTTTTCATAGCTACGTCATTGTGCAGGTTAGCTAGTACGATTCCGAAATTCAGTGTTCCTTTATGCAGTAAACTGAAAGATTACAGTAACACTTTCAGAACCTTTGTATTTTCTACTAATGGTAAAATACTTATGTGCAAAATATGTGAGGAGCCAGTGAACTACAAAAAGAAATATTTCATTTCCTCTACATATGAGTACAACCAAACATAAAAATGCACGTTCCAAGGCTCCAGGGAAGAGGATTTCTTTGCCTTCTATAACAACTGCAGCATCAAGTCAAAAAAATAAAGATTTTATTTGATTTATGAAAAGCTTTTATTGATGCTGGAATTCCTTTGTGGAAACTATAGAGTCCTACATTAAGACAATTTTTGGAGAGGTGTACAGATGAATCTGGGGGGAGGGGGGAGGTTGAATTTAATAAAAATAAAAGATTGGGTAATAAAAAGCAGAGACCAGAGGTTCTCGACATCAAATCGGGCATTTGTTGCAAGTTAAGTCTAAGGGAAAGAAATTCTCTGAGAATTGCAGAGAGCCTCCAGCTGGAACCTGTCATAAGACAGATACACTAGTGAAGGAGAGGTAGGTGTGTGTGTGTGTGTGGGCGCGCGCGCGTGCGTGTTCGACAAAGGCCTTCTTGATCAAAAGCTCATTTTCTGATAGTATTTTTGTTGTGCCTAGCTGCAACAGAAAATCTCCGCTATATGGTGAGTAGCAACTATCCTTTTCATAACATTGTTACATTCCACCCCGGATTTTTTATGTCTGTAATGTAACAAGTTGTTTAAATTGTAGATTGCAATGTATGTGACTGAACATATGAGTTAGCAAAGTATGTAATTTGACGATGACCATAGGTGATAATAACCCAAAGAAGTTTTGCCCTAATGCCTAAAATTTCCACAAATGTTAACACAATCAAATTCTTAATTGTGAAGTTTCATTCACTTCTGTTTCAAACACTGACAAAGAGAGTAACTTATTAATAATCCATTAGCTGAAAAGCAGAATTTTAGGTAGATCAGTCACGTGAGTACCTTATTTTCTTGTTTCAGCTATGTTCTTTAGCAGTTCATGCACAATTGAAGGAAACAAGACAGGATAAGACAGGGGCAGGCAAACGTTACACACAGCTCATTAGCGCACAGCGCTGCACGTGTGCTGCTCACGTGCCATCGTCGGCCAGGGAAGTGGCAACAGCCAGAAGGTTGCGGTAGTGTACTACCAGACTAAGCTGCGGACGTTGATGCGAAGCACCCGCTACTTAGTGAACATTGTACTTCAAGAACCGGAAAATGCAGAGTGAATCAAGGAAATGAAGAAGTGGAGATTCGCTATCTTTTAAAAAGGAGTGGGAGAATCATTTTTTCTTTGTGCAAGAATGTGAAAATTCGAAATGTTTAATATGTGGCAGTATTCTCGCTGGTCAGTGGAAGTTTAGTATTGAATGCCATTACAATAAATTTCAGAAAGACGAGTACAATTTATTGTCAGATCATGAGAGGATGGGGAAATTGAGCTTAAGAAGAGCGATCTGACGATACTAGATGAATCTGACATAAGTTGCTGTTGTCACGAGAGATCTGCGACTCATTCGTCATGTCTCTCATCTAACTGATTTAACATTTTATGGATCACTGTTTTCAATTTTTCAGGACGACAACAATGATAGCCCAGCGGTACGTGCAAGTTATAAGATTGCGCTTAATATAGTGAGAGCTGGAAAACTATTTGCTGAAGGTGAGTTTATGAAGGAGTGCATCAATGACGCTGCTGATTTACTTTGTCCACTGAATGCAAATCAGTTTCAAGCTATCACTCTTTCTCGGCGGACTGTATTCTCGGCGGACTGTAAGTCGTCGTGTAAGTGCCATGGCAGATGACATTTACCGTGAATTAAGGAGTGCAGTGCAGGAGTTTATTGCATTTTCCATTGTACTTGATGAGCCCACAGATATTTCAGACACAACACAATTAGTGATTTACGTCCGTGGTGTGGACACTGCTCTGTGCATAAAAGAGGATTTTTTTAGATATGATATCCTTAAAGAGTACGACCACCGGAGCAAACATCCTAAAAGCTGTTGAAGAAGCTGTCGATTCAGCTGGCTTAAACTGGGAACGTTTGGTGTCAGTGACAACAGATGGAGCATCTGCAATGAAAGGGGAACAAATGGGATTTGTTGGATTACTCTGTGCAAAAAGCAGCAAAACTGGGGGACCTCATGCAAGTGGTTATTCAGGCAGTTGATTATTTGAGATCCCACGGGCCTACACATAGGCAGTTTCACACATATTTAGCTGAAATTGGGGACGAGTACGGTGACATACCATACCACAGTGAAGGGCGCTGTCGTAGCCGCGGTGATGTACTCAAAAGATTTTTTTAGCTGAGAATACCATTAAATCAGTTTTTAAAGGATAAAGGAAGGTACGATCCCAAGTTAGAAGATCCAGAGAGGGTTGCCGACCTTGCATTTTTAGTGGACATTACCGGACACATGAATGCACTGAACACAAGTTTGCAAGGAGAAAATCAGCTAATTTGTAAAATGGCTGTAAAGGTAAAAGCTTTCACTAGCAAGCTTGAGCTGTGGGAATGACAGCTCTTGTCAGGGAACGCAGTGTGTTTCCCCACTCTGTCTATTGTGCGAGAACAGAATTGCAAAGAATTTGTTTCGTACTGAGTGCAATAAAGGCGATTTGGGGATATATCATATTTATCCCAAACTTTTGAATGGTTCTTGAGACCATTTTCTGTTTCTGTAGATGATATTCATCCCAGTTTACAAATGGAATTAATATATCTACAGTGTAACTCTCACCTGAGAGACAAGTTCCTTTTTGCAAGACATGAAATAGACTTTTATCACGACTGTCCACAGCAAGAGTTTCCTCGTCTCCATCGTGAAGCCGCAAAGATAATGTCAATGTTTGGCTCGACATAGGCTTGAGAGAGATTTTTTTCTCTTGTGAAAATTAATAAGCCTCGGTTAAGAGCAAACACGTGTGATGAAAATTTACGTAACTGTTTGCGTTTGTCTGTATGTTGAAATTTTTGGGCAAATGCACCGCAAATGTGCAGGATTCCTGCCTGCCCCTGGGATAAGAGTTGAAAATTACTGTACAATCTGTCTCTGCCACATGCTCCTAAAATACTAACTGGCATACTTTATCAAAGAATAACATAGAAAATTTAAAGTAGATTATGTGATGGACAGTTTGGGATACTCTAGAAACACTGTGGTTAACAACAGAAGATGGATATAGGAAAAGCAAGGACCCATCATTGCATTGCATTCATATATCTGAAGAAGGCTGTTGACAATGTAGAATGGCAGTGTCATATTAGTTAGAGATAGAGAAGGGTAAGCCACTCTCTATGTGAAGCAGAGTGGAATAGTCAGCACTGATGGAATGAAATAGGAAGCAGAAAATCAGGAAAAGTTAAAAGCCAGGGTTGGTCATTGTCACCACTGCTACTTTTGCATAGATGAAGCAATGAGGAGAGTTAGGTTGTTTGCTGTGGACACAAAAATTAGCAATAACATAGTTTATTGATGTCATAGGAATGTCCATCAAAAGTCAGATGGGGGCTTAATGAAATTTGGTGTACGCCATCTGATAGTAATAACATGCATATACCCAAAAAGAAATTTAATTCAATGCTGTGAAGCAGTAGACATGCTCGATGACTAAATGAGAAGAGGTGGAAAAACTTTGCTATCTCAGAAGCAGATCACATAAACAAGAAAGTTGCAAAAAAGACACAGTAGAAAGAATAGCATGACACAAAAGAGCATTACGTAAGTGGAAACAGTTACTACAATGTTCAAAAATATACATGATAAAGCCATAAGAAGAATCAGAGAAAAGTTCTGTAAGAGTGTGTGACAAAGAGACAATGGAAAAGACAGATTTGAAATGATTATATACTGGTACTTACGTTCTTGATGATTCTTGTGGTATGGGGATTACATTAGAAATGAAGTGTTGAGGCTGCTATGTATGCAGACAATAGGAACACAGCAGAATCACCAGAGGCCATCTCCACGAACACAATATTCATTCTAGGTGCCTCAAAGTTCTAAGCTACTTCCATTTCAATGGTACTCTCATATCAGAACTAATTTATGCTTGCACTATAGGCCTTAGGAAGTGCCAGATTCCTCCACCATTAGTTCCATCAGCCAACAAGGGGACACCGAAACCTACAACTATTTTTCTGCTTTCGCCAACAAGACTGCAGTTGCAAGATTATTCCATCGGTAGCAGAAAATTTTTTAACACACCACTGCAATCAACAAGTTCCTGCAGATACAGTTGTGGTTCTTCCATACAACAGTTCCAGTATACAGTTATTGCTGCAGATGCAGATCAACACATGCTGCCATAATAACAAGTGCTATTTACAAGTGACTGTTGGACAGTGAAACACTGAATTTCTAGTGGAATTCAGGTGTGTGTGTGTGTGTGTGTGTGTGTGTGTGTGTGTGTGTGTGTGTGTGTGTGTGTGTGTGTGTGTTTATTTTAATAAATGTTTATTACTTGTTTCATATTGTGTTACCAATACTAACTGTTTTAGAGGTTATACCTTGTGACCATGTATGATGCAAAGTGAGCAAGCCAGTTACCGAGTACTCCAATGAATATTCCATGGTAGAAGGTTCGCATCCTGCTACCCTGAAAACTGGGTGCTAAACTTGCTTTAGTGAATACAACAAAATGGCCTGTTAAAGATCAGATGAATTAATTCAGTAAGTAATAGATCACATAACTAATGAGGAGGTATTGAATAGAATTGGGGAGAAGAGGAGTTTGTGGCACAACTTGACAAGAAGAAGGGACTTGTTGGTAGGACATGCTCTGAGGCATCAAGGGATCACAAATTTAGCATTGGAGGGCAGTGTGGAGGGTAAAAATCATAGAGGCAGAGCAAGAGATGAATACACTAAGCAGATTCAGAAGGATGTAGGTTGGAGTAAGTACTGGGAGATGAAGAAGCTTGCACAGGATAGAGTAGCATGGAGAGCTGCATCAAACCAGTCTCAGGACTGAAGACCACAACAACAACAACAACAACAACAAGGAATGAAGAAATGTCTTGCAACAAATAAATGAGAAAAACTATCTAATACACAACATAATGAAACAAAGAGACAGAATGGTCAGGCACATATTGTGACTTAAGTTGTTGCTGAAAACAGTAAATGAAGGGATGCCAGGGGGGAAAAATTGCAGGGATATGCCTAGATATGAGTACAAAAGTCAGATTGTTGATGATTTGGGATCCATCAGTTATGCTGAAAAGTACAGGATGGCATGAATGGAGAGCTACATCCAACCAACCTTTGTGATGCTGATCTTAGAAACACTACATCTTAATTGGAAATTTCGACACAGCAGTCTCCTCAACAGCACGCAACAGCTCAGTGACACCAGGTATTTTTTATGCCAGCCAAATGTCCCATTTTCTCCGGTATAATTTCAATACCACACACAACTGATACATTGAGTTTATAAGTAACAACTGTTGTACTTTCAGTGATAAAAATGATAAAAGACGTCTTAATTTTGTCCAACTTCTATTAGACAGTGTTACAAATGTTTTTCACTTACAACTGAAACTTGTGTTAAACCATGATTTTTCTTCACATGTCACAAACTCAATTAAAAAGCAGTTAGCACAAAGTAACTCACCACATCTGTATAATCTCTTAAAGCTTCTTGCAGCTGGGCTTGTTTCAAGTGGACATTACCTCGCTGCAAACGGGCCTAGAACAGAATTGTTAAATAAGTTACAATTACCCATGTTAAAGTTTTCCTAAAGCACATTAGCATTATCAAATGTTCATTTTGTAATGGAGCAATGTCACAACAATGTCAAAATTTGGGGAAAAACTTGAAATTTACACTACATTGTGAAGACTGCGCGCAGTAATAAAATAACTACAAAAGTAATAATTTAAAAAAGTATAAATGACAAGGTGATGTGTTTAAGGGATATTGATTTTCTACGAACATTTTTGGCAAAGTATAACTTTTTTAATACAAGTACCCTGACATGTTTTGATAGCCCCAATTTAAAATTTGGCAAGTAATTATTTTGTTGATATAGATGCATTAAAATACATATAAGCACTACCATATATAACAGAAAGAGGCCAATTTTTTACTGACTATTGAGAGTACAAAGATGTCAAAACCATTCATGATATTAGATAAAAATAAATGATCTTAAAATGGTCAAAGTCACTCTTATGTATATTTGGTTACCAGTTTCAGTTAAATAATCATCTCTCACATTAAAATGATCGTTTTCGGGTGGCCAGTGTTCCTTAAGTAATTCCTTATAATAGACACCAATCCACTGTGACAAGTTGATTACTTTAAACAACTGACTGGAATATACAGTATTATTTCATCAATGCTACCAATGGCTCTACCTCCCACTGCAAATAAATAACGAGTAAAGACCACCACTCACCGAATAGCAGAAACACTGAAATACCAACAAGTGCAGAATGAAAACTTGCTAGCTTTTGAAAGAACTTGTGATGAGCTAGAAAGTGCAAACAGGTGCATGTGTGTATGTGTTTGTTTGTTTGTGTGTGTTTTTGACTCATCACCTAGTCAGTTTTGTAGACCAATTATTCCTGATTCAAAGAAAATAAATTCATGTTAAAATTCCATAGTTAAAAGTTATTAATCAATTAAGATTCAATTTCAAGACATCATCCATTTTCATATCAGGTCATGTTTCTAAAAATTTTTTGGTTATACTGTAGTCAGAAATTTTCAGAACAAGTTGATGTTCTTTGATTTCTCATATTTTGGATTTTAATGCAGCTATTCAAAATATACACTTTTATTAAATATATTATTAATTGCAGCTCTAATGGAAGCAGGGGAAATTTACTGCATATCACAACATCAAAAAGCTTTTGCTAAACCCAAGGATACAAATAATTTGATACATGAAATAATTAGTAATAAAAATTAAGTCTGGTTAACTATACAACAGTCACTCTTTCGTGTTATTTAATTTAACATTATCTCATGCCAAAAGATGAGGCTAAACATAAAACTGAGGATGGACGAGGCAGTTGGCCAATGTATTCAGAAGAGTATGAACTATGTTACCCTTAATGGTGAAACCATATTTCAACACTAAACTGTGTCGCTCATTGATACCACAGAAAGAATCGATGACAGTATTAATATAAAGACAATGGACTACTGGACTATCCTCACTGTGTGTGTGTGTGTGTGTGTGTGTGAGATCAAGTTTTTAACATTTAACACTGTTTGTATATTCTGAGGCTATTTTTTATTCTTATCTGGCATCATCACTATCATATTTGCTTTGCGGGAATAAACTGTCCAGAAGTAGTAATTTCGATGTCAGTGTCCTCGATTAACATAAATACAAATCCATTTTCCGATGTATCACTGCCGTTGGGGTTTTTGACTTTCAGTCTGTAGTGATATTGGACAAAGAAGCTCAATGTGATAAAGAAAAAGGAAAAGGCAAATATTGGAAGTAAAAGGCAAATATTAGAAGTGAAAAATTAGGGTATATAATAGTGACAAAAATACATTAGAAGTGAAAAGAACTGCAGTTAAAAAATAATATTACAACTGAATTTCTTATTAAAAACCCATATGATGAAAAACAATATACACTTGAACCATGCACCGTATTTAAAAATGAAATCTTGAAAATAACTGTCTGAAAGAACAATGAAAACTATAATACTAGTAAACTATGACAGTCTGATGGGACACACAATATAGCACAATATAATCAAATTATGCTTAGAAATTTGACTAACTGGTTACTACAGTCTGATTTAAACTAGCTGTCACTTGATAGGTAGTGGGCTGCATTGCCCTGGCCACCATTAAAACTATGGAAGCCTGGCAATGTCAGCTCCCACTGTGTCACCACTTCCAGTGGTCTGCACTGCACTGCCTGAATCATTGAGCCAACCATTCCTCAGCGATCTGTTGTAGCGAGAGATTTGAGTGACTGCCAGCTTCACATATCTTATTTTTAATGTACGGTGAAAGCAGTCGAAAGAGAGGCAGACAGGCTGCAAGTCCCTAGGAAAGTTTCAAAAAGTATCGAGCCTGGCACGATTACACACTCAGTTGCTTGAATTTGTACGTACGACGAGGGAGTATTTCACGGGAGAGGGGACAGAACCTCTCCTTCCTTTAGATAAAGTGGTTGGGCGAACTGCAGCTGCTCTATAAATCAGCGAGTGATAAGAGTCTGCAAGGAAAAATTCATGAAAAAATAATCAGGTAAGGCACCTAAATTCCAGACACCTGGGACGAAGAGGCGCCTTGAGAAGCGCGTCACAATCAGGAGTAACATCAGATATATTCAAAGAAGGAGTATCCAATACTCAGAAAGCTACACGCTACCCTCACAGCAGCAGACCTGTTTCAGGGTAGTAAATCATCCTTATTATGAATCATGAGAAAGCTGGGATTTCCCTGTAAATCCCTTTCTGGCTGCAAGTTAGTAATGGCTCTCCAATATATTGCAGCCTAATGATGCCTCTTTCTTAGAAAATTACTAGATACAAATTTTGATGATATCATATGGCTTGATGAAACATGGCTGAATGCAGGACACAGTTTGAAAAAGGGCCGGACAGACAATAACATCAGCAGTAATAAGGCAGCTCCGATCAGCAGAGGAGAAAAAATACAGGGTGTACATAAAGTCCGGGAACACTTTTAATTATTTATTGCACAGGAACTAAACATTTTACAGATGTCGCACATATTGCATTTTGAAGAGAAACTTTGAAAGTTTTTTTACAACCATTTCAAGTTCACGGGATGGGTGACGCACCAATTTCTTTGGATTTCTTACGAACATCTCTCTTACGTGCTCCACATTAACTTCACTCACACTGGGACATCCGCTTCTCTTTGCCGGGCACAAGCAACCCACCATAACAAATTTGTTGTACCAGTAGTAAATAGCCTTCCTTGTTGGCTACTTATCAAACTCGGTTCTTAACATCCATTGAACAGCTGTAGCACACTTGTTTTTGTCGAACAACAACTTGCCACGTTTGCGACTAGCGCTGACTATTGGCAAATTACTTAACTATGCTGTGGCGGTATACATAAAAAAAGCTTTCAGGGTTTCTCTTCAAAATTGCATATGTATGACATCTGTAGAATGTTTGGTTCTTGTGCAATAGATAATGGAAAGTGTTCCACAACTTTATGTACACCCTGTATTTGTAGCACAAGCTAGGAATTCAAAAGATTTTATTTCTAATTGTCTGCTGGTATTCATTTCAAACAAGAGCTCTGACCACTACAATGAGATGAACCACACCTCTTTTGTGACACTGTCAGAAGACACTGTGCTTCAAAATTTAACAAAAAACACTATAATTGTCACGGATAACGCCCCACATCATTCGGTTGTACAAGACAAGGCACCCACAATGGCAATGAAGAGAAACAACATTGCTGGCTAGAGAAATGTAAAATACAGTTCGACAGTAACTTGACTTGGGCAGAATTATTAGAACTTCTATCACAACATGTGCCAAAGAAACCAGTTTAAACCATGATTGAAACGGCAAATAATATGGGAATAAAGTGCTCAAATTGCCTCCCTACAACTGCCACTTCAATGAAACAGATTTGATGTGGGCTCAGGTTGAACACCATATTACTGCAGAAAATAAAATAAAAATTACATTGACCTAACAGTAATGGATTCTGAAGAAGGCAGTTGAGAAAGTGATACGAGAAGACTGGCAAAATGTAGTGAGGAGTGACATAGGAAGCACGAAACAGTGAAGGTATGTTACAACAGTGTGTTAAACACTTGATAATATCTGGGACACTGGTACTTCCACTGACTGAGTTAAGCGGTGTCTGTCTGGTTAGTATGTAGTGTACAGTCCACTTTAATGAAGGTTTTCCTTCCATTAAATCTTGTGTTTGTGGCTATATTAATTTATATTTTTAATCATCAAAATATCCACGGGTGTACTGCCGGTCTATAGTGTGCAAAGGGCACAATATTTCGGCGATCAAACATGTCGCCATCATCAGGTGAACTGACGGACTGAGCTCCTGTGAACGTGCCGGCACGGAGATCCGTACGCTATGGCTGCTCAGGGGGAACTGGGTTCGGTCGCGGCGGCGGCTGATTTAAATACCCTCCGCCCGCGGCGCGCTGTTCCCTCCGCCGTCCGCGCCACGGTCTCGCGGTCGAACAGATTGTGACGGCGTCTGAGATGAAGTCGGTGTGATGGCTCTGTCCGCCATGGTCGTCACAACTATGCGTTTGCTCGATTTACTCTTGATTAACCCAATCGCTGGTTCCCAAGCCTTGCTAAGATTATAGCCACAGTCACGGTTTATGAGGTCGTCATTGGTGCGAATTTCGATGGCCTCTCTAACAACGCTGTCCCAGTATCTCGACGTCTGTACCAGAATCCTCGTGCGGTCATACTCCATAGCGTGATTTTCCGACAAACAATGTTCAGCGACCGCCGACTTGCTCGGATACATCAGTTGAGTGTGCCTCTGGTGTTCACGGCATCGATCCTCGACAGTACGCATCGTCTGACCAATATACGACTTGCCACATTGACACGGATGTTGTGAGACTAAGGAATGTTGTTCAGCCACCCCCCTTCACCTCCTCACCAAAAGACAGACTGCATTTTAAACAAATTTCATTTTGTGTAGATACCAAGATGTCACTTCCCAGGATGCAAAAATTTCTCCTGTTGCAATAATAATCAAGTTAGCAGCGGACCTACTTAAAATTAAGAAAAGAATTTTGACACACTTTGGGATACCACTGGAAGTGATACTATACTTACATTTCAGAATTTTTACTTTACTTTTGTACGAGATAAAAATTTTAAACTTCATAATTATGAGTTAAATACCAACACAACTGCATAAAAATGCCATTTTCAGCAGTATATATACAGGGTGAAGCGAAATACGTGCACTCAGGCTTCACAGTGAGACTCCTCACACGCCTGCAATTAAAAAATGTCTCTCACAAAATTTCATACGACGAGAGAGAGAGGGGGGGGGGGGGGGGAGAAAAAAAAAAAAAAAAAAAAAAAAAAAAAAAAAGGTGGCGATCTGGCAACACTGTAACCACAATTACGGTAACTACCTCTGTCAATACACATTAACGATGCTGATAGTTGGTGCAGTGGATACAGTTTCGGGTTAGCACGCAGGAGGTCTAAGGTTCGATCCTTAGTTGGGGCGCATTTTTTTTTATTTGCTAATTTCATTCTGACATTTCATACTGTTATATACACCACTTCTTAGGTGACATGTATCCTAAATTTACAACATTTTGTGACACTGAACATAACAAATATGTGATTAGACAAATAAAAAATAGAAAGTTGAAAAAATGACCTGTCTATAGGACAGAATAGCTACAAAAACAATATTAATTTCGAGATGCTACAAATGATAGCTCAGTACAAGAACACAACACCTACTTGTCGTTTATACCATATGTAATATGAGTGCTCAGATGTCACGCATTAACAACCAGTGACAATAATAATAAACATATTAATGACCGCAAGACCTTCACAATAGGATATCTTGTCCCAGAACAACAGATGCCAAAAGCGACTTTCCTGCATGTCCAAACATTGCAAAATCAGCCAGATCAAACAGCTCTGGACCCTACATTAACAAGATCAGCATGAACACGCGCTACCAATTCTTCCACATTTGTCAGCAGAGTACGTGGTGCTTCTTCAGGTGTAGCCACAGGAAGAAATCCAGGGGATTTATGTCAGGTGAACGTGGTGGCCATACAACTGGACCTTCACGTCCGAGCCATTTCCTTGGCAATGTTCTGTCCAAATACTGTCACACATTAATTTCAGCATGTGGAGGTGTACCATCATGTTGGAACCATATCCTCTGCTGAACATGTAGTGCAAAATCTTATAGCACATCAGGCAGATAGTTTGAGAGGAATGCATGATACCTTTGTGCAACCAACCGGTCAAGCAACATGTAGGGGCCCAAACACCTGCCGCCCTGGACGTTGAAACCAAAGCAAACTTGATAGCCACTGTACTGGGTCATGTTCAGGTTAACCTCACTCCAAAGGCGGGCATTGTGCATATTGAAGACACCCTCATGAGTGAATGCTGCTTCATCTGACCATATTATGGTGTTCACAAAGTCATCATTGGTTTCTTGTAGTTGTTGGAACCATTTACAGAATTGCATCCTCTGATGGTGATCTGCAGGATGCAGGTGTTATGTGAAAGCATAATGATAGTGGTGCAGCCCATGCTCGCACATCACATTAACGACCGTGCACTGTGATACACGCAGCTGCCTTGCTACGCTACGTGTTCTTTACTAAAGTTCTGTGTATGACCTCCAGAATAACTTCCTTCATAGACGACCTCTGTCATGTGATAGTGGAAGGAGAGAATCTGTCTCCAAAAGGCATGGCTCCACATGACGAAACGCGTTTTTATCTAGATTAATTTGACCAGGATATTTAGCAGCTTATTCACAAGCAGCAGCACCGACTCATATATCAGGTTCGCCATGGACCAGAAGCATATACACATATTCATTGTTTGTGTACAAATGTACATGGAGTCTGTCACGGGCGCTTTACTCCGCTAGCAAGTAGACCCTGTCTGGTAGACAGCGCATACTGTATAAGCACACCATCAGCCCTGCAAACTGTTCCACCTAACGCCCATTACCCGTCTGACAAGACACTGTTCTGCATGGTTCATCTTGATACCACTAATTGTGAAATGTTTGGTTTCAAATTACACAGTTTCCATAACAGCAATGGACATGATGCTTCCACAATCCCATCGACATAATAACAACAACAACAACAATAATAATAATAATGCATTGAGATACATACTAAACAGCATGCAATTACCAGACTCAATGTTGAAAGGCATAATTGGTGGGACCATGGTGATAACAAAAACAAACAGTAACCGAGCTTGGTCATTATTCGCAAAGCACGTTGCTAGTCCTACCAGTAATGTAAGGCCCTAACGAAATGTAATGGCCCTGAACGAGGCAAGAATAATAGTTGGTACTAATCTATCGGACCACTGGAGGAGGGTGCAAAGAAAACAGGTTTTGAATCTGGCAGATGAAGTGGTGCGAATAAATTCTCGCCCACGATGTGGAAAGGGCTTCTTTCAAAGCTGTCAATCTTCCTTTTCTATGATTGTAGTGTGTAAGTGCAAATGTTTACTAGAGGACCCGCCGCAATCGCTGTTGATGATTTAGATGCCATACACCTTACCACCTGGACTACATTTACCAAATAAAAAATATACACCCCAACACAGGATTGAACCATCGACCTCTTGCATCCTAACCCAAGACTCTGGCCCTGCACCAATTGTGCTGACAGAGGTAGTTACCCTACATGTTTTTATAGTGTTGCCAGATTGCCACTCTTTAATGTCCTTTTTCTGCCAGATGTACTAGCCAGATGAAATTTTGTGAGAGGCATTTTTTTTATCACCGGCATGTGAGGAGTCATGCTGCGAAGCCCGAGTGCATGAATTTCACTTCAACCTCTATAGGTAACGTAATGCAGCACAAAAATTTTACAAGATTTGTTGCTGAGCAAGATGTTTTAGTAGTGAACAAAACAAGTATTTTTCTGAGAGCATTAATTTTTGCAATTAGTGGTAAGTCTGAAGCTGTTAATGAATGGAAAAATTTAATCTGTTAAAAAAAGTAATGTAACTGTTTCTTCAGTTAAAATGTACGACAGATATTTGACATGCTGAGAGATACTAAAGAGCTCTACATCATATGTGAATCTGAAATTTCTTATTTGAATTTTTTTATGTAGAGGTTATAAAGCAATTTTTTATCACAGCGGAGAGTGATGCGCTATGGTGCAGACTGTACTCGATATCACATCATCGCAACTTTCGAGCTTGAACGTCAAGTAACAATTAGTTTAAATCAGACTATGCAGGAATAACATTGCTGTTGTATAGGGATTATTCACAAATGTCTCACTGATTTCAATTTGGTTCAACTATTGTACACATATACAATTGTCCACATTATGTTTGTGTACAATGTTAATTCAAAAGTTAAAGATAAGGTACAAGACCATTCAAAACTGTTAACAATTTGAGTATGAACGTATCTACCACAAATAAAGAAAAAACATGTTTCCATTAGCAGACTGCAGTTACCAATAGTACAACAAGAAACTTCTAAAAGACTGAAAAATTAGAGACTGTGGCCGGAATCTTCAACAGATGAGAGTTTCTTCACGAAGCATACAAGACAGCACAGGATGAAGCCTCAAACAGGGACATGACATTTTAGGAATTGACGGTTTGATTGAGCTGCATCACATTCAAACGTATTTGTAATACTGAAATGAAATTCTTTTTTGGGGCCCTACAGTGGCAAATGCTGCTAGTTCACTGTATATGAAGTGCAGCCACTGTATTGTTTATTTCTAAGCTGACATGAATAGGAGAGCATAGCACTCACTTTAACCCTCAGCAATGGCTCTTGTTGCTCCTAATTCTCATTTAAGCCCTGCTGATGATTAGAGCCACAGGAAGAACAGATGACAGAGATGCAGCAACATGCACGGACAGCTTTTGCTCAAGATAACAGTGTGCAAAGTTGTAATGCAGTATGTGCACTGGTCTGCACCTGTAGGGCACAAAGGTGTCTGATAAGTCTCTGATTTTTCCTTCTAACATACAACAAGTGTATTAAATAGAAGTTCATAGCATAAAATACATAATTTTAAATAACGTCGTCAGATTACCTAGCTTTTATAGCAATAGAACATAAATGGCTAATGGGAGAATAGAAATTTAAAGCTGTCCTAAACTTTTTTGCAATCCAAATTTACAATAATATGATGATATGATAAATGACATTTATACCGTTAAGATCTCTCTCTCTCTTTCTCCCCCTCCCCCCCCCCCCCCCCCCCCCTCTCTCTCTCTCTCTCTCTCTCTCTCTCTCTCTCTCTCTCTCTCTCTCTCTCTCTCTCTCTCTCTCTCTCTCTCTCTCCCTCCCCGACCCCAATCTATCCACACTTTCGCCATACACTCCAGGAATGAGACTATTTTGAACGTCATGAGGGGAGGGAGGCAGCTTGTTTCTTAATTGGAATATAAATAAGTGGTTTCCACAACAATATAAAGGAAATAATAAACATTTTTATGAAAAAGAAAATTTATTTTGGTTGTACTTATATACAGTCCAACTTAATAGCAATGAAGTCACTGCTACTGTTGATCATCCAGTATTGAAAAATAACATTTGTGAAAGATACTGTCTTGAGTAACATGATGAATCTCACAAAGCAGAAAAATTGTCAGCCATTTGCTTATAAGTTTTAAAACTTTTCAAATTAATATCTTGCTTATTTGATCACAGGTATGTTATTCAGTGTTCAGAATCTTAACAACAAGAAAACACTTCACTGCAAATGTAAAGCTACATCAAATGCATAAACAGCATAGGAAAACACACTTGCAACAATCATAATTTGACACACAGTGGGGGAGAGAGAAAGAAAGAGAGAGAGAGAGAGAGAGAGAGAGAGAGGAGAGAGAGAGAGGAGAGAGAGAGAGAGAGAGAGAGAGAGAGACTATTTTCAGCATCTATCACATAATTGCATAGTGTAGTTCTTTAGTTATTAACTGTACCATACCATAAAAACGTGTGGACTATAGTGTCTACTACACTCGCTGATCTGAGAGGTGGTGGCAGTTTCTTTGATTTGGTTTCAAAGGGAAAGATTTTTCAAATGGAAAAATGTAGTTAATTTCTAATGTTCCTGAGGTCAATATCATGAAGTTCACAAAGTGATGAATATAATCAAATACACTGATATCATGAAGCTTGCCTATTTTGCACTCTACTGTCACACTGGCTACCAGTACACAATCTATGGCATCCTAGACACACAATCAGAGTGTATACACGAATAAGAAAAAAAAATCCTGGATTTTCGAATTAAAAATACACCTTTCCCCAGGTTAAAAATCACTTTTCCCCAGGTGAAAAAACACTATCTTTGGCGAAAGTACATTTTTCCAAGTTAAGTGACAATATACTTTCCCTTAGAGCTGGAAACTTACCAGTTCCTTGAATAGTATAAATATTTATACACTGCCTTAGAGCTTCCATGCACTTTAGGCATTTTGGAAAGATCTATGCACAGCACCAAAACACAGCATATTTTCTATTACAAAAGTGCAAACACAAATTCCATGAAAAACAGCACAGTAGCTTCCGAAGCACTATAATTGAGACGCGTTGTGCAATGCGCTTTTGTCAGCCAATCATAGCTATGTCATTTGATCTTGCCAGGTAAAGACAGCTGATATTCAGAGCATAGAACACGTGATGTAGTCAGCCAATAGCAACATCACTTAAAGAGCATGAACACACAAATAGGGGAAGTTACTGGTTTAAATTAATTTACCACACATTACAGCTACAAACAAAGCTAACTTTTCAAATATAATATTGGTTGTATTTCTCCCCCCCCCCCCCCCCCCCCCAGCCTAAGAACATAGCTTATATTGCAGCAGTTAAATATTTCTGATTAGCACGATTATAAATTTCACTGCTGTGCACTGAACATTTCATGGGTTGCGTGGCTAAAGAAACATTCTGTCGAGCATTGCAACTTTTCCATAGAAAAGCCAATTACAAGTGAAACTGCTCAATAACTTTCCTCACACTTTTTTTAGAATTATTGCTCTTTTTGCCATTGTTATAGTGTAATTTGTAATACATAAAATAACTAAAATAAATATGAAAAAAACCTAACCTTGAAGCCTGGTCTTTTTTAGCGTGCATTACACTTTAAGGAACACCAATGTGCCAGTAAAATTTTTCAACGTCTAAAATTTTTCTAAGTAGCTGTTCCTCCAAGTGTTAAGTTTGAATGAGATTCAGATGCTCCATTATTTAAGAAATCCATTGGCTGTTCTCACATGCAACATAGTTCATCTTATTATTATGAAGTATTACACTGTCTTCGTTCTAAAGTCTTAGACACATTTTACTTTTGGCACAAGCTTGTGTGTGGACTGTGTTTTGTTGTTGTAAATGGCGTATTTTCTTTGCAACTTAAGTTTTATTTAGGTGTTATTCTTTTGTTTGTTTATATTTTATTGCTGCAGTATTATTCTGCAGTAGCAGGTTAAAGTGCAAGTCTTTGTTAAGAGTATCAGTTCCTCCCAGTTTCCCAGTTGTCCCGAAGTGTATACACCAAACTATTGTATTGTCTTTGGAAACAGAAGAACTCAATGTTCCCAATACAGCAACTATCTGTAATTTAATTTCTCTAGAGAGTATTCACTGTATCAACACCACCAAGTAACAGACTATTTGGCTCGCAGAGCAAGTGCTTCCAGCAGACGCCTAGCAATAGCTGCCTGTCCACTGATAACTGGCTAAAGACAGACTGACCACAACCTAAAGCCTAAATACTTCCATTCTTCCCAGTCATTCCTAAAGGGATATTTTCTGCCAAACATTATATACCCTAGTGTCATTTACCATCATAAATATCTTCAAAGGTCAAGCTCACTAAATTTCCCGTCAAGGACAAAACCTCTGTAGTGTTCTGTTGTTTGAAATGCAAATGCCAAAGAGCAGTGCAGTTCTTTGCTTTTGTTAGGGCTACTGAATGTAGAAAATATCATGAGAAGTAAACATCATGTTTCAAATGAAGACACATACATACACAATCTCACAGTCCAAATATAGAAAACATACATTCTTTCCTCTTTCCAAAAGTGATTTATCATTTGTGTGTATTGTTTTGATAGAGAAGACATGTCTAATTGAATAACCTTTTAAAGGGTGAATATTTTGATGCATTCAGCGAGTGGATGTGGACATTGTTCATACAATATTAATAAGATTGAGTTTTTGACAAGGAATTTCTTTCAGATCTCCTCACATGACCCTCAGATTTAAAAGGATATTTCAATTTTCTAAACACATATGGAGGAAGAAGAACAAAACATTTAACAAATGTATTTCCTCAGTTTAAATTACCACTCAACAACTCTAATTAGTAACCTTAAAGTTATAGGTCTGCTGGATACTTACAGCTGTAAAATCTGGCTTCAGTTCAAGTACCCTATCCAGATCCATAAGGGCAAATTTTGACTTCCCAAGTGCTAAGTAGACAGTAGCTCGTTTGAAGTAAGTCAGATAGTTGGCGGGATCTCCCTCTGAAATGCAAATATTTTGTAAACAATATATCACATTTCCATACCGCCCTGCAACCATTTACATATATCATTACATACACAGCCAACCACTGGTCTAAATTACTTATTTGTAAAGTAACCAAACTGTAACTCACTTCCCTTTTAATCTAGAATAAAAATACAGTTTGCATTTTGCAATAATGTGCCATCTTCACAAACTGATTTTTTTCTTAATGGCCTGTTACGAAATGCCCCAGTTTAATTTAATTCAATATACACTGAAAAGCCAAAGAAACTGGTACACCTGCCCAATATCATGTAGGGCACCCGAGAGCACGCAACATGACATGACATGGACTCGACAAAGGTCTGAAGTAGTGTTGAAGGGAACAGACAACCCTGAATCACGCAGGGCTATCCACAAATCCATAAGAGTACATGGTCATGGAGATCTCCTCTGCACAGCATGTTACACGAGCATCCCAGGTATGCCTAAAAATGTTCATGTCTGGGGAGTTTGGTGGCCAGCGGAAGTGTTA
The DNA here is from genome assembly GCF_023897955.1 of Schistocerca gregaria. Taxonomy (NCBI): domain Eukaryota; kingdom Metazoa; phylum Arthropoda; class Insecta; order Orthoptera; family Acrididae; genus Schistocerca; species Schistocerca gregaria. The sequence goes on along the minus strand of NC_064921.1, from coordinate 522,679,368 downwards.
AAACTTGGAAGAGGGTTCCTGGAGCAATTCTGTATGTGTGGGATGTCACATCGTCCTGCTTGAATTGCCCAGGTCCTTAGGAATGCACAATGGACATGAATGGATGCAGGTGATCAGACAAGATCTAGACGTATAAGGGTTCTCATATCACTCCAACTGCACATGTCCCACACCATTACAGAGCCTCCACCAGCCTGAAGAGTTCCCTGCTGACATGGAAGGTCCAGAGTTTCATGAAGCTGTCTCCATACACGTACACATCCATTCACTAGATAAAATATGAAACAAGACTCATCCGACCAGGCAACTTGTTTTCAGTGATCAATAGTCTTTGTCATGCAGACATCAAGGGTATACGAGAAGGCCTTCGGCTCCAAAAGCCCATATCAATGATGTTTCACTGAATGGTTCACACGCTGACACTTGTTGGTGGCTCACCATTAAAATCTGCAGCAATTTGCATAAGTGTTGCACTTCTGTCAGATCTGAACGATTCACTTCTGTGGTTGTCGTACTGTTCTTACAGGATCTTTTCCCAGCTACAGCAATGTCACAGATTTGATGTTTAACTGGATTCCTGATATTCACGGTACACTCGTGAAATGATAGTATGGGAAAGTCCCCACTTCATCGCTGCCTCGGAGATACTGTGTCCCATCGCTCTTGTGCCGGCTGTAACACCATGTTCAGTCTCACTTAAATCTTGCTAACCTGCCATTGTAGCAACAGTAACCAACCTGACAACTGAGCCAGACACTTGATGTCTTATATAAGTGCTGTCAACCACAACGCCATATTCTGCCTGTTTACATATCTCTGTATTTGAATACACATGCCTATGCCCTTTTCTTTGTTGCTTCAGTGTACAATGGAGAAAAGCAAATACTGTGTTATGATAAAATGCATGATACCAGCACTTTTTAATCTTTTTCCTGCTAGGTGACAGCAGAAAGCATTATTCTCCATTTGTACCATTTTCCTGGACATACACAAAGTATCATTCAACTGAGAGCTATTTCTATTTAATTAATGTTTCAGTAATCCTCAAACACACAAACTATAGATGAAGTATCTAAATGCCCTTTCCATAACAGGCCTGTTATACTCCGAGGAGAATACACAGTACAAGAGCATCAAGATGTAATTATAAATGACAATCTTGTCAAACTTTCACAACAATGAGGAGGTTAATGAACAATATAACAAGTTGACAAGGTCTCTGTACTTTAGCTTTACAAGATTTTTTTAAAATGATTTTAGCTTGACTGAGCTTGCTTAAACAATGACCTGAGCTTTTGAACATCAGAGTCAATTTATGATATATGTATCGCAATAACGTAAAGAATGTTGTTGTATTACTTATTTCTGGATTTTTATGAACTCTGTTCAACAATGAAAAGGCGTACATTTTTGCAACAACACCTATTAATGTGGGAGCTTTGGAGTATCCATACAGAAAACATTTGCAGCACCTCTGCGAATCTATTAAAAGTTAAATTTATATGTTGCACAAAAATAATTCACAGTGCATCCCAACCATGAGGCACTAGTCAATACAATGAAGCCCTATCAAAAGAGAAAGTAATAATACTGAAATGTCTAATAAGGATTCTACATAACTGCATAGTTTTTGTATGTAGAGTTCTTATTTCTGGACAAAACTGAAGCATATATTATTAATGGACCCTTGACACACACCACAATGGATTTTGAAAAATAACATTTACTGAAAATATTAATTAACTAATCTCTGAACTAATATATTTAAAATCTGAATTTCTGAAAGTTAGTTATGAGTAATTGATAGAAGAAAGTTTTGTAATGTCATATACAATATCATTATTGAACAATGAGCAACTTACAAAAGTGTGGAATCAGGCTTTGGCCACACTGTCAAATTAACTGGAAAAAAACAGACTGGTAAGCATGTAAAATACAGCCAGCTATCATAAATTTTTTATGAAAACAGCACAAAATTATTAACATGCAGAAATGATTGTATTCCTTCTGAGACTTTCTGCATGGTGCAAAGAGACACTGTCACCCCAATCCCCTTTTTTACACCCAACCTCCTTTTTTGAGCTTTGTCAGAAAGCTGATAAGTCACCATTGATTAAATAGCTGAGACAGACTGTTTCATTTACATAACAGTATATAACTATCATCAGTAAAGAGTAAAGACAATCTTCCAAGACAGCTCCTGAAGTTGGTCATGTTTACTTCTTACCGATTCTTAAACTTAGTGGGAGGTGGACTGCTCAGAGGATGGTGGTGAAGCACAGAACTATACAAGAAATTTAGAGAACTGACATTTGCTATTCTACTGCCACCAGTGTACATTTCATTTAAGGACCATCACGATGAAATAAGAGAAATTAATGCTAATACAGTGGCATAAAGACAGTCTTTTTACTTTCTCTCCATTTGCAACTGTAATAGGAAAAGAAATGACTAGTAGTGGTACAGGGTTCCTTTGTACATCTCTTAGTGGTAATTTTGCTAACACAGATCACTAAACAGGGGTTGTATGTGAAATGGGGAAGTGGGGAGTTGGGAGGAGGCAACCTTACATGATGGACTTCCCTTTGCTGGACGTCATAAATATAAATTATCTGTAAATAAGTGTAAATGCTAAAAGAAGTCATGGTTCAGATAATTATAATTCTTCCAACACATGTGACTATCTGCTTTCATCAGAAAAGTATTTTAGTATATTCACACAACTCTCCCAATCATAATGGACCAATTATTATCAGCACTGTCAATATACAGGGAGATTCAAAAAGAATACCACAACTTTAAAAATGTGTATTTAATGAAAGAAACATAATATAACCTTGTGTTATACATCATTACAAAGAGCAATATAAACCTGATACTCCAACTCGTTCCACACTCTGTAGCATATCAGGCGTAACAGTTTGGATAGCTACTGTTATTTCTCTTTTCAAATCATCAATGGTGGCTGGGAGAGATGGCCGAAACACCATATCCTTAACATACCCCCATGAGAAAAAATCGCAGGGGGTAAGATCAGGGCTTCTTGGAGGCCAGTGATGAAGTGCTCTGTCACGGGCTGCCTGGCGGCCGATCCATCGCCTCGGGTAGTTGACTTTCAGGTAGTTACGGACAGGTAAGTGCCAATGTGGTGGCGCTCCATCCTGCTGTGCTTTTTGTTCGAGCTGAGGGAACAGCCAATTCTCTAACATCTCCAGATACTGTAGTCCAGTTACAGTAGCACCTTCGAAGAAAAACGGACCAAAAACTTTATTGGCTGAAATGGCACAGAAAACGTTCACCTTGGGCGAGTCACGTTCATACTGGGTTGTTTCCCGTGGATTCTCAGTGCCTTATATACAGACATTGTGACGGTTGAATTTCCCGTTAGTGTGGAAAGTTGCTTCATCACTAAACACAATCTTTGAAACGAAAGATTCATCTGTTTCCATTTGAGCAAGGATAAAATCACAGAAATCGATTCTTTTAATCTTATCAGCTGCAGACAGTGCTTGAACCAATTTCAGACAATTAGGTTTCATAACTAACCTTTTTCGTAGGACTCTCCATACAGTTGATTGTGGAATTTGCAGCCCTCTGCTAGCTCTGCGAGTCGATTTTCCTGGGCTGCGAACAAATGCTTGCTGGATGCGTGCTACATTTTCCATCACTCGTTCTCGGCCGTCCAGAACTTTTCCCTTTGCACAAACACCCACTCTCTGTAAACTGTTTATACCAACGTTTAATACACCACCTATCAGGAGGTTTAACGCCGTACTTCGTTCGAAATGCACGCTGAACAACTGTTGTCGATTCACTTCTGCCGTACTCAATAACACAAAAAGCTTTCTGTTGAGCGGTAGCCATCTTAGCATCAACTGACGCTGACGCCTAATCAACAGCGCCTCAAGCGAACAAATGTACAACTAAATGAAACTTTATAGCTCCCTTAATTCGCCGACAGATAGTGCTCAGCTCTGCCTTTTGTCGTTGCAGAGTTTTAAATTCCTAAGGTTGTGGTATTCTTTTTGAATCACCCTGTATACTCTTCATTTCATAAAAATCTAATAATCTATGGAATATGCAGATTTCTGTTGGATGACACATATTGTGACAGAATCACTGACCACTACTTACCTTCACGATATGAAGTGCATAGCCCTATCAATAACAACATATAATAGTGGTACCCTCTCACCTGCAAGTCTGAGTGAGTTACTGTTTCGTATTAGTCCTCTTGTCCAATCATCAAAGGAGGAACTATTAGTTCTCGAAGACAGGGAGTGTGTCACTTCTACTTTTACACATGTGTATCAGTTGTACACACCTACATTTCGCCCTTTGAGGAAAGTATTAAAAAAAAAAAAAAAAAAAAAAAAAAAAAAAAAAAAAAAAAAAAAAAAAAAAAAAATCAAAGCCAAGAGTTTGGACTCAGTTGGTCCAATCAGGACCAACCAATTGACTGCTATGTCATCCACTGCTAATGGCATCACTTTCATATGGTATGGATGGTATGGAAGGGCACGGTATCAGCACACCACTCTCCCAGGTGTTGCCCAATTGCCATCATGAGGCACAGTGTATCCTGTTCCAGTCCTCCCATCAAGGAAAAAATCCCAGGCAGTACCAGGAATTGAACCTGGGTCCTCGGCATATCAGCCAGATACACTGACAACTGAGTTACAGAGGAGAATCCTGAAGGTAATCAATAGCCAGCAATTCTATCTCAAAATTTGTTTTTTATCTCAATCTAATATCCCTTTGACAATCCTTTAACATTTATTCTCGGATAACAAAAGTGTCTGAAGTCAGAGAAATCTAAACTAGCTTGAAAAATTTTACCTTCATGATGGCAAAATCGTTTTACCAGAGCTGAGGCAAAAACACAGAATCAAAATTATTACATGCTAACTCTGCAGCTTTTTTTTTTTAAAAAAAAAAAAGAAAATAAAGGAGAGAGAGAGAGAGAGAGAGAGAGAGAGAGAGAGAGAGAGAGAGAGAGTGGGGAATACAGTATACGTATAACATCTTCTGCTTAACACCAAACTGACATTTTTTAAAGCCTGCCTCTCAGTCTAAAATATTGAGCATGTTCATTGAGGGGAAACGGAGAAGACCGTTCCTATCCACAGTATCTGATAATAGCTGACAACAGTATTTCCTCACCTACAGCTGCATGGTAATGCGATAAGGCATCCTGTAGCTGTCCACGTCCCAGGAAGTCTCTCCCCATCTCCAAATGCTTGTTTATTTCAGCCTGTGTTGTGCCATCACAGTCTGCAACAATATAAGGCACAACTGAGTAAAAACAGTTAAAATAATTTGGATAATAAGATACAAATTGAGCTCTCTTACAAAATAACACTTATTCCATGTAATTAATTATTTTATTTGGATTCACAGTTGAACTGACAACAGATTCGTATGAATTCTTTAAAGTTTCTAACAAATACAGGGAGAAAAATATTTTGAGCTTTGATACCAGTCACTCAACTACCTAGAGTATTTACGAAAATACATATTTACAACTGCAGGAAACATTTTTTTTGCTTCTGCCGTTTGCCAATGGGTAGCGACAATGATAAGTAGCGGTCAAAAGAAACAGATCACAAACGCCAAGCAGTTAGCTTGAACCTTGGTCAACATAACCTCATTCAAACATTGATTGTTTGTTTTGTGTCTGCATCATTAAGTTGCTCTTGATTGAAAATGTCAATTTACGAGTCTAATTCTCGTCATTTGCAGGTGGTGTTACTGTTTTGTATCAATATGAAGAAAACAGCAGCTGAGTCTCATTGAATGCTCTGTCAAGTATGTATGGTAAGGACGCTATTAGTGAAACAACGTGCCGTGAGTGTTTCAACACTACAAGAACAGTGATTTTAACGTCGTAGACAGCCATAGTGGTTGAAGAGAGAATGTTTTCGAAGATGCAGAATTGGAGACATTGCTGAGTGAAGGCTCACATCAAACTCAAGAAGAATTGACATGATTAGTGGGAGTGACACAGCAAGCCATTTCAAAACATGTCGAGACTATGGGCATGATTCAGAAAGAAGTAACTTGGGTCCCGTGTGAACTGAAACCAAGAGACGTTGAACGGCGTGTGTGTGTTTGTGAACATTTGCTTCAGAGGGAAAAACTGAAAGGATTTATGCATCGCATTGTGACGAGGGACGAAAAATGGGTTCATTACAATAATCCTAAATGCAAAATAATATGGGGATATCCCAACCATGCTTCCACGTCGACGGCCAAACCGAATACTCACAGCTCCAGCTCGGTGTTAAAACCAAGTGAAACAATCACAGGTGCTCATTATCAAACACAATTAATGTGTTTGAGCAGAGCATTAAAATGGCCATAATACAGTGAGAGGAACGATGAAGTGATTTTGCAGCACAACAACACTCGAGCCCAAGTTGCAAAAGAGGTCAAAACATACTTGGAAACAAAATTGTTCATGCTTTCATGGCCAATTGTTGACAAACCGCCTATTTGCTTCTGTCTCGGGTTCTTCAGCCGACATTAGCCTGATGATTTTACTTACGTTTTGCCAGCACGAGTGGCTGGCATTGTCAAAGCTTCACCCTCCAGTGCCAGTGGCGAACTGGAGCCAAACTCGCGGCCGCAGACTATATGTAACTGGCACGCCAACGTCCGAGGGCTTCTCCACAGTCATTACCAGTGCGGTTCTCCTCTTGCTACCTATGACGGTCGTTCCTTGCAGTACGGGAAGCTAGGATCCATTTACCTTTGGGCTTTCCTCTTTCCTGTTGAAGCTATTCCCATGTTTGTGTATTTCTACAGCTTCTCTAAACAAGCAGGTGCGAGAGTGTGAAATGCAACATCTGGAAAGTGTTCTGAGGAAGAATGGGTACTCCACAAATTATATTAGAAGTGTAACAGAGCCAAACACTCGGCGAAGTAAGAAATCGGGAAAAGAAATATCAGGTACGGCCTTTCTGCCATACATTCCCAGAGTGACTGACAGAATTGGCCATATATTGCACAAACACGGCGTAAAGGATAAACGGGACCTACTTGCAATGTCAGGAATATACTGCTTACCATGCACATGCAGAAAAGTTTATGTCAGAATGACTGGACGATCAATCGACACCAGGATCAAAGAACATAAGCAACATTGCAGGTTGGAGCAGGTGGAGAAATCAGCTGTGGCAGAGCACACACTGAGTGAGACCGACCATGTAATAAAATTTACCAACACGGAAGTTCTGGCTGTAGAGAAGCACTATCACACCAGCTTGTCTGGAGAAGCTGTAGAAATACACAAACATGCGAATAGCTTCAACAGGAAAGCCTTAAGGTAAATGAGTCCTGGCTTCCCATACTGCAGCGAACAACCGTTGCAGGTAGCAAGAGCAGAACCGCACTGGAAATGAGCACGGAGAAGCCGTCAGACATTGGCGTGCCAGGTACATATAGTCTGCGGCCGCAAGCTCGGCTCCAGTTCACCACCGGCATTGGAGAGTGAAGCTTTGACAATACCACCAACTCGTGCTGGCAAAACGTCAGTAAAATCATCAGACGAACGTCGGCCAAAGAACCCCAGACAGAAGCAAATAGCCAGTACTTGGAAACGTTAAATTGGGAAGTCCTACCCCACCCGCCGTATTCTCCAGACATTGCTCCCTCTGACTACCACCTGTTTAGATCAATGGCGAATGGCCTAGCTGGTCAACACTCCCGATCTCGTGAAGAAGTCACAATTTGGATCGATTCATGGATCGCTTCAAAAGATGATAAAGTTTTTCGAGACGGGATTCATACACAGCCCAAAAGATGTGAGATAGGGAGGCCAGCGATGGAAAATACTTTGAATGATACATGTGTAACCAATTTGTTTCATTAAAGTCTCAACTATTGGGGAAAAACAGCAGAAGCAAAATTATACACCTTGTATGTAAAATAAAAAATTTCTTATCTACACATTTATCTTGCTAAACTTCCATTATTCACAACATAGTTTACTGATGCTGATGAGAATGATATAAATAGTTCATGTAGAAACATTTTATTTAAAGAAATAATATAAATTTAGGATACCTGTAAACCATGTGCAACTGAAAATTCAACCCCGCTAAAAATTATGTTTTTTGACTGACATAATTTATTTGAAAGCCCTTAATCATGTCTTTCAAACCCATTTTTTCTTAAAACTTATTATTACAAAAGTTTTTCATACTTAAAATTTTCATACTCCAGAATGTTTCTACCTTAAGATGTGATTCTGTCACAACACTATTGCATCAAGTTGTAGCTCAAATTCTTCTAATTTCAAAAATGTATAATTTTCTGAAAATAACATGTTTGTTAAGAAAATACACTACCCAAAAATTTAAATTTCCAGAAAATTCGTGGCAGGCTTTGTAAATTCTCAAGCACATGATAATAATAGAGCATCTTTCATCTGGCTACTTTCAATTATTTAGGTTTCGGTTCAGTTTACTTCATTGCTTATATTATGTTCACATCTTTTACTTTTTCTGTCTTTATATTAATAGCCAAAATGCAATTTCTTTATTTTTTAATCAATGATAATTTCTGTAATAGCGCATCTACAAATAGCTGGTATTCAAAAGATCTTCTATAGTAAACATCATCCATAACTCATTACATACATTTTATGTTTGTCAGTCGGTGGTTTGCATTCAACTAGCACAGTCACAATGCTTGTTCTATGTCTGTCAGTCTGTCTGCAAAGTTCTGTTCACAACAATGTTTATTTCTGATTCCACTTAATAACTTTCACTCTCTAGGTAGCTTTCTGACCATCGATGTTAAACGGAAATAGTTCACAACAAAAAAGATGATCATTTAAAGTGTTTGTTGTTGTTCTTGTCTTTAATCCACAGTCTGACACAGCTCATCACGCCAGTGTATCCATGGAAGCCACTTCATCTCTGCATAACTACTATAACCTACAGCCATTTGAACCTGTTTCTGTATTCCAGCCTAGTTCTCTGTCAAAAAAATTTTCTCCCGCACTTCTTTCCACCAGCAAACTGACAAATTTTTAATGTCTCAGTATGTGTCTTATCAACCATTCCAACCTGCTTACTGCATTGAAAACTTGGTCACCTCCTACAATTTTTTATCCCTCAACCTTCCTTCCATTACCAAGTTGGCAATTTCTAGGTGTCTCAGGATGTGTCCTGTCAGTATTATCTGATTTAATCTGACTAAATTCCATTAAACTTGTTTTATGTTTTTATGCTTATATTACAATCTCTTTCCAAGACACAATCCATTCATTTCAACTGCTCTTCCAAGTTATCTGCCATCTCTAATAGAATTACAATGGCACTGACAAACCTCAAACATGAACTTTAAATCTCTTTTCAGATTTCTCCTCTGATTCCTTCACAGCTTGTTCAATATACAGGCTGAATAATATCAGTGATAGGCAACAACACTGCTTCACTTCCTTCTCAACTACAACCTCCCTTTTATATCTTTCAACTCCTACCATTGCAGTCTGGTTTTGGTGAAATTCATAAATAACCTTCTACTATGGTTTTGGTGAAAGTTGTAAGTAACCCTCCACCATAAGTACCGTATCTCTGCTACCTACTGAATTTCAAAGTGAGCAATCCAAAGCTTTCTATAAATGTAGGTTTGCCTTTGTTAAACCTATCTTGTAGAACAAACCACAGGGTCTGTACTGCTGTATGTATTCCTCATTCCTCCAGAACCGCAACTCATTTCCCCAAAGATCAGCTTCTTCTAGTTTTTTCATTCTTCTGTAAACAATGTGTGTCAATATTTTGCAACCATGACTTATCAAACTGATAGTTCAGTAATATTCACATGTCAGCACCAGCCTTATTGCGATTCTTTAAATCTTAGAGTATTTCACCTGCCTGATTTATCTTGCACACCTGAAAAAATAATTTTGCCATGTCTGGCTCTCCAAAGAATCTCAGTAATTCTGAGGGAATGTTGTCTACTATAGGGGTCTTGTTTTCACTTTGGTCTTTTCATATACTGTCAAATTTCTCTCACAGTATCATATCTCCCATCTCGTCTTCATCTATTTCCTTCTCTCTTTCTCTAATATAATCCTCAAGTTTGTTTCATTATTCTTTGCTTCTTTCACTGGTTGACACCTGAACTCTTGATACTCCCTTTCCTCAAAAGGTCTAATTAATTTACATATAGGTGGCACATACCTTTCTGTTAGTCATGCTTACTTCTACAGCCTTGCATTTGTCCTCTAGCCACTTCTGCTTACCCATTTTGCATTTTCTGCCAATGTCAGTTTCTGGGCAAGTATTCATCTTTGCATGCAGCACTGCTGCATTTTTATACTATCTCCTTTCATCAATTAATTCAATATCTTCTCAGTTATCTAGGGATTTAAGCAATGTGATGCTCTGCTACATCTACTATTTCATCTTTCTTTCCCTTTCCTCATTTCAGCTCAACAATGCATAACACTCCCTCAAACTCCCAAAAACCTCCAGTTCTTTCAATTTACCCAGGTCCCATCTCTTTAATTTACTACCTTTTTATACCTCTTTAGTTTTAACCTGCTGTTCATAAAAAATAAATTATGGCAACAGTCCACATCTGACCCTGGAAGTGTCTTACTGTGTAAAATACCATTTCAAAATCTGTCTTAGAATTTTGTAATCTTTCTGAAACCTTACAGAGTCCTGAAGTCTCTTCCAAATATACAGCGATCTTTCACAATTTTTAAATTAAATTTTAACGATAACTACGTTATGCTCTATGCAAAATTTTACCAGGCAGCTTCCTCTTTCATTCCTTTTCACCAATCCATTTCCTCCTCCTACTTTTCCAACTCTTCCTACTACTGACTTCCTCTCAGCCATCAAATTAAACTTTTGTCTCCATTAACTAGGGCTATCTGAATAATTTCCTTTATGTCGTCAAACATCTGTTCAATCTCTCCACCTCTTCCACCACAGAAACTTTTCCATTAATCCACCAGGTCTTTGGGAGTGACTGACTGTCCAAATCACAAGTTCTCAGATGACACAAGTCATTCAAGGAGGGCCAAGAGGAAGTCACCAACGAACCCCCGCTACGGGCACGTATCAAAATCCCGAATCAACAAGAATGTGACATGTGAGTAAGATTGTTTGAATTCTTACTTTCTGACTGACAGTTGAATCATCAAATTGATTGCAAAAACATTAAACATAATGAAAACAATTGTTTAAAGCATTGCAGCTGAGGATTTGGACATGGAAAGGGTATGCATCAAACTGGTCCAAAAGTGTTGACCGATGAATAAATGGTCAAACAAATGCTCTGGTACTAAGAACACTTGGAATGTGTGTGTGTAAATTATCCTAATTTTTTTAAACTCAATTATCATAGTCATGAGCTTTTGAGTACAACCTGGAGAAAAAAAGGCAGAGTTCAAGTCGGCACATCCCCCTGCCCCAAGAAGACATATGAGCAAGTCAAGGATCAAAACCATGCTCATTGTCTTCTCTGACATCAGAGGCACTGTACATCATAAATTCTTACTCACCAGGACAACAATGAACACAGCTTTCTGCTCAAAAGTGCTCAACAAACTGAATAGGAGGATGAGTGGAAATGGCATCATGACAGTGCACCAAGTCACAGCACCTTCACTGTCAGTGAGTTTCTGAACTGGACCCACACCATATCGGTTCCCCATCCTCCCTACAGTCCCAGCTGGCTCCCCCCAAGACATTTTTCAGTTCCTCACTTAAAAGAAGGTTTGGAAAGGAAACATTGGGGACAATTGAAAACATCTAAGGAGGTATTGAATAGGATTGGGGAGAAGAGAAGTTTGTGGCACAACTTGACTAGAAGAAGGGATCGGTTAGTAGGACATGTTTTGAGGCATCAAGGGATCACAAATTTAGCATTGGAGGGCAGCGTGGAGGATAAAAATCGTAGTGGGAGACCAAGAGATGAATACACTAAGCAGATTCAGAAGGATGTAGGTTGCAGTAGGTACTGGGAGATGAAGAAGCTTGCACAGGATAGAGTAGCATGGAGAGCTGCATCAAACCAGTCTCAGGACTGAAGACGACGACAACAACAACAACAACAACAACAACAAGCTCGTGTTACAGCTCAGAGAAGGCCTTCCAAGCCTGAATAAACCGACAAGTTTTTTTAATTTTTATTTTTTTATCCTCAATCTTCTGACTGATCTGATTCAGCCCACCAGGAATTCCTCTGCTGTGCCAACCTCTTCATCTCAGAATAGCACTTACAACTTATGTTGTCAATTATTTGTTCGATGTATTCGAATCTCTGTCTTCCTGTACAGTTTTTACCTTGTAGAGCTCCCTCTAGTGCCGAGAAAGTTATTTTGTGATGTCTTAAAATATGCCCCACCATTCTGTTCCTTCTTCTTCTCCTCTGTCTTTTCCTCACATTCCTTTCCACACCGATTCTTCGGAGAACCTCGTCATTCCTTACCTTATCAGTCTGCCTAATTTTCAACATTCTTCTGTAGCACCATATCACAAATGCTTTGGTTTTCTTCTGTTTCAGTTTTCCCAGTCCATCTTTCACATGCTACGCTCTAAATGTACATTCTCAGAAATTTCTTCCTCGAATTAAGATCTAATTGATACCAGTACTCTTTTCATCGACAGAAATGCCCTTTTTGCCAATACTAATCTGCTTTTGCTGTCCTTGCTCCATCTATATTGGGTTATTTTGCTGCCTAGGTGGCAGAATTCCTTAATTTCATCTACTTTATCACCAATCCTGATAAGTTTCTTGCTGTTCTCATTTCTGCTACTTCTCAGTACCTTTGACTTTGATTTATTTTCAACCCATATTCCATACTCATTACACTGTTCATTCCCTTCGGCATATCCTGTAATTCTTCTTCACTTTCAATGAGGATAGCAATGTCATCAGTAAATCATATCTTTGATATCCTTTCACTTTGAATTTTAATTCCACTCTCTAAGCTTTCTTTTCCTTCTTTCACTGCTTCTTTGATGTACAGATCAAACAGGTTGGATGAAAGACTGCATCTTTGCCTTACACTCTTTTTAACCGTATTTCCCCTACAGCTTACTCCAATTTTCTCATAATTTTGAACATCTTGCACCATTTGACATTGTAGAATGCTTTATTTTTCTTTAGTCTTGCTTCCATTATCAGTCACACGTCAGAACTGCTTCTATGGTGCCTTCACTTTCCTAAAGCCAAATTGACTGTCGTCAACACGTCCTCAATTTTTCCCTTTCTTCTGCATATTATCCGTGTCAGAAACTTGGATGCATGGGCTGAAGAGCTGATTGTGTGATAATTCTCACACCTGTCAGCTATTGAAATTTTCAGAGTTGTGTGGATGACGTTTTTCTCCAAAAGTCAGACAGTAAATCGCCAGACTCGTTTGTACCATGTATCTCTCTATAGGTGCAGAATTTCACGCATAAAAATATTTATTGTATTTCTGGCTGTAAGATAAGACATCAGGACAACAAAGGGCACCATGTAAATGCTGTAGTGTGTGTACATTCAACCTCAACACATGGATAAAAGGAAATCTTGACAGCTGATCACGTGGAGCAAACCCTTAAACCTCACCCCAACTTACTTTTGTACAATTTCCCCACTAAAAAATGGAATCTCTGTGAGAGGGATGAAAACAATTGTATACCCAATCATACATTCTGCAAATCTAAAACCTCCAGCAAAGGTTTTTGTAACCTCTAAAATTCAATTTACAAGAAAACAAGGTAGGCCCAATGAATTCCTAAGGGCTCTAGAACTTCTTAAAAGGGAGAGAGAACTTTCAGCATCATGGGTAAAACAGTGGAGCTACCTGAATGACTATATGAAAGTATCTAATACCACATTGTAACTAAAGAACTGCAATCATTATTAAAACAGGCTGCATCTTCAGATAATACAGTCATAGACACAATTAAATTTGACACACAGAATGTGATACTTGGTGTAGCTCAATGACGACCTCCACTGACACGTCAATGAAATGACAAAGTTGCACTTATACCCAACAATAACAAGTTTTCTTTCATTCCAGAGGCATTTGCTACCATTACAAAAGAAGCAATTCAATATATGAGAAATCTGCTGATAGGAGTAGACTATATTAAGTATTGGTTGGAGACTACCAGTGATGTTTAAGTTATTTGTCATAGTATTTGGACTGTAACCCGACTTCACTAAGTATGTTATTTCTAGCAGGTGTGATATCCATCCTAAGGACAAACAATGTTCAAGCAAAAAAAAGTTGTTTCACATAACAGTCAATAATTCTTGGAATCAAAATCTGCATGAATCACTGATTGAGCCAAACAAAGTTTTGCTTTGTCATTACATACAGATTTACACTTATGAAGAATTTTGTAAAAACTTGAGCTGGAAATAGCTTGCATTCACTTACATCAAAACTTCCGCATTATCAGTACTGAAAAAATGAAGGCAAGTGTTTTCACTGATCCAAAGATCTGATTTCTTTTTTAAACACACACACTCAGTATGAACTCGTGCTAATGAACAACAGTAAAACAGTACAGATATGTTCTGAATGGTTTCCACAGGAGACTTTGAAAAAAAGTTTTCACTTTTGCTCAATGTCAAGCTTGCAGAAACGCCTGTAAAGTAACATGTCATTAAAAATGCACACTTTGCAATTGCACATGTATATTGATTGCATCTTCTCACCAAAATATGGCAGTGTAGAATGAGCAGATAGCAATTACTTCCGCCATGGTATTACACTGATGGAGCACAAGTACAAATGGAAATGGAGCACTGTTATTTTAAGTAATTATTGCTGAATGGTAAAAAATGAGAGACCTTCCTACAATAAAGCAGCAAGCAGGCTGAGGAGAAATGTTCTTAAGGCAACTGACTTTTTTTCCATTTTTTCCTTGTTCAACACCTACAATAAACTTATCTCAAGCACAAGCTTTTTTGGGGTCTGTAGCCTGAAAAATAGAAATAAATTATATTCTCTTCACTGCGACATTCAAATTTTTTCAATATTGGGCATTATAGACACTTCCAATTTCATCCATCTGCTTTGACCCATGAGATCATCAACATGGCAGAAACGGCTACTTCCAGCATATACAAAATAACAACGACATCACTACATACACATGCCAATAATGTGAACAAAAATAAACATTACACAATAACATCTCACTCAAAATGAAATTTACGACAACTGCGGGAAACTTGGGGTTCAGGGTGCGCAACAAACAAAAAAAAAAAAAAAAAACTTGGCCTATATAGCTAAACTGCACCTACCGATACCAAAAAAATCAACATCTACAACCACAAAAAGAGAAATTAGATATTTCGAAAGTGTTCTCCAAGCAAGGGTTTCTCTCAAACCCTTGCTTGGAGAACACACTCAGGAACATCATCCTAGAAGGCAGCCGCAAACTTGAGTCCCATGCCACACACCCAAATTAGATATTTCCCTTGGCGCATGTAGCTAAACCGCAACTTTTTGATACCAAAAAGGACCAATGTCTTCAACCCCCAAAAGTGGAATTGGACATTTCCCTTGACCTGTATAGCTCAACCGCAGCTATCAATACCAAAAAAACCAACTCCGAAAAGTGGAAACAACACCCAACAACTCAAAAACCCAAACATTCCATATTAACTACATCAATTAAGACATAAATGCACTATATCAATTTAAAAATAGCCAACATCCATAAATATACAATATTTGCAAAACATCAGAATTACTGTAGAATAAAAGCAAAATAAACATTATCCCTAGTCCAAGCTGCCAGAATCCTTGTCAACCTCATGTTGCTTCCTCAAACATGACACCTAACATTCAGCAATAAGATCGAAGATCTGCAGAAACCATATGACAGCCATCATGTCATCCTCATCTCAGAATGTAATGATACACCCCCGAATTTCACTGTCATGTCCATCTGTCATAGCCACACCTAACACAAAAGCAATTAAAAAAAAGATTAGACTTCTTTCTGCATAACAAACACCAAATTAATCAGACTAAAACAATACCAAACACATACAAAACACCCTTAATAACTCACTGAAAATACGGGATTACTGAAGAATGGGATCCAGCCTGTCAGCTGTGACCAATGATGTCAGAAGTTACCAGAGATGATGTATTGCACAGATTTAACAGCATAAATGAATGTTGAGAAACAAAGGAATGCAAGACAGAAAAAACAGATGGTAGACATATTTCATGTACATTGATATTTCGAACATAATGTTAGGCATATCGCTTCTTTGAGTCCTACGGAGCTCAACCAAAGAATGGGATACTAGTGGAAAAACAGAAGAAATGGGAGTGAAGTAACGTTAGTGTGGACTACCTCAGTTGACAAATATGAGTTGTATCGCGAACTTCAGTTGATCTGTACAGGTCATCTGAAGTACAGGATACAAATTTTACAGTAGTTGCTTTTTCCTCCTCCGCTACTATTAGTATCCTAATGTGCAGTTGATACTAGTACAATTAAATGCGAAAAGACTGACATATGAAAAATCTGTATCCCGTATTCGAGCTGACCTATATAGGTCAACTGAAGAATAGGATACCAATAATAACAAAAATAAAAAAATCGATGCATGTAACATTGTCATCTTGTACCTCAGTTGAACTGCAAAGATAGTATCCTGTTCTTCAGTTGGGATATTTAAGGCAACTAAAGAACAAGATACTAGTGCTAGCGAAGCCAAAGAAAAGCAACATTCCAAAAACTTGTATCCTAAATAACATTTGTATCCCGCACTAGCACTAGTATACTATGTGATACAAATTTTTCATTATGTCGGTCTTTTTGCCTTAGATAGTAGTAGTATAAACTGAAAATATAGTAGCAATGTCAGATCCCTTACTCTGGCAGGTTGGATCGAAAATTTAAAAAGGGAAATGGATAGGTTAAAGTTAGATATAGTGGGAATTAGTGAAGTTCGGTGGCAGGAGGAACAAGACTTTTGGTCAGGTGAATACAGGGTTATAAATACAAAATCAAATAGGAGTAATGCAGGAGTAGGTTTAATAATGAATAAAAAAATAGGAGTGCGGGTAAGCTACTACAAACAGCATAGTGAACGCATTATTGTGGCCAACATAGACACGAAGCCCACACCTACTACAGTAGTACAAGTTTATATGCCAACTAGCTCTGCAGATGATGACCAAACTGATGAAATGTATGATGAGATAAAAGACATTATTCAGGTAGTGAAGGGAGACGAAAATTTAATAGTCATGGGTGACTGGAATTTGACAGTAGGAAAAGGAAGAGAAGGAAAGGAAGCTGCCTGGTAGAATTTTGCACCAGAGCATAACTTAATCATAGCTAACACTTGGTTCAAGAATCGCGAAAGAAGATACTAAAAGGTATCAGATAGATTATATAATGGTAAGACAGAGATTTAGGAACCACGTTTTTAATTGTAAGACATTTCCAGGGGCAGATGTGGACTCTGACCACAATCTATTGGTTATGATCTGTAGATTAAAACTGAAGAAACAGAAAAAAGTGGGAATTTCAGGAGATGGGACCTGGATAAACTGAAAGAACCAGAGGTTGTACAGAGTTTCAGGGAGAGCATAAGGGAACAATTGACAGGAATGGGGGAAAGAAATACAGTAGAAGAAGAATGGATAGCTTTGAGGGATGAAGTAGTGAAGGCAGCAGAAGATCAAGTAGGTAAAAACACAAGGGCTAGTAGAAATCCTTGGGTAACAGAAGAAATATTGAATTTCATTGATGAAAGGAGAAAATATAAAAATGCAGTAAATGAAGCAGGCAAAAAGGAATTCAGACGTCTCAAAAAGAGATCGACAGGAAGTGCAAAATGGCTAAGCAGGGATGGCTAGAGGACAAATGTAAGGATGTAGAGGAATATCTCACTAGGAGTAAGATAGACACTGCCTACAGGAAAATTAAAGAGACCTTTGGAGATAAGAGAACCACTTGTATGAACTTCAAGATCACAAATGGAAACCCAGTTCTAAGCAAAGAACGGAAAGCAGAAAGGTGGAAGGAGTATATAGAGGGTCTATACATGGGCAATGTTCTTGAGGACAATATTATGGAAATCGAAGAGGAGGTAGATGAAGATGAAATGGGAGATATGATACTGTGTGAAGAGTTTGACAGAGCACTGAAAGACCTAAATGAAACAAGGCCCCGGGAGTAGACAACATTCCATTAGAACTACTGACACCCTTGGGAGAGGAGTGTAGCCATGTATGGAAGTGAAACATGGATGATAAATAATTTGGACAAGAAGAGAATAGAAGCTTTTGAAATGTGGTGCTGCAGAAGAATGCTGAAGATTATATGGGTAGATCACGTAACTAATGAGGAGGTATTGGATAGAATTGGGGAGAAGAGA
The DNA here is from genome assembly GCF_023897955.1 of Schistocerca gregaria. NCBI lineage: Eukaryota > Metazoa > Arthropoda > Insecta > Orthoptera > Acrididae > Schistocerca > Schistocerca gregaria. Next base: position 522,660,984 of record NC_064921.1, on the reverse strand, counting down.
AGTTTGTGGCACAACTTGACTAGAAGAAGGGATCGGTTGGTAGGACGTGTTCTGAGGCATCAAGGGATCACCAATTTGGTACTGGAGGGCAGCGTGGAGGGTAAAAATCGTAGAGGGAGACCAAGAGATGAATACACTAGGCAGAAGGATGTAGGCTGCCGTAGGTACTGGGAGATGAAGAAGCTTGCACAGCATAGAGTAGCATGGAGAGCTGCATTAAACCAGTCTCAGGAATGAAGACAACAACAACAACATATATTTCAATTTATGATGATGCCGCTTCACCACAAAAGATAACCGATATATTATCTATGACTCAAAAATAAAGACATTAATACCTATGAGTAAACTATAAAGTAATTGGTCAAAGCCGACGGGTTGTATACCACTCTTCAGTCGACACAAAAATACATCCACAACTCACATAACCACACCAACTACCTAAATTCAAAACCATATTAGCATGATTACAACCAAAACCTAAATGAACTGAGTACCACATATCAAACTCAGCACGTCCACATCTACCACCAGAGGACACCATGAAATAAAACAACACAATGTCTACAATCAAAACAAACTCAAAAACTCTGCTCTGCAGTGATGTCACACACCACAACACGATTACATCACAGGTCAAAGCAGACCGGTGAAATTTGATGTTCCCGTTGACAAATGTTATATAATGAAGATTTCCTCAGTCTCTACACAGAAAGTGGAATGCTAAATTGTGATTGTAAATGCATGGCTGACAAAGTACTTCTATTAAAAAACAATACACAACATAGCGCACGTAAATATTTGTTTATGTTTACTGTAACACAGAGACATCAGAACATCTGATGACAGAAAGTGCATCCCTAGCGAAATGAGACCAAAACTGTTTCATTTTAAATCACCACAGCATAGTCGCCCTTATCTACCTTTCTTCCCCCCTTTCTACACTCAGTTTGTGATATAAAAACATTGCTGCACTGCTACTGACAAAAGTTTTTCTCTGTCAGTACTATACATGTACATTCATAATAATAAATATGGCAAATACTTTAAAGACTTAACACATCTTAAAGGTGAAACACTGAAAAGCTTTTTACAACAACAACAAAATGACACTGTATTGCTTTGGAACACCACAATAAATAAGATGATTTTTGCTGTATTTTTATATTAACTGATTCCAAAAAATTCAATCCAAAGTGTTTACCAGCAAAATCACTTTTGATTGGCAATACATTAATCGTATACAAACAGCCACAATGTTTCCATTAATAACACCAAATGTCGATCAATCTCTGTTACACAGGAGGGGGGACATAAAATGAATGAGTTTTCTGTAATGCACCACATAATGCTACTCAGAAAGGACGTGTTATGTCCCATTAACAGCAAATGCTCTTTATCATATATGCTTTCGTTGCATGATTAGTAACTTTACACAAAACAAGTTCAAGACATATGCGTTTTATATCGGATGAAATGTTCTGCATTATTCTTTGAAGGCTTCTCTCACAGCTAGTAGTACATTTTGTTCATACAGCAGTACAAAAGTTGTTAACATAGTCTTGAACTGCACCTACATGGGATGTTTTTCTTTTGATTCATCTTCGCTATGATAGCACTTTTTCGTCGCCTATCGTCTTTTTAAAACCATCAAATCCTTACGACTGCTAGGGCCCAATCACCACTATACAAACTTAAGAATTTTCAACTTTTTATACACAACATTCAATGTTGAATACTTTGTGTAAGTAAGTAAAGTCTGTGCTGACTCAAGAATTTCATGCTATGCAACAGACAGTAATTTTACAATAAAAATAAAGAAGGCGTATCAACTGTTGTCAGTCATTCGCTTAGTTTTACAATTGCAAAATTAGAGGTTATGATATTAAGACAAACCTTTGTACATAGAACTTAGCACCAAAACCGATAACCATGCAGGCCAGATTTTGATCGAAGACGGTTGTAGAGCTTCCATTCCTTCAATCCTCAAGCAATCGCTTGACGCTCAGGATACACGCCACCGCCTCTTCACGTATTTGCCATTCTTACAAACGTAAGCTCAAGACGGTTCCATGACAATCGTGGTCTTTGCCCATTGGCGGAGGTAGCGAATATTCAAGGTCGACACACGAGTCGATGGATCGTGATTCGAACGACTCCACCTGTCACGTATGTTTTGACGCTCCACAACAATCGAGATAACATAATGTTAAATTTCGTCGATGCACCGTAATCATACGTGTCTCCAGCCTCCAAGGTCTAACAAAAAGTCGGAGTGAAGTTGTTCTATTAAACAGATGTTAAACTTAGAAAGAAAATGCTGTGCTACCTGCTAGCTCTTTTACGGGTGCACATGTTCACACACCCAGTGTCATCCCGCAAGCGTTTCGCTAGAACTTGACGAAAATAAGGAAAAGAACAGGCCTGTCTTTTCTTATGCCATTATCAAGTTCAATAGTAAAAGTCGTCAGTGCCTCTATTATTCGTGAAACAGGGTTAATAACTTTTTTCCGTTGGGATGTAATACGTTTTTTCACATCAAAGATATGGTCTCTGAAGCAGAGCTGACTTAAACACAGAAGTGACAGCACAAAAGATTCGAAAGCACTCAAGATGCCTAAAGAGATTTGGTGACAAACGTTTAGTTAAGAACAATAATAAAAACTCTCAGTTGCCAAAATCTAAGATCACGTTGCGTTTTCTCAGTGTGTGCAGTCATCTCGATATGTACCACGAGTGTCTTCTCAGAGTCCCCTTCTGCCTCTGTGATTGGTGGAATGTTAGAACTCTGAAGACCTTTGTTACACATGCTTGGTGATCGGTTACAGATTCTCGTTGGGGCTGCTCCATGTGGTCCTTTTCAGTTGTTGGTCTTCTGGCGCAGACACGGTGGCGTGGTGGTGGTGCGTCAATTGCTTCGTCACGAGATCGAATCTTTATGCTTCAATTTTGGTTCTGGTCAAGTATCCTTTTTATCTATGAATGGCAAAGCACGTGTGCTATAGAGTATTGTGTTAAAACATGAAAGTTTCGCCTCACATCTCGATTCCATTAATCGACTTCGAGCTACAAAAGCCGAACATTGAAGTGCAAGCGTCGTGCTAGCTAATATTTGGAGACAACTGGTCATTCACGATTTTCCTGTGGTATCCCAATATATTGATCCAACAGAAACCAGACTGGATATCGTACAGGCTAAGACACTGGAAAATGACGCTACTTGGTACGCAAATCACATATGTGAATCACAATGGTTTTCACAAATTATAAAAAAACGTTGTCGCGCTTTCCGGTGTGCGACGATCTAGCCTATGGTGATTACTACCTGTTTTGGTTAAACAGACTTCAGACGAGTACCCACAATAAATTATGAGTTGGAAGGTAAATTTGCTTCATTGTTACTAGAGCTATCTTTGGATCATCACATTTGAAGCAAGTTCGTATGATGGCTATTGTCCCAGTGTCGATGCATACTTATTTAAACCTATCGTGTGGCATCTGTGGCCTGCATTTTAAATCATACAAAGCCACTAACAAACACAAGCATAAGAGCTACTAACAAGAGGTTTTGCCCATAACAGAGATTCATCCTCAAAGAACTGCAGCTAGAAGTGCCAGGGGAGTTCTTTGATACACAATAACGATGCTGTATAGTTGAATGTTCTTAATATTACCCAAATTGAGAATGAAGTGACTGCTGTGCCAGTCACAAACAATAAAAGGCAATGGGTTCAAAATCCTTGAACACAAGATGATAAAATTTTTGTATAGTTCATTTGCTTTGTTGTTTTGTAAATTTTCAAAAACAGTTGAGTTATTCTTGAATTTATGAAAAAAAGCTCTTTACATAGAAATAGATAAACAATTTTGTAAGTTATTTTAATTTCATAATTTCTAAATTTGAAATTATACAATGTGTTACATCCCACCAGTGGAAGAGGTCACACAAATATGGCCACCTGTGACAAGGAGAGTGGGTCCAAAAAAAACGTGAAATTGGAGTGACGTAATTTATGGATGGACACTTATTGACGCACAGAGTACTGGTGGCACCCTATCCGCTCTCCGCACTGCTGCGTATTCTCCCCGTGTAGCGGCTCAGCATGCTGTTAGGTGTGTGCGGCGCTTCCTCTCTGCGGCCTGGTCATAGAATAGTGTGTATACAGAAAGGAATGCGGAGGGCGGCTATTTTAGTTTGTATGAAGCCAAGCGATGTGCAGATGCGAAATGATAGCTGCTTACTACCACATCTACATCTATACCCTTCAAACTACCATGAGACACATGGCAGAGTGTATCTCTCATTGTACCATTTATTAGCGTTTATTCCTGTTCCATTCACGTTTGCAGTACCAAAAGTATGAGTGATTGAATGCCTGTGTGTGTCCAGTAATTCTTATCATCACGATCCCTCTGTAAGTGATACATAGAGGGTTGTAGTGTGTGTTTTTATAGTCATCTTTTAAAGCCAGTACTTGAAACTATGTTAATAAACATTCTCAAAGATAGTTTACATCTATCTTCAAGAGTCTTCCAGTTCAGTTCCTTCGTCTCTGTGACATTCACCTGCATATTAAGCAAACATATCACTTTTTGTGCAGCCCTTCTCTGTATATGTTCAATATTACCACTTAGTCCTACTTGTTACGGCTCCCACATGCTTTAGCAATATTCTAGGATTGGCTGCAGAGGTGATTTGTAAGCAGTCTCCTTTGTAGACTGATTGCACCTGTATTCTACCAATAAACCGAGGTCTGTCAACTGCTTTACCAACAATTGAACCTATGTGATCATTCCATTTCATATCCCTACAAAGTGTTACACCCAGGTATTTGTACGAGTTCGTCAATTCCAACAGTGACTGACTGATATGGAACACAATTTTTTTTTTATTTTCCTTTTTCTTCGTTGTGGAAAGTGCGGAGTTTTACGTTTCTGGACATTTAAAGCATGTTGCCAATCTTCTTTATACCACTTTGAAATCTTATAAACATCTGATCGAATATTTATGCAGCTTCTTTCAGATAGTACATTATTATAGATAACTGCATCATCTGCAAAAAGCCTGATGTTACCATTAATTTTGTCTGCAAGGTTATTAATATACATGAACATTAAGGATCCCACTACACTTCCTGGGGCACATCCGAAGTTACTTCTACATCTGACGATGACTCTCCATCCAAGATAACATGCATCGTCCTCCCTATCAAAAAGCCCCAATCCAGTCACAAATTTCACTTGATAGCCCCTATGATCGTAATTTTGACAATAAGTGCAGGTGTGGTACACAGAGTCAAATGCTTTTCAGAAATCAAGATTTACTGCATCTACCTGATTGCCTAGATCCAAAGCTTTCAGCATGTCATGTGAGAAAAGGGCGAGTTGGGTTTCACATGATCGATGTTTTCGGAATTCATGCTGACTGGCACTAAGGAGGTCATTCTGTTCAAGATACCTCATTATCTTCAGGCTCAGAATATGTTTTAAGATTCTACACTAAATCAATGTCAAAGATATTGAACAGTGGTTCTGTGGATCACTTCTACTACCCTTCTTCTAGACTGGTGTGACCTGCACTTTTTTCAACAACTGGACAAAGTTTCTCGTTAGAGGGACCTACGATAGATATACACTCCTGGAAATTGAAATAAGAACACCGTGAATTCATTGTCCCAGGAAGGGGAAACTTTATTGACACATTCCTGGGGTCAGATACATCACATGATCACACTGACAGAACCACAGGCACATAGACACAGGCAACAGAGCAAGCACAATGTCGGCACTAGTACAGTGTATATCCACCTTTCGCAGCAATGCAGGCTGCTATTCTCCCATGGAGACGATCGTAGAGATGCTGGGTGTAGTCCTGTGGAACGGCTTGCCATGCCATTTCCACCTGGCGCCTCAGTTGGACCAGCGTTCGTGCTGGACGTGCAGACCGCGTGAGACGACGCTTCATCCAGTCCCAAACATGCTCAATGGGGGACAGATCCGGAGATCTTGCTGGCCAGGGTAGTTGACTTACACCTTCTAGACCACGTTGGGTGGCACGGGATACATGCGAACGTGCATTGTCCTGTTGGAACAGCAAGCTCCCTTGCCGGTGTAGGAATGGTAGAATGATGGGTTCGATGACGGTTTGGATGTACCATGCACTATTCAGTGTCCCCTCGACGATCACCAGAGGTGTACGGCCAGTGTAGGAGATCGCTCCCCACACCATGATGCCGGGTGTTGGCCCTGTGTGCCTCGGTCGTATGCAGTCCTGATTGTGGCGCTCACCTGCACGGCGCCAAACACGCATACGACCATCATTGGCACCAAGGCAGAAGCGACTCCCATCGCTGAAGACGACACGTCTCCATTCGTCCCTCCATTCACGCCTGTCGCGACACCACTGGAGGCGGGCTGCACGATGTTGAGGCGTGAGCGGAAGACGGCCTAACGGTGTGCGGGACCGTAGCCCAGCTTCATGGAGACGGTTGCGAATAGTCCTCGCCGATACCCCAGAAGCAACAGTGTCCCTAATTTGCTGGGAAGTGGCGGTGCGGTCCCCTATGGCACTGCGTAGGATCCTACGGTCTTGGCGTGCATCCGTGCGTCTCTGCGGTCCGGTCCCAGGTCGACGGGCACGTGCACCTTCCGCCGACCACTGGCGACAACATCGATGTATTGTGGAGACCTCACGCCCCACGTGTTGAGCAATTCGGCGGTACGTCCACCCGGCCTCCCGCATGCCCACTATACGCCCTCGCTCAATGTCCGTCAACTGCACATACGGTTCACGTCCACGCTGTCGTGGCATGCTACCAGTGTTAAAGACTGCGATGGAGCTCCGTATGCCACGGCAAACTGGCTGACACCGACGGCGGCGGTGCACAAATGCTGCGCATCTAGCGCCATTCGACTGCCAACACCGCGGTTCCTGGTGTGTCCCCTGTGCCGTGCGTGTGATCATTGCTTGTACAGCCCTCTCGCAGTGTCCGGAGCAAGTATGGTGGGTCTGACACACCGGTGTCGATGTGTTCTTTTTTCCGTTTCCAGGAGTGTAGTTTACTGAACACACACATCTTTCTGCTTGTTTTAGTTGTCATTTTTACTTTGGTAATGATTGTTGCCACAACTGCGTCATGGTTACTGATACCAGTTCGTGTGGACGTCCTCAATGAGGTCAGGTCTATTTGCTGCCATTAGTCCAATATATTATCATGAGTGTGGTTCGTAACTACCTGCTCTAGAGCCATTTACGTTTACGTAGTTTCTAGACAGTGGTTGGCGCAGTGGAAAGAGTGCGAAACGGTAATCAGAAGGACGAGACACTGGCCGAAAACTTTATTTTCAGTTTTTATGTTAGTTACATTGAAAACAATCCTAACTAATGCTCAGTATATCACATTTATCAGTATTTTCATAAAAGGCTTGAAAATGAAAGGCGAAAACAAAATATAGCAATATCCATCAAATTCTGTGAAATTTATAACAACCCTATACAACAAAATTAGTTTGACCGTCAAGTTGGAGCCAAATGTGCAGGAGAACTAATTTCTTCCGCTAACTGACTCTTTAGAACAAACAAATCCATTTTTCAAGACAAAAGACTGCCATTGTGCAGTGTTGAAGGGATTTCCCCAAATGCACTATGCTAGCAAAAACTATGATATCTCTTTTTTTCTCGGCAGGTAAAGAATTTGATCAGAAATCTTCAAAATTTCTCTTACCTCACTGAGATATGATTTCCTTTCTTATCTCAAGTAAACTAAATCAAAATACGTTCTACTGTTCATCACCAGAAACCTTAGTCAATGTTTTGTGGCATTATGCGTGGTTTGCTGCCAAACTGTGCTGACAGAACATTTTATGACTAAGCCAAGGTTTTGGTGCTTTTTTCTTGACACTTATGTAATTCTAAAAATGATACATTTATAATGTGTGCAACATGCTGACAAAATTACTTCCTTCCCTGGTTTTGTTATGAGCATCACACCATAAATTGTAAATCAAATGTAAAATAATGAAAGCATATAATTTTATATGCTGAGTTCTTGTGTACAGCTTACATTGACTTCCCAGAAAATTATGTCCAACCCCAAATTTTGTTTTTGTATTTACTTTTCATGCCATTTATGTATTAATAAATGCAGTATATTTAACATTTTTTATTTTATATTACAAGTAATGATAAAGTTGAAAATTAAAAGATGAAAAGTTGAAAATTAAAAGATGAAAAGTTGAAAATTAAAAGATGAAAAGTTGAAAATTAAAAGATGAAAAGTTGAAAATTAAAAGATGAAAAGTTGAAAATTAAAAGATGAAAAGTTGAAAATTAAAAGATGAAAAGTTGAAAATTAAAAGATGAAAAGTTGAAAATTAAAAGATGAAAAGTTGAAAATTAAAAGATGAAAAGTTGAAAATTAAAAGATGAAAAGTTGAAAATTAAAAGATGAAAAGTTGAAAATTAAAAGATGAAAAGTTGAAAATTAAAAGATGAAAAGTTGAAAATTAAAAGATGAAAAGTTGAAAATTAAAAGATGAAAGTTGAAAATTAAAAGATGAAAGTTTCCTCAGATGGCTTCAGCTTACTGTTTTCCTCTCTCCACTGTGCCACCCACTACTTAAGAGGTTTGCCGCCATAAATGGTTCATCACTCCGCCGAACGCACCAAAAATGCTGTTTTCTTTTCGGCGTCTGGCACTCCTACTTCTGTCACTTGCATTTTCGGATCAAGCCTGGCTTATATGGTAAATCTGGACGAAATCTGTGGAGACAAGTAGGCACTATTCTCTTATGAGCTGCAGGCTACATGTGCGCAGCACACTCAAAATAATTTCAATTTTTCCATAGTGTAAGAGAGATATGGTGTTCCACCTTTAAAAGTAATTATACGTTAGCTACATTTAGTATACAGCAACGAATCACCTAAAGTGAACGAAACAAAGTTGCTATGGACCACATCTTGCATTGCAAACCGTTCAAGTTTTATGCTAAAGAGTACCTGGAAATTATACTATGACATAACGAAAAGATAGACACTGCATCATCAAGCTGTGGTATGACACTATAGGAGGTATCAGTTTTATACGGATGCCAATTATTTTCGTCAGGATCTAATGGGAGACGATATAAACAGCAGTGAAGTAGACACAAATGGGAGCAAAGTCTTAAATTTTTTTTCAAGCAGGAGGAGGACCTCTACTGAAAAAACTTACTACAGGCGTGGATGTTGCTTTGTTGCGTTTTAAATATATAACTTTTTTTACAATTTTATTAACTTTTATCGTTTACAGCAAGAATATGGGAAAACGTTTCCTCGTGTACTATCAGCTGCTTCATGGAAATCGCTCGTTACTTTCCTGTGTAGTCTTCTCTCTTACTACTGTTTAATTGTTGTACAGTACATCAAACAGCTGTTTACTTATAGGTAAGCCCACCAGCTAAAACCAATAATAAATAAAATAAAACCCCGTATCCGTTCGCCTTTGGCTTCGAACGCAGCTGTTTACTCGGTATGAATATGGCAGACTACGTGTAAGCACACTAATGAGTTTCCATTCTGAGGCCGGGTGGTCGGCTGTTCATGTTGCTCTATCCGTTGTCGAGGATCTGCTTACTCCGCCATGATAGTGGCTTTTTACTCCGCTGGCAAACTTTTCTGTGTGCCCTCTGGTCCGTTGGTGCTGGAACGGGAAGTGTTGACTATGCCACACAATTCCAAGTCCTCCGGGTTGTCAGTTATCGCTCAGGGCAGCGTCATCGTTGGAGTGCCGGACGAAGCCGAAAGCAGAGCAGGCTTGGCTGGACTGGACTGGACTGTGACCTGCCACACCCGTTAGTTTGTTACGCACCCTGCTATATCAGTGCTACCTTCGGTTCTCGGTCGTATTTTATATTAATATGCATCAAGTTAACAGCCAATCCGAAGACCTCCGCTAACGTTAAGAGCTTAATAGTGTCTTTCACACTCAGTCAAAAACAAAAATACTTAAGAGGTAATATTTTAAGATGTGGTTAATTGTAATTAACGCTCGTGAATTTGGCCACAGGCTATGTTTGCTGCTTACCTCAGTGGCAGAGTGATATGTAGCGTGGACACTGCGCGGTTAATAGCAGTGGGAGAAGTATTTCATTGTTTGTCGTCCAGCGACTAGTACCGATTAGCCGCTATGGTAAAAGTGTCAAACGGTAATAATATGGATTCGTGAAAGCGCATCATGGAGACGGTCATCTTTAATTGTGGTACATGTTTGTAGTAAGTACCATGAAATCAAATTAAGGGTGTTTAAAACAGTGTAATGAGTGAAAGGAAAATGATATTCAAAACATTTAGAAAACGTGATCGTGTCTCATATTGCTGTTAATGTATATAACATACTAGTTTGTTTAGATTATCGATTAATAATAGGATCGGTAGAGGAACGTATGTTAAATTGGCCAGGACGGCGAAAGTGGCCATTGCATATTTTTTACCCTGAACAGAGCTGTTGCCTGAGCGTTAGTGGTCAGACTAGTTTTAATATATAGTGTGGTTTTCGCTACTTCAGAGAGCCCCACAGGAAACGGTTGATGGAACAATGATACTTTGTGGAAACGTTCCTAAGGACATGGAAGACATAATGAATAAACCATTGATATGACATTTTAATTTCCAAATGAGAAAGCAGCATTTATTAAGTGCATACCATGTTTACATTCCAGGTTTCGAACACTGCACCTTTGTGCGATCACATGTATCCGCGACAGCCTGGAATTGCACTAGAAATACCATTTCACAACGGTTCACAGCATTTTTTTTGAACGGTGGACAATGAAATGTTTAGCTGTCATAAAACTCATGCACTCCTTGGAAATCAGTGTGTCGAGAATTCTCAGCCCTGGCAAAAGTAACTTCAATGTTTGACGCAATTGGCCATCAGACTCTCCCAGAGACAATTCCCAAGTCGCCAATTAAGAACTCTAACTTGCGAATCATGTTCAACCGCAATGCGGAAGGAGGGCCTATCTGTTTTCATCTAATACGTCAATGTTAGTTAAGAGCGGCTGAACTATTGCTGTTTCGACGAAACAGTACTATGAGTGAGTCCTGCTCACCTAGTCCAGACCATGTAGACAGACTATTACCGGCGCCTATAAGCTAGTCCTAACATTAACCCTCAAACGATACGGTGACGAACGAAATAAATGGTACTGTCGGGTCGGATCCGCTCCCTCTTCGATGAAGTTTGTGTGCATATAGGTACACAGTAAGTATTACTGAATATAGTATGCTACAAGACAAAAATCCTTTTTGTAGACGTAACATAACCATTAGCTCTTAGTGGTTGTCAATTGCGTCATACTTCCAAATCAAATAACCTACACGAAATGAAAAAATTGCTGTCTTTTTAGACGAAACAATGTAATATAAAGTAAAATTTTTCCACGTATAGAAAGGCATATCCTGTATCTGTTTCCTCAATAGAATCATCAGTCACACATCTAACAGATGCTTGTGCTGACCACATACACATGAGTTGCATTTGACAACATTCATTTCCCTTTCTGTCTTTCGAAGGATCATCGTTTTGTCCGCAAATTCTGATAGTGTGTGTGTGATAATAGCTTGATCCGCTTTTATCCGAACACCTTGGCAATTGTCATACGAAGAGCTCTCGAAATGGGTTGGCTGAGCATTCTTTTTCCATCGGGAGTGTTGTTAAACCCTATGCAAGATTTTTTTTTTAGAAACGTGGTCCCTGCACGTACTGGGGATAAATTTTGGTTCGTATTAAATTTTAATAATACGAAACTTAATAGCTGCTATGTCTCACAATTCGAAAAATGGTTTTTTCGTTTGGTGGTCTTGCCTTTGCAAAGTTTGTCCAACACGTACACTACCTTTTGTTTGGCTATAGAATTTGAAACGTCCCCTTTGAACAATTATACATATAACTGTGCTTAAACTGACAATATTTTTTAGCACAACGCAATCTGACTCAAAAATTCCTACAAAAGAATGGCCCTGACTAACATTAACCTATACGTTTCACAAATCACTTACCTCAGAAATCTTCGTTACTCAAGATACTGCAATACAGCGAGAGCCTCTACCAGCTAAATAAAAGATTTAAACTACGGAAGGCACTAACTACTGATAGGGATAGTTAGCCAATGAAAGATTTTAATAGATAACAAACAATGTATTTAATAGACATCAAAAGTCATAATATATATAGCAGTTCATGACATCCAGTCTTACAAATTTCAAAACTCTGCCATTTCTCTTCCCACATCCACCACTGCTGGCGGCTCACCTCCAACTGCGCAACGCTACGCGCCGCTAACAGCCAACTGCCCCACACTACAATGGCAGATAATGCAAACCAGCCACAGACTGCACACAGCACAGCCAGTGATCTTCATACAGAGCGCTACCAATATAAAAAACCTAAACAGCCCACTTACAAATTTAACGATCCCTGGCTTGCTTGTTCATCGCTTATTGTTCCTCTGTGGAGCATGGTTGACATTAGGATAACTTCTTTAATCTTTGCAAGTGTGAAAAATCAAAATTTTGCTGTCTTGAAAGACGAACTTTACGGTTACAGCTGTGGCCGGTGACAACATGAGTAGTGGTATCTCACGCTTTTATGTAGTGTATCGACTAACGTAAGTTTTCGGTCAGACAATTTCTCTGCCAGCTCATACGAAGTGGACCAGTTATCAGTTGTCACATTACGAATGCTCTGTCACTGAGTCCGTTTTCCAATATACGGGATGACTGAAATAGAACGTTCTGGCGTCACACAATGAAACTATTTTCAGACCGTACTTTTCAGATTTCGACGGTATAAACATCCTAAAAGGACACTGACCACAAACTCAGTAATGTTTCATCTACCGTCAAATACTCTGACGGGCTATAATACGACAATGGCTTGCAAATGTATTCAAAATGTCCATAAATGTAGTAGATTTGTCTTTAGCCTTTTCGATTCGTTGATACCTTTATCATCAAATCTCAAGTTTTGAAAGAGGAATGTAAATTGTTTCTGCGACATAGCACAGCGAAAGATCGGTGATTCATACGTCTCAAAGCATATCATCTTGGCATAAGCTAGAATCTTTCAAGACACCGCTCATAGAAAAGAAACCAATAAAAGCTTTTGTCTCAGTTACATCTGTCTGATGTAAAAATGAATTGCAGGGGTCACTGTACTTCATCAGTGACAAGTGAGAGTTTTTGCACCTGAAATCCCTCGCACCTTCCCTTTACGTACAGGCAGGTGTGTAATCACATTTGAAGAAACGGTTCATGAATATTTTGAACGTGATGGCTTGTCGGTTCAAATTGTTTGCTCGTCCCTAACTCAAAATTTATATCGTCTGTTCCTTCTCTCCTGTACTTCTTACCCACATGATCACAGTCGAAAACATCCTTTTCTATATCTCTGTTGAGAAGACTCCCATCGTCAGATTCTGAGACACTCTTCCATGTGTCGCCGTTGTCTTCAGGATCCTCCTGGCAGCGTAACACAGCAAGAACTGCCTCAGATGCATGTGACTTGTTTCCAAGACATGTTTGTATAACAACTGTGAAAAATATGCACAGTAAAATTAGTAATTACTGGTACGGTCGGGACGGATACAACCAGGAATAGACGTAGCAAGCCAAGGTCACTAACGCAGTCAGTCCAATAGGCGGAACAAGACTGACCAGCAGGGTTCCTGGCCAGCTTGACTTCCTGCACTGAGTGGGTAGTGCAGTGTAGGTGAAACTGATTGGCTGGGTCGTATCCGAAAAACACCGTTTTAGAGTTAACACAGTTTGAGCCTCTAAACTAGCTTAAGTAGCGAAAGTTCAGTCATAGCTGCCCTTTAGAACGCCATTGTCAGTGAGATTGACAGATGAAGTTTGTTTAGATATTTTTAGTAATTTTTCCGTTTGCGTCATTGATTTAAATCAAGTCATTTACATTATCCTTGTTCCCTCACTTGTATGGAGAGGAACATTTTCCTCGAATATCAACGTCTAAATAACATTTTTCCCTAGAAATGTTATTTGCTCTTCAGTTTGACAATTTCTTCCTTGGATCACTAATGCCGACAGGGCACCCAATTGGGAAAGGTAGCCACACTGCCGAACGGGAAAAGTAGCCACACTGCCGAACGGGATCTCCGGGAGGGGACTACTCAAGAGGACGTCGTTATCAGGAGAAAGAAAACTAGCGTTCTACGGATCAGAGCGTGGAATGTCAGATCCCTTAATCGGGCAGGTAGGTTAGAAAACTTAAAACGGGAAATGGGTAGGTTGAAGTTAGATATAGTGGGAATTAGTGAAGTTTGGTGGAAGGAGGAACAAGACTTTTTTGTCAGGTGATTTTTTTTTTTTGTGGCTTTAGGGCGCGCAACTACAATGGTCATTAGCGCCCTGACTAATTTAGGAATGTACCGCGAGGCACAAGGTTAAAACAGCAACTAAAAGGGACAACACTATAAGAGACGTATTTACAGGCATAGGATTAAAAACTACAGCATAATCAAACGTCCTTAGACAGGTGTGTCAAGTTGACAAGACGAAGAACCTGAGCAGCAGCTCCTGGGTCATCCGCTAAAATGGCATCCAGAGTACATGGCAGGCCAAGATCAAGATGCAGCGTAGTAAAATCCGGACAGGACGTTAAAATGTGGCGGACAGTCAGCAATTGCCCACATGGACAGAACGGCGTCGACGCTGCCGTCAGCAGATGGCGATGGCTGAACTGGCAGTGTTCAATTCGTAGCCGGGCCAAAACGACCTCCTCCCGCCAAGAAGAGGGTGAGTTTCAAGGCCCGTAGCTTGTCCATAACTGCAGCCCAATCGGCATGCTACAGCGATAAAATGCGTCGACAAATGACCGTGCTACGATCTGACGAAGGGACACAACAAGAAGCCGCCCGAGGCTGGAGGACCGCAGCCTTAGGCGCGGCATCTGCAGCTTCGTTCCCAGGGATACCGACATGGCCAGGAACCCACATAAAGCTAACTGGAGACCCGTCGTCCACCAGCTGCTGAAGAGAGCGTTGGATCTGGTGCACAAAAGGGTGAACCAGATACGGATCACTGAGGCTCTGGATGGCGCTCAGAGAATTGGAGCAGATGACATAAGCAGAATGTCGGTGGCAGCAGACGTAAAGAACAGCCTGGTAGAGGGCAAAGAGCTCAGCTGTGAAGACCGAACAATGGCCATGTAGCCGGTATTTGAAACTTTGTGCCCAATAATAAAAGAACACCTGACCTCGTCATTGGTCTTAGAGCCATCTGTATAAATGAACGTCATATTAATGAACTTCGAACGAAGTTCGACAAAACGAGAGTGGTATACCGAACCGGAGGTAGCCTCCTTTGGGAGCGAGCTGAGGTCAAGGTGAACGCGAACCTGAGCCTGGAGCCAAGGTGGCGTGTGGCTCTCGCCCACTCTAAAGGTTGCAGGGAGTGAAAAATCAAGGTTTTGAAGGAGGCGATGAAAGCGAACTCCAGGGGGTAGCAGGGCAGAGACATACAACCCGTACTGACGGTCTAGAGTGTCGTCAAAAAAGCAACGATACGATGGGTGGTCGGGCATTGACAGTAGTCGACAGGCGTAACGACAAAGCAGTATATCGCGCCAGTAGGTGAGTGGCAATTCACCGGCTGCAGCATGAAGACTCGACAGGACTAGTATAAAACGCTCCGATCGCAAGCCGTAAACCCCGATGTTGTGTGGAGTTGAGGCGGCGTAAGATGGACGGCCGTGCAGAGGACTATACAAAGCACCCATAATCCAGCTTGGAGCGGACGATCGACCGATATAGGCGAAGTAGGACGGTTCGATCCGCTTCCCACGACGTGCCACTGAGAACATTTAGAGAACGGGTACAACGGGCAGCCAAATATGACATGTGGAGACCAACTAAGTTTCCTGTCAAATGTAAGACCTAAAAATTTTGCTGTCTCCACGAATGGGAGAGCAACGGGGCCGAGTAGTAAGGACGGTGGGACAAACTCTTTGTAGCGCCAGAAGTTAATACAGACCGTTTTCTCGGCAGAAAAACGGAAGCCATTGGCGACACTCCAGGAGTAAAGACAGTCAAGAGAACGCTGAAGACAGCGCTCCAGGAAACATGCACGCTGCGTGCTGCAATAGATGGTAAAATCGACCACGAAAAGGAAGCCTGATACATCAGCTGGGAGGCAATCCATTATTGGATTGATCGCTATGGCGAAGAGAGCGACGCTCAAAACGGAGCCCTGTGGCATCCCATTTTCCTGGCGAAAGGTGTCTGACAGGACAAAACCCACACAAACCCTGAACTGTCGATCCATTAAAAAGGAACGAATAAAAAGAGGGAGGCGACCACGAAAGACTCCATGTATGCATGGTGCGGAGAATGCCCGCCCTCCAACAGGTGTCGTAAGCCTTCTCCAAATCAAAGAACACATCCGCGGTCGGGCGCTTCCGCAAGAAGTTATTCATAATGAAGGTCGGCAAGGTAACCAGATGGTCAACAGCAGAGCGGCGCCTACGAAATCCACATTGTACATTGGTAAGTAGGCGTCGAGATTCGAGCAGCCAAACCAAACGAGAGTTAACCATTCGCCCCATCACCTTACAGACAGCTGGTAAGCGAGATGGGTCGATAACTGGAAGGCAAGTTCTTGTCCTTCCCCAACTTAGGAACCGGTACAACAATAGACTCACGCCAGCATGCGGGAACATGTCCCTCAGTCCAGATACGATTGTAAGTACGAAGAAGGAAACCTTTACCTGCAGGAGAAAGGTTCTTCAGCATGTGAATATGAATAGAGTCAGGCCCTGGAGCAGAGGACTGTGACCGGCCAAGTGCATTTTCGAGTTCCCGCATGGTGAATGGGGCATTGTAACTTTCACAATTCGAGGAGTGGAAGTGGCCGAGCCTCCTCTGCCTGTTTTCGGGGGAGGAAGGCAGGGGGGTAATGAGTGGAGCTTGAAACCTCTGCGAAAAAGCGGCCGAAGGCATTGGAGACATCCTCAGGGGCCACAAGGACGTCATTCGCGACCATCAAGCCAGAAACTGGTGAGTGGACCTTAGTGCCAGATAGCCGGCGCAGGCTACCCTAGACAACAGAAGGAGTAAAACTGTTGAAGGTGCTTGTGAAAACAGCCCAGCTGGCTTTCTTTAAAAATACGACGACACTGCACACAATCGTTTATAATTGATACAATGCGCCACTGTAGGGTGGCGTTTAAAGGTGCGTAAAGCACGTCGACGAGCAAGTAAGGCGTCTACATGCTGCGGTCCACCAGGGGACCAGTATGTGGCGTGGAGAAGAAATAGTGTGAGGGACGGAATATTCAGCAGCAGTGAGAATGACTATCGCAGCTTGTGAAGGTTTGATCCTGAAAGGTCACCCTGGAAGAGAAAAGCCCCCAATCTGCTTTGGAGATGTTCCAACTAGTTGAGCACAGAGAGGGGGTAAGATGCAGGAGATGGATAACACACGGGAAGTGGTCGCTCGAATATGTATCAGGAAGCGCATACCACTCAAACCGGCGTGCAAGTTGGGTAGTACAGACAGAGAGGTCTAAATGGGAATAGGTGTGAGAGGTGTCTGAAAGGAAAGTAGGGGCGCCAGTATTGAGGCAGACAAGATTGAGCTGATTGAAAACGTTTGCTAACAGGGAGCCCCTCTGACAGGATGCTGGAGAGCCCCAAAGAGGATGGTGAGCATTGAAGTCTCCAGTTGACAAAAATGGTGCAGGTAGCTGAGCAATAATTTGCAGCATGTCTGCCCTGGTAACGGCAGACGATGGAGTGTAAACGGTACAAATGGAAAATGTAGAAGTGGGGAGAGTAATGCGGACGGCAACTGCCTGCAGGCCGGTGTGCAATGTGATGGGATCATAGTAGATATCATCCCGGACCAGCAACATAACCCCTCCATGAGCCGGAATACCTGCAACAGAGGGTAAGTCAAAACACAGAGGTGCAGTGTGCCAAGGTAATTTGATGGCATGGGCGTAGCTTCGTTTCCTGGAGGGCTACGACGAGCGGACGGTGCAAGCGGAGCAACAATTTAAAGTCCTCTCAGTTGGAGCGAATATTTCAGTGAATAAGAGCCATCGTGAGAAGAAGAAGATGCAAGAAAGGGTCATCTCTAAGGCCGCTGAGGGCACTGCCGCCGCTAGCAGGAGGCGGACAGTCATCGTCCATTTGTTCTATAGGTTCATCGGCCATCTTGTGAAGATGGCCGGGACAGGGAGCTTCCTCCGCTGGTGAACGGCCAGATGTTCGGCTACCAGCGGTGCGGCCAGGCGAAACGGATTACGGCCTGTGGCGGCAACCGCTGGGTGGCGCAGGAGGAGAAATGCGCCGTGGTGGGGAAGAACTGTGCTTCCTATGAGCCTTCTTGGAAGGTCGTTTTGTGGAAGGATTGGTCGATGGCTGAGGGTTAGAGGTACATAGGTGTGCAGCACGAGATGGTTCCTTCTTGAAGGCCCGTGCATCTGACTTCTGGGTCTTCGTCCTGGCAGAAGCTGATAACGGTGCTTGTGTCGGAGGGGCGACGAGAGGAAGAGGAGACGTCGACCGGGCGATCTTAGCACTGGCCGAACGGACGACTGTAGTGCTGAAGGTCAGATCGCATGTCTGCGTCGACACCTCCCTGGTAGTCCAAGGAGAGGCGAGGACAGTACTGTACTTCCCCGCCGGGAGCAACGTGGGCTTCCTACTAGCAAATAGCTTGCGAGCAGCTGAGGTGGAGACTCTTTGACCCTAATTTCTTCGATACAGCGCTCTTCCTTGTAGATGGGACAGTTGCGGGAGGATGCTGCATGGTCACCGTGACAGTTCACACAACGAGGAGACGGAGGTGGACAGTCACCCTCATGGGCATCCCTGCCACAAGTCACACATGTAGCCGCATTGGAACAAGACTAGCGAGTGTGATTAAAATGCTGACACTGGAAGCAGCACATAGGTGTCGTGACATAGGGGCGAACAGAAATAACCTCGTAGCCTGCTTTGATGCGCGACGGCAGCTGAACACTATCAAAGGTCAAGAAAAGTGTCCGGGTCAGTACAAGGTCATTGCTGACCTTTTTCATGACCCTATGGATAGCCGTCACGCCCTGCTCAGCAAGGAAAGACAATCTCCTCGTCAGTCAATCCGTCGAGTGATCTAGTATATACCACACCACGAGACGAATTCTAAGTGCGGTGAGCCTCCACCCGGAGAGGAAACGTGTACAGAAGTGTGGCCCAAAGCAGTTTTTGTGCCTGAAAGGCGCTCTCAGTTTCTAGTAACAAGGTACTATTACGCAAGCTGGTACAAGACTTGACTGAGCCGGCTATGGCATCTACGCCCTTCTGGATAACGGAAGGGTTGACAGAGGAAAAATCCTTTCCATCCTCAGATCGAGAAACTACGAGGAACTGTGGGGCAGGCGGTAGTACTTTTGTCACTGGTGGCTGGTTAAGTTTCCGTTTCTGGGCAGAAGTCGAGAGAGAGAAGAAAAATCCATTGCGGAGGAATCCCCCATGATTGCCAGCGTCTCCGATGGCCGCTCCTTCCTTGTGGGGACCCTCTCAGAGGGCACTCCCGTCTTAGGTGATTGTTCACACCTCAGGTCACACCTCCCGAGAAACGGACGGAGGGACCAATCGGCATGGTCGGAAGGTGTCAGCTCAGGCAATCACCCCTCCCTGGGCCTGGCCTTTACCAGGGGGTACATGCGTGCCTTACTTGTCTACCCAGGGCGGGTAATTACACATAACCCCATCACAGGTTACACGTGTGAACGCGTGGGTTGGCGTTCAGGCACGGCAAGGCAAGGAGGAGGAGGCAAGGCAAGGAGGAGGAGGAGGAGGAGGAGGAGGCAAGGCAAGGCAAGGCAAGGCAAGGAGGAGGAGGAGGAGGAGGCAAGGCAAGGCAAGGCAAGGAGGAGGAGGAGGAGGAGGAGGAGGAGGCAAGGCAAGGCAAGGCAAGGAGGAGGAGGAGGAGGAGGAGGAGGAGGAGGCAAGGCAAGGAGGAGGAGGAGGAGGAGGAGGAGGAGGAGGAGGAGGAGGAGGCAAGGCAAGGAGGAGGAGGAGGAGGAGGAGGCAAGGCAAGGAGGAGGAGGAGGAGGAGGAGGCAAGGCAAGGAGGAGGAGGAGGAGGAGGCGGCAAGGCAAGGAGGAGGAGGAGGAGGAGGAGGCAAGGCAAGGAGGAGGAGGAGGAGGAGGAGGCAAGGCAAGGAGGAGGAGGAGGAGGAGGAGGCAAGGCAAGGAGGAGAAGGAGGAGGAGGAGGCAAGGCAAGGAGGAGGAGGAGGAGGAGGAGGCAAGGCAAGGAGGAGGAGGAGGAGGAGGAGGCAAGGCAAGGAGGAGGAGGAGGAGGAGGAGGCAAGGCAAGGAGGAGGAGGAGGAGGAGGAGGCAAGGCAAGGAGGAGGAGGAGGAGGAGGAGGCAAGGCAAGGAGGAGGAGGAGGAGGAGGAGGCAAGGCAAGGAGGAGGAGGAGGAGGAGGAGGCAAGGCAAGGAGGAGGAGGAGGAGGAGGCAAGGCAAGGAGGAGGAGGAGGAGGAGGAGGAGGAGGCAAGGCAAGGAGGAGGAGGAGGAGGAGGAGGAGGAGGAGGAGGAGGAGGAGGAGGAGGAGGAGGCAAGGCAAGGAGGAGGAGGAGGAGGAGGAGGAGGAGGAGGCAAGGCAAGGAGGAGGAGGAGGAGGAGGCAAGGCAAGGAGGAGGAGGAGGAGGAGGCAAGGCAAGGAGGAGGAGGAGGAGGAGGAGGAGGCAAGGCAAGGAGGAGGAGGAGGAGGAGGAGGAGGCAAGGCAAGGAGGAGGAGGAGGAGGAGGCAAGGCAAGGAGGAGGAGGAGGAGGAGGAGGCAAGGCAAGGAGGAGGAGGAGGAGGAGGAGGCAAGGCAAGGAGGAGGAGGAGGAGGAGGAGGCAAGGCAAGGAGGAGGAGGAGGAGGAGGAGGAGGCAAGGCAAGGCAAGGAGGAGGAGGAGGAGGAGGAGGCAAGGCAAGGAGGAGGAGGAGGAGGAGGCAAGGCAAGGAGGAGGAGGAGGAGGAGGAGGCAAGGCAAGGAGGAGGAGGAGGAGGAGGAGGCAAGGCAAGGAGGAGGAGGAGGAGGAGGAGGCAAGGCAAGGAGGAGGAGGAGGAGGAGGAGGCAAGGCAAGGAGGAGGAGGAGAAGGCAAGGCAAGGCAAGGCAAGGAGGAGAAGGCAAGGCAAGGCAAGGCAAGGAGGAGAAGGCAAGGCAAGGCAAGGCAAGGAGGAGAAGGCAAGGCAAGGCAAGGCAAGGAGGAGAAGGCAAGGCAAGGCAAGGAGGAGAAGGCAAGGCAAGGCAAGGAGGAGAAGGCAAGGCAAGGCAAGGAGGAGAAGGCAAGGCAAGGCAAGGAGGAGAAGGCAAGGCAAGGCAAGGAGGAGAAGGCAAGGCAAGGCAAGGAGGAGAAGGCAAGGCAAGGCAAGGAGGAGAAGGCAAGGCAAGGCAAGGAGGAGAAGGCAAGGCAAGGCAAGGAGGAGAAGGCAAGGCAAGGCAAGGAGGAGAAGGCAAGGCAAGGCAAGGAGGAGAAGGCAAGGCAAGGCAAGGAGGAGAAGGCAAGGCAAGGCAAGGAGGAGAAGGCAAGGCAAGGCAAGGAGGAGAAGGCAAGGCAAGGCAAGGAGGAGAAGGCAAGGCAAGGCAAGGCAAGGAGGAGAAGGCAAGGCAAGGCAAGGAGGAGAAGGCAAGGCAAGGCAAGGAGGAGAAGGCAAGGCAAGGCAAGGAGGAGAAGGCAAGGCAAGGCAAGGAGGAGAAGGCAAGGCAAGGCAAGGCAAGGAGGAGAAGGCAAGGCAAGGCAAGGCAAGGAGGAGAAGGCAAGGCAAGGCAAGGCAAGGAGGAGAAGGCAAGGCAAGGCAAGGCAAGGAGGAGAAGGCAAGGCAAGGCAAGGCAAGGAGGAGAAGGCAAGGCAAGGCAAGGCAAGGAGGAGAAGGCAAGGCAAGGCAAGGAGGAGAAGGCAAGGCAAGGCAAGGAGGAGAAGGCAAGGCAAGGCAAGGAGGAGAAGGCAAGGCAAGGCAAGGAGGAGAAGGCAAGGCAAGGCAAGGAGGAGAAGGCAAGGCAAGGCAAGGAGGAGAAGGCAAGGCAAGGCAAGGAGGAGAAGGCAAGGCAAGGCAAGGAGGAGAAGGCAAGGCAAGGCAAGGAGGAGAAGGCAAGGCAAGGCAAGGAGGAGAAGGCAAGGCAAGGCTAGGAGGAGAAGGCAAGGCAAGGCTAGGAGGAGAAGGCAAGGCAAGGCTAGGAGGAGAAGGCAAGGCTAGGAGGAGAAGGCAAGGCTAGGAGGAGAAGGCAAGGCTAGGAGGAGAAGGCAAGGCTAGGAGGAGAAGGCAAGGCTAGGAGGAGAAGGCAAGGCTAGGAGGAGAAGGCAAGGCTAGGAGGAGAAGGCAAGGCTAGGAGGAGAAGGCAAGGCTAGGAGGAGAAGGCAAGGCAAGGAGGAGAAGGCAAGGCAAGGAGGAGAAGGCAAGGCTAGGAGGAGAAGGCAAGGCTAGGAGGAGAAGGCAAGGCTAGGAGGAGAAGGCAAGGCTAGGAGGAGAAGGCAAGGCTAGGAGGAGAAGGCAAGGCTAGGAGGAGAAGGCAAGGCAAGGAGGAGAAGGCAAGGCAAGGAGGAGAAGGCAAGGCAAGGAGGAGAAGGCAAGGCAAGGAGGAGAAGGCAAGGCAAGGAGGAGAAGGCAAGGCCAGGAGGAGAAGGCAAGGCAAGGAGGAGAAGGCAAGGCAAGGAGGAGAAGGCAAGGCAAGGCAAGGAGGAGAAGGCAAGGCAAGGAGGAGAAGGCAAGGCAAGGCAAGGAGGAGAAGGCAAGGCAAGGAGGAGAAGGCAAGGCAAGGAGGAGAAGGCAAGGCAAGGCAAGGAGGAGAAGGCAAGGCAAGGAGGAGAAGGCAAGGCAAGGAGGAGAAGGCAAGGCAAGGAGGAGAAGGCAAGGCAAGGAGGAGAAGGCAAGGCAAGGAGGAGAAGGCAAGGCAAGGAGGAGAAGGCAAGGCAAGGAGGAGAAGGCAAGGCAAGGAGGAGAAGGCAAGGCAAGGAGGAGAAGGCAAGGCAAGGAGGAGAAGGCAAGGCAAGGAGGAGAAGGCAAGGCAAGGAGGAGAAGGCAAGGCAAGGAGGAGAAGGCAAGGCAAGGAGGAGAAGGCAAGGCAAGGAGGAGAAGGCAAGGCAAGGAGGAGAAGGCAAGGCAAGGAGGAGAAGGCAAGGCAAGGAGGAGAAGGCAAGGCAAGGAGGAGAAGGCAAGGCAAGGAGGAGAAGGCAAGGCAAGGAGGAGAAGGCAAGGCAAGGAGGAGAAGGCAAGGCAAGGAGGAGAAGGCAAGGCAAGGAGGAGAAGGCAAGGCAAGGAGGAGAAGGCAAGGCAAGGAGGAGAAGGCAAGGCAAGGAGGAGAAGGCAAGGCAAGGAGGAGAAGAAGGCAAGGAGGAGAAGAAGGCAAGGAGGAGAAGAAGGCAAGGAGGAGAAGAAGGCAAGGAGGAGAAGGCAAGGCAAGGAGGAGAAGAAGGCAAGGAGGAGAGTAAGAAAGACAGTGAGATGGAGAAGAACAAAGAACGCATTATTGTGGCCAAGATAGACACGAAGCCCACGACTACTACAATAGTACAAGTTTATATGCCAACTAGCTCTGCAGATGACCAAACAATGAAACGTATGATGAGATAATAGACATTCAGGTAGGGAAGGGAGACGAAAATTTAATAGTCATGGGTGACGAATTCGACAGTAGGAAAAAGAAGAGAAGGAAACTTAGTAGGTGAATATGGAATGGGGCTAAGAAATGAAAGAGGAAGTCGTCTGGAAGAATTTTGCACAGAGCAAACTTAATCATAGCTAATACTTGGTTGAAGAATCATGAAAGAAGGTTGTATACATGGAAGAAGCCTGGAGATACTAAAAGGTATCAGATAGATTTATATAATGGTAAGACACATTTAGGAATCAGGTTTTAAATTGTAGGACATTTCCAGGGGCAGATGTGGACTGACCACAATCTGTTGGTTATGACCTGTAGATTAAAACTAAAGAAACTGCAAAATGGTGGGAATTTAAGGAGATGGGACCGGGATAAACTGACTAAACAAGAGGTTGTACAGAGCTTCAGGGAGAGCATAAGGGAGCAATTGACAGGAATGGGGGAAAGAAATACAGAAGAATGGGTAGCTCTGAGGGATGAAGTAGTGAATGCAGCAGAGGATCAAGTTGGTAAGAAGACAAGGGCTAATAGAAATCCTTGGGTATCAGAAGAAATATTGAATTTAATTGATGAAAGGAGAAGATATAAAAATGCAGTAAATGAAGCAGGCAAAAAGGAATACAAACGTCTCAAAAATGAGATCGAAAGGAAGTGCAAAATGGATAAGCAGGGATGGCTAGAGGACAAATGCAAGGATGTAGAGGCTTATCTCACTAGGGGTAAGATAGATACTGCCCACAGTAAAATTAAGAGAGACCTTTGGAGAAAAGAGAGCCACTTTTATGAATGAGTTGAGATGGAAACCCAGTTCTAAGAAAAGAAGGGAAGGCGGAAAGTTGGAAGGAGTATATAGAGGGTTTATTCAAGGACGATGTACTTGAGGATGTAGATGAAGACGAAATGGGAGATAAGATACTATGTGTAGAGTTTGACAGAGCACTGAAAGACCTGATTCGAAACAAGGCCCCGGGAGTAGACAACATTCCATTAGAACTACAAACGGCCTTGGGAGAACCAGTCATGACAAAACTCTACCATCTGGCAAGCAAGATGTATGAGACAGGCGAAATACCCTCAGATTTCAAGAAGAATAGAATTATTCTGATCCCAAAGAAAGCAGGTGTTGACAGATGTGAAAATTAACTATCAGTTTAATAAGTCACAGCTGAAAAATACTAACGCAAATTCTTTACAGACGAATGGAGAAACTGGAAGAAGCGTACCTTGGGGAAGGTCAGTTTGGATTCCGGAGAAATGTTGGATCACGTGAGGCAATACTGTCCCTACGACTTATCTGAGAAGAAAGATTAAGAAAAGGCAAACCTACATTTCTAGCATTTGTAGACTTAGAGAAAGCTTTTGACAATGGGAACTGGAATAGTCTTTCAAATTCTGAAGGTGGCAGGGGTAAAATACAGGGAGCATAACGCTATTTACAATTTGTGCAGAAACCAGTTGGCAGTTATAAGAGTCAAGCGCCATGAAAGGGAAGCAGTGGTTGGGAAGGGAGTGAGACAGGGTTGTAGCCTCTCCCTGATGTTATTTAATTTGTATATTGAGCAAGCAGGAAAGGAAACAAAAGAAAAATTCGGAGTAGGTATTAAAATTCATGGAGAAGAAATAAAAACTTTGAGGTTCGCCAATGACATTGAAATTCTGTCAGAGACAGCAAAGGACTTGGAAGAGCAGTTGAACAGAATGGACATTGTCTTTAAAGGAGGATATATGATGAACATCAACAAAAGCAAAATGAGGATAATGGAATGTAGTCCAATTAAATCGGGTGATGCTGAGGGAATTAGATTAGGAAATGCGACAAGGTAGTAAAGGAGTTTTGCATTTGGGGAGCAAAATAACTGATGGTCAAAGTAGAAGGGTATAAAATGTAGACTGGCAATGGCAAGGAAAGCGTTTCTGAAGAAGAGAAATTTGTTAACATCGAGTATAGATTTAATTGTCAGGAAGTCATTTCTGAAAGTATTTGTATGGAGTGTAGCCATGCATGGAAGTGAAACATGGACGATAAATAGTTTAGACAAGAAGAGAATAGAAGCTTTCGAAATGTGGTGCTACAGAAGAATGCTGATGATTAGATTGGTAGATCACATAACTAATGAGGAGGTATTGAATAGAATTGGGGAGGAGTTTGTGGCACAACTTGACAAGAAGGGACCTGTTGGTAGGAGATGCTCTGAGGCATCAAGGGATCACAAATTTGGCATTGGAGGGCAGTGTGGAGGGTAAAAATCAGAGGCAGACTAAGAGATGAATACACTAAGTAGATTCAGAAGGATGTAGGTTGCAGTAAGTACTGGGAGATGAAGCTTGCACAAGATAGAGTAGCATGGAGAGCTGCATCAAACCAGTCTCAGGATTGAAGACAACAACATTCAAAGCAATTATCTGTGATTCTATCTCAGTGTCAATTTTTGACTCAATAAAGTTATATTCCAAAACATGCTACATTACACAAAAACAGTCCAATTTAAAGTCTACAACAGCCACTTTGTATTCTTTCAAGTAATTGGTTATCAAGATGCCTAGGATGCCTGCAGCCAGGAAAATGAACATAAGCTTCTGTTGCAATGGTACTGGCCAAAGTACCCACATAGGCATGGAAAATTTTCCACTGCATAAGCCTTCAAAAAATGCATTAATTTTCAATACATTTTCACCTAAAAATATTTGGTGTGAAACCTTATAACATGTAGATCCAAAATGTGTAAGGATTAAGCCATCAATAACAGTGGCTTGGTGAAAATTTAATTTCTCTTCCACAGTTGTCCCTCTTACCACGACATTCTTGCGTACCCCAAGCTGTTGCACTACAATATCAGTATCAGCTCTTATGCAAAAAGAATTGACAAACATTGGTCTACATCCATTTTAACAGTCTAAACATTTCACACCTGCAGCATCATTATGGGCACCAACAATCAAGTGTGCAAGCAATATCTTGGGTAGTATGCTATCAAGGAGCAACAGCACCCCTACTGAGAGAAGCATTCAGTCGTTTAATCTATGGTAGGCTTCAATTGCCTTACCAACTATCACTCCAATAAGCACTACAGTCCAATTAAAATTACTTGATAGTTGACGTCTGTCATTCACTGCTACAGCATTGCTGCATCTGCTGCCTGCTACCACTCAGTAGTAGGCAGAAGATTAGCGCAGTAGGCCACTTCCCAAATGCTTTTAATGTGTAATGGAAGCAACCGCCGTGAGGTATGATGGAAATAGACGCTCTGTTATCTTGATTTTGTGCAACCAATGACTGAACTGCAGAAGATGTCAGGTATTGTAACACAGAATTTCAACTTGTGTCTTAACATAACCACAGCCTTGCAATTTTCCCACATATACGATAAAATGGGGTCGACAATGAGACAGAACTAAAATCACCACCACTATGTTCACAGCTTTTAAGGCTAACATCTAAAAGCATGTTCATGGCATTTACGGCTAACATCTACAGACAAACTTAAGTCAGAAAAATTTTACATATTCATTTGCATCTTACGCAGAATAAGCAAACTGATTTCTCACTGTCATTGGTTACCTGAAACTATTCTGACATTGGTTACGAAGGATGCTGCATTACCAATTTATGAGGAGTCCTGGTTGGCACTTGGTTGCAGATCATATTCGACACAAGCACATTCTGAACTCAAAGAATAACATGAGGGAAGTAAAAGCAAATAAAAAATCAATAAATTCATGAAAAACATGACAAATTATTCTATATAAAAACTACATTTAAACCAATAAATTGAACAAAAATGACTACATCTTTCGATTGGATTTCAAAAAATATATATTTGCACTTCACGAGATTCGAACCTTCATGCTCCTTCACATCAAGTTTCTATGCTAGCCACTACACTATACCCTTTTGTTCCCAACGTTGGTTGAATTTATAAATGTGGTGTCCAATCCCCATTATTGAAAGCTTTAAGAAATTTGGCTTCATGTAATGCCATGCAAAGCTTATCTAAAACACATCAATCCGAGTGGTTATAGCAACTGTATAAATGATGCTGAATTCTGTCATATTTTGAGTGTGTGTGTGTAAATAAAGGGTGAGACCCAGGATTTGGGATCCAAACACACCAAGAAAAGATAGCAAGCAGGACAAGGCATTGGAAGTGAACTAATTGTTGAGGCAGTTTGCCAACATCAAATGGTTTGGGCACGACATTGAGCACTCCGATTGGAAGAAACCCACTACAACAGTTAAGGCATCAACTATCAAATAGTTTTAAGACTATAGTCTCACTGTGGGCTTTTTTTCTGGAAATTTACAAACATACGGCTCTTATTAAATCACTTAAGATCATTGGCTTTGTTTTGCCTGCCTTGAACTACCTCTTAAATAGACAATTACTGTTCTCTCTCTTATTCAAGACTCATCTCCTATCATAATCCAATAAAAAAAAAGCACATTTTTACATCAAACATCCAATACAAATGGTCCTCAAACACTACATGCCAGGCATTTTACATGCCTCATTACGGCTAAAAAAAACTCGATCTCATGTCCTGGGACACGATATGAGAATGCTTAAGGAACTACAACTCAAAGTGAGACAGTCTGGTTTTATAATATCTATCAACGCAAGCATCTCGAGCCAATGACGGATGAATCCTTGCTGAAGTTGTGTTTTACCTGACATGATTAACATTAACCCAATTTTGCTAGTGCTTGACAAAGCATGGTAATATTAATTATGAAATCTGTCATACTGCAACATCTTAGGCCATGAACCAACTTACATCATCTTGGGCAACAGTCATCTTAATTGTTACCACCCCTACACACATTTTCAGCAACAAAACCACACTATCACTCCTGAATTGTGTGAATGGAGTGAGGAAAAAAACTCTGCATATGTGGCATTTTACTGAGAATTTAGGACTTGTGTATTTCTAATCAAGCTCTATAGATATAGTGCCACAACATGTATGTCCTCTTGTCAGAAGAAAAGAATCAACTAAGTAAGTTCATAACTCATGTGTCATGACTGTTCTCACTTTTTAAGTTTCACAATTCTTGACTCAAATTTTAAACTTTGTAGCACATGTCCTGTGGCACAAGAATCTGAACAATAGACCCTGCAAGAAAATGTCTACAGCACACCATGCACTGCAAAAACCTACAAAAGAACTCCTGAAGGACTCTAGTTTAGGAGGCACTTGGGGAGCTAGCTGACACTAGAAAATAGTCTAATGAACACCTGTTTATCTCTACTTCCAGATGCCCACATTCTTGCTGTGGTGTAGCTCCTAGGCAATGCTTCTTCCAAGTTCAGGTCTTAACATATGCAGTGAAATTTGCAGACATTTATGCATGCACTTACTTGCACCCTGACAAGAACCCTGTTGCACCAACAGGTCGTGATCACTAACCTTTTCACAGCCCTCTTTTTTTTATAGAAAAACCTTTTAGTTTTTACCACAATTAGATTTAAAATATTTAATTATTTTATCTAAAAACTTTATTTAGACAAAATATTGTTTGTAAGAACTGTACACCCATGTATACAATTTAAAAATTATCTTCTACTATGCTGAGAAACAGCTTACCTGCATAGAATTGTAAAAGCTAACAAAATTGTAATGTTAAAATGGCACCAGAAGCATAAAGATAACATAACCTCCATTCAGCTCACCTTTGCAGTGTTCACATACCTCCCATGTTCTTGTTGCACCACTTAGAAATGGTGTGGTTGCAGTTATTGCCAATATAGCTAGGCAGTGTAGCAGAAAGGTATGCGTGTAATCATATGATGAGTAAGAGGTTGTGATTTCCACAATGTTTTGTCCCAAGATCTTGACATGAACATTAATGGGCTCTGATTTTGTCAATCAGAAATACCTTTTCAAACTAACACACTAGAAAAAATCATTAACTGAAACATTTTAGTGTACTTCTGACATTTATATACACTCACCAATTAAATTGATGAATAGGTATTCTTAATAAATATCTCGTGATAGGTGAAGTGTCAATTTTAATAGAGGTAATTAAAAGCGAGTCAAAACTTGTGCTTTTGCAATAATATGGTAAAGGAATCAAAACGATGATGATCATTTAGTGTCATTGGCCGGGAGACAAATTCACAACCTCTTACCATTTCATGTTAAAATGGATGAGTATTGATTTATTTGTCACTACACTTTTTAAATGTGCACACACGCATACATACACACACGCACGCACACTAAATAAATAAATTTTTTGGGACACAAATTACACAAAAGTGTCTTTATTGAGTCACAACATTAAATATAAACATTCAAATCCGTGAGGGATACAGCATCTGCAAAAGAAGAAAAACAAAAATAATTACAAACATTAGGCAATATTTCCAACAGCTTTCCATTTTACAGTGAGTTACATAGCATCACTTGGTAACAGTCAACTGTCCACAGCAAGATACACTAATTACATACTATTACTCATGGAATAAGATACAGATGTAATAAAACCAGCCTGCAACCAAAGATTCATTGAAGCACTTTTAAGTGATCCAAGGAAACCTAAGTACTGGCATAGTGGAATTTGAACCAAGCCATCCTTAAGTGATAATACAATGTAAGTGATATTTCACTCAGGGGAGCAGAACCTGTTGCTAGTATCAGATTTTCCATGAAGTTCCAAAGGATTCCCTGAACTGACTAATGACACCATAGCACTCAAAGAAGCACCTGCAACCTTACACCAACAAATTTTAAAATTTCACTGTCAAGGAATAAAAATCCACCTGCACAAACAAAAAATTAATGTTAATTTGTCAAGGAAGAGCAATGGGGGCATTGAAAACTTCTCTAAACACACATGATGTTACTGTTACGCAATTGTTTGAAACTTTACATTCACCTGTTATAAGGTATTCCTGTCCATAGTAGTAGAATAATTGTAAGCACTGTTACAACAAACTCAAAACAAGACTGTTATGCAACAGGTTTAACAAGTTAAAGACCAGCTGTATACAAGTGCATCCACAGAGGCCCACACTACATACCAATACAAATTACAAGATCCAAAAATTCAAAATTACAAATATTAAATCACTGTCATCCAAGATTTGAAAAAACACTGACATTGCAAATCCAACATGTTACAACATCACACACAAAATATCTTCACAAAACAGACAATTTGATTTTAATAAGATCTCTCAAAAATCAGGACATTCCAAGATTCCACTGATAATCAGGAAGTGTCAGACAGCCTCATGAAAATCTAACACCAAATGAAACCACCACAAACTGGCCTTCATGTTAGCTCAGTCTTCTTTACTGCACAATGAATGAGTGCATTTCCACAACACTGCCCATGTCTGGTCTGTTTCCTACATTTTCCTCCAAGCCTCCTGAACGACATTCCTGAGAGCATCTCTATCATGTAACTTTTGCAATCCTAATTCCTTGATGCCTTTGTATTTGCACCTTTTTTGGTAATGTATGAATCTGACTGGTTTGCCTGTCCCAGTACATTGTGTGCCCCACTATTTGAATTCACTATTCACAATCTCAACTGTGATGTTTGGGCAATATTCAAGACTTCCCTGCAAATTTCTACAATATGTTGTGATTGACACATTCATGTTTTGTTCCTGCTCATAAAATTTTACTCATGATTTTAAATGTTTTCCTTCCAATATTCTGTATTTAAGAGCAACTGTATGATTCAGATAGTGCTTCTGGTTTGATCACTGTAGTATAACATTTTACAGGGAGCGCATTTGTTTAACAGAAACTATTTCTCAATTTTGAATTTTTTACTTATGTATTACTTTGTTATAGCCAGTCCTGAGCTCATTTGTTGCTACTTTTATATCAATTGTGAATTTAGTTCTTTTTCCCCAGATGAAATTGTATTCAATTTTCCCTCACTGCCTGTGTAATATTTCAGTTTTGGGCATCAATGATGCCATCCGCAAAAGGTTGGACAATCGAAGTTCCAGCCAGTATGTTGGTGCTGTTTCTGTTTCAAGTTCCTTAGTTTTTACAAGGGCTTGGTTAAACTGTAATGAGGACAAATAGCCTTTCATTTAATCACAGACCATCTGTAATTTAAGATAACTCAATCTCAATTCAAGACAAATGGAAAAGTCACTAATATGCCAGGTGACAATGCAGTGCAATTTGGCTCATTCCATATCAATAAATGTACACTTAATGTACAAGCCCCTGCCTTTGTATACTTACAAACTTTTGTACTGAGTAAGAATATACTACTGATTCGATTATTGAACAAACATGCTACTTGAAAAATGATATAAAATTCCATGTGCGACTTTGAAAACCCATATTAAACCAGACATAAATCAAAATTTTATGCGCAGATTCAGCTGAGAATAGGTGTAGGACACACAGCCACACTATATTCTGATTTTAGTATAATATAGATTTTAATTTCAGATCCATGCCTGCTTATGGATGAAGTACATTAGTTAGAAGTTAGAACTTTTCACACACAGTACAATTTGGCAATTTGTAAACAAAGTAAAATCAGAGAAAACTGCTTTCTCATAAAATAGAAGTACAGTAGCAATAAACTTAAACCAAAAAGCAGCAATTAAACAATCGAAAATGAGAAGTCCGTAGTTTTAGCACACTATACAACTGGAATGATTGTTTTCCACTTCAGACTGTATACTTTTCCAATACTGTGTTATTTAGACAGAGTAAATGTATTGCCTTCCTGATGTGATAGTGCTTTTATGATTTTAAAAGTGTTAGTCTGGAATTAGCAAGTATATTTAGTAGACTGGCAACATAAGGAGAAGCATGGAATGCATGAAGCCGATTAAGGGATCTTTTTTTCTGAAGAAACTTCACATATTGATCACATGCCTGGCACTGTCACACGTACAAGCAACATACTGCCCTGATTGCAACATTGCAGTTGAAACAACTGGAATTTATTCATCTGCTTCAAATGCATTAATTGAATGCTGCAACACCATTAGAAACTGCTTACTTTGTTTCTTTTGAAACCAATGGGCTTGAAAACTGATCCCCCCCCCCCCCCAATTCTATGAGGCCCTTGGCAAACCTATCCTGGTCAAACCAAATTTGTACAATCAGGTACGTGAGGACTGCATAAAGAAGCAGAGGCTATAGATTGCCATCAATTCCACTGTGAACATTTCACATGTGGCAAGCAGAAAATGGGTGTTCCGAGCCAACAGAAGAAACGGAGGCATATCCAACATGATCGGCAGATTTAGAGCCACTGGTGTAAAAAACATGGTATCTGGGAACTCCTGTAAGAGTGCTCAAAACAATGGAACACCACTGGAGGAATGAAGGCTTTTGAAACCCGGGAAAGATCCATCTGAATCCGGGGCCGAGGAACTAACCAATAGGAAGTGGTCGGGACAGAATACAGGGAAGAGGACAAGATCAGGAGATGGAAGTCATGACACGTAGAAGCGAGGCAGAGCTGTGGCCCACAGCTCTAAGCCACAAAGACAATAGAACAGGAGGGGCAAGCAGTGGAAGAGTAGATCGAGATGGCATAGGAAACCAGGAGCAGGGACTTTCAGATTTAAAGGGGAGGGATCCCAGCATCAACCAGAATACTATCAACACAGTTAGTGCAAAAAGCACCACTGGCTAAACAGATACCACAATGATGAACGACGTCCAAGAGGAGCAGTGTGGAAGAGGCAGCTAATCCATAAATTTGACAACCATAATCCAGACAAGATGAGTAATTCCCAGAACAGGCGGAAAAGGATCATAAGATCCGCATCCCAAAAGGTATAGGCAAGAAAGAGAAGGACACAGTTTACACAGCCAACCTTCAGACGATGGATATGGGGCAACCAAGAAAGCTTGTTAAGAAAGGCCCTAGACACTGATCAGGGGTCCATGGTCAGGCACTGGGGGTCAAAGTAGTGCTACAGATCAAGATGGACTGTAATACAATGACAGTCCACCCCCAGTAGCCGAGTGGTCAGTGCGACAGACTCCATCCTAAGGGCCCAGGTTCGATTCCCAGCTGGGTCAGAGATTTTCTCCGCTCAGGGACTGAGTGTTGTGTTGGCCTAATCTAATCACCATCACCATCACCAATGCAAAAGTCGCCGAAGTGGCTTCAGATCGAAAGACTTGCACCATGCGAGCTGTCTACCTGACGGGAGGTCCTGGTCACACGCCATTATTATTATTATAGTACAATGACAAATTCACCACCTCGACTTAAGGGGAGAGAATTGAAAACCATG
Organism: Schistocerca gregaria; assembly: GCF_023897955.1. Taxonomy (NCBI): domain Eukaryota; kingdom Metazoa; phylum Arthropoda; class Insecta; order Orthoptera; family Acrididae; genus Schistocerca; species Schistocerca gregaria. Next base: position 522,627,098 of record NC_064921.1, on the reverse strand, counting down.
CCAGCGTCTATGTGGAAGTGCACTGGACAGCACACGAGCTGTCGTCCCACAGAGGCCATCGATTGGAATCTAGGCCAAATACAGAACTCTTCCACAAACAGAGCAGGGGTGGCCAACAGACTGGCAGATGCCGGAAGTCCACTAATAACAATGAGGAAAAGGACAGTTAATACATAGTCCTGTTCTCTGAACACCATTCTCCTGGGTCTGCAGATGGAGAACAATGCCAACCCGGCCTGTGAACAATCGGTAGGATAGCAATTAAACAATAAAAATCAGGAGGGGCCACAAAGAGGAGGAGATGATTAGTGTTTAACGTCCCATCGACAACGAGGTCATTAAAGACAGAGCGCAAGCTCGGGTGAGGGAACGATGGGGAAGGAAATTGGTCGTGCCCTTTCAAAGGGACCATCCTGGCATTTGCTTGAAGCGATTTAGGGAAATCACAGAAAACCTAAATCAGGACAGCCGGAGACGGGATTGAACCGCCGTCCTCCCGAATCAGAGGCCAGTGTGCTAACCATTGCACCACCTTCCTCGGTGGCCCTGAAGGTCCCATTCCTACAGCATAAGGAGGGTGTGATGGCGCCAAGCTGTCGTAGGTCATATGAAGATCAAAGAAAACTACAAGATGCCGCCACTGAGAAAAGGTGTGCCGAACTGCGGTTTTCAACCAAAGCAGATGATCAATTTGACCATCTCTCCCGAAAGCTGCACTCAGGGTATATACACGGACAAAGAAGAAATTCCTGTATTTCCCAATTAAAAATACACTTTTCCCTGGGTGAATGCACACTTTTTCCATGTTAAGTGACAATATACTTTCCCTCAGAACTGTGAAACTTATCAATCCTTTGAATGGTATAGGTTTTGTACACCAGCACAGAACTACTTCCAGACACTTTAGAACACAAAATATGGAATGAAAGTGCTTTTTGGGACGACCTTTGATGTGCAGCAACATATCCATTGCATATTTTGATATTACAGAAGTATAAATTCGAATTCCACCAAATACAGTATATTAGTTACCGAAGCATTGTAATCTTAGATTGTGATGCATTTTTCTAAGTCAGCCATAGGTCATTACACATAATCTTGCCAGCCAATGAACGCAGATATTCAGAGTACAGGACACGTGATGTAGTCAGCCAATAGCAACATCACTTAAGTAATGCGAACAAACAGAAGAAGTTAAGGTTTAAATTAATAAACACAATGTAGCTAAAAGATGAGGTAAACTTCCGCACACAATATTCATTTTGAGCATTGATTATTTGCCATAAAAGCTATGTTTTCACTTATAATATTGGTCTTTTTGTGTCATACACTAAGACACATCACACAAATATGTCAGTAAAATTTTAAATAATGACAAATGTCTTGTCTTCTGGGCAAGAAATTCTTCTAAGATGCTGGTCCCAAAGAGTTAAGCTTTAAATGAGACTTTTTTAGTCTCATTTAAGAAATTAATGGCCCATTTCACCAATAACAAATCATTTTGCATAAAAGGAAATTACGTTGAAAGTAACTTGTTTCGAAACCAAGATTAGCAATATTTTTCCACAACCTACTAGAAATAACAGTTGCCATAGAGTGCCAGAAAACAAGCATTACTGCACATGCACAGCTACAATGATACAGGAAGCCTCATGTTCACACATATATAGCATTAAGGTCTCACAGTATGTGAGGACATCAGAAGATACACCAAGAACGTTGGAATTTTGTAAACCATACCAAAATGTACCAATACTGTGTTATCACATGTTTGGTTCTTTATTACTGCAGAACGCCATACATGCCGGAAATTGAAAACTAGCACTTTAAATTCAGCGAACAGTTGTAGGTGCCAGTAGTTTGTAATCTAACCTTTCATTTCAAATAAATTGACAGCCTCTGCAGAAAAGATCAATAAAAGCAAAAATTTCTTTAGCAAACCGACAAAAATAACTATCGTTCTGCAAGGTGATTAATGTTTAGACTGCCAAAAATAGGGAAATAAAATCAGAAAACTGAAAACAATAATAGTTTAGCTTTCCGTGATTATGTGAATGTATTTTAATTCAGTTCATAGTTCCCGGCCACAGAAATTCTTTTTCTTTTCATTTGTAAACTAAGAAGAAACAGTGAAATCACTAAACATAAACATGGGTCATGTGCAGACTACCCCCTTCCTCACTCCAATTCACACTGCCCCACACATGTGCAAATCTGGCAGCTTTGGTGCATCAGACAAATTTTTCAAGTAGCCGGAAGCAGGAAAAGGTATTGCTCATATAAGTGCTTGTTTTTCTCGCATGCCATTTGAGAGTGGCAGTAAAGAGACAGCTTCAAGGTGGTTCATTGAACCCTCTGCCAGGCACTTTATTGTGAATAGCAGAGTAATCATGTAGATGTAGATACGTGATTCAAGTGCTCGTGCACACGAGCCCACCAGCAACTGCTCAGACGAACCTAATGTCACTGAAAACCAAAACAAAAATTCCTGGAATCTTAAAAATCCCACGTTTTCCCCAGTTTTCTCCCAAATCAAAAAGTTACCAGATTTTTCCCAGAGTATTTACAAGGGCTATCCACAAAGTACATTACGTTTTGGAATTAAAAATAAAGTATCGGAAATTTTTTTATTATATACAGATGAAAGCCACACTTAAACACTACTTTTCTACATAGTTGCCATTTAAATTAGGGCACTTATAGCGATGGACGATCTTGGAGATTCCTTCGTCGTAAAATTCGGCCGCCTGCATATTCAACCATGTGGTTACCTCTTTTGGGACAGAAAAGGTTGATTTTTGTGAATTTCCTGGAAAGAGGCACTACAATAAACTCGAGGGTAATGCCAAACTCTGCACAACCTCAGAGGAGCAATACAAAACAAGCGCAGGAGAAAGTTAGGCTCAAATATATTGCCGATTCACGACAACGCCCAGGCCCACACGACAAATGCCACTCGTGAGGTTCTCGAATCTTAAGTGGGAGATGTTTCCTCATCCGCCGTACAGTCCCGACCTGGCATCGAGTGACTTCCACTTATTCCCAGCAATGAAGAAGTGATTGGCTGTGCAGCGTTTTGATGACGACCCACAGCTTCAAGGAGAGGTAACAATGTGGTTGAAGGCGCAGGCGGCTGAATTTTACAACGAAGGAATTTCCAAGCTCGTCCTTCGCTACGATAAGTGCCTTAATTTAAATGTCAATCATGTAGAAAAGTAGTGTTTAAGTGTGGCTTTCATCTGTATATAATAAAAAATTTCCAATACTTTATTTTTAATTCCAAAACGTAATGTACTTTGTGGATAGCCCTCGTACACCCTGCCCACTGGTAAGAAGTTGAAAAGTGTACATCCATTAGAGTAAACAGGGGACGCTGGCCAGACAATGGTCAGTAAATATCAAGGGATGACAGAGCCTTGCCAGTTTAAGGACAGGAACCACAATACTCCCTCGGGCATTAAAATCCTAGAAGAGGAGAAATGGAGGGTGCAGTTGCCGAAGAATGCTGATGTAGGTGGCCTGCTAAGAGATTCCTAACAATGAACACAAAGTCCAAATGGACCTGGATGGCAAATGATTCCAATGCGGTACAAAATGGGTTGCATGTACTAACAATATCCATACAGAACAACGTGCAGACACCAGCAGAAGCCCTCAACAGCCAACCCAGTTTTGACAAAGCACAGGATCGACAAAGGGTCAGTAAGTGAGCATCAGAAAAATGAGTTTCCTGAAGAACAACAAGCTTCTAAGTAAAAGGCAATACAGAAGTTTAGTTATGAGAAGTTGACAGCACTATCCATTCCAACTCCACTGAATAAGCACTGGGTAGATATCCAAATGGCAGGCAAATAGACTGGAGCCAATCACACTGCCTGATCATCTGTAGCCAATGAGGACAGCGTGAAACCCATGAATAAGAGGTCAGACTCAGATCGCAAAGTGGAAGTTGGTACCGAGTTGATGGGTTGGGAGGGCCTAATCTTTCAAAGGTTGAAAATAGGACACGTGGAGAGCAGGCTTCTACAAGATCCGGAATTGAAAGACAGTAGGCGACCTTGAGACACACAGACTGTGTCCTGTGGCCAAGATGTTGGGAGCAGGCCTCTGGCCAGAGAGATGCCGGGATAATCCCGCACATAGAGGGTCTGCCCCAAGAGGTAGCACCATCACCACCAGGTACCAAAGAAGGGGTGGATCAACACCCAGCGGGAAAGGTGTTGGTACCACAGGGGAGGTACGGGACTGGGGTAAGAAAGAGGGAGGAGGGAGAAAGGGAGTAACAGAGGAAAAAGTAGAAGTCTGTCAAATTTCTGGCGAGTCTCAGTGTAAGAAATGATCCAAGAACTTTTATGTCGTCTTTTCTTTCTTACAGACTGGGCAATCCGGAGAGTGTGAAGAGTGACTGTCGTAAAAATTAACACATGCAGTTGACAGTGAAAGAACACAGGGCCCCCTAATGAAGTGGGTATTCAGTGTCACAACATAGGTCTGTCGAACATTGGGAAGACATGTTCCCAAAATGCAACCACCGAAAGCACTTCACTTTTGCGGGACATACAGTTTCAAGTCATACTGGTAACATGACACCTTGACCTTCTCTGGTGGAGTATCTCCCTCAAATGCCAGAATGAAAGTGCCAGTATCAGTGCAATTGTCCTTTCTGCACATGCTGAACAAAATGAATGCCCTGTCATTCCAGATGGGCCTGAAGTTCATCAGTTTGAAGGATGAGGTTTGTATGAAAAATGACTCCCCAGACCATATTCAAAGAATGGTGAAGTGTAACTGACACGGCAACAACGCGAAGAGGATCACACGTACGAAGAGCTGCAGATTGGATGCCAGAAGATTCTGATAAACAGGGAACTGGAGAACATTTTACTGAGACTCCACTTCAAACTTTTCTTCGACGTTTTCCACAAAAAGTAATGGCTTTGTGGCAGTGAATGTGTACCATCCATCCTAGCAGACCGGGTAGCGAGCCAAGAGTTTCTCCGAGTTTCACCCCAAGCTGGCATGCCTGGTCCCCCTCATCAGGGCAGGGAAGGTACCAGGGACATAAGAAGCATAATTCAATGATTCGTTACAACGCAAAGAAATGGCCAGATTTTTGGAGCTTAATACATTTCATACGCACAGCATCTGCCCCATACCACCCACTCTGATCCGAGATTCGCACCATGGCATCACCCAGCCACAGCAAGGGCCGTCTGGCACGGTAGCTGTTGCCGAGAGTTCCCATGCTCCAGAATGACATGCAACCAATTCTAGGCATACATGGGGCAGGCAACAGCTCAGGTATCACAACTGCGATCCCTGTGTTAAGGGCATCAGCCAGATGGGTACATGATAGCTCCACCACATATACTACATGTGCTGGTGACAGAAGGGCAAAGGGGGACTACAATGGGGGAGAAAGTGGGGAAGAACAAGGGGAGAGGAACCCACACAGTCGACACTAAGGAGGGAATTCCTCCCCAAATTCCTCACCTACAGACAGAATATTTAGAAGTGGAGGTCAAAACGCCAACAGGTACCAAAAATGCGAAAAAGGAAAGATGGAAGAGAAAATGGACAAGGAACAAAACTGCAAGGAATACAGGGAACCTGGTGCATAGCCATGTCAACGTAAGTAAAAACACCAAGAGAGGGGAAGGAGGGGGCAATAGGGAAGGGAGAGAGGGAGGGAGGGAGGGAGAAAGGGGCACAAGGATAGAAATACACCCCGGGGGGAAGAATGGGCCACAACAGCTCAGGGCCCCATGGGTGCCAAGCACAAACTAATGAAAAACCCGAGAGGCCCTGAAGGATAGTCTTGGGGAGCAGATCCTCTTTAAATTACCAAATGAGATCCGTTTCTCCTACTGTTATCCTCAAATATTTAATTAGCCTCGTTATGAAAGCATGAACAAATTGTATGATGGCAAAGGCAGTCACTAATAATACAGATGCTGGTGTTCTGTAGTTCTTTACTATAAAAGCAAACCACACAGAAGTGTTATGTTGCTTTGCTGTCACCCTAATGAAAATCTTACCCAGCATCTAACGACTTATTTCTCTGTGAAATATATCAATGATGCCACCAAACTTCAAGATTTTCTTGCAGGAAATGGTGTCTTGTCATACCATGACTTATTAGAATCAGTTCCTCTATAAACACTTATGTAATAGCATGACATATCTAATGTATCCCCCATCTTTGAGAAGATCCACCAAATACTCTTCCACTTCTGGTTTCCCAGGACACTTCACTTCACAGCATTGCAGTCTGATACCAAATAGCACACAGTTTCTTGATTAGTTCCTTCTCGTCATCTTTCATGAGTATTGCAGCCAACATGAATGGCATTTGGATGCATTACAGAACACGAAAACAGAGTACCAGCAGGACAACACACAACTCTGATGCAAGTTCACAAAATTCTGAATGCTCAATTCACTGCCACATTACTTAAAATAGGTTCAACACCTTCAAAGAACCTGAGGGCTTTTAGTTTGATCTTATCAAGCCTTCGTCCCCCTCTTGTTTTGCAGGGAATGCCCAGATACGAGCCTCCATCTTTAGTTTCCTTTCCTGCTTCAACCACTACCACAGAACCATCTAATTCTTTTGCAGTTTGCTCTATACTCCCACTGCTATGAGCTGAGGTCAAATTTTGAACTTTGCTGGAATGACTTCAATGATGCACTATTATTTTTTGTTCAGTAATTAAAACTTCTAATGATATAGATTTCTAGCATTACTTCACCATTCGAGTTTCCAGAACACCAGTGAAGTTCACACCAGCAGCTACTGCTATAGCCTTGGTGATGGAACTTTGTGCTAGCTGAACTTCCCACTTTATTTCACCCATTGAACCTTTTGCTAATTTGTTTACTCTTACAATGAGCGTTAACTGCTTATATACGATCAGTAGTGAAATTCTTGCTCACCTTAAGGCAACATAGTTGCTTATGAGAAAATTATTACATGCATTTGGGACATAGCTTCTGGCTAGGCTTCAAAACTATTATGCTCTGATTAAAATGATTAACAAATTGTAGTAACAGGCAGGTGGCAGGGATTGGGGGGGGGGGGGAGAGGGGGGGGAGGGAGGGGGAGGGAGAGGGAGAGGGAGAGGGAGAGGGAGAGGGAGAGGGAGAGGGAGAGAGAGAGAGAGAGAGAGAGAGAGAGAGAGAGAGTGTAAGCCAGTGTCACCACCGTGGATCTACTCACACCTTAAGTACTGGAGTTCCTGGATTACAGTAGGTATTGCAAACAAACTGAAATTTCAAGGTCAGCAGATGTTACACTACAGAAAGTCTGAAATCTGAAATCTTTTTTAAAAAATCCAGATTTAAGCTCTGTGTCCAGTGACATTTCTTTCCCTCGATTAAGATGTCTGACCACAATTAAGTTACAGATGCTTGTGACTATCAGTGCCATATCAACCACAAAATAATTACCAAGCATTTCTTGATTCATTTCATAACGTACACATTACTGTATTTTACGGACTATAAGATACACTTTTTCTTCGACAAATTGCCTCCAAAATTCAGGCCCATCTTATACTCTAAATTAGCACAAACAAGGTATTCATATGATATGGGCTATGAATTGAAAGTAACATGTGCAAAAGAACATGAAAACAGCATTTCAGACCTCCAACAGAACAAACCATTTGCATTTGGATGACTAGCAAAGAAGAACTGAAAAAAAAGACTAAATGTGCAAATAGAAGACTGAATGCAAGCTGACCAAAACTAGATGACATATTGAAATGGATTCAATGACACCCCCCCCCCCAAATTGGCACAGGAATCAAAACAAAAATGATTCAAATACGCACTCTTAAGCTAATTTTACAGTGGAACTTATGGGTGGAGTTAGTTTAAACTTAATACAACAATCATTTTCAAGTGCAGAACAATGAGAAACCACCTGAAATACCACCAGGTGGTGTTCACATACATGACAAGGGTTAGATGGATGAGGCTGGAATTAAATTATGGATTAATGAGACAAGGGAAAGTGCTTTATTGAAGATTTCTGTTCTTGTGCTAGATCAGTTTAGTCATCTGAAAAATTCTGTGAAAGAAACTCAGACAGGGAAATAGATAGTTTGCTATTATTCTGGGAGGACTCACTTCACAACTACACCATCTTGTTTAATAAATAAACCATTTAAAGTGTGTATGAGAGAAGAATAGAACAAATGGACAACTAATGAAACCAAACAAATTCACACCAAAGGAAGCTTTACAACAACCTAAAATCAAACAAGTGTGTCAATGGATTAAAACAGTTGTGGTCTAGAGGCACAGAAGACACTTAATCCATTCAAGAGGTGCGGCACATGTAAGACTATCTTATACAGAGTGTTACAAAAAAGTATGGCTAAACTTTCAGGAAACATTCCTCACACACAAAGAAAGAAAATATGTTATGTGGACATGTGTCCGGAAACGATTACTATCCATTTTAGAGCTCATTTTATTACTTCTCTTCAAATCACATTAATCATTGAATGGAAACACAGCAACAGAACGTACCAGCGTGACTTCAAACACTGTTACAGGAAATGTTCAAACTGTCCTCCGTTAAGGATACATGCATCCACCCTCCGTCGCATGGAATCCCTGACGCACTGATGCAGCCCTGGAGAATGGCGTATCAACCGTCCACAATACGAGCATGAATAGTGTCTACATTTGGTACCGGGGTTGTGCAGACAAGAGCTTTCAAATGCCCCCATAATTGAAAGTCAAGAGGGCTGAGGTCAGGAGAGCGTGGAGGCCATGGAATTGGTCCACCTCTACCAATCCATCGGTCACTGAATGTTGTTGAGAAGCATACGAACACTTCGACTGAAATATGCAGAAACTCCATCGCACATGAACCATGTGTTGTATTTGTAAAGGCACATGTTCTAGCAGCACAGATAGAGTATCCCGTATGAAATCATGATAACATGCTCCATTGAGCATAGTACAGTACATACTGACTAAACTAAAATGAGCTCTAACATGGAAATTAAATGTTTCCGGACACATGTTCACATAACATCTTTTCTTTGTGTGTGAGGAATTTTTCCTGAAAGTTTGGCTGTGTCTTTTTGTAACACCCTGTATATATGAAGAAGACAACAATGACTAAGGAAAGGAAGGGAAGGACCAAGGTTCAGATGAAGATTTTCTTGGATTTTAAAGTTCAGCTCAGTTTTATGAAATAAGAATTTTTTAGCCGGGCTTTGCGATAATAAAGGGTAAAAGTGCTATTGTTAATAAAATTGTGTATTTTAGTCTGTAGTGACTAAGTCCATAAAATATGTTTCTTCAACTACAAAAAAATTGTAAGAGTAAGCTAATCACAAAATAAACACCAGAGAGGAATGGGCAGTTCAAAGAAACATTCAACAATGGTGAAAAACATTCTGGTAATATTTCAACAGCTGCTTAGATACTGTTGTTAATGTAAGTAATGAATTTTTAAGACTTTTCGCAGGTCATTTCATCCACAAGTAAGTATCGGTCTAAAATTAAGCTATATAGCTCCTTAAGCATAAACAATACTCTAGACATAACATGGCAGTGATTGGAGAACATACAGTTAAGACATAGCTGCCAAAGATATCCGAAATTCAGCAACCAAACATTTTCATCAATTTTGCAGGTGCGTATATATTGACAGAGCAGAGGCTATTGTACAACAATCACAAACGACAGCATTTCCAAGTGTCATTACAAATTCTTTAATGAACAGATACATAAAAATTTAAGATTTAGGACTGGTTAAATATACTTGCAATTTAGCACACATGAGGTGGTGCAGATTTGGGGCACCGATCTACGAGAGGCTGTGGAAATGGAATGAAAGGAAATATCGAGCTGGAACTTTGCATCTATACATGACACTTTGGATCCTTCTCACAAAATTTCATCAACTTGAAAATTGTCAAACAGAGATACTTTATCTACCTGTATGTGAGACATCAATAACTTACTGAATGCATGATGCAAAGTGAACAGCATTTGACTGATGTACTTTCTACAGATAAGCCTAATGCAAATTCTAGCCATATGGACATATCAACCCTTAAAGCTCAATATAATTCATTGTTTCCAATTTCTATATGTAAATAAATATGAACTATGATCTTCCACACAATCAGTTGAACAAAAACATTATGAGGAATTCCAATTATTAAATCGGACAACAGCGTACTATTTACCGGTAAACTCATCAATATGTACATTAAACTACAATGAAATAGCAAGTAACTCACAATTCTTATGCGATGACCCATTGCCTTCGAAGGAAGATTTGTTTTGAACTTTGCTCTCACTGCTCCAGAACATCCATGTGGCCTCGTCACTTTGCCCCACACAGCCCTAACTTTCGTCTTCTTTGTTGATCTACCAGGCACTGGTGTCTTGTTCTTTGCCTTAAAAAAGAAATTATCCTTGTTAAAACAAGTAAGCACAGTTCAGCTTTAAAGCTGTTTATTTTGTAGTTAATATCCTACAGGAACAATTTTTTAACATACACAAATGTATTTTTAAAACGACTCAAAAATCTAACAAATTCATGCAAAGACACTGCAAGAACATTTCCACATTTAACTCACTAAAATATGCAAAAGATCTGAAGTTTCATTTCAGACAGAATGAAGTGATTCAACACTTAGTTGTTTACATCGCAGCAACGGAAATATGGAGGTGTCCGATCCCGCCCGTCTGCTTTGACCCATGACGTCTCAAATAGGGTGGAAATGACCACAAACCACGATTCCAATATGGCGCATATAAAGTCAGTACACACACATTATGAGGACGAAAATACACCGAAAACACACACTTTCCACAAAAAGCATAGTGACACTAATGGAACAAGTGCTGGAAATTGGGTTTTTTTGGGTGGGGGCAAACTGAATACAAACAAATTTAGATACCCACCCCCATACAAAACCACGAAAAAACCGACGTCACAGAACACCAACAAATACCACTAAACACAGTACCATATGGAATCAGACACTTCCCTTGACCTATATAGCTCAACAGCAGCTCCCGATCCCATAAATTAGGATCAAACACTTCCCTTGGCCTATATAGCTCAAAAACATCCCACGATACCAATATCAATATACACAGCTACACATTGGGATTGAACACTTCCCTTGACCTGCGCACTTAATTTTATCCATCATATCCATTCCTGAACATCAACAACAGATTAATTTTACTAAAATTACGATACAATGTACAGCGAACAACACTAAATTAACCTTCACACAAAATAACTCACTGAAATGAGTTCCACTACAAACAGCTGACACTAACAATTCTGGATAATGAGCAAAAGCAAACTGAGCCCATTACACCATACAAACAAAACCCTTAACATACCACCAGAGAGCACAACAAACCACAACACGACGACATCTACAAACACACCACACTCAAACCAAACTCCGCACCGTCATGACGTCACACGACAACACCCTTATGTCACACGTCAAAGCCGACGCATGGGATCTGATGCTTCTGTCGACCCACAGCAACCATAGTGAATATTAGAATAAAATTAACCACCCCATCCATTAATCAATCATTGTCAAATTGGCTGTACCATTGTTTCATGTGGATTCTGCACCTGGTACCTTAACTTCAGATGTGGTAGGGCCCTATCTGTGGCACATCCATTAACCCTTTCGCTGCTACAGTAGTGAGTTCTCTTTACTTTCCACACTGAGGTGGCTTTTATTATGGCTGTGCAGCTTGCCAAATGCTGATGCCTGTCCTGAGAGATGGCATTCTGGTCAATTATGACAATTACCCAACTTTAGGAAAACAAGGGAAAAAATTTTATTTTAGCACATATCTGTGCATCAGTTTGACATCTTCACCCAGTAAAGGACTGCCACAGTTACTGTGTTACATCAAATGTAAGTATAACACCACATGAAACTCATGCTTGCAAAGGCAGAAACACATTGCATAATCTTTGCATTCAGACACCCATAAGCACTGAAAAGTCCAAGTGATGCATGCACTCATGTCCACAACAGCTGGGGAACAGTGTAGCATGACATGTTTACATTCACAGCAACAAAACTATTAGTCATGCCATTGTGACAATACAAAGCAAACTTTACAGCATGCTCATTGTGATCACATAATATTATGCTCCACACAACTTGCAGCGGTTGTAGCTACTCACAATGTTAAGTGTTGCCTTTCCTCTATTGCGCTTTGATGCCAGTCTACCCTGTGCCAGGTAGGCCTAAGGAATTTTCTGATCTATTAAACATATCTGTATCACCCCCCGTTCATCGCCTGCGAGTTCTTTTTGCTTACTTTACTGCTACCATCCTTACATACATGTAATAGTCCTTCCTGATCATGTTAATCTGCAAACAATAGCTTGCTCTCTAAACAAAACCACCATCTGCAGCCACCTCCAACTTTTCTGTGCAAAACAGTTTAGAACATTTATGGCAGTCAGAATCCATGAAATTGAAATGTGGCCTGGCCCCAAGGAAATATCGTTAGTAGTACCAGGAATTGAACCTGCATCACTTGCACAGCAATCATTATAACCCCAATAAATTACAGAGTTACCGCCAAACAATACCATATGATACTTCTCTCTGTAAAAATGGACACTGGGAAGTGCATAGTCACAATATACACAAACTTTTGCAATACACAGAAATATCAAATACTCAATTAGACACATCTAAAGAGCCATTTTTTTAAATACATCATCTAACTAAAGGTGAATAAACTCAGATGAGCAGCAATACAGAAACCACACAACCACAGACATTATAGCAACAGTAGTAAATTTCATTAATATTATATAATGACAATGTCAGTTGGCTTTAAAGAACTTTAAATTTAGAAAATTGCTTTCCTACAAGTAAATGTATATATAAGTAAGATGAGAATTAAAATTAGGTGTACTTAATGAAATTATCACAGACAAGACGAAACTCTCCTCCCAACCTAACTCGAGGAGTGTCTGGAGTTGGGTAGTGTGCACATATCACTGCACATACACAGCATAGTGCCACCAATTTAAATTCAGCATTGAGTAAGATCTAGCACAGGACATATGTTCGAAGTAGGGATACACTGTTTAATCAGTTTGACAACTTTTTGACTGGTCACTGTGACCCTTGAGTACACTGGTAACTGTTCTTTAGTCGAGTGTGAAGCACGTTTATATAAAAATATCATGTAGGAATCACTTTTTACTGACTAAAGATGCTATGCAAGAAGCACTGTTAGAACTCAACTGTGTAAACGACTTCCGTGATTCTGAAGCTGACACTCCTACAGCAGTTATGGACAATGAAATAAGATGGTCTACCATGTCTTCAGACAGCAATAAAGAAAATAAGTTATTTGCAGCAAGAATTTTCATTATTGGAACACAGCTGTCCCTAATTGATCAGGCCTGCTAGCTGCCAACAACTTATAGTCCATACTCCAATAGTGAGAAAATAGACTTATTAATTGAGATCATATTCACATAACATGCGGGTTTACATCAACAGTGCCAGCTTCATTTAAGTGAACTGTAAATAGAAACACACAATGCTATAATTGACAATTTGCCAAAGCGTACGTAAAAAAACTCTTCACGAAACAATTTCCCAAACAGACGTTAGACCCTACTGCAAATTTATCTTCCAAAACATTTCTATCACACAACTAATCGATTTTTAACCTAAGTGCTATCCGGTGGATGTCCTCCCACCCGTATTTAATACAATAACTTACTTAGAAATAGTAAGAACTTCGAGGCAAGAATGGTTTCGTTAAATGAAGTTTCTTGATACAGCATTACAACCGTTTACACTCACCTTATAAACATAAACACAGCGTTTACCAACGTAGAACCAGCTGTCTGCTTTTTGACTGCAACCTTCGATTTTCAAAAGAGCGGTGTTCTCGTGCTGATTCCGTAAACCACGCTTGTAGCCTGTGAATATCGCCTTAGCGTAAAGTCGACCATGGCGTTTCTTAGGACGCTTCTTCAGTTTGGGTTTTTCTACCTCCACTTTCTCCTTAGCAGGCTTAACTTTCTTGTCCTTTGGTTTCTCCGCACTCTTCGTCTTTGCTGGCTTCTCTACATCAGCCATTTTACGGAGTCAACAAATCCTAAACAGAAAATTAATCAAAACATTTCACACACGTTATAAACCAACGTTACACAAACTTTAAATCTACGACCATCATAATAATTACTATCCCACAATAGAAATTACTTATTACCCACGTAACTATAAACTATGTGGTACAGATTCATACGGTATTTAACAACATTACATATCCCCAATTATTATTTCACACATCTGAAAAATATATGCTCCCTTACCACTTCGCCAACCGGAAATATACCTCTCCTGCTCTAAAGGAAGAACCATGTGGAACACCAAAGATATTCTTAACTGTACAGCTCTCCCACTCAAAGATAATCGTAATAACACCAGAGTCCAAGCAAGAATTTTTGTTAAAAATGTACATAGCTTCATAATAACTCAACATTGAAATAATTCAAAATTAACCTATACTAGTCATTCATATTTATTTTCGTTTTTATCAGTGTCTCAATTATTAATTTAAATGAAAAAAAAATGTTTTTGACTTGACAGAAAGTCAAGATCGATTAACACTCGATAGAACGGAAAACCAAAATCCATATGCAACAAGAACTTGCACATAACCCCCTATCCCCCACAAATCTCATAGGACAGTCAACTGGCCTATAGTAGCAACCTACTGTATCGCCCAGGTGGCAAACAAGTCAGGAGATAAATGTCCCAACCTGGTTCACAATTCTCTGCTGAGACATAAAACCAGTGTTTTTCAACCTATGACAGCAACACACACACGTTCAGAAACATTTCGGCGCTTCTACACAGATACTGGTAGCTGCAGTTGGAGCAGCAGGAATTACAAATGCCTGCCATAGTGATCTCTAGTACAGATTAAGAATTTGCACATGTAATTGATTGAGAGACTGATTTTTATTTGATCCCATTTGATTATATTATGTACAAGGTGTGTAACTCTAACACGGGACAGGTCAACCGAACCTAATATCTCAAAATGTTAAGCCAATGTCTTACAATATAGAGCATCATACTACAAGTTATTTACATACAAGGATAAGTCAATTATTATCCTCAAAGTAGTTCTAAAATTTTATTGCAATCAAATGGGAAACTTACAACAACATCATTTTTCGGCACAATCTCCTTCCATTTCGACACACTTGGTCCATCGTTGTGCAAACTTCTTGATGCCCTCATAAAAGAATGTTCTAGGTTGAGCTGCGAGCCAGAAATGCGCCACTTCTTTCACTGGTTCGTCCGAGACAAATCGACGGCCCCTTAATGCTCCTTTGAGTGCGCCATACAAATGATAGTCAAAAGAGGCAAGATCGAAACTATATGGCGGATGATCCAGTACTTCAAATTTGAGTTCCTGGAGCGCTTCAGCAGTGTGGAAAACAGTATTCAGACAGACATTGTCGTGCAACAACACAAACCATTTTGACAGCAATACTCAGTCTCTGCTTTGAATTGCATGCTTTAGCCTGGCAGTAAGAATCTCACTGTAACGTACACTGTTTATTGTTGCGCCCCTTTCCCCACAATGTTCCAGTGCTGGACCTTGTGCGTCCCAAGAAACAGTAAGCATCAGTTTTCCTGCAGACGGTTGGGTCTTGAACTTTTTCTTGCACGGCGAATTTGGAATTTTCCTTTCCGTACTCTGCCGTTTACTCTCCGGCTCGTCATGGTGGATCCATGTTTCGTCATCAGTAATGATCCTGTCTGAAAAGCTGTCCCCTTCGTTATCATAGCGATCCAAATGTTTTTTGCTGTTGTCCAAAAGCGTTTGTTTCTGCAACTGTGTGAGTTGTTTCGGGACCCAACCTTCACAAACTTTATGAAACACAAGTCTGTTGTGGATCATTTTGTAGGCAGGACCATGACTAATTTGCAGATGATGTGCCACTTCGTTGATAGTTAATCGTCTGTCTAAGAGAATCATTTCATGTCAGCGCTCAATGGTTTCTTCACTTTTGGCGGTAAACAGTCTTCCAGCTACTTCATTGTGCGTAATACTTGTCCAACCATTTCGGAATTTTTCAATCTATTTGTACACACTCCATTGTGGCAAAACACTGTTCCCGTACTGTACTGGAAGCCTTCGATGAGTTTTGGCCCCTGATACGCCTTCCGACCACGAAAAGCGGATCACTGAACGCTGCTCTTCTGTGGTGCAAACAGACAGAACAGCAGCGATAACGAAACTAAACTAGCAGCTTGAAAATTGCAAAGAAATAAAAACAAATAAACAAAGCATGCGTCATCAACGTAAAACGACAGTACTACCAAAATAAGCAAAAATATAACTATATTGCAGATAATAATTACCTTACCCTCATACATTATATTGCAATATTCTTAGCTGATTACAGTATGTACATATGAATAATAATTGCATCCCACATTCTTTACACATACACTCATCTACATTATAAACTTCTTGCTTCATTAGCCAATCCTTCAGAAGTATCTTGAATGTCTTTTCAGTCATTCTGTCCTGTAGACCTTTGCTTTACCAATTGTACACCTCAGTATCGAGCACCTTTTTCAGCAACTCTCAAGACTGTGAGGCATACGTTTTAGCTGTCATTTGTTCCTTTTGTCATATGACCGAACATCTGTATTCATATCTACTAAAGTATTGTCTTAGTTTAGTGAAATTATTGTTTTGTGTATATGTATGGACGGAAAACTCAATATTTTTAGGTTACAAAATGCAGCTCTGTATGAGCGTGTTTGTCCTTTTTTTAAAATGGTCTTAATGGCCTTTTTTGCAATACAAAAATTATTTTTGTATCATTGATGCTAGAGTTTCCCTAAACAGTAATTCCATACTATAAGTATGGTTCAAACAGAGTATGGTATTCTGTACAGAAAGGATTTTGTTTTCATAATCTGCAAGCTGTTTCATAATAAATATTACGGTGCTTAATTTGCAAAAGATATTGCGTATATGTGGTTTTCATTAGAGCTTATTGTCAGTTGTAATTCCCCAAAAATTTGTGGATGCAACTTCTTCCAATCTTGTTTCGCCTATGAATATGTCTATATGATCCTCGTTTTCCCTATTCATGAAGACCATGAACCTTGTCCTTTTACATTTATGAACCAGTCATTGTGAATGAGCCAGAATACTGTATTATTTGCACTTCATTCTGGTGTTTCCAGACTTTGTTCTATGTTCACTAATGTCATGTCATCGGTATACTCTGACTGTCTTTGACACTGTTTACAAGTATATTGACTAGAAGTGGGTGAAGTACAGCTCCTTGTGGTACACTGCAGTTAATATCCCAGGTGTGCATCCGGTTTCCGTTGTTACATACTGGTTACTGAGATATGATTGTATTCGTTGCATTGAATATCCATGTATGCCATAGTTTTGAAGTTTTTCAGTCATTGCTGTATGGCGATTGTCTCCAAATTCAGAACCATAGTGGATACAGAGTTTCTTTTGTCTGATACAACTAAACAGATTCTGTTAAGCTTGAGATAGCAGTGTCCATAGATTTCACTTTTTGTGCTCAATCAGAATCCTATGTTTACCTAGGAATGTGGTCTTCCTGCTACCCATGAGCATCTCTGGTGTTTTCGAGAAATCAGAGATTACAGACTCTCATATGTAATTATCCAGGTCATCTTTATCACATCACTTATGCACCAGTACTACTTTGCTTATTTGGAAATACTTCTCCTCTGAATGAGCAGTTATCTATATCCAAAGGAAGTTCAATCATTACTTCATTTAAATTCTTTATTGGATCATTTGATATTTCATCATCTCTTGCAGACTTCTTGGATTTTAATTTCTGAATTTCTTTTATGAGTTTTGTATTTGTTACTCGTTCCAGGACTTGGAGTGGCATAGTTGGCCAAGTATTGTAGGATGTTTTCACCTCTCATGAATCTCCCCCCCCCCCTTTAAATTTTGCGTGGCATCTATAAAATTGTTGTTTTGTATATTAGCAATTTTAGTTCCGTTAGTAACTATATTGCTTTCAATGCTCGCTGACCTAATCAAATTTCTGTTATTTCTCTCAGTGATGATTACATCCCATGCTTTTCTTTTATGATTTGAATTTGCTTTGGCTCAATTTATTAACTGGCTTTTGATTCTCTTATTGATTGCCTGTACTTCTTTTGATACTGTTTATATGTCTCCATGTTCCCTTTTTGTCCGCGTTCTTTCACTCTACTCCTGAGTTCAGTTAGTTCTTTGGTAATCCAGTGGCTCCTGTAATCTTCCTTCCTCTGACAGGAGATTTTGGGGAAGACTGCTTGAGAATGATGTGTTAGTTATTTAAGAAATGAATCAGCTGATGAGTGGTTAGAGCTATATATAAACTACTAATATATGACGAAAAACCACAGCATAGGCACTCAGAGCTGAATCAGAGATAATGTACGTAAGTTGTGTGCAGTAGAACATGATGGTCTAATGGTAAAGTGTGTGACTGGAACTGGGAAGTCACACAATCAAATTCTGATCAGACCGTAGAATATTTAAGTCTAGATTTAACCTAGCCTTTATCACTAAAAAATGTGAAGATCCATCAGGAATGACACATGATTCAATTTCCACATTAAACTGTACATCCCCTTTTCGAGCGTGATTACTGGGGTAGTTTAGAGACAAGCAAGTCGCTGAAGTAGCGTCTAATTGAAACATGTACACCAGACTTTTGAGCAGTATGGAATCACTATTGTCAGCGTACATCATACAAAGTAAATACACTCCTGGAAATTGAAATAAGAACACCATGAATTCATTGTCCCAGGAAGGGGAAACTTTATTGACACATTCCTGGGGTCAGATACATCACATGATCACACTGACAGAACCACAGGCACATAGACACAACAGAGCATGCACAATGTCGGCATTAGTACAGTGTACATCCACCTTTCGCAGCAATGCAGGCTCCTATTGTCCCATGGAGACGATCGTAGAGATGCTGGATGTAGTCCTGTGGAACGGCTTGCCATGCCATTTCCACCTGGCGCCTCAGTTGGACCAGCGTTCGTGCTGGATGTGCAGACCGCGTGAGACGACGCTTCATCCAGTCCCAAACATGCTCAATGGGGGACAGATCCGGAGATCTTGCTGGCCAGGGTAGTTGACTTACACCTTCTAGAGCACGTTAGGTGGCACGGGATACATGCGGACATGCATTGCCCTGTTGGAACAGCAAGTTCCCTTGCCGGTGTAGGAATGGTAGAACGATGGGTTCGATGACGGTTTGGATGTACCGTGCACTATTCAGTGTCCCCTCGACGATCACCAGAGGTGTACGGCCAGTGTAGGAGATCGCTCCCCACACCATGATGCCGGGTGTTGGCCCTGTGTGCCTCGGTCGTATGCAGTCCTGATTGTGGCGCTCACCTGCACGGCGCCAAACACGCATACGACCATCATTGGCACCAAGGCAGAAGCGACTCTCATCGCTGAAGACGACACGTCTCCATTCGTCCCTCCATTCACCACTGGAGGCGGGCTGCACGATGTTGGGGCGTGAGCGGAAGACGGCCTAACGGTGTGCGGGACCGTAGCCCAGCTTCATGAAGACGGTTGCGAATGGTCCTCGCCGATACCCCAGGAGCAACAGTGTCCCTAATTTGCTGGGAAGTGGCGGTGCGGTCCCCTACGGCACTGCGTAGGATCCTACGGTCTTGGGGTGCATCCGTGCGTCTCTGCGGTCCGATCCCAGGTCGACGGGCACGTGCACCTTCCGCCGACCACTGGCGACAACATCGATGTACTGTGGAGACCTCACGCCCCACGTGTTGAGCAATTCGGCGGTACGTCCACCCGGCCTCCCGCATGCTCACTATACGCCCTCGCTCAAAGTCCGTCAACTGCACATACGGTTCACGTCCACGCTGTCGCGGCATGCTACCAGTGTTGAAGACTGCGATGGAGCTCCGTATGCCACGGCAAACTGGCTGACACTGAGGGCGGCGGTGCACAAATGCTGCGCAGCTAGCGCCATTCGACGGCCAACACCGCGGTTCCTGGTGTGTCCGCTGTGCCGTGCGTGTGATCATTGCTTTTACAGCCCTCTCGCAGTGTCCGGAGCAAGTATGGTGGGTCTGACACACCGGTGTCAATGTGTTCTTTTTTCCATTTCCAGGAGTGTAGTACACAATAGCTTTAGAAAAGAAAATTCAATAGATTCTCTCCCTTTTCACACACACACACAGAGAGAGAGAGAGAGAGAGAGAGAGAGCTAAAATGTAGACGAATTCAGTGAAATGTGTGACCAGCAATCAAATTCCATTTTCATAAATGAATTTTTAATTGTCATTGTGAGAGGTCAGTATCAGTATCTACCTTACTACAATGGGAGAAGACCTGTCATGCTTTACACGAGGTATCTACTTTTCCACCATGTAGGTATGCCACACAATCTTCTAGTCGTCAGTCAACAATCGAATTGCCACATCTTCCATTCAGTGAATAGCAACTTTGTTGTCAGTAGATGGTGTAGTTAGGAGACCATGGAAACTATATCTATAAAGGTATACATGTCAATTTTTTCATGTTGACACATCATTTTCATGTGAATCACAGATTTTAACCAATAGATTAAGTTATCAGGATCCATATAAAAAAAATTTGGTTTCACGAAATGGGGTCTTTGTTAATTCATTGTAGAGCTGCTCCACATGAGATTTGGATATATTCAATACATTGTTAACAACAGGGACAGGGTTCCAGAGTGAATCATTTCACTGCAGAGAAAGAAAGTCGCTCTCAGAACAATCCCCTAGGCTGTTGCTACGGAATTTCTCCCCAACTTGTCTTCTTGCAGGAGTGCTAGCGTAGCAGTGTATACAAGAGAGCTTCTCTGAAGGTTGGGAAGTAATAGGTAATGTCAGCAGCAGAGTTATGAGGGTGAGCAAAGAATCATGCTTGCACAATTAAATTATAGTGTCACATCTATGGGGTTACTGAAGATGGCAGCAATCTAAAGCAGAGAGCAGTCGAAGTGTTTCGAATGCTTCCGACTTTTAACGATCATTACTTGGTGTTTGGCAGCCAACCCATTGTGCCTATACCATAGCTAGTCTATTGGGGGTTCATAATACTTAATTTATGAAGCTTATCAATTAACAATAAGATCTGTATGTCTGTGGCCCAAGGTGTCGCTCCCACAATGCCAGTACTGACTCTTGAGCAATAGAGTCTTATGACCACTGACCTGTTCCAAGAAGTTTTTTCCCTAACACAATAGTAAACGTAAGCTGCTTATCCTCAGTGTAGAGTCCATGATGGCCTCTAAGCTTAAAACCAAAAATGAGAATCCAAGGTGGTATACATATACAAGATGGCGATTCAAGATGATTGATCTGGACTCATGAGTGCAGCTTGCAGTGTTACCAGTGTGGTGTCACTGCCAGACACCACACTTGCTAGGTGGTAGCCTTTAAATCGGCCGCGGTCCGGTAGTATACGTAGGAGCCACGTGTCGCCACTATCAGTGATTGCAGACCGAGCGCCGCCACACGGCAGGTTTAGAGAGACTTCCTAGCACTCGACCCCAGTGGTACAGCCGACTTTGCTAGCGATGGTTCACTGACTTCTACGCTCTCATTTGCTGAGACGATAGTTAGCATAGCCTTCAGCTACGTCATTTGCTACGACCTAGCAAGGCGCCATTATCAGTTACTATGAATATTATGAATCATGTACCGTCAAGAGCGACTTTCGTCATTAATGGATTAATGTTAAGTATTCCACCAGCTACATCCGTTGTTTCTAAATTCTAATTTCCTTGTCCTGTTCCAGACCTCACGCCAGCTTGCGTGAGCTAAATTACGTGCCTTTCGACCTCCTCTAGCAAAACGGTGTTGGCTCTCCTTCCAACCACAACAACCAGTCCAAACTAGTTGTTCCAATATCTGTGGTGTGGAATCACTTACCCCAGCAATCCTCTGTGCCATCCACTCACCAGGCAAACTAGGCAGATATGTGTAGTACATCCTGATGCAGTACACGTTGGTTGAGTTCCATGAAGCATCAACAGAAATCTGTCAACGCCACAGAGACAAAACTGATGTACACACTCTATTGTAAGAACACTGCCGAAAAAATACACCTTTTCTACATTTCCAGTTCACTCAAGATTTATTGTTGCAACAGTGCATCTGAAGTACATGATATAACTACGTTTACAGGTCAGTAGCACAAGCAGTTCTGAGGTACTGGGTTTCAACCAATACAGAAACACCCAAGTTAATACATAGTGTAGCCTCCACAGACAGCGATGCATGGGCACATTCTGGCATCCAGTCGATTGTACAGCTGTTCATGTAGTTTTGTAAAAGTTGTTAACTGACAACTTGTTCAAGTCACTTTTCGTCCCATTATATCCCACATGTGCTTGATTGGAGACAAGTCCAGAAATCATGCTAGGCAGGGCAGTTGCTGCACATCATAGAATTTCAAGGTCAATGTGCGGGTGAGCATTATCCTGTTAGAACAACATATCACCTTCCTGATCCAAAGAGGTAAGGAATGGGTGTAACAACACTGTGCACATATCGAGTGCTGGCTAGTGTCCACTCCAGAAACATCAGAGGTACTTAAGAGTTGTAACTTATCGCATCTCAGAACACAAGGCCTGGTTTGAGCCAGTGTGATTTGGACAAAGGTACTCTAAGAGACAGTGTTCACCATATTTACGTCATACACACAAATGACATTCACCTGAGTGCAGGCAGTATCTGCTTTCAGGGCTGGAGACCACAGCACACCATTTAATCTTCGAATTGATCCTCTGACAGCACCAGTTGAGCCATACATGTCGATACTGTGGTGTGGCTGGAAGACAGACTATAACTGTGCATGGCCGAAGGCCCACTGCTAACAACTGGTTTGCAACAGTTGATGTTGACACATCTGGGCTCACAAGTCCTCTTATCTGTGCTGTGGTAGCCATACGATCTGTCAATGCTGCCTTTACAACACAGTCATCCTGGCAGACATCTGTGCAGATTGGATGTCCAGAAGCTCGTCTGAGAGTATGAGAATGTTCACATGAGCACTGATACCACAAATGATGCAGCACACCCAACTTGTGCGGCAATTCTATGAAAGGACCATCCTGCCACTTGGGAGGCAACAATTTGACCCCTTTCAAACTTACTCAGGTGGCTGTAGAAAGCTCAAGTGCATCTCTGTTGCATGATTGCCTGCTTGCTTCACATGTCTGTACCACACTGTGCCTTCTGGCTGTGAGCATTCCCTATTAAAGGGTAGACACAGATGGCGGTCTAGTAATTATGCCACTAGGCTGCCTGGTGGTGGATGACGCTGAAACTATTATCAGTACATCTACTATCCCCAGGTAGCATATACTATCATCAGATCAAATTCGAAATTGCCTTTCTAGGTGTAGTATTTTTTATTTATAGCAGTTTATTAACATCCTGTCAATATTAACTATTATTACTCACTGTGTGCATATGTATCTGTTTCTGTACTTTTCATTTATTTCTCCCTTGATGCAACAGCACTCTGACGTAGCCTATGTGTTGTATGATACATCTGAGCAGCAGCAACAGTCAAGCCACCACAGGCTCCATGATGCAGTGTCCAATATGTCAGAGCAGGACACAGAATTGTTTGCAGACTTCGTATGTAATACATATCCAACATATGCATGAAGAAGTGATGAAACTGTGTGATGGCGCACTGACGTCATGTGGGTGCCTGTGGCAGAGGAGAACACTCAGCACTCCTGACTCACATCACTTGTCATTCAGCTGCTGCCACAGTGAGCTATGATGTAAGCTCTGCTGATTGATGGGTCAGAGTGGCAAGGGCCTGCAATTTGGGCACGATTATCTATACATCACAAAGTGATTCTTACCACCTACGTGGTGTAGTGCAAGTTCTGCCAGTGGAGTGGCTAGGCACGTTTTAGCAAATAAAACTCAAGCACATACCCTCTCCAGTTCAGTCCTACTGTGTATGCACAACATAGTGGCAATTATTTAGTAATCATATGTGTAGCACCAGTGAGCTAGCTACATTTAAACTCAGACCAAGTGAACAGCAACATCATAGGAAAACCAACGATTTTTTTTAAAATTTACCACCAGGTTATGTTTCAAAACTTTGAACACAAGTAACTGGCAATCATGCTTACTGTGCCTGTATCTACCAAGTGCACAATCTTAAATTCTATACTTAGCACAAGTTATCTGACTATGACTACTAAACAGGCTGTGCCAGAATCTAATAATTCCACCACTGGATTCTGAAGTCATAGAAGTGTGCCATTATTTCTAGGTCTACCTGTTGTGTCGTCCGAACAAGACAGGCAGGGAAAAAGCACCACAGGCGCAAAGATGCGAACTGGTGCCAGTGCCATAGAGGCTCGCTACCTGCGTGAGTTCCACAAGCGCCACGGGCGGCGCTGAGGATGAAGATATCGACTTCGCCTCGGACAATTACCGCCCGAGTACAACCCACCAATGACTGGACTACAACGGACAGAAGCCTACTCGGAACACAGAAGAGCAACTCTCGCCCATTTGGCTGTGTATCATCGTCAGGGATGACTTACGCTGGGAATGTCGTTTAGTGAACTCTTAGAAGTGAACAGATAGTTGTTGTAATTGAATTTGCTACGTACTGTAAAGTTTACCCACGATTATGCACTTAGCCATTGAGGATCTTTTTGTGTTATATTACATGCAGTGTTGTAGACTTGATTATTCAACAAGTCACAAAGATAACCAAATCGTTTTAACTCATTTGTGTGACTTTGCTACTTATTTGTTGGAGTGTTGTAGAACCTTCGTTCTCCTATACTGTTACCTGACGCTGGAGCTTAGCTGTGTAATAGTGGCAGGGAGAAATTGTCTTAGCGGTGTATTGCACCAGAAGCCGTTTCACGAGCTCACAAACTCTGCCTACTATAACAACAGTGGCAACTCGGCCTCGCCAGCAGTAGCGACAAGACCTTTGCTAAACTGGCGACGAGGGTTTACAAAACTGCCGACGAGGTGGTGGTTTCCCTGGCCAGAAGCAGTGGAGACAACGGCTGGCGTGACTTTTGCCTTGAGTTTAAGATGCTCTTATTTGCCTTGTTTCTTCTAATCCAACACTGCACATTTGTGACTTTTTTGTTCTCGTTGTGGGAGCACGTAATGTACGTCACACCGTTTGCTTTTGTATCATTGCTATTATCTAACTAGTAACAATGCCAACCCCACCCACAACCAAACAACAATCAGTAACTCATTACTCCCTGGCACAGCCGTCACCTATGCCTTCACCGATTCCGGCTCCAAATCTACAGAATCCGCCAATTGTGTCTGTTCCTACCGAAGCACTGCCTACTGTGGATGTACAATCGCCGCAGGATCGTGGGTGTATCAGTGTATCTCACAAAACTCTTCCCTGCAGCACGACCTGAAACGTCCCCTTTGAGATACTAGTCAGTGCATTAAATAAATACTTTGAAAACCGTAGCGACATTGCGGCTGCCAGGTTCAAGTTTTTTCGTTTAAAGAAGCAGCCGGGACAAACATACTGTCAGTAGGTGACTGAATTACAAGGCTTAACGCGGACATGCAAGTTCCGTTGTGAATGTGGACAATGTTTCAATGACTATATAATGAGGGACGCAATCACACAGAATGTTCAGGCAATAGAATCAGAGAAAGTGTTTGCTTAAAAAGACAAAAGTCCTCAGGTCACAATGTGGAACAATAGCGCCCTGCTATGCAAGCGCATGTTGTAAATTCAGAACAGATTGTTCCACAGAACAATCGTGTGCTGTTATTCGGAACACTAATTCCCCTATGCAACGTCCCTCTAATAAATTGTATGTACCTTTAGTGATCGCAAGCTATACAATAACACTCCAATTAGATACAGGCGCATCAGTGTCCTCGTTAAACTATGAAACTTACGAACTGTTAGGCACACCAAAACTGTGTCAATCTACAAACACGCTTACAGCGTACAATGGCAAGAACATTCCAGTAATAACGCTGGGCCCACATATCAGAATCTGCAGAAGACAGTTTCCTTTCAAAAGCTGCGAAGCAGATAATTAGTTATATTTTTGGTCTCGGCTCGTTCGACTTGTTTCGACTAAACATTGTGGCCAATGTGCTAGCTGTGTCTCATTTCCAGAATTTTTTGCTCCTGGCGAAGGTAAAGCCAGTAACTTTGTTGCGGGCGTTATGCTTTAAGACAACGCGCAGCCGCACTTTTTCAAAGCACATGCAGTGCCTACTGCACTTCGTGACCAGGATGCAAAAGAACTGGCTCACTGGCAAGAAAATGGCATAATTGCACCAATCTCTGCGAGTTAGTGGTCTTCCCCAGTAGTTTATGTTAGTAAACCATCAAGAAAAATTAGGATTTGTGCTAATTACAAAGCCACTGTTAATCCTCATAGATGCAGATGCATATCCATTGCCACGGCCTGACGGACTCATGGATCGCCCTTTACGGTGCCTATGCTCAGATACGTCTTGATGAATCTTCGCAAAATGTTTGTCATCCTCACACATTTAGGACTTTTCAAGTTCGTTCTCCCGCCTTTCGGTAGCGCATCAGCACCTGCCGTTTTCCAACGCTACCTAAAACAGCTGACAGAGAAAAGTGTGTTTTTCCAGACGGCAACAGAATATTTAGGTCATGTTATCAATTCTTGAAGTGTTCACACGACACAAACACATTTGGAAACAATATGTGGTCTCAAACCGCCTCAGAATGTCAAAGAATTTGAATCTGTCTTAGGGAAGGTCAACTATTACATTCACTTCATCCGTAACGCCGCTCATATAGCGGCTCCCTTGCATCGCCTTCGTCGCAAAAAAGTTTCTTTTGGTTCGTCCCAGCAGTGTGACATAGCCTTTCAGAACCTGAAATCAGCATTGCTCAGTGATTGTTGCTTTGTTCATTTCGATCCAAGCAAACCTGTCATTTTGGCCACGGATGCATCGTCTTATGGAATTGCTGCTGTTTTGTCACACAGCATTGGTTGGTCAGACAGACCTATTGCCTTCGTTTCCAAGCTTCTGAACAAAGTTCAGCAGAATTATTGCAAAGCAGAAAAGGAAGCTCTCGCCATAATTTTCGGAGTGGCTAAATTTCACCAGTACTCATATGGTAGAAAATTCTAATTGGTCACTGACCACAAGCCTTTGCAGTCACTCTTCAATCTGGCGAACCCAATTCCTATTCATACTGCTCAGAAATCGCAACGTTGGGTTCTTCTTTCCTTCTTCTACATTACGATATCATTTATCGGCCCACTTCTAGGAATGCGAAGGAAGGTGCTCTCTCACGTCCACATATGATACCTGAAGCTGACTTCCAAAAATCCGAAGCTGCATGTTTTCTAATTGATGCACAAGAAACTGACATTGTCGAGCAGTTTTCGATGGATTATCGCCAAGTAGTGCAAGCCACAGTAGTGGGACAAGGAGACCACCCCAAAGTAGGTCACCACAAGGGGTGCCCTCACCCCAAAGTAGGTCACCCTAAGTACTGTTATCCAAGATGGCAGCCATAACGCAAGTGTGTGACGTCACGTGATGTCAGCTGATCACGCGATTGATGTCAGATTATGACGTGAGTACCGTTAAGCAAGATGGCGGCTTTTGGAGGGAAGACAGGTCAATTGCGCTACCTCTGCTAACCTAAGAAAATGGTGTGAAAGAAAGGGCTACCTCCACTAACCTATCTCACCTCTTCCTAGGAACTGGGCATAAGTCTTTATTTAAACAATTAGAGTCAATACCATCATCAAGTGTGTTCACCTTCCTCTTTGAAATTCGAATTTTGCTATAAGAGCTTACTTCTGCAACTGAGCAAGTTAGCAAGTATTGCTGTTCAGTTCGAATCTGATTTTTATAAATTTGCTTAATTTTTTAAAAATTTGTTCAAATTTGAGTAAATCTGTTAAAATTTATTATCTACCTAAAGCACTAGTGTCGTGTTACCGCCACAAGACGCTGAGATATCGATAGCAGTAGTACATGCACTCATTCAGCTCTGGACATAAGTCTTTATTTAAACAATTACAGGCAGTACCACCATCAGTTGTGTTACCCATCCTCTCGGAAAAATTTTCTGAGGGGAGTTGGTATGGTGTCGTCTCCACTAGAGGCTGCTCATTTAATTCAAATATTTTTTTATAAATTGCTTTAAATTTGCATAAATTTCTTTAAATGTATATAAATTCGTTTTAAATTTATTTAAATTTGTTTAAATTTATTATCTACCTACAGCATTAATATTGTGTTACCAACACAAGAGGCTGAGATATCAGTTTCTCAGTCTTTTAATACCTTTATTACATCCACTCATTCAGCACTGGACATAAGTCTTTACTTAAACAATTACAAACAGTACCACCATCAAGTGTGTTCGCCAACCTACTCGAATTTCGAATATTTTTGCTCTAAGAGCTTACATTCAGTTCCAATATAATTTCTATAAATTTTATTGTCACCACCACAATAGGCTGAGATATCAACAGCTGTAGGACAGTCATGCTTTGCACCAAAGGCCAGTGACCTAGTTCACTGCTACTACATATTTCTTTGTAATATGTCACGTTGTCGTCCGCCTGTAGGTGTGTGTTGCACGCTGATAATACGAACTACAGCTGACTAGCCTAGTTTCAGACCTGCTGATGTCTGCTGGACACAAGCATTCTCACTTTCTCTAAGAACACTCTCGCCAGCCAGCCGGACACGCTCACAATGCACCGTATATAAGTCCTTATTTAAACAAGTAGAACCACTACAACCATCAACTCAGTTCACGAAATTTGTTCTAACAGCTGATGTGAGTTATTGTCCTGTTCCCATTCAATTCGAATATAATTTCTATAAATTTATTTAAATTTGTATAAATTTCCTTAAATTTGTATAAATATCATAGAATTTGTTTAAATTTATTGTCCACCTACAGCATTAGCGTAGTGTTACCGCCACAAGACGCTTAGATATCCGTTTCTCAGTGTTATATTAGCTGCATTACATGCATTGGACATAAGTCTTTATTTAAACAATTAGACTCACTACCACCATCAAATGTGTTTGCCATCCTCTCGGAAAACGTGCATGAATTTTGCTGAGGGAGGTTAGTATGGTGTCACTCTCACTAGAGGCTGTTCATTCATATAGGCAAGAAAAGGTGTTCGCTGCACTTGCAAATACGAAGTTTCAACTACTTTTCAAGTTTATCCAGCCACATTTCCTACATATATCGAAGTACGGATCTCACTTATTTTATGACGCTGACACAAAACACTCACCATGCCAGCGATCTGGAGGGGTGGAAAATTGGTGTGGAAAAAGAAATCATCCTGTTCTGGGCTTCTGGAGAGAGGAAGGAGTGTACTTTATTTATTTATATTTGAACAAGTTATTTAGTTACGCATTTCACCCAATTTATTTATTACACTGATGCAAAACACTCACCCTAACGTGCTTAGGGTCACTAAATACAGTTCACAGACCTCGAAACTACTCCTAAACAATAACACATTACACTGATGCGCAGAGACCAAACAACTCGTAAATTACGAGGTCGCGCAGTGGCTAGCACACTGGACTCGCATTCGGGAGGATGACAGTTCAATCCTCTATCCAGCCATCCTGATTTAGGTTTTCGTTGATTGCCCTAAGTTGCTCCAGGCAAATTCCGGGATGGTTTCTTTGAAAGGGCACGGCTGACTTCCTTCCCTAATCCGATGAGAACAATGACCTCACTGTCATGTCTCCTCCCTCAAACAACACAACTCCTAAATTACCGAAAATAATCCAGTACACACCTTTCACATCACTGACATAACGCATGCAAACACGCTCACAACGCTTAAACACCCTACAATAATTCAATGCACAAACACTCAGTCCAAGTAAAAACCAAACTTATCAGCGACTCGAACCCTGATTCGACTGGATGTAAAGCCGAGAGCATCCCCTAAGACATTCAAACTGTCCAGATGCGGAAGATGAATTTCCTTGAGACAGAGAAGTTGTTGTGCATGCATCATCACGGCTTTAGAAAGCATCAGTCCTGCGAAACGCAACTCGCCCTTTTTCGCATGATATCCTGCGAACCATGGATGAAGGGTATCAGACGGATGCCATATTCCTTGACTTCCGGAAAGCGTTTGATTCGGTGCCGCACTGCAGACTCCTAACTAAGGTACGAGCATATGGGATTGGTTCTCAAGTATGTGAGTGGCTCGGAGACTTCTTAAGTAATAGAACCCAGTACGTTGTCCTCGATGGTGAGTGTTCATCGGAGGTGAGGGTATCATCTGGAGTGCCCCAGGGAAGTGTGGTAGGTCCGCTGTTGTTTTCTGTCTACATAAATGACCTTTTGAATAGGATGGATAGCAATGTGCGGCTGTTTGCTGATGATGCTGTGGTGTACGGGAAAGTGTCGTCGTTGAGTGACTGTAGGAAGATACAAGGTGACTTGGACAGGATTTGTGATTGGTGTAAAGAATGGCAGCTAACTATAAATGTAAATTAATGCAGATGAATAGGAAAAAGAATCCTGTAATGTTTTAATACTCCATTAGTAGTGTATCGCTTGACGCAGTCACGTCGATTAAATATTTGGGCGTAACATTGCAGAGCGATATGAAGTGGGACAAGCATGTAATGGCAGTTGTGGGGAAGGCGGATAGTCGTTTTCGGTTCATTGGTAGAATTTTGGGAAGATGTGGTTCATCTGTAAAGAAGACCGCTTATAAAACACTAATACGACCTATTCTTGAGTACTACTCAAGCGGTTGGGGTCCCTATCAGGTCGGATTGAGGGAGGACATAGAAGCAATTCAGAGGCAGGCTGCTAGATTTGTTACTGGTAGGTTTGATAATCACGCGAGTGTTACGGAAATGCTTCAGGAGCTAGGGTGGGAGTCTCTAGAGGTAAGGGGACGTTCTTTTCGTGAAGCGCTGCTGAGAAAATTTAGGGAACCAGCATTTAAGGCTGACTACAGTACAATTTTACTGCCGCCAACTTACATTTCGCGGAAAGACCACCAAGATAAGAGAGATTGGGGCTCGTACAGATGCATATCGGCAGTCATTTTTCCCTCGTTCTGTTTGGGAGTGGAACAGGGAGAGAAGATGCTAGTTGTGGTACGAGGTACCCTCCGCCATGCACCGTATGGTGGATTGCGGAGTATGTATGTAGATTTTGATGTAGACTGACTGAAATATCCATCTTATTTGCATAATTAAACACAAAGATCGGTCCTAATTAACAACTATAT
Source organism: Schistocerca gregaria (assembly GCF_023897955.1). Lineage (NCBI taxonomy): Eukaryota > Metazoa > Arthropoda > Insecta > Orthoptera > Acrididae > Schistocerca > Schistocerca gregaria. Next base: position 522,595,708 of record NC_064921.1, on the reverse strand, counting down.
GAATAGCGCTGCATAAGGACGGCTTTAATTACGCAACTATATGCACAGCACTGCACAAGAACCGCAATACTACGCAAAAAACTGACAACTCGTGTTATCCTGTTTGGGAAAATAATTATATCACTGTAACCAGCGACAGAAACTCTTAAACTCTACCGTTTACCTAGAAGCTAGGAGAAAAACGTTCAACTCACTAGATTCTGCTGTTTGAGAGAGGCGAGTTTAAAAAAGTCTGTTAGCTCCAAGCATGTACCATCTATCCCTGTTTGACGTCAGAGTTCACTACATGTGCCTAGTAAAAGATCACACTAACTGAAGCCAGTGGGAGATCATTTGAAAAGACTGCCTTCTCATCCATATACGATCACAAACTACGTGATCGAGTTACTATGCTAGCAGTCTCACGGCACTTGCCTCGCCCAAATGCCTCGCCACAAAAGCCCCGCTTTCCCTCCAAATGCATCCTATTCCTCTAACCTAACGGTTACGAAGTACTTTTGTCACTGCCCCACAACACCTAGCGTTCACAGACTTTGTTTTTAAGTCACATAGTAAGCTCGAGCAGGGCTGGACGAGAGTTACCGTTCAGCGTTTATTATTATTTATTTAACATCAACTTCGCTCCTATAAAAAAACAAAACATTTCCGATCTCAATAAATATCCCATTTTTCACGAAAACATACAAAGTCCAGTTTTATGAGCAAAAATTTATATAGTTTTTCACGTTCGACTTAGAAACTCATCACCTCTCTGAACACATTTGCGTCTAAACCGATATTTCCACCCACGAATACAGATTTCTGTGATTTAGCAGATTCCAAATCACTCCCAATAATTTACAAAATCAAATAACATCTTTCTCATATCTAGACCACCGGAAAACGTGTCCTCCACCTGCTAGATGCATACACCACAATCGACCTCCCCTCAACTAAATAAAGAGGCACTCGACCATAAAATTTACATGATAACAGAATAATGAACCAGCCCAATGACACATATTCAGTCTTGTCAAATTTCCACTTGATCACGAAAGCTATTCGGTCATCTAGATGACTACGATGGTTAAGTCAAATACATTCCCGCATTGCAACAGCCCTCTCCATTTGGATGGCCCCCCACTGCTAGCGGGAAACTTGAATCATTCCCACTACAGGCCCCGCATAAACAAAATCATCTTACCAAATCGAACAAATCTATATTTGATCGCTATACTTACAATTGAATGACATTCGACAATGATCGAAGTATCAGAAATACACCCTCCTTAAGGCTCTGGATATAGAAATATCTGTACCATTCTTATCACTTGACATACTCTCCCCTTTGCTATCACAGTATTCCTCGTCAAATCCAAGCCTTCATTACCACTCGACATAGCCATCTCCTTTACACATCTCACAACACTAGTACATACTTTATAAACCAGATGCTCCCATTTTAGAAAATTATTTCCGCTAAGGAACGTGTTATGAAACTGGTATTTTCAACCCCCTCAAGAAACTGCAACTAGATATTTATCCAGTATTTGTAAAGCATTCTCTCTCTGTTGCGTGTCAGAGGTTCCGTGGTATATTGACCGGGCATAGGCGTAGCTTGATTGAGAAGGATCACAAACAGTGGATGATGCCATAAGAAATGTACACTAGTTTTTCAGATCCATAGTGCAACGCTATCCACTAGAAATGCAGTATCCGATTTTGAATCAAGTCCTCGCAATCTGGCTAGTACCAGTGTAGGATCCGATGGAGAAGTCCTTTATTACAACCACTAATGAATCATATTTCCAGTAAACTCATACCTCGAAACCACCCACCTTTCTCAAGGTGATCTGCTACAGTAAAATCTGAATCTCGTTCTAGTTAGTCCCCATGCTACTGGTGCCATTTCTCCAGCTTTACGAATCTGATCATCCCAATTTAAATCACAACTGAGTAGGAGTTGGGGGATAATATATCTACCGACTTCTGCAACCCATGTAGAAACAGGCTAAGCTGTGTTACTGTGACAGGACTGTGTTTTGACCATTCAATGGAAACCGGAAATACTAGAAGGACAACGATTTTCGCTACCGTACTGCAGTGCGCCCCCATACTACATACAAGCACTACAGACCTGAGTCCATTCACATCTATTCGTTATTCTGTACCATCCAACAGAGAAATATTACCACCTATAAAAGCTCCTCTAGCTTCATCCAATAGACAACTCGATATGATTTTCTCTGCTTCTCTTTCCTACCATATATCGAAAACAAAATACCGCATGCATGCAGGCATCGAGCACATGCGACGATCCTATTAAATATACTCGTTTTGATCAAATGCACACCTTAGTTTAAAGTTTCATCACCTGTGCCGCAGGACAATGATCGTATGCCGAGGACTATACTGTAAGTCCCCGATTTCAGTATCATAGCTAAACCACCCCTTCTCCACTTTGCAAATCTGGATAGATGACTGTGCAGTATGTCCATTCATTGTTAATCCACAAACACGTACATCATCAAAGGATATTAGACAGTGGTCTACATATTTCTAACACCTATGGCATATTGCTTAATTTACGATCTATGTCCATGCTAATGGGAGTCACAGAGGATTCGTGCAGTCTTATGTTTAGCATTAGAGACTGAAAGAGAACCCTCACAATGTCATTAACCAACGCGCCCTGCTGCAATGGTACCTTTTTAACATGCAACCGACCAGAAGTAGTCAGCTACATTTCACAACTTGCGAATGGATGGAGCTCGCTGAGTCCTCGCCCATCCAAGTGTACAAGATTTCTCGAGATTCTTCCACGTCGAGGAGGTTAGCAGTCCTTATTGATGTGTAGTAACAGATCTGAAAGTGTTGTGATCTAATAGCAGACCATTAAGAAGAAGAAGATCTAGAAAAAGGGTGATATTTTTATGCGCGATGCAGCTTCAGACGGATGGAGTTTGAGACATTTTTACGTAAATCAATCAAGCCATCAATTTTAAACTATTATTCCAGAGTCTAGGATCAGTAGCTGGAAGGTACTGTTAAGAGAGAGGAAATAAACACACATGCTCCTAAGGATACAACGTTTCTCACTTAAAACGGGCTATAATGTTAGATCGCTTAAGTTTCCAACCTATCACTCGTATGGAATGTAGCCCTGTTAATATTCCAAAGTAAGAAATATATTTCAAGTGCATGACATACATCCTTCTTCCCGGTTTCTCTAGGATAAACTATGTTATCGAACCGTAAAATGAAAAAACTATTTTCTTAAAACATTTGCTCTGTGTGATACAAGCACAATATAGCTTTCCAGAGATGTATAGCGACCACTGTTCACATCCGATCACAGTTCGGGAATTATACTATGCGTGCACCAGACCTATGTATAAAATGACCATTACTAACGGCCAGCCAGAGTGGCCGAGCGGTTCTAGGCGCTACAGTCTGGAACCGCGCGACCGCTACGGTCGCAAGTTCGAATCCTGCCTTTGGCATGGATGTGTGTGATGTCCTTAGGTTTGTTAGGTTTAAGTAGTTCTAAGTTCTAGGGGACTGTTGACCTTAGAAGTTAAGTCCCGTAGTGCTCAGAGCCATTTTTGAACCATTACTAACGGGGAAAGCCTCTTACAAGGAAACAGATAAACGCATAGCAGCAATGCCCGACATGCTAAAATTACAAGTCATTCTACCACTAACTCCGCAAACAACACATCTGTCAGGTAAATGTATACAAGGAGGGTTGCAGTACCTCACAAGCACCAATCGCTAACTTTTATGAAGCTAAAGTCTCGATTTTACACCCAAGATGCGACAGGTTGGATGGAGTACACCACATAAATCATAGTTCGTTTAGAGGTATGTGTAACGTGTCATCACACATGAGATGGAAGTCATCTGATGCAGGAGAGGTTTACAGTTAACGATCGCAAGTAGACAGTGCTTTAAATCATATACAGAATATGTGACCATATGCGAGTCGAACACAGGCTATGTCACGTGATAGCAGATGCATCTAAGTTTATAGACGGATGGATCTCTGTCTTCCTGAAAAGCGTCAAATACAGTAGTCAACTCGCGTGTATCACTGAGGCGTCAACAGACATACAGTATAATGCCGCCTCAACGAACAAAAATTGACTGCTTCCCTCATTCCCTTCACTTCCGTGTCGACGTTTTGTCAGGTTCTTCTTGCTGCAGCATACCTGATCCCATGTACAAACTGTTCTGCACCAACGAGAAGATATGCAAGTACTTGCTCAACTCTGTGGCATTTATATTTGGTTAATTTATACCTATCCTCCCTAATCATTTTTCGCAATTCTATCTATTTTATGTCACTCCTATCCATGCGATCGTGTAATGACCTCTCGTTCTGTTTTCTAGAATTGATTTTAAATTTCGTACAGCTGCCAGCATCTAGTCCAAATGCACTGATCAGGGGGGGGTGGGGGGGGGGGGGGGGCGTAGTATAGCACAGTATTCGACTGTATCCAATCGACCACACATTCAGACAGCGTTTGCTCTGTTTTCTGTACGCGTATGTACATGCATGTGTCACGGAATTCCCCCAGGCCCCTTAGTAGAGTAGAGTTAGCATTCAAGTGTGGACCCGCCGCTCATTATATCTGGACCGATGTTGGGGTGCTGATCCTAAATATGGGTTTGAAGGTGGATCCACCTCCCAACGTCAGTCTGGATATATGTATATATATATATATATATATATATATTGCGTGGCAGATCCACTCTTCGAACTCCATGTCAAGTGCTAAGAATGATACAGATATTTCTATTTCCAGAGCCATCAGCTGGGTGTATTTCGGATACTCCACTCATTGTCGAATGTCATTCAGTTGTAAGTATAGTGATCAAATGTATATGTGTTTGATTTGATAGGATGATTCTGTCTATGCGGGGCCTTTGGTGAGAATGATTCAAGTTTCTTGCTAACAGTGGGAGGCTATCCGAATGGAGAGGGCTATTGCAGTGCGGGAATGTATTTGACTTAACCGTGTAGTTTCTAGACGACCGAATAACGAACTAATACTTAGTATGTATTGGACAGCTTTCGTGATCAAGTGGGAATTTGACAAGATTGAATAAAGACGTATCTTCGCACTGGTTCATTATTCTGTTATCACGTAAATTTTATGGTCGAGTGCCTCTTTATTTAGTTGAGAGGAGGTCGATTGTGGTGTATGCATCTAGTAGGTGGAGGACACGTTTGCCAGTTGTCTAGATATGAGAAAGATGTTATTTGACTTTGTAAATTATAGGGAGTGATTTGGAATCTGCTAAATCACGGAAATCTGTATTCATGAGTAGAAATATCGGTTTAGGCGTAAATGTGTTCGGAGAGGTGATGAGTTTCTAACTCGAATGTGAAAAACTATATAGATTTTTGCTCATGAAACTGAACTATGTTTTCGTGAAAATAGGATATTTATTGTGATCGGAAATGTTTTGCTTTATTATAGGAGCGAAGTTGATGTTAAATAAATAATAATCGAACGCTGAACAGAGACTCTCGTCTTGCCCTGATTGAGCTTAATACATCACTTAAAAGCAATGTCTGTGAATGCTAGGTGATGTGGGGCTGTGACAGCAGTACTTCGCAGCCATTAGGTTAGAGGAATAGGATGCATTTGGAGGGAAAGCATGGATTTCTTATTGTCTAGCCGGCCGGTGGGGCCGAGTGGTTCTAGGCGCTACAGTCTGGAACCGCGAGACCGCTACAGTCCCAGGTTCGAATCCTGCCTCGGGCATGGATGTGTGTGATGTCCTTATGTTAGTTAGGTTTAAGTAGTTCTAAGTTCTAGGGGACTGATGACCTCAGATGATAAGTCCCATAGTGCTCAGAGCCATTTGAACCATTTGTTACTGTCTAACTTTACTAAACTTCCTGTAGTTTCCTGGTTCCACCGATGGATCCAAGAGCTGGATGATATTCGTTATTGGCAACAGGTATGGATGCTTTTCACATTGTTGGAATATTTGCATCAGTTGGCCAGGCTGCAAGCCCTCAGGCAGGCAACTGACAAGTATCCTGTGTTAAACATAGCTTGTAATTTTATCAAATTCAACATTTTCGATATTCTTGCATTTCATACTTGTTTATTCTCAGAAATTAGAATGTTCTTGGGGGTGGGGGCATTACCCCCATGACGCTTTCTGCCCCTCCACTACCATCTTCCTTGGATCCACCTCTGTAGTATGCACACCGATCCTTGAGTAGGTGGTTTGTCATGCTATACAGGAATGCTAGGTAGCTTATCAGTGCAAGGTAAGAGTGCAATGTGAATATTGGTAAGCTGTGACTACTTCCACAAACTACAAGCAGAATGGGTTGACACAGTCAGAGATGAATAAGTCAATGGACTTACGCAAATTCATGACGACTTTTGGCAAAGAAATCAAGAACACATTGAAATGGGCGCAACAGGACTTTGTGAAGTCAAGGAAGATCTGACAGTACAGATCAAAGTTATGAATGCATAGGGACTGAACAAGAAACAGTTTAGTGGAGAGCTCACGCATAAGTAGCACCAGCTGGAGTGTGACAGTGCTCATGCCTCTTCATTAGATAGAGACCTTGCTGAATTGAAGTGAGGCTCACCACAGGAAATTCTGAAGCACCTCTCATGCAGCTTCTATCATATGGTCGTGCAAGCTGTGGTCATTCGAGGGGCAAAGATCGGTTGAAAGGCATCCACGAATTAAGAGGGCACAATTAAGGATTTAAATACTGTATTTCTGCTCACACAGTAGTGACTTCTGAATGCAGCTATTTCCTGATCGCTAGGGGATGATTAACGAGAGAAGATGCAGCCTGGTTTCACTTGTGATTGGCCAAGGAAGGCTACTGTGGTGGATTTAAAGGTATGTTCTTAGCGGTATATTGGGATTTAGTGCTGCAGTATTATTTAAGGGTAATGGCCAGGCTGCACAAAGTCACCCCACTTTATTTTAAAGATGCCTGTTATTCATCAGTTTCATTTCCTCACAGTACATTTTGCTTTTTGTGCATGTGATGCTTATATCTGCTATAATATATGAGATCTTGCTGTAACCAGTATCGATATATCGATACGAACTCTTCAGCAACCTCTTTGCTTGAGCACTGTGTCTCTGGCGAGATAGCTGCTCTCAACCAATAGCATTTGATTACAGATGTGGAACATGTGATCCTTTTATTTGAATGTAGTCTGCCATTTTTCTGGGACACTTCTTGTTCGAACTTGGAGTGATAAAGTCGAAGAGGCATTCGGTGTTCTGAGATTGAGAAGTAAGCTGCTTTTGTGTAGCTTAAGTTCACACTATTGAGCAGGAACTGCAGTGTATAAGGAACTGAATAAGACCAAATCAATTTAGTTATTGTGATAAAGACAAGTTTTTTGTGGTGGGGTTAGTTTGGGAATGTTTGCTTGTATTAGCCCATGTGTAGGTATCTGATAGTGTGTTTATGCACAGTGTAACAGGTGCTCAAACGTTGCTGTCATGAACTGACTGGAAGCTACTTATTTAATTAAATATTGATTTACTTTACTAAGTGCTTTTATGAATTCGGTTATGTTAATCTCTTCTGAAATGTAAGATTAATTTTTTATGAAATCATAATCATATATTACAAGAGATATTACTTTGGTTTGTAACATTGAAACTCAGAGTTGTAGGTCTTTACAGGGCTGTACAGTTCTTCTCCTGTCTTTAAACGAAATTTATATTTTGGTTAAATTTACTTCTTAGGAACTCATTTTCCGGAACTATATCACTCTTTGTACTTAGTCTATTTGAAAGTGCAATACTGGTGTGCCATCATCAAAAGTGTGAAACTGATGGGCCTCCATGCTGTTGTCATATGAAAGGTTAACTACATCATTTACAGTCACTCTGACACTGACACTGAGAATTATAATAAATCATAATAAGTAGGAGTTCCCTGCATTGTAATGAGGTTTCAGGTGCTGCTACAAGGTAGACCAAGATGTGGTGGACTGCTGAATGCTGCTTTGAGGCATCGGGTTGTGTCGTCTCACTTACCTTATACAACGTTGACATAAAAGTTTTCCAAGTAGATTCAGAAGAAGGCCACTGTAACCGTGATGTAGTAGGATATATGGAATCGACTACAAGGAAGGAGAGCGGATCTGACTCTGAAAAAAACAACTGTGCTGAAGGAGTGGTCAGAAGTGCCAGCATGTTTAGATATTGGTTCAGAGGTAACTGCGGCATTCACCCCACTTTTTTCATAGATTAACGGCTTGAAATAGCATGTTGATGAGGAGGAGAAGATTAGTGTTTAACGTCCTGTCTACAGCGAGGTCATTAGAGATAGAGCACAAGCTCGGATTATGGAAGGATGGAGAAGGAAACAGGTCATCCACTTTCAAAGAAACCATTTTAGCATTTGCCTGAAGTGATTTAGGGAAATCACTGAAAACCTAAATCTGGATGGCCAGATGTAGGTTTGAACCGCCGTCCTTGTGAATGTGAGTCCATCGTGCTAACCACTGCGCCACCTCGATTGGTAAATGTATCTTGTGTTACCAGTGACAGGGGTCACATTAGTACCAGCATTTATTTATAGAAGCTGAATGCAAACAGGCAAATATGTCTAACAGTGGAACTCAATGTTGGACGAAGTAGCTTCCACAGGAAAGTAATCTCCAACAGTGGGTTCTCATTCGACTTAAAAACGTTGGGGCGCCGCCATTGTGAGAAATTAGCCTCATTAGAGTAGACGTCTGTGGCCATGAGACAATTATTTAAGGAATCGCTCATGTGGAGTGTAGCCGAAAAAGAAACAAATAGTGGCGATTATTTAATAAAGCAGACCTTCCAGACTGGAGCTAATCATTCTGATCAAAAGCCGAGCAAAGCAGCTCGGCAAATAATATGGCTACACTCGCTTGTTCCGAAGTTGAAGAATGCCATTTAGAAACAATAGATAGAGAGAGGGCAGAATGGAAGATACACCGGTAACTTCGTCGAGGAAGTAAACATCACACGATTCAGCTTATGCAGCCAGAACCGCATGAACTTCCACGAAATCTGAGATCATCCACATGAACGATAAAACCGAAAGCACTGATAGGAGCTTGGGAGAGGGGTTACTCAAGTCCGTGATCGGCCAGAAGAACAGGGGAAGGCCACAGATGCGAGTGACCGATGGCTGCTGATAAAACTCGAAAAGGTTAAAACAAGCGCTGTGATGCGCTGCGAAAACATCGACGATAATGATGCGGAAACGAGGGGAGCATGCGGGTTAATTATTGTGAGCCGAAATGCGGTTATATTCTTCACGCCCACAATGTCGAAATGGTGTTATGTTGTTCACGCCCACAACAGCGAAAAGTAGTTACTTTGTTCATGCCCATAACATTTTAAGTCATACAGAGCACTATAGAAAAGAGATCTTGGAGAAAAGAATTGGGTGCATTTTGTCCAAGTTAGGCGAAAAGTGCCCAGGTTCAGAGGTCGTTGCCTTGTATGCGGCAAAAGTAATGACAAATGTGATGTCCACAGAGGCATGTGCAACCAGTAGCCTTTCATATGACAGCATGGTCGATCTCATACAAAATGATTTCTAATTTAGTATATAACGATAGTTGTCGTTCTTTTGTAATACATTTGTGTAGGGTTACAATTCTGACTAGTTCACTTTGTACCAAGTCAATGTGGTGAACCACGCGCGTTTCACACCTTGACCTAGTGCAGCTGAACAATAAAAATATAGACATTTCACCCGCATTTTAATGAATATATAATGTACACATCCACATCTAACGTCAATAAAAAATGTACCTGACGGATGTGGATGTGATTTACGGCAATAAATATAACAAGCAACCTGCCCCAGCTGGACAACTATTCTGGCGTAATGGTAATACACATTCCAGTCACATTAATATGCCATCGCCTATGCCCGACGTCAGCATGCAACAACCACTCACAGATGGCAGCTGGCAGCTCTAGCAGTGGAGATTATGTGAAGCATTGGGGGGGGGGGGGGGGGGCAGAAAACAGTACAGTCGAACGAAGATTTATGTGATGTACTCCATCCCCCTGTCGCATCTTGGGCATAAAATAGAGACTTCAGTTTCATAACTAAGGCGATTCTAAGTTAGCGACAGGTGTTTGTAAGGCACTGCAATCCTCGCGTATAGATCCGCTTGACAGATGTCCTGTTTACAGAGTTAGTGACGGCATGAGGTGTAATTTCACATGCCAAACACCTCTGCTACGCATTTATCTGTTTCCCTGTAACAGATGTTCTCCGTTACTAACCATCATTTTATAAAGGACTGATGCAATCATAGTATAATTTCTGAACTGTGATCGGATGTAAACAGTGGACGCTGTACATCTCTGGAAAGATACATTGTGCATATATCACACAGAATTGATATTTCAAGGAAGTAATTTTTTTCATTGAACAGTTTGTTACCATAGTTTATCGTAGAGAAACCTGCAAGAAGGATGTATGTAATGCGCTGGAAATATATTTCTCACAATGGAATATTAACAGCGTTGCATTCTACATGACTAATATAGGTCGGAAACTGAAGCGATCTAACATTATAGCCTGTTTTAAGTGCAAAACTATGTACCCTTAGGAGTGCACATGTTTATGTTCTCTCTTACCAATACCCTCCTGGTACTGATCCCAGACACTAGAACAATACTATAAAATGTGTAGTTGATTTACATAAAATGCCTCAAACTTCATCCGTCTGGAGCTCCATCATGCATAAAAACTGCCCGTTTCTTGTTCTTAGCTGTCTGCTATTACGTCACTACACTTTCCAATCTACTACTATTCACCGATAACGGGTGGTAACCATCTCGACATCTGGAGAAATCTTGTGCACTTGGATGGGCACGGACTTGGCAACCACCATTCATTCACGAGTTGTGGAAAGTAGCGGTTTACTTCTGGTCAGCCGCAGATTAAATCAGCAACGGTGCTGCAGGGAGGGCTGGTCGAAGACAGTGCGAGGGGATCTTTCAATCTCTAATTTTATCCCAAGACTGTGAGAATGCCCTAACTCCCATCCGCATAAAGACAGATCGTAAATTATGCACTATGCTCGAGGTGCAAGAAATACGTAGATCGCTGTCTGGTGATGTCTGATCATGTATATGTTCGATAATTAACAACAAATGGACGTACTATGCATTCACCTACATACATTCGCAATGATACTCGCAAAGTATAGACCTCAATCAGTACACCATCTGCTGTTTGTGATCATTCTCAATCAACCGTCGCCTATAACCCAGTGGATATATCGCAGAACCTTTGATGTGACATCGAGACAGAATGTGTCATAAATACTGAAGGAATATCTAGTGGCTGCATGAGGGAGCTGCAGATACTGGCTCCATACCACGTTCCTTAGCCAAATCGCTTTCTAAATTCGGTGATTTTATTAATAGTTATACTTTAGGTCCGTTAATATAAGCTCTGGCTATAACTGTCCGTATTCACTGTCGCTGTATTTGACTGGAAAAAACCATTTTATTCGGAGGTAATGCCATACTTTGATTTATAAAGCCATTATAGCTTTTAACATGGGTACTTGTGAGCACCTGTAGAACCAAGACTGCTTGTGGCAGTAACATGGTCGCTGCGCTCGTCTTTTTGTTGTTGTTGTTTTTTTTTTTTAAACAACCGGCAGCTTGTAAGATGATTAAGTTTCTCTTTCTAAGCCACAGTGGTACCACTCGCAAGAAAAAGTTATGAGACATGTCCAACCATCGCAGATTTTCGCTCAGTATCGTTTCGTATCGCCAGCAAACAGTTATTGGCGAAGTTTTATACTTAGTAGTAGATGCGTAATAGGTTTGCCTTGAGCATCAGGCTTATAACGTAGATGTGCAAAGGAAATGACTATGTCCAGTCGTAAGGAAGGTATGGATTTGACGTAGAATACAGTGATAGCAAAGGGAAAAGTATGTCAAGTCATAAGAGTGGTTCAGATATTTCTATTTCTAGAACCACAGCCGTCAGCAGGGTGTATTTCCGATACTTCACTCATCGTCGAATATCGTCCAATTTAGACAACGCTCGCAATATTTAATTGTAAGTATAGCGATCAAATATGTATGCGGCCATTTTCCTAGGGCGATTCTGTCTAGGGGTGCGTGGCGCGCGGCGGCGGTGGCCTGTGGCGGGAATGATTCATGTCATCCGAAAGGAAAGGCCTGTTGGGATGCAGAAATGTGGCTGACTTAACCGTGTCGTCCTCTAGACAGCTCAATAGCGAAATAATAGTCAGTATGTGTTGGGCAGCCTTCGTGATCGCATGGGAATTTGAGAAGATTCAATATGGACATGTTTGCACTAGACCTTTCTTCCCTCCGATATAAATTATCTGGTTGACTACTTCTGCACATTTCCCGTCTTTATTTGGTTGAGAAAACATCGACTGTGTTGTGTGCTTTTAGCAAGTGAAATACCAGTGGAAGACACGTTTGCTGCTTCTCTAGACATGAGAAACACATTAGCTGACTTTGTAAATCATGAGGATGATTTGGAATCTGTTATATCACCGTCATCGGTATTCGTGAGTGGAAATATCACTTTCCACAATTTGTTTTCGAGTTTTCATGTACAGGTCTTCACCGATGGGAAAAGTTTCTAGTTACTCAGTGATTTACAGCACGCTCCACCTCACTAGAGTATTGGGTCTCTAGAGAAATAATTTCCTGTCTATATTCGGAATTATACTGTGCAAGCGATCGGTAGAATTCTGCTATGTGCTTGATATCGGGAAGCATTACGTAAGTGGTATAATATTCTGGCAAACCATGTGAAATTACATGTTGTTGTTGTTGTGGTCTTCAGTCCAGAGACTGGTTTGATGCAGCTCTCCATGCTACTCTATCCTGTGCAAGCTTCTTCATCTCCCAGTACCTACTGCAACCTACATCCTTCTGAATATGCTTAGTGTATTCATCTCTTGGTCTCCCTCTACGATTTTTACCCTCCACGCTGCTCTCCAATATTGAATTGGTGATCCCTTGATGCCTCAGAACATGTCCTACCAACCGATCCCTTCTTCTAGTCACGTTGTGCCACAAACTCCTCTTCTCACCAATTCTATTCAATACCTCCTCATTAGTTATGTGATCTACCGATTTATTCTTCAGTATTCTTCTGTAGCACCACATTTCGAAAGCTTTTACTCTCTTCTTGTCCCAACAATTCATCGTCCATGTTTCATTTCCATACATGGCTACACTCCATACAAACACATTCATAAACGACTTCCTGACACTTAAATCTATACTCTATGTTAACAAATTTCTCTTCATCGGAAACGCTTTCCTTGCCATTGCCGGTCTACATTTTATATCTTGTCTACTTCGACCATCATCAGTTATTTTGCTCCCCAAATAGCAAAACTAATTTACTACTTTAAGTGTCTCATTTCCTAATCTAATTCCCTCAGCATCACCCGAGATAATGCGACTACATTCCATTATCCTCGTTTTGCTTTTGTTGATGTTCATCTTATATCCTCCTTTTAAGAGACTGTCCATCCCATTCAACTGCTATTCCAGGTCCTTTGCTGTCTCTGACAGAATTACAATGCCATCAGCGAACCTCAAAGTTTTTATTTCTTCTCCATGGATTTTAATTCCTACTCTGAACTTTTCTTTTGTTTCCTTTACTGCTTACTCAATATACAGATTGCATAACATCGGAGATAGGCTACAACCCTGTGTCATTCCCTTCCCAACCACTGCTTCCCTTTCATGCCTCTCGACTCTTGTAACTTCTGTCTGGTTTCTGTACAAACTGTAAATGGCTTTTCGCTCCCTGTATTGTACCCCTGCTCCATTCGGAATTACGTATGTTCTTGTAATCCCAGTGTCTGGAGATGGGTGCAGCAAGCAAGCAGGTAGGGGGCAGAAACAGTAACTCCTTTGTGCCGATGGGAAGAGACCCCGACTTTGTACAACAGTTCGAAGAGTGACTTCAGTCCGCTGAGGGCACTCAGGTCACGCATTATTGGCGGATGACTAGTGAGCGTCAGCTGGAGTGGATGACCACCCAATCTTGCGGGAAATATCTAGTGCTGTGAGGAGCATATATGGTGCATGTGCTTATGTTGTCTGTTTTTGTGGTATACGTACGAGTGTCTGGCGATCGATAGCTATAAGCATTATGAAAAAGGGGCGATTTTGTAAGTTGCAATATGTTTACTACATCGACACGGTACATACTGATATATTGCTGGATTGGAGATCAGTTTCAAGCTGTAATATTCCAGCTTCCGACGTCAGTGGCAGAACAGTGTTATTGAGGAAGTGTCCTTCCGTATTTGACGACCTGTAGGTCACATTTGCAGGGTTTAATTGTCAGTGCAATATGGCGATCTGTACAAAACAGTTTTGCCGCTGAAAATCCCGTCTGCACAGAAAAAAATGGCGGACAGTGCTCCGCCAGCAGCAGCAGCAACAGTTTGGCAGGTAAATTCTGTAAGAGCCAATCAGAATGCTCCATTCATTCACGAGACATCCTTTGTGCTGGGACATATGAGCCTCTACATAGCGGTGAGAACGTTTATCGTTTCGGAGATGTTTGTTGAAAGGAGGACATTACTATTCCCAGGAAGCGTAGCACAGGATGTCTCGTTAGTGCTATCAGGAAGAATGCATTCAGTGTTATTCTTTTTTCGTAAACAGCTCCGGTTAGGGCAAGAATTTCTATGCAGACAAGCTGAGACATTATGAAATCTCTTACAAAAACGACCATTAATTATTTCTGCGACACTTTACGATATCCGTGAGGGACTAATATGTGATGGACAGGCTCGGCCATTAAGATCATCAGGAAGAATGCATTTGGTGTTATTCTGGACTATTTTTATCTCCTGTCTCTGAAAGCATTGAACAAGATTTCTATAGTGGGTCCAGAGGGTGACTTGGCTTTTATTTAAATAGACCTGTGATGTCAGAATAACACTGACAGCCTTTTATCTGTGCCTACGATGGGAGTCACTCAGCAATTAGGTCTTCGCTGGACCACAGGTAGAGATTTAGCATGCCTGTAACGGCAAACACGTGCGCGCGTATGGGACCGGTGTCAGTGCATTGCCATGGCATGCATGTCTTGGAGCCCTGTAGGGAACAATTCGCTGATGTGTTGCGGTCGAATTTCTTAAGGATAGTTCGAAAGCGTTTTTTATGTGCACTGAGTGTTTTATTTTCGGCTGTTGAAGAGTAATGAGCATATCGGCAGAGTTATAAATATGCATTACTTCTTTACAATTTCACAAGTAGTGGACGTATCTGTTGCATTATATTGTGAGCAGGTCTGTAGGCTGTGTAATACATTATTTCGACAGTTTACAATTAGTGAGCATGTTTGCAGAGCCTTTTACATGTATTATGTTGACAATTTACGAGTTGTTTGCAGGTCTGTACATCAGTGTACTGTATTCTTTGGGTAATTTACGAGTAGTTTGCTGGTCTGTAGGATGTGTAATACATTATTTCGACAGTTTACAATTAGTGAGCATGTTTGCAGAGCCTTTTACATGTATTATGTTGACAATTTACGAGTTGTTTGCAGGTCTGTACATCAGTGTACTGTATTCTTTGGGTAATTTACGAGTAGTTTGCTGGTCTGTAGGATGTGTAGTGTGACACCAAGCGCGTCAGAGCAAGTTTTTGAATCAGTGTAACAAATGAACTACGTGAAATCCATCGCTAAATAATATGTTCCAAAATAAATAAGTTACACTCCTTCCTTTCTCCAGAAGCTGGACACAGACTGAGTCCTTTTGCTGCCATTTTCCACCTAAACCGCCATGGGACAATGGCACTCTTTGGTGGCAGTACTGTGTACTAGGTCAGTTAGACTCCGGACCTCATGGTGAACACACTGGAGGGAGGTACTGCCTATGACAACTGAAATTGTTTAAATAAACAGTGCCTGCAAAATAAAGACCTATGTACATCCTATCATGCAGCCCTGCACAGGTTGAGTCTTTTTCTTGTAAATTCCAAGGAATAGGTGGCGCTCAGATAAACTTATGCTACTGGCAGCAGCCCAAGTGATCTATTCTCCTGTCACTTTTTTAGGTTAGTGGAAGTAGCCCAAGTGACCTTTTTCCGCCAAAATTTGAACTTCCCGCCATTTTCTTAGGGATGGGTGGGAGGGGAGGAGGTTAGGTTAGTCGAGTTAGCCCAACTGACATTTTTGAAGTCCAAAATTTGTGCTTCTGACCATGACATCATTGCACCATTGCTATATCTATCGCCGCCATCTTGGATCCTCCATCTTGAATAAATTAGGCAACAATGCAATGTGGGGTGGTGCTGACTATGCCCTACTACTTGTGGAAATGGAGCGATTTATGTGGCATATGGGTCAATGGTAGAAGAACTGTTCATGTGCCACTGTGGTCAAAATAAACCATGCATGGCAAAATGGTACTATCCAAAGTTGGCACCAAGGCAACTGTGATTCACCATGGGCCCTAGATGACATTGGTGAACGACAGCTGTGCAGCTGTGTATAGGTGAATGGACGTGCACCTGTTGAGCAGCTGACTTCCCAGGTGAACCAAAGACCTACCAACAGAGTCTCCTCAAAGACTGTTCAGCGAACATTGATGGGTATAGGCCTCTTCAGCAGGCATCTAGTTCATGCTGACTGCTGTTAGTCGGCGACAAAAACTGGAATTAGCACGCCAGTATCGCAACTGGACGTCCAATGAATGGCGACAGGCGATCTTTTCAGATGAATCACGTTGTATGCTTCATCAGACAGATAGCCATTGGTGTGGACACTGTGAACCTTCTCAAAGCAAACACACTGCAACCAGAAGGGAGCGTTATCTTCTGGTGAATGTTTTGTGGCATCATTCTGAAGGCACAATGGATCAACATCAGTATTGACGTATCCTTAGGGTCCATGTCCACCCAATTTGTTTTCCTCAGCATGATGACATCTACTAGTGGGAAAATACACCATGTTACACAGCTAACAGAGTATGTGCATGGTTTGAAGAGCACCAAGATGGGTTTACCGTACTCCCTTAACCACGAAACTCCTGGATTTAAACCCAATCTAAAAATCTGTGGTACCAGATCGTGCTGTTCATGTAATGGGACCTCAGTCCAGAAACCTGACCACAGCAGTAGAATTGGGAGGTCTCCACATCCCTTTCAGTGCCTTCCAGAACCTCACTGACTCTCTTCCTTCAAGACTCAAAGCAGTCCATGCTGTAAAAGGTGGTTATTCAGCATTTTGAGTGATGACCACAGTAATGTGAGTGGACAGTGCATACACAAAACTTCTGAGTATTAGTGAAAACGGTGTCAAAACCCTTAGAGTAGTTCTTGAGATCAGCCTACACAAACAGTGAGGAAAGTGCAGCAGGGGCCTTTAGTTGGAATACATACAGATAGATAAGTGTGTATACATTCTGGCTAAGTTTCTCTGCTCTGGAATTGCAACAGCTATTTACTGTTTTCCAGGAATCAATTAAATTTGGAACAGGTATCAATACCAGTCTGTCTGTTAGTGAAAATCGTATTAAAACCTGTACAGTAGTTCCTGAGATTAGGAGGACACTTTAATTAATACTATGCATAATGGAAATGGAAATGCCGTGTGGCTACGGCCTCCCTTCGGGTAAACTGTACGCCTGGTGCAAGTCTTTCGAGTTGACGCCACTTCGGCGACTTGCGTGTCGATGGCGATGAAGTGATGATGATAAAGACAACACCACGCCCAGTCCCTGAGGGGAGAAAATTTCCGACCCAGCCGGGAATCGAACCCGGGCCGTTAGGTATGACATTACGTTGTGCTGACCAGTTAGCTACCAGGGGCGGACACTATGTATAATTAGTGACACTGTCAGATGGGGACGTTAAGCTTGGCAGACCCATTGGAGCTATTTGAGAGGAGTAGGCTATGCGCTGGCACCATGTTTTGCCCTCTCGCTTCTCTCATCATCATACAACAGAAACTTACACTACACTACACACACACACACACACACACACACACATACACACACACACACATACACATACACATACATTAAATGTAGTATTACAAATTTTGTAATGAAGCATGTTGCAAAATGGCTCTGAGCACTATGGGACTTAACTTCTAAGGTCATCAGTCCCCTAGAACTTAGAACTACTTAAACCTAACTAACCTAAGGACGTCACACACACCCATGCCCGAGGCAGGATTCGAACCTGCGACCGTAGCAGTCGCGCGGTTTCAGACTGTAGCGCCCATGTTGCAAATAAATAAACAAAAAATTATGTGTAGTTAGCGTTACAATTTTTTAATGTTCAAAACCCGAGGGGATTCAGGTAATGTGGTTTATTTCACATATTTTTCATTTCCTTGGACCTTTTTTAGAAAACTTTTTTACAGACTATTCTGTCATAGCACCAAACACACATTACATTTTTTATGTTGCCTAATACATTCTCAACAGTGAATCTTTCCAATCCATTGTACATTTAGCAGAGAAAATATTCTCTCTACAGCTGCATTATGTGCAGGTATGGCGAACTAGTACTGTACCACTTTCAACAACTCTTTGTAATCAACTCTGTTTCTCATGTACTGGTACCATTTCTCACCAACACTGTTTTCTAGCAATGTTGCGGAGTTTATCACGTAGTATGTTCTTAAAGCTCTTATATCAACTAATAGTACACAGTTATTAATAACAACATCAACACTACTTACAAGTAACACAGTTTTTTCTACTGCTTGCCACTCTGTGTCTTTTTTGCAGAATTTACTACAGAAATACAGATATACCACTATATTGGATCATCCACTTATTAATACTGTAAATAGCATTGTGAAGACTGTACATTTCACTGTCAAAGGCATTAATTTAATTTTTGTCATCAGAGTTATCAATAATTTCCTTTCTTTTTAAGGGAACAAAATGGTTTTGTCTGTAGAACAGACTTCTACAATAATTTTTTCTCACCTTCAATGTGTAGAAATTGCTTTTGCAAAAAAAATCATTACATTGTGTACAAACCACAAGTAGACTTCCGCCAATGTATTTTCTAAGGAGTCGAAATGTTACAAGACAGCCTTGTTTATACAAGAAATAGCTTCTTATATCATCAGATATCTGCAGCATCCTTTCAACTGCAGGTAAAAGTAACAAACACCTGTTTTTATGGTGAGACAAAACTGCCTAACATCACAAATTTCCATTAACTAACAGTAAAGAGACACAGTGTCGAAAACTGTAAGCAGACTTCAGAAAAGACTCGCTAGAAGCAAACAAATAATAGCAGAATACATTTACAACTGCAAAAAGTGTGACAAATGTCAGTGATGACTGTTGCCAGAGCCATAATTCAAAATAAACTGAAGTGATAAATAAATAATATATTTTGCAAAAAATTCCGAAACTGAGTGGGGGGTCGGGGAAGCGTCTCAAAACCGGTTGTCCTCGGTAAAAACCGGTAATATAGTAATTATGCTGTGCTTTTACTCTGTTGTTGTTGTTGTGGTCTTCAGTCCTGAGGCTGGTTTAACGCAGCTACCCATGCTACCCTATCCTGTGCAAGTTTCTTGCAGCTCTCCATGCTACCCTATCCAGTGCAAGTTTCTTCATCTCCCAGTACCTACTGCAATCTACATTCTTCCGAATCTGCTCAGCGTATTCATCTCCTGGACTCCCTCTACGATTTTTACCCTCCACACTGCCCTCCAATGCCAAATTTATCATCCCCCGATGCCTCAGAACATGTCCTACCAACCGGTCCCTTCTTCTCGTCAAGTTGTGCCACAAACTCCTCTTCTTCCCAATTCTATTCAATACCTTCTCATTAGTTATGTGATCTACCCATCTAATCTTCAGCATTCTTCTGTAGCACCACATTTCGAAAGCTACTATTCTCTCCCTGTCCAAACTATTTATCGTCCATGTTTCACTTTCATACATGGCTACACTCCATACAAATACTTTCAGAAACGATTTCCTGACACTTAAATCTATACTCGATGGTTATGTGATCTACCCATCTAATCTTCAGCATTCTTCTGTAGCACCACATTTCGAAAGCTACTATTCTCTCCCTGTCCAAACTATTTATCGTCCATGTTTCACTTCCATACATGGCTACACTCCATACAAATACTTTCAGAAACGATTTCCTGACACTTAAATCTATACTCGATGTTAACAAATTTCTTTTCTTCAGAAATGCATTCCTTGCCATTGCCAGTCTACATTTTATATCTTCTCTACTTCGGCCAGCATCAGTTATTTTGCTCCCCAAATAGCAAAACTCCATTACTACTTTAAGTGTCTCATTTCATAATCTAATTCCCTCAGCATCACCCGACTTAATTCGACTACATTCCATTATCCTCGTTTTGCTTTTGTTGATGTTCATCTTGTATCCTCCTTTAAAGACAATGTCCATTCCGTTCAACTGCTCTTCCAAGTCCTTTGCTGTCTCTGACAGAAATACAATGTCATTGGCGAACCTCAAAGTTTTTATTTCTTCTCCATGGATTTTAATACCTACTCCGAATTTTCCTTTTGTTTCCTTTACTGCTTGCTCAATATACAGATTGAATAACAATAGGGAGTGGCTACAACACTGTCTCACTCCCTTCCCAACCACTGCTTCCCTTTGATGTCCCTCGACTCTTGTAACTGCCATCAGCTTTCTGTACAAATTGTAAACAGCCTTTCGCTCCCTGTATTTTGCCCCTGCCACCTTTAGAATTTGGAAGAGAGTATTCCAGTCAACATTGTCAAAAGCTTTCTCTAAGTCTACAAATGCTAGAAATGTAGGTTTGCCTTTCCTTAATCTTTCTTCTAAGATAAGTCGTAAGGTCAGTATTGCCTCACGTGTTCCAACATTTCTACGAAATCCAAACTGATCTTCCCCGATGTCGGCTTCTTACCAGTTTCTCCATTCGTCTATAAAGAATTGGTGTTAGTATTTTGCAGCTGTGACTTATTAAACTGATAGTTCGATAATACAACCTCTGGTTTAGTCAGTTTATCCAGGTCCCACCTCCTTAAATTCCCACCTTTTTGCAGTTTCTTCAATTTTAATCTGCAGTTCATAACCAATAGATTGTGGTCAGAGTCCAGATCTGCCCATGGAAATGTCTTACAATTTAAAACCTGGTTCCTAAATCTCTGTCTTACCATTATATAATCTGTCTGATACCCTTTAGTAGCCCCAATCCATATTCACCTACTATGCTTCCTTCTCTGCCTTTTCCGACACTCGAATTCCAGTCACCCATGACTATGAAATTTTTGTCTCCCTTCACTATCTGAATAATTTCATTTATCTCATCATACATTTCATCAATTTCTTCATCATCTGCAGAGCTAGTTGGCATATAAACTTGTACTACTGTAGAAGGCGTGGGCTTCGTGTCTGTCTTGGCCACAATAATGCGTTCACTATACTGTTTGTAGTAGCTTACCCGCACGCCTATTTTTTATTCATTATTAAACCTACTCCTGCATTACCTCTATTTGATTTTGTATTTATAGCCCTGTATTCACCTGACCAAAAGTCTTGTTCCTCCTGCCACTGAACTTCACTAATTCCCACTATATCTAACTTTAACCTATCCATTTCCCTTTTTAAATTTTCTAACCTACGTCGTTGATTAAGGGATCTGACATTCCACGCTACGATCCGTAGAACGCCAGTTTTCTTTCTCCTGATAACAACGTCCTCTTGAGTAGTCCTTGCGCGGTGATCCGAATGGGGGACTATTTTACCTCCGGAATATTTTACTCAATAGGACGCCATCATCATTTACTTATACAGTAAAGCCGCATACCCTCGGGAAAAATTACGGCCGTAGTTTCCCCTTGCTTTCAGCCGTTCGCAGTACCAGCACAGCAAGGCCGTTTTGGTTATTGTTACAAGACCAGATCAGTCACTCATCCAGACTGTTGCCCCTGCAGCTACTGAAAAGGCTGCTGTCCCTCTTCAGGAACCACACGTTTGTCTGGCCTCTCAACAGATACCCCTCCGTAGTGGTTGCACATACAGTACGGCCATCTGTATCGCTGAGGCACGCAAGCCTCCCCACCAACGGCAAGGTCCATGGTTCATGGGGTGCTTTTACTCTATCACTTTTTAATATGTTTTGTATTTCAATTATTGTGTACAGAAAAGAAAAGTTATGAGGAAGAGGAAATCTTGAGCAATTCATTTATTGAAAGCACCCTTTTGGAGGACTGCTTTTCATTACTATGTGGAGTTACTTCATATACTGTAACTAGCTGTGTATAATGTTCAGAAAGACCAGTCTGAACAGGACAAATGTTTATTTTATTCAATTTATCTCGGTCTATGAAAACATTATTTATCAGTGTGCTGCTTTCCTGTACTACCTGAGTAGAAAAATCGATAACTGATGTCGAATTGAAAGGACTAAGTAATAGTTCAAGATCATTCTTCTTATAAGACTCTTTCAGAAAATCTACATGGAAATTCCCACAAATAATAATTTGCTTCCCTCTCTTTGACAGATAGCAGTATAACGAATACAAGTTTTTTGGAAGTAGGTGAAAATTTCCCAATGCGGACCTATATACAGTTGCAAATTACAAACTTACCATTACTTAGTTTAAGCTCACTAGCACACGCTTATACCTGTTTCTCTACACAAAATGTTTTAGTTTCTAAGTTTTCCACACTGTGATAACTTTTAACATGTATGACAACTCCTCCTTTTTTGTATTGTCTCTACTTACATATGCTGAAAGCTTATATCCACTTTCATAATAACTGGAATAAATACATTACTCTAGTTCATGTGAAATACTTTTAATAATATTTTCTACTACTGATGAAAAGTTTTTTTCTGTTTCTTATCAACGAGTGGTAATAGCTATAGAATGAGAATTCAGATCCACAGAACAGAATTGTTGTCGCCAAAGTCCGTGACTTTCGGGTAGGCCTTCTTAATTCTGAGAAGTATCTCATAGATGTTTCTGCACTATGTTTCATACGGAGCGCGTGGCCTACAGGAAAAGAGTGCCTGCAATTATTAGCACCTTAAATTGAACCGGCCATCGCTGGGAGTTAAACTGACGTCAACGTCCGTAAGAAGACAAAATCTCTTTTGTCTCTATAGTATCCTTCATCATTAAAGCGCAAATTACTGTAGGTTTTTTCTTTCTATGGAGCGAGGGTGCGCAGTGGTTAGCACACTGGATTGATATTCGGGAAAACGACGCTTCAAATCCCCGTCCGGCCATCCAGATTTAGGTTTTCCGTGACTTCTCTAAACCGAGCTTCTGCTTCGCCCATAATGACTTCGTTGCCGACAGGACATTAAGCGTTAATCTTTCTTCCTTCAACTTTTTTTCTTGATCACTTCTCTGTTATACGAGTTTCATCCTTGTCAATGGATATATGAAATCGCTGGTGCGAATCTGTCTCTCAGTTCCTGTTTTAAAACGAGATCTTGTTCATTCTCTCTTGTCTAGGCGTGATAGTGAGTAGTACCTAATTTCGACTACTTTCGTAATTGCTCGTATTACTCTACATTACTTGTAGGACTGGTGACTTGCGGCCTGTGTATTATAACCACCGTATGATGTAATTAATTACTAATAAATAAGGTAAATCTGAAAATCATTAGTTATTTGTAACTCATTATATACAGTGTGATTCTTATTAATGTTTAAGAACACCCGAAGCGGTGTAAATATAAGTAATTTAATATAAGGTACATGGGGCAGAAAATACCGGGAAATGTGGAACATGTGACGTCACCAGATGACGTACATCCCTGCACGCGCAGCGGTTGTGATGGCGACCCTACACTCGCCAGTAGGGGCCAATACTACACATCGGTGCAAATTTCGAACACCTTTAGCAAAAGTAATCTGTTGTAATCAGAGAAGTAAAAAAAATTACTGCGCTCCCTGTAACCAAGCAAGAGTCGTTCTTATCTCGTGTTTCTTTTCTTTTTTGTTCACAGACATTATTTACTAAAGAAAACGTAGGTCAATTACTGGTAACGACGAAATTCGGAAACTTATACTTATTTATTTAGGACGCAGTACGATAGGTATTTGTTATATTTTACTTTGAAATAAAGTAATAAATCTTACTTCAATGGAAACACACAACTGTCTAACGCAACGAAAAAGATACTGCCTGCCAGACACAAAACTCGAACACCGAGCCCCACGCGACAAAGTCACGCACAGACAGACGCGAACACTCGCTCGAGTCAACCGCTCCAAGTGCGGTGACGTTCAACTGGTGACGTCACGTATTCAACATTTGTCATCTACTTTTGGGGTATTTTCCGATATTTGCGGCTGCAAGAGCCTTATATTAAATTACTTATCTCAGCGTCATATACCTCAACTGTAAAAAATGGCAGGGGACAAGTTGGTTGTTTTGAGAAACTGCGCAGCAAAGTTTCAAGAAAAATCTCGGTAAATAAGATTTTTCGTGTACAGCCATTGTGATTTCTTCATTCATATAAGTTAATATTTCAAAGAATTCTTGAGTAACGACAAATTTTTTAGATTTGTTATTTCTATCCAAAATATTATTCGTAAAAGTACTTCAATATGTATTTCCGAACGTGAAAATATTTTGTTAACGCCGACCTACATAGGAAGAAACAATCATCACAATCAAATAGGGGAAATCAGAGCTCTTACGGAAAGATATATGTGTTTGAGATTGGAATAATAGAGAATTATTGTGAAGGTGGTTCAATGAATCCTCTGCCAGCCACTTAAGTGTGATTTGCAGGGTATCCGTGCAGATGTAGATTGTTTACTTGCAGACTGAGTGCACTTACCTTGGGTCAGGAGTGATTTACTACTGTTTACTTGCTGGGCGAGTTAACGAAACCTCTCAAAAATACATGTTCAAAAGGCCCGAATTGTTTCGCATTTTTATACCAGACTTTGGATTATCAGTTTTTCCAACGATAAAGGATACCAACCTCAAAAATTAATCTATGGTTCTGGAAATATAAAATTAATTTTATTGTCGCCATACTGCAGCACGTAAACATTGTTAACAATGGGCTTTAGTATTCCTGCAGTCACATTTCCACTGAAATTCACGAAACTATGGCAAGCTACACAGTTAACATTGTTTACTAGCTTAAATAATTAATCACATTTACCTAATCAGAACAACTTATATGAGCCGCAATTATCCATATCATTTACGGATTCGTACAAATCATCCCTGAAACGGGTTCTCCTGGTACGAACACCGTACTCGTTACTACTACGCGTCATTGTCTGTTTGGCACTTTCCATTGTTTACATCCAAAAATATCCTGACTAATCTATCATTAGTGAAAATCTGAAATTTCAAGATTTGTCGTGAAGGCATCGACTAATATGAATAAAGCACACTGCGTATGATAATATGTTTTACATGCGACAAATCTGTTCTCATCGATTGCCGCTTACCACTGTTTACAGTGGAGGTCTTCATACAACTCATTATCACAAACCAGTTCTCTACTGAAGTCTTTTAAATGTTATAGGTAATGTAACGCGTTGCGACAGTTATCACTGATGACTATGCTGCTGTGAGGCATTTGTTGTATAATTATATTCGCATGCCAACGCAGACAAGCAAAAAAGATCGGACCCGCGATGCAATCTAGGTAGTGAATTGAATTCAGACTTGTAAAATAAGATAAAAAATCACTTAAAGTTTAAAAACGCTTTTAAGGACGTCACATCACGAAGGCCTGCAGATATTACTGTTAAGAAAAATCTTTGGAAAAACTATGTGTAACAAACTATCAACGAAGAGCTGATTGTACTGTGTGCTAGCTGACAAACCTGACATTACCCGAGTACCGGTATCCATTGTGCCTATTTTCTATTAGAAACGAAAACCAAAACATTTACGTGTGTATGTAGTGAAGTATACAAAAAAATTCATTTCCTTGTACTCGTGAAGACACTTTTCAAATTATTAAACAGTCATACAAAGAAATATGCATACTGTACAAATGTATACGTACGGAATCCAAATGAAGAAGCTTGATCCCGGACAGTTGATTTTGTAAACGTCTCTATGGTAACGCTTCTCCATGGCACTATAGACGACTATTGTTTTTTGTCTATACCATTTCCACTTCGTAGGTGAAAGACTTTTCGAAAACGCTGCCAGATGTTAGTGATATCCCTTAAGCCGACTCGACTGTAAGAGTGCCTTAGTAGTTAAGAATGAATATATTAAAATTTCATGCAAGGTGCGGCTTTTTTTTTTTTTACATATCTCAGTGGTTATGACGTCATATTTCTTGAACAATGTATCCTACAATGATATATGTGTGTAGCTACAAAAAATGGTTCAAATGGCTCTGAGCACTATGGGACTTAACTTCTGAGGTCATCAGTCCCCTAGAACTTAGAACTAGTTAAACCTCACTAACCTAAGGACATCATACACACCCCTGCCGGAGGCAGGATTCGAACCTGCGACCGTAGCGGTCACGCGATTCCAGACTGTGGCGCCTAGAACCGCTCGGCCACTAAGGCCGGCTGTGTGTAGCTACATTCAGCGCCATATGAGGATGATTTCAGGGAAATACGAATGTGGTTAGTAGCAATGAAGTTGTAAATTTAAACTTCATGCATGATGCGGCATTCTTTCACGTTTCTCCTTGTTTATGACGTCGTATATCCTGAGCTATATCCTATATACTATATATCCTGTTCCCTACCCTCTCCTCATTTATCATTCCTTTTCTTTCTCTAATTACCTTAACACACCACTGCCTTGTGGTTGGTCTCGGGAGAAAACCCTGAAAGAAAATCTGGAGTGGGGTCTCAAAGGCGGTTGGAATGCGTACTACGTCCCCTTTCGGCAGCTCCTGCAACCGAAGTGATACCAGACGTATTGGCTTGCCTTTCCTCTGGATATTATCATTTAGGTCGAGAGGGAGACTGAGATGATTGGGCGACTCACGTGTCTTCATATTTATCGTTCAGGCTTGTAGCATCCTGGAGAGGACACTTCAGCGACGCGCAAGGACTTCGGCACAACACGGGAAGAGGCAGTTACCGGTTATAAGCTCTGTCTGATTGGCGTAAGACTCGAGGGCCAGGGGCCACGGTGGGAGAGATCATTGTATCTCATTGGACAGCTACCGCCCGCCTCAATCTGGGCAGCCCCCAGCCAATATGGTGCTGTCCCGCCACTATCCGCCTGCTTCAAGGGGTGTGTGAAGCTTAGAAGTAATCTTCGACAAGCGGGTTGATATAGTACACCTACCAACAACAAAAATGAAATAATAAAGAAATCACTATTTCGTATTGCCACCTGGAATGTTAGGACCATGTGTCCAAGATACATTGACGATGCCCAAGAGGTTGATTTCATCCGTAACACTGCCGTAATTGACAGAGAGCTCCATCGTTTGAATGTAGACATCGCGGGACTGCAGGAGACGCGGCTTCCAGACGCGGGCTCTATCAGAGAGGATAATTACACATTCTTCTCGCAGGGGAAGTTTCAAGACGAGCCAAGACTTCATGGCGTAGGATTTGCTGTTAAAAACGCCCTCCTGGACTGTACTGTGCCACCATCCGGTGGAACAGAGCGAATTAATGATCTGAAAATATGCTCCTCAAGTGGCACTGTCAACATCCTAAATGTGTACGCTCCTACCTTATCATCCAGCATGGAAGAGAAGGGTCTGTTTTATTACTTACTCAGTGACAGAATAGCCAAGGTACCTAGCACCGAGACACTGTACATTCTAGGGGACTTTAATGCTAGAGTTGGATCAGATAACGACATGTGGCCAAATTGCCTGGGACATCATGGGGTGGGGAAAATGAATGAAAATGGCCAGAGGCTTCTAGAAGTTTGCTGCTTTTGTGGACTCTAAAATCACAAACACATATTTCCAGCTTAAGGATCAGCACAAGCTGTCTCGGAGACACCCGCGCTCTCATCACTGGCATCAACTTGACTTAGCCATAGCTAGGCTTACTGGTCTCAAAAATGTGCTACTGACACGAAGTTTTCATAGTGAAGATTGCAACACTGACCACGCCCTGGTGGCGTGCACATTGAGGCTCACTCCTAATAAATGTCACCACGCTAAACCGAGAGGTCATCCCCGTATCAACACAGATCATGTTCATGACACACAAAGAAAGCAGGATTTTGCCAGTAATTTTGAAAGTGCTTTCCCAGGAAACATGTAAGCAGAAAGGGATGTTGATAAGAAATGGGCACAACTCTCGGGTGAAATCTACAACTCAGCAGTATTGGCCTATGGAATAAAAGGAAAAATGAAATAAGGACTGGTAAGAGCAAAATTTGGAAGAAATGGAACCAGTCACTGAGGCTTAACGGAAAGCCCTGGTTGCTTACAAAAGAAACCCAAATGAAAGAACTCGAGATGACCTACAAAAAACAAAGAACAGGGCACAGCAAACATCCAGGAGATGCGCAAATAACTACTGGCTGAATTTATGTGCAGGTATACAGAAAGCGGCCGACTCTGGGAATGCTAAGGCAATGTACGATGGTATTAAGAAAGCAATTGGACCAACTGTCAGAAAAACAGCTCCTCTGAAGTCCAAGAAGGGTGAAGTCATTACTGATGAAGGCAAACAAATGGAACTCTGGATTGAACACTACCTCGAGTTGTATGCAGCCGAGAATGAAGTTAGCAAGGATGCATGTGACGCCATCAAACAAATGCCAGTTATGGAAGAACTAGATGCAAAGCCTACTAGCCTACTATGGAAGAACTTAGTAGAGAAATAGATTCTCTTGCTAACGGAAAGGCCCCAGGTGAAGATGGGATCCCTGCAGAGGTTATTAAGTATAACAAGTCTGTTCTTCTCAAACATTTATGTTCACTTATCACAACCAGCTGGGAAGAAGGTTATGTCCCGACGAGTATGCGGAATTCGAGGATAGTTACTCTATATAAACAGAAAGGGAACACTGAGATTCTGGGTAGATTCTGGAAGCTAAGATCTGTAATCGCATTAGGATGACTCTTGCATAAGCTTTCCCAGCTACACTTAGTAATGAAATGCCTCGGTAATTGTTACAGTAACAATTGTTACAGTAACAATTACCGAGGCATTTCATTACTAAGTGTAGCTGGGAAAGCTTATGCAAGAGTCATCCTAATGCGATTACAGATCTTAGCTTCCAGAATCTGCCCAGAATCTCAGTGTGGCTTCAGGCCTGACCGATCAACCGTAGATATGATCTTCTCCTTAAGATAGCTACAACAGAAATGTCGTGAGCAGCAGAGGCCACTTTATATTGCTTTCATTGACCTTGTTAAAGCGTTTCATTTAGTGAGCAGAAATGGGCTTTTCAAACTGTTGCAGAAGATTGGACACCCAACTAAACTACTGCAGTTAATTGTCTCTTTCCATGAGAAAACACAAGCAACAATTTGCTTCAACGGTAAAACATCAGAAGCATTCCATGTTAATAGCGGTGTGAAACAGGGGTGTGTGTTAGCTCCTACATTATTTGGGATTTTCTTTTCCCTTGTGCTCGGATTTGCCTTTGAAGACTGTGAGGAGGAAGTGTATCTACATACGAGGTCTGATGGAAATCTTTTCAACATTGCTCGCCTCAAGGCCAACACCATAGTAAATACAGTTGTTATCCGTGAGTTGTTATATGCGGACGATGCACCTCTAGTAGCGAACACAGAAGATGAGCTGCAATATATAATCAACAAATTATCAAATGCCTGTGAAAAGTTTGTCTACTCATCAGCCTTCAAAAGACTAAGATCATGGCGCAGAGCACTACCAACCTTCCATCCATTAGCATTGATGGCAATCCTCTCCAGATAGTTGATGACTTTTCTACCTGGGATCCACAATATGTAGCAACTTGTACATGGACACTGAACTTACAAACAGAATCGCAAAGGCATCATCTGTCATGGCTAGATTGAAAAGCAGAGTATGGAACAACGGACTGCTTACCACAAAAACTAAATTAAAAGTCTACAACGCTTGTGTTATAAGCACCCTTCTCTATAGCTGTCAGACATGGACAACTCCTTCTAGACATGAATCTCGACTTAACAGCCTCCATCTCCACTGTCTCCGGAAGATCCTTCAGATCTCTTGGAGAGGTAGAGTACCCAACACTGAAGTCTTTCATCGTGCAAGCACAACCAGCATCTTTGCACTCCTGAGTCATCGACGTCTAAGATGGTTGGGACATGTCAGGCGCGTGGATCCTGAACGGATACCGAAACAGCTGTTGTACGGCGAACTCCAGGAAGGTGTGAGGCCAGTGGGACGACCGCATCTTCGTTTCAAGGATGTCTGCAAGAGAGACCTGACCAAGACCAGAATCAATCCAAGTCGCTGGAAAAGCATTGCAGATGACCGTGTCAAGTGGCGAGTAACTGTGCGCAACGGCGCCAAGCTCTCAGAGGACGAACGCACACAGGAACAAATCAGGAAGAGGACAAAGCGAAGAGACAGAGCGGCTTCTGTTCGAAGTGCCTCAAATTTCACATGTCCAAACTGCAGTAGGGACTGCCAGTCTCGAGTGGGACTTTTTAGCCACAGCAGACGCTCCAGACTCTGAACCAAGCATGTTACACCATCATCCCTCAAGGATGGACGGATGCCATTTAATGTGGTACCATGATATCCTTTTGCAGATGCATTTAGCAGCATATTTGGACACTGCCTGCGGAACTGATTGCGAATACAGTCAGTAGCACAGAAGTAATACATTTAAACGTCATGCTGCAGTTTTTCACAGATGTCGTTGTTTAGGACGGTCATAATACTTACTGAACTATGATCGGTAGGTGGTTCTTATCAAACAGCGATTTTTGCCTTTCAGTAAGGGATGAGTGTACCAAGTTTGATTGAAATCGGTCCAGTGGTTTACGACGAAATGTCGAAAACACACGCACACACATACGTACATTTTCATAGAAGTTACGGATTTAATCGGTACCCACCAAAGGCAGAAAATTATCTCACACTGTTGTAAACATTTTAAGCAAGCATGTGAATGCTCGTGTTTATTTGCAATTTATTACCATTCAAAGTGTGGGCAAAGAAGTTTTCTGGATGTGGTACCGCGTCATAATGTATAGAACTACTGCTGCTGGAGAAAAACCATCTTTCCGGCCACGATTGCAGCGACTTTTATGTCGACTGACTCTGGCCACGGAAGCCTATTTATTTTTTGAATGAACAGCTCAAAAGGAAATGACATTCTTTTTTATTTTACGGTTGCAATATAGTAAAAGAATTAATGAAATCGAAGAGTAAGCTAACATTAGCTCAGAATGAAATATGATCGTTTTCTTGAGCTACGCAATATAAATAAGCGGAATATTGTCGCTCTTATACTACATGAAGACGGAACTGAAATAATTTCACAAGGAAGTATGTCAGACAAACAAAAATAATCTGTGTTGTGGTTGGAAACAGTAAAAGTCCGATCAGCCTGTTGTCATGATTGTTAAAAACCTAAACGTCGTATCCTGACAGCTAAAAAAGAGATCTACACTATGTAATCAAAACTATCCGGATACCTAGCTGAAAATGACTTACAAGTTTGTGGCGCCCACCATCGGCAATGTTGGAGTTCGATAGGGTGTTGGCCCACCGTCAGCCTTTGTTACAGCTTCCACTCTCGCACGCACACGTTCAATCACGTACTGGAAGGTTTTTTGGGGAATGGCAGCCCATTCCTCACGGCGTGCTGCACTGAGGAGAGGTATCGATGTCGGTCGGTGAGGCCTGGCACGAAGTCGGCGTACCAAAACACCCTAAAGGTGTTCTGTTGGATTCAGGTCAGGACTCTGTGCAGGACAATCCATTACAGGGATGTTATTGTTGTGTAAAAACTCCGCCACAGGCCGTGCATTATGAACAGGTGCTCGATCATGTTGAAAGATGCAATCGCCATCCACGAATTGCTCTTCAACAATGGAAAGCAAGAAGGTGCTTAAAACATCAATGTAGGCCTGTTCTGTGGCAGTGCCACGCAATGATATATGTGTGTAGCTACAAAAAATGGTTCAAATGGCTCTGAGCACTATGGGACTTAACTTCTGAGGTCATCAGTCCCCTAGAACTTAGAACTAGTTAAACCTCACTAACCTAAGGACATCATACACACCCCTGCCGGAGGCAGGATTCGAACCTGCGACCGTAGCGGTCACGCGATTCCAGACTGTGGCGCCTAGAACCGCTCGGCCACTAAGGCCGGCTGTGTGTAGCTACATTCAGCGCCATATGAGGATGATTTCAGGGAAATACGAATGTGGTTAGTAGCAATGAAGTTGTAAATTTAAACTTCATGCATGATGCGGCATTCTTTCACGTTTCTCCTTGTTTATGACGTCGTATATCCTGAGCTATATCCTATATACTATATATCCTGTTCCCTACCCTCTCCTCATTTATCATTCCTTTTCTTTCTCTAATTACCTTAACACACCACTGCCTTGTGGTTGGTCTCGGGAGAAAACCCTGAAAGAAAATCTGGAGTGGGGTCTCAAAGGCGGTTGGAATGCGTACTACGTCCCCTTTCGGCAGCTCCTGCAACCGAAGTGATACCAGACGTATTGGCTTGCCTTTCCTCTGGATATTATCATTTAGGTCGAGAGGGAGACTGAGATGATTGGGCGACTCACGTGTCTTCATATTTATCGTTCAGGCTTGTAGCATCCTGGAGAGGACACTTCAGCGACGCGCAAGGACTTCGGCACAACACGGGAAGAGGCAGTTACCGGTTATAAGCTCTGTCTGATTGGCGTAAGACTCGAGGGCCAGGGGCCACGGTGGGAGAGATCATTGTATCTCATTGGACAGCTACCGCCCGCCTCAATCTGGGCAGCCCCCAGCCAATATGGTGCTGTCCCGCCACTATCCGCCTGCTTCAAGGGGTGTGTGAAGCTTAGAAGTAATCTTCGACAAGCGGGTTGATATAGTACACCTACCAACAACAAAAATGAAATAATAAAGAAATCACTATTTCGTATTGCCACCTGGAATGTTAGGACCATGTGTCCAAGATACATTGACGATGCCCAAGAGGTTGATTTCATCCGTAACACTGCCGTAATTGACAGAGAGCTCCATCGTTTG
The DNA here is from genome assembly GCF_023897955.1 of Schistocerca gregaria. Classification (NCBI taxonomy): domain Eukaryota; kingdom Metazoa; phylum Arthropoda; class Insecta; order Orthoptera; family Acrididae; genus Schistocerca; species Schistocerca gregaria. The sequence goes on along the minus strand of NC_064921.1, from coordinate 522,562,586 downwards.
AATGTAGACATCGCGGGACTGCAGGAGACGCGGCTTCCAGACGCGGGCTCTATCAGAGAGGATAATTACACATTCTTCTCGCAGGGGAAGTTTCAAGACGAGCCAAGACTTCATGGCGTAGGATTTGCTGTTAAAAACGCCCTCCTGGACTGTACTGTGCCACCATCCGGTGGAACAGAGCGAATTAATGATCTGAAAATATGCTCCTCAAGTGGCACTGTCAACATCCTAAATGTGTACGCTCCTACCTTATCACCCAGCATGGAAGAGAAGGGTCTGTTTTATTACTTACTCAGTGACAGAATAGCCAAGGTACCTAGCACCGAGACACTGTACATTCTAGGGGACTTTAATGCTAGAGTTGGATCAGATAACGACATGCGGCCAAATTGCCTGGGACATCATGGGGTGGGGAAAATGAATGAAAATGGCCAGAGGCTTCTAGAAGTTTGCTGCTTTTGTGGACTCTGAATCACAAACACATATTTCCAGCTTAAGGATCAGCACAAGCTGTCTCGGAGACACCCGCGCTCTCATCACTGGCATCAACTTGACTTAGCCATAGCTAGGCTTACTGGTCTCAAAAATGTGCTACTGACACGAAGTTTTCATAGTGAAGATTGCAACACTGACCACGCCCTGGTGGCGTGCACATTGAGGCTCACTCCTAATAAATGTCACCACGCTAAACCGAGAGGTCATCCCCGTATCAACACAGATCATGTTCATGACACACAAAGAAAGCAGGATTTTGCCAGTAATTTTGAAAGTGCTTTCCCAGGAAACATGTAAGCAGAAAGGAATGTTGATAAGAAATGGGCACAACTCTCGGGTGAAATCTACAACTCAGCAGTATTGGCCTATGGAATAAAAGGAAAAAGAAATAAGGACTGGTAAGAGCAAAATTTGGAAGAAATGGAACCAGTCACTGAGGCTTAACGGAAAGCCCTGGTTGCTTACAAAAGAAACCCAAATGAAAGAACTCGAGATGACCTACAAAAAACAAAGAACAGGGCACAGCAAACATCCAGGAGATGCGCAAATAACTACTGGCTGAATTTATGTGCAGGTATACAGAAAGCGGCCGACTCTGGGAATGCTAAGGCAATGTACGATTGTATTAAGAAAGCAATTGGACCAACTGTCAGAAAAACAGCTCCTCTGAAGTCCAAGAAGGGTGAAGTCATTACTGATGAAGGCAAACAAATGGAACTCTGGATTGAACACTACCTCGAGTTGTATGCAGTCGAGAATGAAGTTAGCAAGGATGCATGTGACGCCATCAAACAAATGCCAGTTATGGAAGAACTAGATGCAAAGCCTACTAGCCTACTATGGAAGAACTTAGTAGAGAAATAGATTCTCTTGCTAACGGAAAGGCCCCAGGTGAAGATGGGATCCCTGCAGAGGTTATTAAGTATAACAAGTCTGTTCTTCTCAAACATTTATGTTCACTTATCACAACCAGCTGGGAAGAAGGTTATGTCCCGACGAGTATGCGGAATTCGAGGATAGTTACTCTATATAAACAGAAAGGGAACACTGAGATTCTGGGTAGATTCTGGAAGCTAAGATCTGTAATCGCATTAGGATGACTCTTGCATAAGCTTTCCCAGCTACACTTAGTAATGAAATGCCTCGGTAATTGTTACAGTAACAATTGTTACAGTAACAATTACCGAGGCATTTCATTACTAAGTGTAGCTGGGAAAGCTTATGCAAGAGTCATCCTAATGCGATTACAGATCTTAGCTTCCAGAATCTACCCAGAATCTCAGTGTGGCTTCAGGCCTGGCCGATCAACCGTAGATATGATCTTCTCCTTAAGACAGCTACAACAGAAATGTCGTGAGCAGCAGAGGCCACTTTATATTGCTTTCATTGACCTTGTTAAAGCGTTTCATTTAGTGAGCAGAAATGGGCTTTTCAAACTGTTGCAGAAGATTGGACACCCAACTAAACTACTGCAGTTAATTGTCTCTTTCCATGAGAAAACACAAGCAACAATTTGCTTCAACGGTAAAACATCAGAAGCATTCCATGTTAATAGCGGTGTGAAACAGGGGTTTGTGTTAGCTCCTACATTATTTGGGATTTTCTTTTCCCTTGTGCTCGGATTTGCCTTTGAAGACTGTGAGGAGGAAGTGTATCTACATACGAGGTCTGATGGAAATCTTTTCAACATTGCTCGCCTCAAGGCCAAGACCATAGTAAATACAGTTGTTATCCGTGAGTTGTTATATGCGGACGATGCACCTCTAGTAGCGAACACAGAAGATGAGCTGCAATATATAATCAACAAATTATCAAATGCCTGTGAAAAGTTTGTCTACTCATCAACCTTCAAAAGACTAAGATCATGGCGCAGAGCACTACCAACCTTCCATCCATTAGCATTGATGGCAATCCTCTCCAGATAGTTGATGACTTTACCTACCTGGGATCCACAATATGTAGCAACTTGTACATGGACACTGAACTTACAAACAGAATCGCAAAGGCATCATCTGTCATGGCTAGATTGAAAAGCAGAGTATGGAACAACGGACTGCTTACCACAAAAACTAAATTAAAAGTCTACAACGCTTGTGTTATAAGCACCCTTCTCTATAGCTGTCAGACATGGACAACTCCTTCTAGACATGAATCTCGACTTAACAGCCTCCATCTCCACTGTCTCCGGAAGATCCTTCAGATCTCTTGGAGAGGTAGAGTACCCAACACTGAAGTCTTTCATCGTGCAAGCACAACCAGCATCTTTGCACTCCTGAGTCATCGACGTCTAAGATGGTTGGGACATGTCAGGCGCGTGGATCCTGAACGGATACCGAAACAGCTGTTGTACGGCGAACTCCAGGAAGGTGTGAGGCCAGTGGGACGACCGCATCTTCGTTTCAAGGATGTCTGCAAGAGAGACCTGACCAAGACCAGAATCAATCCAAGTCGCTGGAAAAGCATTGCAGATGACCGTGTCAAGTGGCGAGTAACTGTGCGCAACGGCGCCAAGCTCTCAGAGGACGAACGCACACAGGAACAAATCAGGAAGAGGACAAAGCGAAGAGACAGAGCGGCTTCTGTTCGAAGTGCCTCAAATTTCACATGTCCAAACTGCAGTAGGGACTGCCAGTCTTGAGTGGGACTTTTTAGCCACAGCAGACGCTGCAGACTCTGAACCAAGCATGTTACACCATCATCCCTCAAGGATGGACGGATGCCATTTAATGTGGTACCATGATATCCTTTTGCAGATGCATTTAGCAGCATATTTGGACACTGCCTGCGGAACTGATTGCGAATACAGTCAGTAGCACAGAAGTAATACATTTAAACGTCATGCTGCAGTTTTTCACAGATGTCGTTGTTTAGGACGGTCATAATACTTACTGAACTATGATCGGTAGGTGGTTCTTATCAAACAGCGATTTTTGCCTTTCAGTAAGGGATGCGTGTACCAAGTTTGATTGAAATCGGTCCAGTGGTTTACGACGAAATGTCGAAAACACACGCACACACATACGTACATTTTCATAGAAGTTACGGATTTAATCGGTACCCACCAAAGGCAGAAAATTATCTCACACTGTTGTAAACATTTTAAACAAGCATGTGAATGCTCGTGTTTATTTGCAATTTATTACCATTCAAAGTGTGGGCAAAGAAGTTTTCTGGATGTGGTACCGCGTCATAATGTATAGAACTACTGCTGCTGGAGAAAAACCATATTTCCGGCCACGATTGCAGCGACTTTTATGTCGACTGACTCTGGCCACGGAAGCCTATTTATTTTTTGAATGAACAGCTCAAAAGGAAATGACATTCTTTTTTATTTTACGGTTGCAATATAGTAAAAGAATTAATGAAATCGAAGAGTAAGCTAACATTAGCTCAGAATGAAATATGATCGTTTTCTTGAGCTACGCAATATAAATAAGCGGAATATTGTCGCTCTTATACTACATGAAGACGGAACTGAAATAATTTCACAAGGAAGTATGTCAGACAAACAAAAATAATCTGTGTTGTGGTTGGAAACAGTAAAAGTCCGATCAGCCTGTTGTCATGATTGTTAAAAACCTAAACGTCGTATCCTGACAGCTAAAAAAAGAGATCTACACTATGTAATCAAAACTATCCGGATACCTAGCTGAAAATGACTTACAAGTTTGTGGCGCCCACCATCGGCAATGTTGGAGTTCGATAGGGTGTTGGCCCACCGTCAGCCTTTGTTACAGCTTCCACTCTCGCACGCACACGTTCAATCACGTACTGGAAGGTTTTTTGGGGAATGGCAGCCCATTCCTCACGGCGTGCTGCACTGAGGAGAGGTATCGATGTCGGTCGGTGAGGCCTGGCACGAAGTCGGCGTACCAAAACACCCTAAAGGTGTTCTGTTGGATTCAGGTCAGGACTCTGTGCAGGACAATCCATTACAGGGATGTTATTGTTGTGTAAAAACTCCGCCACAGGCCGTGCATTATGAACAGGTGCTCGATCATGTTGAAAGATGCAATCGCCATCCACGAATTGCTCTTCAACAATGGAAAGCAAGAAGGTGCTTAAAACATCAATGTAGGCCTGTTCTGTGGTAGAGCCACGCAAAACAACAAGTGGTTTAAACGTCCTCCATGATAAACACGACCACACCATAACATCACCGTCTCCGAATGTTACTGTTGGCACTACACACGCTGGCAGATAACGTTTACCGGGAATTCGCTCTACCCACTTACTGCCATGGGATCGCCACATTGTGTACCGTGATTCGTCATTCCACACAACGTTTTTACACTGTTCAATCGTGCAATGTTTACACTCCTTACACCAAGCAAGGCGTCGTTGGACATTTACTGGCGTGATGTGTGGCTTATGAGCAGCCGCTCGACCATGAAATCCAAATTTTCTCACCTCCCACCTAACTGTCATAGTATTGCAGTGGATCCTGATGCAGTTTGGAATTCCTGTGTGATAGTCTGGACAGATGTCTGCCTAATACACATTTCAACCCTCTTCAACTAACTGGCCGATGTGACCGAGCGGCTCTAGGCGCTTCAGTCCGGAACCGCGCTGCTGCTACGATCGCAGGTTCGAATCGGGCATGGATGTGTGTGATGTCCTTAGGTTAGTTAGGTTTAAGTAGTACTAAGTCTAGAGACTGATGACCTCAAATGTAAAGTCCCATAGCGCTCAGAGCCATTTGAACCATTTGAAGCTCTTCAACTGTTGGCGGTTTCAGTCAGTCAACAGGGAAGATCAGCTTGTACGCTTTTGTGCTGTACGTGTCCCTTCACGTTTCCACTTCACTATCACATCGGAAACGGTGGACCTAGGGATGTTCAGGCGTGTGAAGATCTTGCGTACAGACGTATGACACAAGTGACACTCAATCACCTGACCACGTTCGAAGTCCGCGAGTTCCGCAGAGTGCCTAACTCTGCTGTCTCACGATGTCTGATGGCTACTGAGGTCGCTGATATGGAGTACCTGGTAGTAGGTGGCAGAACAGTGCACCTAATATGAAAAACGTAGGTTTTTGGGGGTGTCCGGATACTTTTGATAACATAGTGTATATAAAGAAATTAGCCAACTGTATCACCAGGAATACTACAAGTGTACTGTATCACTAGGAATACTACATATGAATGCTTGGTAGGCGTTAACGACAGAGAACTCTCCTACGTGGAGACTGACGAGTAATGGAGCCGTCGTGGCCTGATGCAGGGCCAGTCTGCCATTCTGAGTGCAACGATGGCTGCTTGAGTTTAGCTATCCCGAATAGTATTCCATTTTGACATCCACTGCGCTCGGGCAGTGCATGCTACTGTAAATTTTGAGACACGTGTGGCTAAGTTGGTGTGAAAGACGCTCGCAGCAGTGAGCAGATTAGATAATTAGGCCAGGCGGAAATTCGCCATCCGGTGTCTGCGTGGGCGCGTCGGATCCTGCTGCGCACCAGATAGCACAGCGGCGTCTGCTACATTGTTGTATGTGAATTTCATGTCTCGCTAAAGTAGTTTTTGGCAAAAGGAAACTTGACCGTGAGTACGGAAGTCTTCTGGTCTCGATAGGTAGTAGCATTCTGAGTACATTTGCACAAGGAAATCGTTATTCTCACTTAGGTCCATTTAGTTGATAACATACCGATAGTGGAACTCACTGTTTTATTCGATTTGGTGCATATTAGGCAAGCAACCACTACTAAAGACCATATATCGTATATATCGTTCGGTATAAGATAGATGTGTCAATGGTAATGATAAACATCTCTATTCTCGATCCTGTGGAGAAACTTCTCACTGATCTCATCAGTTTGCTGAATTTTCACTTCCTCTGTAACACCACATCCCAAAATTTCGATTATCTTCTTTTATGGTTAGCCACATTTATGATTCACTTCTGTACTATACTGTTCACTATAGAGGATGTGCGAGATGTCCCCATACCCCTATAGCCCCTGTTTAGTATCAAATGTAATTATGCAGATTAGTAGATATGTTACTCTTTATCAATTGTTGCCATTTTGTTTACATGCTTTCGCAGTCGCAGTCGAGTTTTACTTTGTAGCTATGGCAGATAAGGACGTTCCTAGTTACACTATTGAGGAGCACTTAGTGACAAGTGTAAGGATACACGGACGACAACGACAACACACAGGGCACACAATGAGACAGACTATGGGAGCATTCCGGGAAAGATTTAATACGACTCCATCGCGGAGGGCAACACTTTTAGTTTAAGAGGGGCGTGCTTTTGCTTTTGGCAGACTTAAAGACAGATGGAGTTCGGAACTCAGTAAACGGAAGACAACAATGCAAGATTAATTGAAAAAAGACTTTAAGGTCAGACCTTTCCGACCAACATTCGTAAACGAGTTTCCGGATACAGACCGGAATGAGTGCGTTTTGGCATCGCTGCTTAGTTAATTTCCAACACAGTGAACCGTGCGCAAGTAATGTTTTCAGGTGAATGTGCCATTTATTGCGCTCACGTGCTGAAAATATTGTCGTTTCAGCCAAAGAGAATCATCATTATACAGTCGATTTAGAAAGGAGCCCGCCTCACGTAATACAGGTTGTCCACAATGAGACTACAACATCTGAACTCATAAAATCTAAGAGGAAACACAATTTATTGACGAACAAATACGGGGAAGTCATACAGCAGCTCATCAAGTTTTCATACACAGGTGGACGGTTCAATACACTTGAACATGGGCGCCACGGGTAGCGCGAAGAATATCAAGTCTATAATCGATTTCGTGCCATGTGTTGCGGAGCATCTGTTCTGTGACAAAGTTGATGACAGTTCTTATGCGCTGTTTCGAGTCTTGCAGGTCCTTTACTGGTGTAGCGTATACCCGGTCTTTCACATAACCCCACAAGAAAAAATCGAGGGGGTATGTCGGGCGAACGTGGTGGCCAAGGAATTGGACCTCCACGGCCAATACACCGTTGCGGGAATGTGTTGTAAGTAGGCTGTTTAGGTTTTCTTATTGGTAACGCCGCTTAGCGCTCGGTATGAAAAATCACTGGCTGTGCTGTGCGCAGTGTGTGTTTAGTTTGCATTGTTGTCTGCCATTGTAGTGTTGAGCAGAGACAGCTGGATGCTAACAGCGCGTAGCGTTGCGCAGTTGGAGGTGAGCCGCCAGCAGTGGTTGGACGTGGGGAGAGAGATGGCGGGGTTTTGTAATTTGTAAGACTGGATGTCATGAACTATCATATATATTTTGACTATTAAGGTAAATACACTGTTTGTTCTCTATTAAAATCTTTCATTTGCTAACTATACCTATCAGCAGTTAGTGCCTTCCGTAGTTAGAATCTTTTATTTAGCTGGCAGTAGTGGTGCTCGCTGTATTGCAGTAGTTCGAGTAACGAAGATTTTTGTGAGGTAAGTGATTTGCGAAACGTATAGGTTAATGTTAGTCAGGGCCATTCTTTCGTAGGGAGTTTTGGAAGTCAGATTGCGTTGCGCTAAAAACTATTGTGTGTCAGTTTAAGCTCAGTCTTGTATAAATTTTTCAAAGGGAACGTTTCAGTGTCATTTAAAAATTTTCGGACATCAAGGCTACAATGGGGTGGTGCACCGTCCTGTTAAAACATCACATTTGACTGCAGGTCTGTTATCTATGGCAAATTGTTCTAACATGTCCAGGTAATGGCTCCATCCACAGTCGGCTCCTGAAAGAAAACCGGCCCAACAATGCGATTTATCATCAAACCACACCACACATTAACTTTCGGACTGTCGCGCATGTGTTCCCTAGGTGTATGTGGATTTTCGGACCCCCAGATGCGCACATTGTGACGATTGACAGCCCCTAACACATGAAAGGTTTCTTCGTCAGTAAACATCATGCATGATAAAAATGTCTCGTCAGCGGCAATGCGATCTAACATGACACATGCAAATTCTTCTCGCTTTAGTCGACCATGAGGTTTGATTCCTTGCACAACCTGCACTTTATATGAGTACAAACGTAATCGCCGATGAAGCACTTTGTGCACTGTTGAGCGTTTCATACGAAGTTCTTGTGCTGCCTTTCGCACTGACTTCTGTGGACTTTGTTCGAATGACCGCCGCACTTGTTCCACATGGTGTTCGGTGATCCCAGGCTTACCACCACCATGCCCTTTCGCAATACTCCCAGTAGCTGAAAACTGATCACACCACTTCTTTACAGTCTTGAACGACGGGGACGCTTTGTTGTAAACTCCACGAGAGTTTCTTTGCACTTGGGTAGCAGATTTTGTCTCTGCATACCACCAGACCACTTGTGCACGCTCCTTCATATCCTCCATTTTGCTAAAACAATTGATTGAAGCTCCACTACGGCCACTTGGCGTACCAAATTTGCACACCACAAACTTGTTGAGTTGCTCTGTCTGCCCCTTCAGGATTTACAGGTCCACCATCTGAAATGAGAAAGATATAGGATATTAAAATGTTGGAGTCTCATTGTGGACACCCAGTCCTATGGGCAGAGATCACATCACAACATGCGTTTAGACCGTACTTTTTTGAAGGGACTGTGAATGGAGCAAAGTATTTACACATGCTGCAAATACGATTAATACCTCAGCTTCAGGAAAGGAACCTCACAGAACGCATGTGGATGCAGCCTCCTCAGGACGCTCTAGTAGAGCGCGAGTTCCTAAATGAACACTTTCCATGACGATGGATACGTCGTGGTTCTTCAGCAACACCAGCTCCCTTGAAATGGTCACCAAGAAATCCTGACTTCACCATACCTTAAAACTCATTACGGAGCGTGTGTCTGCCGTAGTTGCGCTACAGAAAGAACCGTGCAATGCTATTGAGGATGCAATTTGCGCTTAACACTGGACATGCTCAAAAATGTGTCAAGAAAAAAGCAGAGCCGTATGGAAATATGTTTATAGCGGGATGGGAAATATACCGATATACTGGACACTTAATACGTAAATAAGTACTTACGCTAAAAACAAATCAAATCAATCAGCATTCGATTCTATGGGGTACGGGGACATTATGTCCACCCCTTAAGCACATTGGGTGGAAGAGCCGGAGAGAAAAGGGGGGCGGGGCGGTATTGTTCGCCGTGTCCTTGGCATTCGATAGCCCCCCCCCCCACCTCCAGTCCTAAATAGAGAATACCTCAGTACCTGAGTACAGGCTGTTTTAATTCTAGTTTCCTGAGTTAGGGACCAGCCAGTGCACTGTAATTATAAGCCCTGCGCATGCCTAAGCGATCACCATACGGCGCGGCGGTGGAACGTTGTATGTCTCGAGAATTGTGGATCTTGGCTGAGCTGTCCGAACTCTGAGGACGGTAAAAGGGAAGAGGATAGCTTTGAGGAAGTTTCATCTTTCTACATTCAAAAAGGTATACAGGACATAGCTGGCACTTTACAATTTGTCAGACGATTGGGGAATGGAACACTGTTTGTTGAAACTACTAGTTTCCAACAAACCAGAAAGCTAAATGCCTCGGGGAATATGCCATCGAAACGGAGTTACACAATACCCTGAACTACAGCAAAAGAGTTGTGTTATGTAGAGATATTGTAGATATTCTGAAAGAAGAACTGAAAGATGAGTTGTCCCAAGAAGGTATTGTTGACGCGCAATACAGGGTGTTACAAAAAGGTGCGGCCAAACTTTCAGGAAACATTCCTCACACACAAAGAAAGAAAATATGTTATGTGGACATGTGTCCGGAAACGATTACTATCCATTTTAGAGCTCATTTTATTACTTCTCTTCAAATCACATTACTCATGGAATGGAAACACACAGCAACAGAACGTACCAGAGTGATTTCAAACACTTTGTTACAGGAATGTTCAAATGTCCTCCGTGAGCGAGGATACATGCATCCACCCTCCGTCGCATGGAATCCCTGATGCGCTGATGCAGCCCAGGAGAATGGCGTATTGTATCACAGCCGTCCACAATACGAGCACGAAGAGTCTCTACATTTGGTACCGGGGTTGCGTAGACAAGAGCATTCAAATCCCCCCATAAATGAAAGTCAAGAGGGTTGAGGTCAGGAGAGCGTGTAGGCCATGGAATTGGTCCGCCTCTACCAATCCATCGGTCACCGAATCTGTTGTTGAGAAGCGTACGAACACTTCAACTGAAATATGCAGGAGCTCCATCGTACATAAACCAATTGTTGTGTCGTACTTGTAAGGGCACATGTTCTAGCAGCACAGGTAGAGTATCCCGTATGAAATCATGATGACGTGCTCTATTGAGCGTAGGTGGAAGAACATGGGGCCCAATCAAGACATCACCAACAATGCCTTCCCAAACGTTCACAGAAAATCTTTGTTGATGACGTGATTGCACAATTGCGTGCGGATTCTCGTCAGCCCACACATGTTGACTGTGAAAATTTACAATTTGATCACGTTGGAATGAAGCCTCATCCGTAAAGAGAACATTTGCACTGAAATGAGATTGACACATTGTTGAATGAACCATTCGCAGAAGTGTACCCGTGGAGGCCAATCAGCTGCCGATAGTGCGTGCACACGCTGTACATGGTACGGAAACAACTGGTTCTCCCGTAGCACTCTCCATACAGTGACGTAGTCAACGTTACCTTCTACAGCAGCAACTTCACCGACGCTGACATCAGGGTTATCGTCAACTGCACGAAGAATTGCCTCGTCCATTGCAGGTGTCCTCGTCGTTCTAGGTCTTCCCCAGTCGCGAGTCATAGACTGGAAGGTTCCGTGCTCCCTAAGACGCCGATCAATTGCTTCGAACGTCTTCTTGTCGGGACACCTTCGTTCTGGAAATCTGTCTCGATACAAATGTACCGCGCCACGGCTATTGCCCCGTGCTAATCCATACATCAATTTGTAAACATTGCACTGACTCCAAAACCACGTTCGTGATGAACACTTACCTGTTGATGCTACGTACTGATGTGGCTGATGCTAGTACTGTAGAGCAATGAGTCGCATGTCAACACAAGCACCAAAGTCAACATTACCTTCCTTCAATTGGGCCAACGAAACTAAAATGAGCTCTAACATGGAAATATAAGCGTTTCCGTACACATGTCCACATATCATCTTTTCTTTATTTGTGTGTGAAGAATGTTTCCTGAAAGTTTGGCCGTACCTTTTTGTAACACCGTATATATGATCAAAAGGATGGATGGCGATCTGGTAAAATCCAACTCCTTTATTCTTACCTTCAATACCAGTAACCTTCCAGAGGATATCAAAGCAGGATTACTTCGCTTAAAGGTGCGGACCTGGGAGAAGCCACATGTGGCAAATGTGGTAAGACCACCCACGAAGGTGTCGTCTGCTCATCTCCTTCGAAGTGTGTTAGTTGCTCTGGAGAAAATCCTGTCTGCAATACAGTCTGCAGCAGCTACCCTGAAGAAAGGAAGATACAGACAAGACTACATTGTGAGGCCGGAAAGATCTACAAGGCTTTGCATCCCACCTCCCCCCACCACATTTACTACATATTTCGCTTCTGGTGTTACAAAGCCTATTTGGAATGCCAAAGCCTCTACGCAAATTTAGATTACTAGTATCAGTTTATCAGTACAGCTGCAAATCTGTAGATACCATTGCTCCCCCGAGAACGTCAGAAAAAGGCACGATTGACGATTCAGACGTCCGCTACACAGATGAAGCGACTACTCAGGCGGTTGGGGTTGTGTAGAGGGGACTGGGTGGCTTGTTAGGTTACAGAGTCTAGGGAAACTACGAAAGGTCGTAAATCTAAAAGGGCGCAAGGCAGATACAGGAAGGTAGACCTAGCAGTTGTAAATTGTCGTAGCTGTGATGGAAAAGAAGCAGAGCTCCAACCGCTAATAGAAAGCACTGAAGCTTAAATTGTTACAGATACGGAAATTTGGCTAAAGCCGGAGATAACTTCAGCCAAATTTTTACAAAGAACCTAACCGCGTTCAGAAATGATAGGATAAATGCACTTGTTGGTGGAGTGTTTATTGCTGTCAAAGAAGTAGTTTACATCGTAACGAAATTGAAGTACATAGCTCCTGAGAGTTAGTAAGGGTAGAGGTTATACTTGACAACTGGAATAAAATAATAACTGGTTTCTTCTGCGTGCGGACCCCCCTCCCCCCCCCCCCCCCCACTCAGTAGATACAGTTACTGAACAGTTCAAAGAAAACTTATGCCTCGTTACAAATAGGTACACCACTCAGACAATTATAGTTGATGGTGACTTCAATCTATCCTTGATGTTGTTGTTGTGGTCTTCAGTCCTGAGACTGATTTGATGCAGCTCTCCATGCTACTCTATCTTGTGCAAGCTTCTTCATCTCCCAGTACCTACTGCAACCTACATCCTTATGAATCTGCTTAGTGTAGTCATCTCTTGGTCTCACTCTACGATTTTCACCCTCAACGCTGCCCTCCAATACTAAATTGGTGATCCCTTGATACCTCAGAACATGTCCTACCAACCGATCCCTTCTTCTGGTCAAGTTGTGCCGCAAACTTCTCTTCTCCCCAATCCTATTCAATACCTCCTCATTAGTTATGTGATCTACCCATCTAATCTTGAGTATTCTTCTGTAGCACCACATTTCGAAAGCTTCTATTCTCTTCTTGTCCAAACTAGTTATCGTCCATGTTTCACTTCCATACATGGCTACACTCCATACAAATACTTTCAGAAATGACTTCCTGACACTTAAATCTATACTCGATGTTAACAAATTTCTCTTCTTCAGAAACGCTTTCCTTGCCATTGCCAGTCTACATTTTATATCTTCTCTACTTCGACCATCATCAGTTATTTTGCTCCCCAAATAGAAAAGCTCCTTTACTATTTTAATTGTCGCATTTCCTAATCTAATTCCCTCAGCATCACCAGACTTTATTCGACTTCATTCCATTATCCTCGTTTTGCTTTTGTTGATGTTCATCTTATATCCTCCTTTCAAGACACTATCCATTCCGTTCAACTGCTCTTCCAAGTCCTTTGCTGTCTCTGACAGACTCACAATGTCATCGGCGAACCTCAACATTTTTATTTCTTCTCCATGGATTTTAATACCTACTCCGAATTTTTCTTTTGTTTCCTTCACTGCTTATTCAATATACAGACTGAATAACATCGGGGAGAGACTGCAACCCTGTCTCACTCCCTCCCCAACCACTGCTTCCCTTTCATGCCCCTCGACTCTTATAACTGCCATCTGGTTCCTGTACAAATTGTAAATAGCCTTTCGCTCCCTGTATTTTACCCCTGCTACCTTCAGAATTTGAAAGAGAGTATTCCAATCAACATTGTCAAAAGCTTTCTCTAAGTCTACAAATGCTAGAAACGTAGGTTTGCCCTTCCTTAATCTAGCTTCTAAGATAAGTCGTAGGGACAGTATTGCCTCACGTGATCCAACATTTCTACGGAATCAAAACTGATCTTCCCCAAGGTCGGCTTCTACTAGTTTTTCCATTCGTCTGTAAAGAATTCACGTTAGTATTTTGCATCTGTGACTTATTAAACTGATAGTTCGGTAATTTTCACATCTGTCAACACCTGCTTTCTTTGGGATTGGAATTATTATATTCTTTTTGAAGTCTGAGGGTATTTCGCCTGTCTCATACATCTTGCTCACCAGATGGTAGAGTTTTGTCAGGACTGGCTCTCCCAAGGCCGTCAGTAGTTCCAATGGAATGTTGTCTACTCCGGGGGCCTTGTTCCGACTCAGGTCTTTCAGTGCTCTGTCAAACTCTTCACGCAGTATCGTATCTCCCATTTCATCTTCATCTACATCTTCTTCCATTTCCTTAATATTGTCCTCAAGTACATCGCCCTTGTATAGACCCTCTATATACTCCTTCCACCTTTCTGCTTTCCCTTCTTTGCTTAGAACTGGGTTTCCATCTGAGCTCTTCCTATTCATACAAGTGGTTCTCTTTTCTCCAAAGGTCTCTTTAATTTTCCTGTAGGCAGTCTCTATCTTACCCCTAGTGAGATAAGCCTCTACATCCTTACATTTGTCCTCTAGCCATCCCTGCTTAGCCATTTTGCACTTCCTGTCGATCTCATTTTTGAGACGTCTGTATTCCTTTTCTCCTGCTTCATTTACTGCATTTTTATATTTTCTCCTTTCATCAATGAAATTCAATATTTATTCTGTTACCCAAGGATTTCTACTAGCCCTTGTGTTTTTACCTACTTGATCCTCGGCTGCCTTCACTATTTCATCTCTCAAAGCTACCATTCTTCTTCTACTGTATTTCTTTCCCCCATTCCTGTCAATTGCTCCCTTATGCTCTCCCTGAAACTCTGTACAACCTCTGGTTCTTTTAGTTTATCCAGGTCCCATCTCCTTAAATTCCCAGCTTTTTGCAGTTTCTTTAGTTTTAATCTACAGGTCATAAGCAATAGATTGTGGGCAGAGTCCACATATGCCCCTGGAAATATCTTACAATTTAAAACCTGGTTCCTAAATCTCTGTCTTACCATTATATAATCTATCTGAAACCTGTCAGTATCTCCAGGCTTCTTCCATGTATACAGCCTTCTTTTATGGTTCTTGAACCAAGTGTTACCTATGATTAAGTTGTGCTCTGTGCAAATTTCTACCAGGCGGCTTCCTCTTTCATTTCTTTGCCCCAGTCCATAATCACCTACTCCTTTTCCTACTACCGAATTCCAGTCACCCATGACTATTAAATTTTCGTCTCCCTTCACTATCTGAATAATTTCTTTTATTTGATCATACATTTCTTCAATTTCTTCGTCGTCTGCAGAGCTAGTTGGCATATAAACTTGTACTACTGTAGTAGGTGTGGGCTTCGTATCTATCTTGGCCACAATAATGCGTTCACTATGCTGTTTGTAGTAGCTTACCCGCATTCCTATTTTCCATTTCATTATTAAACCTATTCCTTCATTGCCCCTATTTGATTTTGTGTTTATAATCTTGTAGTCACCTGACCAGAAGTCTTGTTCCTCCTGTCACCGAACTTCACTAATTCCCACTATATCTAACTTTAACCTATCCATTTCCCTTTTTAAATTTTCTAACCTACCTGCCCGATTAAGGGATCTGACATTCCACGCTCCGATCCGTAGAACGACAGTTTTCTTTCTCCTGATAACGACAGCCTCTTGAGTAGTCCCCGCCCGGTGATCCGAATGGGGGACTATTTTACCTCCGGAATATTTTACCCAAGAGGACGCCACCATCATCATTTAATCATACAGTAGCTGCATGCCCTCGGGAAAGATTACGGCTGTAGTTTCCCCTTGCTTTCAGCCGTTCGCAGTACCAGCACAGCAAGGCCGTTTTGGTTATTGTTACAAGGCCAGATCAGTCAATCATCCAGACTGTTGCCTCTGCAACTACTGAAAAGGCTGCTGCCCCTCTTCAGGAACGACACGTTTGTCTGGCCTCTCAACAGATACCCCTCCATTGTGGTTGCACCTACGGTACGGCTATCTGTATCGCTGAGGCACGCAAGCCTCCCCACCAACGGCAAGGTCCACGGTTCATGGGGGGAGGCTATCCTTGATATATAGGCAAAAATACATGTCTAAAGCCAGCTGTAGGCATAAAACGTAGTCTGAAATTATCTGAATGCTTTCTCAGAAAATTATTTTAAATGATTACTTCAGGAGCCCACTCAAATTGTCAATGGTCGCGAGAACATACTCGACCTCTTGGCAACAACAATCCTGAGCAAATAGTGAGCATCATGACGGACACGGGAATTAGTGACCACAACGTTGTTGTAGCGACACTGGAATATCGTAATATCCAAACCCACCAACAATAAACGCAAAACAGAACTACTTAAAAAAGCAGATAAAAATTCGCTTCACCCCTTTCTAAAAGACAGTCTTCATTCCTGATTTGACTATGTTAGCGTAGACCAGATGTGGTTTGCATTCAAAGAAATAGTATTGATGGCAGTCGAGAGATATATACCAAATAAATTAATAGGAACTGGTACTGGTCCCGTAATACAAAACAGAATTTAAAAGAACGCAAAATTCTCAAGATTGGCGAAGTTTTACTCAACTCGAAATTTAGCGCTAACTACAATGCGAGTAGTTTTCACAACGAAACTCTGCCTCGAAATCTGGCAGAAAAACAGGAGTATTTTGGTCATATGCAGTGTGCGATTTGTGCGTTTACCAGTGTGGGGGGGGGGGGGGGGGAAATGTCTTAGAGGGTTAGTTTAATTACATATGTTACTAGCTTGGACCGTGGCGTTACCCATGGTTAAACAGTTACTTATAAATAGATGTTAGTGCCGAAACTCACTATTCACGCATATGCACTATCAGAAAAGCGAGCCCTTGTTATATCTTTAAAAGTACATTATAGGTAAAGCTTATTTACAAAATCATCTACATACAGATATACGACGGGAATTCAAAAAGTAAAGGCACATTTGTGAAAAGCTGTACTTATTCTGATGATAGAAAACTGAAACATGCGTTATTTTTCTACGTAACCTCCCTGGACTTCAATGCAGCTTTCCCGACGTCTTACGAGTTTCTTTTATTTCGTCAGAAAATACGTTTTTCGGTTGCATCTGTAACCAATTTTGCACCGCAGCAATGACGTCTTCATCACTTTCGAATATTCTTCCCTGTAGTGCTTCCGTTAAGGGTCCAAACATGGGAAAATCACTTGGATCCAGGTCTGTACTGTATGGTTGATGTTCCAGCACCTCGAATCTCAACTCCTTTATTGCGTCGGCTGTCCGTTTGGCAGAATGTGGGCGAGCGTTATCTTGCTGCAGGATGACACCTTTTCACAGTTTTCCACGACGTTTGGATCTGATTGCAGGTTTTAGTTTCGTACGCAACACATCACATCCATCATACAATACAGACCTGGCTCTAAAGCCTCGTTTACGCTGGGGCGACGTCTTGCAACATTGTGGCACGCTAAGGAAATGTGGTGTGCGTCGCCTTGTAGCATGCTACAACAGGCAACATCTTGCGTCGTATGTTGATTGCGGCAGGTTAATTTATACCAAAGCGACAGAATTTGTGCCACACGTGTGTCGGTCTTGCAGTATGAAGGATGATAAAGTACCGCAGCGGCGGCCTACTTGGTACTTGCACATGCAGCTAACAACGGAAATGAAAACCAAAGGAAAAGAAAACAATGGTGGAAGAGAAGAGTAGTTAAAGAAGGTCCACGAAATAGTGTCCTAGGAACTAGAAGCACACGATGGTGCGTTATTTAGTAATGTGTGCTCTGGTCCCAGGCGCGTTAGTCCGCGCCATACCGTTGCCAAAAGGTGGCCTAACGGTAAATGTTCGCACAGGTACCGGGCCGGTCACAACCCCATGTCAGGGCCCGGGGTGGAAATTTCAGCCCCCAGATCACCCAACTCTGCGGTACGACTGCTGCGGGATGACTGCCACACTACTTCCCTCGCAAGTAAACGGATGACGCACCTTAGACGAAAGCAACAATGACAACATGAGAATGATGCTTTAGTTCTAAATGTTTTGAAATACTTAACTACTACATAACACTTTTTCAAAATTAATAATAAAACATATTAATAGTATTAGTACTAAGACTATTAAAAACTTTCTGTGTTCGGCTCCACAAATTTAAATCATATGAGTTTTACTCCAGTGAGTGGGAATAATCATCCCAGGTTGGGATGCATAAACTGAAGCCAGTGGAGGGGATGGTCTGATGCAGAGGATCCCCGCCAACCCCCCCCCCCCCCCCCCCCCAGACGCAAGCTATACCTTCGCTGCAATATAATAACGGAGATGTCAATGTCACTGATGAAAGTGTCACGAAAGCACAGTTACTAAAGACGGTTTTCCGAAGCTACTTCACCAAAGATGACGAAGTAAATATTCCAGAATTCGAATCTATTATTCAATCTGTATATTGAGCAAGCAGTAAAGGAAACAAAAGAAAAATTTGGAGTAGGTATTAAAATTCATGGAGACGAACTAAAAACTTTGAGGTTCGCCGATGACATTGCAATTCTGTCAGAGACGGCAAAGGACTTGGAAGAGCAGTTGAATGGAATGGACAGTGTCTTGAAAGGAGGATATAAGATGAACATTAACAAAAGCAAAACGAGGATAATGGAATGTAGTCAAATTAAATCGGGTGATGCTGAGGGAATTAGATTATGAAATGAGACACTTAAAGTAGTAAAGGAGTTTTGCTATTTAGGAAGTAAAATAACTGATGATGGTCGAAGTAGAGAGGATATAAAATGTAGACTGGCAATGGCAAGGAAAGCGTTTCTGAAGAAGAGAAATTTGTTAACATCGAATATAGATTTATGTATCAGGAAGTCGTTTCTGAAAGTATTTGTTTGGAGTGTAGCCATGTATGGAAGTGAAACATGGACGATAACTAGTTTGGACAAGAAGAGAATAGAAGCTTTCGAAATGTGGTGCTACAGAAGAATACTGAAGATAAGGTGGATAGATCACGTAACTAATGAGGAGATATTGAATAGGATTGGGGAGAAGAGAAGTTTGTGGCACAACTTGACTAGAAGAAGGGATCGGTTGGTAGGACATGTTTTGAGGCATCAAGGGATCACAAATTTAGCATTGGAGGGCAGCGTGGAGGGTAAAAATCGTAGAGGGAGACCGAGAGATGAGTACACTAAGCAGATTCAGAAGGATGTAGGTTGCAGTAGGTACTGGGAGATGAAGCAGCTTGCACAGGATAGAGTAGCATGGAGAGCTGCATCAAACCAGTCTCAGGACTAAAGACAACAACAACAACAACAACTGCCAACACGAGTAACTTTCAAGTAGATACTGATGGAGCAGCAAAGCAAATCACTTATTAAAGGCAATGCATTCCGTCCAGGTTGTGTACTATTCAGAGCATGCTGGTACAATAACTCCATGCATGTCATATACAACAGGATCGAAAGATCCATACCGAAAACCGGAAAGTTGCACAAGTCGCACCAATACCAAAGGAAGGAAATAGGAGTAATCAGCTGAATTACAGATCCGTATAACAAACGTCGATTTGCGGTGCGATTTTGAAACGTGTAGTGTGTCAGAACATTATGAATTACCTCGAAGAAGTCAGCACAGACAGGTTCAGAAAATATCGTTCTTGTGAAACACAACTAGCTCTTTATTCTCAAGAAATAATGAATGCTATCGACAGGGCATATCAAATTGACTCAATATTTTTAGATTTCCAGAAGGCTTTTGATACCGTTCCTAACAAGTGACTTCTTATCAAAATGGATTCCTGATTTCCTGTCAGAAAAGTCACAGTTGGTAGTAACCGACGGGAAGTCATCGGGTGAAACACAAGTAATGTTTGGCGTTCCCAAAGAACTGTTATGGGCCCTCTGCTGTCCCTGACTTATAAACGATTTGGGAGGAAATACGAACTGCACACTTAAATCGCTTGCAAAGGATGCTGTCATTTACCGCCTTGTAAAGGCACGAGATGATCGAAATCAATTGCAAAATGGTTTAAACCAGATAACTGTATAGTGCGAAAGGTGGCAATAGACTCTAAATAATGAAAAGTGTTAAGCCATCCACGTGAGTACCATTCACGTGAATCCTAAAGAAATCTGCTACATTTCCGTTACACAATAAATCACAACAAATCTAAAGGCTGTAAATTCAACTAAAACGCTCAGGGATTACAGTTAGATTAACTTAAATTCGCGGGAGCTTCTTTCTATGTTCGATATTGTTAAACTTTTGGTGAGAAATGCACCCATTCCTCATGCTAGTCTGCTTCTTGTGCCCTCATTACTGCGTCCATTACGTATTATTTTGATTCCAAGGTAATAATTCCCTCACCTCGTCTACTATGATGTACCTGGATTAATCGTTAAAATACAATATTTGATAATTCTCAACACTGTCGCCTGTCATGTGTTTAATCAGTATTCTGTGCTCATTAGACTTTTCATTCCATTCAGGAAATCGTACAATTCTCACTCACAGTCACAGAAGACAGCGAAATCTTCTTCTTGTGACTTTTGAAGAGTGTAATTGCTGTTACCGGTTGATACTCCAGTACTCAATGTATCTTTCTCGTCTCTCATTCCTATTTCCTATCTGACTATTCTCCTGTAACTCTGCTTTCAAATTCTTCTCCTATTGCAGTGCTCAAGTACCGCTTATTTATTTATTAGATTTTCATGTCTTCTGTACTGACAAGGGAACCTCTACATCGCACCCCCCCTCAGATTTAGTTGTAAGTTGGCACAGTGGATAGGCCTTGAAAATCTGAACACAGATCAATCGAGAAAACAGGAAGAAGTTGTGTGGAACTATGAAAAACATAAGCAAAATATACAAACTGAGCAGTCCATGCGCAACATAAGCAACATCAAGCAGAGTGCGAGCTTAGGAGCGCCGTGGTCCCGTGGTTAGCGTGAGCAGCTGCGCAACGAAGTGTCCTTGGTTCAAGTCTTCCCTCGAGTGAAAAGTTTAATTTATTATTTTCAGACATTTATTATCTGTCCGTCCGTCCGTCCGATGCGAGATAATTGCGTCATAGTATGGGAACGGCAAGTGAAATACTTTGTGAAAAGATTCTATGATTTTGCGAAGCTGCACAGGTACACAGAGCAGTATTATTTACGCGATCGTGCGTCAATTATCAAAGTTCAGGCACTCACACATAATCAACTTCGCTCTCCAAAATCCCAGGACATGTTCAGATTTGCTTGGACATATGCAGGATTTGACGGTCTACACACGAAAAAATTTGAAAACGTTAAAAACATATGTTTTGACAGAGCACAGGGAAAACAATGCGACTGTGAAACTGTTACATTCATTTGTTGCAGTTTATGTGACAAACTCTTATGTTTTCATCACTTTTTTGGGAAATGATTATCGCATCCACAAGAAAACCTAAATCAGGCAAGGTAGAAGAATCTTTTTACCCATTCGCCAAGTGTACAAGTTAGGTGGGTCGACAACATATTCCTGTCATAGCAGATGCCGTCACCATTGTCGTATGAATATATCAGACGTGTTTTCCTGTGAAAGAATCGGTTGACCTATGACCTTGCTATCAAATGTTTTCGGTTCCCATTGGAGACGCACGTCCTTTCGTCTACTAATCGCACGGTATTGCGGTGAGGTCGCTAAAGAAAGACACTAAACTTAATACAGTGAACAGAGACGTCAATGAACGAACGGACAAATCAGAACATTGCGAAAATAAAGAAAGCAATCTATTCACTCGAGGGATGACTTGAACCAAGGACCTCCCATTTCGCAACTGCTCACGCTAACCACGGGACGACGGCGTTCCTGAGCTCATACACTCATTGATGTTGCATGTCTTGCCCAAGGACTACTCAGTTTGTATATTTTGCTTATTTTTTTCATAGTTCCACACAACTTCTTCCTGTGTTTTCGATTGATCAGTGTTCAGATTTTAAAGGCCTATCCACAGCGCCAGCTCATAACTAAATCTGAGGGGGGTGCGATGGGGAGGTTCCCGTGTGAGTTATCCATTCAGTCCTCTCATGGATTGAGAATGTATGTGATTTTATTTAATTGATTACAGAATCGAGTCAAAGTCACAAAGAACTTGGCAGTATGAGCCAACTTATCAGTATTACGTTGCACCCCCTCTGGCCTGAGTGCATGCACAGTTTCAGTTGAGAAGGGTGTCATAAGGCCGTCGTATTCTCTCTTGAGGCAAGCTGATCCACAAATGTTGCAATTAGTCGCCGATATCCTGAAGACTGGCACTGGGACGGAGTTGACGTCCTAGCTACTTCCACACCTGTTGCGCTGGGGATGGCTAAGTTATTCTTGCTAGCCATGGGAGTCCATTAGCCAACGGCCTTGCCGCAGTGGTAACACCGGTTCCCGTCAGATCACCGAAGTTAAGCGCTGTCGGGCTCGGCTCGCACTGGGATGGGCGACCATCCGGTCTGCCGAGCGCTGTTGGCAAGCGGGATACACTCAGCCCTTGTGAGGCAAACGGAGGAGCTACTTGATTGAAAAGCAGCGGCATCGGTCTCGGAAACTGACATACGGCCAGGAGAGCGGTGTGCTGACCACATGCC
Source organism: Schistocerca gregaria (assembly GCF_023897955.1). Classification (NCBI taxonomy): domain Eukaryota; kingdom Metazoa; phylum Arthropoda; class Insecta; order Orthoptera; family Acrididae; genus Schistocerca; species Schistocerca gregaria. The sequence goes on along the minus strand of NC_064921.1, from coordinate 522,540,069 downwards.
CCTCCGTATCCCCACCCAGTTACGCCTATGAGCTGAGGATGACACGGCGGCCGGTCAGTACCGTTGGGCCTTCATGGCCTGTTCGGGAGGAGTTTTTTGGGAGTACATTATCATGCCGGTAGTGTATAGAGACACGTGCCAAGGGTGGATAAGCATAGTTCTGTAGAAAAATGGCACCACAATACTGTCGCATGAGAGGTAACTCATGACGACGCAGAATGTTCGTGACGATCGGTTGAGCTGTCACGTGCCCCTCAGTCACTACCAGCCATGACGTGACGAGATACCCAATGGCTCCACACCATGACACCAGGAGTGAAAGTGGTGTGCTTCTCCAAAACGGTGGAAGAATGGGACCTCTTCTCAGGCCCTGGTATACTTGCCAGTGATGGTCAACTGGGGTAGCGGTGAATCACTGCTCATCGTTGAAGCCAATATGATGCCATTAATCAGCAGTATATGCTTCCTGCGCGACGCACCACTCCAAACGCAGCCGTTTGCTTTGTGGTGTTACCAGAAACCTACCCTTTGGGTGGTGGTTCCCTAGTCTGGCTGCTACTATTTTCCAACCACTGCTGCAGGATGACACATAGTGTTGCAGGGAGTCCACTACTTGCTATTGGAGGCAGTCGCAGATGTGAACTTGGTGCACAGTATGGTGATCCTCCCCTGACGTGTCAGACGTGGTGGGATGACGAGTATGCCACCCTCACTTTCTCATGCAGTCCAGCATTGGGCCACTGTTACATTCAAATGCCCCAAAAATCTAGCCTCTGCAAGGTTCGTGCGGCTGGCCAAGTTGAGACTGGCAATGAGGCAGGTTTCAAACTCCGTCAGCTGTTGATAAAGCAGGCTCACACGAATACGTGATATCTCTGTGTCCTTCACGGCGATCGTTCCATATCTGATGCTGTTCACGCCCGTTTGTATACTCTGCCAGGCGTGTAACAACACTAAACACGACTAACACTAATGCAATCTGGTTGCCGTTCTGCCTGTCACAGAAAATTGCAGTTTTTATTAGTTAAATACTTCCCTCAATGGTGTGTAGGCGTAGGAAGCTACATCGGAATTTGGCCGTATGTTGCAGGTGCTACATTTTTTGTCAGGCAGTGTATCTTTCAAAAGTGTATTCATGTTATAGCTCAAGAGTACAATAACGTTTCTGAGCGAGAAACTAGGGACTGTTAAAATGAAAATACTGGATAATCTAGAACTCCTTCCACATATTTATATATACAGACTGAAGCGATGAATGAAAATTTGTACTAAGGCTGGGATTCAATCTATGGTTTGCTGCTCACTAGGCAGATGCGCTAACCACTATGCCATCCTGGCACAGCTGTTTTGCACAACAGCACGGACTAACCTACAACGTCTCCCTTCTCAACACAAATTCCCATTCAAGCCTCAGCCCACTTGGCATTCCCCATCAACTCAAACAGCACTGCACAAGCTCTACAACTTTACTGGAACAGCACCTCAATATCGAACGAAAAGAGGGACCAGGCCTGAAATCCAGGCATAGGTGCTTCAGTCGAATGAAAGTATATGCTCCAGTCTCAAACATCTATAATGTATGTATGTAGACTGAAGCGACAAATGAAAATCTGTACCAAGGCTGGAATTCGAACGCACGTCTCCTGCTCACTAGGCTTGTACACTTGGCGAATGGGTAAAAAGATTCTTCTACCTTGCCCGATTCAGGTTTTCTTGTGGATGCGATAATCATTTCCCAAAAAAGTGATGAAAACATAAGAGTTTGTCACATAAACTGCAACAAATGAATGTAACAGTTTCACAGTCGCATTGTTTTCCCTGTGCTCTGTCAAAACATATGTTTTTAACGTTTTCAAATTTTTTCGTGTGTAGACCGTCAAATTCTGCATATGTCCAAGCAAATCTGAACGTGTCCTGGGATTTTGGAGAGCGAAGTTGATTATGTGTGAGTGCCTGAACTTTGATAATTGACGCACGATCGCGTAAATAATACTGCTCTGTGTACCTGTGCAGCTTCGCAAAATCATAGAATCTTTTCACAAAGTATTTCACTTGCCGTTCCCATACTATGACGCAATTATCTCGCATCGGACGGACGGACGGACAGATAATAAATGTCTGAAAATAATAAATTAAACTTTTCACTCGAGGGAAGACTTGAACCAAGGACACTTCGTTGCGCAGCTGCTCACGCTAACCACGGGACCACGGCGCTCCTGAGCTCGCACTCTGCTTGATGTTGCTTATGTTGCGCATGGACTGCTCAGTTTGTATATTTTGCTTATGTTTTTCATAGTTCCACACAACTTCTTCCTGTTTTCTCGATTGATCTGTGTTCAGATTTTCAAGGCCTATCCACTGTGCCAACTTACAACTAAATCTGAGGGGGGGTGCGATGTAGAGGTTCCCTTGTCAGTACAGAAGACATGAAAATCTAATAAATAAATAAGCGGTACTTGAGCACTGCAATAGGAGAAGAATTTGAAAGCAGAGTTACAGGAGAATAGTCAGATAGGAAATAGGAATGAGAGACGAGAAAGATACATTGAGTACTGGAGTATCAACCGGTAACAGCAATTACACTCTTCAAAAGTCACAAGAAGAAGATTTCGCTGTCTTCTGTGACTGTGAGTGAGAATTGTACGATTTCCTGAATGGAATGAAAAGTCTAATGAGCACAGAATACTGATTAAACACATGACAGGCGACAGTGTTGAGAATTATCAAATATTGTATTTTAACGATTAATCCAGGTACATCATAGTAGACGAGGTGAGGGAATTATTACCTTGGAATCAAAATAATACGTAATGGACGCAGCGATGAGGGCACAAGAAGCAGACTAGCATGAGGAATGGGTGCATTTCTCACCAAAAGTTTAACAATATCGAACATAGAAAGAAGCTCCCGCGAATTTAAGTTAATCTAACTGTAATCCCTGAGCGTTTTAGTTGAATTTACAGCCTTTAGATTTGTGTGATTTATTGTGTAACGGAAATGTAGCAGATTTCTTTAGGATTCACGTGAATGGTACTCACGTGGATGGCTTAACACTTTTCATTATTTAGAGTCTATTGCCACCTTTCGCACTATACAGTTATCTGGTTTAAATCATTTTGCAATTGATTTCGATCATCTCGTGCCTTTACAAGGCGGTAAATGACAGCATCCTTTGCAAGCGATCTAAGTGTGCAGTTCGTATTTCCTCCCAAATCGTTTATAAGTCAGGGACAGCAGAGGGCCCATAACAGTTCTTTGGGAACGCCAAACATTACTTGTGTTTCACCCGATGCACTAACTACTACGCCACTGGCGTGGTGATTGGTGCATCTGCCTAGTGAGCGGGAGAACTGGATTCGAATCCCGGCTTTGGTACAAATTTTCGTTCATCGCTAAGTCTGTATGCATACGTCATAGATATGTGAGACTTGAGATGGTCTCTGGAATCATATACTTTCATTTGATCCTGCTACATAGTTCGGTGCTTGCCGTACCCACTGGAGAGACAGCTTTTAAAATTCACTCATATGCCCATACAGGTTACATTTACAAGCTTCCATTACAGCAGAATCAAACTGCCTACGTAAGTCCAATACTTTTTTCTTTGGTATTGGTTCATTCCCTCGCCCATTAGCGATATATTGGTGCTCTTCAACCAAAAGCATTTAAAATGTAGGAGCATAGATTTTTACTTGAAAATATAGACTGTGTATATGTTTTTGTAATTGTTAAAAGATTTTAAATAAAAGGTTGTTGTCTTTTAAAATATAAAAAATTAATGGTAATCTCTACAAAATGAGAATAATTCACATCATTGCTCTAATCTGAACAGTAAATTAGAATGTTAGTAGTGACAGAATGTTTTGGAAAAAAAATTTGAGATGGAAAAGATGGAGAGGAGAACTGGAACCAAACTATTGGAAAGGCAGGGAGTGAAGTGAGGGAAAGAGGTGACCTGACTCGGAGACGAAAGGGAGTTGCCAGTTAAAGGTGGGAGGGTGGGTAGGTCTTTGACGGATTACATGCCCAGGTAGGAAAAGGTGAGCAAGGTTTCACTGGTAGGGTGAATTCATAAACACTGAAGTGATAAAAGTCAGGGGGAACCTCGTTACATCGTCTCCGACCTCCTTCCGCCCGGGACAGTGCAGCAACTCGATATCGCATGGAACATCCAACAAGTCGTTGGAAGCCCCCTGCAGAAATATTAAGTACTGCTACCTCTATAGCCGTCCGTAACTGCGAGAGTGTTGCTGATGCAGGATTTTGTGCACGAACTGACCTCTCAGTTACGTCCCATAAATGTTCGACGGGATTCATGTTGGGCGATCTGGGTGGCCAAATCAGTCACTCGAATTATCTATAATGTTTTAAAATGGCGAACTGTTATCCATAAGAATTCCATTGTTGTCTGGGAATATGAAGTCCATGAATGGCTGCAAGTGGTCTCCAAGTAGTCGAACGTAACCATTTCCAGACAGTGAGGGGTTCAGTTTGACCAAAGACCCAGTCCATTCCAATTAAACACAGCCCACACAATTATGGAGCCACCACCAACTTTCACACATCCTTGTGGTCTGTGCCACACTCGAATCATACCACCAGCTCTTACTAACTGAAATCTGAACTCATCTGGCCAGGCCACGGTTTTCCAGTCGTCTAAGGTCAAATCGTTTTGGTTACGAGCCCTGGAGAGGCGCTGCAGGCGATGTCGTGCTCTTAGCAAAGTCACGTGCTTCGGTCTTCTGTTGTCATAGCCCATTAGTGCCTCATCATCCGTATCTCGTGGTCTAGCGGCTAGCCTTGCTGCCTCTGGATCACGGGGTCCCGGGTTTTTATTCCCGGCCAGATTGGGAATTTTCTCTGCCCGGGAACTGGGTGTTCGTGTTTCCTCACCATTTCATCATCATTCGTGGAAGTGGCTATATTGGACTGTGTAAAGATTGGAACTTTGTACGGGCGCTGATGACCGCGTATCATCATCACCCATTAGCGCTTGGCCCACTGTCCTAACTGATACGATTTTCGTGCGTACCGCATTGATTTCTGCGATTGTGTCATGCAGTGTTGTCTGTTAGCAGGGACAACTCTACAGAAACTCTGCTCTCGGTCTTTAAGTGACGGCCGTCGGCCGCTGCGTTGTCCGTGGCTTGAAATGTGGCATTCTTGGCTCACTCTTGACACTTTAGATCTCGGAATATTGAATTCCCTAACGATTTCCGGAATGGAATATCCCATGCGTCTAGTTCCAACTATCATTCCGCGTTCAGAGTCAGTTAATTTCCGTCTTGCGGCCATAATCACGTCGCAAACCTTTTACCATGAATCACCTGAGTATAAATAGCTCCGCAAATGCTCTGCCCTTTTATATCTGTATACATGATACTACCGTCAATTGTAAATGTACATATCGCTATCCCATGACTTTTGTCCCCAGTGTAAGACCTCATCTTTGCTAAATGTTAGGGAGGGGTGGGAAGGGAGGGAGAAGTATTAGCTGGGACATTCCAGTCATCTCGTCTCCTATATTCCTACTCGATTTTATTGCGGTGAGGCATCTTGAAACATTTAATTTATTTAGAAAGATCCGCTGCATTAATATTAATATTTTTTCAAAACATGACCGGTTTCGGGATTTTAAAATCTCGTCTTCAGGTGTATGAAATTATTGTATTGGTGTTCCTACCTTGTGGCTGCCCGGTGACGGAAAGTTTCCGCCAACATGCAGTGACTGGAGCTCTTGCACTGACTAGCCCGACAGCATTTTATGTGTTAATAAATACAGTAATTTTGTAAACCCGAAGATGGGATTTTAAAATGGAGACCGATAGTGGTTTGAATAAATATTAGTAGAACTGAAGGGGCTCTCTCTGAATTAATTGTCATGCCTCTCAGTTGCGGATGTCCTACGTACCAAGTCTTGAATCTAATTCACTAACCCCCACCCGAATCAGAATGCCGAGCTTACCAGCTGTGTGCAAACTAAACAGAAGAAGAAAATTTAAATATTCGATCTGATTTTGTTTTATTTGCAAATATAGAAACAGTGGTTCTCCAGTATGTATTTCGAATCACTCTGTGTTTACCTTTTCACTCTACACAAGATGAACATCAATAAAAACGACTGATTGCAGGGACGGATTCCTGAAGAGAAATAGAGGGAAACAGGTCCTATGAAACGAATGAAAGTATCTCTGACCATATCCTGTGGTGTTCCTTGTGTTTTGTAGGCTATGTGATTGTCGCAGCATATTATAAACAGCAGAATGGTCCGGTATTCATGTCGAGACCAGGCCGAGATTGTGTTTGTGTACGGCCAAGCTGGTGATAACGGTTGAGAGGTAGCAAGGCTATAGCAAAACAAATATCCTCACAGACACCAACCACATGACACAATATTTGAAGCCCTTTCTGGGCATTTCTGCGAGCATGGGACCCTTTCGCACAGACGAACGTGCACGCAGACGGCGGACTGTGCGTAAACCAGATTTGGAGGAGTAGGCTCTACAAGATATTGAGACGAATCCCAGTAAAAGCTTCGGGCTAGTGGCCCACCAACATTGTGTAAGCCCAAGTGCTCTTATGTGTATCCTGCATGACAACCGCCAACTTTCATTCCTCAGCGTCAGCTACTGTGGCATTATCGCACATACGTTAATAGGACCTTTTTCTCCATTTCCAGCCAGGAATCCGTCCCTGCAGTTTGTCTTTTTTATTACTATTCACCCTGTATAAAATATAAATATCGTGCAGTACTGTTAACTGAAATAAATCATAGTCATTCTTTTTGTAGGATAATTTCAAGAAGAAAAAAGTCAAGAATATTCGTTAGCCACTGATCACTCTGCAATGAAATAGTCTTCTTCATTGGCATACAAAAATTCAGTACATATTAAGGACAGTACACAGTGATACTGCGGTTACAATAATTTCGTTCAACAAGCGATCAGAGTTAAAGTTCTTATACATTGTAAGCCGTATGGGACTTAGTGCATAAAAATTTTATTTGTTCATAAATTATTCAAATGTTGATCAAATCAGACAATAATTGGTATTCATAATTGTCATGTTATAATAGAGGATATGTGATAGTCATTATTTGAAAAATAGTATTTTCATTTTTTGGTCCTTAGAGCGTACGCGGTGTAAAGACGCACTAGTAATTGATTGTCTTATGTTCAGTTGTACAACTTCGCTAGTTCCCAAGTCGACATCCGTGCACATCGCCGAGATAAGTGGATACATGGCTCCAGTCAGCAGCCCCCAAAGACTGCATCAACACCGTCTACATTAAACACCATGAAGAGCTAAGCTGGACATTCTATAAACGATATTAGTTCGCATTCACTAGATTCAGGACTAGATGAGTTGAAACGTCCCCTTTGAACAATTATACATGACTGTGCTTAAACTGACACACAATATTTTTAGCGCAACGCAATCTGACTTTCAAAAATCCCTACAAAAGAATGGCCCTGACTAACATTATCCTATACGTTTCACAAATCACTTACCTGACAAAAATCTTCGACTCGAACTACTGCAATACAGCGAGCGCCACTACTGCCAGCTAAATAAAAGATTCAAACTACTGAAGGCGCTAACTACTGATAGGCACAATTAGCAAAAGAAAGATTTTGATAGAGAACAAACAATATATTTACCTTAATATTGTTCGAAAGTAATATATATATATATATATATATATATATATATATATATATATATATATATATATATCAGTTCATGACATCTAGTCTTACAAATTTACTCTTTCTTAATGAGATACGTCCAGATCGTCCGCTCTCAAAATTCCGCCATCTCTCTCCCCACATCCACCACTGCTGGCGGCTCACCTCCAACTGCGCAACGCTACGCTCTTTTAACATCCAGCTGCCCAACACTACAATGGCAGACAACAATGCAAACTAGCCACAGATTGCACACAGCACAGCCAGTGATTTTCATACAGAGCACTAGTGGCGTTACCAATAAGAAAACCTAAACAGCCTACTTACAGAGTGAAAGCGAATATTACGCCTTGCCGTCCATCAGCTTCGTACTAAAACTGAGTAGTGGAGTACCGCTATACTGAGCATAAGAGTCACACAAGCTTGCAACAGCCGAGCAGATCTGCTGTTACAGAACATTGTCTTGGCACCGGTCATCCTATGGAATATAAGAATACGCAGATTACGGCAGGCACTTCCAGCTATTGGGATAGTGTTATTAAGGAAGCAGTTGAAATTAAATTAGCAAGTATCCTTGTCAATAGAATAGGGGATTTAGCTTAACTTCTGAGGGTAATCCCGCTCTCTGCCTTGTCAAAAAACAGAGCGACAGAGTTAATGCTTCCTCAACCGCTGGTCATTAATTTCAGCATCGATAACTTACAACGTCGGTCATGTTTGGTTGTATGATGGCGCTGGTGTTTACAGTGTGTGTGTGTGTGTGTGTGTGTGTGTATGTGTGTTCTCTCCCTAATTGCTCTGCAAACCGAGGTCCTTAATTTCCTCGCGCAGTGCTTACTTACTACAGTTTTGCTTTGAAAATGAAAGGGTGTGCACCTGTCGAAATATCGTCGGTTGTCGACGACTTCATACGGCTGCATTCCAGTAAGATATTTGAAAATTGTATGCAGCAGGAGAAATTCAGGCCTCATAACTTTCTGTTTGACTGCTCGGACATGTCTGGAGTCCTGATGCACATGGAAATGCCTGTGCCACACTACCATCGCACGGCGTTAGCGGAACCAAACTACTGGTAGTTGGGAGCTCCAACGTCAGGCGCGTAATGGGGCCCCTTAGGGATATGGCAGCAAGAGAGGGGAAGAAAACCAATGTGCACTCCGTGTGCATACCGGGGGGAGTCATTCCAGATGTGGAAAGGGTCCTTCCGGGTGCCATGAAGGGTACAGGGTGCACCCATCTGCAGGTGGTCGCTCATGTCGGCACCAATGATGTGTGTCGCTATGGATCGGAGGAAATCCTCTCTGGCTTCCGGCGGCTATCTGATTTGGTGAAGACTGCCAGTCTCGCTAGCGGGATGAAAGCAGAGCTCACCCCATCTGCAGCATCGTCGACAGGACTGACTGCGGACCTTTGGTACAGAGCCGAGTGGAGGGTCTGAATCAGAGGCTGAGACGGTTCTGCGACCATGTGGGCTGCAGATTCCTCGACTTGCGCCATAGGGTGGTGGGGTTTCCGGTTCCGCTGGATAGGTCAGGAGTCCACTACACGCAACAAGCGGTTACACGGGTAGCAGGAGTTGTGTGGCGTGGGCTGGGCGTTTTTTTAGGTTAGATGGCCTCGGACAAGTACAGAAAGGGCAATAGCCTCAACGGGTGCGGGGCAAAGTCAGGACATGCGGGGACCAAGCAGCAATCGGTATTGTAATTGTAAACTGTCGAAGCTGCGTTGGTAAAGTACTGGAACTTCAAGCGCTGATAGAAAGCACCGAAGCTGAATCGTTATAGGTACAGAAAGCTGGCTGAAGCCAGAGATAAATTCTGCCGAAATTTTTACAAAGGTATAGACGGTGTTTAGAAAGGATAGATTGCATGCAACCGGTGGTGGAGTGTTCGTCGCTGTTAGTAGTAGTTTATCCTGTAGTGAAGTAGAAGTGGATAGTTCCTGTGAATTATTATGAGTGGAGGTTACACTCAACAACCGAACTAGGTTAATAATTGGCTCCTTTTACCGACCTCCCGACTCAGCAGCATTAGTGACAGAACAACTGAGAGAAAATTTGGAATACATTTCACATAAATTTTCTCAGCATGTTATAGTCTTAGGTGGAGATTTCAATTTACCAGATATAGACTGGGACACTCAGCTGTTTAGGACGGGTGGTAGGGACAGAGCATCGAGTGACATTATACTGAGTGCACTATCCGAAAATTACCTCGAGCAATTAAACAGAGAACTGACTCGTGGAGATAACATCTTGGACCTACTGATAACAAACAGACCCGAACTTTTCGACTCTGTATGTGCAGAACAGGGAATCAGTGATCATAAGGCCGTTGCAGCATCCCTGAATATGGAAGTTAATAGGAATATAAAAAAAAGGGAGGAAGATTTATCTGTTTAGCAAGAGTAATAGAAGGCAGATTTCAGACTACCTAACAGATCAAAACGAAAATTTCTGTTCCGACACTGACAATGTTGAGTGTTTATGGAAAAAGTTCAAGGCAATCGTAAAATGCGTTTTAGACAGGTCGTGCCGAGTAAAACTGTGAGGGACGGGAAAAACCCACCGTGGTACAACAACAAAGTTAGGAAACTACAGCGAAAGCAAAGAGAGCTTCACTCCAAGTTTAAACGTAGCCAAAACCTCTCAGACAAACAGAAGCTAAACGATGTCAAAGTTAGCGCAAGGATGGCTATGAGTGAAGCGTTCAGCGAATTCGAAAGTAAAATTCTATGTACCGACTTGACAGAAAATCCTAGGAAGTTCTGGTCTTACATTAAATCAGTAAGTGGCTCGAAACAGCATATCCAGACACTCCGGGATGATGATGGCATTGAAACAGAGGATGACACGTGTAAAGTTAAAATACTAAACTCCTTTTTCCAAAGCTGTTTCACAGAGGAAGACCGCACTGCAGTTCCTTCTCTAAATCCTCGCACAAACGAAAAAATGGCTGACATCGAAATAAGTGTGCAGGGAATAGAAAAGCAACTGGAATCACTCAACAGAGGAAAGTCCACTGAACCTGACGGGATACCAATTCGATTCTACACAGAGTACGTGAAAGAACTTGCCCCACTTCTAACAGCCGTGTACCTCAAGTCTCTAGAGGAACGGAAGGTTCCAAATGCTTGGAAAAGAGCACAGGTAGTCCCAGTCTTCAAGAAGGGTCGTCGAGCAGATGCGCAAAACTATAGACCTATATCTCTGACGTCGATCTGTTGTAGAATTTTAGAACATGTTTTTTGCTCGAGTATCATGTCTACTCTGTAGGAATCAACATGGATTCCGGAAACAGCGATCGTGTGAGACCCAACTCGCTTTATTTGTTCATGAGACCCAGAAAATATTAGATACAGGCTCCCATGTAGATGCTATTTTTCTTGACTTCCGGAAGACGTTCGATACAGTTCCGCACTGTCGCCTGATAAAGTAAGAGCCTACGGAATATGAGAACAGCTGTGTGGCTGGATTGAAGAGTTTTTAGCAAACAGAACACAGCATGTTGTTATCAATGGAGAGACGTCTATAGACGTTAAAGTAACCTCTGGTGTGCCACAGGGGAGTTTTATGGGATCATTGCTTTTCACAATATATATAAATGACCTAGTAGATAGTGTCGGAAGTTCCATGCGGCTTTTCGCGGATGATGCTGTAGTATACAGAGAAGTTGCAGCATTAGAAAATTGTAGAGAAATGCAGGAAGATCTGCAGCGAATAGGCTCTTGGTGCAGGGAGTGGCAACTGACTCTTAACATAGACAAATGTAATGTATTACGATTACATAGAAAGAAGGATCCTTTATTGTATGATTATATGATAGCGGAACAAACACTGGTAGCAGTTACTTCTGTAAAATATCTGGGAGTATGCGTGCGGAACGATTTGAAGTTGAATGATCATATAAATTAATTGTTGGTAAGGCGGGTACCAGGTTGAGATTCATTGGGAGCGTCCTTAGAAAATGCAGTCCATCAACGAAGGAGGTGGCTTACAAAACACTCGTTCGACCTATACTTGAGTATTGCTCATCAGTGTGGGATCCGTACCAGATCGGATTGACGGAGGAGCTAGAGAAGATCCAAAGAAGAGTGGCGCGTTTCGTCACAGGGTTATTTGGTAACCGTGATAGCGTTACGGAGATGTTTAACAAACTCAAGTGGCATACTCTGCAAGTGAGGTGCCCTGCATCGCGGTGTAGCTTGCTCGCCAGGTTTCGAGAGGGTGCGTTTCTGCATGAGGTATCGAATATATTGCTTCCCCCTACTTATACCTCCCGAGGAGATCACGAATGTAAAATTAGAGAGATTAGAGCGCGCACGGAGGCATTCAGACAGTCGTTCTTCCCGCGAACCATACGAGACCGGAACAGGAAAGAAAGGTAATGACAGTGACACGTGAAGTGCCCTCCGCCACACACCGTTGGGTGGCTTGCGGAGTATAAATGTAGATGTAGATGAAAATGCTGTAGCCCGCTGATAAAATGGAGTATTGGGCGTTAATTCATTTTCCGCATGTGGAGGGAATAAGCACTGCAACAATCCACAATCATTAGGTGGACTCTTCCAGTGCAGTTTGAATGTGGAAGACTAAAGCGGCATACCACCTCTGTGCGAAGAACAAGGAATCGCAATGTAAGTGGAAGCCCCGGTGCTTGAAGACCAGCAGTCGCTATCGAGGCGATAGTGGCAAGAGTGTAAAACAGTCATGGATCAGCTTTCAACACCTTGCACGACGTTTTCTACACGACAAAGGCCGCTGCGACTACTCACACTCATCCAAAAAGCACATTAAGCCGAGGTAGCAGCGGCAATGTTGCTGCTATGTCAGGCCAATCCATATGGCTTCTGTAACCGACCAGGCACCATTGTGGGTGCTGAGTGTATCATTTTGACAACGAGGCAAATAAGCAAAGCGACCAGTGGAAAAAAGTTTGATTCACCACCGTCGAAAACGGCAAAAATCCAACATCAACGGGCAAGATGACGCTTATGTTTGTAGTGATTACCATGCTGTGGAGCTAACAGATTATTCTGGTAAGGGGAAATGCGACACCAGAAGATACTACCGAAATGCCATCGTTACGCGAGACTGTAAAAATGAAGTGTCACGGGAAGTAGTGCAAGGGGGTGTTTTGCTTTACGACAACGCCCTCAGTTTATTCTGCACATGAGTCACACACGCTGCTTCTTTGAGCTATCAAATTTTGCCTTACTCCCAACCTTCACCTGACGTGTCACCCAATGGTTTCTTTCTCTTTCCTTGGAAGGAGAAACCATTAAGTAAAGCATTTGCAGAATCACGTCAATCGTTTTCGAGGTGGCACGTTTGCTGAAAAGCCAACACGCAGACTTTCACAACCAAGGTCTCTGCCAAGTCGACCATCATTGGGAAATATGTGTCACCTTAAGGGCGAACGTGTAGAGAAGGACCAACACCTTCACCAAGTATCATGGTTACAGTTTGATCTCTTCAAGATGATAATTAAGATTCTATGACTCCCCGTCGTGTATCCAATTGCATATGATAAGAACGCGCTAGATCAAGGTATAAGAGTACGAATATCACCACCGCGTGACACTGCAGGGCTACAGAGGATATCTGCTCAACAGCAAAAAAATGGTTCAAATGGCTCTGAGCACTATGGGACTCAACTGCTGTGGTCATCAGTCCCCTAGAACTTAGAACTACTTAAACCTAACTAACCTAAGGACATCACACACATCCATGCCCGAGGCAGGATTCGAGCCTGCGACCGTAGCAGTCGCACGGTTCCGGACTGCGCGCCTAGAACCGCGAGACCACCGCGGCCGGCTGCTCAACAGCGTGACGAGTTATGGAAAGACATGTTAGATACTCTAGTCCACAGGACGGGCACTCATTGCGCATTTTGCATTGCTATGTAAACCCATTACACTTTATTTTCTCAACCTGTATATCACAGTCAGAGCGCACCACAAAACGTAAGCATCACCCATAGTCCATTGCCGTTTTTCCACATTCCACTGTCTCATTTTATCACTTACCACAAAATTGTCAGGGATCTTTTAGTGTACATGTTGTTGCTGTTTCCCTTGGTGTTTTGTAGATCTCGAAGATTCCTCAATTGTGCAAGTCAGTGTATGTGCGTATACAGAGCATTGAAAGGATGCAGAACGTTTTGAAAAGTGGTTGTACTCATTAAAGCAAGAAAAACAAGCCAAATGAACGTGCACCTACTGAAGCAGTCTTTCTGAGAACTGATCACTTGTTGACAGGAGAGGCTGAAAGACATTTAATTGCGGATATGTAACCAGTCTTTGCATTGTCGCTTCGTAGACATGGCCAACACAGTTATTCGGCATCTTTTTATATCACAGTACTTTAAGTACACATTAACCTTAGAATTAGGTAGTGCATTGTGAGTTCTGTGGTTCGACTCGTGTTCGTGAGTGCTGTTGGATAGTACATTTCTGGCAACTTTGGGTACGTATCATGGTGTCTTGCCTACCTACACAAAAGACTTCACTTTTGTGTTCATCGTTATTGTACTGCTTGTACACATGCATAGTTCAGAAAGTTGTCTTTTGCATTACTTGTTAGCAATGGCGGACTAGAATACCAAAAGTGATATGACAAATACCATTTTTTAGCAAATCCTGGCTAAAAACTAAATCACAACATCAAGAAGGAGTTGTGCGACATTAACGAAAGTTGGTTGTCGTGTTTCTACATCTGAAAGATGACGTCTATTCAAGCCAGTCGCGTAAGAGCGGCACTAGTAGCGCCACTATGAGGATGCAAATCAGGTTTGCTTTAAATAAACCCTGTAACGGCCGTGAGCGCTGGTTACCTTTGAGACTGGACGTGATGAGTTGATGTCAGTCGAGAATGCCTTTAAGGCGACAAGGACGCCATTATCAACACCTCACTCAGCTTGAACAAGGTCGTATAATAGAGCTACGAGAAGATGGATGTTCCTTCTGCGACACTGCAGAAAGACTTGGCAGGAAGGTACCCTCTGTACATGACTGCTGGCGGCGGTGGTCACGGGAATGTGTGGTCGCATGAAGACTGGGCTCCGAACGGTCACGTGGTAACACCGAGAGGAAAGACCATCGGCGTATGGCTCCGGTGCGTCGTACTGCATCTGCAGCAGCAATTTGAGCAGCAGTAGGCACAACGAACTACCACAAATTGGCTACTTCAAGGACAGCTTCAAGCCAGATGTCTTGTAGCGTTCATTTCACTGACCCAAAATACCGCCATTTGCGACTTCTTTGGTGTCTAGCGAGAGATCATTGGAGGGCAGGGTGGAGGTCTGTTGTGTTTCCTGATGAAAGCTTGTTCTGCCTCGGTGCCAGTGATCGCCGTGTCAGTGATGGCCGTGTGTTGGTTAGAAGGAGGCCAGTTGAGGACCCACAAGCAACCTGTTTGCGTGATAGACACACTGGACCTACAGATGGAGTTATAGTATGGGTGCGATTTCGTATGATAGCAGGGGCACTCTCGTGTTCATCCCACGCACCCTGACTCCAAATTCGTACGCCAATCTGGTGATACGATTTGTTTCGCTGACATTTATGAACACCATTCCCGAGAGTTTGTCCTACAGGATAACGCTCGCCCGCATACCGCTGTTTTAACCCAACATGCTCTGCAGTGTGTCGACGTATTGCCTTGGTCTGTTCGATCACCAGATCTGTCTCCAATATAGCACATATGAGACATTATCGGACGACAATCCCACTGTCATCCACAACCAGTGTTAGCCGTCCCTGTATTGACCAACCAAGTACAACAGGCATGGAACTCCATCCCACAAAATGACATCCGCCACCTGTCCAACACAATGTATGCACGTTTGCATACTTGCTTTCAACATTCTGGCGGTTACACCGGTTATTAATGACCATCATTTCACACTTGCAATAGATTATCACCCGATGACATTAACATGTGATCTTGGAATGTTAATCACTTAAAATTGTTGCCTAGACAAATGTATTCCCTAAATTTAATTACTCTACAGTCATCATTTTTGTTATGCTGCGATTTTTTCCGTCAGTGTATCAGTGTAGCAGAGTATCCTCTGATAAGTCGTGAGGTCAACTTTTCCCGCATCATAGGGACACAGGTTTCTGAAAAAGGTAAACAGTGGAAACACTTGTTCAGTACGCGCGCGTGATATGGAACAGTTATGCTAAATTTAGTGTATGGAAATACTGGAACCAGTGTATGACGATTAGCGGCAACGGAACCCACGAGTCTCCTTTCGTCTGGACGGTGGTTCGTAAACAATTTCTGTATACGTGGCGTCTTCAGTATTCCAAGCCCAAAAAGGATCACAAGAATATCACGGTAGGTTGCAGCCCCTTCAATTGTTCTTGCGGAAGTCTGACACAATTCCACTGTTTACATATAATGTTTTTACTTAGTGACGACGCAGGGTTCTCAAGAATTTTCATAATCCGTGTGTGCGAACTCATGAAAATCCCCCTGTAACTGTATACTCGTAAATTGGAACTCAGCAGCGTTTTTCAATCAACATATTGGCAGGTGCCCTCGGCGACAGATTAAATGTGCTAGCACGGTGGTTAATCGGGGCTCTTTGTCAGGAGCTCCTCAGTAAAGTGTTGCTTACCTTACTGGACGATGTAAGACGTCAACAAATACTACAAGATAAGGTTCAGCCATCACAGAGCCTATTTCCACATCGATCTTATGAACATCTGACGCTGACGTCATCCAGCGCTGACAATTCATGACAACTGGATTGATCTGGGTAGCTCCACACCTTCGCCTCTTCGGTCCCTAGAACTCGATCCCCTAGTCTTTTGGTTAAAGGGGCACTTGAAACAACTGGTTGACGCTTCGCTAATCAATGAAGCACAGACACTACAGGATCGCATGGAAGCACGTAGAATAAAAACTAGGCCAACTTCAACAACTATACAATTTGTTTTGCCAAAGAACAGAGGGATGTATTGCCTTGGATGTACTTCACATTGAGCCCTCAAATGAAGAAGCGTTCAGATATCAGAATGTTGGATTTTTGGATCCATGCTTTGCTTTTCTTGTTTCGGTAAGTACTACCACCGCTCAAAATACTCTCCACTTTTTTTTAATTCTTTGTGTAAGCGTAACATGGGTGATACTGTTAGATGTCTCAAATGCGATTGAGGTGGGTTAACCAGTATCCACCCCCTCGCTCTATAAGCCATCTTGCGGTGTGTGGCGTAGGATACTTATAGTACCATTATCTGTCCCCCCCCCCCCCCCCTCCCTGTAACATTGGTGAATGGCGCATAGGTCGAATGGTTGCAGGTAAACCTCTGTATGAGTTCTAATTTCTCTTCCCTGGAACTCCCTCTCTTGGAATTTCAATAATAAATCCCTCCGTGATTGTCGACACCTTTTTTCGTAGCGTCTGCCACTAGAGGTCGTTAAGCGTCAACTTCACGCTATCGCGCCGACTAAACGATCCAGTCACGAAATGCGTTGCTCTTCGCTGTTTAAATCTTCTACTGATCCAAGGTGGTAACTATCTCACACTGAAGACAGTACACAAAAATGGTGGCAAAAGTGTTTCATAGGCCATTTCTCTCATGGTTGAATGACATTTCCTTAATACTCCGCAAACGAATCTCAGCCTCGCATTTGCTTTTCCTGTCATTTGTTTCACGTGGTCATCCTACAAGGGAAAGTCAAATGAAAACAACCCAGACAGAAGAATGTAAGTAAACTGTGTAATATTTCAAAAGTAATCGCCGTAACAGTTAATACATTTGTCCCTCTGTGTGACACTGTCAGTTTCTTCATGGCCGGGCGGTGTCTTCGAGCTGTTCTAGGCGCTTCAGTCTGGAACCGCGAGACCGCTACGGTCGCAGGTTCGAAACCTGCCTTGGACTTGGGTGTGTGTGATGTCCTTAGGTTACTTAGGTTTAAGTAGTTCTAAGTTCTAGGGGACTGATGACCTCAGATGATAAGTCCCATAGCGCTCAGAGCCATTTCAACCATTTCAAGTTCCTTCATGGAAAATATTTGCGGTTGCCCACAGAACCATGATTGTACCCAGGCGTGCACCACTTCGTCCAAAGTAATCCGAAGGCCACGAACGTCTTTCTTCAAGACTCCAAAAAAGTGGAAACAGCACGGGGAGACATAGGGACTGTGAAAGACGTGTAAAGACTTCCCAGCATAACTTGTGCATTGTAGTCTAAGCAACTTTAAAAACGCGTGAACAGTTTGGTTCGAGTATTCAGCAGAAATTTTACTGAGAAGCCTTTCTACAATCTCCATACAGATCCAATCCCTCCCCATGCAATTCCTATATTTTTGGAGCCCTAAAGAAAGACATTCAAGGCTCGAAAAATATGGAAATAGCAAGGGGAGAAACAGGGACTGTGTGGTGGATGTGTGAGGGCTTCCTAGCGTAACTTCTGCAGCGTACTGGAAACAACCTTGGCAACATGTGGGCTGTCTTTTTGTTGGCAGTTTCGCTCTGCAGTCCTTTCATATCCTCCATACAGTCCCGATCCCTCCCCAAGCGATTCCCGCGTTTTCGGAGCTCTGAGGAAAGACATTCTTGGAATTCGATTTGTTTCGCAGGAAGAGGAGCACACCTGGATGCAATCGTGTTGCTGTGGGCAACCGCAAACGGTTTTCCATCAAGGTATTGATCGTCTTGTTTCAGAGTTGGGTAAATGTATTAGTGATAACAGTTATGACTATTATTTTTGAAATAATAAAGAGCTTACTTATTTTTTTCATCTGTCTCGTTTTCATTTGACAGCACCTTACACTTAACGTTGCTCCGTATTGTTAGTCATTACGGACGGTAATTATTGGTTCCATTGAACTGTCACCACTGGTTTGATCAAAGAGTAGTGGGTGTCTCCACCTATGTAAGCACAATCGTTACAGTTATTTACGTTAAGGGTCAAACCTCAGCTCCTGCACCAATCATAGATCTTCTGCAGGTCTTCCTGCATTTCGCTGCAGTCCTGTGGCGTTTCAATCTTTCTGCAGACGACAGCACCGATCGCGAGCAGCCTCATGGAGCGACCTATCGAATACATCATTTACACAGGGTGTTAGGTGTATAGGTGGACATATTTTTAGTAGTGACTGAGAACAGTGTACTGAACAACAATACGCAATAGTTATGTTATTTTCAGACTAATGTTTATAGCTATTAGGAGTAGTTAGGGCCTCTGAGTACGTGTGCTAGGAACACGCCACTAGTGCTGTTGGACAGCGTGTCAGGTGTTGAAGAGTGGTCACGTGGACGTAAAACGGTTGGTCCTATACTAACAGGGGCAGTCCAGTTACGAGGAGAACACGGCGAGTGCCATAACCCGATTTCTCAGCAACTTCTCTCGATGGAAGAGGAGCAAAAATGGGCGAACTCGTGTTTCGGCTTATTCGTAGTGTAAGTAGGCTGTTTAAGTTTTTTTATTGGTAACGCCGCCGCCACGTAGCGCTCTGTATGAAAATCACTGGCTGTGCCATGTGCAGTCTGTGGCTGGTTGGCATTGTTGTAATCCTCGCCATTGTAGTGTTGGGCAGCGGCAGCTGGATGCTAAAAGCGCGTAGCGTTGCGCAGTTGGAGGTGAGCC